>NC_141462.1:8461250-9957500 GCF_015680905.1 Coptis chinensis
TGGATACAAAGTGCTTTAGTATATTGTAGACCTAAGCCATCTCTCTTAATAAACTCGGATAACATGTCTATTTTTAATGAGCATTTTTTTTTTGCTTGATTAATGATTATTTGTCACAGATATCAAACACATTTGAAATTGATGAGCAAGCACTATATAGTGATTGGTCTGCAATATATATTTTGATGGGTTCTTATGCTAGGGTACAAACAGCGGAGCAACGACAACCTTATGTAAAGGACATGATGGACGACTTCTAGGTGCAATTTACAGCAAGTTCAAGTGTCATAATGCTATGCAAGCAGAGTTTAAGGGAGGAGAATTAGCAAGATCATAGCAAAAATATTACATGCAGCTAACACAGTGGTAATAGGTGATAACCAAAAGCTCATGAAGGCTTTTGCAATAAGGGATGGCAATCTGACATGGAGATTAGAATACCACTGTAATAGCATTCAAAAAGCTATTGAAGAGCATTTTTCAAGTGATTTTATGGTTTTGAGTTTTTTGGGTTCAAAGTAAATCTAATTATAACCCTCATAGTATAGCTAAATGGGTAGCTGGGTATGTAACTCTGTACAGCCTATGTTTAATTTAAGTTTAAAGCATCAATGAAAATTTCCTGATTTCATATCTGTGCTCTTAAGACGTGCATGCACGTGCATATTGCTAGTATATTTAATTGATGGAGACAACTCAATCAAAAAATTGACCCACATCATTAATAAAATAAGTTTCATCTTTATAGTATAACCTTTCAGCCCCTATAATATAATAACTATACACTAATAACTATTGCAATGGCATTTTTCTTTTGTAATTTAAGATAGAATCTAGAAATAAAACCGTCAGAAGTAGTGCGAACTGATTCTTCACGCCCAAATAACTCACTTGCCTATGCCGCATTATAGAGTAGAAACCGCATTATAGAGTAGAAACTAGAAAGAATAGATGGGACGGACTGGAACTGGAAATCTCAAGTCCAAGAGCTCCAACCATTTGAGCTATCAGCTATGGCATATGGGCTATAATCCGCCAATTAGGAGTTAGGAGTTAGGACTATAAATTGGGTATCAATGCCAAGCCCAAAAGTTCTGGATAGGTAACCAGGTTTGTAAACTTGAACTCCAACTTGGCAATTTCATCCTGTAAACATCAGCACATGCCTACATTTATCGATTAGAGTGCAACGTGCCCAAGTGGTTTTGAGTCTTTTGACTTTCGGGCACATACAAGGGCTGGAAAAAAAAAAAAAACCTATATTTTTCCAAGATTTGATGCAACCACTCACATTATTTTTTTTATTAATTTTTGTTTGTAATGAAATGATGATTTCATTAACAACCAGAAAATAAGATAGCACAATCATTAGCTATTAGGGACTTAGAGATAGGCAGTACATCCTCCATCCAATAGTTGTGGCCAAACAAAAAGCCCCCAGAAACGAGTTGATAAGAACCACTCACATTACTTGAAACTCACATTTTCACTTTCTAAAGGAATAAAATTTTAAGGATTCTTGAATGAGTGAATGTGTAAAGCGTTTTAACTTTTAAATTTTAAGGGCGCGACTGCAACACATCGCTCGGCACCCTAAAAACTTAAGAAGTCCAATCTGATTGGCTAAAAAAGAATGGCGTGGCGAAAACTAAAAAAAAAGAGAAATTGAGATAACCAAAGACTGAGAACAACACAAGTCCACTTCTTCTTCCTGATTTATCTATCTTAATTTTTTATACCATGCTTCTCCTACAGTTAAAGAAAAGGACGATCTAGAAATTTGAAGGGTTGAACTAATAATAGGTAATGTAACTCTCCTTTCTCCTTGGAAACAATTTTTGTATATTTTCCAGGGTTGTTACACATAGAAACAAAAATACACTCAGGGAAATAACGCAATGAGTTTAGTAGGATAGTCATAGCTATAATTTAGTGTTTTAAGAGGAGTTATTTTGAATGTGTTGGACGATAGCATTAATACTAAGAAAAATAAAGCAGATTTTCAAATCCTGCTATTTATCAAACTTTGTTGGACTGTATTTTGCGAAGAAGAAAAAAGGCTTTTGTGCTTACTCTATCTTCCATGCTTTTCTATCTTCCTTGCTTTTTAGATTTTAATTTGGTCGCGTCTCTATCCAAGTTCGATAAACTGTAACTCTCATTTCAACTTATGAAGCGAACTGAGACACCCTTTCTCGGCTAGGAGATATCATCCTCTGGGCATTTCGTCAATGGAGCTCTTCATTGGAAAGCTGGTAGACTTAAGCAAAAAGGTGGACTGAAACTGTCGGATAGAATTGTATCTTTTGATCTTGCAGATGAGGACTTGAGATAGAGAAATCAGGAAGAAGAAGTGGACTTGTGTTGTTCTCGGTCTTTGGCTATCTCAATTCTCTTTCTTTTTTAGTTCTCGCCACGTCATTATTTTTTAGTCATTCTTTTTTAGCCAATCAGGTTGGACTTAAGTTTTTAGGGTGTTGGCCATGTGTTGTAGTCGCGCCCAAATTTTAACGCCTTGCGTTAGAATATATAAGAACTTGGAAACACTTCTCTCGTATCCCATTGGTTTTCTACATCATATACGGCAGCCATTTTCCGGAACCCACCTGAACAAAATCCCAATGATTGACAGTATATAGTGCTCAATGGGTTTCACCCAAAATTTGCTCCTAGCGCAATGGAAGATTTACCCGAAAATTAAATCTACATTACTTTGCCAATTGCATGGAAACCACTGTTCTAAAAATCAGTCTAGGGGGTCGCCTAGGCGGTGCCCAACCGACTCGTCTAGGCCCTAGTCATTTAAAAAATCGGTGGACCGACTAGGCGGGTCTAGGCGGCCTCTAGGCAGTCCAGTCAAGTTTTTTTTTTGAATGATTAAATGTCAAAAAATAAAAGCCTGTGTAGGCTTAAGATTTGAATGAGTTTAAAATACTTAAGTCTAATGTAAATTATATGTCACTATAACAAAGAGTACGTTTTTATATGAAGTCAATATTCTTAAACTATTACGCTTTTTTGTAATAAGTATCTTTGTTTGTGTTTATTTTTTGAGTTATGGTAAATGATTTTTCTTCATTTCTGTAGTATATGTGTGTATTACTATATATATTAGGAAAAAAAAGCTTAACGCCTAGGTAATCGCTTAGAAGGCCTAGGCTCTTCCATCACGGACTACCGCGATAGCGTTTTTAGAAAAATTGTCGGGCCCATATGACCTTGGCACAACCTGGTGGATTATAATACAAATGTCAATCAGCAGGGCCGGCTCATCCATGTAGCAAAATAAGTAACGGCTTAGGGCCCCGTAGCTCAAGGGGCCCCCAATATATTCCAAATTCAGTCCACTATCCAAATTCCACTATCGGTAAGAGAAAAAAAAAACGCTTTTACATTGGAAAAGAAAAAAAAAAACGTATACGATAACCGACCCTTCGTTTCTCTTCCTTCAAATTCTCCACCATTTTCCACGCCTTCAATTCTCAAGCAAAATAATGCACGCCTTCATAACTAATCAACGCGTTCTTCTTCATCTCTTTATAAAACCAACAATACACTCTTACCTCTATCATCTTCTTTTTTTGCTTTCTTTGGTTTTATAATCCCTCATTCTTTTCCGACTCTCTATATTCTTCTTCTTCTCTCCATTTTCAAGAAAGATAAAAGAAAAGAAAAGGTTGGTGTCTTTTTTACTTTAATTGTTAAATTGTTATATTCTAAATTCTAATTTAATTCCACTCAAACTCATTCTTTTTCTTTTTGGATAGTGGATAGTGGTTTTAACATGTATAATTGGACTAGTTGCTTACTTGCTTAGCCAAAGTGATTGTCGTGGGTCTCGTGGATTGTCTACTTTTTTACCCTATACTTCAAACGCTACTGCCTATCAATTAAGCGTCTCACGGTGATTGTTTCCATTTTATTTTATTTTTTCAGTATGTTATGTGACTATGTGAGGACTTATTGCTTATTGCTTGTTGCTTGCTGCTTGCATATTATTTTACTGTTTTGACATGAACCGAAAGTATAAATCCGGTAATAAAAAATGTCAAGAAAAGAGAAAAGTAGATGAGGCGATTGAATCTCAAAGATGAGCTATTTTTAAATTTATAAAAAACTATAAACAAAGTGAATCGGTTAGTTCAAGTGATAATGTAGTAAATGAACAACCTGACCAACCAATAGAAGTGGATAATAATGAAAATATAGAACACATTGATACTGATCCTAATGTAAATTTTGCTCCTAGTGTTTATGTTCAAGATAACATTGAAGAAAATCAAACAAATGAAAGAAATGATAACTCAACAGAAGATTTGCTTGCTAGTATTGATGAGAACCTCAATGAACAATCCAACTCTTTAGTTCAAGATATTTATGACCCGGACAATGGGGTAAAATTGATACAAAACTAAGAGATTTGTTAGTTAAGAAGGGTCCAATTAGAGTTAGTGACGAGAAATTTCCTATTGATATGAAGACAAAAAGAAAATTTTCAGCTAAATTTTATAGCCAAGTAGCACCAAATGGAGAGAAGTTTGATAGAAATTGGTTAGTTTATTCAAAATATTGCAATAAGGTCTTTTGTTTTACATTGCAAGTTATTTAACTCAAGTTGCACCCAATTTCAATTAAACGGTGAAGGGGACTGATGATTGGCAAAATATTGGTACCAAACTTAAAAAACATGAACTTTCTAATCGGTCACATTGATAATTTGACACTTTGGGATGAGTTAAGCGAAAAGATTAAAACAAAGAAACAACAATTGATAAGCATATCCAAGAGCAAATTGATAGGGAAAAAAGAACATTGGAGTAATGTACTATTAAGAATTATTACCAAGAAAGTTAAGACAATTTCTAAAAACAATATGGCATTTCGTGGAAAGAATGAGAAAATTTATGAAGCTAATAATGGTCTGTTTTTGAGCTTAATTGAAATGATTGTAGAGTTTGACCCAATTATGCAAGAACATCTTCGCTTAATCAAACATGATAAATTAAAGGTTCATTATCTTAGTCACAATATACAAAATGAATTGATACAATTGTTGGCATCTGAAATAAAAAAATAAAATTATTTTGAAAATTAAGGAAGCAAAATATTATTCTCATATATACTTGATTGCACTCGATATTAGTCACCAAGAACAAATGATCATCATATTACGTTGTATAGATGTTTCCTCAAGTCTCATAAGAATCAAGAGTATTTTCTAGACTTTATAATAGTAGAAGACACGCCGGGTAAAGGACTTTTAATGAGCTATTACGTGTTTTAGAAGAATATAAATTAGATTTTAACGACATAAGAGGTCAAGGGTATGATAATGGATCAAATATGAAAGGTGAAAATCAAGGCGTCCAAAAAAGATTGTTAGATATAAATCCTAGAGCATTTTACTCTCCATGTGGATGTCATAGTCTTAACTTAGTATTATGTGATATGGCGAATTCTTGTTCAAAGGCAATATCATTTTTTGGAATTTTGCAACTAACGTATTTATTGTTTGTTTTCTTCCTCTACAAAACGATGGGATGTTTTATGTAAGTATTTAACTAAATATACGGTGAAGACTTTGTCACCAACACGTTGGGAAAGTCGAAGTTGAGAGTGTTAAAGATTGATTACTAGCTCAAGCACCGAAATTAGGGATGCTTTACTTGAGCTAGCAAAAATTAGCTTGAGGATCCAAAACAAAGAGTGAAGCCGAAAGTCTAGCATTTCATGATTTAGAAAATTATGAGTTTTTGTTTGGAATGGTTATTTGGTATGATATATTAGCTACTGTGAATTTGGTTAGTAAGGATTTACAATCTAAAGATATGCCCATTGACATGGCTATAAATAAAATAAAAGGTCTAATCACATTTTTTAAAAAGTAAAGAGAAGAAGGATTTGAAAAAGCTAAAATAGCATCCATGGATATTGCACGTCAAATGGATATAGAACCGGTATTTCGTGAAAAACGTGTAATTCGGAGAAAGAGACAATTTGATGAGAATGTTGACAATGAAGTAACTCAAACACCAAGAGTCATTTAGAACTAATTTTTTCTTATATATATATAATTGATCAAGTGATATCATCTTTTAATAATATATTTGAACAGTTAAAAAGTTTTGAAGAAACGCTCGGATTTTTATTTGACGTGAAAAATTGAAATCAATAGATGATGATAGGTTAAAAGAATATTGTCTTAATCTTGAAAGTTTTTGAAACATGGAGAGAGTTGTGATATTGATGGTACAGATTTGTTTTAGAATTAAGACTACTAAGAGAAATTTTAGATACCAAAAAAATGAATCCATAATTAAAATATTGAACTATCTAAAAAGAATACAATCTTTTCCAAATGCTTATATAGCTTATAGAATATTGTTGACAAGATTCGTGAACCGCTGCTTCAAAGAAAGGAGTTTTTCAAAACTAAAGTTAATTAAATCTTACTTAAGATCAACCATGTCACAAGAAAGATTGAGTGGATTAGCTACATTATCTATAGAAAGAGATTTTCTAGAAGAACTTAAATACAAAGATTTAATTAGTGATTTTGCAGCTCAAAAAGTAAGAAAAATGAAATTTAATTGAAGTTTGTGACATGTAAAAATTTCTTCAAGATCAAGTTCAAAGAAAGGCTAATCTTTGGGTCCCCTTCTATTTGCACCGGTGTTGCATCCCCCGATTCTCGCGGATCCAAATCAGGTTGTCGCTTGTTGCTACATGCTTGGTATCTAGATGATGGGACTCGATTGGAGATACGTAATGTGGTGACAGCTTTGGGTATTATTCAGGAAGAAGGACCTTCTTACAGGCTGGTTCTTAATGTGGCTAAACTGAGATATTTTGGCCATCATCGATCCACGCCGCCCACTCTGGGTCTCTTTCCTTCGATTTGTCCCGGCCCCTCAGGGAGTCGTTGCTTGAGGTGCGGTCAAGATCGATCCATCTTTTGTCATGGGCCTTGCTTCGCAAGCTGTTGAAAAGATTGCGACTTTGATGGACCGCTTAGCTATATTAGATGATCCACGCAGTGTGAGTTAGCTCTCTTACGTGCTTGTCTTTGCTCTCTAAGTTGGTATTTGTGATTCGTGACTTGTCCACCATCCCTTTTTTAGAGGCAGCTAAGACTTTGATCGGCATCTCCGCAGTTGTTCTCCGGTGGTATTGTGGTTTTCGATGGTCCTAACTTCGATTTGCGCTGGCGTTTATCGACACTCCCATTACGCCTTGGTGGGTTAGGTATTTATTGTGCCAATCGATGTCTCTACTTTTGCTTTTGTGGCTTCCCTCGTTGTCGACTTCCGAGCTTCAACCACATTCTTAGGAGTTGTGGGCCGTGCCTTTGGATGAGATTCTTGATGTTGCTAGGAGTGCATTGAATCTTTGTCTACCCGATTTTGACCTCGGTTCTATGGTCGAATGCTACCGCCCCTTAAAACCACAAAAGTTTTGGCGAAGCGCTCTATAGTAAGATTGTTGCCGGTCTTGAGAGGGAGTTTGTGTTATCTACTCGCCGAAAAGCAAATATTGGATGCTTGCAATCGTAACACGCCAAGGATTTTTTTACTTGCTATTCGATGGAGGGACTGGGACAACCAGATGTCGCCGGTGGAGTATCGCTCTATTCTCCGTGCACCGCCTCATAATTCCTTTGTACTCGATGGTGGTATAACACCCCGGTTTTTTATAATGATTTTCTATTTAATTAATTAATTTAATTGTTTATTTTAAAAATTCCGGATTGACTCGGGATACGTGGGCCCGGTTTTGGGTCTTGAAGTTGTTGGGCTTGGGTTTCGGACCCAAGTATATAAACACTTTTTCTAAAAATAGGGTGGAGAAGATAATATAATATATTAAAAATGGAGGCAGAGAGAAACGGTTTGTTGGGAGCATTGAGCCGCTGACGATCGGCTAGGAGGATTCGGCCGAGTCGCTCATACAGTGAGTAGCTATTTTGCTATTTCACCGGATTCGTAGTTTACATACATCGGGCGATAATCGCTTCGCTTTTTTATAATCGCTCATTATCCCGCTGTATTGAATTCGTCTTATTTTTGTTATTAAATTTTATTAAAGTTCGGATTTGTATTAAGAGTTTAAACCGGCCGAAACTTTGGAAAAAATTGGTTTTTTTTGAACCGCAAAAAGCTTCGAAGTTTGAAACTCCGACAGACGCTAATGGCGCCGACGGTCGCTTTGTTTGTTTATAGATTTCGCCGCTTCTTGAATGGTTTGTTTGGGTGTGTGTGGGGATGTCGAGTGAGGGCGGTGGAGCTTGAAGAACTGTTAATGGCGACCAGAAATCGCCCAGTTTAGATTAAACTTTGTTGGTTGGATTTTGTTTGGGTATTTGAATGGGTTGTTGGTAATGGGGTTAGGAGGTTTGATTGAGGTTGGAAGGAGACGTTAATGGCGCCGATTTTGTTGAGCTTTGTGGGAGACGTTAATGGCGCCTACAGAATCGCCCACTTATATTCAAACTTTGTTGTTGGGTTTGGTTGTGTATTTAAATTGATGGTTGGTGATGGGTAGGGTAGAGCGTGTGTATGGGCTGTTTATGGTGCTACCGGTTCAAGGCTCAAGGTGCGTTAATGGAGGTCGCGATTTTAGATCTAGATTTGGAGGAGATGGTGGAGTTAAAGGGGTCGATTTTTGGCTTTGTTAATGTTGTTGGGTTTTCTCAGGATTAAAATCGCCTAGTCAAAATTGGTGGTTGTGTGGAGGTGGTGGTGGCGGATTTGGGTCATTTGTTGGTGGAGGGGAAGATGAACAAGAATAAGCCGATTTGGGCTTGGGCCCAGTCATGGGCGAGCTAAGTTTAAATGTTTATTTGGGCCGATTTTGTTTGGGCGGTTTCTATTATTTCATTTTGGGGCCAAAATCTAATTTTAGTGGTTGGGCCAAAATCGACTAGTTTTCGGGGCCGGTTTGATTAGTTTATGGGCCCGCTTTCCTTTGATTTGGACCGACAATTTAAAGTTTTGGACCGAACCACTTAACCGCTTTTGGGTCCGCTTTAATATTGCTTCAGGCCACCCATATAATTTAATATAGATCCAATTGGGTCGTAGAATAAATAAGTGGACTTTTTAGACTTCCTGTTCTAAGGTTTAAGCTTCTACCAATCGGGTCCGAACCATTACCTTAGTCACGGTCCGCGGAACCATGCACTTTCGACCTTTAGCCATGAACCATGGCTATGATTCAACCGCAAAACACCTTAAACGCCAGTTTGACTTTGACCATCGATCGCCGACTTTGACCTTTGACCATGGACGGTTGACTTTCACCTTTGACTTTGACTAGGACGGTTTGACTTTGACCATCGACCGCCGACTTTCACCTTTGACTTTGACTTGGGCAGTTTGACTTTGACTATGACATTTGACTTTTGACCATGACATGTTGAGTTTGACCTTGACCATGAGGTGTTGACCTTTGACCGCCGACTTTGATCAAGGACCGCCGACTTTGACCGTTGATCCGTGAATGTTGACTTTTCCAGCTTTTCATATGTTTGCTTTATATGGATATATATATAGTAATAAAATAATCGCCGGATATCAGATAACTTGGTTGGGTAAATTATCTAATTTAGATTTCATGTTAAACAAGAGAAAGTAAGTTCTCGTCGGCTCGCCTTTGCAACACAAAAAGCTTCGATGCGTTTGGATACCCGGAAAAGAGTTGTTCCATTCGAAGATATCCCGGCCGTAAATCCAATTTGTCAAATTAGGATTTTGACCGCTTTCAACCTAAATTTTCTTTTAGATGGGCTAAGGTTGGGACTTCGAAGTTCTACATGAAAAAGTATATCTAAATACCTTAGTTTCTAAATAATTAAGTTACATGTCATTTGGATGAATGTAGGAAAAACCTTAGCATTGATTATGTGGTCGATAAGAAACCACGGCGCTTGATTCCAATCTTGAAAGATTTGGATACGTGAGGCACTTTGAGCAAAAGTCACCACTACACTATATCTATAATATATATATTAGTTGTGTGATAACTATGTGATTATGTTAGAAATTATCATTATTTTGAGACTACATAAATATATATGTGGGAGATAGAAGTTGTATATGAATATAGACTTTAGTATATGTGGATATGTTTTAGACATTAGTGTGTGTGGACTTGAATTTGGGCTAATGAACTATTTGTTTACGATATTTGTATATATGAGTATGGTTATATAAATTGTATTTGTTTGATTATAAGTCCGCTTTTACATTTAATGATATTTAAGTGCTTGATTTGCCTTGACGCCGAAAGTGACTCTTTTGCATGTGTGGTCTATTTTGACATGAGTAATGCTAGTATAATTATAAGTGATAATAATGTTTTAAAAGTGTCGCCCACATCTTTAGAACTCTCCATGCCCCGTGATTTGGTAATGAGATATTATGACTTGTGATGTCATGTGATAGATGGGTATTCATTGAATGTGCCATGAATGACCCGGTATTCATTGAATGTGCCATGAATGACCCAATAGTTTGGACTGCCCTAGAGAGGAACTAAGGTATTCGCTTCTTGGGTTGGTCGATTCCTTGAATGTACGGAATGTAGGTTTGGGTATTCCTTGAATGTGGCGGAATGACTCGGGCATTTATTGAATGTGCCATGAATGGCCCGTTAGTGTTATGATGGGTATTCCTTTGAATGTGGCGGGAATGACCCAAGGTATTCATTGAATGTGCCATGAATGACCGATATTTTGTTATGCCCAAAAGAGGCTTTGTGATTATGTGTATGGAAAGCCCGAGATGGTCAGTGACTCACAAGTTACGAAGTTTACAAGATGAAAGTATGTTTCCCCGAGGCTGATATCCCGCTTGGGACGATATGTCTTGTAGTGGTACTCGGTGTGAGTGAGGCGACGGATATGTGTGATTTGGCAAATGTGTAGTGCAAAATCGTGGAGTAGGAACTAAAGGTTAGGTTGTGTCTTTGAATAAAGGAGTCAACAAGATAATTAATAAGCAAAGTAAAAATATTGATTTTACGCGGTGATGGAGTTATCGCATATGATGTCTATGATTTCTTATGAGAAATGTTTACGCGTGGTTTGTATGAGTTGATACTCACAAGGGATGAATGTACTCCTTGGTTGTGACTTTTCCTCGCTCTCATAAGTAGACGAAAGTGATACTAAAGTAAAAATATATGAATTGTGTGATGTTATGGATATGAAGTGTGACGGATGAATAATACTAATAAATGATTGTGAGTTCTATGTGACCGTGAATTGACTATAACTTGATATGTTATTACTGAAACTATTAATGACTTGTGATAGTCCGAGATCTATGATTATGCACGCAAAAACTTTATGACGAATGATGATGTCATATGAATGACTACCCTTGATATAGGTATTATGATAAGTGGTATTCCCCGAATATGCTGACCTAAACAGTCATATCAATTAGACTTAAATGTCTTAAAGGAGGTTTGGTTATAAATGGAATTTTGACCGGGCGAGATAAATCATTTTATTGTGATGTCTAACTCGCTTTCTACTTGAGGGTAGGATCTATTAATCTTTTTTCGCAGGGGGCGAAATATCCTACCCTAAGACGGCGTGGTTGGCTTAAAGGTAAGGTATACCAAACTCATATTTAATTAGGTTATCATATGTGCAGTTAATAAATGAAATGTAAGTGGTATTGTATTGTGAGTTATTTTGGAAAGTGGGAATGACGAAAATATTATATGAGATTCTTGGAATTTGTATGTTGGGGGTGAAATCTTACTTGGGAAGAAACTACACCGCTTTTGGAAAAACGGAACTATATTGTCTTCCAAGTTGAAATTGTTTGAAATGTTACATTTATTCATTTAAATGATTATTATATATTTTGTTGTTAGTCTACTCATACCAAAGAAATTCAATTTGTCAATCCATGTTTGCTTTGTTTTGCAACGTGGGTGTGTTCTTGGGAACATAGATGGTGGAGTGCAAAGTGGATGAAGACACGTGACTTGGATTTGCTCTTGGAGTCTTCCGGTTTAAGTTTTTTTCGAAGTGTACGGTTTTGAATTGGAAACAAGTGTAATAGAGTTGGTTAATAAAAATATATATATATTTGTAAATGAAGCGTTGTTCTTTCAGTTTTAATTTGATCTCAGATTTTAATAGCGTTGTTGATAATATTTTGGTGGGTTTTGTTTCACCCCGGGTTTTCAGATGATTGAATATCAGTTTTAAATTTTTCTGGAAATTTGGGGTGTGACAGGTGGCCTATGCCCTGTTTGCAAAAAGAGTAGACTAGATGCTTTCGGGGACCATGCGATTGTAGGCATTTTCCGTGTTTCAAATAATCGGCATGATCATGTCGGAGATATTTTTATGTGATGCATTTTGGAAAGTTTGGGTACAAGTGAAGAAGGAGGCTCCCGTGAATTTTCTCACCGATCCGAATGAGGGAAGATCTACACTTCGCTGCCGGATGTGTGTTGATATATAGTTGGTCCGAGGGGAGACATGCATGTGTTGATGTAATCTGAGCCTCTCCGCTGGTAGGGTTGGAGAATGGAGTCTTTGAGGTGGGAGAAGCAACTAAGAGAGCAAATGACGAGGGAAGATGGAGAAGCATGAGGAAGCTTGCACGGCTAACCAAAGATTGTTTCATTCCGTTTAGTTTTCGACACTTTCGGTTTTCTTGGAACAACAATCTGTTGAGCTTCCGAGAGACTTCGTAAAAGTCATGGACAATAACATTATGACAAATTGGGTTCTAACGAGTTTGTTTTTAGAAAAATAGGATTTACTATTCGAAAGGACTTGCGCACGGCTTGGTGCGCTTGTCCTAATAATTTGTAAAATCCTTAAGATCAATCAATAAAATTTCCACTTAAAAAAAAAAAAAACTTTTAAATCGCCAAAGTATTTTGATAATACATTGCCGGTCCCAAGCCCGGATAAAGGATGAGGGTTTGCACTCATATGATGAAATAACATAAATAGAGCAATAAGTTGTAAACAATTTTTATTGATATTAATTGTAGAAGGCCCCTATTCGAACTTCGCTTAGGGCCCCGAATAGCCTTGAGCCGCCCCTGTCAATTAGTTTGATGACTTCTTACATAAACCCTTGAGTATATCTTTTTCTTCTGATTAATGATAACCGGAAGGTGTTTTTCATATACGTTGTTTAATTAACAATTAATGATTCAGAAGTCTATGCATTTGGTTAGATGGACAAGTCTACTGTGTAGAATAATAATAATAATAAAAAGTCTACTTTGTAGAAACAATTCATAAACAAAGTCCCTCTAATAAAAAAAAAACAAACTATGGATTTTGTGAGACATATTTTCATCTAGACTGCCCAAGAGGCTTGGTACACCCCTGTGCGCCCACCGTGTAGGCGTGTATAACTGTCTAGCCCTTGATTGAAATCTCTATTGGTCTTAATGGGAGGAATTGAGGGAAAATGAGACTAATCAACATAATTAATTAGGAATCAACGGGTATTCGGAACGCTCTAATTGCATTGAAGGTGTGATGTCTAAGATTTCAGAAATATAGTCCTATGACCAAGAATGAAACCAGAATTCAATGTATGGGGTGCAAAAGTATATGCAACCTAGTAATTAATTAAACTAGGGTGCGGTAGTGGAGTTTCTGTTAAAAAATTTAGAGGTGCAAATCCTTATAGTTTAGTTATTTTTCTAACAAATTACTTAGACATAATGTGACTTTTACAAATCTTTAGGGGTGCGACCGCACACCCCTTAGATCATCTATATATGCCTATGACCATCCAATCCAGTATCTTACCTAATACAGACCATTTGACCTTGTCCAAACATCGAGTTGTTGGTTCCTTGGGCTGACCTTGTCAACAGCTGCCACTCATACTTGTTCACAGCTGAATGCCAGTAACAAGTCTAAACCAAACCCAATGACGCGTACAGAAGTCCACTTAAATCCGTGTATTCTAAACTCGAAATGCACATTTTAAAACCAGTGTTTGCATGCATTCTCCAAGCTGGTCAGTTAACAAGAGTGTTAGTTTATCTATTTTTCCTTCACCACAACCTTACTATACTCTGCGTCATACATTTTCAACTGCCTTTAAAACAGAAAATAACATCTCTTTCCACAACCAGTAGTCTAAGGATTGGATTCGTGCCCTCCCGTTTGTGGCTGGGTTAGCCGAAGTTCCCTTCTCCTCGATCTTGACGACTAAATATCCTAGAAAGTTTGATTTCTGTCGTCTAGAATGTGTCCTTTGAGGTTTATCTTGGTGTTCCTTTCTGCGACGTTGGCTGGATATTTAGCATGGAGAACAGTTCGATCTTCTTCTTCCAATGTTGATGATGTATTGTCGAATGATGCAACCGCAGTATTGCCAAAGCAAAAACAAGAATTCAGTTTTAAAAAGGTTGGTTAAGATATTCATATACATACTCACGCTTTTCATTGTTATGTTATTTTTCTTTTCTTTTTTCAGTTTTCTTGAATTTGATAGATGTCTTTTTTTTTCAGGTGGTTCAAGATGGATTCTATGTATTTGTCGACATGGCAAGTGGGAGATACCTTTGGAGGAATTTGATGGTTAACAGTGAAAGTGAGAAAGCAAAAGAATGTTAGTTTCATAGGGAAATTAAGAAAATAGTTCTTGAATTGTAATTAGCTTTAATTTTCCTTCTGTTAGTTGTTTTGATATTAAAACATAATTCAAACAAGGTAGTCTGCTTATACAAATCAAATCTCAGACCAGATGAACTGCAACAAACTCAGAACACGTACAATATTGAAAATTTTATTTTGTCTTCTTTTTATGGGTTATTAATTGCTGATATGGTAAGGTGATGATGTCCATAAAATGTGTAATTACGTTAATTCTTTCCAATGTGATCGAATACACTATTTCTATAAAACGGTCAACCAGCGACCTCAATCACGTTATCTCTTTTTCCAATTTCTAAAATCTTCCTTTCCTATCCAATTGGTTCCTTGGGCGAACAGGTTTTGAGGAATCTTGATCTTAAGAGAAAAAATTCAGCAGCAAGTCTTGCCTCATTGTCATTATTTAGTTCTTGCTAAGTTAACCTTTTTTTTTTTGGGTCTTTTTGTAAGTACATCACACTATAATAGTGCACTTTTGAGTTTAGTCATACAAAGTTTAAATATTTGATTTTAGTCACACTCCGTTAATAAATCTGTCTCAATCTGTTAGTCAACGTATTTGACTAGGTCAAACCGTACGTTGACCGTGTATATATATATAACCCTTTTTTTTTTAATTTTTTTTAAAAATGAATCAATCCATCATCACTCACTACCATACCCGAGGACAATCTCAGTGGTAGAAAACAAAAACGTGTTGGGAGAAGTATAAGTCGTTGGATCAACCTCCAAATATCTCAACTCTAACAATCTCTCGATCTCTCAATATCTCAATGAAATGGGAGGAGGGGAAGAAGGCGAATCATCTAAATAGGTAAAGAATTTGACCATCTCAATGAAATTTGGGTTTTTTGAAGAATGATAAAGGTACTGATATTTACCCTTTTTGTTTTGCATTTTGGGTACAGGGTTGTTTTCTTTATGCTGATATAGACCACATGAAGAGAGACTGTCATTGGTTGAACTACTTATGTATGTTGTGTAAGTCAAACAACACAATGACTCCGTTTTTTTGTAAGCAAGGCAAAAACACTGGTAAAAGGTTTCTAAGGTGAAAAAGTCAGCCTAAATGCATTGCGTTCAAATGGATTGATCTTCCAGATGAAGAACTTAATGAAGCAAGGAATGACACACATGTGAATAGTGACGAGGTGGTCACCGAAAGAGGGAAGGTGAAGGTAACATTGGAGGGTACCTCTAAATTGACTGTAGAAGGGAGTGCGGAAGATGTATGTGCCCTTGTTAAGTCTTTAGGGTTTGCACCCTAAGTTGTAATGGATGTACTGCTATTTGAAATGAAATGAAGAATGTATTTTGGGTTTTTCAGTTTGATAATGCACAATGACTTTTCTGAATTCTGAATGCACAATGGCGTTTCTGAATTCTGAATGCACAATGACTTTTCTGAATTCAACTTAAACATGATTACATATGTTCCTAAAAAGAACGTGAGGGTCCAAAACCTAATAACAAATCTATGTTTCCAAAACCTGATAACAACCACCCAAAACATTCAGTACAACCCAAAATATATATAGGGTACTCATACATCGGTTCCAAAAAAAAGAAGAAGAGCCCAGTAAAAACAAGTTCACTGAGTTCCTGAAGCTAAAGTTAGTGGCTAAGAAGCACTTGCAACACAACCCTTTCTTGTTGGACCCTTTGCTGTTGGCTGAGAAGCACTTGTAGCACGACCCTTTGATGTTGGCTGAGAAGAACTTGCACCAGTAGGACCCTTTGTTGTTGGCTGAGATGCACTGACACCATTCGTATGCTTTTTTGTTTGTTGCAAAGCTTGTGCTGATGGGTCTTCAAGTTGTCTCTTTCTTTGTGTTTTACAGGGAGCTTTTGGAAGTCTGACAAACAACTCTTGACACATTGTATCTTGAGATGGAACTGTTAAAGTCTCTTGAGATGCATCCACTTTGTCCTTGACACCTTTTTCTTTGGATCCTCCACCTTTCTCTGCAGCTGGTCCACCCTTGTTCCACCTTTCTATGCAACAGGCCCCCCTTGACAACTGACTTTATTATGACCAATCATCCCACATTTACTACATTTTTTTTGGTTGTTTGTGGATTGTGAGGGCCCCTCATCTTCACCTCTCTTCCGATTCACCCTAGGCCTACCTGGTCTCCTTGAAAGCATGGGTGGTAGCACATTAGATGGTTTTTGCATGCACCACACCATGTGAGTATACAAATGTCACAAACCATGTAAGTATAAAAAAGGCACAAAAAAATCACAAATGCAACTACTGACCTTGTCCCATGCAGTCTCATGAAGTGGTGGTAAGATGTAGTCTGCATATGTTTTTCTATACATTCTAACAGTTAAAAAAGGGCTACAATACCTACAAATAGACAAATAGACTTGAAATGACAAATATCTTATAAAAATGAAATAAATAAAGGGTATAAATATGAGAGTAAAGACTTAAAATACTTAATGAGTCCAATTTATTCCCCTTGCGATAGTCATATGAGATATAGCACATACAACATGAATACATGGTATCCCAGAAAGATCCCACTCCTTGCAATCACAACTATGAGCATCTAAGTTCACATTCCACCATTTACTTTCAGTTGACACAACAAATGTAAACTCAGTTGACCCTGAGACATTATATCCCCTGACAGCATCCAAATGCTTTGCAATGATCTCCTTAACCCTAGGCACAAGTTCAAAGTCTGCACCCATACTATCTCCTTGGACCCTTTTCTGATACAATAAACTACTCATCATAAGAGTGAATTGCAAAGCCAGCTGGTGTATTGGTTTGTCCCTAATTTCTAGAATCCAAGAATTGAATGACTCTGAGAAGTTATTGGTAACATGTTCAACTTTTGACCTTATATTAAAAGCATGTCTTGCCCATAATTTAGTTTCCACTTTCATAAGGTACTCCTTGGCTGTCTTCACCTTTGGCCTCTTTGGCTGGCCATCTTCCCCATTACTTGGTATCCCTTTCTTTCTGATTTCTTCATTCAGTGTTGCAGTTTCAAGGTCTTCCATAAAGGTCTTGAACTCATATTCTGTGTATGCACTAGATGCTCCCCATGCCAATCTTTCCATCAGAGGCCCTTTGTGATACTTTTAATTGTTCTGAAATATATGTCTAAAGCATAATCTCTGATCAGCCCTAGGAAATATAGTGCTTACTGCTATGTCCAAACCTTTCTGTCTATCAGACATGATAGTTAGATTGAATGAGTGATCCTCAAGGTCATTCTTCATAATCTCCAAGAAATTTGTCCAATTCTCCTTGTTCTCCACCTTGCAAATGTAGATACCCAAAGGAAACATGCCATTATTACTATCTAAACTTCACTACAACAAATATGACATATGACATCACTAATTTTACATCACTTTTAGTGAAGTGATGTCATAAGAAAACTATGACATCACTTTTCTCAGCATGTGATGTAATAATTATCACAATTTTTTTTAATATCACTTATTTCAGAAACTGATGTAGTAGAGTTGTACAACATCATTTTAATAAATGATGTTGTGATAGTGATGTAGTAACATTTTTTTACAACACTCGTTGTGTCATTTATAAAGTGATGCAATATCTATGTATTCAACATCACTTTAAAGGTGTTGTCATTCACCATGTCACTTATAAGGTGATGTAATATCTATATATTAAACATCACTTTAAAAATGACGTTGCCAATTTTTCTAAATCACTTATAGTGTGTATTATCGGGAAAAAAAAATCACTAATAGTGTGACTTCCAGAAGTATAATTATTAATATCTATTCTATTCTATTATATAATTAGAAAGTCTTGGGTTTCATCCTAAAAACTATTTTAGGGACCTTTTTTTTTTTTTTTTTTGTAAGAAAACTGTTTTTGAGGGGGTTTTATGTAAATGGCGGATCTGATTATTGGGCTAGGCTTTCTGGGTTTTAAAAAAAAAGATAGGAAAAAAGAAAATAGTGGAGAAGGAGGGGGGCGGTCGTGAAGAACAGAAAATAAAAAGAATGAAAGAAAGAGAGATGGCATATAGAGAGAAGAAGAGAGGGAGAAGTGGAGAACATAAGAGAGACAGAGAGAGTTGATCGGCAGGAGTGAGGAGAGAAAGATAGAGAAAAAGAAGAGAGAGTGAAAAGAGAAAAAATGAAATAAGAGGGAGAAAGATCAGGAGGAGAGAAGTGAGGAAAGAGAAATGAAAAAGAGAGAGGGAAACCAGGAGAGAGAGATAGAGAGGAGGAAAAAGAGAGAGCAAGGCAAAGAGGAAGATGGCAGCGAAACTCGAACAATTACAACGTCCAAACGGCGGCGGCAGCTGGGGAATTTCTTTGAGGAGTTGTTTTTAATAACTAAGTGAGTGGATTCATCTTTTATTAGAAGTAATTCTGAACGTCAGAGTAAAGAGCGCACCACGTTTCTTGACTGCACACTTCGAGCGCGCCCACGCCTTGCGTACTATTTGTGATACTCTCACCGGTTGTATTTGTACCGATCTTAGATATTTCTTATTTTAGTTTTTCTATTTTAGGAACTTGTAATCTCTATATAAACTATTGTAATATCTATAGAAATTAATCAAGTAAATATTCTCTCAAATCAATCTCTCTCTCTCTCTAATTTATCATGGTATCAGCCTAATTTTGATCCAAATCCTAACCCTAACCACTCTAAGCTTCCGCTTCCTCTCAATTCTCAATGGCTGATGCCTCAAACACCAATAATGACTCTCCTCCAGGTTATGATGATCCTTTCTTTGTCCGCCACTCAGATAGCCCCACGGCTATTCTCGTATCTCCTCTGTTATCCGGTGACAATTATCCGACTTGGTTACGGTCTATCTCTAGAGCCCTTCGAGCAAATAATAAGTTTGGTTTTGTCGATGGCTCTATCACACCTCCCAGCACTCCCAAATAAAAATCCAAGTGGTCGCGATGTGATGACCTCCTTGCTTCATGGATTCTCAATTCTGTTACTCCAGATATCCGTGGAAGCATCCTCTATGCCGACTCGCATCCGAAATCGGAAAGATCTAGGTGATCGTTTTTTCACAAACTAATGCACCCAAGGTTTTTCAAAGCAAGGATTCCGTCCACTCTTCTCAAGCAAGACAATCGTCCGTATCTTTTATTTCACTTTGCTTAAATCTTTCTGGGATGAATTAAGTTTTTTGTCTACTATGCCTGCTTGTACTTGTGGTCATGCATCTAATTTTGCCAAAGAGGTTGAAGATGGTCATTCTATGAAAGTCATGCAAGGCCTAGATACTCATTTTCAATCCATCCGCAGTCAAATTCTCTTAATAGATCATTTTCCTCGTATGTCCAAGATTTATTCTTTAATCCGACAGGAAGAGAAGCAATAAGAGAATCATGCACTCTCTCTTCCTTCTGCTCCAGACGCTGCTGCCCTGAGTACTCACTTTCAAAAGATCAATTGGGCTTCTTCTTCCAAATTAGGCCCGTCTAAACCTCCGCATCACAACACCGATTAAACCCGACCTAGGAGGGCATGCCCTCCGATACAGGGAAACCAGAGCGCACACGCGCTCGTCCATTCTGCAACCACTGTAACCGAGTTGGACATCATATTGGTACATGTTACAAACTGCACGGTTATCCACCCAAGCCTACTCAAGCCAATTCAGTTGCTACAGGCTCCAATTCTCCTGTTTTCTCCACAGAACAATACAACAAACTTCTCAGTTTACTTGATTAAGGTAGTACCACTTCACAAGCAAATCTGACAGGTATATCTCTATCGTGTTTTTCTAAATCCATATGGATCATTGACTCTGGTGCTATCAATTATGTCTATTCATCGTTACATCTGTTTTCTCATTATCATACTTGTTTAACACATTCTACTATTAAACTCCCGGATGGAACAGACCATTTAATTACTCATGTTGGTAGTATTATTCTCTCTCCTCTTTTGCATATTGACAATGTTCTGTTTGTTCCCACTTTTCATTTTAACTTGCTTTCCATTAGTGAACTAGTCAAATCTCACCCTATCTCTGTCACGTTCACTAATGATTCTTGCCTTTTTCAGGACTAGTTATCGAAGAAGAAGATTGGATTGGGATGGCTTAATGGGGACTCTACCATCTCCAACTAGCTTCTGTATGCTCATCCCACAACTCCACCACTAATAATTTATGGCATTATCGCTTAGGACATCTCTCTTCCACGCCTTTGCAGATTTTAGCTAAACAATTTCTTTTCATTTCTAGTTCCAATAATGCTACTTGCGATATATGTCCACAAGCTAAGCAAACATGTTTATCTTTTTCTCATAGTTCAATAAAAATTATTTGACCTTTTCAAATGATTCATTGTGACATTTGTGGTCCTTTTCATTTACCATCATATTCCAATGCTTGTTTTTTCTTAACTATTATCGATGATTTTAGTCGTGCTACATGGATTTATCTTATGACTGTCAAATCTGAAACTGCCATGCATTTACAATCTTTTTTTGCCATGGTTCATACTCAATTTCATTCTACAATACATTCACTCATATCTGGCCATAACAACATTGATGACCATTTTCATGAAATCCAAATCCTTCGATCCGACAATGGATCCAAATTTATATCCCATAACATGCAACAATTTTTTTCCAAACATGGGGTTATCCACCAACGTAGTTGCGTTGCTTCTTTCCAACAAAACGCCGTTGTTGAAAGAAAACATCGTCACTTACTAAATGTTGCATGAGCATTACGTTTTCAAGCTCATCTCCCGTTATCTTTCTGAGGTGAATGCATTCTCACCGCAGGCTATCTCATTAACAAAATTCCTAGCACCTTGTTAAATGACAAATCCCTTCATGAGCTTTTGTTTACAACACCTCCCACTCTTGCCCATTTTCGTGTTTTTGGTTGTTTATGTTTTACTCACAACACTTCCATTAAAAATAAGTTTGATCACCGTGGGAAATCTGACATCTTCCTTGGTTATCCTTATGCTCATAAAGGTTATCGCATTTATGATTTATCTTCCCAGAAAATTTATACTTCCCGTGACATGCTCATAAAGGTTATCGCGCCCACGCCCTCAGCCACCACAAATCGAGCGCCCCAGCTCTCCTTATCGACACTCTTCCAAGAGATGAGCCACGCCGCCCTCTGCTCCAAGATAAAGCGAGCAAGCGCCAGCAGCCTCCCCTTGACACTCTTCAAACTCAGACAGCTCCGGCACTTACAATTTTGGAACTCCCTCAGCCACCACACCCCAACCCTCCTACCTCACCTCGATCTACTAGAGTGTGAAACCCCCCACCACTTCTCATCAAAGATTATCACTACCCTACTCTCACCAAGGCACCTACAGTCCCTCGTTCGGCCAGCCTCATCCAATCGGATTCTAAGGTAACACAGTATTCCACTCCATATCCTATGACTTTCGATGTTTCTGACACTAACTTTTTTACTTGTCATAAAGCATTTTTGTCTAAAGTGTCTTTTTCAGTTGTTCCTACATCTTTTTCTCAAGCTATCTGTTTCGACCCCAACCTACATGGCGAACGTCCATTGGTAGGAATCTCCACTTTATTCGTTTAATTGACAAGGCTAAAGCCCAATTCGCAATACCATGAATCGATGTACAGGCCCATTAACTCATGTGTCTAAAGCTGAACCTTGGCCACATGGCTTGCCACTAATGTACGTTAATTTATGTCCAGATTCGTTTCTTATCAAAAGAGATAATTATCAGTTGAGAGTTATATTCTATCACAATGACTCAAGCTACAAGAATACTTGAGCTACAAGGATTATCTACTCTACCTATATAAATACCAAACTATTTTTCATACAGAACTACGTTCTTGAGACTTGATCCCATCGATAATTTGGGTACGTAGGCAACCGAAAGGTACAATCTCATCATTCTCTCAATCACCATCACTTTCCTCACTACTCTTTTACGTTATTCACCTCTTTCGTCATCACTTAGTGTTTTGATCATATTTGGTCGAAACATAATTGGTGCCGTCTGCAGTTCTTATGCAAAACCGGCGATCACGTTCTACAAAGTTATGACGAATACTTCGGCGAAGCCTAAGTTCTCGATGCACTTATCGACGATCATCGCTAATAATGCGGTTCTAGGTCAACCTGGCGGTATCGAACTACTCCCTCTTATTCCTTTTCAACATCCGATTGCATACGACCCGGCTACCGTTCCACCGATGCGCCAAATTATTCAGCACGAAGTTATTGCCTCTGACGATTCTTCGACATCTGTTATGGATAATGTCCGTCATATGTCTCAAGGCATTCTTGTATTGAAAATATTACACTGGTCTTGTTTCATGCTGTCAGACGTCTTAAGCTTATTTCAAAGAAGGAATAGTCAAAGTTTATATTTGTCGAATATCCGCTGTGCAAGTTTTTTCGCAACGTCTACGGATCGAGTCGCAGAATGGAAAAGTTACCTTAGTGTTTACAACATTGTCTCTGACACTCATATAATTAAACAGAGACAAACTTTGGTTTCGCTAATGACTGATTTTCTTATTGATGATATTCCTATGTCGAAAGCATTACTTGATGAGGAAAACGTCGATCTCTAATTGTCATTACCTCCCGGGGGCGATAACTTGAAATATTTATCGGATATATCAGCTACTTGCTAGATTTACACCGATAATTCGCATAATAAGTCTGCCTCTGGTCTTGTTTGTGTCATCTTGAAGCTGAATGAAGACATAATTGAGAGGTCTTTACATTGGGGATTTGACGCGTCAAATAATATGGCCGAGTCCGAAACTGTCATTTGTGGTATACGCACAACTCTTCAGCTGGGGGCGACTAAGTTACAATTAATTATTCTAAGCTAGTCGTTAGCTAATTTGAATGATAATATGCGGCTCGCAATGATAGAATGGACGTTTATTTAGACTTCGTTCAACGAATTGCATGAAATTTTACATCTATCATTATTGCATGCGATCTACGTTATGATGTAAGGCATCCCCGATTCTATCGCGATACTTATCCGCGGGAAAATCAAGTCGCCACCGTTATGACAACACCGGATTAACCACTTATGCCGTAAAGATGATTCCAACGAGCTTGACATCGATAATGTCTCCGGTATCTACCGACGGCGATCATCACGGGGCGATGCTCGTGAATTCTCGATGACTAAAAACTCTATCACGCAGAAGACAAGTCTCAATCTTATCTTTCGTTGTTTGGGCAGAACGAACAATTTACTAAGCTTCGAAGGAATTCATTCAAGACTATGTAAACACCGGGGGCAAAGTCTCGCTCACATAGCAATGACCCAATGGTATTGGTGGCCATACATGCCAAAGGATGTTAAGCGTTTGTCCGAGAAGTGTGTGCCTTGTCAAACACATGATATATGATATGGGTCAACTTCCCGCGATGAAGCGTCATCCAATCCATAAACCTTGGTCATTTACGAAATGGGGCCTTGACATTGTTGGTTTATTTCCGGCCCCCCCGCGGTGTTCGTTTAAAATTTAGTCGAACAAATTATTTTACTAAATGAGCGGACAAAATTAACAAGTTGAACGAAAACCCGAGTTCTAATGTTATAATTTTGTTTCCATCGCAACGTTACTATCGCCCGACAAAAATCGGGCGAAATTACCATGTTTAATTTAAATCAGTCTAGTTGAACAGCTTTTACGGCAAGCTTAGTGATAAAAGATAAAAATGATAGTTTACCTACGAAATGAACGATGAACTCAAAACGTAAGTAAACTAAAACTTTAACGAGTCTATATTTATCAAGTTTTCTACTCTCAATTCTATCGAAATAGAGTGGAGTAACAAATTCGTTCCACTCCTAGTTCTCTAGCATGGAATGATTTCATAGTTAACTAATCGGTCTTAAGTCTAATGAGAGGTTTACGAGGGGAATTCTATACTACGAGGTGAATGAAATTAACAAGTTACGAATAACGAAATGATACTGAATACTGAATGTGAATCTAGATAAAGAATTAGAAGGGAATTGATTTCAACTCGAATCCGACTTAATCACCTAGCATAGACTGTTGTAATCCAATTCTTACGTTCTTACTGTAAGGATTGCTCGTTCTAATCCCTAATTAACATGGCATTTCTACAAATTATAACTAGCATGTGAGGTCGTTTACCCATTCTCATGGCGAAACACGACCTTCTAGAATAGAATAGACTCTACAACGATTCTACACTTATACAACTAAGCTTTCATCAAGGCTTCATCAACCCCTCTAATGGAGGTTTAGCCTTGATTCATCAAACCATCATTTCCCATATTATTATAACTAAACATTATCATTCATCAAACTCTAGAAGCGTAGGCCAGGTGCATTGGATAGGCCAAAAGGCATAACAAGAAATTCATCGCGATCATCATGAGTGTGAAACCGTTTTAGGAATATTAGGTCCATGTACAAGAATTTGCCAAAACCTAGAGCGAAGATCCAATTTAGTAAAAATTTTAGCACCATGCAATTCATCAAGTAACTTCATCAACCCGCGGAATTGGAAACTGTCTTTAACTGTTTGTAGATTAAAGGGCTTAATAATCAATACACATCGCGCCCGAGCCATTTTTTTTCGAACCGACAAAATAGGAGATGAATATGAACTTCTGACTAGGAAGGCGAATAAGACCCGGCGAAAGTAGTTAAGTTAACAGCGTGTTCAATCTCATTTTGAAAGTGTGGATAATGATAACGCCGCATTTACTAATGGAATGGAACCCGGCAATAGTGGAATATGATGATCATGACAATGTTACGGTGGCAACCCGGTTGGTGAGCTAAACACATCCAAAAGTGAGAGACAATTGTACCGATTACCGGCGGATAGGAACCGTAGAAGAATTGGATGGGCGAGATAGCCGAAAGAGGACACCATGATGCTTTCGCTCGATTAAACGATGCATTGAAGGATCTCGTCAAGAAACATCAAAGAAGGAGAGTTATCTCCAACCAAAGTAAACTTCGTGAGCATCCTTGGTAAACTTCTATAATGAGATTAGTAAAATCCCAAGAAATCATCCCCGAATCGGAGCCATTGAGCACCCAAAACCACATCACGGCCAAAAGAAAAATCAACAGAGAAAGAACAACCTTGCAAAGTGATTGGAACATTATTACACTTGCCAACACTAGTTAAAAATCCGCCGTCGGCAACCATAACCCGAATAGAGTTATTACGTTCAATAGAGCAGCCACAATGTTTAACCAATGATGGGTGAACAAAATTGTGAGTAGAACCAGGATCAATAAGAACAGTGATAGGTCTATTTTTCAAGGTGTTAGTAATACGCATAGTTTGTGGCCGAGTTTGACTAGTAAGAGCATGTAAAGAAATCTCAGAATTGGACTCAACGGAATCATCAGTAGCCACATTATAACACCCCGTGTTTTAGTTCTCTTATTTTCATAATAATAATAATAATGAATAATATATAAAATAATATAGGATAACTATCAGTTAAAGATAAAAGCCCGTAGATAAATGGATAAGGGTTGTCCTTGTTTTCCGAGGAGTCTTCGCGACGTAGAGTTTTGGGAAAAAACACCTGGCGAGGGTTTTAGGAAAAAAAATGGAAGTCCCCGACCAAGGAAGGAAAGGAAGGTTTTCCCGGTAGGCGGTTGATAATCGGAGACGCTTACAGTGAGTAGCTATTTTGCTATTTCAATCGAACTTATGGTTTTCTCTCGCGGTATTGATATCGCTCATTATCCGTGGTATTGGACTTTGTGCCATCTGTTTTATTAAACTTTATTGAATTTCGGATTTGAATTTAATCATTTCGATTGTGTTAATTGGGTAAACCGTAAAAGCTTTGAAAGAAAGCAAAGCTTCAAGAGCGTCGATAAACGCTCCTCTCGTCCATTTGCGTGATCATAAAAACTGCTATTAATAGGGTTAATGGGATTACCATTGGTGGTGGTTGGAGAGTCGAAATTGGCTGGCCGGGTAAAAGCTTGAACGGCTATTAATGGCAAAATTTCAAGAAATCGCCGAATCTTGTCATTGTTGGTTTTCGCTTTTTTTATTGTTGATGATGGGGTTGAAGTGTTGTGGTATATTGGGTGTAGTAAAATATAAGGCAAATCGAATGGGTCTTTGGGAAGCTTGGTGGAAGCTCCTGTGGACTTGTTAATGGCGCGCTTGCCGGTGATAATGGACTTGGGTTTATCGCTTTTAACAATTGTTTGAACTATGTTTGGTTATTGGTTGGTTAGTGGTGGTTGAGAGTTGTGTGGGTCTGTCGATTGGAGCTTGGAACAAGCTTTAATGGTGGGTGGCAACGATTTTAGATCTAGTTTTGGTGATGTTGGGAATGGGACGATTTGGGTTTTGTTTTCTTTAATGTTGTTGGGTTTCTTGTGAGGATTAAAATCGCGGGTTTGTGTAGGGTGGTGTGTGAAGGTTGTGGTGGCGATTTTGGTGGTGGTCAGTGGAGTGAAGAAGATGAACAATGTCCGATTTGGGCTTGGGCCTTAGGCGTTTGTTTGGGCTTTAGTTCTATTTTGGTTTTGGCCAAATTCTTTTATTTTAGTCTTTGGGCTTGTTTTAGTTGTGATTGGTTGGGCTTATTTGGTTTGTTTCTATGGGCCGATTTTATTAGTTGATGGGCCAAAATCTAATTTTGTTATGGGGCAGCTCATCTTAGTTTTCTTTGGGCGGTTTCGCTTAGATTTTGGGCGAACTCATTTGTATTTTTGGATCAGTTTAATTAAGTTTAGTTTTGGGCCCGTTTAAGTTAAGTTTTGGAATGATTTTTCTTTATTTGTTTTGGGCGAACTTCGGTTGTGTTTTGGGCCCGCTTAATATTGTTGGGCACCCATGTGACTTAAAATAAATCTAATTAGTCTTTAAATGTTTTAGACTTCAGGGTTCTAAGGTTTGGGTTTGGTTGGGTCGAACCATGGCCTTAACCATGAGCCCATAAGTCATACACCTTTGACCTTAGTCATGAACCATAGCTATGACCAACCGGGTCGAACATGAAAACGGTTTGACTTTTGACAATGACGCGGTTGACTTTGACCAGAGTTGACTTTGACCGACCAGAGTTGACTTTTAACTCCGGATAATGTTTGGGCTATTAGGATAGGTCTGTGGCTATTAGCATGCTTGGTTGTAGGCTAAGACCTTTTTATATATATATGCGTAATGTATTAACTACTCTATGTGAAATTTCAATCTTTTATGATATGCAACGCTATGACACTTACATCCATGAAATTAATAAATAGCCAGAAACCAAAATACATGAATCAAGATACTACTTCGGTTTCTGGAATAATACATGCAATCAAGTTCAATAATCGTAAAACAAAATTACCCTTTTTTTAGAACTCTCCCGCGCTAAAATTTCATAATTGAGTTTATATTTATTGATGTCATATGTTAGGTGGGCATTTATTGACGTGGCCAAAATGGCCCGTTAGTTATATATAGGGGTATTTATTGAATGTGCTGTGAATGACCGACGATTGTTTGGGATCCCCTGAGAGAAACTAAGGTATTCGCTTCTTGGGTTAGTTGATTCCTTGAACAGCATTGAATGTAAGTCGGTATTCCTTGAATGTGGCCGGAATGACCTAAGGTACATAGGTTGTGAAATATGTGTATAAGAAAAGTAATTGATTAATTAATAAGATAAATTAATTTGATTGTCTGCGAGCGTGCTTGGGTTTACTTTTTGAATACCTATAGGATATCGACAAATGTTAAGTTCTAATTTTCTTTTCAGAGGAGGGTAGGACTTAATAACATTTTGTGCAGGGACGCCGGTCCTACCCTTTATACTGAAATGGATATCGGTAAGTTTTAATTAAAATGATTTAGTTATTAAAACAGTGATTTGAATGAGTGAAAATAAATGGAAGTCTTGCTTTGGAAGAAGCTATGCGGTTGAAATAGCTATCCACCGCCTTCCAATTTGTGGAATGCTTAAGTTATGGAAAAAATATAAAGTGATTATTTGGAAAATTAAAGCATGATAATGTTTATATGTGTGGTTAGTCTACTCATACCAAAGAATTCTATTTTGTTGACCCATGTTTGCTTTGTTTTTTGGCGCGCGGGTGTGTTAAAACATAGGTGGAAGGCGAACCATGACGCGTGATTTGGATTCCTTTGGAGGCGGTTCACGGGAGTTTAGTTTATTAGTCCGATCTTTGGAATGATGTAATAACGTGAGTTGGCATTTTTATACGTACGGAATACGATGTTGGAAATTTTATTCTTAAAAGTTTGTTTATGTTTGTATTTGATCGGAAGAAAAGTTCAACAATAAAGTGATAGTTGAGGAATTTGGAGATTTTTGTTGTTAAGTTGATCCCTGCTGTGATGTGGGTTTTGCGCTTGGCATATGTTGTATCACCCCGGCCATAAATGGGCTTTTAGACAATTGACATAATGATGTTTGAGATATTTATATTTGAAATATTCATTATTTTTAATTGTTTAGAAAATCGGGCTGTGACACACATCATCCACAAAAGGAGGTTCATGAGCATCAATAAGCAAAACTTGATTAATCTTGCATTGATGTCCAGGCTTATAAAGTTCATCCCAATGAAAACATAAGCCTTTAGAGCGGCGTTCCTGTAATTCAGCCGAAGGAAGAAGTTTAAAACCTGGAGGTGTTGTTTTTGATGAAGTGGATGCAAACTTCAAAGGTTGAAGACGAGGAGGAGCATGGCGAATAGAAAATTCGTGGAGAGCAGCAAGTTCTTCCTCCTTGGCAAGAGCAAAGTCAAAAGCTTCGGCGAGCATTGAGGGCCGAAGGGTCCGCATACTAGCTCGAATATCATCACGCAAACCAGAAATAAACATGCTAATCAGATGAGATTCCGGTAAACCGGGAACCAAGTTAGCCAAGCGTTCATACTCCCGCAGAAACTCGTGAATGGTACTTGTT
Organism: Coptis chinensis; assembly: GCF_015680905.1. Taxonomy (NCBI): domain Eukaryota; kingdom Viridiplantae; phylum Streptophyta; class Magnoliopsida; order Ranunculales; family Ranunculaceae; genus Coptis; species Coptis chinensis. Next base: position 8,490,817 of record NC_141462.1, read on the forward strand.
TGGCGAAGTTTAGAAAGAGAGCCACCAGGGTCTAGATTTTTGCGATCCCCAAAATGAACACAAAGTGCATGAGAAAATTTGACCAAGTCATAGGGCCAATAGAGTGTCGCATCCACCGATACCAAGCTACTGCATCACCGGCTAAGTGAATGGAAGCAATTGGAACCAATTGAGCAGCAGGTAGGCCATGAACTTGTTGATATTGTTCCACTCGGAAAACCCAATCTTCCGGATTTTTACCGTCAAACTGAGGAAAATCGATTCGTAGTGTACGTCCTTGTAATTGAACACCTTGTACTTGAGTGACACCCTGAGGAAAAACAAAAGGAACTCGAGGACCTTCTTGGCGTAGTTCACCATCTTGACTAGTCGTTGGATTGGTAGGAACGATGGTCGGTAGATTGGTAGGAACTTGAACGGTTGCGGGATTGGTGAAAAAGGCCACAAGAGAGTTCACACTTTGTTTAATTGAGTAAGTTGATCATTGTGCGTACCTATAGTATCAGTAATTGCCTTCACCTCATTGCTTAGATTATGCAAGCTGGTGTTGAATCCGGCATGTTGCTGATCCAATTTCCCTTCGATGATGCGCGTTCGTTAACCTCTTTAACAGTAACTTGCACCATTGTGTGGAAGAGGGGGAAAAAAAAATTGTACCCAAAAAAGAATGGCGCTGGTATGTTAGGATTCTTAACTCAATTTGATGAAGAACCCTAAGTAATCTTTTGATTGGAGATAAACCACCTAATTGATCCTTTGATTGGAGACCAAACCACCTAAAACCTTCTTATTAAAATTGGTCGATACCAAAACAGAATTACATCTTAGTTCTTTTTTATAAGCAGCTAAATTAACAAAGTCTAATCAAAATAGAAGTCTATTACTAACTAAAGTACTACTTAATATAGGTCTCCTAACAACTTCTTCGTCCTTCATTTTGTTTTGTGTTTGTTTGACGAGTTCTTTGTGTCAGTCATAAAAGGTTTATCTGCATGCTAATAGTTTTATTTTCTTGCAGTGCTCTCATGACTGGCTTTTATCTGTATAAGATTGCGACTGGTGGCAACCATATTCCTACCAAGGCTGAGTAACACTGGTCAACTGGTGGTCATCTTTTTTCTTCAACTGGAGCTCGAGTTTGTGGGGTTTGGTTGTACTAATCACATCTGTTGTTTGCCTATTGCACTCTTATGTAAAATGTGTTTCTGTATGGTCCACTGTGTTGAATGATTAATATTGTTGTGTCTCAAGGTGAACAAACGCCACTTATCTTCGAAAGTGAATGTAAACAACCTTTGTTCTGATGACTACACCTTCCTTTTGTTTTACTTTTTGTTAGGCTGTGTTTGTGTGCACTGCCAATTGGGAACTCTGTAATCTATTCGAGGAAGAATTTTGATTAGAATAGGGGACGAGTCAAGGAATTGGTTGCTGTTCCACCACTAAAAAAGAACGCAAATACTTGCAGAATTTTGCAATTCTGAAATGGGAGCAAAGTTATGAGTGGATTTCCGTCCTTGTTGGGACGATTTTGGTGGTGGAAGCACCAACTGGCCTACCCAATCTTCAAGCAATTACTGTGAGTTCATATTCTGTTTCAAAAGGTATCCATATTTGCTGTTCAAACAGGCCTAGCCTTACTGTTTCAATGTCATCTATTAGGTGAAACTACCATAATTGCTTGCCATTTATCTTTACTGCTTTCTTTTGAGAGCCCCTATGAACATTAGAAGAAACAAATTGCATGGAATTAGTTGCAGGCTAATGAGGTATATGTAGATCCTAGTGTCTTATCATATTCTGGCAGGGTGTATGTTTGGACAAAACCAGATTCTTAACACCAAAAACATCAACAAGGATTGTAAGTATGAGAATGTACGTAGTACGTGGAGGGTTTTCCCCGGTTTGTAAGCCCAGTTAATCTTTTCTAATATAAGTATGCTATTGCCAAAAAAGAAAAAATCATTAGCAAGGAGTACAAGGAAGATGGGAAAAATTAAGGTCAGCGAAGGTTTCTGTCATGTCCCATGCCTGAAGTTCTCTCTAAATCATGCTGAGCAAATGGAGTTACAGAAGGGCAGTCTCTGTAGTGGTAGTTTGGTCAGTCAATTTTACATATATCAGTTAATCTAGCCCTTAAAGCATCTTTGTTAGTCCGCTTCTAGCTTAATCCAGAAATTAGTTAGAGTGCCATGCCACGTGAGGGAATTTTCAGAGTCGGTGAGATAGTGGTTGTTAGAAAATGAGAGTTTATAGGTAATACTTTCCCTGTAAGGTTTTTATGTCAGAAAATTAATGAGAGAATTTCTCTTAGGCTCAGAACTTCATTTTGAAGCAGAGAGTTCTCTTCTTTTCTTATTTATCTAGTTCTATTGTGTTTGAACTTCTCAAGACCAGTACAGTTTCTAGTAGGCTCATAACAAGAACATGTCGTTTGTTGAGTTCCTGAGTTCCTGAGTTTTAGTCCAGTAAAATTCCCTTGCACGCTCATATAGTCATATTTCATGAAATTGTAAACTGATTAGTGGATGCCATGGAAACTTTTTAACTGGCGAATCAAACACTTTAGATGTACTTGTCCATATTCTACCTGGAATAATGCTTGCAAATCAATCTTCAGATTACTACCTCATTGTTTGTAACTAAAATTGTTGTTTCATTAAATCAAGCTTCAGATTACACCAAACACGATCTCAATTAAAGAATTAATTGTGTGAGGTGGTTTTGTCCATACTCATTGGAATCAAAATCAGTGAAGTCAAAACTTAGATACTAGTCAGTTTTTACGTAGTAGGTTGATCTATTCAAGCCATAAGATTGGAAGCAACCAAATCGGTACTCTTATCATTGTTTTTCCACCCTCTCAATCCCCTCTCTCCCATTCTGATCTCTTACTCCACCATGGAACTTGTATTGTTCTTCACTTTCCTCCTCTTTCTTTTTCCCATCCTCCTTTGTCACTAAAAAAAGATCACCAGACAGATTACCACCTGGATCCTTAGGAATCCCAATGATAGGCCAAAGTTTGAGTCTTCTCCGAGCCATGAAGGCAAACACAGCTGAGAAATGGATCGAAGAGAGAGCAAGCAAGTACGGTCCAATATCAAAGCTCACTCTCTTTGGGCTTCCAACAGTTTTTATTCATGGACAAGCTGCAAACAAGTTTATGTTCACGAGTGACACACTCAACAACCAGCAGCCTCAATCGATTTCGACATTATTAGGAAAAAGGAATTTGTTGGAGTTGAGTGGTGAGGATCATAAACGCGTTAGGGGTGCAATTATGACATTTTTGAAGCCAGAAGTGTTGAAACAATACGTTGGCAAGATGGATGGAGAAGTAAGAAAGCACCTTGAGATGTACTGGCAATGCAAGGCAAGTAAAAGGTCACAGTAAGTCAGAACTGTTGTAAGTAGATAAAAGAAAACAATAGAAGACAAGGACAGAATAAAAGGTAATAACCAAGGCGCGGATTAAGCTGTCCTTAAGGAAAGATTTCCCTTCCAATGGTGCGAGAAGGCAACAAAGCGCCTTCCCTCACAAGATTCAATGGTTAACAGCAGCCTAACTTTGCACTAGAACAGACTACCCTCTAGAAGAAGAAGAAGAAGAAGAAGAAGAAGAAGAAGAAGAAGAAGTTTGTACTGGTCTCTCTATGCGTCTGGTCTGTAAAGGATTTGCTAGTGCACTCGAGTTCTAGCTCCTATCTCTCTCTCTCTCTCTCTCAGAATCAATCCCCTATAGACACAAATAGTGTTTATATAGAGGTATCAATCGGTTACCAGATGGGAGAAGGACACCTCTCAAAGTCGGTTTCACAAAACCAAGTCGAAGTAGAACTCTAGCCGAAACTTCCAGCAATTGGCAAGCCACTACCCACTAGACAATAAGCCCAAGCCCAAGCCCGAACCCGCTCGGTGCGGGGCGGGCGGGCGCGCACGTGTGGCTTTGGGTGAGTCCTCCCTCCTAACACAAAAGCCTTTGTACCCTAAGGGCACGCCCTTATGATGGAGGAATTTCTCATATACCTCACTTGCTAGTGGTGGTTCACCAATGTGGGACTAAACACAATGCACTAAAGTGGAGAGAACACACATAGTTCATCTCCTCCACTTTGCACACACACACAAGTATTTTGAAATACTCTTGGAGATTCCAACAATCCCCCACTATTTCAAAATACTAATAGTCCCCCACTATTTTGGAATAGGATATTTCAAAAGAAAACGGTTAATGCCGAGCCGATAATCGAAAAAAAAATGCATAAGATACTGGTGTTTTTCGGGCTTGAACCAGTCATAGGGTAACATGTTTTATAATACATGAAAGTGGTGGATTAAAAAATCTTTGAACCAACATTCCCTTGTAGTAAAATAGAGCACATGCACCCACATTGTTCTTTTATTATATGCCTGTTCTGCGGTGTTGCGCTTTTTGGCCCTTGCACTGCTTGTGTTCCATGAATGCTCTAGAGTACTTGCCTGAATACTCATAAGAACCGAGCCAGTTCTACATTCACGTAGGTGGATATCCATCAAGTGTACAGAGCAGTTAGAATACACTATCTCATAAAAAAAAAAAAATGGACTATGGATTCCATTAAGAGTAAGATAACTCATCCTTTCTCATTGCAATTCAAGTTATACAAAGTATACAATAATGCTATCTAGTCATAGGGGACGGGCGTCTCAAAGAAAGACAATAGCATACCGAGCTTAATGAGGTGACTTGTTTTTTCCCTTTGAACCTACTTCATGGGATCTCCAATCACATAGGTGGGGTTGCCGCCGATTGTCGCCCTCTATCTAAGGCAAAAGTCCCATCCCCGACGTTTCAACCACTTGTCTCCTCGTTAAGCGGTTTTGTCGGAGGATCGGCCAAATTTAACTCGACCTCACATAATCTAGAGCCACAACTCCATTCCAAAGAAATGCTTTATAGATCAGAGTCTCGCATTTAATATGCCCGCTTTTCCCATTATACAATTTGCTTTTTGCCTTTGCTATCGCGGCGACAAATACAATGCATAGCAATACCGAGGCGGTTTTGTACCAATAGAAAGATCCGCCAAGAGGTTTCTAAGCCACTCAGCCTCAAAGACTTGTTTTATCTAAAGCGATGGCTCGGACTCCATGGTTGAACGAGCTATCAAGGTCCGCTTAGAAGATTTCCAAGCGATTAATCGCACCTCCACCTAGGGGTGAAAATATAACCACTAGTGGACTTGATATCATGAGAATCGAGATATCCGTTGCATCACAATAACCCTCTATCACAGGTGGAGTTTGTCTAAACCGTATGCCGTAATTCATTGTTCCTCTCAAGTACTTGGCTAGTCTCTCTAACGCACTCCAATGTTCTTGGCTAGGACAATGAGTGTATCTGCTTAACTTGCTAACTGCATAAGCAATGTCAAGTCTAGTGCAATTCATCAAGTACATGAGACTACCAATAATTTGGGCATATCTAGACCGAAGGACACCATGTTGAGCATTTTTCTGAAGTTTACTATTTGCCTCATAAGGTGTCGACACAGGCTTACTATCATAAAAGTTAAACTTCTTCAAAAACTTCTCAACATAGTGCTCTTGTGAAAGCGTATAGCCATCATCAAGCTTCTCGATGATTTTGATTCCAAGAATCACATCAGCTTCTCCCAAATCCTTCATTTCAAATTGGGAGGATAAAAACATCTTGGTGTTTCTCACAACATCAAGGCTAGGACTCATGATTAACATGTCATCCACATATAGACAGATAATCACATATGTATTCACATCAAAAAGATTTAAAGTAAATACATTTATCAAAGATCATTTATGTGATATCCATTAGACATCATGACATTGTCAAACTTTTCATGCCATTGTTTTGGCTTGTTTCAACCCATATAAAGACTTAACTAACTTGCATACCTTATGCTCATTCCCCGTACTATCGTATTCCCTCGGTCAATCATCATATATATTTCTTTATCAAGATCACCATTCAAAAATGCAGTTTTTACATCTATTTGATGAATAAATAAATTATGAATAGCAGCTAGAGCCATTAGAACTCTTATAGAAGAAATCCTAGTTACAGGAGCATAAGTATCAAAATAGTCAATGCCTTTTTTCTGGGAGAATCCGCCTTGTATCTCTAATGGAACCATCTAGTTTCAATTTCTTTTTGAAGATCCACTTGTAACGTCAACTAGTCTTGTATTTCTAATGGAACCATCTAGTTTCAATTTCTTTTTGAAGATCCACTTGTAACTTATAGGTTTCGCCCCCCCTTCCAATGGTGGTGGTGGAGAAAGGCAACTAGTCTTGTATTTCTAATGGAACCATCTAGTTTCAATTTCTTTTTGAAGATCCACTTGTAATGTGTGTGTGGCTTTGGGTGAGTCCTCCCTCCTAACACAAAAGCCTTTGTACCCTAAGGGCACGCCCTTATGATGGAGGAATTTCTCATATACCTCACTTGCTAGTGGTGGTTCACCAATGTGGGACTAAACACAATGCACTAAAGTGGAGAGAACACACATAGTTCATCTCCTCCACTTTGCACACACACACAAGTATTTTGAAATACTCTTGGAGATTCCAACAAGAACTACTACTACATTTCTAATTTTTGTTGTTAAGCCTAGACTCTTAGAGTGGTATCTAGTATGTATTGTCGTTGGTATTACTTATCTAAGTGGCATTTCATTGGAAATACATATCCAATTCTGCTTTGAAACTCGTTTCGAAATCAAAATTATCAAGTGACAAAGCTAGTTTGACTAACTTTGTTAAAGAGTGTCTTTTACATAAGGATGGGCGAATGAAATTTTTATGGATGAATTCTTCACTGAATCTTCCCCTGAATTTATCCCAGAGCCCAACCATTTAGCTAAATTTTATTTATTTCTAGTTATGGCAGAAATAAATCTAACATAAAGAAAAATTAATCAAATAGTCTAATTTGATAAGTCTATACTGAGGTTTTGCCACTCATGAAGACCCTTACCTTCCACATAATTTGCTCTCTTCTATTTGGATTGAGCCCGGAGCAAGGAGAACGAAATTTGTACTTTGGTTTGAGCAGATGATAGGGGAATGTGGATACCCCAGTGAACTTGCCTTTCACCCGCTTTAATAGTAGCATTCGGGCAAGCTCAAAGATCCAAAACACGGTCATGGACATTATACACGAAAAAGAGATTGGCTTTAGAGAAACAACCGGTTTCTCCTAATCAAGACCTCATCACTAGTTTGCTTAGCATCCGTGGAGAAGACAATGCATCATTATTATCGGAGAAGGAGATTGTGGACAATGTTATGCTTGTCATGACTGCGGGACATGACACATCTTCCGTCCTCATTACTTTCATCGTTCAACTTCTTGGCAATAATCCAAATGTTTATGCTATCGTGACTTCGGGTAAGTAATGTACAAATGAATAGCATAACCCTCCGCTTTAATCTCGATAACACAAAATAAAGCATGGCATATAAGCAACCTAGTTGAACTCCGCCACTTTAGTGCGGTATGTGGTGATTTCAATCTATGCTCCGTTATTCATGAAAAATTATTCAATTACAATTAGCGCATTGTTTCTCCTTCCGTTGTCATAATATTTATGCTTTGTAATCTTGATGAATTTGGAATTTCAGAACATGAAGAAATAGCAAAGAGCAAGACCTCGAGAGAGCTTCTCACGTGGGAGGATCTTACCAAGATGAAGTACACATGGAGAGTAGCATTGAAGATTCTAAGAATCTCCCTCCTATATTTGGTGGCTTTAGAAAGACCTTGAAGGATGTTGAGTTTGGAGGTTATCCGATACCCAAGGGATGGCAAGTAAGTTTATATCATTTGAGCCTCCACTAGGCATTTTCCATAAGCATTTCTTTGGTACTAATCACGATTTCAATTTATAATCGGTATCTCCGGTAACTAACGGTGATGATAATCGATAAGAATAACAGCTCAACCAATCGAATTAGGTGGATTGTTGGAGTTATCCCTCACATGAGGAGAGAAACCGAGCCGAGGACAACGGACAATTCGGCGATCGGCATAGCGCAGCTTCGATAGAAGCCTTGACTTCGCCGTCGAGTTCCAACATATAGGCGACCAGCTCAAAGTGGCCAGTGGCTTCGAAGCTTCCAGTCTTCAGGTGTCTTCAAATACGATCAAGGCCAGAGAAGAGCGCTTCCAGTCTCTATTTTCGTGGGCCCTTGCTACAAGATTCGGCGAATTTGGTTTTTTGGAGATAAAACCAAAAATCAAGGTTTTGGAAAACCTAACAAAAACGTAACCAAAACAAGTCGGGATTGGAATCCGCACTAAAACAAAGAGAGAACCCTTTACAGAGATACAACCCACAGAAAGAGATAAGAGTGATCTAGTAAGGTGAGAGACCGAAAGGAGAGATTGTAATCTTCCTTCCCATTTTATTAAGAACCGCTCTTGTGGAAGTAGGCATCATTGGCGAACCACGGTAAATCTTTGTGTTGTGGTTTGCTTTTACGCTTTACATTATTATCCGCTGTTAATAGTTGTTTAGCGAAGTTGGGCATGTTAGTATAGGTTGTAGTTGATATTTAGATTTTGTCCGAGTTGAATTGTGTTCATACAAGTTATCCGTAGTGGGGAACCGATTGGTATTGGTGTAATCCCCAACAAGTGGTATCGAGCCGTTAGAATAGCCTGGGGTGTTATCCTAATCTTGGTCGGGCGGTGTTTGACCAAATTCCCCGAGAGAAGATTTGAGGTTAAATAACTTGTAGAGATGGACCATTCCGTGAACACTGTATGATGAGTCCGAATAGGAAGAACTACACCATCCGAAAGCCAAGATGGAAGACTTGCTATATTGCAAGGACTTGGCACTTCCCATTGAGAATGAGGGAGTAAAACCGTAAAAGATCGATGAGGTGAATGGAAAAAGCTTGACGTAAAAGCTATCGGGTACATTCGACAATGGATAGATGACGTTGTCTTTCACCATGTGGCCCAAGAGACTACAAAAAACTTCACTATGGAAGAAACTCGAAGACCTTTATGAGAGAGGAAGTCGGGTGGAAACAAAGTGCTAGTCGTTAAGAAGTTTGCGCATTAACGGCACCAAGAAGGTTCTTCAATAATCCGAGCATCTTAATGAAGTACGAATATCATCAATCGATGCATTTGATGAAGATCAATTTGGGAGACGGTTGAGGCTTTGTTTCTATTAGGCTCTAACCGAAAAGTTGGGAGACATTAGCGCTTCTACATGGAGCACCCAAGGATGGAATTGTTACCATGGAGATGGCTACCACGCCTTTGTTGAATGAGGAGACTAGAAAGGAGTGCAAGAAGCGGCTCTTCTAACTCGCAGGTCCTTTTCACGCAGAAACGGGGAGAGGTCGGCGAAAAACCATCTCGCTCTAGAGGTGATGACGTATAAATCTAGGGGGTGAAGCTAGAACTCCTAAGGCGAGAGGCAATGTTACTATTGTGCCACCAAAGGCCACTTCAGATATGAGTCGCGTAATAATCAAGAGGGATGAGAAGAATAACCGCGGTACATGAAGACATGGTGCGAGGAACGGAAACACAAAGCGGAGATACTACCGCACTAGTCGATGACCTAGTGGGAATCAGGTCGATTGTGGTGTGTGCTTTGCCCGAAAGTACCTCATGTCGTCGATACAGAGCTGGTGATAGATACAGAGCATCCAATCACGCCACAATCGCCGATTGGATTCTTCACTACCTACACCGTGCGTGAATATGGTGAAGTGAGGATGGGTAAATGCTGATGGCGTCTCAAGATTACTGAGCATTGGAGATGTTCATATAGAAACCAATGTCGGCTACACCTTGACACTCAAGGATGTAAGACATGTCCCCGACATACGGTTAAGCCTAATTTCGGCCGGAAATTAGATGACGATGGCTTTGTGAACTCGCTTGGTAACGGGTATGGAAACCGAAAGCAGAGGTTCCATTGTAGCAGCCGAGGAAAGAAAACTTGCTCTCTTTACAAAACACGCTAGTTTGTAAAGCGTATTCTAACGCGCGGGTGTTAAGAAGCTTCATCCGAACCGTGGCACAAGAGATCGCGGTCACATAAAAAGGGATGGAAGTTCTTGCTAAGCAAAAGGCCATGCCGGACATTAAAGGTACACATTTAAATACATGTACTCATTGTTTGGTAGGAAAGCAACACAGTGGTGTCTTTCCAAAGATTCCCGCTCACGAAAAGGACACCGCCCTTGAACTAGTGCAATACGCACTTATGTGGTCCTACGAGAGTGAAGTCCCACCGTGGAGTTTCGACTTTGACATTCATTGATGATGCTACAAGAAAGATATGGGTCTATAGTCCGAAGACCAAGGATGAAGTACTTGGCGTGTTTGAGAAATTCCACAAAGGTGGAAAAGAGAGACCGGAAGTTGTTGAAGTGTATTCGCCGATAATGGGGGTGAGATTACATTGGGCCATTTGAAGAGTATTGCCGAGTCATGGGATTCGGCATGAGCGCACCGCTCCCAAGACACCGCAAATGAATGGAATAGCAGAGAATGAACCGCACCATTGTAGAGAGGATAAGATGCATGTTATCTCACTCTAAGCTACCTAGAAGCTACCGGTAGAAGCAATGCGTCATACCGCATGTGATCAACCTGTCACCGAAAGAAAGCCTCAATAGTGATTATCCGCAGAGAGTATGGTCGCAGAGATGTTGATTATGGATACTTGGGGTATTTGGGTGCAGGGCATTTGTGCATATTCCGGGGATGAGAGATCCAAGCTTGATGACAAAGCCAAGCGCTTGCATTTTTCCGGTTATGGAGATGAAAAGTTTGGTTACAAACTCTATGATCCGATTAACAAGAAGGTAATCCGAAGTCGAGATGTTGTGTTCTTAGAAGACCAAACCATAGCAGACTTTGAGGGAGGGTGAAAGAAGCAAGCTTTCACCAATGATCTTGTTGATTCGTAAACCAGAAGTTCCTACCGTGGAACGTCGCGTAAGGCATCGAGAATGCAGAGAACCATGAGTTTGAAGCTCATGATGAGAATCCTATTGCTTCATGATGGGATAGAACCTATTGGTATAGAAGATGCAGATGAGATGCATGAACCACCACCGAGCAAGCAGTAGTGTATCCTCCCCGAGGCACCGCCAGATGGGGCAAGGAGGTCCGACAGAGGAGAATAGCTTCAACCAGTATCCACCACATAATGTGCGCTACTATCATATCGGATGGTGGAGAACCTATGTACTATCAAGAGGCACTTGAAGCGTACGCATAAAGAAAAGTGGTTGAAGGCCATGCGATGACGAGATGGATTCTTTGCATAAGAATCACACTTATGAAGTTAGTTGAGAAACCCACAGGGAGAAAAGTTCTCAAGAATAAGTGGATATACAAAGTCAAGCATGAGGAGAACAATCCTCACCCAAGGCACAAAAGCTCGCCTTGTTGGGAAGCGGATTCGGTCAAAGAAAAGGGATCGACTTTGATGAGATTTTCTCTCTCAGTAGTGAAGATGACTTCTATCCGGGTGGTATTGGGTATGGCCGCAAGTATGAACCTAGAGGTTGAGCAGCCTAGATGTTAAGACGCCTTTTCTTCATGGAGACCTTGGAAGAAGATGTCTACATGGACCAAACCGTAGGGTTTTGAGGTCAAAGGCAAGGAGCACCTAGTATGCAAGCCGATAAAGAGCTTGTATGGGTTGAAGCAAGCACCGGTTAGATAAAGGTACATAAAGTTTGACTCCCTTTATGGTGAAGCAAGGATACAAGAAGTCCGGCCCGATCATCAGGCGCTTGTTCGAGATTTCCGTGATGGAGATTTCATCAGGCTATCACCAGATGTGGATGACATGTTGATAGTTGGCCCAAACATCAACAAGATATCCAAGAAAGAAAAAGACTTGAGTAAGTCCTTTGAGATGAAGGATTTGGATCAAGCAAAGCAGATACTTGCATACTGACGCGGATCACCGCGACGAAAGAGTGGAAGTTGTGGCTTTCAAGAAAGCTACATCGGTAAAGTGTCAAGAGATTCAACATGGATCAAGCCGCCTCCGGTTGTCCGCTTGCGGCCCGCCCGCATGACCAAAGAGATGTGTCCTAAAGGTGAGCATGAGCAGAGTCGATGGAAAAGATTCCTTATGCATCCGCAGCTGGGCGCTTGATGTATGCCATGGTGTGTACTAGACCGATATTGCTTTCGCCGTTGCGGGTAAGCGATTTCCAACCGGTAAAGAACATTGGGAAGGTGTTAAGTGGATATTGAGATATCTCAAAGGCACTTCCAAATCATGTTTGTGCTTTGGTGGAAGTAAGCCCTTACTTGAAGGCTACATCGATGCATATGGCGTGATGTTGACTTCGATGAAGTCCACCTCCGGTTATCCGGGTTACTTTGCGGGGGAGCGCTTCTTGGCAATCTAAGTTGCAAAGTGTGTTGCCCTCTCCACTACGTAGTTTGTATATTGCAGCCATCGAAAGTGTTGCAAAAGAGTTGCTATGGATGATGAAGAGGTTCTTCGACTTAACCAGGGCTAAAAGCGTAAACAGTTTGTAGTTCTACGTGACGTCGTAGCCATCCACTCGAAAGCAAGAATCCGAAGTTTTCATTCTAGATCCAAGCACATACACGCGTTATCATCGATTAGAGAAGTACCGAAGACAAGCATTTGTATATCGAGAAGATCCATACCGACAAGAACGGATCGGATATGATGACCAAAGTCTTACCGAAAGGTAAGTTTGATGTTTGTTGTGGCTATTGCGGAATGGCGGGCACTCCTCCCCCGCTGATTTGGCAATTGCATGGAGGTAGCCCCCTCACCGCTCGAGGGGGAGATTGTTGAGTTATCCCTCACATGAGGAGAAAACGGAGCCGACGAAACGGACAATTCGGCATCGCGATAAGGCGCGCCACCAAGGCTCGATAGGCGCCGACTTGCGCCAGAGTTCCAAGAACATAGGGCGACCAGCGCCAAAGTGATACCAGCCGCCAAATTTCCAGTCTTCACACTCAGGCCAGAGTGAGCGCCAGTCAGTCTATTTTTCGTGGGCCCTTGCTACAAGATTCCGCTAATTTGGTTTTGGAGATAAAACCAAAATCAAGGTTTTGGAAAACCTAACAAAACAAACCAAAACAAGTCGGGATTGGAATCCGCATCAAAACAAAGAGAGAGAACCTTTACAGAGATACAACCCTCAGAAAGAGATAAGAGTGATCTAGTAAGGTGAGAGACTGAAAAGAGAGATTGTAATCTTCCTTCCCATTTTATTAAGAACCGGCTCTTGTGGAAGTAGGCATCATTGGCCAAACCACGTAAATCTTTGTGTTGTGGTTTGCTTTTACCGCTTTACATTATTATCCGTTGTTAATAGTTGTTTAGCGAAGTTGGGCATGTTAGTATAGGTTGTAGTTGATATTTAGATTTTGTCCGAGTTGAATTGTGTTCATACAAGTTATCCGCGGTAGTGGGGAACCGATTGGTATTGGTGTAATCCCCAACAGGGGATGACTACGCATAATCTTCCCCGATTTTCCTACAACATATGATCATGCATTTTTCTTTGTTATCAAATCATACCGTGAAGACATTCATAAAGAGTATCGAATGTATGTATGGGCTTGTACTCGTAAGAATAATAGGAGGCTTGATAGTGTGTAGATGCACAGGAGAAATTGAGCGAAAAGGCGCGCAAGTGTCCAAAGTTCCTTTTTTCTCGGTATGCTTTTTAAGAATGTTTTTTTTTTGTTGGTAGTATATTCGCTCCATGCAAAGCGTCTTCTCCTTTGTAATTGAGTGGACCGATACTATATTCTCCGTCTTTCTTTTGTTAAGGTAACTGCAAGTGGCCGCCTGTAGTGTAGCCGAGATGATTGGGCGAAAGAATTCAATGGGAGCATGGACATTTGGCAACAGGACAAGAGGAAGAGGATTGGTTTTTTCCCTGTTAAGTGGCACTTTATAAAGGACGTGCAATTCACATTTTTGCCATATAATACTCGAAAACGATGTCAACAAACCTCGCGGACCCGGCGCGAGATAATAAGGAGGTTTGTGCAAAAAATTTTATCGAAATAGTGATAACTAATTCCAATTGTAAATTCATTTAGATAATATTTGTTTAACTAAATATACCGACGTGATTTACATATTGTGCGCTTTAGTACTTCATTCATGCAGTGTATGTCGCTTGTTTTCCTTCAGATATGGTTTCTTTTAAAATATAAATAGACAAAAAATTATTGCTATTTGGTGGTATTATATAATGCGTGTTATTTGTGTGAAAATGATGATTTTGAAACTTTTATTTTGAAGTAATTAATTGAGCATATTTACCAAGTTATGTTCGTTTCAACTTATGAAGCATCCGTTATGATAAAGTTTAAGAGGCCATATCTTCTCCGCCGGGTGGAAAAATTATTTTTTTACACCTTACAAGAATTGATTGACACGTGTCCCTTTATTTAGCACCAACAATGAAGGCTTGTAACGGTGTTATTTTAATAACATAAAATAGAAAGAAAAAGTAAACAGAGAGCGACTCTAGTGGACAAATTGGCCGAAAAAGGAACTCTACAGGACACATTTTTCTTTTAATCACTCACAAGGACCGGGTGGTTGAAAGTTCAATTTTACCTTTGACGCGAAATAACAACGGCTCGGGTAGATGAAAGGTCAAGTATACCCCTGAAGAAAAAAAACAAACGGCCCGACCCAATTGAAACAATCCGGTTATGAACATTGATTGTTCATACCCACAATATGTATGAACAATGAGTGTTTATACCTATTGGACTATGAATAAAACAGATATGAACAGTAAATGTTCATACCCAAAACAGATATGGACATTGATTGTTCATACATTCTTTAGGTATGAACAATCCGTGTTCATACCAAAAAAAAAACATGAACCCAAAACAGATATGAACATTGATTGTTCATACCTATTGGAGCTATGAATACTCATTGTTCATACCTGCTGGTATGAACAAAACAGATATAAACATTGATTGTTCATACCCAAAATATATATGAACAATAAATGTGCATACCCACAATAGGTATGAACAATGAGTGTTCATACCTATTGGACTATGAACAAAACAGATATGAACAATAAATATTCATACCCAAAACAAATATAGACATTGATTTTTCATACCTTCTTTAGGTATGAACAATCCGTGTTCATACAAAAAAAAACATGAACCCAAAACAGATATGAACATTGATTGTTTATACCCAAAACATATATAAACATTGATTGTTCATACCTATTGGAGCTATGAACACTCATTGTTCATACCTTTAAGCAGGTATGAACAATAAATACCGTGAACAATCAATGTATTCCAGACCACAACGAACAAGTAGACCAACGTGTTACCATAAATAAACCATTTGCAGAACAACCACAACTCCATTTGACTATTGTGTGAACTTTACAGCCTCTGATGATGCCTATACGCCTCAAAATTTAGCGTCTATCATTTACCCTAGTGCACCATCACCCTTACATTTCATCATTGACATGTTAACCACAAACAATGAAACATCAGATTTCGGTCAATGTGAACCTTGTCATTTGGAAAAACGCACTGCACTCATGAATGAAGAAATTCCTGCAAAGGACTCTTTAGGCCTTGTGTTAGAAAATGAATCGACACATATGGACGAACCCATTGAGGAAATTTTTGAAAGTATAGGAAAAGAGGACAATGAAATGGCCAAACTAGAACATTTTGATGATGTTATAATGGAACTTGTTACAGTTCCAGAAGAAAAGGGTAAGGAAATCGAGACCACTGATTCTAAAGTGATGCAAGTCGAAATTGAGGTGCCTGACGTCGGAAATGTCAACTCTATCATGCCTTCCATCTCTCGACCTTTTCGAATGAACCTCTAATTTGCACTTGAGCCTTTTGCCTAAGAGGTCCTGTATAACTTTTTCAATCCTCACGGTGACAAATCTTTTCCTAGCCCACATACCCATGAGTCCATTGTACCTATAGTTGAGAGACAAGTTTTGCCTGAGTATTTTGGGGAAACTAGTTTGTCCTCTCTTTCATCAACTAAGCCTCATGAAGGACAACTACAACCTCACTTCCATTCTCTCTCATCTCAAGTATCACAAGATCATCTTTTGGGACATTCTCACTCTCTTGATCAACTACAACATGTAGTGTTACATGCCGGATCCCGGATAAGTTCTATGATGGGTCGATAAGTTTATCTTTGTTACTCTTCAATCAGAAAATTTAAGGACACCATTTCTTCTTGTTTGGGAGTGCATGTTATATTATATTTTTATGACTAGACCCCCAAATCTTTCGACTATTAGTGTATAGTTGACAGAGTATCATTCATCCAGTGCCACCTTGAGGTGTGCACAGTCTTAGGGAATCTGACTTTAAAAGACCCCCCCATATAGTCTCGAGTATCTGACTATAAACGACTCATCTTGTCTTTCGGTGCACTCCATTCCATTCTTATTTAGAGGGAGTGCACCATTCTGGTACCCGAACCCTCCTTTCTTTTCCTCTCTTAAAATTATCTTGGAGTGTGTGGTTGCAAGCGTTAATTCTGGTACAAGATGGGTGCCCAAAATCGGGGTTTGCTATATCTTTTCAGAATATGTGTGTTGGTCTAACTACCTTGTGAAACCTTCCTCCATTTATTCTACCTCAGTAAGAAAGCCTCGATCACCGTCGTAGGGATCTGACGTTAAACGACCTATTTTATGAGATCCAAGGTTGAAAATATGTGTTGATCCAACTTCATTGTGACACCTTCCTCCGTATTTTCTAATATTTTTACACATTTTGTTCTTCGTCTTGGGAATCTGACGTTAAAACACCCACTTTGAAAACTACTCATTTCACGTGAATGCCACGTCAGAGTATTCAGACAAAAACACATGTTTCATTTGCTTTTTGTCTTGACCTTCCCCACATAATCCGGATCTCACAACTCACTCCCATTCTCATCCACGTCTACTTATATCTTGGCTGTAAGACTTTTTCTTACAACCACCTCCCTCCCTTTCATTCCATCATATCCATCATTCTATTTCTTTTCTACTTTCCATGGCTAATAGGCGAGTAATAGTGCCCGAACAAGATTTTGAAAGAAATTTTCTTGAAGGACTATTTCATCCCTTTTTCGACACTGAAATCATACGTCGGGGTTGGGTGCCTCTTTTGCATCATTTGCAAACCACATTTTCCCGAGAGTTGGTTATGATGTTCTACGAACATAGCAACTTCCATAACGGTAAATTCTTTTTCCTAAGGAATGGAAGGCAGCATGAATTAACTTGGGAACTCATTTCTGAGGTCATTCAAATTCCCATGACAAATCCTGAAGTTCATCTTCAAGAAACCCCTTTTGAAACTGTGCGACAACTCATGCTTGCAACAATTCGGTATGGTGAATTCCACAACAAACTTCATATTGTTCATCACAAGTCCTTACAAAAAAATCGACTAGCTATGGTCCACTGGTTGGCAAACAATGTCGTTGGCAATGCCAAAATATCTGAAATAAACAAAACTCTTCTCCACCTACTCTGGGTGTTACAAGCTAAACGAGACGATTTTTGCATAATCCGGTATCTCTGGAATTCGATTACTCGTACCAGAAGTGGAGCAGCCCCTTTGCCTACCATAGTCACATGAATCATGCTGAAGTGGGATTTCTACATTGAATATCCTCTGATCACTGTTAAACTGGCTCGCAATATAACAATTCACTCCAACTGCTTTGACGGTTACTGGACACCATCTGCCGCAATGAATCAGAGCAATGACCAAGCTACCAACACTCTTTCTTCTGGGAATTTCTTTGCTGAGGGTGCCCTTGCCAACATTGTTAATCCTATGGAAGGTATTCGATTTCTTCACCAAGGTCTGATGGCCCTCCATAACAGTCAAAACATCCTCATCGGGAAATTGCTAGAACTACAAGAACGTCAGACGGTGCATGACGAGGACTATAAAGAGTTCATGCAGGCCCACACTCAGTTCTTCAAAAATCATACCTTCAACTTGGAGCATAATATTGAGATTTTTGATAACCAGGGTAATCTACAGTAGCAACTCCTCGGGCAAGTTGATGAACTTCACCATCTTGTGACAAGTTTCGTTCAACCTTCTACTTTTCCTACTCAAGGGCCTCCCTCTTCTCATTGTGCTCATCACTAGACTTTGTTTCTGGGTTGTTTACTTGATTTTTCTTTCTAGGTCCATCTATTTTGCTTTCATGTGTTATTTGGAGTGTTTTTTTTAGTGATAGTTCAGTTTGGTGTGTTTTTCAGGTTGTAATTAAGTATATTAGTTTTATAATAATATTGTGTTCCTACAGCCCATTTTACTCCTTTTGTTTATAATTCTGCTTGGGAGTACAATCTCACTTTCATCCATCTTCTTTCATCATTAATGCAATTCTTAGATTCCAATTTTTCTTGCTTTCCCTATTCCAGCCATTGTGTGCCTCAAGGATAATACATGTTTAATCGTAAGTGGAGAACATAATCACAAGTTTTTAGGAGCGGACTATTCGGTGCTTAAGAATGTAACTACCTTTTTTACTTTTAATCAAACTTATTACTAGTCTGTTGGGCTTAATTGCTATAAGTTACACCTCTTAGCCCTCACCTTCCATATCATATTTGTTCTTAAAATCCCTCCCTTACACTTACCATCTTTTCTTTCATGATGTCGACTCCACAAATTATTTCTGAACAATCTTTCCAAGCTATGATGGATTCTCCCTCTTATGGATTTCATTTTCGTGACTTCATTGCCGACATTGGTTGGTCTTCCCTCGTTCTTCAACCCGAGCAAACTTATTCTCCCAGTTTGGCTGCATACTTTTATGCTCATATGGAAGACACAATTGCTTTCAACCGTGCACATGGTTTCTTCCTTGATGGCTTCACAGTCCGACTTGGCGATACACACCATGTTTTTCCTGAACCTCTGATAGCTATGGCTTTGGACCTACCTTATCACGAGCTGACCGCCACTCTGCCATACATCTCTCAAAACACTTACAATTCCTTCTCTTGGCCTACTTTTCACTACTCTTACGGTGCTGGTCTCTGCAGGAAGAACTATGCTGCACCTGGCGGTTTACGCTGACCTGAACTAAACATTCCCCTTGCGAGCATGACGATGAACGTAGGGAATGCCATGTTATTTATCCTTCTGAATGTCATGGGAGATTGACATTTTTCTACTACCAATGAGTTTTCCTGCATCGTCTTCAATGCACTTGCTCAGCAGCATACATTTTTTAACATCACTCACTGTGTAGTTCAGAATTTGAAACGAGCTCGGGACTTTCAACACCGTTATTTACTTTTACCCGTCACCGCCAGCCGCTTAATGAGGGTCTTCTTCCCTCAGTTTTCGGACAGTTTTACTGACTGGGTTACAGTAGATTCCATGTGTCCTGCAAATAAAATACTTCGTTCTTTATGGTTTCGGGTATGGCGACGTTGTTCAAGGTACCTGAAGAATGGTCCTTGCTACCCGAAAGACAATAAAATGTTGCGACACTTGGACCGATCTGGAGCTACAAAATGGAGCGAACTATGGCAGACCATTATCAACTGGCATGATGCTAAAGAGTGGCACTTCACACGTGATGATCCTAGATTGGATGCGCTCTGAATTTACATGTTGGGCTGTATATATATGTATTTGGTATATTTTTCCCTTTTTGTTGTGTGATATTTGTTTGCTTCTTTGTTTGTTGTTTGTTTTATTTGCTTAGTGTGATATTTTCAGTTTTCTTTTGGTATATTGTATATTGTACCCGAATACCATTTTGTTGCAGTTTGTTCGCTAAATCTTTGCTCAAGCTTCTCAGGTATCTTCTTTCTCTCTCTTACACTTTGAGGACAAAGTATCTTTCTGTTTGGGGGTAGTTAGAACTTTTTTTGCAAATATTTAGCATATTATTAGCTTATTTATAGTTTTACTTTCTTTTCTTTTACACGTATTTAGTGAGAAAGTCTTGTTTCCTTTTCTGTGATGAAAATTGTCTAAAAATCTCACTTTAGCACTAGGATGAGAATTTGTTCCTTGAAACTTAGGTTAATACGTAGGCAATAGTTTTTACATCTTTTCATGCAATAAGTAACATTGACTGTACTTAGCAGTAAGTTTCTGGGACCCACGGTTAGACTACTTAATTTCAAATCCAGTGAGAATCTAGCCTAAAAGCCTTGACAGGAGTGATTTATGAGTAATGACACAGAAGAGTAGTTATTTCGAGTAGAGAAATCACACGTCTACTTACTTGATCACCATCCGAATCCTAGAAGAGAATTTAGGCTTTCTTTGGATCGATATAGCCATAAATACATACCAATACAAATTTTACCGCTAGTCGCCCCATTGAACCTTTCATTTAGCCATTTTTGTTTTTCACCAACATTTCCTTACCCATCTATTAACCCCAAAATAAAATAAACTCACCTATTTGATGAGTATAAGAAATAGGATGAATGCAGAAAAGTGAAGAGAAAGACTTGTCCAAACAAAAATCAATTATTTGCTTCAAAAAGAAAAGGAAAAGAAAAATAGAAATAAAATTCCAAGTAAAAAGTAAAAAGTCATAGTTAGAACTCCCAAAAATCAAATCAAAATGAGTGAATAAGCCAAAAAGGGCTAAGCATGGAAAATATATTTAGAAGCAGCAAACAAAGGATTTCTCTAATGTTAAAATTTTTGAAGACCCTCTTCTCTCATACTTATCATATTTTTTATTTTCCATTCCATTTTCTTCTATACTACCACCTAAGCCCCATACTACCTAATAAAGACCTCGAGCTCAACTAGGAGTAGGGTGGTGTGATAATAAGTAGTAGTTGTGATCTATCGACCTCGGCTCTTTTACTGTCATTGAGTATGTGAGGAAACATGTGCCCACTGCACATTGGAGTAAGCAAACCCTGAGTGAAAACTATGAGAGAATTTGTGTTTTGACACATACATGTGAGAACATACTTAAGGACGCTCTCCAAAGGATCCAGAAATGGCCCTGCTTGTACAGTTCATTGTAAAAATTCACTGCATACATGATCATATGTAAATTTTTTAATTATTATGAATTTATTAACTTAAGTTTCATAGGAATTAGTTCTTGTTCCCCGCTAATGAGATGTATAGATATTTGAGATCAACTAAGGGAACAAGCCCTTTGTTTCTTGAAGTCGCCAGTAGATAACCGGAAGTTTGTGAGTATCTTCTTTTGAAAACTCTCACGAGGCTATAACTCGTCTACTAGGAAATTCCTAGTGGTTTAAGGCCTTGTTGCATATGGTCAATGCAATCGCACTCTGCGAAACGAGAATTAGCTTAGACTACACATTTTTGGCCACTTATCTGTTTAGTGTCTCTTCTTTGCTTGAGGACAGGCAAAATGCTGTTTGGGGGTGGTGTGATAAGCACCCAAAACTGTAATATAAACTCTGTAAAGACATTATATATTGGTTAATTATGTGTGTAATAAATGCAAATTAATTGTATTTCCATGCTTTTGCAGGTTTCGACACGTAAACGATGAAATTTCAACAAAACTGGCATTTTGGCATGGAAACAAGGTGAATATGCTAATTGGAAACAAAGCCTTTTTATCAAGTCCAAAAGAAGCCCATTGGAAGCTTAAATCAAGCCCATGAAGCCTGGTCAAAATGGTCAATTTCGGGTCAAATCTTGCAGAAAAATCAACAAAACTTCGAAAAATCATATCTTTTGACTCCGAACTCCGTTTTGGGCGTGTGACCTGTAAAAACGATTAGCGTGACAAGCTCTACACAATGGTATATAGGTTCCATCAATTTACTGGACTGGGAATTAAAACAGGTTAGAACCAAGACAAAGTAAAAATCTAATTACTATTCATCATGACATCATTAAGTGAAAGCTTATGTAATCACCCACTTTCTCCACTTAATAAGTGCACAAACCACTCCTAATTATTTATCTTGTAATGAGAATTACTATTCACCCACTTTCTCCACTTAATTTAAATAAATTTCATTATAAAAGTAGATTAATTTGTAACCTTTGAATTGAAAATATAAGATGTAATCTTGGCCACCCGTCTCACTCCTTTGAAACTATAAATAGGAGGGGTGGTGCTCTAAATAAACTTGCCAATTCACTTGTGATTTGTGGCCTTGTAGCCCTTCACTCTCTTCTTCTTCTTCTCTAAATTAGGAAGTAGGAGTAGGATTAAAGTAGTTATAGAAATAGCTATAATTTTAGTAATAAAACTTCTTCTTCTTCTTCTTCTTCTCAATCTCTAGTTCTCTTGTAAGTAGTTCATAGGTCCTAAGATCATGAGCTAAAACCCTCCTTTGTGGAGGGTTGATGATGCTCATGTGAAGAGAAGCTTCATTAATATAGTCTTTTATTACTTCAAATTTTCACAAGCTTGTTATCAAAATGAACTCCAAAATAGTTTATGTTAATAACAAGCTAGGACTTGTTAGGGTATTCTAAAGATAGAGTACCATAATAAGTCTTCATGCTAGTAGGTTATCTTAGAGATAAGATAAATCCACTACGGATCAAACTTGGTATTATTCTTGGGTTTGTCTATGAACCCAATAATGATTATAGTTCTTGTAATGAATTGATTAAAAATGGTAGTTATCTTTGCATGAGTGGAGTTAATCCTCCACATATAACTCTTCATAGATTTCTCTCTCTTCTATCTTCTCTAAGTAATTTTAGAATAAATTTGTTATTGTAATTTGAAAGTGAATTTAAAGTAAGTGTAGTGTAAAACTTTCAGCTAAATTCTTCTCTCATTTAAGGTTTCTGTGATTAGTCTAGCTAAGTTGTGAACCAAGAGTGCTTCAATATTAGGCATGGGGCCGATACCTTTACTTGAACTATATTTCAACATGATTTGAGAGTAAGGTAATTGATATAAGTGTGAGTTGGAGTAACGTCCAATTTAATTCTTATCACATATCAATCCCTAATTCACGCGCTCTGATCTCCTCTTTCTCCCATTTGAATAATGCCTATCCCAATCTACATCCCTATCATACAAATCAACATCTGCAGGGTCACTATCCCACTCATCTACCTAAAATACACAAAAAATCAGAAGCCATTAGATGCATGAGACCAATAACATACATTGCTTGAAACAAAATAAAAACAAAGAAAAAATTGAATCACACACACGTGTGTGTCAGTGTGTATATGTGTTTTCGTAAACATCCACACATGCCTTGTTAACATTAGGCTTCAAAAGATAAATTGTTTTTTATAAGTAACTCAAACTCTATACACATACTCTGGATCGACAGCCCCACACAACTCTCAACCACCACTAACCAACCAATAACCAAACATAGTTCAAACAATTGTTAAAACGCATAAACCCCAAGTCCCAGTATCACTGGCAGTAACGCCATTAACAAGTCCTGGGAGCTTCCACCAAGCTTCCCAGCACCCATTCGACAGCCTCATACGCCCTACACTACCCAATATACCACAACACTTCAACCCCATCATCAACAATAAAAAAAACGAAAACCAACAATGACAGTTACTGGCGATTTCTTGGCTGCCATTAATAGCCGTTCAAGCTTTTACCCAGCTTCAACAGCCCACCCGACTCTCCAACCACCACCAATGGTAATCCCACTAACCCCACCACACACAACAAATTTAAATCCAACGGAAATGGACGGAGGAGCCCATTGGCGCTCTTCAAGCTTTGCTCTTCAAAGCTTTCACAGTTTACCCAATTAACACAATTTCGACAGTTAAATTCAAATCCGAAATTCAATAAAGTTTAATAAAACAGATGGCACGAAGTCCAATACCACGGATAATGAACAGTATCAATACACAGAAAACCATAAGTTCGGTGAAATAGCAAAATAGCTACTCACCTGTAGCGTTCTCCGATTATCAACCAGCTACCAGGAAAAACCTTCCTTTCCTTCCTTCAGTCAGACTCCCATTTTTTTTTCTAAAACCCTCGCTGTGTTTTTTTTCCCAAAACTCTACGTGCGAAGACTCCCCGAAAAACAAGGACAACCCTTATCCATTTATCTACGGGCTTTTATCCTTAACTGATAGTTATCCTATATTATTTTATATATTATTCATTATTATTATTATTATGAAAATAAGAGAACTAAAACACGGGGTGTTATAATGTGGCTACTGATGATTCCGTTGAGTCCAATTCTGAGATTTCTTTACATGCTCTTACTAGTCAAACTCGGCCACAAACTATGCGTATTACTAACACCTTGAAAAATAGACCTATCACTGTTCTTATTGATCCTGGTTCTACTCACAATTTTGTTCACCCATCATTGGTTAAACATTGTGGCTGCTCTATTGAACGTAATAACTCTATTCGGGTTATGGTTGCCGACGGCGGATTTTTAACTAGTACGTGCTGGCAAGTGTAATAATGTTCCAATCACTTTGCAAGGTTGTTCTTTCTCTGTTGATTTTTTCCTTTTGGCTGTGATGTGGTTTTGGGTGCTCAATGGCTCAGTTCCTTGGGGATGATTTCTTGGGATTTTACTAATCTCATTATGAAGTTTACCAAGGATGCTCACGAGTTTACTTTGGTTGGAGATAACTCTCCTTCTTTGATGTTTCTTGACAGTCCTTCAATGCATCGTTTAATCGAGCGCGAGCATCATGGTGTCCTCTTTCAGCTATCTCTGCCATCCAATTCTTCTACAGTTCCTATCCCTTCGGCAATTGGTACAATTGTCTCTCACTTTACGGATGTGTTTAGCTCACCAACTGGGTTGCCACCGTAACATTGTCATGATCATCATATTCCACTATTGCCCGGTTCCATTCCCGTTAATAATGCGTTATCGCTATCCACACTTTCAAAAGGTGAGATTGAACACGCTGTTAACGAACTACTTGATGCTGGTCTTATTCGCCCTAGTTGTAGTTCATATTCATCTCCTATTTTGTTGGTTCGAAAAAAAAATGGCTCGTGGCGCATGTGTATTGATTATTGCGCCCTTAATCTACAAACAAACATTAAAGACAGATTTCCAATTCCGTGGTTGATGAGTTACTTGATGAATTGCATGGTGCTAAAAATTTTACTAAATTGGATCTTCGTTCTAGGTTTTGGCAAATTCTTGTACATGGACCTAATATTCCTAAAACGGCGTTTCACACTCATGATGATCAGTATGAATTTCTTGTTATGCCTTTTGGCCTATCCAATGCACCGCTCGTTCTAGAGTTTGATGAATGATATTTTTGTCCCTACTTGCATAAATTTGTCCTTGTTTCCTTTGACAACATTCTAGTTTACAGTTCTTCCCTATCCGATCATATTCGACATCTTTATGTTGTTCTTGGTATCCTTCGGAGCCACAAGTTATTTGTCAAGGAACCCAAATGTTCTTTTGGTCAACCTTCGTTGTTTATCCGGGCCATATTATTTTTGTTGAGGGTGTTGCCGTCGACAATGATAAGATTCAAAGTGTTGTTGATTGGCCTTTACCTTCTTCTTTAAAGGCTTTGCGTGGGGTTTTAGGCTTAACAGGTTACTATTGAAAATTTGTCAATTTGTCAAAGACTATGGAACACTTGCTAAACCACTTACCCAATTGCTCAAGAAAGACTCTTTTGTATGGACTGATGAAGCCACTGGGGCTTTTACTTTTCTCAAAGCCGCTTTGACATCCACCCCTGTGCTTGCTTTGCCCAATTTTTCCGACGAGTTGTATATTGAATCTGATGCTTCAGGAGGGGGTAGGAGTTGTTCTCATGCAGGCTGGTCGTCCTCTAGCTTATTTCAGTAACCCACTTTCTGTTAAAAATCTCAATTTTACGGTTTATGACAAAGAGATGCTTGCCATTGTATCTGCAGTTCAGCACTAGCGCCCTTACTTGCTAGGACGACACTTCAAAATCTTTACTGATCATCGAAGTCTCAAATATTTTCTTGAACGACTTTCGTCAGCAACAAAAGTGGTTATCTAAACTCATAGGCTATGATTATGAGATAATCTATCGAAAATGGTTAGAAAACAAGGCTGTTGATGCCCTTTCTCGATTGCATGAACATGGCAGTCTCTCTATTATTTCTTCTCTAGTTTTTACCGGCATTGATGATATTGTTCGCGAGTATCATAACCACCCTTCTCTCCATGCCATTATCAACTGTCTTCAACATTCTTTCTTCTCCATAAAAGTATTACACTTATACCAATGGTGTTCTTCACTATAAAGGGCGGATTGTTGTTGTGCCTAATTCCCTTTGGTGTTCTAAACCTTTACAAGAATTTCATGCCACTCCAACTGGGGGTCATTCTGGATTTTTGCATACTTACAAACGACTTCATCATAATTTTTATTGGTCGGGTATGAAAACTGCAGTCAAAAGGACTTTATTGCACATTGTGATGTATGTCAACGTAATAAAGCTGAAGCGATTGCTCCTCCAGGTCTTCTTCAACCACTACCCATTCCCGATGATGTTTGGTTGGACTTATTTATGGACTTCATTGATGGACTTCCTAATTCTCAACGCAAAACTTCGATTTTGGTGGTGGTGGATCGTTTATCCAAATATGCTCATTTCAGCGCTATTTCTCATCCTTATCTGCTACCACTGTTGCTTTGAAGTTTTTGTGCGTGACATTGTCAAATTGCACGGGATGCCTCGTTTTATAGTGAGTGACAGAGACCCAATTTTCATTAGCAATTTCTGGGAAGCCTTTTTCACCTTGCACGGCTCTCAACTCTGTCATAGTTCTACTTATCACCCTCAGACAGATGGCCAAACTGAAGTTACCAATCGCACTCTTGAATGTTATCTGCGTTGCTTTGCAGGAGACCAACCTTCTACTTGGACACATTGTTTACCATGGGCTGAATGGTGGTATAACACTTCTTATCACTCGCTATAAGGATGACGTGCTCCTTTTAGGTGTTTATAGTTGTCCCCGCTTTAGTGTAATGCGCATATCTTCCTAATACCACAATTGTCCATGCCGTTTATATCGCGATTCACGGATCGCGGATCATACTTTAAAAATTCGAAAAGATCATTTGCAAAAGGCTCAAAGTCGAATGAAGTTTTATGCTGATTCAAAATGCACTGAGCGTTCGTTCGTGGTTGGTGATTGGATCTTTCTCCGATTGCAACCTTACCGTACCGTCATGTTACAGTAGCTTCTCAAACATTTTCGAAGCTTTCACCAAGGTTTTATGGTCCTTTCAGAATTCTTGAACACATTGGTCCTGTTGCATACAAGTTGGATCTTCCATCTGGTTGTCAAATCCATCCAGTCTTCCATGTCTCATCCTTAAAGATTAAGTTAGGCATTCATATCACACCAGATTCACATCTTCCACCATGCCACTTGATGATTCTACCACTTGAGTACCAGCCAAACTATTAGACCGTGGCCTATTCCAGAAGAATAATTGTGCTATTACTCGCCTACTTATTCAATGGAAGGGTCACTCAGAAGCGGAGGCTACATGGGAGGAATATACTGAATTCCGTGCTCGTTTTCCAGATTTTCCAGCTTGAGGACAAGCTGTGTTTGAAGGCCGAGGGAATGTTAGGAAACCTATACTAAGTAGTACTTTAGTTAGTAATAGACTTCTATTTTGATTAGACTTTGTTAATTTAGTTTCTTATGAAAGAACTCAGATGTAATTCTGTTTTGGTATCGATCAATTTTAATAAGAAGGTTTAGGTGGTTTGGTGGTCTCCAATCAAAGGATCAATTAGGTGGTTTATCTCCAATCAAAACATTACTTAGGGTTTTAGATCAGGAAGCATCTGCAGCTTCTAGCTTGCTACTAGCTCGTGAGACTCGCCCTTGTGGGGCTATGACATGTAAATCTCAGCAAACAAAGCTTATCATGAAATAACACAAGGGTTCATTGATCACTCTACGCAATAAGCAATATGTGTTTACTTCCTGAAGAATTCTGGGATTAAGATGATTACAATGCACTTTAAGTTTCCTAATGCCTTTTCCTATCTTCTCATGGATTGTATGCACCTACATTCGGCCTACTTTGCTAAGAGAGAGAGAGAGAGAAGGAAAATACGTAGAAGAAGAAGGCATTCCAACCCGAGACATAAACAAAGACAAGGAGAATCTTTCTAAAAGAAACTCTCTAAAAGACCCGA
The DNA here is from genome assembly GCF_015680905.1 of Coptis chinensis. Taxonomy (NCBI): domain Eukaryota; kingdom Viridiplantae; phylum Streptophyta; class Magnoliopsida; order Ranunculales; family Ranunculaceae; genus Coptis; species Coptis chinensis. The sequence goes on from NC_141462.1 coordinate 8,519,010, forward strand.
TGTACAAATAAACATAAAGGATCTGTTTTGACATAAATGGATATATCCATATATCTCGACTCATATTTATGAGATGATAAAATATGGCAAAAGCTATACCAAGAATTGGTTCACGTAAAATGCACATAGAATACCAAAGGGGTTATTCATGTTCAAGCAAGTTTCAATAATACCATTGTGGTATTTACAAATGTACGTGGTCGGGTAGTTTCTTGGTCCTCTACCGGTACTTGTGGGTTCGGGGTACAAGAAGAGGGACACCTTTTGCTGCTCAAACTGCAGCGAGAAACGCTTATTCGCATGCATAGTGGATCAAAGTTTGCAACGAAATAAGTCATGATATAGGGTCCCGGTCTCGAAGAGACGCCCAGATTATGAGCTATTAAGTAGAAGTGGTATACTATGTACTTTTCGTCACAGGATACATCCGAGCATCGACCATATTTGTGAAACTTACTTAACAGTGTCTTTCCGATCGGGGCGTAGACAAACCACAGTGGATATAATAGTTGTTCCAAAGGTAAAGTGAAGTCACAACAGGCTTCCTCATACCACCGGACATATTGTACAAGAGATTCCACCCAATATCTGAGCATGACTTTCTCCACGAAGTCCCTTCTTCATGAGCTTACGCCAAAATCATCCCGCATGACAGACAACAAATACTTGTCATCTGGACAACACGACTCCAAAAGAAAATACCATACCAAGGTGATAGCAATTCACTACTAACCCATATGGAAAACCTAACCAGATAGGAAACGGTAGTGGCATCTCTCCCGGCGGTAGTGGTTTCTCTCCCTAGGAAGGGGGTCCGGAAGACAATCTGACGGTCAAACAATGGGGAAGGGGAAGAAAGAGAGATATAGAGTTTGTCTGCTTTCTCCCTTGCCTTTCCTCTTTCCCTAGAACCCGACTTTCCCCGTATGGAGCCACCGCCGCGGCACATGGAATCGGCGTAAGGTCAAATCAAATTCAATACACCTCCTCCTCCGAGAGCGGAACATCTGCATTCACAAGCTCAAGATTCTCCCCAAATCACAGCCTTCTTGTCTTCGCCCTATAGTGGAAGTCCCCTTCATTCAGCCGGAGCTGGTGAATTCAATGATAGATTCTTTAGCCAAAAGGCGGGTGGCATTTTCCGGAGTAAAAGCCTATCTTATTACGTTCATCAAATTGAGTTAAGAATCCTAACAGAAGTAGGGAAATAAACAATGTAGAGAAATTAGGCAACTAAGCAATATATACATGTTTCAGATTTCAAGACAAAATCAGTTCAGTGACCAAGAAAATTGCTTTGATATCGAATAAAGTTCAGGTTACCTGATTGCAGCAACGACACCGGCTGGCATTATCTTGGACGTTTGCAGGTACCTTTGTCCCATGACCCACGTAGAACAACAACGCACAAACCGGCCCATAGCCATATATCTTAATAAACCAATTTCAAGTAACAACTACCATGATAATCACATTAAAAGCTCAGTTTTATGTCCCTTGAGATGAAGTCCATCATGTCGTATCAAGGACAACATCAATCATTTCCAAGACTACTTCAGAAAAAGCAACACCGATATAGGACTAAACTAAATCATCAAAATCAAATATCTATAAATTATTCACATTTTGTTCAAGTAATAAAGATACAACATAAAATTGAACCATTTTGGTTTCTTTCTCTTTAATCATATTGTATGTTGTTTCCTCCCTTTCTTAAGTTCCCTCTTGCACCATTTTGTGGTTTCAAACTCCAGAATATTGTCAACAAGTCATAGGGCCTTTAAGGGCTCTAGGCTTTTCAGTTGAGAAAGTTGTATGTACCACCATATTAGTACTCTTATTAATGGATTCCATTGGAATTTAATCTTCATTGAAAGTCTGTGTGACCAAGCGGCTTATAGACACCTGAACAACTCACATGTTCATTTAGCCACCTAGACGACTCACATGTTCGGTTTGACACTTGGACGGCTCACAAGTTCAATTAGCCACCTGGACGGATCACATGTTCAATTGGCCACCTGGACAGCTCACAGGTTATGTCGGTCACTTGGACGACTTGCAGGTTCAGTTAACCACCTGGACCGGACACAGGTTCAGCTGCCCAGTGTTATCCAGTGAGAGTCCTTATGCTCTAAGAACTTTTATTTTCTACATCTATAAATATCATTTCTCTTCTACAAAGAACTACGACCATGAAGACTTGATTCCAGTAAACCCTCAGGATACGTAGGCAACTAACCATTGACATAGTTCAGTCTCGCCTCCACCATAATCACACCCCTTAGAGCATCTCTACGTGATAGTATAACCTGCATTTTTCTTCATATTTGAAGAAAAAGTTCGGAATATCTCGGAATTCCATCTCTAGGTGGCTGCATTCATGGTCGCATCACCTGCTTGTTCGCATTCTTGTTCGCAAATTTGGCAATTTGGATGCGGATGCGGAGCGACATTGGTAATGTCGCCCAACTTTTTGTTGACTTTGACCAGCACCACGCTTTAGTGGTACTATCACGCGCCTATCCTAATGTCGCGTGGGGGGTTTTTTTTTTTACTTGCGTGCTACTCTTAATGTCGCGTGGGTTTTTTTTACTTGCGCGCCACTCCTAATGTCACGTGGGTTGTTTTCAAATTATACATGGGCGACATTACAACTGTCGCACGACAGTGGTAATGTCGCGTGGGTTGCTTTTTGGTAATCGAATTTGCGACCACCTAGAGTTGGTCGAAATTTGCGACCAGCTTCTTCAAAAATTTTCTTCAAATATGAATAGTATGCTACCACCACCTAAAGATGCTCTTACAGCTTTATTAGTGTGTTTAGGTGATTTATTGCCCAAACAAAAACTTAGGAAAACAACACCGTGAGAGCATTCACAATGCAAGCAACAACTTGTTACCTCCACATATATAGGCGCCACATAAGACTATTTCCCCTCATAGTTATTTTGCTAGTGAAAAACTACTAGACGTTGCCCAATGCAGAGGTCTGAATGTAAAAAACGAAAAAATATCAAAAAAACGCGCCGGACGGAATGAAACATCCCATCTGATATATATATATATATATATATATATATATATATATATATATATATATATATGTGGAAATTCAATACATGGTAGGAAGATCTTCTCTACCAAAAATCAGCCCTTAGTTCATTGTGTAAGTTATGGATGTCAAAATAAGGTGTCAAAATAAGATGTCAACGTAGCCTGACCCTATATATATATACCCCATACATATATATATATACCCCCCCCCCCCCTCTTTGCACCACACCACTCATGCAACACCTTCTCTACCACCGTGTGCCGCCTTCCTCCACTCTCTACCGTTCTCAATTTAAGGACGCTCTCCAAAGGATCCAGAAATGGCCCTGCTTGTACAGTTCATTGTAAAAATTCACTGCATACATGATCATATGTAAATTTTTTAATTATTATGAATTTATTAACTTAAGTTTCATAGGAATTAGTTCTTGTTCCCCGCTAATGAGATGTATAGATATTTGAGATCAACTAAGGGAACAAGCCCTTGTTACTGAGTCGTTGTAGTATAACTGAAGTTTGTGAGTATCTTCTTTGGAAAACTCTCACGAGGCTATAACTCGTCTACTAGGAAATTCCTAGTGGTTTAAGGCCTTGTTGCATATGGTCAATGCAATCGCACTCTGCGAAACGAGAATTAGCTTAGACTACACATTTTTGGCCACTTATCTGTTTAGTGTCTCTTCTTTGCTTGAGGACAGGCAAAATGCTGTTTGGGGGTGGTGTGATAAGCACCCAAAACTGTAATATAAACTCTGTAAAGACATTATATATTGGTTAATTATGTGTGTAATAAATGCAAATTAATTGTATTTCCATGCTTTTGTTTCTTTAGACACGTAAACGATGAAATTTCAACAAACCGGCATTTTGGCATGGAAACAAGGTGAATATGCTAATTGGAAACAAAGCCTTTTATCAAGTCCAAAAGAAGCCCATTGGAAGCTTAAATCAAGCCCATGAAGCCTGGTCAAAATGGTCAATTTCGGGTCAAATCTTGCGAAAAAATCAACAAAACTTGAAAAATCATATCTTTTGACTCAGAACTCCGTTTTGGGCGTGTGACCTGTAAAAACGATTAGCGTGACAAGCTCTACACAATGGTATATAGGTTCCATCAATTTACTGGACTGGGAATTAAAACAGGTTAGAACCAAGACAAAGTAAAAATCTAATTACTATTCATCATGACATCATTAAGTGAAAGCTTATGTAATCACCCACTTTCTCCACTTAATAAGTGCACAAACCACTCCTAATTATTTATCTTGTAATGAGAATTACTATTCACCCACTTTCTCCACTTAATTTAAATAAATTTCATTATAAAAGTAGATTAATTTGTAACCTTTGAATTGAAAATATAAGATGTAATCTTGGCCACCCCCTCTCACTCCTTTGAAACTATAAATGGGAGGGGTGGTGCTCTAAATAAACTTGCCAATTCACTTGTGATTTGTGGCCTTGTAGCCCTTCACTCTCTTCTTTCTTCTCTAAATTAGGAAGTAGGAGTAGGATTAAAGTAGTTATAGAAATAGCTATAATTTTAGTAATAAAACTTCTTCTTCTTCTTCTTCTTCTCAATCTCTAGTTCTCTTGTAAGTAGTTCATAGGTCCTAAGATCATGAGCTAAAACCCTCCTTTGTGGAGGGTTGATGATGCTCATGTGAAGAGAAGCTTCATTAATATAGTCTTTTATTACTTCAAATTTTCACAAGCTTGTTATCAAAATGAACTCCAAAATAGTTTATGTTAATAACAAGCTAGGACTTGTTAGGGTATTCTAAAGATAGAGTACCATAATAAGTCTTCATGCTAGTAGGTTATCTTAGAGATAAGATAAATCCACTACGGATCAAACTTGGTATTATTCTTGGGTTTGTCTATGAACCCAATAATGATTATAGTTCTTGTAATGAATTGATTAAAAATGGTAGTTATCTTTGCATGAGTGGAGTTAATCCTCCACATATAACTCTTCATAGATTTCTCTCTCTTCTATCTTCTCTAAGTAATTTTAGAATAAATTTGTTATTGTAATTTGAAAGTGAATTTAAAGTAAGTGTAGTGTAAAACTTTCAGCTAAATTCTTCTCTCATTTAAGGTTTCTTGTGATTAGTCTAGCTAAGTTGTGAACCAAGAGTGCTTCAATATTAGGCATGGGACGATACCTTTACTTGAACTATATTTCAACATGATTTGAGAGTAAGGTAATTGATATAAGTGTGAGTTGGAGTAACGTCCAATTTAATTCTTATCACATATCAATCCCTAATTCACGTTCGATCTCCTCTTTCTCCCCATTTGAATCTGCCTATCCCAATCTACATCCCTATCATACAAATCAACATCTGCAGGGTCACTATCCCACTCATCTACCTAAAATACACAAAAAATCAGAAGCCATTAGATGCATGAGACCAATAACATACATTGCTTGAAACAAAATAAAAACAAAGAAAAAATTGAATCACACACACGTGTGTGTCAGTGTGTATATGTGTTTTCGTAAACATCCACACATGCCTTGTTAACATTAGGCTTCAAAAGATAAATTGTTTTTATAAGTAACTCAAACTCTATACACATACTCGGATGGTGAACCACCCCACTACCAACCATCCTCCCGGTAGATCGTTAGTGTTGTACTCGGCCGAGCTTGTAGCGGCATGAAGCGTAACAATCTCATCTTCATTCGGACTCCTTCCCCGAGGAAAGCATCCATTACGTGCATCTTTAGGTTAACTCCTTCACTATCTGATCTTCCGAAAGCATCCAAATCTGTAGGAGGTTTGATGCCAATCAAACTTTTGTTCCTTGTTCCCAGACGCCACTTGCCCATATTTAAGGGTAACCTAGTCTGATATCCATCAAACCCACCATCTAAATAGCAAGTAGCTTCACCTGCTTCACTTCAATAATCATTGTCACCATAATCATTGATGATCCAATACTCCAGTCTCTTGCCACGATGGTTTGTCTATCACCTTTAGTAACTAATCAGGCCAACTTGTCCACTTTCAATGCCTTGTTCTGAACCAGCCACCAAAACTTCCCAGCAGACTTGCTTCCGGAAATCGGTTCCTAAAGACATCTTGGTCCGCACTCTGGCCGGATCATTGTTCTGCAACGGAGAAGCCTTACCTTCTTACTTTGACATTGACTTCGATCAATCTGTACCGCGATATCTTCCACCTGTTCGTGGTTCATCGTCAAGAACACATACAGCTCTGGAACTTCCGTCTGTTATGAAGTTAATTATTAATACTTTGGAATGAAGAGAGACTTTAAACTTAAAATTCTATTTCTGAAATGTCGAAACGAAGAAAATAAACAACTCCCCGAGAGCACCATAAACGTGATAACAAATTTCATCGGGGAGACTCTCTCCTTATTTAGTCGAGACTTCGAGTCCTTAGTCATTGTAACTTTTGCTATCATCAACATAATTTTAGATTTCGACTGTAATTATCCTACAACAATTTCAAACTAAAAGAAAGAAAACGGAATTTAAAGATGAAATAATAAAAAAAAAAAAAAAACAAAACAAACTGTTTACTCGGCGTGCCACCTGAAAGCAGTGCGAATCGACGAGCAATGCTTGAAACTCTCTCCCGAGCAAAAGAGTCATCCATAACATAATCACCACTGTGAGGGACTAATGTTCACATCTAATGAAGATCGGTCGTCCGGCAAAATAAGCGAAATATCCTACTTACCTCATGCCCTCGACCTCGAGGCTGGCTTCATAAGCAATTAAGCCCATGCAGGTGGTCCACTTCAGCTCATACTACAAGAAACACATCATCACCCGATTTAAGATGCTCGTCCTACCAGCTTGCTCGAGGAAGAACCACAGTGCCCGCGGCCGAACTCCGCTGAGAACATTTCATCTCATGATATCATCCATCTTCTAGATGCAATCATTACTGAAGACATTCTTACACAAGCCATTACCGCAAATTACGAACCAATGTAACCACTCCCCATCATTACAGAATTCCTACTAACACCATCTAAACACTCCTTCTCAATCTCAACTATACATCTATGTTTGTTTGTACACGTGTTGAGTGAATCCTCGTGTTCAGCAACTATAAATACCCCCTACATGAACTATGTCAGATCGACCTGATTCAACTTTCCCCCCAGAAACGAGAGCTTGATATGTAGGGGTTAAACTCAAAAGCGAACTTCGATCTTGCCAATCTCCAAATCCCATCTCCTTCATCATTTTCACATTTGTAAGGGAAAACCAATTAACACCTTTACATTGGCGCCGTCTGTGGTCTTGATTTCTTGATAAACCACTTCACAAATCACAAATCAAGAAGAAAAATCATTAAGCCCACGAAGCATGGCAAGCCTCGAAGCTCAAATCCAGAGCTTAGCACTTCACCCTGCTCAGACAGGAAAGTGTTGCTCTAAAAATATAGGTGGACGCGCAAAGCCCAATTGGTGCCGTGGCAGAGGATGACATCAACGAAGTTAATCAGCAGATTAACGAGCTGTCGCAGTGACTCGATCAGAGTGCAGTCAAGAAGGATGCCACTCAGATCGTTCAAAAAATGCTGAAGACATATCGGGCGTCCCCTTTCACCGCTGAGGTACTTAGTAAGCCCTCCCCTCTGGATTTCATCCAACCACGTTTCACAATGTATGATAGTAGCACGTGTCCCGATCAACATGTAGCTCATTACATTCAAAGCCTCGCACTTTATAGTGCTCAGGAGTTCGATCATCTCCACTGTCGTTTGTTTTCCGCCAGCCTAAAAGATAGCGCCCTCGATTGGTTCTTTTCACTCGAGCCAGACTTGATAAAGAACTTCAAGAATCTCACCGATCTGTTCGCTAGCTAGTACGTTCACAACCGGCATAAAAAAGCCGACCTGGACTCACTTTTCCAACTTTCACTGGGTAAAGATGAAGACATCCGCACATTCTTAGGTCGGTTCAAAACCGAACTGTTATGCATGGAGAGCGGTCTCAAAAAATCATTTGCCACATTGGCATTCACCAATGCCTGCAGTGTCCGGAACACATCGCTCTCCAGATCACTCTTGAAAGAACGACCAGAAACCTTGTTTGAGTTGTACGCTCGAGTAGATAAATATATCAAGCTGTAAGAAGGCCTGAAACGTGAAGGCCTAACCGAAGAACAACAAGTGGCAGCAATCTCTGATGACACTCCTAACCCCTTCAAAAAGCGTCCCGACGAACGGCCCGAACTTCGGGGAGCAAGACGCACCGCGCTTTCGCGAGTTTGCCGTGCCCGATCTCCCGTTTACATCTTGGAGAAAATCAAGAAAGCCGCTATTACCGACCTACGGTGCGGCAACCCGAGGATCGTCCCGGGCAAGCCCTCTGCCCTTCCATAGAGTAAAATGTCATGATACCAACAAGTGATGGGGGCTCAAGCACTACTATAACACCCGTTTATTTCTTTGTTTTCCCTATTTATTAGGGTTTAAAAATATATAATAATATTAAAAAGAAAATAAAATGATAAAGATAAAATAAGATAAGATAAAAACGTGGGAGAGTTAGAGGGGCTTGATTATAACCGAACTCTCCCTTTTTGTTGGATTTTTTTTCTAGTTTTTGAAAAAAAAAAAAAAAAAAAAAAAAAAAAAAAAAAAAAAACAACAGAGATGAGACGTACAAGAGAAAAGGAGAAGGAATGTTTACTGGGGGAGAATACTTGAGTGGAGAGAGAGAGAGTTTTACTCAAAAAAGAAATGAAGGTTTCTTGCTAGGGGATTTGCTAGCAACAGGAGCGTATCACGGGTGAGTAGACTAATTTTATATATACAGTTGATTGACAATAATTGTTTATTCTAGTTATGTGTTTACAGACTTGAAAGTTTTATCAAGCAATTCAATTTCTTCTTCGTGGAGTCACTATTTTTGGCTATAGTTTAAATGCTCTCTGACATAAATGGACTGTCATAATATAGATTCTACAAAAGTACAAAACAGTTATAAAATCCAAGAAAAAGTGTGTCCGTATAGAACCAAGGAATTGATTACATGTGAGTATAGTTTTATACAGTCCGACATGGATTCTCTCTACACTCACGGTATATATGGGTTTGCTTGTATTGTCGTTGGTGGTCTGTAGGGCATTGATTATTTGGAAGCCCTTAATATATATTTGAATCTTTGATTCTTATGAGTATGTAAAAGTTCGGTATAGCTATAGCTGATGTGAAAACATTATTGAAGGTAAGAATAGATTTGCTGAAATTTTAAGAAAGGTTAGCGCTGGTCTGATTTCGAGCTCAATTTTGGTTTAGTTAGAGTTTGAACTAGTTTTTTTAGAAAACACAAAAAAGTAAGGTCTGGAAGTCTGCTTTTCAACCCAATTGACCTCGTTGCATTCCGAGGTTTGTGGATATAGTTACGGTGTTCGGAAGTTAAGCGATCAGAATTTTCTGACTGCAGAAATCCGGATCTGTGCCTGTTTTTGAACCACGTTTTCACATAGTTAGGTTCAGATTCAAACTCTTGCTGAAACATGAAAAAATAAGTTTTGTGTGTCTGCTTTCCAACCCAATTGACCTCATCACATTCCGAGGTCTGTGGTGGTAGATATGATGTCTGGAAGTTTGGTTGACAGAAAACAGTGTGTCAGAAATCAGTTTCTACGCACTGTGTTCAGGTCCAGTTTTAATTTAGTTAGATTTTGAGCTAGATTTTTATGAAAACATGAAAAAGTAAGATTTGGAAGTCTGCTTTCTATTCCAATTGACCTCATTGCATTCTGAGGCCTGTGGAATTAATTATGACATTTGAAAGTTTAACTGGCAGAAAACAGTGCGTCAGAAATCAGTTTCTTCGCACTGTATTCGAGCCTAGTTTTGGAACTTTTAGAATGAGATTGGGTATGTTTGTAAAACATAAGAAAGTAATTTCTGTGTGTCAGCTTTTCAACACAAAAAACCTCGATGCATTTGGACACCTATGGAAAGCGTGGTGTCATTCGGAAGATAGTCCGTCAGAAATCTAGTTTGCTGAATATTAGGATTTTTACCGTTTTCGACTTAAGTTTTCTTCTAGATGGGCTGAGGTTGGGACTTCGAGTTCTACATAAAAAAGTATGTCTACATACTCTAGTTTCTAATTAATTAAGTTACATGTCATTTGGATGAATGTAGAAAAAACTATAGTATTGACTATGTGGTTGATAAGAACTACGAAGGCTTGATTCCAATCCTGAAAGATTTGGATACGTAGGTAGCTTTGACTATAATAAATATATATATATTAGTTTGTGTGATAACTATGTGATTGTGTTAGAAATTACTATCGTTTAAGACTACATAAATATATATGTGTGAGATAGAAGTTGATATGAATATAGACTTTAGTATATGTCGATCTGTTTTGGACATTAGTGTGTGTGGACTTGAATATGGGCTAATGAACTATTTGTTTACGATATTGTGTATATGAGTATGGTTATGTAAATTGTATTTGTTTGATTATAAGTCTGTTTACATTCAATGATATTTAAGTGCTTGATTTGCCTTGACGCGAGAAAATGACTCTCTGCATATGTGGTCTGTTTTGACATGAGTAATGCTAGTATAATTATAAGTGATAATAATGTTTTAATGTGTCGCCCACATCTTTAGAACTCTCCACGCCTCAGGATTTGGTAATGAGATATTATGACTTATGATGTCATGTGATAGATGGGTATTCATTGAATGTGCCATGAATGACCCGAATTATTCATTGAATGTGCCCATGAATGACCCAATAGTTTGACTGCCCCTAGAGAGGAACTAAGGTATTCGCCTTGCGGGTTGGTCGTATTCCTTGAATGTATGGGAATGTAGGTTTGGGTATTCATTGAATGTGGCGGGAATGACTCAGGGCATTCATTGAATGTGCCATGAATGGCCCGTTAGTGTTATGATGGGTATTCCTTGAATGTGGCGGGAATGTCCCAAGGTATTCATTGAATGTGCCATGAATGATCGGATATTTTGTTATGCCCAAAGAGGCTTTGTGATTATGTGTATGGAAATCCCAGAGATGGCTGTGACTCACAAGTTACGAGTTTACAAGATGAAAGTATGTTTCCAGGAGGCGATATCCCGCTTGGGACATATGTCTTGTAGTGGTACTCGGTGTGAGTGAGGCACACAGATATGTGTGATTTGGCAAATGTGTGTAGTGCAAATCGTGGAGTAGGAACTAAAGGTTGGGCTGTGTCTTTTAATAAATGAGTCAACAAGATAAGTAATAAGCAAAGTAAAAATATTGATTTTTCGTGTGATGGAGTTATTGCATATGAATATTTATATATTATGATGTATATGATTTTTTATGATAAATATATACGTGGTTTGTATGAGTTGATACTCACAAGGGATGAATGTACTCCTTGGTTGTGATATTTCCCCGTTCTCATAAGTAAACGAGTCGGTTTTAAGTAAAAGTATATAAATTATGTGATGTTATGGATGTGAAGTGTGACTGTGAATAATATTAATAAATCATGGTGATTTCTATATGATTGCGAAATGACTCTAACTTGATATGTTATTACGAAAATATTAATGACTTGTGATAGTCTGAGATCTATGGTTATGCACGCAGAAACTTTATGACGTAATGATGTCATGTGAATGACTACCCTTGATATATGTATTATGATAAGTGGTATTCCCCGAATATACGGGACGAACTAGGTTATATCAATTAGACTTAAATGTCTTAAAGGAGGTTTGGTTATAAATGGAAATTTGACTGGCTGAGATAAATCATTTTATTGTGATGTCTAACTCTGTTTTGCAGGAGGGTAGGATCTATTAATCTTTTCTACAGGGACGTAAATATCCTACCCTAAGACGACGTGTTGGCTTAAAGGTAAGGTATACCAAACTCATATTTAATTAGGTTATCATATGTGCATTTAATAAATAGAATGTAAGTGGTATTTATGTTGTGAATTATTTTGGAAAGTGGGAATGATGAGTACTGTTATATGAGATTCTTGGAAATTTGTATATTGTGGGTGAAATCTTACTTGGGAAGAAACTACACGCCGTTTTGGAAAACGGAACTATATTGTCTTCCAAGTTGAAATCTTTGGTAATGTTATATTTATTAATTTGAAAGATTATTATATATATTTTGTTGTTAATCTACTCATACCGAGAAATTCAATTTGTCACCCATGTTTGTTTTGTTTTTTGGCGTGGGTGTGTTCTTTGGAACATAGATGGTGGAGTCAAAGTGGATAAGGACACGAGATTTGGAGTTGCTCTTGAGTCTTCGGTTTTAAGATTTTCTGAAAAGTTGGTTAGTTTCTTTGTAGTTTAATAATGTGATTTAAGGATTGTTCCTTTTAGTTTCTTTTGATTTCAGTTTTATATATCGTGGTTTGATAACAGGGGTTTTGGAATTTGTTTCGGATAATTAAATATAATTGTTTTAAATATTGTCTAGAAATTTGGGGTGTGACAACTACCTCCAAGACCTCGTTGAGTCAGGTCACATCAAGCATTATACCAATATTGCCGATGGCGACCTGCGCCATAAACTCATGGCTCGCAGAGAGCGTAGCAGATCTCCAGATCGCCCACACAATCAAGCTCGCTCCCGCAGCAGAGGACGTCCCAGCAACCGCTCCCGTCATGACCGTCGTTAACACTCCTCTGATAGAGACAATGACAGAATGATCAACATGATCACATTCCAGGACGACTCAGTGATGTCCACTAGGAAAAAGCGCAGACGAGCAGGCGCTCTCCAGGAAGTTTATCAGTTCTCTTTGCAAGCCGCACCTGCCCCATGTACTTCAAGTCGTAGTGTAGGCAACATAATTTTTACTAAGGCCGACCTAAACAAGGTTTGCCTCCCCCATAATGACGCACTGGTTGTCCACGTCAAAATTAGTGACTGGATAGTCAAGCTCGTGTTGATCAATCCCGATAGCTCCTGTGACATCTTGTTCTATCAGACTATCAAATAAATGGACCTACCCAAGTCGGTCTTCATCGATCCAATTGCCCCTCTCTATGGATTCAATGGCTCTAGAACCGACCAATCGGCGACATCATACTCCCTATTTTCGTTGGCTCCCGAGAGGACAAGGTCAGCGTCAACACATGGTTCAGCTTCCTGGATGTCAGATCGTCCTATAATGCCATCCTAGGACGTCGCTGGATCCATCAAATGCAAGTAATACCATCTACACTTCATCAGTTACTCTGCTTTCCAGGCCCTAAAGGTATGATGGAGCTTCGTAGCAACCAGCTCGAAGCTTATCATTGCAATCAGATCCTCTCAGTGAACAAGCCCGCTGGGGCTTCCGATCGAACCAACAATGAGCTCGCTAACACCAAGATGGCCAAAGACTTTATCGGTGAGGTCAAAACGAACGCCAAAAGAGCACGCTACCGGGGCTATGTCAAAAAGTCACTCCACAAGTCGGACCTCCTCGAGGTCACCCCGGTTTCTACCCTCAAGATCCTGGGATCTCCACAGCCCTCGTTGTCATGACCACGGAGGTCGATCACCCCCGTTGTCATAACCACGCAGATCGTACCAGATCCCGTTGTCAAGACCTCCGTGTCGCAGTCGAAAAATCATCACCGAGACCAAAGACCCACGAGATCGCCCGAGTCTAAAGCAACAGTTCGGACTAAAGAAAAGGAGAAAGTAAACTTAGGAACGAAGACGACCCCAAGTTCGCCTATGTAGGGCTAACCTTGACCCTACACTTAAGGCCCAGCTTGTAAACTTTTTATCAATGAATAAAGACGTCTTCGCTTGGTCATACATCGATGTACCGTATAGATCCTAGTATTGCATGTCATAATTTAAATGTCAACCCCAATGCTAGACCCGGTTAAATCAACGCCTAGGAAATTGTCCCTGAGATTTCAAAAAGCAATTAATGATGAGATCGACAAACTCAAACAAGTCGGCTTCATCCAAAAGGTCGATTACCCAGAATGGATCAGTAACATCGTAGCAGTCCCAAAAAAGAACGGCACAATTCATCTTTACGTTGACTTCATCAACATCAACTAACAAACGCCTAAAGACAGTTTCCCTTTACCTAGAATTGACCGACTTGTGGACCAGACATGTGGCCACGAACTCTTGTTATTTATGAATGCATACAGTGGGTACAACCAGATCTCACTCGCAGAAGATGATCAAGAGAAAACTTCATTCATCACAGAACAGGGAATCTAGTGATACAACGTTCTCCCGTTCGGCCTCAAGAACGCTGGAGCGACCTACCAACGGCACGTCACCAACATATTCCAGGACATGTTAGGTGACACCATGGAAGTCTATATCGACGACATGGTGGTCAAGAGCAAGAAAGCGGTTGATCACCTAGACCACCTCGAATAGGCGTTCTCCAGATTATGCCGAACTCGGATGCCACTGAATCCCAAAAAATACCTTTTTGGAGCTTCCTCCGGGAAGTTCCTTGGGTATCAGGTATCCTAACGTGGAATTAAGGCTAATCCATACCAGATCAGCGCATTCTTGGAGATGCCCGATCCACATACAAATAAGCAAATATATAAATTGTCAAGAATGGTGGCAGCTCTCAACTGATTCATATCAAGAGCATCAGACAAATGCCGACCTTTCCTACAGATTCTCAAAAAGGGTGAACAATTCTCATGGAGCGACCAGTGCCACCAAGCGTTCTCTACTCTCAAAGAATACCTGACAACACCGCCCGTCCTAGCAAAACCAACAGAAGGCAAAACGTTGGGGCTCTACCTTGCGGTGTCTGACTTTGCTATCAGTTCGGTTCTCTTCAAGGAGGACAACAACTCAAAGAAGTCAATCTACTTCACAAGTAAGACGTTGTCCCCAGTTGAAAAGAACTACTCCTACATTGAAAAAGCAAAGACTAGCCTTTACTATACTCGCAAGGAAGTTCATACCCTATTTTCAAGCACATCCAATCAAGGTGCTCACCGATCTCCCATTGAAGAAGATCCTCTCAAAGACAACAAGATAACTTGCATGGCTGCATGGGCAGAGGAACTTGGGGAACATCATGTTGAGTTCGTCCCGCAAACCTCTAAGAAAGGACAGGTCGTTGCTGATTTCCTAGCAGAGTTTCCAGTTGACGACCTGAATTGGGAGCCATCAACATATGTCCCATCAACTAGAAAGTTAGACAAGTCAAGCAATCCCGGAGGAAGTGACATCGGAGTCGTCCTAATGTCACCAGAAGGCATTATGGTTAAGAAGTCAGTTCACATCGATTTCGCGACCTCTAACAACAAAGCGGAGTACGAAGCTCTAATTATGGGACTTAGAATGGCACTACAACTTCGGTGTCCAGGAGCTAAAGGTCTTTAGTGACTTCGCGAACCGGTTGTTCGCCAGATTGCTAAAGAGTACACTACCCATGAAGGTAACCTTTCTAAATACCTCCAAGTTGTTTATCAGTTGCTTCCTTCTTTTAGGACAGCCACCATACACCACTTCTTGCATCGAGAATCGCCACCGCATACTTTTTAGCCTATCTGGCTACTCAAATACCGAACTGCGCCCCCAGACAATTACTCATCGAAGTAACGGACCGACCTGCTTATCAAGATGAGCACGTCTTGGTAATAAGTGACTTGTGCCCACTCTCTAACATTCAGATGAGTCAAACATGGATGCAACCCATCATAGAATACATCCAACATGGCGCAACCCCTGAAGACCGTGCCAAAGCCAGACAAGTCCGAAGATCGCACGCCGCTCTTGCCTGGTGGACAACAAACTATTCAGAAAGTCTGCTGGCGGACCTCACTTGAGGTACATAAACCCAGAACAAGGTCAGTTGATTTTTGCAAAAATCCATGAGGGAGAATGTGGGAACCATGCTGGAGGTCGCTCTTGGGCTCACAAGGCAATCTCCCAAGGTTACTTCTGGCCACGAATGCAGGTCGATGCCAAAAAGTACGTACTCAAATGCATCAAATGTCGGACTTTTGGCCACAATATCATCCAAATTAGCTCATGAAGTTAATCAACATCGCCAGCCGCCATTTCATTTCACATGTGGGGCTTGGATATCATGGGCCCATTCATCCCACAAAAAAGCACTGACTTTCGGTTCATCTTGACCCCAACAAATTACTTCACCAAGTGGGTCGAAGCGATCCCCTTAGCTCATGTCAAAGAGTCACACGTCAGAAACTTCATCTGGACACACATCATCACTAGATTTGGTCTCCCACACACTAGTGATGGACAATGGCTCCCAGTTCAAAGGAAAAACAGTCAAGGAGTTTCTGGCAAAGTGGAAAGTCGTTCATGCATTCTCTACTCCCCAGTACGCCCAAAGCAATGGCCAAGCAGAGGCCAGTAATAAAGCAATTCTAGAAAATTTGAAGAAGAAGATTGAAAAGAACAAAAGTCAATGACCAAATCAATTAGAGAATATCCTATGGGCTCATCGTACCACAGCTCGCTCTAGCACAGGCGAGTCACCAGTCACACTCTACTATGGTACGGATGTTGTTACAGTCACAACGACTCGATCTGAGGTTATCGATTCAGGCCCATAATGACACCATTCTCGCTCAAGAGGTCGATTTACTTGAAGAACGCCGCAACCTAGCAACCATTAGAGTGGCAGCTTATCATCAGACTCTAAAGAACTCATACAATAAGCGAGTCAACCCTTGATCTTTTCAACCTGGCGACTTAGTTCTAAAGAAGGCTCAAGATGACTCTAAACTGGCACCAACATGGGAGGGCCCTTACATGGTCGAACGAGTCGTCGGCAATGGAGCATACTGGATCAAGACCCAAGAGGGAAAAGCATTACCACATCCTTGGAACACCTATTTGTTAAAGAAATTTTATCAATAAAAATGTCATGTGTTGGAACTCATAATCTTATCTACGAGTAATCTATGTATACTTTACTTATAGATATCATTCCAACATGCTACGTTCAAATTCGCCAACAGTCGCGGAGCTCGCTCTAAAAGAGCCACCAACATATACGAACTAAACACACTCTCATGAGTTCAAATGTTCCCAGGCACACATCGCTCTCTTGAGCTCATAGGCTACTCAGCCGCAACACTTCTCCCTAGTTGAGGACCTACAACTCTAGGATCAACTCAACGAGAACGCTCTCTACGAGCAGCACGCTTCCTTAAGCTAACACGCTCTCTTAAGCTACCAGGCTCCATAGCCTCTCCAGTTCTTACTAGTTGATGACCTACAACTCTAGGATCAACTCAGCGAGAATGCTCTCTACAAGCAGCACGCTTCCTCAAGCTAACACGCTCTATTGAGCTACCAGGCTCCATAGCCTCTCTAGTTCTTACTAGTTGATGACCTACAACTCTAGGATCAACTCAGCGAGAACGCTCTCTATGAGCAGCACATTTCCTTAAGCTAGCACGCTTTCTTGAGCTACCAGACTCCATAGCCTCTCCAGTTCTTACTAATTGATGACCCACAACTCTAGGATCAACTCGGGGAACAGAACACTCTCTACGAAAGCAAAGACGCTTCCTTAAGATAACACGCCTCTCGAGCTACCGGGCTCCATAAGCCTCTCCAGTTCTTACTAGTTGATTACCTACAACTCTAGGATCAACTCAGCGAGAACGCTCTCTATGAGCAGCACGCTTCTTTAAGCTAACACACTCTCTTAAGCTACCAAGCTCCATAGCCTCTCCAGTTCTTACTAGTTGATGACCTACAACTCTAGGTTCTACTCAGCCAAAACGTTCCACGCGAGTAAAATGCTTTTTTAAGCTAACTCGAGCTTTTAGGCTTCTTAGCCTTTACATTTCTTAATTGTTGTAGACCTACAACCCTAGGCTGCAACGATGAAGGGATAAAATTATATGGACAAGCAATCGAACACAAGCACACTATATACATTCCATAACATTCCACATGCAAACCGACCAACACACTCGGGAACCCGGGTTCATCAATCTACCAATCACTGAAGTCTACCCGTAAATCCAAATTGGTCTAATTAGAAATGTTGGAAACTACCAACCGCCTCTACGGGAAAACCAGTTCACTTAGTATCTTTGCAAATAAAGACGCGTTGCCACGGCAAACCGGGAAACCAATTCTATTGTTATTTCTCTCTTATAAAGATGAAAACGGATAAAACATTCAAGACATTTCATAACTTACACCGAAGAAGAAAATCCAGCAACCAAGGTCAAATCCCAGGAGTAATATGTTTATCCTCCATTAGCACAAAGATGAGCAAAGACTTGTCGAAGGAGCACTCCTCGTGATCTCTTGGCACGACAAGCACACTCAGATCAAGAACCCCAATGATCACGCTTCATTTTTCAGCTGCAAGTATCGTCTCCTCCAAATTTTGCATATTCTCCACATACGCTGTCATACACGCCAGCGCCTCGCGGTAACGCCTAACAATTCTTGGCATACTCAGTCATTACAGCCAGCTTCTCCTGCAGATCGATCATTGAGCTGACCAGAACCGACCTCTCCTCTAAAGCGTCCTGATGATTTTTCGTTACAGCTTTCAGTTTCTTCTTATCAGCTTCCCATGCAGCTCGCATGCTTACCAACTCTTCCTTGGCCTGGCTCACATCGCTTTCGCCATTGTCAGCACGTTGAACAATGTGCTTCAACTTGTCATACCCAGCAAGGAACTACAAATAGAACGTCAATGTTAGATTCACCAACAAAACAACAAGAAACCAGACCAGATGAAGAGCTTACCAAACAAAACGCTATATCCATCGTCCCCAGAGTTGTTCCCAAATCTTCATCTACAAGCTCTTCTTTATCACCATCCAACACATTCCCTTCCAGAATACAAGTCGCTATGGGTGCCGAGTGGAAGCTGCAGTCAGAACGTTTCACCATACGTTTCTTCCTTGTCTTTCCAGTGTAGAAGAACTCGCTTCCTAGGTCGCCAGCACGCTGCGCAGAGCTTTCACCAACAACACTTTGGCCCTGACCCAGTACGCCATGTTCCTCAATGTTTGGATTGGCTCCAGGTTTGTTCATACAACCAAAGAAATAAGCACCCTCCAACTTTAGACCGTTTGTACTCTTCAAGTCGGAAGCAGCCGCCTTCTGTTTGCCATGATCACATCGACTGCAAGGTTCAAATTCAATCTCATCCATTACGAGGGGGGAGGATTCCCTCACCCCTCCTTCGTCAGTAGCACTTCCATGTCGTCTGGCCATCGTATCTTCTACAAACACCCCAAGTTCAGCAAGTCAATACAAAGACAAGCCTTTCTTCTTCAAAAAAAAAGAAGGGTAAACAATGAAAGCAACTCACCTGGAACGATCACAGAACCTTGGAGACTAACTCGCAGCCGGTGCAACACCAATACCCATGAACTTCTTACAACAGTTCATTTTATGTTCAAACGGTGTCCCTTCCCAAGACACACCATCAATGCATTGGTATGCTAAACGACGCCTCTTCACATTCCCCACCATTGGGTGGTTACCATTTTTGGCTCTCCAACTGTTCGTATCCCCACACGTGCCATGTGCTTGATAGGGCCCTCTTTCAGCAGAACGCTTCCTATGCGCAAGACGTTCCCTGACCTCTCAGTGTACATAGCCTTAGTACTTCTCGTTATTCAAGACCTACAACGCTAAGATCGAGTAAATAGTAGGACGCTCAGTCTTACCAGGGATCACATACACAGCCAGTCAATTACAATGACATCAAGAATATCACATTCAAAGCATCAAGGAACTGAGCAAATGGAAGAAACATGTATTTCATAAAGGCAAAATAACGAACTGCCCGGTCAACTACACAGCCCCCAGGTTAGATCCCACTAACCGAAATCTTTGAAGTCTACTTAGGAAATCCAACTCGATTAGCCGAATTCATCACAACCCTAACTCCTCAAAACAACTGAAAGCCGTGTCGCTCAAAGTACAACACGATAAACCTACTATTAAGGCAAACCGCCTGTGTTACCCCAGAAACCAAATTTTATTGTTTTAAGCCAATGGCCATACAAAAGCACTCACTTACAAGAGAATTTCTAAATAAGATGTTCCGGATCCCCAAAGACCACCGGCGTGTCGCCCATGCCCGAGCGGTTCCTTCAAATTTATCCTCCCTAGTCTTAATGCCGCTGTCCTCCCTCTCCATGCTGGAATCAGTAGATAGTTCACGATCAACTCGGCCCTGAGCCCTTTTCTTTTGCCTCCTTATGCTATGAGGGTCGGGCCTGTGAGGGCC
Source organism: Coptis chinensis (assembly GCF_015680905.1). Lineage (NCBI taxonomy): Eukaryota > Viridiplantae > Streptophyta > Magnoliopsida > Ranunculales > Ranunculaceae > Coptis > Coptis chinensis. Next base: position 8,539,288 of record NC_141462.1, read on the forward strand.
AACACTTGAATTATACAGCCCTTGCCCTCACCTCAGCCCTCTTTAGAAAAATCGTGGGTCCGGGGCCGGGCTATGGGCATGGGGCTGTACAACTTGTCAATTATTCAAAACTCTTGAATACAACTTGTTTAGACTTCATTAACATATTTGGTTTTTATCAGATTTCATTAACTAATTAACATATTCATTACAAAAATTCTTGAAAACCTATCAAATTTCATTAACATATACAATAGAATATATAAATATATTCTATGGGATAGATATATATCCATATAATACAAAACCAGATCCTATAGAATATATTCACATATTCTAACAATATATTCATTACAAGAGAGAGAACCTCCATCAAGGACATTATACATGAGAACTAAGGGTATTATAATGAATTTTGTTTAGAAAATCTAAATATCAATGAGGGCCTTTAATACGGGCTTTTGTGAGGGGCTTTAGAGGGTCGGTGAGGGTCGCCTCATGTTTCCATATCTAGGCCCTTACCCTCCCCTCAAAACATGAGGGTCGGGCCGCCCCGCCTCAAATTGCATGCGAGCTTAAATTTGAGGGCTTTTTGTCTATGGGCCGGTCGGTCGGGGGTCGAGGGTCAATGGCGTTTACACCCCTACCCTAGTGTATACGCCAAATCCCTTGGCACGGAAGTTCCCAACTAACAACAACGACCTTCTCTCCCAAGGCTCGTTTACACCATCCATCCAACGCGCTAGACTTTGTCGTCCGTGTTTTGCAAGCTAAAATTATTATCCCCGAGATCGTTTCACGAGAAAGTGCTCAATAATGTCCTCAACCTCAATGTGATATGCATCGCTCCCGCTCAAACAGGTCAAACACCTTGAACAACCTCCAGGTATTGCCAACGAACTGACAAGGCACTTTCTCACAGAAGTTCGGGAACTCGCAAACCAGCCTTGAGAACGGTATACTCAGCCCCGCCCTCAGCTGCCCCTCGCAGATCACTACCCCGATAGTTTGCTGGCACGAACATCTCACTAAAAACCTTGTCATCCTCTGCCACTTCATATATCTCCAGGTCGTTCACTTTTATACCATAAACCCTCCTCATATCAGCAAAAGCTTTCACAGCTCTTCTATCTACTATCCTAGGGGGTAAACCACTAGAGGTCGATGCTGCCCCACGGTTAGTATCAGGTTCAACCTCCTCCCCCACTCTCAAACCCAACCGAGTCGTCTCTCTCTTCCTCAACATCATCCCAACCCAGATAAACCTCGCGGAACTCATTAGATCGCGTGTCATCAGAATAAGACATCTTCTCTCACCACTCACAACTACCCCAACAATAAACAAAACAAACGACCTAACAACTCAATAGAAAAGCAAGAACAAAGCGGAGATATAAAGAACAAAATGGCGTAAAAACTAACCTAAAAGCTCTGATTGTAGTGTTTTTCTGGAAAGGAAGCAAGAAATGGCTCTTTAGATTTTCAAGATTGGTTTTGTGTAACCGACCCTTCGGTTCCCGATGCACATCATGATTATACCCTAAACTCTAGCCCACATGTCTACCAAAGACCTGTCTTTTCAAAATCCCGAAAGGCGGTGGCACATTTTCCTCTTCAATCGCCGATTCTCCCACGTGTGTCAATCACGTGCCTTTCTGATTCGCCAAAGACCGTTATACTACAAGGAACGATCTCTCCAGAACGGTGGATATTTCTATTCACAAGCGTTCACCTCCTCACATATGCTAGCCACAAGCCATCGTTCTTTCTCAATAGATCATTTCTCCGTATAAAGCGACCCACTGAGATGGGGCTGTGTGAGGGACTAATGTTCACATCTAATGAAGATCACGCACGCGTCCAGCATAAGCAGAAATATCCTACCGACCTCATGCCCTCGACCTCCGAGCTCGCTTCATAAGCAACTCGCCACATGTAAGTGGTCCACTTCAGCTCATACTCCTACAAGCAACGACATCATCACCCGATTTAAGATGCTCGCCCTCCTACCGAATTTCACCTCCGTATGACACAAAGTTGCACGACCGAACTCACACGCGAACGCTTCATCTCATGACATCATCCATCTTCTAAATGCAATCATTCGCGAAGACATTCTTACACAAGCCATTACCACAAATTACGAACCAATGTAACCACTCCCCATCATTACAGAATTCCTACTAACACCATCTAAACACTACTTCTCAATCTCAACCATACATCTATGCTTGTCAATACACGTGTTGAGTGGATCCCGTGTTCAGCAACTATAAATACCCCCTACATGAACTACGTCATACCTGATTCAACTCTCCCCATAAACGAGCTTGATACGTAGGCGCTTAAGCTCAAAACAAACTCGGTCTTGCCAATCTCCAAATCCCATCTCCTTCATCCTTTTCACATTTGTAAGGGAAAACCAATTAACACCTTTACAACCACCCACAGCACGCACTACAATGGCCATATCATCTGCATCTCTGCTTCCAATATTCGGAATAGAGGATATGAGGGAAGCTTCTATCTCCTTCCATTTACGCTCTTCCTTCTCCAAAAGTGCCTTCCTTCTTTCCTTTCCCTTCCCTTCCTCTTCACACCTCTGCATCAAAATTTCCTCTTCAATCTCCTTTTCTCTTATGTAACTATAGCATCAACAAAACCAATTGATAAAGGTTTAAATCACATTGTAAATGCGTCAACTTTCAGGATCAACTTATAGAAATAGTAAACCAACCTCTCCTGAACAAGTTCAAATTGCCTACGATCTTCAGGCATCCATTTCTTTATTTTCTTTGCACTAAGGCCTGAAAAGCCAATGTTGTCTAGAAATAGTCTCAGACAGACCTCATCCTACAATAGTGCATATATGCAGGTGTAAGTGCACATAATAATAGCAAGATTGAAAAACAACTGGACGACATATTCTTTGCACGTACTTTCGCTCTGCTTTAGGCTGTCAAAACCAAGCAAAAGGAGCAAATAACCACCAAATGTGTCCCACATATACACCCACTCAGATCAATTGCCTCCTCTAAAGCCAGAATATGTGCTTGAGCACGCATTTCTCTCCTGTAACCTACATCAATGGATGAGTCACACCGAAACGTCCTTCCAAATTTCAGTTTCGACCACGACAATCCTGCAGCTAATTCCTTGTTTCTTAGAAGATCACTCAATTTCATGACATCAGCTCTGGGCACACTATAAGAAAGCTGACTTTTAGCCACGGACCAAAACTGTGGGTAAAGGGCTTTAGCCACGGCTATCGGCTGTCGCAAGTCCGTGGGGTTTTGACCTGTCGGGAAAATGTTAGCTACAACGAATGACCGTGGGTAATTGCGGCGGTCCACACAATGCTCAAAGCCGTAGGAACTTGCCACTGTGAATGACCGTGGCAAACACCGTCGCAAGTGCCATAGATAATGACCGTGGGAATAGCCGTAGCAACTACCACAGCTCTTGACCGTGGCATAAGCCGTGGCAAGTGCCATAGATAATAACTGTGGCATAATCCGTTGCAATTATTTTTGTGAGAGATAAAAGTTGTGGCATAATCCGCGGGTAAAAGTACCTCCGCACACATCTTTTTTCGTTATCTTTTATTGGCCGTGGCTAAAATGTTTTAGAATTAAAAAAAAAAAAAATATATATATATTTATATATATATAAAATATATATAATATATATATATCCACTTTGCCTTTTAATCCAACTAATAATCCATCCATCCTAATAACAATATTACAAAGAAGCCACATTCCCAATCAAAATTCCTTTGTCGAATAATAGATAAAGAGATGAATATTCATACAAGTAAAAAAAAAAAAAAAAAAAAAAGAAATTTATTACCACAAGCTCAATATAGTATCAATTTCCAAATATTTTTCAATATATTTCATCACCCGCACAAGTAATAATGCCTTAGTTCACCTCGCACAAGATGTTTCTCCGTTACGTTTTATCATTCCCTTGCACTTGAATACTTTCTCGAAAATGATTTGAAATCCGAGGCTTCATAGAACCCCGGCCTTAATAACCTTTTCATGAGCATCCACCGCATACAAATACCTACATACAAATGAATCACAAGGTAATGATATTAAAGTCAAAATCCCATAAGTCTAAAAGTCGAACCTAGCTGAATGGAAAACCATAATTTGAAGAATTCTACAGGCTCCAACTTTATATCAACAAGAATTCATGAAGTTTGGTTGTCATCAACTGCTACATGCTTACATAGTTATATCAACATCCATTCCCTCGTATCATCCTACAAATATAGTCGACATATATGTCGAATAAATCTTCATGTATATTGTGAAGAACATAAAATGATACAACGCTTAATAAGATGCATGTGTAATTCAATAGAACTTGAGATAAGAAATTGATCCTTGGCTTTAGCTTACCACAATGGCAGGTCACACTTGACTAGAAGTAAACGGAAGTGAAAACAAGAGAAGCTCCAATATGATACTATTAGCAAGTGAAAACATAACTTCATTGTGACCACAATAGTTTTGGCATTCATATACTTTTAACACCAGTTATCAACCCAAGGACCATCAATCAAGCTAGGGACTATCATGCAAACTGATTGTCATAATAATACTTATGCATTTTCTATCTGCTGTTACTTACTTCGAAGTGAAAAATGTTATGTCAAGTGTATATCCCCTGCACATAATCATAATCTAACCATTCACAACTGAGACTCCACACTTTGGATTTAGTGACTGCTTATCGCCTTCTCTATAGACAGCACATGGTCATTGCTTAAAGACCCGTTCACATGTTAATAAGCAACATGAATTGAAAGACTGTAGGGTAATGCAGAAATGTTTCTGTTAAGTTCTTTCATGCAATGAAGCTGATGGAGAATTCCTTCCCCGGCTCCATTCTTTTCTGGGAAAGAGATAAGTTGGATGTAATTGAGGAAAAAGTGAAAAACTGTACTACAATGTTTTCTTCAGAAGTTCACTGACGCATATTCCTTAAGGTATGACCCACTTCAATTGCACACAATCAATTATATCAATTCTCGTAGGGATTTAAGAAACCCAGTCTCAAAACAAAAACCTGGCCTTTCTATAAGCCTTCACAAACTCCAAGACAGCACAAAATCTCTTCATACAATTCTGACAAAGTTCACCGATCCCATTATTTTATAATTACGCTCTAGAAGAGCTCTCATTAACCGCTTGACCACATCTGCATTTCAATGATAACACATGGTTTAAGGACTATAGTTAATCCCTAAAAAGAGATGAGGAAACAAGTGAAAAACTGAAATGAATATATAGAAAATTTTATTTTGGTAGATTAACTATAATGTCGATTTCACTACTTAGAGTGATACTTCCAAATAACTTTGAATTAAGGTAAATATTCTATACCTTGGCAAATGGACGGTGTTGTCTGGAACTCTTGCCACATTCCATGATGAGTAGCAAGATCGAAATTAAGGATTTTGGCAAGATATGCAGCTCCAGCAGCAATATGATGAGGTTTAAATTGAAGCCATAAAGAACTTCGGAGCCTGCCAAGAAAAGAAAAGAAAAGCCGAGCTTAGTTGCCTGATAGGACTGTATAAAACGTACAACCCCATGATAATTTAGGATTTGAAAAATAAATATTGTGTAACCAGCCATCTTCACGAAGTCTATAAATGAACAGGGTAATGTCTTGCAAATCGGTATTTCCACATCAACAGAGTCTATATCAGTCTCACAGGGACAGAGGAAAGTTAAATCTAAATTATATATTCCCAAACATGCAAAGCAAGCCTGACTCTTTAACATTCTTATCCTTACCAACTATTAAAGCAGCCACCAGGTGGAAAATTAGCCAAGAATCTTCTGCAAATGCTGACAGAGAACCAAAACTATGGCAAAATGATAGGCTTAATTCTGATTCTCTAGTGGTCCATCCGGACATAATTCAATACGATAAGTATTGCAAATTTGCAAAGCAATATAAGAGAATAGATGTCTCAAAGTGCATGTCTGCATCTTCTGCTCAATGGTTTACTAATTGAAAAGCATGCCAAATGCACGCTTCATGTTCATGGCCCAAACTTTTAGGATAACATAATGCAGGACATAAAGGTCGAAGTCGGGAATTTGGAATGTGTGATGCAAGGGACCAAGAAACATGCACACATATGCTCAGGATACTGATGAAATGGGTGCCACCACTACCACTAGAGAAAGCTGTACTGAAGGTCCACTAGTATACATTCGACAACAAAAAACAACAAATGTTATATACGATAATCAGATAATGCAAAGGTATCTATGTAAATATTCCATTATAAATAAAGTACAAATGCAAATTCCACGATGAGTACATTTTAGGCTAGTTACATGTTAAATGAAGACAGTAGTGTGACGCGATACTTCGCATCCACGTCCCCGTCTAGACAACAATGGAGAAATAATAATAAATCATACTAACGTATATAAATATTGAGGATTTATGAAACATATAATTCATTTTTCCAGTTTCATGGACAGCCAGACTACTATCATTACTATACATACTACCCCAAATGATGGGGAAGGTGCCCTTTGACTAACTATTCATGGAACTGAATAGAAGTCGCAACTAAATAATTTAAGCTGCTCAATAATTTAAGACCAAACCTAAAATGTTTAACAAATTGGACACAACAGATACAAAAGCATGGTGTAGTAAAAACCAAAGGTTAACTAAATAATAATAAACAGTGATGTGAACAGCAAAACATAGAGCCTATAGTCTCAGTAGTAAAATAAATTGCGAGCAATTTTAAGTTTTCAAATCCACCAAACAACAATAAAAAGTGCACAAACAGAGCGATACCTCATTACCACTAGCACAATAGCCTCTGATAAAACCTTCACAAACAGGAGTATTTGGGTTTACATTCACATGCCCATATGGACAACTCTCGTTCGTGCATAATCATGTTAAAGGAGTGTCAGAACTTTAGTGTACTTCAGATCATGTTCAACCAATATAACAGAGAACAACAATTCACCTTGTAAGAAATATGAACAGTCCGGCATTCTTTCTGGAATGACCTGCATTATAAATCAAAACAAATTTTCGGAGCAACTTAAACAAAATCAATTGATAACTTACATAATTTATAAGAAATCCCTTTGGTATGACAATATGTAACCCACCTTATGAGTCAATTTGCAGCTAGGATTGGAACATAAGCCTTTCAGAAACTTTGTGCAAACTGCAATTTTATCAGGATCATGAATGTATGGACACTTTCCATCACCCTTGTTGCATTTCTCAAATCTTGTGAAAAATTGACAATACTGCTGTTTTCTAGCCAAACGTAATCTAGAAGTGTGCAAACTCCAGCGAATTTTCTCACTTGCCAAGAGGCGGACAAGTTTCTTTGGATCCCTAACAAGCTGGTTACCATTGCCAAGTCGGATGTATCTGTGCACAATAAAATAAAATAAAATAAAAAATGGGATATAAATAAATAAACAAATTAATTAAAACACACACACACACACAAACAGAAACAGAGATCAAAGTTTGATGTTTTTTGACATCCCTCTAACATATGTACATTAGCTTCAGGCCCTCTACATAAAATATATTCATTTCAAAGGAAGCTCATATTATTGTTTTTATTCAAAGAAACTGCAAAGCATAAAAATACCTTCGAGAAAATTATAAGAAATTTAATCTTCCATCCTAATTTGAGATGTTCCTATCCACTCAAAAAACATAAATACTAGAAAAAAACGAAACATACTCATTATTGTCAATCAGCAATCTCTTCGGGATACAAGAGTTACTGGTTCCCTTTCCTAATTGGATATCAACCGCACAAGATAAATTCTCATCTGCATAAATCACAAGAAGAAAAAGACATGTGGATGATTTTATGAACAAAATAAGTAATCTGGTGATTAAAGAGCAAAACACGAGTATATAAGAAATTTTAAATAACAGGTACGTCACATGATGACAATGAGATCCTTAAAACAGAGCTTGTACACCATAAATTGATATCCAAAATAGTATATGTTAGTTATACCAAGGTACTGCCCTGACACGCTATATATACAAACTACAACACGGCCACAACTTTGAGGAGGAGGACTAGTGCTTTATAGATTTGCCCAAAATAATACAAAACCCAGTCTGAAAATTGTGAGTAATAAGCAATCATAAAACTTGGGAAAATTATTAATGGAAGTTGGCGGCAAAGAGATTGCGTCAGTGACAGAACCATAGGCAAAACACCCAAATCTAGGGACGGGAAATATAGTCAAAAGCCAGAAATAGGACCCGAGCCCAGCCAAAGTTTTGTGCTTTAACTAGCTCAAACCAAACCCAAAAATTTGGGCCAGTCATCACCTTTTGTTATTAATATAACCCTATACAAAGACCTACTACATAGTGGATTAGTGGATCTAGTGGCCCTATGTGAACTGAAAGACATTTCGCTCCAACAACTTCAAATTAGTAAGCAATAACCTCCTACAGGCCAAGAAGAATAAGGAAAAAACAAACAAGTTTTATGTCGCTAACAGTTCTCTCTAGAAAAGACAGTGACTGCTGCTAGGGAAGAAACTTAGAAATTTAAATCCTCCTTGGTACTTCTCCTTAAGAAACTGCTCAAACCTTTCTTGCTTTGCAGGATCAGCTTTGAAAGGTTTTACACGTTCTGGAGTATCATTCTATACATATGCCATGAGGAAAATTAGAAAGTGTTAAATCCCAAATTCAACTTTCCAGAAGAATGAACCCACAGAGAACGTATCTAAAAAATATGGTGATTGCATCCGAGCAGACAGTGGAACCTGCCCACAAATTTACTACTTTAAGGTAAATTTCAAAGGAAAAACATACAGAAGAGATGCGCCACTCACAAGTGATGCAGGTTTTGTAAATGTATCTGAAAGATTAAACTGAAATTGAATGGCATCTGCAGAAGCAATGAATGGGCTGGAATCTTTGTAACTTCTCTCCAAAGGTTTCTCGCCTAAAATTCTACCACGGCTTTCTACGGTCATCTTCTGCAGACTTGGTACTGATTCCTTCTGCAGACTTGCTTACTGATTCCTTCTCCTGAACAAGTTCAAATTGCCTACGATCTTCTGGCATCCATTTCTTTATTTTCTTTGCACTAAGGTCTGAAAAGCCAATGTTGTCTAGAAATAGTCTCAGACGGACCTCATCCTGCAATAGTGCATATATGCAGGTGTATGTGCACATAATAATAGCAAGATTGACAAAACAACTGGGATGCATTACAGCTACCTGTACTCGCTCTGCTTTAGCTGTCAAACCAAGAAAAAGGAGCAAATAACCACCAAATTTGTCCCACATACACACCCACTCTGTATCAATTGCCTCCTCTAAGCCAGAATACTTGCATGAGCACACATTTCTCTCCTGTAACCTACATCAATGAATGACTCGCACGAAACGTCCTTCCAAATTTCAGTTTCGACCACGACAATCCTGCAGCTAATTCCTCATTTCTTAGACGATCTCTCAATTTCATGACATCAGCTCTGGGCAGCACAAAATTCCCTGCCCTATCAAGTGTGATTGTAGGATCTCCAACTAACAGGGCAGCTGAACTAGCAGATCTCTGAGGCGCCGAATAAGTTCCAGAAAGAGCATTTCTTGTCTGGATGAGGAAAACAAAGAAGAAGAAAAAAGTATACTGCATTACTGCATGTGTTTCTCTTTCTTCGGATATCAAAACTCATAAGATCACGCATTTCCTTACTTTAAAAGATAACCACCAATAAGAGAAAACTAATAAACAGATTTTCCTATAGAACTGATGTCCTCAGGCAAACAAGGGGGGAGGGATCACAAAGGCCGATTTGCCCATAAACAGACATGATGATGGATTACTTACTTAATGTAATCAGTATAGCAACCTTTCAACATGTGACTTTATAGTCGCATTATATTTTGGCCTACCATTGTACTCTGGCAGTATTGAAATAAACATGTTCTAGCTACTGAAGTAAACTCCCGATAATGAGAACTCTTTATGGAAAAGCATCATCCGACTAGCAACATACGAAACACATCACACTATCCTAACTGCAACTGCCTCATTAGTTTCTGTACGGATCAGTAGTACACCATGTCACACTCGACCCAATGTGGACCAATAGAATGATGTTTGAGCACCTCATACTAAGTTTTAACCAGTATCGAGCCCGAAATCCGGCATGAATAGTTGGGCAAGGATTCCCTCGCAAATGATGGCCCAATTTCAATTCATCAAACTACCTTTTGTTAATTTTGGCTGTTGGAAAGTGGAAAGTCAAGCATCACAGGTGAACTTAATTTTCTAGATAAGTTCCGCTAGGCACAATATTGGTCAGTTTAACATACTTGTGTTCAGAAGCTCAAAATAACTATTATTGAAATAGACAAACAGTCCACATCAAGTCGTCATGCAGAAGGAACATACTTTCGTGGCAGATGGAGAAATTGCCTGGACGACAGTTTCCTTGCTGAGGAAGTGAACAGCATCCTCCATCATCTGGTAAAAAAGACCACTTGATAAAAAGCAGAAGCATATACATATATCACGATAGAATGCACATTCTCAGAATAATCATTTAAAGATGAACAGGTTTAAGACTAAGATGTCTTACTACTACAACCACTCAAGTTGTGTGTACCCACCCACCTTAAGTGTCAAGCATGGTCGAGATACAGCAAATGCTACGACTAATGTAACTGCAGATACAGCAGCAGCAGCGAAGGGTGGATGGATTATCAATCCTTCAATTGCCAACGCAAAACCATATAGAACAAGGAAAGATGCACTGCAATGGATGCAGAAAATGATAAATAACGGTAGGAAAATGATTGAACAAGGAATATGTGATAAAATATGAATGACAACTATAATTCAAATAAGGGAAAGTGATATAAAAACTACAACCAACCTGCCATTTTCTGCACAATCTGCATGAGCATCATATCTTGGAGGGTAAAAGACAATGGGCCATTAGTGTCCAGTAATTTAATTTAGGCCCATCAACAGATTTGACCATTTAACCCAGCCTGCAACCCGTTTCAATCCATCCCTCTCTTAAAACCTCTTTTGGGTTTATCAATCCCTCTCTTAAAACCTCTTTTGGGTTTATCAATCCATCCCCAAAACCATGCTACTAAAAACTCATCGTCAAATTCCACATCGTCATTTCAACCCCCAACTCCAAATTATTGCATCAATTTCAAGTCTAAAAGTAATATGGCGAAAAGACCAACGACTAGACGAAGCAATCGAAAATGACAAAGTCTACAATCTATGTCGAAAAGTAGTGAAACAAGTTTTAAACGAACCGGGTCAGGTAATCCCATTACGATATTTAGAAAAAAGACGTCAACGTTTACGTTTAACAGTACATATCAAAACATTTCTTAATCGAAATCCTGGTTTATTCGATACTTATTTAGATAGAATTAAACCCAAAACACAACCCGTTCCGTTTCTTCGCGTAAGTAATCGGTTACGGAATTTTTTAGACGAGGAGAAACGGGTTAAAGATGAGAATGAAGGGTTAATTGTAGGGAAGTTATGCAAATTATTGATGATGTCTAAAGATAGGGTGATTAGTGCTGATAAGTTAGTTCATATGAAGAGGGAGTTTGGTTTTCCGGACGATTTTTTGTGTAACTTGGTGCCCAATTATTCTGATTATTTTCGATTAGTTGGGTGCCCTGGGGAGGAGAAGTCGTTTTTGGAGTTGGTGAAATGGGATGAGGAGTTTGCGAAATCGGTTATTGAGAGGAGAGCGGAGGAAGAGACGAGGTTAACAGGTATTGGGATTAGGCCATCGTTTAATTGGAAATTGCCGCGTGGGTTTTTTATTAGGAAAGAAATGAGAGAATGGATTAGGGATTGGATGGAACTTCCTTATATTTCGCCTTATAGTGATGTGTCTCATTTAGAGCAGTCTTCGTCAGAAATGGAGAAAAGGACTGTTGGTGTTCTTCATGAATTGCTTTCTATGTCTTTGTTGAAAAGAATGCCAGTTCCAATTATAGGGAAGCTTAAAGATGAGTATCGGTTTTCAAATGCATTTGCGAGTGTTTTTACTAGACATTCGGGGTTGTTTTATTTGTCTTTGAAAGGTGGGATTAAGACTGCGGTGTTGAGGGAAGCTTATCAAAATGAAGAGTTGATTGATAGAGATCCGTTGTTAGTTATAAAAGATAAATTTGTTGAGTTATTAAAAGAGGGGCATAGGGAGAGAACGGAGCAGTTGAGATTGAAAAAACAAGAGGTTCAGAAGAATATGGAAATGGCTGCCGTTAAGGATGTTGAACAAGAACAGGAACAGGATTTAGAGCCTGATGTGCGGTTCTGAGTCTTGGTTCTTAATATTGTTTTGTTCACTCTAATTTATACACATTATTGAAATGTTTTTCTAGAGGATTTTACAACTCTAGTACTTTTGGATGAAGAAGAACTCTGGGAAAAGTGACTCATGGAATATGTTAATGGATTGTGATTGATAAGACATGATATATTGGACACATCTTCTTATCCAGATGCTAGTTATTGCCTTTTGGAAGTTTGGTTACGTCTGTATGTATGTACTAGTTGGAAGTTTGGTTTCATTGAAAGGCTTCAATTATTAGCATGTTTCTGAGGTGGAAGTTTGGTTACGTCGAAACGCTTCATTCATTAGCATGTTTCTGAGGTGTTTGTTAGTTCTGTTGGAATTTTATTTGTTCAAGTTGTATCATAGATGATAGATCCCTGGAGGAAGCAATCTCATCCAGCAGAAACATGTCCTGCACGTCTGTATTGAAGGTTATGATCTTGGAAGAGTTAAAATGAAGTTCAGCCTCTTAGAGCTTTGAAATAATTTGTTGCAAGCTTACTAAAGCATTGTATGTTTGTTTGTGTACCTTTGCCCTACAATATTCCATATGAATGTGTTCTCCTTCCTTGACAGTTTTCTTCTACCAAATTGGTACATGTTTAGCAAACTCTCTCTCTCTCTTACACACACACACACACAGATATATATAACAGTATAAGGCATATCTGTCGTTATTTTTTAGTTTTTGACAAAGTCGGGAGTCCGATGTATTCAGGCTTTCTCTTAAACGGATTGTCCGTTAACGGACATGTTATATAGTGTCTTGAGCAACTTATATAGTGCCTTGTACAACTTATATAGTGTCGTATATAAGCTGCCCTCAAACAAGTTTATAAGCGTAAATTAAAAAGCTGTTCAAGATACTATATAAGCTGTTCAAGACACTATATACGCTGCCCCACGGACATGACATGTCCGTTTAAGAGAAAATCTGCCATTGTATTAGATCAATAGTCATACAACGTGGTACAGACCACGATTCTTCTCAGAAGCAGACTTGAATGACTCTTGGACATCTCACTACCTTGGAGAGATACTGGGGACTTGCCTAGGATATGGGCTGGACAATCTGCACCTCGAGGTATGTGCACTTGCAATAAGCAGAACTTTTGATAGATTCTCAATCAGATATAAATTTGACAGCACTCATTGCGACGCCTGGTCACATGAGTTTGTTAAACTCTAACTAATATAGCATTGCAAGAGATGTTTCTCTTGAGAAAACTAAGAAGATTATGGCACCAAATCTTGCAAAGATTTTTTTTTTTTCTTTCTGACTCACGACTCATTTTCTAACATGTACTATGAGTCCTCACTTTTAAGTACAAAAGTTAATGATGTACTTGATAATTTTCTTAGTACTTTCTGAAAGTTCTTACGTCTACAGTTGCACATAACCTTTTTATTTGCTGTACTGAACTTAACCCATGGCAGCGTAAAAAGATGGAATTCAGTGACCCCTGGCTCTGTAGAGAACATGCTAAATCAAAATACAAGAGAGACAAAATTTTACTTGATGTTGTAGATTACTCTGACCCATTTTCCATACTGAATCTGATGGAAGAACTTGATCATGGTATCTATGGTAGTGTTGCCAAAGACATTGAAGACCTTTGTGCGCGACAGTTTCAAATGTTGTAGCCTGCATTTTCTTTGTACCCATCACTTTACAATCATCGTCAAGATGTTTTACCTCAGTCACCTATTAGTGGGAAGCCCATTCATGCGACACAAACTTCCGCATGCAATCTGGAGACTTTTAGTTTTGAAATCCCACAAGATTTAGGTATTTTCACTCATTCTGGCACATCATCCAATGATTATGGTAAACAAGAAGGTAATGATATGCGTATGATTAATGAAACAGTTCAGAGTACTGTTCTTGGGGATTAAGGAAAAACCGTAACAAAAAACTCATTAATAAAATAGGCAGATAGGTAGTTATGTCTATCCCAAAGTAGCAGCCAGATCTGGATAGATCATTATAAAAAAGTGGGAAAGATGAGGTTTGAGGCCAAGTATAAGTAAGACTACCTTATTAAACTTTTTAAAATATTTGTAACAGCTGAGGAAAGGCGTGATAACTGATTTTACATCATGCGGATGATTGATATCTTATATGATGGCCTGCCATTTTCTTAGTTCTTTATTAGTCTATGCATGTAAGCTTTCGTGACTATCTTCATGTTGTATACTTGTTAATTTGTTTTTTGATGTTTCTTCTGCAGCAAGTCATCGGTTTTACTTGGATTATCCTTGACTGTTCCACTCATGGTGGCATGCCTTTCCATTGCCATTCCTATATGGATCAGAAATGGGTATCAGTTTTGGGCCCCTGGGGTAGGAAGCCCATGTCAGGGTGGCAACGGTCAAACTCCTGGAAGAAAAGAGGTTTGTACTGGAAATTCGTAATCATATTCGTGGGTGGTAAATTTCTTATGTGCATTATCAATGTGTATCTGGTCAAGACTTGGGAAGTTGGGCCCAACTCCCAAAGTCTTGAGTTAAATTCCCACCTTCACTAGGGAAAAGTGAATTAAAGGGTTTAGGGAATAAAACTCTAACTATCAATATAAATAAATAAATGAATAAAAAAAATTAAAAGCAGCATATATCCTTGTTTTTGTGGAGACATGCATTTTATGTGACCCTACTGTGTTCTGTGTAATGTGTATTGGACCATAGAATTATAAGTGCAAATTTACTGCACTTACGTCCATGCAGAGACTAGGCATTTGCTAACAATTAGCTGCTTATGAAGTGAGTTTGTGTTTGGCATAGGTGAGACTCAGACCTTCGTTTGGTTAGTGGTACACTGAGGTCATTGTTTTGCTACAAGTTTGTATGATTGCTGAATTTCTATGTCTGGAACTATTAAACACATGAGTCGCCTTTCTGAAGACGGAGTCCAATGGTGTTATTGCTCCAAGGTGCAATATGAACGTTGTTGACGTAAACAAACAAGCTATAGCACAACCTCACATGACTGACATAAAATGCTCTGCAGGTTGTCATATGCAGTATATCTATGACAGTTATAAAGGACAGTTATATACTTATCCTAAAGAGAATATGTTGTAGTATATATCGTTATAGATGATTTCATTGGGTTTAGTTCATCAATTATCTCTAGATTATATGTTGGCTTTGCAACTTCGACGCTTTATTTAAGGGATGGGGGTAGCCCTGTTGGAAACTGTACAAGAACAATTGGACATATTGGAGGCTATATACCTCAATCTTTGGAGTTTCTCCTCACCTGAGACTGATACAAGTACAAGTATTCTTGTCAATATCATTTTATCGTACTTTTTCAAGGGTAAAATACATATAGTTAACTGTTCCTTGAAGCATCTAATTAGGGATGAGATGAGGTTGCAAGATGACTTTATTGCGGTTAATTTTCTTTACAATGAGTTCTGGTTTAATTATATTAATTGTCGGTTTTCTTGTACAGAAGTACTTCTAATGCTGTTATCTTGTGTTGTTCCTTGGTTCTCTTCAGGTTATTGTCCTTGCAGTTTGTGTATCTGTATTAGCTGGATCAGTCTTAGGTCTAGGTGCAATAGTATCTCCAAAGCCTTTAGATGATTTATCATAGGAAAAGACTTCGGTCCTCAGCGCTTAGGACCGAAGTGTGTCCAAAGTGGCTGAAGACCACACATTTGGTATTTTTTGTTTTTTTTTTTAAATTTTTTGAAGACTTTTTGTGTGAAAATGCTGATGTGGATACCAAATGTGTGGTCCTCAGCGCTTTGGACGCACTTCCGGTCCTAAAAGGACTGAAGCTTTTCTCATTTATCATACAAAGGGATGGACTGGGGATCAGCAAAATTGTAGCTCTCCTTCTGCATCATCTGTATACCTTGGATGGGCAATGGCGACAGTGATTGCTTTATTAGTTACTTGTGTGCTGCCAATTGTATCATGGTTTGCAACTTATAAGTTTACTCTCTCTTCTGCTATATGTATAAGAATATTTGCCAGTAAGTCACTAGAACGCATTATCCAAGACATTTCTCTTTACTTCTATTGCGTCCCATATAGTTTCCCCGAAAAAACAATAATGCTTTGGACGTAGTTAGTATTCCACCAATCATCCTTGCTCTCTTCTTTGCTGCAGTTGTTCTTGTGTCATTTTGTGGTCCATCTTATTTGGAGGTGGTGACTTTTCGAGGATCAAAGTTCCAACAGGCGGTGATTTTCTTGCTGCTTTGCTTCCCTTGATTTGTATTCCGGCAGTGTTGACTCTATGTTCTGGTCTGTACAAATGGTAGGTATATGTGATGTAATTTGACTTCAAACTGAATTACGTGTTGCAGTTAGTATATTTTCAAACTTATAATACTTGTTCTCTCCCCAGGAAAGATGACGACTGGAAACTTTCTCGAGGTGTTTATATTTTTGTTGGCGTCGGTCTTATACTTTTACTCTGTGCAATTGCAGCTGTTACTGTTATAGTTAAACCATGGACGGTGAGTTATCTGGAGCATATCTTGAAGTCATGATGCATCTTAAATTTTGGCTTGCGTCTATATAACTTGTACCGTACTTACTGATTCTTTTGTTTTCAATTTTTATTTGACCTGGACGCAAATGATGTTTGTATGCTTCCTAGCTTTTCTTTTGGCTTTGGCTGCTTTTATGGTTGGACTAGTTGAAGGTAGCAACACAATCTTTAACTTTTACTCATGGAGGCCACTTCTGGGTTTTAACATGTTCGTATTGGCTTAATCTCCTTTGGCAAATCTCATTATTTGTTCGCAGGTAAACCCTTTCTTGGTGCATCAGTTGGGTACTTCTCATTTCTCCTTCTTGTTGGAAGGGCTCTAACCGTGAGTTTTATACTTTTATGCTGTTTTTAGTCATTCATTGTTCAAATGGTTGTGTAATTCAGTTCTGTGTGTTTGGTTTCATTTCATGAAAAGAAAATATTTTAATGACAATGGACATTTCATTTTCCAAGTGCTTTTGTCACCCCCCATTGCCGTTTACTCTCCAAGAGTTCTACCGGTATATGTTTATGATGCTCATGCAGATTGTGCAGAAAATGTCAGGTTGGTTGTAGTTTTTATATCTGTTGACATATATGTATGTCAACAGTTTCAATGGAGGAGCTAGTAGTTTGGTGCTTGATACTATCGGTCATACTCTGAGTCAGAAGTATCATAACGGAGTTACTCAAGTAAGATCAATATTCTCTGTTCCTTTCTCATACTGACGTATATAGTATATGACTCTAGTGATACTCATAGTTTTCCTTCTTGCAACCAATATATCTGGAGTGGTGTTCGAATATGGTGCCGTTTTTAAAGTCAGATTTGATAAGGACAGGACCTCGCATCTCCCTGTTGGTTGACAGTTTGGTGTCAGCTCCTTAGAAAACAAATTGTTGGGAACGCTGACAGCTCAATGTCAAGGGATGAGGAGTCTTCCATGTCATCATCTAATTAAATCTTTTTAACATCTAAGGAGACTCACCTTATGGATCACCATTCATGTATTCATCATCTCACCAATGGAATTTTTTTTATAGTTTTCTTTGTTTAAGTCATTAGTCCGAAGAGGTCACTAACTTACTGTCTTAAAATTTCTTGATAGGTTTAGTTCCCTTACAAAATGAACTTTTGGAAGTAAGATTGCTTTAAGTTTAGCGTTTGGATGACTGTTGTACCTTGCTGGCTTCATGGAGTTTCTACACCATTCATTTTTCTTACAAATAATTTGTGCAGCATGAAGCTGGTCATTTCTTAAAAGCCTACTTGCTTGGCATTCTTCCCAAGGGATATACATTATCCAGTTTAGAAGCTTTGAGGAGTCAAGGATCCCTCAATGTACAAGCTGGAACAGCTTTTGTGGATTTTGAGTTTCTGGAAGAAGTAAGCCTATTTGCTTGGGCCTTTATATGTTTGCACTTGGGGCATGTTTACATGCTCTTGTGATACTCAACGCAGGTGATGTATTTTCAAATTGGTGTGCGTAATTGGCCATTATTTACTTAAGATACCCTGTTCCTAATGTCATGTGGGCTACGGTGTTGCTCTCGAGAGAAATTATCTGTTGTCAATGAGATAAATCTTGAACGTCTGGAAACTGTGAGATTTGTAGGTCCAGACAGGTTTTTCAGGTTGTAGACCTTATACCAATTGGCCAATGATGTGAGGCTGGCCTTACGATGTCTTAGTTCCACGTAGATACCTGTTCACCCCATCTTGTTTTGTCTTGTATACACTTCGATGATGATGATAAAAGAAAATTCATTTATTCTTTATGTTAATATGCATTTATATTAAAATGGAAGTGGAGTTCCTATTGCAGACTGCTACCGCTGCTTACATATTTGTGTGCTCCCATGTCATGCAGGTGAATACTGGAAAAGTATCTGCCAAGGTTAGTCTACTTCTTTCTCTATCTATCAAGGTATAAATGAAGAAACTTAAAAATAGTCATGATACTTCAGTAACATTAACAAAGAAGTTAGAGGAAACATGAAACTTGTGTTTTAGATCAAATCAGATTCTAGAAATGTTACTTCATGTATGAAATTTGAAATGCTTCTTTTGGTTTGGAATGCAATGAGCGTTATGTAAAAACTGACCGCATATATTTTATTTTCCAAGTTAATCTGAGATTCATTATAGCATGTGTGGTACAACATAGTCTCATATTCTGCATCACCATTGTCTCTTAAGCCATTTAGTGTCACCTCTTTTATAAACTTCAGCAGCTACGCGACACTTACTGGAATAATGATTTTTGTACAGATGTTAAACAACTTCTCGTGCATAGCCCTGGCAGGTGTTGCTACAGAATACCTTCTATTTGGTTGCGCTGAGGGAGGTCTTTCCGATATATATCAGGTTGGTCCTGAGTTTAGATGAAAAGTATACTATTATGTGGTGCCTCATTCTGGACATCTGGTGCGGTCTCAACCTTTCATCATGCATACAGTCCACTGCATTACTAAAATAAATTCTTCCAAGATCAGACAGATAGTTTTTAATTAGATTATGAGTTTTTAATTATTTAGTACCACACAAAGAAAACTTTTGAAATCAGCACAATAGTTGTAAATTGAAGAACTCAAGAATATGGAATACTTAGAAGTTCAAGAATTGAGACATTTAGTTCCTATTTAGTTTTTTTTTCTCACAACTTGTTTCTCTAGTTTTTTTATCAACAATTTTTTTTTTCCCCTAATTTGAATAGAGTGTAATTTAGTATATAAAGGAAACATAATTAATTGGGACTCTTACTTAGTATTTTTTTTCTTCTATTTTTTCTTAATCTCCCTGCTTATGTGGACAACCCCAATAAGCCCGAAAAAGGACTGCTATTATATATACTAGTCATTTGGCCTGGCCTATGGCCGGACTTGTTACATAGATAGCTAAAGACTCAAAAGCCTAAAATCCACTTGAATAAATATCTAATTAGCAAAATGAGCTTTGATGAATTTCTAACATGGCTTATTGATATAACATATATAAATTAATTTTTAGACATTAAAATATAAATATTGTTAAAATAATTTGGATTTTTAGATATTCGGGTCAGATTCTAGTCACAAACATAGAAACTATATCCGTTAAAATAGATTCGGATATGTTCGGATTCGGATTTCATCCCATACCATTTCCATCCCTAGCCATATGGCCCATAACAGTTGAAAGGTACATCAAACACATATAATGAAATATTTCTGGGTAGTACGTTTTCTAGAAAAAATAAATAACGAAATATTAATTTTGATGGATACAAAAACTCTTACTGTATGTGAGTATGTCCATCCATCTCTTCATTGTTTGGCGTATAGCCAAATATGGACGCGTAGAGTAACTGGACTAATGGTATGGTTTCCGAAGACAGCTGTGTGAGGACTTGTACAAATTTTGGTCTCGGTTGTGACTTGTGACCATATCAAATGTAACTTTAAGCACATTTACGTTTCATATATGTTACTTCGTTCCGGTGGAAAGAAGAGATGAATCATTTTTCCCCTCCCATTCCCACAGCAAGTGTTGGTTTGATGCTTTGTTGTCTGTTTTCTCTCTGTGTTATTTCGAAGGTAGTTGCTTCAGCCACTTGATTTTCAATTATTGTCTTTCTGATATTTAGTTACCGATTGCTATTACTCAAACAAGTTACAAACCTGAAATGCGTACTTTTGCTCAGTTGCTATTGTTAAGTCGGATAGGAATAATTGTTAGATACTCAAACGAAACAAACGAAACGATTGTATGACAATCATACCTAATCTGACCAAAATGTAAGAAAATATGCATAGGTCCGTACCTATATCATAGCCCAATATCATCATGTCTCTGTCTCTCTGCCGCTGATGGAATCATTAAAACTTAGATACATGTAGTATTAAAACGATTGTATGACATCATGTCTCTCTGTCTCTCTGCCCAAGAAGATTGCATTATCAGAGCATTTCAATGATTCACTCAATCAAGGGATCCCATGTGGTATTTTCCCCCACCGTAGTTCAGCTCATTAAGTGTGCAACAACTGCACACTGTACTACAAAATAGAGGCCTTCGGCTTCGGGTAATGGCCTAGACCCTAATATAGGGTGCCGTCCATGAGACTATGAGAGCCTTGGTGGGCTAACTTTAGATAGGTTGAAGGTTGAACTCATTTCAGAATCCAGCCCAATACAAGAGTACATGTCTCATGGTACAAAATGTTGAAGAACCTCAGTATCTGCCTAGTTTTCAAAGATCACCATGGATTGTCGATGTTTCTCCGTTGCAACTCGCAATCCATCAACAACAATTTGTCCCTTGGTAAATTTTGTAATCTGCCAAATGTTCGTAAGTTTTATGAGTTTTGTCCAGACTGGTGATGAATGAGGAATCACACGATCAAAATACCAAATACAGGAAACTGGGAAAGAGAAGTAGAGAATGCATAAACTGAACTTTAGTTGATTCTAACCTAAAATCAACTAAATTGGGTAGCCCACTTTCAGAATGAAGTCCAATAAAACCCACAGGCACTACAAGCCCGATGGAAATACCACCAACCATTAACCTTTTCACTGAAATTTGATTTGGCCCAGCTTCATATGGGGTTGGCGGGCAGTGAAGACTGAAGAGTGTTTTTTGTTTTGACAGGACAGTGAAGAGACCTTGCAAGTTGCAACTTTGCAAGTAGTGTCCAGATTTCAATCCCACATTCCCACCAACTACCCAAACACTTCACCTACTCACAGTCCCTTTCCTTAACAGAATCTAGTCAAATTAACCAAATATTTTATTGTTTAAAAGACAATACTAGTCACGCATGAAACCAAATCCTATTTATTTTCACTGTTTTCTGTAATAAAAATTTCAGAGGAACAAAAGAACTTCCATACTCCATTGTAAACCCAACTATTGCCATGGCTTGTTGTGTGGCTTGCGTGCTGCACGTGGGGACTATGCAAACTGAGTCGAATTTTGCTATATTCGAACTTGACTCGCACATGAGAAGTTCGACTCGTCTAGTTTTACTAATAGCTCAAGTTTGAGCTGGTTCGAGCTTGAGTTCAATTATGCTCGTTTCAACTCAAACTTGAAAAAAATGTATATAAAATATTAAAATTAGTATAAATTGTAAATTATAGATGGGTATAAAATATAAAATGACATATAAATTATAAATTATATACTATGTATGGACTTATAAAATGAGTAGCTAGCAAGCTATTCGAGTTTGAACTCAACTCAAATAGCTCACGAGTAGCTCGCTCGAATTCGAACTACTCGTTATCTAGAATGAGTTTTAAATTAAACTCAAACTCAACTCATACTTTTGTACGGACGAGTTTGAATCGAGTCGAGCTCAAATTACTCACAAACAACTCGACTCAATGACCAGCCCTACAAATCCTGCAATTGAATATCCAAATTATATATTTATGTAGGTATACTTTTGTTTATGGAAAACAAACATTTCATTCAATTGCTTTGCCAGCGATCCAAAAAGTCGCTTTAGAACAAAGCACTAATTAAGGATGCTCTAAACATTCATGAATCATGACTTTCTGAAAAGTTAAAGTTTCATTCAGTCAGCCGAGGTTGGTCTTGGATACGAACTATATATTCACATTTTCTACACAATAACAAATTAAAAATATGAGAGCATTTGCAATGCAGGTGATAGAGGGGGGGAAGTGATAACTATCACCTACTTTCCTCTAAAAGTCTTTGTGCAATCTTTGGGTGATAAACTTCGGTGATAGTTTTCCGAGTTCAAAACAAAGAAACCTTCCACCGAGTTTATCATCGACTTGTTAACCCGGACGGGATGTTGGATTCCGTCTCGTGTGTTTTTAAAAAAAATGGGTTTTTTTCGACGGGATGTTAGATTCCGTCTCATGATTTTTCGTTTTTTTTCGATTTTTTTTAAATTTGGGGCGGGATGTTTCATTCCGTCCTGAGTGTTTTTTCAATTTTTATGTCCGGGCGAATCCAATCATCCGTCCCGAGATATTTTTTTATCACCTTTTGCATTCACTTCACCTTGTTTATCACCGGGTTGGTGATAGAGGGTGAAAAGTGAGGAGGTGGCGGTGATAGGGGGTGAAAATCACCGCATTGCAAATGCTCGATAGCGGTACATTGAACACACCCACCACCATCGAACAATATAATTTGTTTTTCTCCTTCATCACAATTTATAAACAGCTTCCACACTATTTATCTTGCAACTAAAAATTCCCAAATAAATTAGAAACACTTTTTTCATAATTTTCCTAGCCAATAAAAAACCCAATACTCACAAACTTAAAAAGTCTATTGGGCTAACAAATCTAAACACCTAATTTCGTAGAGGCAGCTGAACAATATGCCAAATTTCATCTTCATTATTTCACTATTATTATTATTTTTTCTTTTTTTTTATATTGGTAAGCCTGTTTTAAATATAGTTCGGAATTTTTGAAATTCCGACAAATTCAAAAACCAAAATTCATCAAATTTCGACTCCTATTATATTTGGAATTTCGACTGATTTCATAATCATCCATATTTCAATTCTATATTGGTTTTCCCGGTTTTTTTAAAAACATAAATATTAAGCGGAATTCCGACGTTTCGTTCGGAATCACAAACACTGATTTTAAATGAAATCAGTAACTTTTTGATGCTGACAGGTTGGAGTCTAGACCTATGATATTATCACCTAAAAGTTTTACTCATTAGATTTTTGAACATTGATTGGTTTTGATATATGAGATCACCCAAAGGTTTTACTCATTAGGTTTTTGAACATTGATTGGTTTTGATAGATGAGATCTAGAATTTAAATTCCATCAAGACTTAAAACAAAAAATTGCATAGAAGTGTGTACGTTGAACTATGTTCCAACCACCTAAAAAAGGTAAAAAAATTAAGGCATTTTGGTCAATTGAGTTAAGTCCCCACTATTTAAGCTCTCTCCAGCATTCAATTCTTCCTCACCAAACCAAATTTATACAATAGAAAGCAGCTTCTTCCTCCTTTCTCTTGATTCCAAACAAGCCAAAAAATGGCTACAGCTTCTCTACACTCTCTTCTCCTCAAAACCCAAACCACAACCAACGGCTACTTTTTCAAAAACCCCATCACTCCACCTTCACAAAACATCTCCTTCCCCAACAAGTCTCTTTCAATAACATGTGCAACACAAGTCCAAACTCAATCACCCACAACACCAAAATCCCAATCCCAAGATCGAATCTTCAACTTCGCTGCAGGTCCAGCAACGTTACCAGAAAGTGTTTTAAAAAAAGCAGAGTCCGAGCTTTACATATGGAGAGATTCAGGAATGAGTGTTATGGAAATGAGTCATAGAGGTAAAGATTTCGTATCCATTATTGAAAAAGCTGAATCAGATCTACGTTTGTTATTAAACATATCTTCAGATTATCATGTATTGTTTTTACAAGGAGGGGCAACTACTCAGTTTGCTGCAATCCCTTTAAATTTATGTAAACCAAATGATTCTGTTGATTTTGTTGTTACTGGTTCTTGGGGTGATAAAGCTTTTAAGGAAGCAACAAAATATTGCAAGCCTAATGTTATTTGGTCTGGTAAATCTGAGAAATATACAAAAATACCGTCTTTCGAGGCGTTGGAACAAGACCCGAATGCTAAATACTTGCATATTTGTGGTAATGAGACTATACATGGTGTTGAGTTTAAGAATTATCCTGTTCCATTGAATAAAGATGGGATTTTGATTGCTGATATGTCGTCGCATTTTTGTTCTAAGCCTGTTGATGTGTCGAAATTTGGATTGATTTATGCTGGTGCACAGAAGAATGTTGGGCCATCTGGGGTTACTATTGTGATTATTAGAAAAGATCTTGTTGGGAATGCGCAGGAGATTACGCCTGTTATGCTTGATTATAAGATCCATGCTGATAATAAGTCGCTTTATAATACCCCTCCTTGTTATGGGATTTATATGTGTGGATTGGTTTTTGAAGATCTTTTGAATCAAGGTGGGTTGGAGCAGGTTGAGAAGAATAATATTAAGAAGGCTGGGATTCTTTATGATACTATTGATGGGAGTGGTGGGTTTTATAGATGTCCGTTGAGAAGTCTGTTAGGTCGTTGATGAATGTTCCGTTTACTTTGGAGAAGTCTGAGCTTGAAGCTGAATTTATTAAGGAGGCATCTAAAGAAAAGATGGTTCAGCTGAAAGGACACAGATCGGTGGGAGGAATGCGTGCTTCGATCTATAATGCGATGCCATTGGCTGGAGTCGAGAAGTTGGTTGCTTTCATGAAGGATTTCCAATCAAGGCATGGTTGATGGTTTAGACAAGTTATTATGAAACTCAAATAGAGTTATTTGGAAATTTTGTTGCATGTGTTTCTTTATGAGTTATATTCTCGTTTGCATTTCATGCAATTCTAGGTATAAGATTGTCTGCCAATGGCGTGTTGTAGTCAAATAGATGGGATTTTCATAAAAGTTATGTATCAATCAAATTATGCTCTTTATCAATTTATCCATGGATCTTATTTAGTGTTTTTCGAGTTTCTGAATCATGTTTGTCGAATCAGGACAAAGGTTTGCGAATCACTCAAATCGGTTCTTGGAATTGTTGTTTTTTAATCTCATCAGTTTGAGTAACTGGGTAACAGCTCTTCCCAGACTGTTGTTTGTTTCTTAGATGCCAATTGTTTGTCAGTGTTCGCCACCTTAGTACCTTACACACTTGAGCAGCAATCCTTTTCATCTTAAACTTTACAATAATAGTTGGTAGTATAGCAAGACTAGATTAGTTTACACTAGAACAAATGAAAATGTGGTTGAATGTCCAGGTCTCCATCTTGAGGCATTGTGTTTAATAAAGGTGGTTGGCATGATTCCATCAAATTAAATTAATAGCCTGAAAGTTTTTCAATGATACATATAAAGGAATATCCTAAGAATCGTGCTTATGCTTTAGCCTTTAACAGATAGGGAAGTTATTTATTTCTAACGTTGTTTTGTATCTGTTGGAGAGATACATTTCGAGTTTATGGTTCTTTTTCAGTTCATACCTTAAGCTTCTATCCGGGTTTATGTATGACCCTATAGAGTTTGATCATCCCATCCATTGACTACTATGAGGAGGAAGAGAAGAAGATGAAATTTATGCAAGTCCTACCAACCTGTTTCTTGGGTAGTCCCACCACTCCCAGGGACGAAGAAGAAATTGTTCGTTGTGTTGAGGCGTGTTTAAGAAATATAGTATTATGTAGTAACGATTAACGAAGTATTTTTTTTTTGAATTTTTGAGCGAGGGTTAGGCAGACCCTTACCTGTATTAAAATGAAAATCGTATGTACACTTTTCCTAGTAATATCCTCCCTACAATAGTAGTGAGTTTCAGAGTTTGTTATCTAAAGGAGGGACAGAGTAAACAACATTTAGTCCAGCAAGGTAGTCTGCTGCAAAGTTACCTCCCTGAATACATGAACAAAATCAATAGATTCAAACGTAATACATAAAGATTGTATATGTCCTAGTAAGTTCCAGGAACTCCATGGTGCTTCAACTCTTCTGTTAATGAGATTCACAGAAAACTAGTGTGACCCACCTGCAATTCGATTCTAGATTTCTAGCTATATTTGTAAGATATGTCAGAAAACTAGGAGCAAAGTCACAGGGAGAATGACAGAGAACCTCATCTACAAGACTACAACAACTAATACCATATTTTAAATTAAAATACATCACTTGAACTAGAAAAGACACAAAGAAACAAGTAGTAAAGCTCATACACCATTGTCATTAACAGCTGGCAACTGCAGTGGATGATTCCTTGATCTCCTTGTACTCTTGTTCATCCATTGTGTCACAGAAGCACCCACCTCTTGTCTCAGGCAAAGAAATCACAAAGAATCCACAGCAGCCTATTACCAAACCGAACACTCCATACGATAAGAAACTGTTTACCCTTCCTGCTGCTGCTAACATTGGAGCAAATACACCACCAAACACGACCGCTTGTCTCACCATCGACAAAGCAGAGTTCCTAATGCACGTTGGAAACAATTCTAATGTGTAAATTAGCAACACATTAAATGCGGTGCATGCACTGAAGAATGACACTAGTTCCACCCCAATCTGCAGTTCCTTTGGAACCACCAGTACACACATTATACTACAGACCCCGCTTACTACAGTAAACACCAAAATTGCACTTCTTCTGTTCATTTTACCTATAAGGAAGAATGTGATCAATGATGCTGGTAGCTCTGATAAAGCGTTAAGCGTGACACTCAAGTAAAGATTGAAGTTTAAGTTACCAAGGCCTAATGGCATACCATAGTATACCATTCCAGTTCCAAATCCAACGATCATAACTGAAGATAATCGTCCGAAAAGCCCACCCCTTACTCCATAAAATCTTGATTCCAGAGTATAAGTCGACGTTCCACGTCTCTTTATTGATTGATAAAGACGACAAAGAATCATCAGAGAAACTAAAGTTTATGTTATTACTCATACTCTTCAGTACCTTAATTGCTTCCTCCTTTCTTCCTTGAACAAATAGCCATCTAGGTGATTCATGGACAGTGAAATGAACCAATATAGAATAAAAAATTGCCGGTATGGAAGTCCAAAGATAAAGTTTACGCCACGATGAATCTTTATTAAGATAAGCTATGGCTGGCAATGATAAAAATCAATTGTAAAACAAAAGAATCCTATAATACCCACCTCCCCACGCCATCGTTTTCCAACAAGCTCCGTAGATAGTACAAGTGCACATGTGCCAATTGTCGCACGCCCGAACCCAGTGATGAATCTCAAGGCTGAGTAGACCAAAATGTTGGGTGAAAAACAGTTAGAACACCTGCCAAAGACATCATTAGACACGATAGAACTAGCATGTTCTTGCGGCCGAGGGATGAGTCAGCCAGTGTGGCTAAAACTAGTCCACCCATTAGACAACCAATGAAGAAAGATGAAGTGGGTAGCCCGGAAACGAACGGGCCTACACACGCTAGGTCCCACTCTGAAACTAGGCATGTTTTGACAGGGTCATTCCAAGCCCAT
Organism: Coptis chinensis; assembly: GCF_015680905.1. Taxonomy (NCBI): domain Eukaryota; kingdom Viridiplantae; phylum Streptophyta; class Magnoliopsida; order Ranunculales; family Ranunculaceae; genus Coptis; species Coptis chinensis. Next base: position 8,567,195 of record NC_141462.1, read on the forward strand.
GCAGTCTTTGGTAACTGGCACTTATTCGCCAGTGGGGTACATGACTCGTTGTCGTCGAGGTGAGTGCAGTGCCATGCCGGTGCGGCCTCAGTGAACACACTGATGAATGTCTGTTGTGCATCAAAAACCCATGCAAAAGAAACAAGGACAGCCTGCAAGAACTGATTCCACCCAAAACTCCCTATGCCCCGTTCTATCACTTCATCAAGAGATGAAATCTGTTTTTCAAGTAGGGGCGCTTCAGATTGAACTGGGTCTGATAGGGAGTGAAGGGAGTGATGGATCAACCATTTGGTGTGTGTACCTTCTTTGATGAGTATTGTGGTTTTTATTTGGAAATAAGAGGAAGGATGAAGAATCTCTATATGGTGGTGGGGGCTGTTGCTGATTGAGATTCCAATGCAACTTGGTACGTAGGAGCCGCAACTTGAAAAACTAAATAAGAAAAAGCTAGAGAACTTGGTAAAGTGGAATAATGTGTTGGCTTTGCATGGCATGTCTTGTAAAACCATGAACTGTGTTTCTATAATTGTGAATTTGCTTGTAACCATCTACTGTACTTATATAATACCTGAATGATATGAAGATTAGCACACGATATTCACTAATATAAAAAACACAGTTCATGGTTTTACTCCGGTTTTATATATATATCTATGTCTTGGATGTCGACTTACGATTTTATTCGAACTCCTTGATTGAAAAAATACAGCTATAAATCCTATAATATAACAAATTATGATAGGGGCTGACATGCTTTGATAGATAAACACGTACTGCTATATTATTGATTGGTTTAGTTTTGTATTTGGCCGAGTATTCTTTACTCAATCTATTTGTCTGCTTCCTGCTAATAGCTACTGTACAAGTGGAGATAGATTAAGTAGTTCATGGCAAGCCCACAATCTCCAGCATACTGATCAAAATGCTAGTCTTGAAGATATAATCTTCCAAAAACGACTAAAAAGGGTATCAAATTTTACCTCTTTTGACAGTTCCCCAAACTGTTTGCTTTTTTAAATTTAGGAACTTCTGCCAAATTTCTCTAACACTGTTTCTAATTTGTATTTTTTATTTTTTATTTTTCAAAAAATAAAAAACATGCTGACTTGTACAACTATAACTCACACGCACACATTTCTCACGTGATAACAATAGGTCTTCCCCAAATTACAGTTTTGGTGATCGAAAAAAAAACCCCAAAAACTGGCAAATCAGAGGGACAATGCAATATCCCGGCGATTTATGACCCTATAGACAGGAGCGGACCCAAAGGAGGGCTAACAGGGGCTATAGCCCCCCCTAACTTTCTCAGGAAAAAAAATATATTATATCTATACTAACAAAACTGTCGAAAATTACGAAATATATTAAGGGGTCGTTTGTTTTTCTGAGCCTATGAATGCTGAATGCTGAATGCTGAATGGCTCATCCTCTGAATGCTAAATGCCGATTGCTAAATTCTAAAAACATGTTTGTTTTCTTAGAATAACCCAGCTCAAGGTTTGAATATAAATCATTCGGACAATTTTACTCATGCTATCTATTTTAAACACTAACTTGATTTCTTGTTAAACAAAATATATATTATATTTGAGGAGAAGAGATGGATTATCAAAAAAAATAAATGATAAATAAATTTATTTAAAATATGCTTTCACAAATATATTTTAACGGTTTATTTTCATATTTTATTTATTTTCATAATATATATATATATGTAATTCTATTTTTAACAAAGTGGATATCATTCACCAAAAAAAAAATGAAAAAACCCGTGATGCCAACATCAAATTTTGAAGAACCTATTTTGAAACCATAAAAGTTAAGGTAGGAAAGTAGATGGGTTCTTAAGATTGGGTTCTTAAGAAAAGACAAGAAAAGACTTTTTTGTTTCAAGTATTAGAATTCAGCATTCAGAAGAAATTTTGGTGCTGAATGCTGAATGCTAAAAGTACCACTTAATGCTTAAACTACTTAAAAAAAACAAACAAGTTTTGAGCCTCTGAATGCTTAAAACTTAAGTTTAAGAGGCTCTGAATGCTGAATTCAAAAAAAACAAACAACCCCTAACTCTATATACTATATCCTATGTAGTATGTACTAATAAAGAACATGAGCAGTTTTCTAGTGAAAAAAAAAATAGAAAAGTTTTCTAGGAGATATACTAGTATGTCTCCTCTTTCTTAACCTGACTTCTTCAAAGAATGGAAAAAGAATAATAGCATTCTCACACGGTAAATATATATATATATATATATTTAACAATTCAGTATCTCTTTTACTCTCTTATTCTCCAAGTTCATTCTCAAATATCAAAAATGGAAATTAAAAAAATTAAAACCTAAAAAAAAAACTTCTTGTTTGTTTGTGTGCAATATTGTTTGGTTCTCTTAAGAGGAAAAAAAAATCCTTGAAGTTTAACTTCAAAGTAGCCCCCCCTAGCTTATACAAGATCCTAGTTCCGCCCCTGCCTATAAATAACTCTGAAATAGGGTATCCGAAAATTCTGAGTTTTACCCGAAAAGGTGAGAAAGAAAGGATCGTGAATGGTATAGGTAAGAAAGAAAGTTGTGTAATGCATGAGTACACTTTGAAAGAATATATATCCTCTTGGTGCAGACATATTGGCTCTTTGTAGGATTAGCAAGGGAAGGAGCGATAACAGCACATCTTCAAGCTCATCTAGCTTGGTTTTGGAAGGGCTAGAGGAGGACTATGACCAAGCATATGAGCCAAAAGGAAAACGTACCAGAAGATCGTTAGAGGAACCAACAACATTGTTCAACGAGGGAGTCAGAACGACAACGATAGACTTTGGTGGGACTTCTTTGCAGCAAGACCATAACCAGTTCTGTATTTCTGAAGATAACAACGTTTTGGGATCATGGTCATATGTGCCTATGGCTAGAAGCCTAGAAACTGAAAAGTCACATATGGTAGACGACAATGGAAGCAGATCGTATGCCTTCACATCATAACCGACTTCAACAGTGGTTGCACCATTGGATGGTGGAAATAAAGAGTCTCAAGTGGATCCTCAGCCATTTAACAATATTGAAGACTCTTATGAGAGAACAACTCAGTCAGATATCCTCCTATCTGTTAGATGATCTTTAAATAATGTAAAGAGTCTCAAGGACCTCATTAGGATGGTTCTTTTATTTAAACTTGTATCTGATATGAACTGCATGATCTTTTTGTATGATCTTTTTGTATGATAACTGCATCTCTTGAATAAGAATTCTCCAATATTTTGGAAGAATAAGATATTTAGTCCACTAACAAGTTACTTTCCAATTCTACTTATTCAGCAATTTCATACATTTATTCAGTCGCAGTGAAAGCTTTTGAGCTTTCACTATAGAGAACTAAGTGAAAGTTTTTGGGGTTTTTTTTCGATCACCGAAATTGTAATTTGGGGAAGACCTATTGCTATCACGTGAGAAGTGTGCGTGTGAGTTATAGTTGTACACATCAATATGTTTTTTATTTTTCGAAAAAAAAATACAAATTAGAAACAGTGTTAGAGAAATTTGACAGAAGTTCCTAAATTGCAAAAAGCATACAATTTGGTCCCCAAACTGTCAAGAAAAAAAGTTTGGTCTCCAAATTGTGAAAAGGTGTAAAGTTTGATACTCTTTTTAGTCGTTTTTGGTATAATCTTTGAAAATTGGTAAGAAGTTCCTGCAAAGGATCTGATCAAGTTCAAGATAGTACGCAAGCCATGGTACTTACTTATATGTCGCATCTTCTTCAGAGTGATAAAGAATGATTCTCGTTATTTCACAAATGAATTATTACAACTTTTTTTTTCTTTTTTTTGCTAAAGGGTAATTGTACTGAGCAAAAAGATTTTTTTACATTTGCATCATGCGAGAGCCTTGTATAGGTCTCTCCAACTTTAAGAATAAATAGGTGAGATGTTGATTCTCAACCCTTGTTACAAAATCCGGTCGTGATGGCCACCAATGCTTCTCACCATTCCTTAGAGTGAACTTTTTTGGCACAAAGCTAGGTCGATCTGCCCCAAAGTTGGCTTCTCTCCAGGTGCTTGAAAATGTGATATTTGCTTTATCCTTGACTCTATGCCAGTCAGCTTTTACCTTGCGTTCAACTAGAGAAGAACCAGGTACTTAAATCAATTTACACCATGTTGCCCAAGACACCGTCCAACAGAAGAGGAGGTCTTGAGGAGCAACTTTTGTCTCGTCATGCAGTCTAGTATCCGACTATCCGCATTGACAGGCTTCAACTACTACTAGATTACGTGGATCAAACATATATTTCCTTTGAGGCCAACACAGAAAACTTGTGGGTTTTTGTATCAAGGAATCGTCATTTTTCTGGGCGAAGTCGCCATTTCCTACCCAGCGTTGTCTTTTCCTAACATAGTCGCCGTTCACTCCAAAGTGTTTGCTTTTGACACCTTATCCAGAGAATGGAAGGATATCCGATCCAGCCATGCAAATCACCAAGGTTCTGGACGCTTATCCTGTCCATGAGGCCTGAACGCCCGTTCTGCCACAAGAAGGGCATTGTATGACTTTGGTGTTCCTGTTTGGAGCAGCAATGTCGCAGTTATAGGACATGTCATATTTTGGCATTTCAAGGCAACTATTCTCGCCTAAATTAACTTGTCATATATATATATAAGCTGTGCACGCAAGACACTATATAAATTGTCCGTAAACGGACATCATCCTGTTAAGAGAAAGCCTGGGTAAGGTGTTGCTTTTACTTGCAAGTTACAACCCAGGTAACTTTTTGTTGTTACTCAATACTACACAAATTGTGCATTTGGCCGGTTGTGCCTCCTACAAAGCCAAAGAGTGTGAGTTAACGTAATTAATAGTTTAGAACATTTAAGTAACAAACTCAGTTTAAGTTGTTACATATATCCAATTAAATGTATATATTCTGCGAAGCAAAAATTCATTTATTCCTCTTGAGCCTAAGGCCTAAGGGTATAAGATCTCCAGTATGAACTATGAGGCCCATGCACGTCTAATGCACCACCATATTCCCCATTTCAAGCGCGAGGGGCAGCACAAATCTTGTGCTCCCCAAGTCCCCAACAGTCCAACCAAAACTTGTTTTACACTACTGTCCCTTGAGCCATTGACTTTTCATGATCTTGAACAGTTGAACTTGAACATATATGATTGCTCGTGAAGAAATTTCTTGGATCCAATGGCTAATACTGTTCGTTGCTCAAAATGCATAGTCTCTCTGTCGGTATAACAATACCGTTTAACTGTTGTTCAATTTAGATTGTGCTTGTTCACCTGTAATGGTTTACACGAGCAGACGAGCTAGAAAATAAAAGTTTTCAACTAAAACATAATGTATGGAAGAAGTATGAAGGCTTCCACACTAAAAAGATAAAAATATGCAAAAATAAATAATATTTCGCAAATCATTTCAAAACTCCATGTATCTGCATCTCTTTAAAAGCTGGAAACAATGAATCGTTGGACAGGAAATTGATGAACTTAAGTAGTGTGTGTTAAAAAGAAGATTGGCACCACCTTTGCCCGTGTGCCACTCACCAAACTTTTGCTATAAATAAACACTTTTGTGTGTTTCAATTTTCAAATCTTTGCTTAGATTGTCCCTCTTTGCTTACCATAACGTCCCCAAGAGCACACCTCATTCACCTCGCCAACCCTTCACGAGACTAGCGTGCTCTTTCCCTACATATTAGCTCCATTCCATTCTTTCTTCACCATTTCCATTCTTGACACGCTATTTATTTAATACATGGATGATCAACAAAATGATGAGTCGTGCGATAAGCAACCATTCCAAGGTCGTCGTGGTGGAAAACGAGCTGCTCCATCCATTTCGACCGTGGTTTCGGCTTCAGCACCTTGTGGGGCATGCAAATTCTTGAGAAGGAAATGTATAATTGGATGCATATTTGCTCCCTATTTTGGATCAGACCAAGGGGCAGCCAGGTTTGCTGCTGTTCATAAAGTGTTCGGTGCAAGTAATGTGTCTAAGCTTTTGTTGCATATACCAGCTAACCAAAGGCATGATGCTGTTGTTACTATATCTTATGAAGCTCAAGCAAGGCTTTCCGACCCTGTTTATGGTTGTGTGTCTACCATACTTGCCTTGCAACAGCAGGTAAATCTTTATTCAAAAGCTTTACAATTGTTTTACTATATAGCAGTAAATTGAGCAATAACTTCAAATTACAATTTTCTTGATTGTTATTCAAGGAATTAATATCGTTTTTGGTTATTGTTTCGGTGACCACACGAAAACAAAAATATAGAAATTTTCACGAAAAGTAAGAGAAAATATGCAAATACATCAACAACAACAAAAATATGGTGTAGCAACTATTCTTTCAAATTTAAATATGTGTCTATACACCAAAAATGACCAAAATAAACAACTCACTTTCTCAAAATTAACAATCTTCTCAAAAATATATATTAAAAAATTAAAAGGAAAAGCAATACAAATGGCAAGGTGAATACTAAATGCTAAATGCTTGTTTGAGAAAGATTAGGTTTTTAATGTTTAGTTACTAGTAAATACTAAATACTAAATGTTAAATTGACAAAAATAATTTAACCACTATTTAAATTATTTATTGTATTTGCTACCATTTGAAATTTTCTGTAAATTTCGTAAAACACTACATATTAGTGTACAAAATGAACCAAATTGAAAAAATGTTTCTATACCTACGGAAAACGAAAAATTTCGTGAACATTTCGCAAAAATTTCTGAAATTTAGTTCCTTCTTGTTATTATTATTATAAGAGCTCATTCACATTTGCTATATGTGAACTCCTTGACATCTTATGTCGAAATATAATCATTCTGTGATGTTCAAAAGACAAGGTGTTCTGTTACCAGTTACTGCCTTTTGGTCAAGATGTACGTGTTGATCGGCTCTTTAGAATCATCTATCAGCCATGCATGCACAAATTTTATGCATCCACACAAACTAACAGCAGCCTATATCTTTTCATTTTTCCATGAAACGTATAGGTAGCGTCACTACAGGCCGAGTTATCGATTGTGCAGACACAACTAATAAATAGTAGACAGGCAGTAGCAAATGCACTCCAGAACTCGCAGCAACAGCAACAGCAGCAACATCACCACCACATATCAGTGTTGCAGCCTGCATACTCGAACAACTCTTCAACATCAAACAATCTCGCCAATCTCAGCACCTTTCCCTCAAACTTTGACATCCAAACGGACACTCCGCCAACTTCTCGAAGCTTTAGGCCAACTGGACACTCTGGACCAACGCAGGACGAGGATGAGGATGAGGAAGATAGTCGTAATCCAGTTATATACACCAATCAGATACTCCCCGGCAAATAAAATTTTAGCTATGAAATTCTTTTGATACGAGCATCTACGAGTTAAAAGTTATGTAAGCGCGTTCTTTTACATGATCAAACACTTGATCACAAGTTCGGGAGAAATAACTGGATTGAATCAGTTTGCTTCTCTAGGAAAAACTATAGAAATGTGGGTGTCGGTTCTAATTATTTCGATGAATGATATGATTATATTCCAAATCTCCAAGGGAGGGTAAACAGTATAAAGTGTAAAGTTTACACCCCCTAAATTCAAAAAACTCGTTCCAATGGAAGTTGTAAACCGTAGTTAATAATAAGCTAATAGCTAATATATCAAGTGGGGAATTTCCCACCCGTATAGAAGTTAAATAGCTAGGATGTCACTTAGATTGACGTTCGAATTTAAAGTATCTCTGGACGTCCCTCTTTAGTTCTTCAGTGTTTATTTCTAATTTTTAAATTTGGACGCCTAAATTTTAAATCGATTTTTTTTTTACATCTATCCTTTTTTTTGGCTTGGTAAGTTTATCTATTGTATATTAAGAAAATGAGAGTTACAAAAGTGTATGAACTCCATGAGAGTTACTCACCAGCCACATGCTGGTCAGTAACACCTCATATCAAGTTCATGTTACAAATCTAAAATACAATCCATTAAGATTCTCCCATTTATACAACCATAAGGGAATACCTACATACACACTTACTTCATCTTTATCTAAGCGAGATCCTCTTTTTGCAGCAGTGTCTGCTGCAAAATTAGCTTCTCTCCATGTATGAGAGAGCATACATCTTTGCAATTTGCTTTTACACCACCCCCATCTTTTACTGAGTTGCCATGGTATCTTGCCCGTACTAAAAGCTTCTATCGCAGCCGCTGGGTCAGATTCTAACCATAAGTTTAGCCAACCTTTCTCAATTGCTACTTCCGCATTCTCCAGAATTGTGTAACACTCAGCAACATAGTTCGTCTCCACCCCTAAGCCTTTACAACTCACAAGTAGAAACTCACCATTATGATCTCGATACGTTGCACCCCACCCTACTAATCCAAGATTTCCCATGGAAGACCCGTCAACATTAACTTTGATTTGATCTATTTCAGGCAGTAATCACTTGCACTCCTTGATCTGTGGAGCTTTCCTTAGTTTTAGTTCAGCACCCCAAGCCAATCTCACAAAGTGATGATGTGCATTACCATACATAGTACCCTTTGACGTGTGTATAGCACAGTTAACTTGTTGCTTCACATACTTTGTACAAAAGGTAAAGTTGTTACTTTCATCTTCAAAGTGTACCTTATTTCTATGAAACCAAAGAGCCACCATGCCACCCACTACTGTTGCTTTCCACATATGCCTCACTAGCACGCTACTATCCTGAGCCATCCTTCGAGCTTGTGTCACACTGGAGAAGCCGCTTCTGAATCGGAACTTACTTGATATCCATTCCCACAACTACCTCGCAAATGGGCAATACCACAACAAGTGATTCAGATTTTCAACATCCTTCTTACAAATTCCACATCTTGGTACCAACTGCACCCCTCTTCTCTGAAGTTTTTCCTGAGTTGCTACACAATTTCTCATCAGTTTCCATGTATTTGCAGTTGTACTTGGGTGTATGTGAGCACTCCATAACACCTTATGCCAGCTGACCTTACGCTCCTTGCTTCTAATATCTTCGTATGCTGGTGCAGTTGTAAATTCACCCTTCAAGTTTGGACACCAAATCCTGTGATCCTCATCTTGTGTCAAGGGTTTATCCATGATATTAGTATCAGTGCCATTTTGGATAAGAAACTCCTTGAAGTTCTCTGGTGGTGCCCAGCTTCCATCTTGGATCAAATCACTTACTGTAGCATTACAATTCACTAGAGCCTCATCTGATAGTTGTAGGTGCTCCTGAATGGACTTCCTTCCCAGCCAATTTGATCTCCACAAATCAATGTGTTGACCATTTCCAACCATCCATTGTAATCGAGGGATCACCTCTCCTAATGTCATTTTAATGCCTCCCCAGATAGATGAGGGTCTGTAATACTTAATCATATCTTCATTTTTCTTGTAGTACTTGACTCTAATGAACTTCGCAAATTCTTCATCTCCGTTTAGAATTTGCCAGCCCAGTTTCATCAGCATACACAAGTTCACCTCTTTAAGTCTTCTTAGACCTAACCCCCCCTTATTGATGGGCATATAACATTTGTCCCAGCTAACAGTAATTGACTTCTTCACCATGGGGTCCCCAGACCAAAGAAAATTCCTCATCATTGTTTCTGCTTCCTTAATCAAACTCGTTGGCCATTTATAAATAGACATGTTATATATTGGGATGCTACTCAAAACCGATTTGATTAGCACCACTCTTCCTTGAAAAGTGAGTAGCTTGCCAGCCCAACTACTTATTCTCTTCTTAATCTTATCTAGGACACACCTCAGAGTGACATGAGTAACTCTTCCTTGTACGATTGGCACCCCTAAATACCGAGATTTTCTCATATTTTTGTAACAGCCCACGCGATGTACTCGATGCCTCTTCTATCCCCTCTTGCAAAAACAAAAATATCATGGGCAAATAAGAGATGACTCGGCCCGGGAGTGTTTTTTATCATCACCATTGGCTTAGTGTAACCCTATTCTCTCAGAAAATTTATTCCCCTGCTCAGTACATCTTCTGCCAACGCAAATAGTAACGGTGATAATGGATCCCCCTGCCTGAGACCCCTTCCAACACCAAAATATCCACATGGCCCCCCATTAACCAAAACTGAAATTTTTGCAGTTCTGATGATGCAAAAAATTCAATCTATCCATCTTTGTGCAAACCCAAATTTTACCAACACCGCTTGTAAGAACTCCCAGCTCATAGTATCGTAAGCCTGTGAGATGTCAACTTTGATGGCCACATTTCCACCATATCTTTTCTTCCTCATTTCAGTTGCCATCTCTGAAGCAAGCCCAATATTGGACTGAATGCATCTTCCATGTATAAAGCCAGCTTGTTCAGGTGACACTAGCTTAGTAACAACCTTGCAAAGTCGCAACTGGAGCACCTTTGAAATCACTTTTATCAGCAAATTTCCCATGCAGATGGGTCTAAACTTAGACAACTTCTTAGTTTCTTTCTCCTTCAGAATCAGTGTTAAGAAGTACGAGTTTAGTCCACCTGGTATTTGGCATTCAACAAAGAAGGATCTAACAGTTGCAAATACATCCCATTTGATAATGGTCCAACAATGTTGAAAGAACACCCCATTAAAACCATCAGGACCTGGAGAGCTATTCTTGTTAATAGAAAAAAATAGCATTCTCTATCTCTTGAAATTCTGGTATATTTGTCAGTTCTCTATTGTCACCATCAGTAACTAGTTTTGGAACTAATTCCAATAGCTGCTCATCCATTTGAATTTCCTTCTCTTGGAATTTAGTCTCAAAGTATTTGATTATAAATGCCGAGATCTCATCTTGTTCCTTCAGTACTTGGTCATCATCATTAAAAATCTCCTCAATCATAGATGTCTCTAACCTCATTTTGTATAGAGCATGAAAGTAAGCAGAATTCATTGCTCCCTCATCATACCAATTATTTTTCGATTTCTGCTTGACAAGAGATTCTTTATTGTTCAGAGCTTCTTCTAATGCGTGTTCGGCTTGAATAGCTAAGAACTCCATATTCTCATCCTCAGGATCTGCCTCTGCTTGTAGTTGCAGCTGAAACAATTCCTGCTGTGCTTTCTTAATGTTAGTATCCGTATGACCAAACACTTCACAATTCCATTTTTTCAACTCTTGTAAGTTTAGCAGCCACTACAAACAATGGCTTACCCCGCAACTCTTGATTCCAATTATTTTTCACCACTTCCATAAAACCCTTGTGTTGTGTCCAGCAGCTGTTGAAACGGAAGGGTGTATTCTTAGGCTTAGGAACATGAACGCAGTGCCCAATGAGGGGAGCATGGTCTGATCCTATCCTAGAACCCAATTTATAACTCCATCCTACGAACTTCAAACACCAAGCGTTATTAAAGAAACATTTGTCCAATCTGTCCAGCTTGCAGTAAGTTCTCTTTAGCCCTTTCTGATTATTGCACCATGTTGTTTCAAGCCCCACAAAAGGACTCTCCATCAGTTCACAATTATTGATCATCCCATGGAACTCATTAACTGCTACTCTTAAAGGCGGCCTACCACCCTTTTTTTCTCCTCATTTGCCATGACCACACATTAAAATCCCTCACCACTAGCCATGGTGCCGTGCTTTTAATTCTTTCCAGATCCCTCCAAAGCTCTCTCCTCTGAACAAGAGGACATTTTGCATGTACAAAAGTAATGATAGCTCTATTCCACTCAACAGTAATATGCTGATTGGAATTGAAAAGGTGTCTAATCACCACATCCCTTCTGTTCATCACCCATAGATTTCCCAAAATATCTTGAGAACCATTATGTATGACAGAATCATTATACATATTCAAGCCAAATCTTTTAATATTACTAACTGTGGGTTTGATCTTAGGCTCAGCCAAACAAAGAATCTCTAGATTATGACCTAAAACCAAATCCTTTATTCTCTCTACTGCTATGTCTTTCTTAACCCCCCTCACATTCCAAAATAATGTCCTCATTTAGAAATAGACGGGGTGGCTTTCTGTGCTTGTAGGGTTACAACTGCAGAGTTAGTTCCCCCTCTCTTCTCTTTGTTCTTATTCTTCTGCTTAGTTCTTATAGTCACACCTCTTTGTATTAGAAAACTGTTGACTTCGTTATCAGCTAACTCTGCCCAGTTTTCATTAACACATCCAACATCACCCTCCTTTTGAGACTCAATCCCCGTGATCCTCTTCATTATCCAAATTACATAAAAGTTATTTCTTATTGGCAATTCAGATTCATTTGGTGAACTCTCAAGCGAATTGGGACTAATCTGCTCCACCACCGACCACCCGGGATCAATCGCAACTTGCCTTTCGTGAGTATTAAGAGAAATCTACAATTAATTGTGCGGACTCACCTTGTTTTTCCTCGGCTCCAACACACCGCTTATGACTTCGCGGATGATTCTTCAACACATCATGAGCTTCCTCTCCCCTACAACTTCCACAATAGGCGTAAGAACTAGGATACTAGCCTCCCACACAATGTTGACTAGCTCATGTCCTTCGGTCCACCACACGCCTCAACACCCACCTACATGTTGATCACTTGTAACCTATCTTTGGATTACTCACCTCCGACACCTCGTTAACTAACTATGTATCTTCACCTCCAACATCACTATTTCAACACAACCCGAGTGTTGTGCAATTGTAACAAACTGTTTTTATCCTTAATTCTTTCTCTTCAAAGCCTTCTCCTCGACTCTTGGATAACTCATCCATCATAGCCGCTTGTTCCACCATAATCTCTTTTCCTTTGGCGGCATTCCCGTCACTGGTTTTCTTAGACTGAGCCAAATCAGTTTTCAGAAGTCTACAGCTTCCGACAAGGTGTCCTACCCCTTTACAGTGATTGCAAAAGTCAGGAATCTTGCCAGGTTGCTCCTCTTGCCAGAAAGCCACACTAAATTTCTTCGACTCTACCCATATCTTATCTGGTATCTTCTTTGACAGATCCACGTCGACTCGAACACTCACATAGAACCCCAGAGTTTGTTTTGCTGTCGTTTCATCAACATGTAGAGGTCTTCCCGATTATTTCGCCCATGGCAAACAAGTTCTTAACCTCCCAATTCCAAACTAAGTCCCGAAACCTAACCCATATAGCAGCATGTGATTGGGTTTGTTTCTCCGTAGAGAAATTGGGTGACCATTTACTTAATCTGAGCACCTGTTTATCAAAAATCCACATTCTTTGGTCCCAGATCAATTGATAATCTTCTTCCAGATCAAAACGTGCCATAATATACCCTCTTCCTAAGGGTGTTATCAACCAATCACCTTTTGGCTTCCATAGAGTAGATGCTATTCTTCGAACTTCTTCTAAGTTAATCATTTTGAGATCTAAACGACCCACCAAAGCAAACTTATAAAATTCCAAACCTTTTTCCAGCTCATCATCTATTAATGCAATTGTGGGAAACTCACCTTGCTCTCCTGGAATTAGTAGCGCAACTAAGTCCACATTACGACCATATTTTGGTCTGGCAGCAGCAGCATAAGATTTCTTATCCTGCACCTCATTAGTGGTAACACCTTGGTTTAGTGTCTCTATCGAAGCGTTGTTATCCTTCTCCCCCGTTGCCGATGAAGAAGCTCTATTATTACTTCCATAATTTAGTTGATTTCGACCTCCATCGATACTAAAAGGTAGATTAGCCATCGTGGAGGAGAGATATATCGCAAAGAAAAAGCGAAGAACCCTCGGTCACCAGTCGGTCAACCAAAGTCAAACATTTTTGGAGGCAAGTTTTCCCTCCACCGATTCAATCCTATCTCTAATTTTCAGTCAACCGAGGTCAAACATTTTTGGAGGCAAGTTTTCCCTCCACCGATTCAATCCTATCTCTAATTTTCAATTGGGAGCTATATAGTGTTGTAGTCTATAAATTAATGTGTAAGTGGAGTTGTTAAATCCTAATAGCACCTGGTGGAGCCTAGGTAGAAGTGTAACTTTACACCACCCATTAGAGATGAACTAAGACCGGCAAATAATGAGAAATATATTTGGGCAATCATACGGCTAGATACACCTTTCCGTTGAGAGAGATCTCTACGATTTTGAGTTTTATTTTTGGTGTACAAATTTTACTTGTAGAAACTGATAATTTTCAACATTTGTCAAATAGCGTACATGTGCAGAACTTTTAGATTCCAAGTTTGGCATTGACAAGAGTTTCTGTTAAGATTCCAAGTTTGGCATTGACAAGATATTTTGTTAAAAACCAAGTTCCCTTTATAACGAACTCATACCAGAAACTGGATTACAAATAAAGCTGTAATGGTCATGATTTCCTACTACATTGAACTTATAACAGAATTATATTTCTTGCAAAACATTATTATAAAACAATTTATAACCAGCAACAAGTACACATTCCATCACCCACAACACTACAAGCTCCAGTCCAGACAATTCAAAAAATATCAATGCTTCAACACAAAGCAGCATCAGGCTTCACAACTAGTACCTATTGCTACAGAGTACAGACCCATTGTCTCTACCCTGCTACAAAAGTTTTTGCCATCAGACTCACCGTGCCTTGAACAGAGAGATAAACGTGAGCAATATTCTCCAACAGAAGAACTCTATTTAGATAAATCACATCAAGTATTTTCAGATGGAAGGAATCCAAAACAATAAGAGCTGCCGCAATAGCACCTTAAACCATTTGGACTGAGCCTAACATCTCCATAACTGAAAACAAGTTCTTCACCTTCTAGTACATCTCTTGAAGTGAAGAAGCATAGGCGAGGAAACAACATCCCAGAGTTTCTTACTAACACGGTCAACAGATTGCCACCATCACATGCATGGTTGATAAACCGTGCAATATTTCCTACCTTGGTCGCATCAATATTCACCCTCAAACATGCTTTCCCAGATGGTAGATGCTCTCTCACAACAAGTAGTGCAGATGGACACTTGCCACTTGCTGCAAGTTCATCATACTTCTGTTGTCGGCATCTCGCTTCAGCTGTTGTCAATAGTTCACCTACACAAATAAAAAAGGATTCAGATAACAATACCTAACGGAACAGAAAGGGGTCCACCCATTCCAATCCAATGAACATCACAAATGGCAACATTGAAAATGTACTTTCAGCAACACTTCAAAGTTTGGTAAACATGAAGAATCAGGAAGCTTCTGTTACTTCCAAAGAACAACAACAAAAATGCACAGATATAAGGGTACAAGTCAAATACAAGTAATAACACGACAAGGAACCAGAAGCAAACCATTACAACACAAAAGGTAGAAAAAACTACTGTCCAACAAACTTGTAACATGATCTGATTTGTCCTCACCTAATTCACAACAAATCTCTACTAAAAAACAACATTATACGGGAAAGCACAGGTGTAAAGGAACAAATTAATCAAATTGGAGAGGAATGTTTGTCTCATGGCCAGTCCCAAGAGGTAAAAGCAGCAACGCTGCTCCACAAGGCAATGGAATATGAGACCGCCCTTACCACGGTGGAACTCTTCGACAAGAACCAACAACGTATCAAAGGGCTTTGTCTGTGACGTTTACTTAGGAATCTACGAACAATGAAATGGTTCGCTCCTTGCAATTAAGAAGAGAGATTTTCAGCCAGAAAATCATCCCCGTCACATCAATGGTTGAAAACAACTAGAAACAAAAATATATAGCAAACAAACAGAAAAAATCAATGAACAAAGATGAAGGAAACACATACAATGGGAAGCAGATTAACATAGAATGTAAATACAAATTACAATAGCTGTTTGCATGGTGGTAACAAAAAATACTGATCTGTCCTCTACAGAATTCATTTTATCACAAGGCATCCCATGACTAATTAAAATAAAAAATTAAAGTTGGAACTAATCAAATAAATTGGAGAATAATGTGTGCCCATGGCCAGTCCCAAGTTGTAATGGCAACAACGCTGCTCCACAAGACAACAAGATATGGAAACCCGCCGTACCGCCTGTATGGCTTATGATGTGACATTTACTTGGGAATGTACAAACAATGAAATGGTTCACTCCTTCTAATTAAGCATAGCATCACATGAAATGGTTCATTTTATCGTAAAGCATACCATGAATAATTGGAATAAAAAAAATCAAAAATTAAAATTAGAACTAATCAAACATATTGGAGAATAATGTGCGTCCATGGCCAGTCCCAAGTGGTAATGGCAACAACGCTGCTCCACAAGACGACAGGATATGGAAACCCACCGTACCTCCCGTACGGCTTATTATGTGACATTTACTTAGGAATTTACGAACAATGAAATGGTTCGCTCCTTGTAATTAAGTATAGCATCACATGAAATGGTTCATTTTATCATAAAGCATACCATGAATAATTGGAATAAAAAATTAAAAGTTGGAACAAATTGGAGAAAAATGTACGTCCATGGCCAGTCCCAAGTGGTAATGGCAGCAACGCTGCTCCACAAGACGACAGGATATGGAAACCTGCTCCTAAAAGCTTATTGTGTGACGTTTACTCGGGAATGTGCAAACATTGGAAAATTGTCCGCTCCCTTAACAGAGTAGAGAGATTTCCAGCCAGAAAATCGTCCCCGTCAGAATCAAACCACCCAAAAAATGACTAACCACATATAATCATCAGCAATCAATAAAAGAACTTAAAAAGACATAGAAAATCGTCCCCATCAGAATCAACCCACCCAATAAATGACAATTAACCACATACAATCATCAGCAATCAATAAAAGAATTTAAAAATACATAGAAAAGATTGATACCCATTAGACATACGAACACATCATATCCTAGACAACAACAATGTAAAATACAAGGCATAAAAAGAATAAAAAAAAGAGTATTGGTAACTGTTGAATTGATCCATTTTGAATTAGTAAAAAGGAAAATGTACACTATGCAAAGATACAGTTTTATGTCAAATACATTTCAAAACCAAAATGCTCACTTATTCTATGAATTTACAATGTTAGGACATGCAATTCATTATAATAGCAGTATTTCAGGTTACATTTAGTGTATGTTACAGAATGATCAGATAGAGCTAATACTTGATGTGCCATCATATCGGCAATCAAACCAATAGGGAAACAATCCTAATCATCATATCATTCTTTAACAAGATAACAACCATATAATAAAAATCAACATAAAATACGCCACATAGATGAGTGAACAGCAAAACAGAGGGTGAACACCTAAAACCAACAAAAAAGCAGTAAAACAATTCAGAAGGTAAATATATACAAGTAAAAAATTATAATATTTAACTTTTCTGTAATGCTGGAGAATGATCAGATAGAGCTAATACATGATTTGCCATCATATCAGCAATCAAACCAATAGGGAAATAAATAATCATCATGTCATTCTCTACCAAGATAATCAACTAATGCAGAAACAGCACAACATCTGACATAATAGACAACCAATAAAGGCATCAGACCTCCAAGATGTTTACATCAAAAGAATTCAGACGCAAATTACCCATTAAGGAGTGAATCATCATTTGCCAAAAACTACCTTTTAATAAGATTAAACTATTTCACACACAACTAAATATTAAATCGTTGAGCTTCAGAGCATTGGTAACTTATACAGTGGTCAATTATTATTTTTATGGCATGAGATAGACTTTGAGCATCAGTTTTAAAAAGCTCGATATTTGAAGCCTCATTCCGAAGTCAGACAATTATCATATTAATTCATCATCTGCTCAAACCATCTCTTTAGCAATTGGCAACAATAAATAAATGCACATTAAAAGGTTATTTATTTATACCTGCATACTCACAAACAAATTCTCCTTGTCTAATGAACTCACCAGCATGCAAGCCCCAACCTTTCCTTCCATCCTTAACAACTCTCAATCTAACCGAAACCCCCTTTTGAGTCAACCTATTCCGACAACTCAAATCACAAACACATCTCTCTCCACACTCACTCATAACCTCATATTCAAAACCAAACTCAGAATCAAACTCAGGTTTCAACCTACAACAAACACACTCATCCCCAGAACAAATACCCTCACAATCACACCCAAACCCATCCTCAATCGTTAACAAACTAGAAACCGTCTGTTTCAGATAAATCGATGAATTGAAACAGCCCCATTGTTGAGATGGGTTAGAAAGTTGAAGTATTTGACACGGGGTGTAAACAAAATAAGAATAAGGCTCAGAATCAGGTGTATTGTTAATGAATGGTATTGGGTGGGTTTCTAAGTTTTGAGAGGCGTCTAATGATCTTGAGATTGTGATTTGTTTGGAGATTTGGTGAAGGAATTTGCAGGTTAGAGAAGATGAAGCTAGATCTAGAGGAGAAAGCCATGGAAGGAGTAAATCGGCGCATTGGAAAAAGAGGCTTGGAAATGTTTTGTTTCCTGTTTCTAGTGTTTGCATAGTAGGGTTTAAGGAATAAGGAGGTGCTTTTATAGGCCTCGTTTTAGAGTTTATGGAGGCAGTAAACCCTAATAATATAATAGTTTAGACGGTGTGTGTGATTGGGCTTTTCTTGGAGGCCCATTATAGGCTAGGGCTTTGTAATTGTGTACACCTGTTCTTCGAGCAAAGTCCAAAATATCGAATTCAGTGAATATTTCAATGTACTTAAAAACCGATATATATCAAAAATATCAAAGATATCTATTTTTTTGTTGACCAATCAAAATTTTGTTTTGATGTCGATGTATTAGAAATATCGTCGATTATATCAGAAATATCGTCAACAATATTTGGTCAAAGTCAATAATATCGGTCAAAATCAACAATTTATATCAGATATATCGTATATATCAATCAATATATATCGGAAATTGCGATATATATAAAAAAAAAATTCAATATTCAGTTGAGATATATCAAATATATCCATATCGGTGTATCAAAAAAACGATATATATCAGATATATCGGCAATATCTTGGGCTTGTCTTCGAGAACACAAGTGTGAACTTAAGTATAGTTGTCTAAAAGAATGGAGTGGAGTAATAATGATTGAATAACGAGTCTATAAGTACTAAGGAAATAAACAGTGAATTGCATTAGTATAGATAAAAGAATTTGATCCAGATACAGAAACCAAATAATCTTCATCCGTTTCCTAGACAAAATCGACGGTAATAAATCTTGAGCCAGAATGTTATGTCAGGCAAGCTTTGACACTTCAATATATATTTACCAAAATTTGATAAGCTTATTCCAGTACAAGCTCCAAAGACAGCTCAACTGAACAAGTGAAGAGGATCCACCTACTGGGCATGCTCGGTTTATATGGACTTGAATGGCATGAAAGTGCACTCCAGCCAATGGAGATGGGAGTTACTGCGGTTAGCATATTTGTTTCTGATAATAATTTGTATGTGAATTTCAAGTCCTGTCTTGTCCGTAGGAATTCTCCAGGACTTGAACTCCTGGTCCATAAATCAACCGGCAGCGATCACTAAAGGATCCCACAAGTCGAGAGACCACCTCCTTGAAGAACATGGATGCGACCTGCACATAAAGCACCAGCAGTGTCAGGCTGATTCCGAAAAATTCTCCAGCTCAATTTTCAAGGAAAATGGGGTAATGACAAGTGTCAGAATATCAAATTTTTTGTAATATATCATATACTACACACCCTGATTGGTTTTTAGATAAACTGGAAGTTGGACAGAGTAGTATGGAGTTGTTCATACATCAAAAACAGAATTTAGTCCATATTCTTGGTCAACACAGAAGTCCTCCAAAAAAAACTACCTAAGATAAATGATAGTACAACAGGGCCAAATATTGATATCTGCTGTAATCAACTTCAATTGATTTTAATAAAATCTTTTATCAATCCAAACAAAAACAATCTTACAAACCTGAGATAAGACGTTTAACATTTTGGGGAAGTAGGTTTGAATTATACAACCATCCATTATGCATAACATGAAATGTTGAAGTGCAACTTAAAATTGGTCAGAACAGAATGCAGAAAACTGGCAATGAATTTTAAAGAATTATTGCAAGCAAGGGTAAATCATACCTGCCGATAAAGTGGTGACTGGAACTTGAAATCCACCATGAAATAAAGGCCACATGTTCCTGGGATCGGTCCGGGACTGAACTCCCATACGTTGATCAGATGATCAAAAAGATTGCTCTCTGACGCAGTTGTCTGGAAGTTAGCAGATAGGGATATGAGTTGGATATCTAGAGTATAGCAACTAAGGAAAAAGTAACATGTTTATAGCGAAAAACTATTTGGCATATCAACAATCACAGAAATAATCTACAAAAGCCAAATATTATAAGTGATCCATCAGCCAGTTCTAATTAAAGTCCAAAGCACTCACAGATTATGGTGCATCAATAAGGGGCCATAACCCTCTGCATTGAAAAAATGTAACAGCCTCATGAAGTGGCAAGCTTTTATAAGTGTTCAAACAAAAATTTGATATTAAAATCATTAAACCAATAGAAAAAAAAATCAAACATATCTGCTATGCCCGAAAACAATGGTAAGTCATGGTCGGTATTCGTTATCGTGCAATAGTGTATCACTGTGCGACTGACCAACTGTTACCCCAATTCTCTAGACAAACAAAACAATTTTCTGGATAGTAACGAGATCATGCAAAACAATTCTCATATAGTTTTTCCACCCTTTCAAAAATCTGTTTTAGTTTATTCAGATGTTATAGAAGTTGTCTTTTTCTTTTTTCTTGTTTTTTTAACAGTATGTCCTTCCAATACTGACAGGGAAAAAGAACATACCCCTCGTAATTGGGGGTTTTTCAACAACCTGATTCCTAAGAGGATTGTTATGGTCCAAAATGGAGAAAAGACTTGCTAATATTCCTAATATCAACACAAAGGGGGAAATGTCATCTACTTCATACTCAATCGTGGCCAATGAATTATTCGCTAGATGGCTTAGAATCATAAGGAAAATGTACTGTTCTTTCTTTTTCTGCCTTTGCCCTTTATATTGGAGAGCGGTAGAGGCCTGTGGAACACAGTGCTCATGTTTGAGGAGGGAGAGGCATCTTGCTAATGCTTGTGATTGGATGTTGATCTGAAGCACCATATTTCACAAAACATGGAGGCTACCTTTGTCAAATCACGGATGTATAGTATATTATCAAAGATATGATGTCATCTTAAGATCACAAAAGTCTAACAAGGATTACTCTCCTTTCCCATAAGGTACAAACTCTAAAAACAATAACAAAATAGGCCACTGAAAGAGGCTTTGTGAAAAAAAAAAGGTTAACACTGGGTTGTACTCGGAAAATACTGAAAAAATTCAAAATAGAGGAGGCTTGAGAACCTTTTCCTCAGTCACACACTCACACCTACTGTTGCTCTCCAGTTCGCTTTAACAGACGTTCTTTCAATCTTAGTGTGTGGTTCTAATTTTGATGGCATCGAAAAAAGGATCTGATTTGGAAGTGGTAATCTTCATAGCTTCTTGCAACCATGATAGGGTGCACTTTCATTTCTTAATTACTATATTACGCATTATGTCGATCACAAACGAATCTACTTTAATAAGCTCATTTTTCCTTTTTGACAACATCAACACTCCTATACTGTTGTGTTTTTAGGCTTGTTCATTCATGTTTTGCCCCATCTGATCACAAAAAATAAGTAAAAAAATACTTTTCTGGTATCATCACATACCAACATGTTATGCATCAGGTTTTTGCACAACCTACTAGTTCAAGCTAAATAAAGATAAAATTTTCTGGTTTTATGTAACTACCAAGAGACATAAACAAATTACCTTTATGTACTTTGGTTTGGTCATTTCTACATGAGACATATAGCTTTCAACAAGAAATTTAAAACCAATCTCCAACTCGGCATCAAAAGATCCATCTGGATTGTGTCGAACTATCTTTGAGCGTTGACACCATGGAAGAAAGTCTTCATACATGTCAACAGCTGCAACGACTGCAAATAATTGCTCTGGAGTATACCTGATAGACAGAGAAGATTAAATGTAAGAAGCCGCGACATGTTTTTTGTTTTTCAAGTCAATCATAAACATTATTACTGCACAAAAAACAATATATAGAAAAAAAATTTATGGAACACTAGACAGCCCCCAGAATCTACATCTCTGAGTACTAATATCAAACAACAACATTGCAACGCATCAAGCTTAACAAACAAATTAACATTACCCCATCACGCGCTTCTCCTCATACATCTTAGAGAGAACACTCCCTTCCTCTCCATCACCACAACCAAGAAACCCCCTTATTTGAGCCGATTGATGCAAATCTCTAATCGAAAAAATCCTCTCTTTATCATTACTAATCAATTTCTCAACACATGGTACCCCAACACCTGCAATACTACCCAACCATCTATTCGAAACATATTTCCCAAATTGACTACTTGTACATGAAGATCTATTCATATTGCGCAATAACAATGCCCGGGCCGCCTTCGACGCAGAATCAAAGGGTGGCATTCTTAATTATTATTAATACAAATTAGCAGTTACCTTTTACTTAAAATGTTTAAATAAACGAAGATCAGAGGGATTTTATTGGTATTTTATTGACTAGCTGAGGTGGAAATGGCGGTAAAATTGATAGGGTTTTCTGAGAAGTTTCTAATGCCGAAGGTGTTGGAGTTTTATGGAAAGGTTAGTTTGGTGGGAAAATAAAGAGATGCTGGCAAGCGTGTGGACGTGCGCTTCATTCATTTATTTGATTGTTTAAAGAAAGGCCCAAAATATCGATATCGATCAATATATCGATGTACCCAAAAACCGATATATATCGGACATATCGGATATATCCATTATTTTGGTGACTATTCCAAACTATTTAAAATATCAGAACTATCGGATATATCGGACATATAATATCGGAAATATCGGAAATATATCGGAAATATATTGGAAATATCGGATTTATATTAAAAAATAGTCAAAAAGTCAACCGATATATATCGTAAATATCGATTATATCAGCGATATAAAGTTTTATATTGGAAATTCCGATATATATCGGAAAAAAAAATAGTTCTATATTCGGTGGATATATGTCGGAAATATCGATGTCGGTGTACCAATATACCGATATATATCGGCGATATTTTGGTCCATGGTTTAAAGAGATCTTTGATGTGGATGGAAATGCAAACATACGTAGCAATTAGTATTTATTATTAGGCTGTTTTAGTTTGATTTTTATTTTGTTTATGAACAAAAAAAATATGTAAACCAATCAATTTAATGATTTCGAACGGAATATCGATTTCTGCATAATATTACGGTTTTGGAAGAAATTGAAATACCCATATATACAGTGAAAATTTGGATTTTGAATACAAGAAAGATGTTGAAATTCGAGTGTACATTGCAAATGGATGAAACTAACTTCAATTTCCACTATTGATTCACAGTAAACACTACTTCAATTTTCATTGTTGATTCACAGTAAACACTCGAAGTTTACTTTTAAAAACACAACTCGAATTGGGTGAAGTTACCAACTTCTATTTCCGTTGTTGATTCACAACTCAACACTCAAAGTATGAATACAACAGAAAACTCTTTTTTTTTTTTTTTTTTTTTTTTTTGGTTCAGTCATGGGGTGTATTGGGCTACTGTTGTTAGGCTTCATTGTTGGGCTAGAGGCCCAATCGAATTCGGTGGTTGCCCAATATAGGACCCTTATTATATTTGTTAGGTGGTTAAGAAAATGGTCAACTGGTGGGACCCTAATACTTAATCTTACATTTCGTCTATATGACCCGATATGACCCGTTGCTATTTTATCGAGAGTCCGAATTTGTTCACCAACGGTTTTGCTGGTAGATTCTACCAGCGCCCATAATAGACCACGTGTCCAACCAAATAGCATTATCACTAATTTTATTTTCTTTTTTCCCAAAAGTTGTGTTTTGCCTATAATACCCCAATTTTACCACAAAAACCTCTTTTTTCCTTATGTTCTTATTCGTCTATTCTTACGAAACTCAAATTCAAGTCTAGCAAATCCCACCGGTATCTAACGCCATTCACATTATTTGATTTGTTCTTTGTGAAGTTTATCTCATACTATTTTGAATTGTAAACACTAAGTTTGAACCCCTAGTGTTCTAATTAATTCAAATAGTCCGAAAAGGTTTTTTTAACTTTGTGTTCTTATCAAAATTAGTTAACATTTATTCCATGAACACTTTGGGTTCCGATCTTGCAAAAATTTAATTGTTTATCTTCTAAAACAAATATCAACAATAAACCTTTTATTTTTCTTGTCTTTCTATCAAGATTTTAGATTGTAATTGCTAAACAGCTACTGTAACAACTCCAAAGTCCATTTGCAATAGAATGGGTATTGATTCTAACGAGGAGTTGAAGATTGTAAGAAAATAGTGGGAGGTGGAGTGGTGGATTGGTGGTGGGAGAAAGAGGGGGTATACTTGGTAATATATAAATTTTAGTTTCCTTATTTGAGTGATAGTTGTTTGGCGGGACACGTGGTCTATTATGGGCACCCAATACGTATGGAAGTTATTTGCTTCTTTATGGACCAGAACAACAATTCGTTCAAGACACACACTAAGATAATCATCTCGAGAATCCTACTTGCCTTGTCTTATAAATCTTTTAACATTATTCTCAATATCATTAGGACATGTGAGATCTGTGAAATCTTGATCAAATAAAAAACCAATGAAACTTTCAATGGCTAAAGCTTCCGCTCAGGATAGGATGAGGTTTGGTTTGGGTAACGAGCTAAAGAGTTTATATAGATTTTTATAAAGTCGGTTCTCTCAATGAATAACAGTGCCACAAATCCCATATACCCTTTCGAATTGGGTGAATCTTCTGAAAGAACCGTCTACATGAAATTTGCAGGCGTGGCTAGTGATATGGGATTATGGGTTGGTTTAGTTTTTAATGATTCGAATTATATGTTATAATTACTAAAGGTCACCCAAACTTAAATGAATATAAAACCTGCCAAAATAAAAACAACCACAAATAAAACGTTTCCCCTAAGAACATGGTTGGTTTGTTCTTCCTCACAAAAATAAAATATAATAATAACCCATAAACCTTTCATTTCATTCAAGGGTTTTCATTAATAATTTTTGGAATAATAGATTAATTGAGTAACATATATAATAATTAACTTTGTGTGAGCACAAAGTTAAAGAGGCAGTAAACAAAAAACAAATTGTTATTTATTTTAAGAAAAACTCATTAGGAGTGAATAAAAATAGGTAGTGGGGGGGTCTAAAAAATAGGTCCATATAGCACTACTCAAGTGACAATGGTGTTTGATGGGGGGTCCTACCCATCAAGACATAACAAGATCTTCAAACAACACAAAGGTAATTACTAGCATGTGTCTTAAATTTCAACAATACAGTTTAAAACAAAAAAAAAACTAATTTAGTTACATGATTATTTGTAGGAACCCAAAGAAACTATCAAAAACGGTCATGGCCATCATACAAAGTTTACAAGATAACGATTAATATACGATTAATATAACTTTCTTGTATCCCCATACGTTGGCTTAAAAATAATGTCTATTTTACTACTTTGGTATTGTATTTAAAGATAATATGTAGTTTAAAAAAAAAATAGTAAATTAGACTTTGTTTTTAGGCCAACTATGTGTTAGAGAATTAGTTGGATGCCTCCTAAGATACTGATATAACTTTCATACCAAAATATCATGTTATACTGATGTAAGGTATATATGGTACCATATCACCATCACTTGTTATGATTGCGTCTACTTGTTCTGGGCAGACAAGAGAGTTGTGTTCAGAATTATCCTGACCATGTAGACTACAAATAACATCATTAAATTAGGGAATAACACCTCAATTTTATCAAGTTATAGCACATTCTCAATCCCCTCCCATTTTAAATACAAGGAGATTGTTTTCGGTAACAACACTTGGATCAAATGTGAAATTGAAATTGAAATTGATGAGAGTGTAAGGAACAAACTTCTCTAGAATTCCGTCGTTTCCAGCCGATACCTAAGGTTATCATATTTTCCCAGCGAAATTTTAAATATTGTCATCTTTTTCCATGGACTAGCATCGTTTTCTGAAGAGAATTCGATATTTTCTATTTAATATTAGGACTAAATGAAAACAAATTGCAAAGGATTTTAAGGAATAAAAAGAATATGTTTGGGTTGAAAGATTATTATTATTTTTTTACGGGTTGCCCTTAGTAAGTTTTAATTGGGTTTTAGTTGAGATGTAGTTGTTTGTTAGTTGTGTAACTCGTGCTAAACTGTGTGGTGTCAACATGACATCCCTTGTTTAAATTGTATTAAAAATTTTCCCTACAATTTTACAACTGGTATAAAATGAATATTATCACATAACATATGCGGTATTTTGTATTTTGTAGTTGAATAAATGAGAGGTCAATGCCTCAGTAGGTACATATAAAAACATATAAAAGCTAGCAAAGTGAAATTGTGAATCTAATATAAAGTTTAGAAATAAAAGCGCGAGATATTCTAATGTTTTCACACACACACACACATATGTATATATATATTAAAAATAGTTATTTAAGTTAACTTAAAAAAAAAGTACGTAGGTCAAATTTCACCTATAAAATGAATTCAACCATAATTTTTTGTGGATATGATATACTCAACATTAATATCATCTCTACAAAATTGCAGATCATTTAGAAACCTCTAACACTAACAAACTTTGATTGCTTCTTGCATGTTTGCTTATCGAGTGTGTTCATTAAATGAACATAATTGATAAGTCTTGACAGGTTTAGTGTTAAAGAAGGTTGGTTTAGGGTTTAGGTTCAGTCTTGACATCTTTTTCCATGGACAATTTTAAAGTCTTGAAAATTTTAAATATGACAACAATTTCTATCTATATCAGAGGTTTTCAAATAAATTGAAATTTTGTGGATATGATATTTATGGTAAGTGCTTTATAACCACCAAACATTAGGTTTTAATTCATTTTATAGGTGAAGTTTTATTTACGTATTTATTTTAAGTTAACTTAAGTAACTACTTTTTAGAGAAGGACTATATATATATATTTCACAATTTTCTATCTTGCTCTCTCTCTTTCTCTAAAGGGTATAAGAATTAGTTATGTATCTCATAGTTGAAATTGATATATGATCAAATTATAAAACATGACAAAAACTAAATAATAACAATAAAAAAAAAATGAGGTAATTAAAGTATGATTCGGCCCAACTCGACTCTCATTGGCCCTTAAATCTGTCTGTGCGCCTTAGCCCAGCCCATTGGGCTACATCATCGTCTTTACCCAGTGTATAAACCGCGTAAGCGTAAAAATTACGCAGCACTTCCTTCTTTAAAACTTCAAAAGAAAACAATCAAATTGGCGGTGGATTGATTGATCAGTGATGAAAATGGAGTCGACTTCTCCAACTTCATGTCTCGTAATTTTCCTTCTCTCCCTTTCTTTCCTCTTCTACTCTTCCTCTTTCCATCAAACACCACCAACAACAAAAGGTATTCTTTTTCAAGGTTTAATTTTTCAGTATAAGTTTATAATGTCAAAACATGTGAATGAGTATACTCATTTTGATTGTTTGAAACTGCAGATATTTGTCTAGATGATCCTGTTATACACTTCACTCCGGGCTTTCTTGGTGGCTACTCAGCAAAGAGTGTGTCTTGTGAGCGGGTCAGAGTTGTTGGCGTGTCAAGGTTGAACATCAACAAGTATGCTAACTCGTTCCGTGTCACCATGACACCATCAGGTGCAATACCTGAAAGGCTCCATAGCCAAATAGAAGTTTGTTTCCACAGGAATGCTTCTTTGGGGTTATGCAAATGTGCAAAGGAGGAATGGAGAAGTATTAAAAAAGGGCAATGGAGTGCTTTTATGTCACCATATGAGGACAGATATGTGGATGTAAAGTTTGTGGGTGGAACATCTGGTCCCATGACAGTCTCCGTTGAAGAAGGTAGATGTCTATATTGTTTTTCTTTTCTATTTAGACTTTTAGCTTGTTTTGATAACTGACATTGTGTTTATAACTTTGTTGCAGTGTTTCAGCAGTGGCGTCTCTACTGTCTTGTTTTCGGAATTCTTTCAATGCTATTTGCACCCATACTTAGTGACTGGGTGCCGTTTTATTATAGCAGTTCAATGGCAGTAGGAGTTTTGCTTGTGGTCTTGTTTCTTCTGTTTCAGGTACATAAGATCTACAAGTATTCTTCGATTGATTTCGTTTTTTTTTTCGAAGTCAATTCAATTAATTGGACATCTATTTCTACTAGTTGTTTAGCTGTCGGTCATGATTATATATTGTGTTTTATATTACTGTTAAAATATCGAGAACCATCTAACCTAGAATCCCAAGCTGATAGAGAGGCAAAAAAAAAACACAGACAAGGGAATATACACAAACACAACCACAACACTTTGGCTGAACACACGCCCATTATATTCCCACTCATTCCTGGCGCTAGCCTACCTGAAATCCCGACCTCGTTGAATTCAGCTGCCTTGTGTCGGTTAAGAACCATTTTCTCCACAAACCGATCTGATAGACAGAGCACCCCATTATTTATCACAACTGTTGCTAGTTAACTTGGGGAAAATGCACACATGACAACACCCTTAAGACAGGCACACACAGCTGGAATCATCTAATTGTTCACTGTGAAGCAGTAGAGTTGGTACTTACGAAAATTACTTTTTTTGAGGTAAAAGACGAATCTCTGAAGCAAATGAGGGAATGAGGGATTATTTTCAGATAGTGTAGTCATTAAAGACTCAATGTTGTACTGGTCCGAGTGATGTAATGGTTGTAGAAGCTGTTTATAAATGTGGTTGCTGACATGTGAATGCATAAAGCTCCTGCATCTATTTCCTTATAGCTATATCATTCATTTGACCTTTATTAGGAAATAAATAGTTATTTATTCGATTTGTGTTGAAATGCAGAGTATGAAACTATTACCAACTGGAAGGAAGGGGGCCTTCTACTATGCTATTTCTACGTCTTTGGTAAGTTTGCTACCTTTTAATGTTGAAACAGTGTTATCATCTCATTTGATCTTTAACACATTATTTTTTTCCTTGCATTTGTCCTTTCAGCTTGGGCTTGGGTCTTATCTTGTGCACTACTTCTCTATGCTAATCAATTCCATTCTCGTAAATTTTGGTCTGAGTGAAGATATGTACAACCCTGTAAGTCCTTCTACTTCCTCTTCTTATATAATCCAGGTTAACTTTTTTGTAATTTCTTCTGCCCATGCATATAAACCTTCTTTTGGCTCACTGTTGATACATGATTCGGATGGTTACTGTCGTACACAATTTAAAATTTTTGTAGTAGTCGTAGTGTCATTGTACTTTTCGCGTGGTTTGAAATCGTTACATTTTCAAATATTGTGAATATGCCGTAAGTATGCTTGGCAAAGAATCTTAACTAAAGGTTGGCAGCGGCAGGAGACTTAAACAAGCACGTCTCAAATTAAGCATCCGACCATACAGCAAAATCTACTTTTAAGACATCACTTAATGTTTTGATTGACAATGCTATACCAAGGCTTTCTTTATGTAGATGGGAGGATCTGATAAGTGGCTGAAAGAGAAGGGGTCTTGGAGTCATTTTGATGTTTCATTTCTTAATTTTACTATGTCTTTACCCATTCTAAAAAAATAAGAAAATGAAAGGAAACCCTTATGTTGCATTTGTTGCTTCAAGGGAATTTGTGTTGCCTCTCGCTGTGTCCTTTGGTTTCCTAGGCTTACTTCATTGTTGCAAGAAGGCATGTATATGGTAGATTTCTTTGTAAGTTAGTGGTAAATAATTCAGAATGACAAACTCGTTTGCCTTTTGTATTTTGTTACTGAGTTCAATATCTGTGCTTTCATTCCTTTATTTATTTATTTATTTTTCTGGATATTAGAAGTTGGATTGTTTAGTTTATTGCCCATAACTGTACGCATAACTTTTGAATCTCCTGTAGCCTCAATATTAACATGACTAAGTGTTTTCATTTTATGGTTTTTGTAATGTCTGCACTTTCAGGTTTCTGTATTTGTGGGAGTAGGAATTGTTCTCGCTGGAGCAGCACTAGGTTACTGGATTGTGCGGAAATATATTATTTCTGAAGATGGAAGCGTTGATGACGGTATAGCTTATTTTGTGAAGTGGGCAGTGCGCATTGTTGGATTGACATCCATTCTTCTGGTATAGCCTTTTCTCTTGTGTTTTTGATGATTGAAATTCAATATTATATTTCTATGGAACTTACCACAAAATGATCTAATGTAATTTTTATTTGAATCTCAAATGGGAGCGTATTTTCACTTCACTTAATTAGATATCGAGTCGAGCAAAACTATACAAATGAAAATCAGGTTGCCGAGCGAAAAAAATTACTGTCTCCTCGATATTTGTTTGTGCAGAACTTATCTTTGACCAGTCCAAGTACATGCATTTGTACTCAAATTTTGATTTAAATCATTCCAGTGGTCTTAAGCTAGCGCATCTGATTTTCGAAGTTTCAAGTGTACAGTTACGACTTCTGAGAGATCTTGTTTTACGGTGATTGCAGTGATCTTCTAGTCTTAGTGTTTTGATCAGTCATTTTTTCATTTTTTTGTTTTTGTGTTTTTTTTGTATGATTCCCTAACCGAAGACCTTGAGGCAGACCTCCCAAGTCTTGACCAGTAGGCCACAGGAAACCTTAATATTTGTCTAGACTCTAGATCAGTCATATTTTACAACCCTTTAAATGTTAATAATTCGTTTAGTTTTTAAAAATTGTAGTTCCACAAGATGAGCATGTCGTATGGTTGTGGTCTCGTAATATTACAACAGGATATCGTCGAGATTGTTGTACGAACTATTTTGCATTTCATAGGTCTCTGAGTCTGGGATGGCAAAAAGTTAAAGCTCGTCCCTCTTGTCATATAGTTGATTTCTCCATTTTTTTTAAAACTTAAATCAAAGTGTGTCTTAGCCTGGTTCAGTGAGTTTTCCCGGCCAGGCAAAAAAGGTGCTACTAGCTCTCTTCGTCAATAGTTCATATTTTGTGTTTGTACGATGCAAATATGTACCTTCTCTAGCTTATGAAAAATGTGCTGAGGCGTTGTTTCTTATATGATTATATTCTCCTCTTACAGAGCACCCTGGATACTCCTCTTGCTATATTGGCATTGGCTTCATGTTGGGGTATCTGTTCATTTATCAATTCAATGTTTCGAGGCTCAGCACTGGTGTAAGTTTCCACTTGCTAGCTTTTTACTATTATTCGAAGTTTTTATCATATCTATTTAAGCAATGCCAAAATTGAATATGTAGTAGAATAAATTTGTCAAACATTAAGTAGATACGCTGATTACATTTTTTAGATGATTATTATTTGTAATTATCCTTATTAGTATTATAATTATTAATAAAATGTTTCAATTGGCAAAAGATATATACAAAATGATATAGATGAATGTCATATGGTCATGATTTGACTTGTTTCTTGAATCCTATCTGTAACGACACTGTAGTATATTAGTATGCCATTACACCGATAGCGTCTAGCCTTGGGCCTCATTTGTGTTCCTTTTATTTTGTTACTAATTCGTTTTGAAAAGGTTTAAGCTCAAATTTTTCGTCTCTATTTTAATCAGGTACTGGTCAAATGAAATGAGTAGAATCCGAAGCCCATGGTTGCGAGCTAAACAGGTATCAGCCGTCCGGAAAAATGCCGAATTCCTTAGTAGGTCTGCTGGGAAATATAGTGGAATGACACCCAGGAGTAGCCCGAAGAGCACAATTCCCTGGATTAAAGGTACACCTTTTTTATTTATTTTCCTTTCCCCATTTAGTACTAGAGTTATGCATATTGACTTGTAATGTCAAATTTCTAGAAATAGACCCCCTTTTTTTCCTTAGTTCTTGAAGTTTCTGGCACATGATTTGTATTGCCAGAATATATGTATATTATATAGGACCGACTTTATAATCCCTTCAATAAAGTTACACTTTCTACTATTTCATAGATCTATATACCAATACTTGCTTTCTAGGAGATGCAAAGCCTCTCCAGTCCCCAGTACCTGTACAATCATATTTCTGCATTTCGAGTTAGCAATTTGTTTTTAAAAAGATTTCCCTTTCTGCTGCAGGTTATATCTCTTCACCCCCTATTAAGGGAGTAACACTGACACCCGACCGGGACTACTACTCGTCCTTTCATAACACGCCCAAACGCAAGAGGTTCTCAAAGAAGGAATGGGAGGACTTCACGAGGGAGTCAACAAGGGAGTCTTTGTCTGAATTGGCATCGTCTCCAGAGTTTACTGATTGGATTGTTGAGAATGCGGATCGAATACAGCTCCAGCCTGAAGATAGCTCTGATGACAGCATGGATAGTGGAGCAGTTTCTTCAGAGGAGACTGTTGTACATAAAGATAGTATATGCGGCTTGTTCAGTTGGTAGTAGCCCACACGAGTTTTTGTCATTGTAGGTCCTCTCATGTAACACCAGGCAACTGATAAAATAGAGTTTAGGATTAGTTGTTTACCACATTACCATAGCGGAATAGTTCTTCTTTCTTGAAAAAGAATAGATTAATTGTAGCCAGTTTTTTCTGGAAAATCAATACAGGTAAACTTTGTTGTACATTTAGCATTTATTTATTACCCATTAATTCAACACCTGATGAGATTTGATTCCTATGTTGGATTTTGAGGTTCTGATAATTTCTATCCTTAATTCCATTTTATGATTTTTGATATTTGGTATAACAGACTTCCCCAATTTTTTTTATGTTTTGGCTTTATTCAGAGTATTCTCCTCCAAAACTGACATTTTTCTGTGACCTGACCAACATTCAATATAATTATTGGTTGATAGTTTGTGTCATACCACGTCGGACCTCGTACAGGCTTGAACACTGTACCTCGTACATATGTAAAAATGTTTCAAAGCATTAACGCAAGACCATCATTAAAAGGATATTTAGGACTGCTAAAATGAGGACTCCAAGAAAAAGAAAAGTGTCTGCGTTTCAACGAAGAAGCAAAACATGTTTTAAACAGTCATGTACTCATTTACATATACGACCTAATGTGGATGGAATATATATCATATTATAACTAGTACTTGTATACGTGGTGGTGAAGACAGATGTACGTTTATTGACCGCAATGGTATAGTAAGAAGGTGAAGAAGAACAAAAATGGTCAGTAATTATGCGGCGAATTGGTGAAGAGAGGTGATTGTGACTGCTTAAAGTAAAAGAAGTTGAAGGGAGGAATCACAATATATGGTTTGGACGAGAAAGAAAGGAGGAGACCTCCTATCCCGAACCACCCAAAGAACTTATTGGTTTTATTGTTTAAACAGTGTAAAGGTGTCTTTTTGTCTTCCTTTACATACAAAGGAGGAAGGAGAATGGGATTGAATTTGGGTAAGACCAAGTTTGTTGATGAGCGAACTGCCTACGTATCTTGCTCTCGATTTTGGAGGGAGAGAAGAATCAGATCTGGCCTACGTATCTTGCTCTCGATTCTGGGAGGAGAGAAAAATCAGGTCTGGCATAGTTCATATGAGGAGTATTCATAAGCGATGAAAGTGAATCTTCACCCAACACGTGTAAGGATCAGTACAAATATAGGGTGGAGATTGCTGAGTCGTGTGAGAACTGTGCTAGTAGGTCTGTTGTAATGATGGGGATTAGTAGCATGGGTTAGTAGCTTGCGGCTGTTAGGGTTGGTCATCGAGCTACCCGAGTCGAGTTTTGCTAACTCGAACTCGACTCACACATGCAGAAGCTCAACTCGAACTCACATTCGAGCTTAATATTGAAGCTCAAGCTCGACTCGTCTAGTTCTACTAATAGCTCGAGCTCGACTCGTTTTACACTTCGAGCTCGAGCTCAGGTTCGAGCTTGAGTTCAGTTATGCTCGTTTGAACTAGAACTTGAGCTCAAACTCGAAAAAAAATGTATATAAAACATTAAAACTAGTATAAATTGTAAATTATAGTTGGGTATAAAGTATAAAATGATGTATAAATTATAAATTATATACGTACGGGCTTATAAAATGAGTAGCTCGCGAGCTACTCGAACTCGAACTACTCACTACTCACTATCTAGAATGAGCTTTAAATTAAGCTCAAACTCGACTCATACTTATGTGCAGACGAGTTTGAGTCGAGCCTTCGACGAGCCGAGCTCAAGTTACTCACGAATAGCTCGACTTGATGACCAGACCCTAAGCGGTACGTGGTCGATGAAGCGGTGGCGATGATTTGCCTACGTGTAGCTTTATACATGATCGCTTCTAGAAGGTATGATGAGTCATGATATAGGATGATCTGTGTAATGATACGAACTAGTCTAGAGCGATCTCGTAGTTTGTGGATGCGATCTAGTGATATAGGTCGGCAAAGTAGGTCAAAGGTCGGTGTGGTATTTCCTCCATGCTGAGCACGTGTTTGATATTCCTGAAGGAGAATATCACTCCCTTACACAGCCCCCTCTCAGTAGGTCGTGCCGCTCGGTGAAGCGATATGTTGAGAGAACACAGTAGTGCATGTGGAGCAGGCATAAAGAGACAAACTGGTGGAAGTGGAAATACTCAGCGAACTATGGAGATCGATCCGCGCTATCTGATGATCGGATGTGCAATAACATTTGGCACGTGTACGACACGTGAGCAAATCTAAGCGATTCTTGAGAAAAGCGTCTTTATTATTTTTTCGGGATTTGAAAAGACAAGACAGCTTGTTGGAAGTTGTGTGCGGCTAGGGCTAGGATGTAATCATAACGCTTTGGGAACTGGAGGGGCAGTTATACAAAAACCACGCTGGCTATCTGAATCGCCATTTTGTTGTTCCCCTTTGCAGAAAAAACCTCACTACACCAAGAGCCTTCAGGTTAGTTTTCTACCATTGTTGATCTTCTGCTCTCTGCTTCGTTCTTGCTTTTTTTGTTATTAAGTTGTTAGGTCGTTCGCTTTGTTGATTATGGTTAGAGTTGTGAGTGACAAGAGAGAGATGTTTGACTCAGATGATACGCGATCTGATGAGGTTCGCGAAGTTTCTCTTGGTTGGGATGAAGAGGAAGAGAAGGAATAGTCAGTTTGGGGTGAGCGAGGGTGATGATGAAGATGATGATGTTGATGAGGTGAAAGGTGGGGAAGATGATGCCTGATCTGTGTCTGCGGTTGCTGTAACTAGCACTTCAGGTAGCGATGAGAAGTCATCGTCTAGTGGGTTGCCTCCTAGGGCTGTAGACAGACACGCTTTGAGGGCGTTCCCCTACTTGAGAGAGACGTATGGGATAACCGTAAGCGGTCTGGAGATCTATGAGCCCGAACAGGACGCGCGGGTCTTTAGCGATAGGTACAACCCACCGAACTATGGTGTTATAATCTGTGAGGGGTAGCTGAGGGCGCATATGACGATACTGTTCTCTAAACTGGTTTGTGAGTTCTTGAATTTTTGTGGCAAAGCGCCCTGTCAATTTGTGGATAACACATGGCGGTTGCTTAAGGTGTTTGACCTGTTGAACGCCAGCGGTGAGTACCGGATAGAGGTCGCTGATATTATTGAGCACTTCTTGGTAAAGCGATCTCGGGCGCTTAACTTTAGTTTGTAAACACGAGCTAAGAGGTCGAGTGTTATGTATGGTGTGAGTAACAAGTCTTGGGACAAAAAACCATTGTTGTTTGTTAGGAACTTCTGTGCGAGGGGATACAGTGTAGAAAATAGGATATGTCAACTTACTGGTGGGTACCAGTATATTGTTTGATTTCTCTGATGACACGTTTGTTGATTTTGTATTGAAAACGTTTCTTTGTTTTCTATGCAAAACTCGTTATAGAGAGGGAGACTGATCGGCAGGTGATCGAGAAGTTCGCGAGGTTGACTCGAGCTCAGAAACAGGCGAAACTACCTGAAGTTGTACATTTCTTTGTGGAACGTGGAGGGCTTGCGATTAGGGAGAAGAGGAGGGTTCAGAAGAAGAGAGCTCGTGGAGAGGTGATTGGTGGAGCATCTAGGAAATTTGCAATGGAAAAACGTAAGAGGTTCTTGGTGACGAGGAAAGATAAGAACCGAAGTCGTGCTGGGTCAAAGCGACCCTCTGGAGGTGCTGGTACCTCAGGGGGTGGAGTTGAGAGGGGTCAAGAGAACGCACCCTTCGACTTGGATGAAATCACCTTTGAGATTCCTAAGCGAAGTCGCCTGCCGAAGAGGAAGAGCAACGATCCTGAGGCCCGACCTGCCAAGGTCGCAAGGGTAGTTGAAGCCGCACTTGGGAGTAGTTCTAGGACTGGTGGTAAAGGGTGAACCGGGGGGAGGGCGGCTCGCAGCTCGAGGTCTAGGCCACTGCCTGACTTCAGCGTGCTGGGTGAGGAGACCACAGAGGTCGTTCCGCCTAAGGTCGCTGGAGATACTTCCGGGAAGATGAAGGGGAAGGCTGCTGTGAGAGAGACTGGCAATGGTCACTCCAGTGGTGGGAAAGATGAATTGGAGCGCAACTTAATGTATGCAGAGGAGGTATCAGGCAAAAAATGCTTTGTGAAGAGGTCGGATTGTAGCTAAAAATCCGCACCTATAGCTGCTTGTTTGCTGGAGGGAATGACGCTGGATGGTGATAGGAAGGACTTGGATTCCAAGGAGCTGGAGTCGAACTTAAGGAGAATGGATAAGGCGTGGTGTCTGGTAAGTAGCTCCTGTATTATGATTTGTCTGCCTTGTTATGCCTCATGTTATTACTTGATGATGATGTGGTGCATTGTGCTTATTGTTGGGTACCAGAAGTTGAAGACAGCCGCTCAGTTCGCTGAGATAGAAAAGACTGAGGTCGAGTCGATGCGGGACGAGCTCTCGACTCTTCGAGAAGTGGAACAATCTGAGAAGAAAGAATTGGATGTTCTAAAGACGCAGCTTACTTCATTGACTTTGGAGAAGACGTCAGCTGTCAACGAGTCAGTCGAGCTGAGGCATGAGGTGGACGACCTGAAAAAAAAGTTAGCCGCAGCGAAAGCCTTTGCTGAAAGATGCAAAATTGCCACGCTGTAAGCGAAGGAGGCTTATTTTGGCATTCGTGCTGAGGTAGAGGAGTTGGAGAAGAAATACGAGGATTTGCAGGAGGAACATGAACGTGGGGCTTTGTGTGATCATAGGAATGAACCACTCAAAGATGCTAGTAATGTTCCTGAG
Source organism: Coptis chinensis (assembly GCF_015680905.1). Taxonomy (NCBI): domain Eukaryota; kingdom Viridiplantae; phylum Streptophyta; class Magnoliopsida; order Ranunculales; family Ranunculaceae; genus Coptis; species Coptis chinensis. The sequence goes on from NC_141462.1 coordinate 8,604,357, forward strand.
GTCGTGCCTCCTTCTGCTACTGGTGTATTGGCGGATCAGCCCCATGCTTCAGGCGACCTGGATATGACCGTAACTGATGCGGCTATGGCGACTTCCGGTGACCCGAGATCTTCTCAAGTGTTGGATGTCCTTCTCACTGAAAGCTTTGATAATGTTGTTTAGAAATGGTATTTTAAGGTTGTGTTTTTGTGTGGCCTCTGGCCTGAAACAATAGAGCTGGTTTCCTGGGGTAACCTGGGCAGTTCGTCTTTCTTTGTGTTTGTGACAATAATGAACGACTTGGCATCCTTGAATGTGTTGGGGAGTTCAAGTGGTGATAACTAGTGGCTAACTGAGCTGGATTTCCTAAGTAGACTCAGCAGCTCGGTTAGCCTGCGAATTGCGGCTTAACGGGGAAGAAGCGCATGGTTAAGCGTTCTAATTGCAGCTTCCATTCGGCCTCTATAGCGAGCTACCTCTTGGAAGGGATAGTGCTAGATGGTGATAAAGCTGAGCTGGAGAATGAAAGTTTGGAAACGACCCTGAAGACCACCGACGCGGCTTGTTGTTTGGTGAGGTTTGTACTTGTGCCGATTTGTTGTGGTGTGAATGACAACTATTAATCATTAACGTTCTTTTTACAGTTTTTGGCGGGGTACGACAGATTGAAGCGAACTGTGCAGCGTCCTAGTAGCAACGATGGTGGCGTGGCTGAGCTGATTAGGATGCGTACTGCATGGGAAGCTGATAAGAAAAAGATGAAGGCCCTGAGGAAAAAACATCAGGACGCGCTGGAAGAGAAGGTTGTACTGGTTAAGTCAATGATGGACCTGAACAACAAACCGCATCCGTGACTAAGTCGCAAGCAAAGGTCAAGTGGTGGCTCATAAAAGCAAAAGGAATATGATCGAACTTGTGAAGATCATGTTGTGCTAACCGTATCAGACGTTGAACTGGCCGAAAAGCAAGATCGTGTATTTGAAACCGCTTGCACTTGTCGTGCTTCGACGCCGAGTAATATCCCTACTAGCGCTAGCCCTCTTGATAAACATGTTATTGGTGATGCTTGACTGTGATGTTGGACTTGTTTTCTTGTAAGTGAAGAGGATTTTTTTGGTTATTATGTTAGTTATCCTCTCTGTAAGAGAGTTAAACAATAGAACTGGTTTCTCAGGTTTGCCTGAGCAGTTCACCTTTTGATACAGATACTCAACGAGCTGGTTTCCACGAAAGTGACAGTTCGATATTTTGCAACACTTGTAAGGAATACCGATCTAGATTTTCTGGGTAGACCCAGCAGATCGGTGCATTTGTGAATTTATTTCCTGGCTTTAGGCAGGCAGTTCTATTGATGAATGTCTATGGAATGCATATTTTTGCTTATGCCTGATTACTTGTAGCTAGTGTTTTGTTTATGATGCTTGTGGTGTATAGTGGCTAGGGAGCCTGAGATTTAGCTTAAGAAAGCGTTTTGCTCATTAAGTATTGCTCAAGAGAGCGTTCTGCATTGCGGAGAGTGTGTAGGCTTATGAAAGCATATTGCTCACTGAGAGCGTTCTCATTTAGTTGATCCTAGAAGTATAGGTCCTCACCTAGTGAGACTTGGAGAGGCTTGGAGCCTGTAAGCTCAAAAGAGCGTGCTGCTCGCGGAGAGCATATTTAGCTTATGAAAGCGTACTACTCATTGAGAGCGTTCTCACTGAGTTGATCCTAGAAGTATAGGTCCTTAACTAGTGAGAATTGGAGAGGCTTGGAGCCTGTAAGCTCAAGAGAGCGTGTTGCTCGCGGAGAGCGTATTTAGCTTGTGAAAGCGTATTGCTCACTAAGAACGTTCTCACTGAGTTGATCGTAGAAGTATAGGTCCTCAATTAGTGAGAATTGGAGAGGCTATGAAGCATGTAAGCTTAAGAGAGTGTGCTGCTCGCGGAGAGCATATTTAGCTTATGAAAACGTACTGCTCACTGAGAGCGTTCTCACTGAGTTGATCATAAAAGCATAAGTTCTCAACTAGTGAGAATTGGAGAGGTATGGAGCCTGTAAGCTCAAGAGAGCGTCTTTGCTTTGCGAGAGCCGTATTTAGCTTGTGGAAAGCCGCATCGCCATCGAGAAAAGTTCTCACTGAGTTGATCCTAGAAGTATAGGTCATCAACTAGTGAGAATTGGAGAGGCTATGGAGCCTGTAAGCTCAAGAGAGAGTATTTAGCTTATGAAAGCGTACTACTCACTGAGAGCATTGAAACTCCTGAGAGTGTTAGGAATGTGCGTAATTGGTGATGCTTTTAGTGCAATGGTTGGTCTTTTGAGAGTGGACGAAGTAGGTTGGAGTACAAACACAAGTAACCTAAACCTGAAAAATAAAAACCATGGAATGTACAACATGTGCATTTTTATTGATAAAATTTCTTTAACAAATAAGTATTCCAAGGGCATGGCAATGGTTTCCCTTCTTGGGTCTTGATCCAGTGCGCTCCGTTGCCAACGACTTGCTCCATTATGTATGGTCCTTCCCATGTTAGTGCTAGCTTGGAGTCATCTTGAGTCTTTTTCAGAACTAGATCACCATGTTGAAAAGAGCGAGGATGTACTCGCTTGTTGTATGACTTCTTCAGAGTTTGATGGTAAGATGCCACTCTGATGGCGGTTAGGTGGCGTCGTTCTTCCAGCAAGTCAACCTCACGAGCTAGGACGGAGTCATTGTGTTCAGATTCGACGAGTTCTGATCGAGTCGTAGTGACTGTCAGGTCGGTGGGAATGACGACTTCTGTGCCATAGCATAGGGAGAATGGTGACTTCGCCCGATCTTTGGAAGCGAAATTGTGATGCGATGAGCCCACAGAATGTTCTCTAACTGATTTGGCTATTGACTCTTGTTCTTTTCGATCTTTTTTCTTCAGATTTTCTAAGATCGCTTTGTTGCTAGCCTCAGCTTGGCCATTGCTTTGAGCGTACTGTGGAGTGGAGAATGCATGGATGATATTCTATTTGGCTAGAAACTCTTTGACCATTTTTCCCTTGAATTGGGAACCATTGTCCATCACCAATGTGTGTGGCAAACCAAATCTGGTAATGATGTGAGTCCAGATAAATTTTCTGACGTGTGATTCATTGACATGAGCTAAAGGAATTGCTCCAACCTACTTAGTAAAGTAATCCGTTGCAACTAAAACAAAGCGAAATCCGGTACTTTTTTGCGGGATGAATGGTCCCATGATGTCCATTCCCCACATGTGAAATGGCCAAGGGCTCGCAATGTTGATCAACTCGCGGGCTGGTTGAATGATGTTGTGGCCAAAGGTATGACATCTGATGCACTTGAGAACATATACTTTAGCATCGATCTGCATTCGATGCCAAAAGTATCCTTGGGAGATCGCTTTGTGGCTAAAGAGCGACTTCCAGCATGATTTCCGCATTCTCCCTTATGAATTTTTGCAAAAATTAATTGACCTAGTTCTAGGCTTATGCACCTCAAGAGAGGCCCGCCAGCAGATTTTCGAAATAACTTGTTATGGACCAAGCAATAACGGAGCCAGATATGGGATTTGTCTGGCTTTAGCACGCTCTTCTAGGAGTGTACCGTCCTGGATGTACTCGATGATGGGTTGCATCCATGTTTGACTCATCTGGTCCTCAGAGAGTGGGCACAGCCGCACAGGTCACTGACTTCTAAGACGTGTTCATCTTGGTAAGCAGGTCGGTCAACTACTTCAATAAGTAACTGCCTAGGGGTGCAGTTCGGTGTTTGGGTAGCCAGGTAAGCTAAACTATCTGCACGACGATTTTCGTCTCGTAAAAAATGGTGTATCGTGACTTTCTTGAAAGAAGGAAGCAACTGATAAACAACATGAAGATATTTAGAAAGGTTACCTTTGTGGGTAGTGTACTATTTAGCAATCTGGCGAATGACCAGTTGCGAGTCACTAAAAACCTACAGTTCTTGCACACCGAGCTGTAGTGCCATTCTGAGCCCCATGATTAATGCTTCGTACTCTGCCTCATTGTTGGAGGTCGCGAAATCGATGCGAACTGATTTCTCCATCATTACTCCATCTGGAGATACTAGGACCACTCCGATTCCACTTCCTCCGGGGTTGCTAGATCCATCCACAAAAAGAGACTAGACGACCTTGTCATTGTTCTTTGTGGATGAGATAACCGCTTATGGTTCCCAATTTAGGTTGTCGACAGGGAAGTCGGCTAGGAAATCGACAACAACTTGACCCTTCTGAGAAGTGCATGGGACGAACTCGATGTGGTGTTCTTCGAGTTCTTCCGCCCACACTGCCATGCGAGTTGTCTTGTTCTCCTTATGAATGATATTCTTCAATAGGAGGTCGGTGAGTACTTTGATTGAATGTGCTTGAAAGTAAGGCCTGAACTTCCATGCAGAATATAACAATGCTAGTACTGCTCTTTCGATGTAAGAGTAGTTCTTTTCAACTAAAGTTAGTGTCTTACTTGTGAAGTAGATCGGTTTCTCAGAGTTGTTATCCTCCTTGAAGAGAACCGAACTAATAGCAAAGTTTGATATTGTTAGATAAAGCCCCAGCGTTTCTCCATCTGTTGGCTTTGCCAGGATTGAAGCTGTGTTCAGGTATTCTTTGAGGGTGGAGAACGCTTGGTGGCACTAGTCGTTCCACGAGAACTGCTCACCTTTTCTGAGAAGTTGTAGGAACGGTCGACATTTGTCTGATGCCCTGGATATGAATCGGTTGAGTGCGACAACCATTCCTGACAGCTTCTGTATCTGCTTCTTTGTTTGCGGGTCGGGCATGTCCAAGAATGCTCGGATTTGGTCTGGGTTAGCCTCGATCCCGTGCTGTGATACCTGGTACCCCATAAACTTCCCTGAGGATGCTCCAAAAAGGCACTTTTCTGGATTCAGCTTCATTCGAGTTCGGCGTAACCTAGAGAATGCTTGCTCCAAGTGAGTGAGGTGGTCGCCCGTTTTCTTGCTCTTGACGACCATGTCATCGATGTAGACTTCCATGGTATCCCCTAACATGTCCTGGAACATGTTAGTTACCATTCGTTGATAAGTCGCTCCAGCATTCTTGAGGTCGAATGGGAGGATGTTATAGCAGTAAATTTCTTGTTCAGTTATGAATGACATTTTCTCTTGGTCTTCTTCAGCGAGTGGGATCTGATTGTATCCACTATAAGCATCCATGAAGGATAGTAGTTCGTGGCCACATGTTTGGTCCATAAGTCGGTCGATTCTAGGTAAATGAAAGCTGTCCTTTAGTGTTTCTTGGTTGACGTTGGTGAAGTCAACACAAAGGCGAACTGTGCTATTCTTCTTTGGAACTGCGACTATGTTGGCGATCCACTCAGGGTAATCGACCTTTCGGATGAAACCTACTTGCTTGAGTTTGTCGACATCATCATTGATTGTTTTTTGAAAACGCAGTGATAGTCTCCTAGGTTGTTGTCGAACTGGTCGAGCGTTAGGGTTGATATTAAGTCGATGACACGTAACTTTAGGATCTATACCCGGTACATCAATATACAACCAAGCGAAAATATCTTTATTCATGGATAAAAAGTTTACAAGCTGGGCTTTGAGTGTAGGATCAAGGTTAGCCCCTTTACATAGAATTTAGGATAGGATTTTCGTTCCTAAATTCACTTCTCTTTCTTCGGTTGTACCGCGGCTTGTGGTGGTTGAAAGCGTCCTCTCGGGGACTGCGTTCGTAGTTTCTTTGTCGATCGGATGACTAATGGGAGGGCCGGGCTGAACTGGAGAGTTTTGTGGTTACGACAACGAGGTCCGTAAGACTTACGTAGTCGTGACAACAAATACCGGGCGATCTTCCTCGTCAGTATTGGTTGTGGAGACATGGTAGGGCAATCTCTGGGGTTTTGATATGTGGATCTGCGACTGTTGGAGCGACTTCTGGATTCCTGACTGGTGGGTCCACAACTGCTTTAGCGACCTTCGGGATCTTGATAGGCGAATATACCTTCTTGCTAGAGCCCCCAACGTTCTGTTTGGGTGTTTTGGCACTGACTTCAGTGACCAAGTCTTTGGCCATTGTGTAGCTGGTGGGCTCGTTCCGTGTGCGGACAAGTGAGTCAGTAGTCTTATTCGCTGAGAGGAGTTGGTTACAATGATAGGCCTCGAGTTGGTTGCTTCGAATCTCCATCATGCCCCTAGGGCCTGGAAAGTGGAGAATTTGATGCAGTGTTGATGGTATAGCCTGCATTTGATGAATCCAACATCGTCCTAAGATGGCATTGTAGGACGACTTGATGTCAAGGACGCTGAAACACGTATTGAAGCTGACTTTATCTTCTCGCGATCCCACAGAAACTGGGAGTATGATATCACCAGTTGGGTCGACTCTTGAGCCATTGAACCCATAAAGAGGAGCAATCAGATCTATGAAGACTGACTTGGGCAAGTTAATCTCCTGGATTGTATGATAGAATAAAATATCGCATGAACCACCAAGGTCAATCAGAACACGCTTGACTGTCCAGTCGATAATTTTGACATGGACTACGAGCGCATCATTGTGCGGGAGGTAAACCTTGTTGAGGTCGGCCTCTGTGAAAGTGATATCCCCTGTGTTGCGACCTGAACTCCACGGGGCAGGTGCTGCTTGTGAAGAAAAGTGGTAGACCTCTTGAAGGGCGCCCACACGCCTTATTTTCTCTCTAGACGAACTAACTGAGTCATCTGGAAAAGTGATCATATGAATAGTTCTTTCATTATCGCGATCAGAAGAGTGTTGACGTCGCTCATGACTGGAACGATCTCTGGGACGCCCTCTGCTATAGGGGAGAGCCTAGACATTGTGGCAATCATTGCGAGGTGGAGACCTGCTGCGCACCCTTCGAGCCATAATTTTGTGGCGCAGATCGCTATCGGCAATGTTGGTGTATTGCTTGATATGGCCTGCTTCAATGAGGTCCTGGAGGTAATGCTTTATCCCCCAGCATGCATCAGTTTCATAACATTTTGCTTGGTGGAAAGCGCAATAGGGCTTGTCAGGTCGATCTGCCGGTTGTCGCACGTCAGGTCAATAGTACGCAGCTCGCTTGATCTTGTCCAGTATCAGTATGTAACTAGCTGGGAGATCGTGTGAGGACAGTGAACTCTCGGTCGTTATTTGTTTAGTTTCCTGGCTTCTGCTCCTGTGGTCTGGACCGCTTTTTGGTAGGTGGGGCATCGTCGGAGATCACTGCTACTTCCTGTTCTTCTGTTAAGCCGTGAAGTTTCAGGCTCTCCTGTAACTTAATGTAATTGTCCACTCGAGTGTATAGCTCGGATGGCATTTCTGGACGCGCGTTCTTTCATCAGTGACCTGGAGAGGTCTGTGTTGCACACTAGACAGGTGTTGGGGAATGCCAGTGTGGCAAAGGATTATTTAATACCACTTTCCATGCATAACAATTTAGCTTTGAACCGTCCTAGAAACTGGCGAATGGTTTAATCTTCACCAAATGATAGCTGGAAGAGTGAATCAAGATCAGCTTTTTTACGTCTGTTGTGGACATACTGACTAGCAAACAGATCGGTGAGTTGTTCGAAGGTCTTTATCGAGTCTGACTCAAGTGAAAAGACCAATCAAGTGCGTCATCCTTGAGACTGGTGGGAAACAAACGACAATGAAGATGATCAAATTTTGGTGCACTATAAAGTGCGAGACTTTGAATGTAACGAGCTACTTAATACGTGTTGACCAGGACACGTGCTACCATCATACATTGGAAAACGTGGTTGTACGAAATCTGGAGGAGATGCTCTACTAAGTACCTCAGAAGTGAACGAGGACGAGTGGTACGTCTTCAGCATTTTTTGGACGATTTGGGTGGCCGGCGTCCTTCTTGACTGCGCTTTGGTCGATCCGTTGTGACAGTTCATTAATCTGTTGATTAACTTCGTTGATGCCATCTTCTGGTAAGGTACCAGGCGGATTTTACGTGTCCACTTGAGCGCGTAGTGTAACATTCTCCTGCCTGAGCAAGGTGATTTACTCATTCATCATTCCTAACTGATCAGCTAAACCTTTGAGTTGAGCTTCGAGGCTTGCCATGTTTTGTGGGCTTGAGAACTTTGCTTTTTGGTTGTAGGATTGTTTAAGTGGTTTCTCAAGAAATTGATACCACAGACGGCGCCAATGTAAATGTGTCTTTTTGTCTTCCTTTACATACAAGGAAGGAAGGAGAATGGGATTGAATTTAGGTAAGACCGAGTTCGTTGATGAGCGAATTGCCTACGTATCTTGCTCTCGATTATGGGGGGAGAGAAGAATCAGGTCTAGCGTAGTTCATATGGGGAGTATTTATAGGTGATGAAAGTGAATTTTCACCCAACACGTGTAAGGATTAGTACAAATATAGGGTGGAGATTGCTGAGTCATGTGAGAACTGTGCTAGTAGGCCTGCTGTAATGATGGGGATTAGTAACATGTGTTAATAGCTTGCGGCTATGGTCGGATGGTACAAGCGATGATTTGCCTATGTGTAGCTTTATACATGATCGCTTCTAGAAGGTATGATGAGTCATGATATAGGACGATCTGTGTAATGATACGAACTGGTCTAGAGCAATCTCGTAGTTTGTGGATGCGATCTAGTGATATAGGGCGGCAAAGTAGGTCAGAGGTCGGTGTGGTATTTCCTCCATACTGAGCACGTGCTTGATATTCCTGAAGGAGAATATCACTCCATTACAAACAGCATAACAAACAATATACGCATTGGCTTTTATTATCTCACAAGTCCAAATACATGATAGATTCACGATATCCACACCTGATCATTTTGTTGATTGAAGTCTAGAATGGATTGTAGATCGAAGTATAAAGGTTCTAGGTGGCTTGAATATAACCATGATGGTTCACCTTGCTGAATGCTATCTGTGTTATCAAATAAAATGTGTCTCTAATTCAATGTGTTCTCTCTAATAAAATGTGTTCTCTCACCTCTCCGATCTTTTTTCTTTTCCTCTTCTCCCCCTTTTATCATTCACTCCCCCTCCTCTTCTCAACTGCCTCATGTCCGTCGTTCATCTCTCCTCCATCCAGCGTCCTCGGTCCCTCCACCTGTCAAGGCAGTTTCGAGCAGTTGGAGTTCCGCTATTCTCAACTGCCTCTTATCCTTCGTTGATCCCTCCTTGATCCTGCGTCCTCGGTCCTCCCACCACCAGCGGTAGTTTTAGCAGTTCCTATGGTTGGCATTCCGCGGACCTGATCAACAGCATCAGGTCTCCTCCATCTTAACTTACTTACGACCCACTTACCACCTATAACCTTCTATGTCAAGAATATGGCCTCTACAGATGCCCCTCTCGGTTCCTTTGCCGTCGTGTGAACCCTGTGGTGATCACGGACAAATGATGGGGACCGGGAACCTCTCCTCAATCCTCCTCTTCACTTCATGCGTATCTTTCGTGTGTTGTTCGATTACCTTCCCTTCCTCATTGGCCCAGGGTCCATCATTGCATCCAGCTGTCCCACGTGCACGCACATTTGCTCTGACCTTTACCATTTCGAGGCCCCACGTGTCTTCCTTCCCATGGTCCTCAGGCCGATATTACCTCTTTACCCCCACCGCTTAGACTCCGCTTAAACCCCTCTCTCTACTCCAAATCTATCACTTCAACCTTGCATCTTCTTCTCCAAAATCTCCAACTTCTTCTCGTTGTTTTCTCACTTTTCGTGAGATCTTCAAGCTTCCGATCGGGTTTCTTTAGAGTTGCTCCGCTTGGTTGTGCTACCTTGCAATTCAGTTTGTCTCCTCCTTTTCCATTCCCTTCTCTTGTTATTTTGTTTTTCACCGCCTCAATCGTTCTCACTCTACCCTTTATCACTCGTTCCCACCATTGTTGCTTCCCCTTCCTTCTTTATTTTAGTCCGGACATGTCGGCATCCGAATCGATGGATACCTTGGCCACTTTCGATCCGACGGTTCGGATTCCAGATCTAGCAGACATACTGCGAACCAATCTGAATCCTCGAACCCTGATTCTTCTAATTCTACCGCGGAACCCTCTACCTCAGGAAGGAAGACTACTCTTCCACCCACCCCACCGTCATACCACTGTAGACCTAACCTCGATGCCATCAAGGCCGCCTATGGCATTCCGGGTGACTTGGTCCTAGAGCATGTGCCCGGCGTCACCCATTTTCCACATCTGGTAAAACCTCGGCCTGGTTATCTCATCGCTACTGTAGGTTAGATAGCGGCAGGCTTGCGCTTTCCTTTAACCCTTCTAGATGTCGAGGTGTGCAACCACTTCAATATTCCGCCCTGCCAAGGCATAGGCAATTTTTGGCGTGTCATGTATGCCACGAACCATTATAATGAAACTCAATCCCCTAAAATCCAACTCCGCGATATAATTACTCATTTTTATATCAAGAAGAGCACCAAGTTTGGTAGTGTAGGGTATCAGTCCTTCTGTACTCGTCCACAGAAGAAGCCCTTTATTCTCCACCTTACCACCTCTGACAAAGTATGGCATTACTATCCGCTATATGTGTCTGGGAATTTTCTCTCCGCGGATCTCCCCTCCGACGTTTCTTTAAGGCACCTCAGTTTTCTTTCAAGTGGTACGTACCGCCTTTTACTTCGCCGTGCTCCTTTCTAACTATATTTTTAACTTGTCTTTATTTTGTGATCCAGGTTGGAGACCTGATTCGCGATCTCAAATCTACACCGGCCTTTCCTCCGAAATTTTTCAACACCTCCGCGATTTGGGCAAAGTGCTTCACGCGCCTTTTCTCGGCATTGACCCGAAAAAGGTAACCCTCTTTTTACTTGATCCATCCTTGAAAACATCGGTGACTACCAAGGTCCCTCTATCGCTTGCCGCCTCCCAAAGAAAGAAAACCCAAATCCTCTCCCCGTCCTAAAAGAAAACCCCACGATCCTTCAAATACACTACCAAGATCTACTACTCCCAAGCTGTTGCCCAAAGAGCTGCCGCTAAACCCCACTCTCCTACTCCCCTTACCGCCCCCTCTTCCTACTCTGCATTAGCAGATTGGGAAGACGATATTAATCCTCCTCCGACCACTACTTTTGCCGCTGATATGACCGCCAGCAAACTCAAACTTTGGGATAGCGACTCCGACGGTGATGACTCCGTGGAAGTCGTTCCTAGAAGTCCGCCCCCGAAGAAAGCCAAGTCAGCACATCCTGGAACTTCTGTCTCTCATGTTACCAAGCCGCGGCCCATAGCTCCAGGGCGTCGGCATGGGAAGGAAACCACCGCGTCTGGTTCCTTGCCCTCTGGACCTGTTGAAGTCTGGCGACCTCGGTTCAAGGTTAGGGATTGCGATGTCAATATCCGAGATTCAAAGATCGGACAACCCGGTAATTGCAGCCCTCTCTTTCTTCGGTTCCCATCTTCCGAAGGATCAAGCCTATGGCGATTCTGGATCTTTGGCGTCTCACAAAACGTCTATCTATACTGGTTTGGAAAGGGTAAGTTCTCTTCCTGTATTTCCCATGGCGATTCCCTGGATGAGCACTCTGTACTAAGAGATTTTTTTTTTTTTTTTTTTTGTTTTTTTTTTTTTTTTTTTTTTTATAGCTAAGCCTGGATATTGGACATGTGGTCCGCGGTTTAACTAGCACTTTGGACTCCTTGGAGATTATGAAGCAGGAGATTAATGGTCCGGATGGCTGGAAAGTGAAGTATGCACAGTTGGAAAAGGGACGGATGATCTGCTGGCGCGATCTTGGCAAGTGAAATCGCGATAAAACACTTCAAAGAAGCCAAAGATCGCGATAAAGACTACGTAGCTGGAGTTGCTTCAAAACTGGAAAGCCAACGGGAGGTGGACAAGTTGTCTACTCTGCCGCCGTGGACAAAGCGCCGCAGAAGCTGGCGACCGCTTTTCGAGTCCTAGCCGAAGAAGATCAATCGCACTAAAGCATCAACTTGATGAGCTCACTGCTGCTGGCCGCCTTCTGCCTCTTTCTCCTCCGGCTATTTCGTCTCCAATCATTGATCTTCCGCCGATGGTGCCCTCTGAGGCTGATACGCCTGCGCAACCCATTTCTACCCACAGCGCGGTCACTTCCCCCATGGCCGAGGATGATGATCCTATACTTGTCGGGGAGGCGCCTGAAGTTTCCTCTCAGAAGGATGGGGTTGACAGCCAACCTAGAAGTGAAAACCAGCCAATGGGAGAATATGCCTCTGAAGACATGAACATCGTTTGACCATCATCTGCATTATATGATTTTGTTCTTTATCATTGACACAATTTGGACTTTTCTCTTTTGACGTCGTGTATGTGAATGTAGCCTGGTTTCTGGGTGAGCCTAGCATGTTTTTTTTTTCAAGCTCTTTTATATTGGACCGTTACTCTATTCTTCTTAATTGTTCGATATGAAGGCATAAGTCCATTAAAAAATGTAACATGTCTAATCTCCTTGCTTTTCCTTTTATTTGTCGTTATGTGGCTGTGAAGCCGTGTGGGGCAACTCAGTTTGCCCCATGTATAATATGGACTACTGTCCACGGATGGTTCATCCCCTCCGCTATCTTTGGCGGCTGTGAAGCCTTGTGGGGGCAGCTCAGTTTGCCCCCAGTTTGATTTGGACTCTACGCTCATGAAGGGGCTCTTCCCCCGCTGTCTTTGGCGGCCGCGGAAGACTTTGGCGGGGGGCAACCTCGGTTGCCCCCAGTTTGATTTGGACTCATCGTCCGCCGAAGGGCTCTTCCCCGCTGTCTTTGGCGGCCAGGAGAAAATTTGTGGGGCAACCTTCGGCCTTTCCCCAGTTTTTGATTTGGACTATTGTCCCCGAAGCGGCTCTTCCCCTCACTGTCTTTGGCGGCCGGAAGCCTTGTGGGGCAGCTCGGTTTGCCCCAGTTTGATTTGGACTCATCATCGAAGGGGCTCTTCCCCACTGTCTTTGGCGGGCCGGATGAAGCCTTGTGGGGCAAATCAGTCGGTTGCCCCCTTATTTGATTTGGACTCATCATCCGCGAAGGGCTCTTCCCCACTGCTTTGGTCTGCTTTGTGAGCCTTGTGGGGCCGCTTCATTCTTATATTCTCATTCATAAGACATATAGACGGCACGACTTTAATATATGACAAGTAACAAAAATTGACAATCTTCGATTCATACATGGAATTTCTTTAACATTCTAATGTTCCACGGCTTCTCAACTCTTTCCCTCGCTAAAGTTTGCAATCGATAAGTTCCAAATGTACCCTTTTTTCCCTCACAACATAGGGTCCTTCCCGGTTGGCCCTAGTTTTCCTTCATTTTCCTTTCTCGTGGTGTGTAACGCCCGCTAACTAAATCCCCACCTCGAATGTGCGCCTCACTCACTTTCTTGGCATACCCGGCCAGAACCTCCGGCGATATTCTTCCAATCAGATCGCCAAGCAATTTCTTTTTTTCTTCTATCGGACTCAAATCATCGGCTAATATTCTTTCATTCCTTCCCGCTTTCTCTACAAAGATTGCCCGTGGTGGAGACTATCATCTCCACTGGTATGACTGCCTCTACTCCGTAAGTCATTGCGAACGGTGACTCCATAGTCGATGTTCGCGGTGTTGTACGGTACGCCCAGAGTACATGGTTCAGTTCATCGGCCCATCCCCCTTTCCTTGCCTCTAGTTTTCTCTTTATATTATCCATTATGATTTTGTTTGAAGACTCCGCTTGCCCATTTCCTTCTGGATTATATGGTGCTGAGAACCCCTGTTTCACCTTAAATGCCTGAAGGAACTCTCGGACCTTTCTTCCTGTAAATTGTGTTCCATTATCCGCGATGATCGTATGTGGCAAACCGAACCTGCATATGATGTTCTCCCATATAAACTTCTTCACATTGTCTTCTTTCACTTGCTGCAACGCCACTCCTTCTACCCATTTGGTAAAATAATCGGTAGCTGCCAACATAAATCGTCTTTTGCCGCTTGCCGTGGGCAGCGGCCCCACAATGTCCAACCCCCACATGGCGAATGGCCACGGGCTAAACACGTTATGTAGCGGCTCCCCTGGAGCATGTATGAATGGCGCAAATCTCTGGCACTTCTCACATTTCTTGGAATAAGCTGTGGCATCTCTCTTCATATGTGGCCAAAAGTACCCCTGTGATATCAATCTGTGGGTTGTCGTACGCCTCCGAAAGTGATCGCCGCAATCCCCATCGTATCTCAAAATTAATTTCTTGTATCTGCTGCGTCCCTATGCATTTCAAAGATCGGTCCGTTGAAATTTCTTTTATACAACTCCCCTTCGAGCAACGTGTATCTTCGACTAGTTTGTTCCATCTTTCGTCTCTCTTGTTTGTCTTCTATTTCCTCACCCATCGTGAAGGTTTTAATGGGCATCATCCACCCCCGCTCATGCTTTCGGTTGTTAAACGCTTTTCTCTTCCGCGATGTCTTTGGTCTACTTTAGGACTCTCACCTCAATTGTCCGTCCCTCCGTCCCGGCAAAGATCGCCACATAGGCCAAAGCGGGCGTGTCTATTTTCACCACGGCCTAGATGTGCAAAGCTAATTTTCTCGAACTTCGCTTGTTCTCGTTGCGGGACCTCCAAGTACCTCCGCCATCCTTTCGGGCAACGGGCCATAAATCCTCCATTCATCTGACAAATCACTAAGTTTGAATCAGAGAAAACAGACAATTCTCTCACCCCAAATCCTTTGCAAGATCCAAACCTGCTATTACCGCCTCATATTCAGACTCATTGTTTGAAGCCGCAAATCCCAATTTCATCGACAACTCCAACCTATTGTTCTCAGGCGTCACCAGGACGACTCCAATTCCATTCCCTGTGTCTGTCGCGGATCCATCTGTGAATACTCTCCACCCATTCCGCGGATCCCAAGGATCCAATGGATCTTGACTCGATTCCCCTTCTGGTTCCATGACCATTTCTTCTCCCCATGTTGGGTCCTCGGCCGGAAATTCGGCCAGGAAGTCGGCCATGGCTTGCGCCTTTTCCGCAGTTCGAATCTGATATTGGATCTCATAACAACTGAACATCACCGCCCACTTCAGCATTCTGCCTGATTTGTCTGCCTTCAACGCTTGCTTTAATGGCAAATTAGTTATTACCACCACTGAATGTGACTCGAAGTAAGGCTTCAACTTCAATGTTGAAAATATTAAGGCCAAAGCGTACTTTTCAATTCTCACAGATCGGGTTTCGCGCGTCAAAGATGGTTTTACTTTGGAAGTAAACTGGCTTTTCTACTCTTTCCACCACCCGAACTAGAACTGAGCTCACGGCGTATTCTGACACTCCAAGATACAAGTACAACTTTTCCCCCAGTTCTGGCCGCGATAACAAAGGTGCTTTTCCCAAGTAACTCTTTAATTCTTGAAAGGCCCCTTCACATTCCTCTGTCCATTGGAAATCCGGCGTTTTTCTCAACAAACGATATAGCGGGCGGCATTTATCAGAAGATTTTGAAATAAATCTGTTCAATGTCGCGACTCTTCCAGCCAACCTTTGTACTTCTTTTACATTTTGAGGGGACGACATCTCTATCAGTGACCTTATCTGTTTGGGGTTAGCTTCTATTCCGCGATGGGTTACTATGTATCCCAAGAATTTGCCCGAAGTTACCCCAAAGGTGCATTTCTCAGGGTTGAGCTTCAGTTTGTACCTCCGCAGTATGAGGAAAGTCTCTTGGAGACCCTCTAAGTGTTCTCGCTCTGACATGCTCTTTTCCACCATGTCGTCAATATATATTTCCATCCCTTTCCGAATCTTGCCCTCAAACATTTTTTCTCCTAACCTCTGAAACGTGGCCCCAACATTCTTTAATCCAAATGGCATTCTCGTATAACAGTAAGTCCCTCCTTCCACCACGAAGGTTGTCTTTTCCTGATCTGGTCCGTACATCGCGACCTGATTATATCCCATGGAAGCGTCTATAAAAGAAAATAATTTGAACCCTGCCGTTCAATCCACCAGTTCATCCACCCGTGGCATTGGATAACAATATTTAGGACATTCTTTGTTTATGTCTGTAAAATCCACGCACATCCTAACCTTGCCATTCTTCTTTGGAACCACGACTACATTTGACAACCATTCCGTGAACTCAATCTCCCTAATTATCCCGGCCCCCTTCAGTCTGGTCACCTCTTCACGTATACCCTCCGCATACTTCGGCCTCACGCTTCTCATCTTTTGTCTTACTGGCTTCGCATTTTCATTCATATGCAAGCGATGACATGCAAACTCCAGATCTAACCCCGTAATATCCTCTATTGCCCAAGCAAATATATCTTTATTCTCTACCAAAAACTGTACTAGCTTACTCTTCCATTCATCTGGCAATTCCGACCCCACAGAAGTAAATTTCTTCTCGTCTCCTGCCCCCAGGTTCACTATCTCAATCTCATCTAAGGTTTTCGGTCCAAGTGGTGGCTCGTATATTACCATTAAAGCCGCCTCAGAATTGCTATGCGCCCGCCTCCTTCCTGCAATCTCTCCTTTCATGCCGCGGACCATATTTCTTCGCACCGTTGAATATTCTCGCTTCGCTACTTGATCTCCTTTTATTTCATAATGCATCTCCATTTGTGGGGAAACGGATTACCCGATAATAGGTCGATGGAATTGCCCTCATTTCATGAATCCACCGCCTCCCTAGGATTGCATTATGACTGGGGAGTTAGTGTCCACCACCATGAACTTTGTGAATACGGTCGTCGGACCAGCCAGCATTCGGTAATACTAGTTCGCCCACGGGTTCGGTCATACTACCGTTGAATCCAAACAAATTGGTTCGCGGCGCTTTCATCTGGTCTCTATCGATATTCATTTCTTCCACGGCTCCTTTAAAATGCGGATCCACCAACTTCCGCAGCCTATCAAAACCCTCTTTACCAAATAATTTCCCATTGCAATGGTGATTACCAATGCATCCTCATGTGGTGAAATTACTGTCTCCAGGTCCTTTGGAGTGAACGTTATGGTTTCCTCTCCCTTCGCGGTTCCACTAACTAACCGCGGCATGCTCACCACTTCATTGACCTGTCGCAAACTTGTTGTCTTTCTGATCTTATCGCGGTGTACATTTCTCCCAAGTGTTTCCCCGCTAAAAATAATGTTGATAGTTCCTAAGATTCTAGCTGGTGCCGACAATCTTTCAGCATGGCGCCCCTTAGTGATAAATTCTCTAAGCATTCCCTTTTCAATCATCCTCTCCACCAACCACTTCAAGGCATAACATTCATTGGTTGCGTGGTTCTGGATCTGATGATAGGCGCAGAATGGCTTCCCCTCTATTTCTCCTGGTGTGTTTCATGACCTTCATAGTACCGAGCCCCTTAATCGGTGGCAAGATCTCCTCTAAAGGTCCGGTAAGGGAGTTTGCTTTATTCCGCGATGCGACTTCCTTTCCCCGAACGCCCTCCTACCACGATCCCGGTCCTCTCGTCCGTGGATTCTCACCACCGTATGATATCTTATCCCTTTTTCTATTGCTTCTTACCCTCCGGTCATCTTTGTCCACGCCTCAGACGCGCCTTCCTCGATCTCCTCTCTTTTCCTTTGCGTTCCTCTGATTATGTCCTCATATCGTATGTACTTCTCCACCTTCGGATACAGAGCGTGTAACGTGGTGATTTCAATCTTGGACACCGACTCGTGGACTCTAGTTCCCTGTCTCAAACCATGCTGGAATGCTATTACTGCTGTATGTTCTTCCAAATTTTCCACCCTCAGCATCTCTTCCTTGAACCTACACAAAAACTCCCTTAACGATTCCGCTGACCATTGCTTGACATTGAATAGGGCCGCGATATCTACCACTCTCCGCTTCTGATGTATGAAATGATCGACAAAAGCGCGCTCTAATTCTTCAAACATGTTGATGCTCCTCGACGCTAATCTGTAATACCAGTCTGATGCTCCCCCCTTAAGGCTAGCCGGGAACATCATGCATCGGAGTCCATCATACTTGCTTTCCTGCCATAACGACATCACCGCGCCTAAAGTGATGTAGATGATCCGTCGGGTCTCCTTTCCCATCATATCTTTCAAACATGGGTTGGTCAACCTCTTTTGGCACTTCAGAATTCCATACCAAATCTGCCAAATGGGTTCTTATTGAGACTCGCCACCTCTTTCTCAAGCTGCGCCTGGTTCACTTTCTCCACCCCTCCTGTTCGCTTCCCTATCTTTCTCAATCATCGCCTGCACCACCTCCATCGTGATGCCCGCTATTTGTTCCTCCCCTATGGATGGAAATTCTTCATTTTCTCCCTCCATTCCACTATCTTGTAGATCCCTCCGCTCTGTTTCCACCTGGGTGGCCTCCTTTTCTTTTCTCAGACCGTCATTCTCATTGCGTAACCTGACTATCTCCTCTTGCAATAGTCTGGTTGTATCCGCCGCCACCTCAGATGTCTCTTCTTCCCCCACTCCTTCTACCTCTGCGTTCGCTTCTTCTTCTTCTACCTCTCGAACTGCTTCTTTTCTAGGTCTCCCTACCGCTCTTTTCGCTATGGTGGCCATTTTCACTCGTCCCCACAGACGGCGCCGAATGTGTTATCAAATAAAATGTGTCTCTAATTCAATGTGTTCTCTCTAATAAAATGTGTTCTCTCACCTCTCCGATCTTTTTTCTTTTCCTCTTCTCCCCCTTTTATCATTCACTCCCCTCCTCTTCAATCAGCCTCATGTCCCTGCTCATCTCTCCTCCATCCAAATGTCCTCGGTCCCTCTACTGCCAAGGCGCTGAAAGTTAATGAGTTCCGCTTCTTCTCAACTGCCTCTTATCCTTCGTTGATCCCTCCTTGATCCTGCATCCTCGGTCCTCCCACCTGTCGCGGTAGTTTTTAGCAGTTCCCAGCGGTTGGCATTCCGCGGACCTAATCAACAGCATCAGGTCTCCTCCATCTTAACTTACTTACGGCCCACTTACCACCTATAACCTTCTATGTCAAGAATATGGCCTCTACACTATCCTTACTCATTTGCACTTCTTGAGAATGTTGAGCTTGTTTAGCTCTGTAAAATGCAATATCACCTTGTGTTTTTGCTAGTTTATGTTGTAGTATACTCATCTGCTGTCGTAACTGGTCTATAATCTTTACACAGCCATAAACTGAATCTTCTAGACTCGATGTCTCGATGCATGTGTTGCTTCGTCTGACAAACAATCTGCTGCTGCAGCCTGACAGGGATTGGAAGTTGCTGCAGTTCAAGAAAGCAAAAGATTAATTTGAAGCAGCATCGTGTCGTTTGACATGCAAGTACTCAGAGTATTTCATAAGGTGTAAGTGATAGCCCCACCAAAAATTAAATGTTCAGTAAAATTCAAAGTTGTACTTCAAAATGCTGCGGACAGTACTACACTTCATTCACATTCATTTACGTGTCAATCAGGTAAGGAGACAAGGTGAGTATTAATCATTTACGTGTCAATCATAGCAACACGTTCACATTTATGTCTATACTGCATTACAGCGTTCACTGAGAAAAAAAAACCAAAACTCCAATTCAATGATACATGCCTTGAAATATAGCTCCAATCAATATCTCATCGTCGAAATATAGGCATATAGCTCTATTTTGTAGTTGTACCAAACTATAAACTACCAACCATAAAGAAGGACCATAGAAATCCTAATACGGGATCACGCAATCCAAAACATCAGTTAGGCGGGATCACAAATTCGAACAAACAGAAAATAAAAAACACAACTTAATCAATCCAACGGTCAAGAAACAGTCAAACAAAAAAAACCACTAAATCAACGGACATAAATTTTCGTTCACAAATAATACGGTTATTACTATATATATATAAAAAGTGTATTAAAAAAAGCAGACCATCCTCTTCGATCTATTAAGTGTGTGTATTACGCAGCTTCATCATTTTAGCCCATTCCTCATATCTCTCTCCCCAAATTAAATACCAAAACCCTAATTCCCCAAATTAACACCCAATTTCTTCAATTCTCCCAACAATTCACACCAATTCACTCGAATTAGCTGGAATTTCATTCAAATTTCATGAAAGTTACAAACTTTATCAATTGAACAATGCCAGAAATCGGAATTTTGGAAAAAAACGGGTTAATTTCACCGACAAGTTCAAGATCAGTAACAGAAACAGTAAATGGATCACATAAGTTTGTGATTCAAGGATATTCGTTAGCTAAAGGGATGGGAATTGGGAAACATATAGCAAGTGAGAATTTTACAGTGGGTGGATATCAATGGGCAATTTATTTCTACCCAGATGGTAAAAATCCAGAAGATAATTCGACATATGTATCGGTTTTTATTGCATTAGCTAGTGAAGGAACAGATGTGAGAGCTCTTTTTGAGTTAACACTTGTTGATCAGAGTGGGAAAGGGAAACATAAAGTTCATAGTCATTTTGATCGCTCGTTGGAAAGCGGGCCTTATACTTTGAAATATCGCGGGAGCATGTGGTATGGTTTTAATTGGCATTGGAATTATTTGGATGTGTTAATTGTTATGATTTATGTATAAGTTTGTGTAATTAGTACTAATAGGATGTTGTTGTGTAACTGTATGTCCAATAATGCTTGTTATGTTGCTTTGGTGTTTGAGTGTCGTGGGAAGTATTTGAAATTTGTTAATTGTATGATTTATCAATATATTTGTGTTGTATTTACATTTTTTGGAATTAGTATTATTAGGATATTTCCGCTTGTTATGTACAATAATGCTTACTATATTTGAAACGTGTTCATTTATATCATTTATGCTTAATTTTGATTTGTATTTATGTTTTACGTAATTTGTACAATTGGGATTAAGTTGTTTAAATGCCTTCTTATTATAGGATACAAGCACTTTTTCAGACGTGTTACACATGAAATTGTCTCACTCTCTGTTAATTTTTTGCTCACTCATTATGAAAATTCATGTTGTGAACTATTGGCGGTAAATGGTTTGGATTTTTGCACTTAGTTGTATATCCATTGATGGAACAATTTCAAATGTGTTAATTGTTATGATTTATGTATAAACTTGTGTGTTTTTTTACGCTTTTATGTATCAATAACCTTATGTAATTTGTTGAATGATCTTATTATTTAGGGGGTACAAGCGCTTTTTCAGACGTGCTATGCTTGAATCTTCGGATTTTCTCAAAGATGATTGTTTGAGAATTAATTGTACGGTTGGAGTTGTGGTTTCTACAATTGATTGCTCTCGGTTACACTCAGTGCATGTTCCTGATTCAGATATTGGAAACCATTTTGGTATGCTATTGGAAAATCAGGAAGGTTCAGATGTCGTCTTTGATGTGGCTGGGCAGAAATTTCATGCTCATAAGTTGGTATTAGCTGCTAGATCTCCTGTTTTTCGATCCGAATTTTTGATGGGATGGATGAAGATAAGAATGAAGTTGTTGTCACGGATCTAGAACCTAAGGTTTTTAAGGTAGAACTTTATTATTCTTCACTCAGTATCGTTGTTAGAACAACAGTGTGCAGCATTTGTGTGAAATTAGTGGGGAGCCAAGGCATTGTTGTTAGTTGTTTCAACTTGCTAAATATAAACTTCTTGTGTGATTTGTAGGCCATGCTGCATTTCATATACAGAGATTCCTTAATGGAAGATTCCGAGCTGGTTGCTTCGAGTTCATCCTCTGCATCCTCCACATCTGACACGTTAGCTGCAAGCCTATTAGCCGCAGCTGATAAGTATGGTTTGGATAGACTAAGACTGATGTGTGAATCTTATCTCTGCAAGGATATCTCAGTGAATTCTGTGGCAAAAACGCTTGCCTTGGCCGACCGTCATCATGCCATGGAATTAAAATCTGTTTGCCTGAAATTTGCTGCTGAAAACCTTGGAGGTATACTTCTCATTCTTTACTCACTGGCAATGCTATTATTTGTGAATGTGCGGTGGTAACTAAATTTTGTAAGTAAAGTTTTAGTCAGCTAAATCTTGGTTGTCGTTGAGTATGAGTTCTCACTTTGTGGAAGTGGACAGTTCCACCCCCATGATCAGTTCGTAACTAGTATACACTGCATAAATGCGCTTTAGGTACAATACAAAAGTTTATCTGCCAACTTTATTATCTAATTTTATTTGATATGTTAAAATTAGTTTCGTATTATGCAACTTGAGCTTCATATCTGTACTGTAATGGTGCAGTTTTTTCAAGTGTTCTGGCTGTTGAGGAGTTTTCTTAATGTCCCAGAAATTATTCAAGGGAGGATTTACCGTCTTAAATTCCTAATTGATGCAAGTACTCTGTCGTCATGTGGTTGTATAGTAACTAGTAATCACATATATTTTTTCTGTTGGTCTAAAAGTAAGCAATCTACTAGCTACTATACTGCGGACGATGTTGGTTCCTCAAGGGATTTGAAGGAGCATAAAGCCCATAATGTGTGGACGGCCTTGAACCTTAACATGGTGAAAGCGTAAGTTAGGCTGTATTGGTTATGTCTCTTTCATATCCTTAAGCAATTTGGTTTCGAGGTTACCGAGTTATGAAAAGTGAGTAGTCTTGGCAGCAGAAGCCTGTGTTAGAGTTTTGTTTGCCTGGTAAAAATTGTGAGGTCATGGAGGCACCGGTAAATATTAGTAATTTACTAAGAGAAAGGAATAGAATATGGTATTGGCAGCTTCTTCAGTCCAATGTCTGTCAACTTATGCAGTCAAAGGCTTGCCTAGGCTCAACCCAAGTGCCTAGCTCATACGCGTGCCTAGTATTGTCTAAGTCCCACTCAACCCATTGCCCTACCCTCAGAGCATCTCAGCACCTAGTTATCCTACGCATTTAACTGAATAGCTGTTGTCCAACAAGAAATTATGGATGTTTAGGAACAATCAACACATTTGAGGTAGTCTTCTCGAACTAATATTTGGATTTTCATATTATCGCTGATCCTACACTTGATGAAAAATATTATGAAGCATATATGACTGATTGTGGCGATAGTTAGGGCTTTTGATGAGTTCAGGATTGGCCATCTCGTGGCATAACACATGATTCTCACTCCCCTGGTATAACATGTGATTCTCATTCGATAATCATTGATTGGATAAAGTTTCTAGTCTTGGAAGTCGCCTATCATGATTGATAGACAAATCCTAGACACTTTTTTGAGGTTTTATTTTTACCAGATACGTGTACTAAATTCGCCGTTACACCAATCACAGGCCAACTTTTTGCTTAAGTGAAACCTTGTTTGCTTGTGCTTTTCCTTGTACCAAGCGTATTGATGGTTGTGCAAATATACCATATTTATGTTTGCCTAAGTGAATTAATCGTCCTCTACGCTTGGCGTACTTTTAAGCGATCGATTGATTGTTCATCTTTAATGTAGTTAGCTTGAAAGAGATCAAACGTATCAATGCTATTGATGGTTCGCCATGACAGGATTATAGACTTCTTACTAATAATTTATGTATATTAGATCATAGCTAAGTGTATCAACAATCTTCTTCTATAATATATGCTTCTATAACATTTTACTTCATTGAACATGCACGGACAGGTTGTAATCTTGCTAACATGTTAATTAATGAAAATCGCTTTTAATGCTTGAGTTTGAAACTGATTTCCAGAATCGCGGATTTAGCAACTGCTGCATGTTATGTTTATGAAGTTTTTCATTCTTCAGGAACACCCCAAGTAATTGATTATTCGGGAACCGAGAGTGGAGGCTAAGGTTTCTATTTATTCTATGGCTATTGTTTTACTGTGCTTAATTATATGTTTTTCATGGTCCTGTTATGTTTTAATGCAGCCGTTATGCGATCAAATGGATTCGAAAGTATCTTAAAGAAAATTGCCCATCACTGCAGTCGGAACTTCTGAAGACGGTGGCAGGATGTGAGGAGGAATGTAGCAGTGGAGGTGGAAAGAGCCGGCGTGGGGCACAGCTTTCAGATGGCGGTGATACAAATGGCAGGAGGGTAAGGCAACGGACCTGATACTGGGAGAAGTGAAAGTTCTGGGTGCTTGTATCTGTACAATATCATTGATTGAGTGTTCAAAGGAAAAATAAGAGAAAAAAGCAAGGGATTGGAAAATCAAACATTGCCACTGTAGCATCAATCTTTGCTTCGTGCTGATGTGGTGTGATGGCAATGAAATGGATCTTTTACTATAGGTCCTTAGTAGCAGGCTGACTTTTCAGAGAAAACTAACAATTCCTGTGTTAACTGAGAGGCGTGTGTCTTTCCACTGAACAAGCGTCCTTCCCACTTTATTTACAGTGCTTGCAGGCAAGTTAAATTTGAACAGAAACAGTTATGGATTTTACTGATTGGGTACTTAAACTATTTTATTTGTAAGATGCCACAATTCAAGAAAACACATTAAGAGTTTTTAGTTCTTAAAAAAGTAAGAGTCGAGCCTACGATTTGGAATTTTATGATGTAGTTCATAGCTTATGAACATTCTGGTTGTAATTGTGGCCGTTTAGATGAGGTTCAACTCTCTACTTTAGCTATCTGCTGGTTCAGACTGCTGTTACTGTACAGTGTCTGCCATGTTGTCTTTGGTGTACTTAGTTGTATGAATCAGACGATATCAGCAACAAGGTATTGTGGACATTCCAAGTCGCATTTAGGTAATGCACATTGGGCTACCTTCTTGCCTGCTTTATTTTTTGATAACATTATCCAAATATTTCGGTGATCGATATGGGGTGTGTTAGGTGAGTAAACAGGACCTACTGAAAGGTTATTTAAGAAAAAAGAAACACTGTGCTGAGGTTATCTGTAAGACTCTTAACGTTCATATGGCTGATTCAATTCTGCTCTACTCCATACTCCATGTTACGAAGTGCCATTTTATTTAATTTTTCTTAATACTTTTGACACTTTATTTCTCGGCATATCTTGTCCAGCCACTGCTATCTCAGAATTTTACAGTTTTTACGACACTATTATATGCTTTGATCCAAGTGTCTACTTTGTGTCAGTGTGTTGAACTCTAAAGTAGGCTTAGCAAGGTAAATGCTTATATTATAAAACAATAACGCTACATCGGTGGAAAGTAAATGACACCTAATCCCCTTACCTTAATGCGTTTTACATGTCCCCTTGCTCGGTTACCCGTGTTTTTACGTACTTAATATGTTGGGCAAGTTCGGATTGATGGGTCTGCTGTCTGTGCTAATGCAAATGACTGCAGAGATGATACTAAACGAAGACCTAGTCTCCTAAACTCGGGTCCCAGACCCGGTCGAATTAGCACTCCCTGGCTACCCTTTCGAGTTAGATAGTTAGATCCACTCTAAGAGCATATTTAGGAGAGAAACTAAGAAAATACCAAAATTTTAAACCAAACCAAACACCAAATTAAAAAAACACCAACCAACTTCAGGAGAAATATTAAATATTCGCCATCAAATGACGCGGTTTTAGATAAACTGCGCCATATAGCCCATGCGGCTTTCTCAAAACCGTGCTACTGAAGTCTATCTTAAAAGCCCAAGTCCACACGCGTGGTTTTCCAGAAACCGCGCGATGTGTTGCACATCAACTTTTTTCTTTTTTCTATTTCCAAATCTGTCGCCGCAGTTTTCGTAAAATCGCGTGATTGAAGCCCACACTCTCGTCTAAGCCCATGCGATGTTCCAAAAACCGCGAGAGATATTTGATACAGCACCAAAACAAACACGTGTTTGCTTTAATGTTTTTTTAGTGTTTTCATCAACATGTGTCTCTCTTAAAGATGAAAAAACACCAAATTATTTAAAATTTAGTGTTTGATGTTAGGATAGTCTCACCTAAAGATACTCTAAGAGTTCACGCATTGGGTTGACAAACAAATACAAGCAAAAACGCCTAGGTAACAACATAATTTTTCTATGCAGATAATCCTTGGGCAGTAGAATATAGCTGACTGGCTGTATGCCTGTATATTTAGGGTTGTGTATGAGTATGACCTACGCTGTCCTAATTTCTTAGTGAACTGGTCCAAGATATCGCCAAGTCCCTAACAATATAAAAAAGTTCCCCACAAAAAGGGTCCCCAACGATATGGATACGAATGTACGATATGATACACATTTTAAAATTACTTTATGAGATCTTGAAAGGGAAAAACTATTTTAAAAATCAACTGTGGAGATGTGAAAATGTGATGCATGTGGGTTGTGGGCTTGTGGCTGTGGAACCATCCACCTTGGCTGTCATCGTCACGCTCTCTTTGATTGGATCTTTTTTGCATGCATTCCACAAGCTGTTTTCAGACCATACCCTCGTTTAACATCCAGCAACAAACACATAAGATCAAATGGGATAAGATGTGTTGATTTTGTCAGATCTTCTCAATCTCATATACTCCACATACCAAAATTTTCACGTTTTCAGGAACACGAGTCTATAACTCAAAGTGTTAAAAAAAAAGACATTTGTTTATTACACAATACAATGTGACTATGTGAGGATGAAGTGTTTACTAGGAGCATGGTTTATGTAGTTAATAGATTCTTCGCAGAAAACAACCTTTAATTAATCTCGCGCATGGTGTCTGCTGTTGCATCAAGAAAATTCTGAAGCATATGATATAATCATATATGACACATTCACACAAAACGCTGATCAGTCTTGACTCCAGGAAAAAATTCGTTAGGATTTGCATTTTGATACTAAAGTGCAAATGTGAACACAAAATCTACTAGACTTAAATTTTTGGCACTAGTATTTTGGTACTGTGACGTGCTACACAATTATTTTTCTATTTTAGATTTCTAGTCATAAGCGCTCAACAAGTTGCACCGCTAGTCTCTGTTTTAAATAGCAAATCATATAGGCTTGGGCTAGCACGAGTATATCTTCATAGTAATGAGCGTTCCGAAACCGTTTCGTTTCAGTTTGTTTTTTATTTTCGGACCGTTAGATCACACATCCAACGATCTCGGATCTGGTCACTATGAGGATATCCTCGGGTTAGAAGAACTCCATCATATATCCCTACCTATTCCCTAAAAACAAAATGATAGGCGGCTGTCATCACGTCACTATCGATAACCTTTTGGCATTTGTTCGAGTAACTCCAAAGAGATTGTGATGCCAAAAACCAAAATTGTCTAAAACTTCAGCAAATACCAGAATGCCGACATTTGCGCGAAATATTAATCTCTGATTACATTAATTTCCATTGATGGTCTTATTTAAGCAAAACATTTACACCATTTGATTCTGTTGTAAATAAATTGGCAATCATAAATTTGCAGTTTTTGGTAAAATAATAAATGAGAGCTGAAAGGGACAAAAAATAGACTTGCCAAGAAAAGATAAACACACAAATGCTGGAAAAAGTAGACTGAATAAATACTCTGCTCACTCCCCAAGAAGAAAGATTGAATCTTTTGAGGAATTGAGGAAGTGGTTATGATTTATTTGATTATTTTGTGAAAGGGGAAGAAGAAAGGAAGTTTTAATGGGTTGTGAGGTTAATGCAAAAAAGGTTATTGGCAGTTCTTCATGGGGAATTACAAGTTTGTTAAGGAGAAAACATGTTGATTCAGCTCATAATGTAAGGACAAGTAATCATCAAGAATTAGCTAAGGAACTTTCTGTTCTTCAGCTCATTGCTATTGGTAATAATGCTTTTCTTTTTTTTTAATCTCTGTGTTCTTGAAACTGTTTTGTTCTTGTGCTTTGTTTCCCTCTTTTCAAGGTGAATAGAGAGTAGCAGCAGTAGATACTGTGATTTTTCAGTTTTTTTTTTGCACTAAATATGAATTACAATATACCGTTGGATGGTGCATAAATTGAAGTAGTAATTTTCTCATACGAATAATATTAAGCACATTTGAGTTAAGGAAACAATAGCAGAAAAGGAAAATGAAGGCAAATGAGCAAGACAAACAGACCCAAGTGAAAAGTAGACAGTCGGTAATCCTATCAATGCATTTACAGTTACGTTTGTGATTCCTCTAATCAGGTGTTGGATCTACCGTTGGAGCTGGAGTTTATGTTCTTGTTGGAACGGTTGCTAGAGAGCATTCGGGACCTGCCCTTACGGTTTCTTTTCTAATAGCTGGGATTGCCGCTGCTCTTTCAGCATTTTGCTA
This sequence comes from Coptis chinensis, assembly GCF_015680905.1. NCBI lineage: Eukaryota > Viridiplantae > Streptophyta > Magnoliopsida > Ranunculales > Ranunculaceae > Coptis > Coptis chinensis. The sequence goes on from NC_141462.1 coordinate 8,632,321, forward strand.
TGCAGAGCTTGCAAGTCGATGCCCATCTGCTGGAAGTGCCTATCATTACTCATACATTTGTGTTGGAGAAGGGTATGTATGCTTCTCAGATTTTGCGACATCCCCTCTCTTTTCTAAAAAGTGTAGTGCACATTGTTGGGAAACCAAATATTTGCGAGTTTAGTGCCATTATAGAAGACTGATTACTTACGGCAACTAATTTAGTTTTGGTATTGATTTTAGTGTTGCATGGCTGATTGGTTGGGCTCTTGTTCTTGAATACACAATAGGTGGTTCTGCAGTTGCTCGGGGCATATCACCAAATCTGGTATCGCTCCATCTCAAATTGTTTCCTCTAATCACTTGTGTTGTTCTTGAGGATTTGATTAAGTTATTATTTCCCCCTGCTATTTTTCTGATGTCGTTTAGATATTCTTGTTAATTGTATGTCAGTATTGTTTCATAGTCCACTGGTGCTGACCAAGCTTGGCATGTTCGCAAATTTATGTAATGGATCTCAAAATGGGAGAATAAAACTCAGAGAGAATGAGGGGGAAAGTAACAAAATGTGGAAAAAGTTACTGCAACATAAAATAGGCTGTATGAAACTAAGAAAGTAAAAAACCAGAAATATCATAATCAGATGTTTGATTCACATTTATTTAAGAGTGATAACAACATTTAACTTCAGAATTGCTAGATGCCAAATCCACTTCTATCCATGTGAGCACGATAGTGGCGGTAACTAAAATTGAAAATAATAAGTTGTTGCATGAAAATGTATTTGGATTCTATATTACTTATATGTGGCTGTATATGACACTATACCTTTGGATGACAAGTTCTCAGCGTAGACAAGCTTGTTGTAGCTACTAGTCTACTACAAGACTTGGAAATATGTATAATAGATGCAATTTTTCATGAGATAGCACAATATGTGACTAAATTATTTGGACAAACAAAAAAGAAACAACGGTAAGAAGATTTGGACTCCTAGCTAAGAAGAAACTGTAATGTGAAGATTTTGAATTTCAAATCCATCTCCAAAGAATGTTACGTTGTTGCAATTAGTTGCTAGGTACAGGTTATATTGTTCAACTTTGTACAAAGAATGTTACGATTTTTGTCTCAGCAGCTCCTTAAAAATGCTGTACATTTTAAATCGCAAATTATGTTCCTCAACAGTGATGAATATGTCCACAATTTTCACAGGCATTGTTTTTTGGAGGCAAGGATGGTCTCCCTTTTTTCTTAGGCCGTGTAGACATACCCTTGCTTGATGTGGTGGTTGATCCATGTGCAGCTCTTCTTGTTCTTATAGTGACTGGACTGTTGTGTGTTGGGATCAAAGAGGTTTTATTTTGGCTGCACTTTTTCTTTCTATTGCAGTCTAGTTTTCTTGGTTTTTCTAAAAGTTCCATCAACTGCTATTTTTGCAGAGCTCCTTTGTACAAGCCATTGTCATGATTGCAAATGTCTGTGTCATGGCTTTTGTTATAATAGCTGGTGCATATCTTGGTTTTAAGGCCGGATGGGTTGGATATGAACTTCCTAGTGGGTAAGGAAGTTCTTATTATCAATTTGGGGAAAAAGTAGTGTGTATATTAAGCTTTGAAGTGTAGTTCATTTCTTCTTTGATTTCATAGGTATTTTCCTTTTGGGGCGAACGGAATGCTTGCTGGGTCTGCAACAGTCTTCTTTGCATATATTGGTTTCGATGTGGTTGCCAGCACTGCCGAGGAGGTAGATGTGGCTCTCTTTGGTCTTTTTAATATCATTCTGTGTGGAAACTAATTGTATGCTTATATGTGGTTCATGGCTTTCATCTAAATGGGTGAAGTCCCAGTGAGTGTTGGATGCAGGTCGATTTGCTACACTGTACTCTCGATAATGCAATGCCTACCACTCTTTTTTCTTTTTCTTTTTGAAATAGTAAATTCATCTATTGTAGATATTAAATCTGAGCTTTTCTATGCAACAATTGTAACAGTCGGTGAATATTTCTCGTATGCAAGTGTCAGTGCATTGTTATCCCCATCCTTTGTTTGTAAAATCCCTTATTAAAAAATGAGATAACAATTATGTTTAGAGTTCCTTGTTTAATACTAGTATAGGAAACAGACTTCTCACTTCTCACATATTGGTAAGTTTGACAACCCGTGAAAACTTTATCCATGAAAACTATTGACACTGTATCCATGAAAGCTTTATAGACATATAAATATATAATGTTTCTTCTTTTGCTTTTGATCGGTACTTGCTAAATTTCTGTTGGAAATTCAATGTAAAGTTCCTTACGGTGGTTTAATATGTTTGAAGCGTAGTAAGTTTCTTGTTACCACCTCTCCATTACGTCGATACTCTTCAGGAGATTGTGAATTTTTATGTTATGTTTATTCTAAGCTGTTATTATTCATTGAAGGTGAAGAATCCTCATCGCGATTTGCCAATTGGTATTGGGGTTGCTGTGTTTATATGCTGCGCTTTGTACATGCTGGTTTCTGTTGTTATTGTTGGGCTTGTACCTTACTATGCAATGGATCCTGACACCCCCATTTCCTCTGCATTTTCCAGCCATGGGATGCAGTGGGCAGCGTAAGTTTCTTAACTATGCAAATTTCAGTCTTAGGTTCAAGCTTGGGTAATTTTGTTATACTGATTTTGTGTGTTCATTTCGTAACTGTTCTCATTGAAGGTACATTATTACAGCTGGAGCAGTCACTGCACTTTGCTCAACCTTAATGGGTTCACTTCTTCCACAGGTAACATATTTTTTAACATGCTAACTTCTAGATGTTTCATGTCATTGTTTACAAGGTTTGTTAATGAGCTGTGAGTTCTTAGAAGATAAACTGCTTGTTCATTCAAATGGTTTTCTATCTTTGTTCTTAATGAACACACTCTAATTACTAGATAAAAGTAAAGATGGGGATTTGTAGCAAACGCCCTCTCATATCAACCTACATACTGTTTTCTAAAGATTTTGTTAGATTTAGATCTTCGAGGCGAACTAAAAGTACTTTCTCACTTGGTTATTATGATTTTGTCAGAAATCTAACCAATCACCTCCTACTTATTTTTTAAGTGAAAATTTTATTGATAACGAGTTTGTTTATTTATTTTTTATTTTTATGATTTTAGTTTCCGTTCTTCCGTTGGTTAGCATTTGAATAATATCCAAGACGTCTAATACACCAACAAAGCTATCAGGCTAACACTTTGAAATCGGCATACTTGTAACGCCTCGGACATTAGCTTATATTACCAAGTCTGAAATTTTTTAAATGAAAGCTTTGTCTTAGATCAAATTCTCTTCCTTTTCCAGGTTCTGGTGAAAGGATTTTATAGTTCGTTGAGAGTTTCTTAAGAGTTGTAGATTATAACTGTTCTCTTCCCACCACGTGTTTAAAGTTCTAGATTGTCCTAGAAGTCTTTTCAGTGGAAATGTATATTTGCTTACTCATGATTACATCACCTCTTAAATTTTTTCCATCTCATACATTTGTGATTTTTATTTTGTTCAACCTTATAGCCTCGAATCCTGATGGCAATGGCTAGAGATGGATTACTTCCACAATTCTTTTCTGATGTTAACAGACGGACACAAGTTCCTGTCAAGGGCACAATAGTGACTGGGATTTGTGCTGCATTCTTGTCATTTTTTATGGATGTTTCACAGTTAGCTGGGATGGTAAGTTAATCACTCCGCTTGATCTTTCATTAGGAGATCATCACTGCTTTTATATCCTACTTCAATTTTAATGAGGTCTGAACTTCAAAAATTAAGTACTTCATTAAACTTATTGCACCTAAGAAAAGGATGGATGAGTAAAGTTTCCCCGCCTAGATTTATGCTATTCAATTGATCTCTTGCGCGATCAGATGTTCACAAGCTTATGTTCTTCTTACAATCTTAGGAAATTGTGATTCATGCATAGTTAGAACCACATTCACTTCTAGGTTAAAGTCCATTGGTATGGACTTATTTGATGCTCTTATGTATTGGTATTTGGGCTCTGAAATCGTTGGTTCCCTTCTTTTATGGTATATGAGAGGGTTGCATTGTTCTCTAGTCATACTGTTACAGTGTCGTCTTGTAAAGATGGAAGATATGTAGTTCACAAAATCAAACCGAGGTGCTACTTTTGTGCAGGTTAGTGTGGGAACACTTCTTGCATTCACCATTGTTGCGATTTCTATTTTGATACTCAGATACATCCCCCCAGCTCTGGTGCCACTGCCGCCATCACTTCAAGAATCAATTGATTCAGAGTCAATTCCAGACAGTAGTAATAATCAGGAAAATAACGATATCAATCCAAAAGACATAGCTGGAATATCTGGGAATAGTCAGCAGCATCTGCAAGCAGATGCCGAAGCATCACTTGCTTATCCTCTTATCATTAAGGACATTGATCAAGGTAATTGCAGTACAAACACCTTCAGGTATTATTTCGGAGGATATAGGCCTACTTCTTAATTTATGTGCAAATCCAATTCGACTTGGGTAGGAACAATTAGGACTGTTCAAGTCAAATTTGTCTTTAGTTCCAACAGTAGGTGCCTGTGATAAAAAATTTGAACCATTACTGTGATATACTTTTCTTTTCAAAACTTCTACCTTTCCAGTTTTACAGTGGGTTTCATTAGCAAGAGACAAAAGAGAGCGAATTATTTTCTTTCCTTGTTCTTTTGAAATTACATTTTCCTATAAAAGCTTATATGCAAGTGATCTACTAGATGGTATAAATTAATGAGGACACTTACTGGGGAAAGTGGTGTCCTCATTAGTTTGGATTGAGGTAACTTGTGCCTTGGTTATCCGTGTAAATTGCAACGTTATTCATACTTATTTCTACCAATGGTCTATATCAATATTAAAGAAACAAATGCTGTAGATGAATCCGAGGAGCAAAAGAGGCGAAGAGTTGCAGCTTGGGGCATAACATCTGCATGTATGGGCGTGCTTTTCCTCACCTCTGCGTCATCAGCTGCATACCTTCCTAGGTAAGGTTCACTGCTAAACATTATTGGTTTATGGTTTGCATCAATTCTCCCCACTTTTCGATTTTTCAAGTAAGTAGCCCTTCATGGTTCTCTTGCATCGATCTACTCTTTTATCCAGTTTTCGGAGGTTACAAGGTGCAGGTTTCTCTGCTTTGCCTTCATATTTTTTAACAACTTGTACCATGGAAAGAGATTATGTTCACCCAGTGTATTATCACTGTTGAGATGTTTGTTATTCTCCTGCAACGGATGTGTGAAACCTTGTGGTATAGTATAATGTTCCTGGGCCTCTCCACTTATAACCTTTTGATTTTAAGTTGGATGCTCATAATCTATAAGAATCACCATAACTGACCTAGTTGCTGGACACTGAAGATGGCAAGTTTGTAAATACTTTATAGGATGGTTGAACAACACCAAGAGATATTGAGGTAAAACTAAAAAAGTTTTTATCCATTATAGGGACTTGGAAGTATCATATCAATGTTATTTATTATTCTTTGAGAAATTGCATCAAACTTAGGGCAACTCATGTATCAAAATCAAGAAGTTGAACCTTAGTTCTGAATCAATAATGTTTTGGATGCCATGCGTATTTGTTTATATCAGCTTTGCACGCATATCAGTGTGCGCAGTTGGAGGTATGCTCCTGTTGTGTGGTCTATTTATACTCTACTGGGTTGACCAAGATGATGCAAGACATAGCTTTGGACATGCTGGAGGTATCTTTTATATTCAATCTTGCATTGCATTACCTTGAAGTTCTAAGAGAATAATGTATGTTAAAAACTCAGGCATGAAAGTGCTTATAATATAGAATTGATCATATAATTGACTGGATTTTCGGCAGGTTTCCTTTGCCCATTTGTTCCACTCCTCCCCATTGCGTGCATTCTTGTTAACGTCTATTTAATGATAAATCTTGGGTGAGTACTTTCTATTCTCCTGCCGTGTGTTGTTTTAATTTATTTTCTTCTCTTCCTGTAGGCGTGTAGCAAAGCCCTTCATTTTCCGTGAATGTTTTGGATTTAGTACCGTGTTGTACCCTACCAGTCAGTAAGGTCTAATCTCTTGTAAACTTCTAAGACATTTCTCCTAAACTCAGAGCTGACACATGGATTAGTGTTTCCATCTGGATGATTATTGGAATATTTGTCTATCTATTTTATGGAAGAACCCACAGCTCGCTCACAAGAAACGCAGTTTATGTGACAACTTCTCATGCTGAGGAGATCTACAGAAGCTCTTCAGAACATTTGGCCTAAGAAAAGAATGAATACATTTCGGAGGAGTCAAAAACATGTACTGGTAGTCACATTGTTACCAGTTTGTCATATATGAATACACATTTATATTTAGCATGGCTGAATGACTTCAGTCTTGTTTTTTTATACCAATTCTTCGGTAAGGATGTTGTAAATTATCTGCTACTCGAAAAATGTTAATTATTTTCTCTGTTTGATATATGCATTGAGATGTGTTCTACTGCAATTTATAGAATACTTGGGTTTTGTTGGTTATAACTAGACAGTTTGAACAGCATTATTATTTCAGATTGCAAATTAGTACAATAATTAAGTAGAAAACAGGCTTCATATCATCAACCTGTATGGCTGTACGAATCCAAAGTTCAAATAAGTTGCTTGAGTTCCCAGAAACATATTTCGTTCTCATCATCAACATCTCTATGTACTTATGTAGTATATGTACTACGGAAGTTTATATCAGGTCGTGGAACACTTTGAATCTTAAGGGTTCAAGATCGGACCCAAACTGATTCACGGATAAAATGCACCTTCTTCAAGTTATATAAGTACCTTTGTGTTTTCTGGCGGTTCTGCTGTATGTCGAAGCCAACTTTCAGATTAGAAGCACTAGATTGCTGCCTCTCTTTCGCCACAACTTTGCTCCTTCGAGCCACCTTTCAAAACTCAGATTCTCTGACTAATGCATATAGCGTGTGTTGCATTGTCATTGGAAGCTTCTCAATGTCGTGTGTTCCGGCAGTACCAACCAGCACACCAGTTTCTTCATTAAGCAAAGCATCACTTTACGATGGTGGTCTCGGTTCTTCGGTAACGGAAGCTCGATTTCATGATCTTTTAAGTAGAGTTTGTCAAGCTTCATCAGTTAAAGTTTGCAGAAATTATATAACCAAGGTCAGACTTTAGAGGCGGAGCTAGGAATTTGGATGCGGGTTAACATAATTTGCCTTTCTTTTTCTTTCTCCGGATTGTACAAGAAACATATACAAATGACTAGATGATTGGTTAGAAGACATTTAGTTTTAGAAAATTGGATATTTGGTAATATATATATACTAGCCATGCAGCCCGACCTGTGGCCGGGCCTGTTATTCTTAAACCCATAATGTCTGGGCCTATATTTAAGGGAAGCACTTGGAAGTTTAATATATCCATATCCAATAAGTAATACATATCATGATCCATTAACTAATCCATATCCATATCTATTAACTAATACATATCCATATCTATTAACTAATACATATCCATATCCATATCCAATAAATAATACATATCAATTAACTAATCCATTGTTTTTTAGAATTTGTTTTTTTTTATCCCATGCGTACATTTGAAATAATGAAATAATGCGTAGCTTTGTTTTTTGTTTTAGCATAACACACGAAAGGACAATTTTAATTTATATTAAATTAGAGAGCAGGCCAAATTCAGGGTTAGTTTGGTAAGAAGGCAAGTAATTTCAAATAGAGACTATTTTAAAAACTTTGCTGATGTGGCTCACTATGAGCATCTTGGGAGAAACGGATATTAATATAGGTAGGATGGGGCAGGTTCCGTTTACAACACTTTTTATACAATGTTTTATACAATACCCCCCACCGGACCCTTCAAGATGTTTTAAGGGCTAATTTTATGTTGATAAGATGTTCTCACCATGGATATGACCTCCATAAAAAATTGGGTCCTTTGAACATTTTTAAGTTTGCCAAAAAATGGTTACAAAATTGATATTTTTGGACCGTTGATAAAAATTCAAAGGTTGAGAGCAATTTTTTTCGTGGTTAGGAGTTTTCAAATTAGCTGAATTTTTGTAGAGATGATCTCCATGATGTGAAGATCATATCTACAAAGAATCAAGACTTAATTTATATTTTAAAGGAATATTGTATAAAACGTTGTATAAAAAGTGTTGTAAACATAACCTACCCCTATATATATATATAGTCCTTCTCTTAAAAGTACCTACTTAAGTTAACTTTAAAATAATTACGTAAGTAAAACTTTACCTACAAAATGAATTTAAACCTATTTTTTTGTGGATATGATATACTCAATATTAATATCATCTCTACTAAATTTCAATTCATTTGGAAACCTCTAACATTGGCAAAAAACAATTACAAAAATTCAACATATCTAGACCGCTAGATTTCTTTTTAAAGATGACAACAATTTTTATCGATATTAGAAGTTTCCAAATGAGCTGAAATTTTGGGAAGATAATCATTATGGTGAGTGCTTCATAACCACAAAGGTTTGAATTCATTTTATAGGTGAAGTTTTAAGTACCAACTTATTTTAAGTTAATCAAGTGAGCGGAGCGAACGATCTTGGGCCGGGTGGGGGTAAGATGGCCCAAAACATTACTTGGTTGGTTTTTGTCTGTCCTCATCTTCTCCTATTCATCCCTCTCCCTCTCAATCTCTCCCTCTCCCTCTCCCCTCTCCACTCCTCTCTCTCCCTCTCCGCTCACGCCCCACTGCTATGCAGTTTACTAGTTTAAATAGCTATTTTTTAGAGAATTAATGTATATATATATATAGGATGATTTTGGACATACCTAACAAAACACTCCCATACCTCATAACTAACATAAATTTTTGTCATACCCCACCTAAATCCAATAATATCTCCCAAATTAATTTGGGGTATTTCCAAATAAGAGTAGGAGAAAAAGGAATAAAAAAAAAAAAAATAAAAAATAACAACACGTCTATGAAAAAATTGGAAAAACAAAATAACGACAGGAAAACGAAAATGGGGAAAAAAATGGAAAGAATGGGAAGAAACTTGATGCTGGATTTGCCAGCACATCAGCTAGTGGCAATGCATCTGTTTATCTAAATGAAGGTACCCTAATCTATCTATCTATCTATATTTATTATTATTATTATTATTATTATTTAATTTTGATTTACCACTTTTTTCAATTCCGTTGGAACAATATATTGGAGTGCATATAGTCTGACTTAACGTTTGGGGATTTTTCATTTACTATCTTGTAGTCGGTTATTCTGGAGATTCTATTCCTTGTACATCCGGCTTAGCGGAATCTTTTCCTAGAGCTGAGCGGTCTAGTGGTTCTATTTTTTATATGGGGCGAATGAAGCTTAGTAGTTCTGTTGATCAGGAACCCAGCACAAGTAGTGAAAGGTGGAAATCATCAGATTCCTCACTCTCTTCAGGTTATAATTTTGATCTCAAAAGTTACTCCAATCATATCCCACTTAACCCTGTAACATCGAAACTGGAACCCGTGGAATCGTCCATCTTTTCTTGACTCTCTTAATGTTCCCAGAGTCTCCCCTTCCTCCCACTTGTCATTGAGTGAAAATAAAATCGAACCATATATGTCTAGAAGTTCTATATTTCAGAGTGCGAGATACACCAACATTCTCTCGTTTATGGGCGTTATTTGACAAGTGGAAAACTCCAAATATACCTTATGCATCACAAAATGGGAACAATTCAGTTTTAGTGTGAGCACCAAGAAGAAATGCAAGGTGCAGGTGTCAAGGACAAGGTATAAAAATGGAATCATGAGTTTGCTACAATGAAGCGGGATGAAAACTTTGCTACTCGAATAGGTTTACTTGCTTTCTTTTTGGGTTCACTTCATAAGTCTTAAACAAGATCTGTTGTGCATGCTCTCAAGATATCTATCTCTCATCTCCTTGGTAGCCCTTAACTTAGCAGCTATGATTACTTGTTGGATCTATTGGGCCCTTCACGTGTACAACATCTGCTATAGGTTTTATCCAAGGATATGGGTTCTTGAGGAACCACTTAATGTTAATTATTCTCTGTACCCTTTTCTCATTGAGAATCAATAAAGTTGACTCAATTTGCTTGTCTTGACATTTATTCTCGTGTCTTTTGTTGCAAAGATATTGAAGATCTAACACAAGCAAAGTTCTCTATGGAGCGAGATCCGAATGCCTCGGGAGCCTTTAAATGAATCATTACCTCATCAAAATTCTTCACTCCTGCGATAGTTATAACCAATGGTAATCATAAAGTTATAGTAGATATATTTTGCTACAAACACATTTTGAATTTTTTACCCTTGATCATCCATCAGAAATTTCCTGAAGTTTATTTTCCCACAAAGGTATAGTAGATATATTCTGGTATCTTTACATTACTTAATAACATCTGTGGTATTACTGGTATAACCTACAATTTGATTTTCTTGACCTCCCAAATGCACCAATTATTTTTTAAATATCTACTTGATGTTGCTGTGCTTTCATATTGCCTAATAATTTCCTCATTTGTAGGCCCGGAGAGGTGGTATTGACGAACGATTTGCTATTGAGATGCTTATTGGCTACCATTTTCACCGTATCAACAGCAATGGCCTCGGCAAGATCCTCAACAGTAATAACAACAAAGAACAACACCAGAACCATCTCCACTTCTTTCCACTTGCTTCAAATTTTTTCACTTCTTGATGATATTCCTTGATGCACTGGCTGTGTTGTGTCTTTCTTTGCTCCTGTACCCTCTTCTTGTTGTGCTGCTACTATAATCAAATGCTTGTCTCTGTTTTTCCCGTGCTGTGATAAGATCCCCCATCTATGCTAAGAAATTTTTTTAGTTGTGATGTAAACGACTTTGGATGGTTTTTATTTTCTTTATCAAAATAAATGTTTGTTTCCCTGTGTTTGCTATCAATGGATCCATAAGCTCAAAATGGAAAGAGCACTCACTAGTTGAGAGGTTGATGGTTCGAATCCATCTGGGTCTAATATCATGATACAAGAAAAGTGTCTTTTATCTTTTGAGATGTTTTCCTCACCATTAATCCTCCTCTTTCTGTTGCTCTTTGTGTCGTTATAATAAACTTAGCTAAGAAGAGTGCTTGCTTCTATAGTTAAGTAAGTTTTAGTGTAGGATTTTGCATGTAAGCGTGATCCATGCCACCATATATAGTATGTTTACTATTACAGAGCTCTATATTTCATTGAAAGTGGGCACTCTTGTTCTCCCTGTTAAATTCAAGTTCAGATCACTGTGACATTGGTTTTAGAATGTGCTTAATTATGAAACCCAAGTTATATCAGTGGCAAATGATCTCCCACCTCCACTTCTTTTTTTGTTGACTATTTATTCTCTCATAAGCGACTGCCTTCACCTCAGAATCACCCTCTAGTCTTCCTTATATTTCAAAGAATCAATACTTCACTTCACTCATAATTCAGTTGAAGCAAAGACAATGCATTTGGAGATGCACTACTAATAGGATGAGGCTGTTCAAAGTAAAATTTTATCAAAAAAAAAAAATGGTTTACGTTTCTTATACTCAGTATGCACCCAAAAAAAATAGCACTTTGTTTAATATTGCAAACAAACTCACATTTTTGTTTGGTGTTTGTATCTGTTCATTGTAGTAATCCAAAATATAATAGTCTTCTCAAGCGTTCTCCGTTAAATCAAAATTTGATTTTGAATTTTTTTCTTCATTCTCGTTTGGTTGGTATTCATCCTCATTACTTTGGTACGATTGATTCAAATCAAAAGTGGGTGTTTGCATGTTTGTTGATGAGATAAAAAAAATAAGAGGTTATTGGAGAAGAAGAAAAAGGAAAAAAAAAAAAACCGAGCGGTCTTTTTCTTCTGAATCACGTAGAGTAAATGACTTGTTTTAGTCAATAAATATCTTGGGTACGTCTAATAAAAAAGAAGGGTAATTTAGGAAGTTAAATGTGTCTAAAATCATTTTATTTATTTATTTTAAAGTTGGGGTACATGAGTGTTTTGTTGGGTATGTCCAAGATCACCCTACATATATGCTTCAAGAAACTCTCTTTAATATTATATTGTAAACGGACAAAAGCAGATAATTATAATTCGGAGTTTGGACTGTAATAATAAATTAAAGAGCCAAAAAGGATTTTGATTTTATTTATTTATTTATTTATTAAGTGGAAATTTTATTGATAATGATAACGAGTTTTACAAATAATTAGGACAAGCGTGCAACAAGCTGCGCCGCAAGTCTTTGGCATATCCTATCATTCTAAATACAAACTCGTTAGAACCAGCTCTCATTACGTTGCAGTCCATAACTTTATGCAATATCTTAAGGAGCTCAACAGATTGTTGTATCAAGAAACCAAAAGTGTCGAAACTGAACGGAATGAAACAATACTGGTTAGCTCTACAAGTCTCCTCGTGTTTCTCAATCTTCTCTGCTGCTACTCTATTAGCTGCCTCTCCTACCTCAAAGACTCCATTCCCAAGCCCTACCAACGGAGAGGCTCAAGTTACATCAACACATGTATGTCTTTCCGTCTCCCCTCAAACCAACTGTAGATCAATACATCCGCAGGCTGAAGTGTAGATCTTCCCTCATTCGGATCAGTGAGAAAATTCACGGGAGCCTCTTTCTTCACTTGTACTCCAGCCCTCCAAAATACATCACATAAAATATCTCTGATATGATCATGTCGGTATTTGAAACCTGGAAAATGTCTACAATGTGATGCATAGTCCCTGAAAGCATCTAGTCTACTACTTTTACAAACAGGGCATAGACCACCATCAGACCATCAAAGTACAAAGGAATCATGAGACGGTACCGGAGAATATAACGATACTCCACCGGCGACATACACTGTCCAAGTCCCTCCATCGGAATAGCAAATATAAAATCCTTTGCATGTTCTGACTGCAAGCATTCAATGACTGCTTTTTGACAAACAGATAACACAAACTCCCTCTCAAGACCAGCGACAATCTTACTATAGAACGTTTCCACCAAAACTTTTTGTGGTTTTGAAGGGACGGTAGCATTCACAGCCATAGAACTGTGGTCAAAATCGGGTAGACAGAGACTTAATACATTGCTAGCAACATCAAAAATCTCATCCAAAGGCACTGGGCCACAAGTCCTAAGAATGTTGTTCTGAAGCTCAGAAGTCTAACAACGGGATGCCACAAAAGCAAAAGTAGAGACATCAGTGGCACAACCACAATAAGAATATTTTTTTTTGTCTTCACTTAGGGCGTTTATTTTAATTGTTTTCGTTCTACTTCACAATTCCAATCAATGCCTTAAATAGATTAAAAACTAAATTCATTAGAATAAACAAGCAAAACTAATATAGAAAAACATTCAACATAATAAATTTATCATAATGAAAATAAATAAATAAAGGAATTAGAGAATTTAAAATATAGAGAACGTTACCAATGAAAATATTATGAAATATTGGGACTCGGAGTGTGTGTGTGTTTTAAGAAGCATTTTATTGATATATAAACAAACTACATTGGGAGAGGCAACAAACGCACCACAAGTTGTGGTGCTAGTCCCTTATGAATAGCAAACTCTACTCTCCTAATAACAAACCATTAGAGACCGTACAAGTTGTTGTTGTTTCCACAAAAGTTTAGAGTGTACTCTCGACCCCTAGCTCCGCCATTGACCAAGGTGTCTCATGGTTATGGTCATTGTATAATCAGATTTTACAACCCTTGAAATCAGAATGTAATCTCTAATCTTACAATCTCTCTCTCTCTTTTTCTCTCTGTTTTTTCTTTTTTCTCCTCTTTCACTTTTTCTCCCTCTTCTTATACCCTCTAACCGCTAACTGCTTCTTGGTTCCATGATCTCCACCTCTCTCTCCCCACGATTGCTAACCGCCCACCTACCATCTTAGGTATCGCGGCCTGGATCCCCTACTCATGACGTCTCTTCTACTAACTTACCTCCACTCTAGCTCATGAACCCTCCTTTTCTTCACGTATCTCTTGAGTCCACGTCCTTCTAATATTTCGCGGACTCGATCCTGTGCTCTCCCTCTCTCCTGCCATATACTACCTTGATCCATGAGACGTGTCATCCTGTTGGTCCTGAATTTGGCTGATACAGTCATGCCAACTGTAATAGCTTACAAGATGGAATATAACTTTCGACTTGCCACTTGTTTTTATATTAATTATTTTTCTGATGCATTTTTTGTTGCTAGTCGATTTTATGATTGTAAAAGTTTGTAGATGATCCTCTAGTATCCCTTTTTGAGAAGTTATGTGCGCAAATTCTTAGTTGTTGATTTCTATACCATACTCAAGATAATAACGTTTGTTTGTTTTTCGAAAAAATAGATGATCTTGTTTTTGTACATACCATAGTAGGCACTTGGTGCAATAGGAAAGGAATAATTTAAATTACATTCAACAATTAAATATGAGTTATAACAAGGGGAAAAAAATTCATACTATAATACTGGGTTTGTACTTAATTAGAATGTGAAATCCTTACTTTCTTGGTAGCGAAACTGTTGTGTTATTTTGAATAAAACAAGAGGTGAACTTGGGCTTAGGCTTGGGCTCTCTTTGATCCCTTATCTTCTTTTTGGTAAACCATTTTTCTTAAACTGTTTCTAGATAAGTTTGGAAACAGAATTTGATATAGATTGGGAAACAGATGTGATAGACTTGTAGAATCCAATTCTTATCGGGAAACTAGATCAGTACCCTATCCGGATCTACTAAGTGTTCCACGTTTTTCCTCTATAAATACTCCTAGAGCAGCAGCTAATATGATATGCGAAAAACTATTTTCTATACTAAGTTGAGGGCTATCATAAGATCAGTATCGTGGTTATTTTTTTCTTCTTTGGTTTATCTGCAGTAAACAAAGGAGAGTTTATCTGGCTGTTGTATCTTGGAGGTTGACGCGCTTTGTCTGTATAAAGAGGAACAGACGCAAAACAACCTTAAAGAAAACGTTTGATCCGTGCCTCAGCCAGCCTTCTTATTCACAGTTTGTTCTTATTGCAGCAATTGTTACCAACAATTTTAAGGTTGTTTGACGATGAATACGAAGAAAGGTTAAGATTTGTTTATTGGTTTTCGTTTATGGGATAAGCGATTACGAGGTATGAGATTTCGTTATGATTACGGGATTATTGAGCATACTACATGCATACTATATGGTATCCTTTAATATCCTTTTACTAATAACTGTTGCGGACGGTGATAAGTATTGTGATCGAAGTTTATAAACTATAGATGTCTTTATTTGGTGATGATCTTTGTCCGTTAACGAAAAAGTTTCGATGCACATGCTGAGATGCTTCCTGACCACCTTGTGAACACCATAATAATTTGCTTATTTTCGTGTGTGAAGTTGCTCCAACTACATGATTTTTAAACGTGTAGGTTCTTTCTTATTAGCAAAGAAAAAATCGTGTAGGTTCTTTCTTATTAGTAAAGAAGGATTCAATGAAAGTAAACAAGGTGCTGATGTTTATGTGATATGATATATGGATTGAACGTGTTATTAGCTTAAAATCATATGGTCAATATATGTTTAGTTAAATGATTACTCTAATGGATCTCTCCTTTTGTAATTCATGAGTCCGACTTCGAAGGGGAAGTTATCTCGGAAAAATATTCTCTCGAGTATGGAATAGACATAATGGAGATGCATGTAGGAGCTGTGGAGCCAGGAGAACGTGCTCTTCTTAGTGATGATCTCATTGCGACTGGGGGTACCTTGTGTGCTGCAATCAGGCTACTTGAATGAGTTGGAGTAGTGGTGGTTGAGTGCGCTTGTCTTATTGAGTTGCCAGAGCTGAAGGGTCGGGACCGCTTGGGAGACAAACCACTTTGTTCTTTCCGACTTCGAAATTCGGACTACTATGACACTCTCAACGAAAAATGCCATAACTTTCTGCTCAAACGTTGGACTTGCGAACCGCTTTTTGCGTTAGAAAGCTAACTCAGAGATGTTTCTAACGGTGTATGGCTTGAAGTCTAATTCGTCCAGAGCTGATTCAGGTTTACAGATCTTTATGGGCTAATTTTCGTCCAATAGCGAATTGAAACATGGTAATCCAATTTTTCAATCAGATAGGTATCGTATTCCTTACCAAATATATGCAATTATTTGTTTTATATTGTGAGATGGATTAAAACATAGAATTACATGCTACGATTTTAATTTAAGGAAATTTAAAACCTAAGTCTATATGTTATAGTTATTTATCTAGTTAATATGTTGTGGCACTGGGTGTTGGTTAACATGTTTTGAAAGTTTTTTCATTGACTAGATATAATTGTTTGAGATTAATTTCTCTTTTGTACATATATGATCACCAAGGTTGGTGTCTTTGTTGGTAAAAGATATGCATGTAAGGAGATATTGAAGTTTGTTGATCCCACATCTAGTAGTAATGGAGCTACACTTCTATTGATATAGAACCCCACACTTTAGATGAGGTCCAACTGAGGTTTGGGCCAAGTGATGGCTAAGGTTGGGGACAGTATCAGTCTTAGGTGAGACATATGTGAGGGTACCATGGATGGTCCCTAGGCTTGGCCCTGGTCATGCCTGACTAGTGAGACAAAGTCGATGGTTCGGTTAGACCAGTTTCGGTCCAAGGTGGAGATTGTTAGGTGTATGGACCGAATTGGATGTTATTGATCTTAATAATCTTATACCTCTACTTACATGATTTCTTGTTCAATTAATATTTGGCATAGTAGATTATGTCATATTAATAAGAAATATGTTAAGAACATGAGCATACTTAGTTTAATTCCTAATTTGAATGATGATGATTTTGTATACGGTGAATCTTGCACTAAAACCAAAATCACAAAGAAGCGTCACAAATCAATTGAAAGAAATACAAATTTGCTAGACTTTGTATACACTGATATTTGTGAGCTTGAAGGTGTTCTGACTAGAGGTGGTAAAAAATATTTTATTACGTTCATTGATGGTTGCTCGAAATTTACATATGTTTAATTGCTGAAGATAAAAAGTGGTGTTTTTTATGCTTTTAAAGCTTATGTACTTGAGATTCAAAATCAGTATGATAGGAACATTAAAGTAATTCAAAGTGATTGAGGTACTGGATATGGTTATGCTGATTTTAATTTTTTTTCTTGCAATCACATGGTATAATCCATGAGACGACAGCTCCTTATTCACATGAAATGAATGGAGTAGCTGAACGTAAGAACAGAACTCTTAAAGAATTAATTGTTGATATGTTGCTTAGTTCTAGTCTTCTAGAGCACCCTCAAATTTGTGGAGGAAACTGTTTTAATTATTAGCTATATATGTGTTGGATATAATTGCTAATTCTAATACAAATGTTACATTTTATGAGCTATTGAAGAACAGGAAGCCTAATTTGAGTTGCTTCAGAATATGGGGATGTTTGGCTTTTGTAAGGAAGCATGATCCCAAGATATCAAAGCTTGAGAGCAAAGCTTATGAGTGTGTCGTTTTAGGCAATGCTATGGAGAGCAATGCCCTACGTTTTTCTAGATATGAAGAGTAATATTTTTGTTGATCATCTTATATTGAGTTTCTTGAAGATAGATTTCCATATTTATCTAGAAATAGTGGGGGTGCTAGTGGGGGTAGTATCCTCCAAGGCCCCTAATAATGATATTTCTGACACTGACATATCTAGATTGCATGATAGGATCATGGACACAGAAGATGAACCTAGAAGATATAAAAGAGCTTAGGGTCACTAAGGTTTTGGGACCCGACTTTGTCACTGTACTTTGGAAGGAGATCCCTCCTCCATTGAAGAAGCTCTCATATCTTTTGATTTCAAGTTTTGGAGAGAAGTCATTCAAGTGAGATTGATTCTCTCATGGAAAACAAAACTTGGAAACTTGTTGATTTGCCTATTGGTTGTAAAACTATAGGAATCAAATGGGTTTTAAGAAGGAAGTTTAAAACCGATGGTTCAGTGGATAAGTTTAAAGCAAGACTTGTTATCAAGGGCTTTAGACAAAGAGAGAACTTGGTTTCTTTGACACATATTCACTTGTCACACGGATAACATCTATTAGAGTATTATC
This sequence comes from Coptis chinensis, assembly GCF_015680905.1. Lineage (NCBI taxonomy): Eukaryota > Viridiplantae > Streptophyta > Magnoliopsida > Ranunculales > Ranunculaceae > Coptis > Coptis chinensis. The sequence continues at coordinate 8,650,416 of NC_141462.1, forward strand.
TTCTGTTGATGTTGTTCATAATCTTGTTATTCATCAGATGGATGTTAAGACGACCTTTCTAAACCGGGATTTAGAAGAAGAGATTTACATGGATCAGCCAACAGGTTCCGTGGTAAAAAGGTATGCAGAGTACTTAAGTCACTTTATGGGTTGAAACAGGCACCTAAACAGTGACATAAGAAGTTTGATAACTTTATAATTACCAGTGGGTTCAAGATAAATGAAAGTGACAAGTGCATTTATTATAAGTACTCTGATGGAATATGTGTTATTATATGCTTATATGTTGATGATCTACTAATTTTTGGTTCTAATTTACATGTTATGAAAGAGACCAAGAACCTGTTGTCTTCTAACTTTGATATGAAGGACTTAGGCGAGGCTGATGTAATGTTGGGAATCAAAATTACAAGATCATCTGATAGCATATGGTTGGATCAATCACACTACATTGAAAAAATGTTGAAGAAGTGTAACTACTTTGATTGCGTGAATGTGAGCACTCTTTTTGATCTCTGTGTTAAATTATTTACGAATAATGGTGAACCTATGAATCATAAGGAATATGCAAGTATCATTGGTAGTTTGAGATATGCTATAGATTGTTTAAGACCTGACATTGCCTATGTAGTAGGTGTTATTTGCAGGTATACTAGCAAGCAATAGATTCGGATTGGAACATCCTTTTAGAAGACTCCGAGATCACCAGTGGCTATGTGTTTAGCATTGGTGGAGGTGTTGTATCTTGGAAGTCCAAGAAACAGACCATAATAGCATAGTATACTATGGAGTCCGAGATTATTGCTTTGGCTAATACGAGTGAAGAAGCTAGTTGAGTACTAGGCTTTCTTACTCATATACTAGTCTAAGATAGACGGTATTAGTTACAATGATACTTTGTTGATAACATTACAGCTATAACTGGGAGAGTCCATATTATTTTGATTTTGTGAGATATGAAGATAACCTTGCAGATTCACAAACCAAAGCTCTGGCTAGAGATACAATGTGGATTGCTCTACTAGCATGGGACTGAAGCCAATTGAAAGATAAACATCTATGATGATAGCCCAACCTAGGGACTGGAGATCTCAAGAACTAGGTTCAAAGGGAAGAACAAGTCATAGAATGGTGGTGATGAGTCATGCATTGTTGTTTATTAATCATTCCATACTTGATTAATAAAATGCATGATATCCTCAAGCGAATACATAGGTTGAGTTTTCTAGGAAAACTCTTAATGAAGTTCTATAGTCCTTATGGGCAGAGTGCATAGCTACAGGAACACTCTTGATAGACTCACCTAGTGAATGTGAAAGTAGAGGCCACTTTCGATCTATGAGAATGAGGGCTAATTCTCTAGATCATTCACGAATCCAGGAGAGCACAGGGCCTTTAATGTGCAGAACATGAAAGGAGAACACTGGATATGTTGTGCGTGATTATGACTTATTGTATACTCAAGACCTAAATTTAAGACTTAGTCACTTAGCTTATGGCTCTTATACTTTGAGTAATTTTAACTACATAAAGGTTTAAGTCGTGGACACCTTCATCTATGCATAACATGTTGATACTGATATTGATTGCCCTTAAGTATATTTTCTATTTTGTTTTTATCCAAAATAAATGGGGGATTGTTGTGTTATTTTGAATAAAACAAGAGGTGAACTTGGGCTTGGGCTCTCTTTGATCCCTAATCTTCTTTTTGGTAAATCATTTTCCTTAAACTGTTTTCGGATAAGTTTGGAAGCAGAATTGGATATGTATTGGGAAACAGATGTGATAGACTTGTAGAATCCAATTCTTATCGGGAACTGGATCTGTCGCGAATTTCGGCGAATGAAAAAAATTATTTGTTCCCCCGACTCTTCGATCTCAGGTGTGACGACTCTCCACTCCCAAAACCCATAAACAGTTTAAATATCTTGGGATAATTTAAAAACCAATAAAATTTTTAACTTAAACAAAAGTCATCTTCATTACAAAAATTAACAAATGAAAATACAAATAACCTTATCTAAACTGAAAATCTATATCACCTCAAAGGAAAACAAAGCCTATCTTGAAATGCGACGCTAACGCAAACCACAAGCAGCAACCAATCTTCTTCAACACTAAACCTGTCAAGACTTATCAACTGTGTTCATTTAATGAACACACCCGATAAGCAAACATGCAAATCGGTCAACATTATAAAAATGCTGGTGTGAGTAGCCCTAAAATACAACATATACTTATACCAATATATACACAAACCATACGACAGTTAGTTCCTCCACCGAGGCGCCTTAACTTTCAACGACTAATACAACATCCTTAAATACAATAATCTCGGCAAGTAGTTCCTCCACTGAGGCGCCTTAACTTCCCACTACTAATACAACATACCATACGCATAATAAAAAGGCATTTAGTTCCTCCACGAGGCGCCTTAGGTTTTAACTAAACTACTAACCGTTATACAATCATCTATCTAGAGATATATCATTTACCAACATATTACCATAATTATATTAGTTTAGACTTTCTTTGTGTGTCCCTAAAATCACGTCAGTATCTATGTCTTACCTAGTTTCCTCTGGCTACCACAATCGCTACCAACGCCGAACATGTACATCCACATGCCTCCCCACATAATGAACCACTCCGTGCGTAACCACCACCCCGAAATGGGATGCCGCGACACCGTAAATCCTCACCGCGAAGCCATTATGTAAGTAATGCCCCTATTCGCATAAAATATCAGCGGCGTCTCGTTCCAATATTTGCGAACGGAATAATCAAGCCACTATTCGCTCGCCGAAGGGCCATTCAGATTCAACTGAAACGCCGTAGGGCCAATCACATTACTTACGCCGAAGGCCATTCAGATTCAATTGAAACGCCGAAAGGGCCAATCACATTACTTACACCAAGGCCATTCGATTCACGAAACGCCGGAAGGGCCAATCACATTATTTACGCCCGAAGGCCATTCAGATTCACTGAAACGCCAGAAGAGCCAAATCACATGAGTTGTGGTAGTCAGGTTCTAGGATTTTCATTACGTAATTTATTCAAGTGTCATACATTTATGACTCATCATCATTTCACTATATCACGTGTATGTCAAATACATTATTGCACTAAGCCACAGTATATAGAAATATCTCAATTATATCTCATAACCACTTTCATTCTTTCACGTGCCAATATATTATTGCACTACGCCACACTCCCGTGGCAAATATTCACCAATACTATACTACCTCATAGTAGCATCTCACATATATAATAATAGAGTGTTTATATATTTATTTCTCCAAAACTATTGTATTTAATATATATATCCCAACATATTATATAATGTCACAATATCAACGTCAAATCTTAATTAGATAATGACTACCAAATTTATACAAGCTTCTACAGCATTTTAGCATTTGATTTGTCCATACAATTTACAACATAAAATGTAGCACAATTAAACAGTCCACAGTCCACAATCAAAGCCCAATATATATATGCTTTACACACTACTCACGTCAAATCTTAATTAGATAATGACAAACAACGTTATATAATTTTCGACAATATTTTATTATTATATTTGTCCATATTCTTAAATGCGAAAAACTGGAAAAAGTCAACATTCCACAGTCAACGGTCAAAGGTCAAAGTCAACAGTCAACGGTCAAAGTCAAAGTCAACACGTCATGGTCAAAGTCAAACTGTCATTGTCAAAGTCAAACTGTCGTTTCCATGTTCGACTGGTTCAGGGTCATAGCCATGGTTCACGGCTAAGGTCAATGTGCATGGCTCATGGGCTCATGACCAAGGTAATGGTTCGGACCCAACTGGCCAAGCCCAAACCTTAAAACCCGAAAGTCTAAACATTGAAAGACCCAAAAAGATCTATTTTAAGTCCTATGGACTGGCCCCAAGCAATATTAGAAACGGGCCCAAAAACTTATACTGAACTGGCCCAAAACATAATTTGGATTCGGCCCAAAAACTTTAAATTGAACTGGTCCACAAATTACAAAACAAATAGAAAAGGGCCCAAACAAAACACTCTAAACTAGCTAAGGCCCAACCACTTAAAAATTAGAACTGGCCCCATCTAAAAATAGAAACGGCCCAACTTAAAAGATTTGGATCGGCCCAAACTCACCTAAGGCCCAAGGCCCAGTTCGGCCAACAGTTCTTCTCCCTCACCAAATTCTCTCCTCCACCACCAAAACCGGCCACCACAAAATTCCAATCGACCACCCAATTTAACCAAGCGGTTTTACTCCCCATAACAATCCCTACAACTTTAACAAACACACATTCCTCAAATCATTCAATCCTAACTTCATCAAATTTAGATCTAAAAACCTTACAGCCGCCATTAATGGCTTCCACCACCTTTCAAATGACCCCATCCACATTCCAACATACAAACATACCTCAACAACCCACAACATCAACCAAAAACAGTTCAAACACGAAAATAAATACAAATCTCAAAACCTTCAGTAACACAGTAATGGCAGTAACGCCATTAGCGATGTCTTCAGAGCTTGTACAGCTCGTCCAATCACCGACACCCGCCAATACAACATCATAAAATAAGGGCGAGACGATCCATGGGCACGCGGCACTCATCCTCTTACCAAAGCTCCAGAGTTTGAACCGTCCAACAGTTCAATACAAAACAGAAAATACGTTTTCTTTATCTTGGCTCGAGACGCCATTGACGCCTCCAAGCTTCGACAGCCCGACGTCAACAACTCGATACAAAGCCAAAACAACAAGGGTTCAAACAACCAAAAGACAGGACGATTAATAATAACCGAAAAATGAATCGAAAACATGAGCAGAAATCTTTAACAGTAAAGTTTATACGTGAAATAGAAAACTAATCTACTCACTTGGATTAACAGCTCCACGAATCCTCCTAGTCCGAATCGTCGCGCTCCCACACTCGAGCAAACAAGCTTCAAGCTCTGCCTCCATTTTTAATATATTTTATTCTCTAAGAACCCTATTCTCTAGAGCAATGTGTTTATATACTTGGGTCTGAAACCCAAGCCCAACACAGACTCGGGCCCAGAAATCAGGCCCACGTATCCAAATCCAATCCAGCCGATTTTTAAATAAATAAATTTAATTAATTAATAAATAGATTAATACGTATTTTAAATAAAGGCGTTACAGGATCAGTACCCTATCCGGATCTACTAAGTGCTCCACGTTTTTCCTCTATAAATATTCCTAGAGCAGCAACTAATATGATATGCGAAAAACTATTTTCTATACTAAGTTGAGGGATATCATAAGATCAGTATCGTGGTTCTTCTTTTCTTTTTTGGTTTATATGCAGTAAACAAAGGAGAGTCTATCTGGCTGTTATATCCTGGAGGTTGACGCGCTTTGTCTGCATAAAGATAAACAGACGCGAAACAACCTTAAAGAAAGCGTTTGATCCGTGCCTTAGCCAGTCTTCTTATTCACAGTTTATTCTTGTTACAGCAATTGTTACCAACACAAACTAACAAAATACTCATCATCTACTTCCTGGAGACATACTACATCCCATTATACTTGGTGATCGAACTCATAGTCTAATAATTTTTTTCGATTATCCCATCTTTTTTAAATATGCAAGAACATCTTTGCTTATACAATACACATTTATTCCTATTGGAGTTGATATTTGTGAGTTAGAAAGTACACATTTATTCGTATTGGGGTTGATATTTGTGAGTTAGAAAGTTAATATAAATTAAAGTGATAAAAAGTGGAATTTTGTAACAAGAAATAGAGAGAGAATTGATAATGAAGAAGGTAAATTTTTTGGAGCCTGGTTTTTTATTTATTTTTTTGTTTGTGGAAATATAAGTAAATTTGTTGTTATTTATTTGTTACTGGTTTTAACTATTTAATTGGGTAAATTATTAGTTATTTATTTGTTTCTATTTTTAGTTTTTGATTTTTGGAAAGAGAAATATCATTTAGATGCCACCTAAAATATCCAACGGACAGTTCGACCGACTTAATATTGAAATTTGAAACCAATGGACATACCAGTTAGGGAACTAGGTGGTCGGACACTATCGATCATCTCTACACTCCCAAATAAAGGGCACTTCACATTGATACCACAAGACCAAAAGCTCGGATTATATATACTGGACTATACTGATAGAGTAGCTGCATAAGAAAGTAAAAAATATGTTCTTAATTTAGAGTTTATACTTGGTAAAAGAAACATGTACATACACTGTCAACGTGAGGGATATATCATTACATGACAATTGACAAGGAAAGCTTTTAAAAGACAAACATACAAATATACATAAGAAGCTCATGATCACAGAAGATAGAGAAAATGACCAAAAAATACATCAAACTTTGCAGTTGGTTTCAAAACAGACAATGTACTTTTTTTTTATTCAAATAAACATTGTACTTTCAAAACATTTCAATTTAGTCAAACCGTCAAATTAATTGGATGGCGTGCTGACGTGGGTCGTTAAAATTTTCCCCAAATCTAAATTTGCTTATGTGGCATTAGTTTTAATCTTGAGAAATCCACATAACATTTCAACACACCAACTCTTGAAATGTCAACTAAAATCCGAAATTATAGTGAAATCAAAATTTAAGATGTTTGATGAAATTGAGATTTGAAATAAAAGGGGCGAGATAAAAATAAAACCCAGCACTTAACCAAAGAAACTCATCTTCCCTCTTTTTTAAAGAACGCCAGTCCTAAACCTTAAATTGGTTGGTGGTGAGTAGCCGACAAATTTGGGAATTTCAAAGTGGATTACGTTGGTTTAATTCGAGAGTAAGCTTTTTCTCTCATTTTTCGTTTATGATGCATGAATTGTTTGAATAAAAAATGGTTTTGGTTGATTTGTTTGATTTCTAGGTTTGTTTGATTTATAAAGCAGATTCTTGTTTGTTTTTATGTTTGAATGGCTTATAAAACTTGAATTGTTTATAAAACATATTTTTTTATTTATGAAAGCACTATCTCTGTTTAAGGGTTTATATTAAAATGCGTTGGTTTAATTCGAGAGTAAGCTTTTTCTCTCCTTTTTCGTTTATGATGCATGAATTGTTTGAATAAAAAATGGTTTTGGTTGATTTGTTTGATTTCTAGGTTTGTTTGATTTATAAAGCAGATTCTTGTTTGTTTTTCTGTTTGAATGGCTTATAAAGCTTGAATTGTTTATAAAACATATTTTTTTATTTATGAAAGCACTATCTCTGTTTAAGGGTTTATATTAAAATGCGTTGGTTTAATTCGAGAGTAAGCTTTTTCTCTCCTTTTTCGTTTATGATGCATGAATTGTTTGAATAAAAAATGGTTTTGGTTGATTTGTTTGATTTCTAGGTTTGTTTGATTTATAAAGTAGATTCTTGTCTGTTTGTCTGTTTGAATTGCTTATAAAACTTGAATTGTTTATAAAGCATATATTTTTTTTATGAAAGCACTATCTCTGTTTAGGGGTTTACATTAAAATATTGATTGGATGCATGTGAAACAATGTTTAAAGTCTCCAAAAACATTGTTTATATTCTCTTTAAAGTATATTTTGAACTTGTTTGCAGTGATTCATGATACATATTCACTAGAGTTGCACCATGGTGGGGCTTTTGTGCATTGTCCTATTTTATCTTATGAAAATGGGAAGACTATGTATTATAACGACTTGGAGATTGATAAGTTATCATATTTTGAACTTGTTGGCATTGTTAAAGAGTTGGGTTACCAAACATTTGCTTCTCTATATTACAATGTTCCTTGGAAATCATTGGAAAATGGTCTTAGACTAGTTTCCAATGATGTCGACACAAATTTGATGATTGAGGAAATTAAAAAACAAGGAGCGCGCAATTGAAGTTTATGTTGAGAATTGTGTTGAAGAGAAAATTTTGGGGGATGTTTGTTAAGAGACTGATAATGATGATGAGATTGATGACTATTACTCTGATGAGACAGCTGAGTCAGAGATTGATAGCATGGGGAATTGTAGTGATGCAGATGAGGTGTTGATTAATTATAGGAGATCCCAAATTGAAAAAAATACAGCTAAGAAAGCTGCTAAGAAGGTACCTAAGAAGAAGGCACCTGAAGTGATCGTTGAAGAAGAAGATACCAGAAGAGAGGTCACTGATCATGTAGTAGTTGATGTGAATGAAGGTTTTAATTCTGATGATGATAGTCCTATAAGTGATGAGGATGGCGTGCTTAAGAGGAATCGAGCAAGGTTTCCTGTTTTCAATAAAAAGAATGACTCAATGAAGATGAAACCTGTTCTTGGAATGAGATTTAGTAGTTGTGAAGAACTTAAGGAGTATCTAATTGATTATCAAAGTTGGCCACTCTTTGTCCTCTTTAGGTTCACTAGGAGCTCTACTAAATGGTTGCTTGTAGAGTGTGGTAGAAAGTGCAAGTGGAGGTTATGGGCTACTTATATGCAAGCCGAGAAGAGTTTTTTTAGGATAAAGAGTTTGTACAATGAACATAAATGTATCAAGCATTTCAAGATAAAAATTGCAAACTCAAGGTGGTTGTGTACAAAGTATGTTAGGAGAATTGTTGCTAATCCATGTTGGAAGTTGGAAGACTTTAAAGTGGATGTGAGAGAGAATTATAAGATACATGTCAGTAAGATCCAGTGTTATAGGGCCAAGAAGTTTGCCATGGGTGAGGTTGAGGCATCTTTGGTCGAGCACTATGGTAAATTATGGGACTACTCTCAAGAAATCATACGGAGCAACCCAGGCAGTACTGTTAAAATTCAAGTTGAAGAGAGTCCTGATGGAACCGGAAAGGGTAGATTTCATAGAATGTATGTTTGTTTCCATGCATTGAAGAGTGGGTGGAAGGAGGCATGCAGGAACATCATTGGCTTAGATGGGGCCTTCTTGAAAAGTTTTGTCAAGGGGGAAATATTGTCTGCTGTTGGAAGAGATGGGAATAACCAAATGTTTCCAATTGCTTGGGCAGTGGTTGAATGTGAGAACAAGGACAGTTGGAGGTGGTTTCTACTGAACTTGGACAATGACTTGGATTTAGGTGATGGAACTAGAATCACTTTTAGTACTGATCAGCAGAAGGGTCTTGTGCACACCATAGCTGACTTATTCCCTTTTGCTGAGCACAGAATGTGTGCAAGGCATATTTATGCCAACTTCAGGAAAACCTACCCTGGTGCACAACTGAAGTCTCTTTTCTGGGAGTCTACCAAGAGTTCCACACCTCAGGCATTTGACAAGGTGATGGCTTAAATGAATGCCATTGACTTCAGGGCTAGGGATCACATAATGGGAAAGACTCCTCAGGCATGGTCAAGAGCTTTCTTCAGCTTCAAGTCCTCTTGTGACCAATCAGATGCTAGATTCAAACCAATCATTGGGATGCTTGAAGAGATAAGGATGAATGCTATGAAAAGAATGCAGAACAGAAGGGAGATAATGGCTTCATGGACTGATGAAATTTGTCCAATTATCAGAGAGAAGCTTGAAAAGAGCAAGGATAATCATAGGTTTTGGTCGCCATTTCACACTGGGCAACAAAAGTTTGAGGTGAAGTATAAAGAGGAAGGATATGTTGTGGATTTGCATAAGAGAACATGTTCTTGTAGGATGTGGGAATTGAGTGGAATACCTTGCCCTCATGCTATCTCATGCATCTACACTTTTAATATGGACCCTGATGATTATGTGGAACACTGGTTTAAGAAGGAGACAAACTTGAAGGTTTATGGACATTTCATGCAGCCCTTTAATGGTGAATTGTTATGGCCGCGCCAGTGGGTAGTGGTGAGAAGTTTTTACCTCCAAGACACATAAGAATGCCTGGAAGGCCTAAGAAGCAAAGGAGAAGGGAAATGCATGAACAACCCAATGGTCAGAAACCAGGAGCACCTAGAGTTCAAGTAAGGAGGACCCACAGGGTTATGACTTGCACTCATTGCAACCAGCCAGGACACAACAAAAGGAGATGCCCAAACATTGAAGAAGAACCAGTACCTAAAACTGTAAGATTTTATGTTATTCTATTCTATTCTATTCATTTAATATTTTATGTTATTATATTCTATTTATTTGTTCTTCATTAAGTCATTATTTGGAGTAAGGGGTTGTTATGTTCCACAGAAAAAGAGCACTGGAAAAACAAGAGGGAGACCTATGCTAAATAAAGATAAAGAACAAGCCAAGAGTGGTAGAGGAAGGGGGAGACCTAAAAAGAACAACAATGCACCATCAACAAGCAGGAGGGTAAGTTTATCATTTAGGGTTGAAGCTCATATCTTGGTTATGCAATCACTAATGTGTTTCCATTCTTATGTAGAAATACAAGAGAAAACAAGGTTTACCAAATGGAATTGGTGTGTTTGATGACCCCCAAACTGGGAATACTTATATGGTTAGTATTCTTTTATTTTTTGAGACCTCTTATTTTTATTGGAGGTCAAATTTAAAGATCTCAGTATCGATCTCAATATTGGTGGTGTTGTTTAAACAGATGTCAGGACAAGGACCACCTGTCAATATTGATGAACAACCTGGTGTTCAAACTACTACTGACATTGATCATACTCAAGTGGTTCAAGGTACGCAAGCTTCAACTACCATGTTATCTGCCCCAGGAGCTTCTTCCTCGAGGAAAAGAAGTAGAGATCAACCATCAACTAGGAAGAGTAATGCTTATGTTTCACCAACGAGGTCTACACCAAGAAGGAATACTAGTCATTCACCAACAAGGACTCCACCACCCAGAAGAGCTCAACCTAAACCTCTTGAAGTAAGGTGTACACCATCCAGAGCTAGACCTCAACAACTATTTGACCCTCAAGCTAGAAGGAGGTTGCCAGCTTTGTTGATGGAGTCACCAGAAAGGGATAATACAACACCAATTGCAGCACCTGATGCCCAAGCAGCTAAACCTAAACCTAGGACTAAGACTTTGGGTTTGAAGAAGTCAACAACTAATACAGTTAGGGCACCTTGGAAGTAATGTCTCTTGTTTGACATGTTGATCTCATTTTGTTATGACAATGTGTGATGTTTTGGATTATGGAACCTAAACTTTATGATTTGTCAGTATGTGAAGTCTCAATGTTTTTTATTTTGTAGTCTTTATTTTGGAAGTGTTATATTTATGACATTTGAAATAGGAGAACTCAATGTTATGACAGTGTTGTTATCCTGAGATCTCTGTTATCTTTATGAGATATTATGTACGGGGCTGGCTACATGAGTGAGATGATTGCAGTGAGATTTTAATATGGATGGAAATTGCAGTGAGATGATTTAATTGATACATGAGTTCATTCATTATCGTTGTAAAATTCACTTCTAAGAGATCTCAAATACCAAAGAGTACAGAGAACAAAACTTCTAAGAGATCTCAAATACCAAAGAGTCAGAGAGAACAAAATATAGTACGTCAAAAGAGATTACAACAAATAAATACAAAGAGATCTCAACTACTAAGAGATCTTAGAGAACAAAATATAGTCAAAAGAGATTACAACACTACCCACAACTTAAGATAAGTGATTAATGTCCACCAGCTAGAGGTTCATGCATGGATGGCTTGGTTGGGTTGTTGAAGAGGTTACTAATTGCATTCTTCACTCTCGATTTGGGAATAGTGTGTTCTCCGGTTCCAAGTTTCAACTACTGCTGCCAATGTGCTTGAGACGGAAATTTCATGCGAATGCTACAATCTCTTTATAGCCACATTTTGAATTTCTCATGATGATGATCCCGATGTCCCGCCTGGTTTTGGTTGCTGGATGTTAGAAGTCACTTTGTATGGTGCAATTTACCCTGTCTGGGAAATTTTCAGCGGATTGCTGCTATCGTGATGAAAAGCTTCCTTAGTATTCATATTCACACATGTCTTAGTTTCCTTTGAAGAGGCACTAGAATCTTTTATTATTATTATTATTTTATGGGGAAAAATGCCTAGAATGAAGTTGGTTTTTGGTTTGAACTGTGAGACTTGACAGGTTCTATTTTCATTCATACCCACAATAGGTATGAACATTGATTGTTCATATCTACCCATGCTGAACGTCAGCTATGAACATTGATTGTGGCTATGAAAACATGAATCCAAAACAGATATGAACAATAACTGTTCATATCCCAAATTATAAACATTAGCTATGAACAATAGGTATAAACAAAACAGATATGAACAATAAATGTTCACACCCAAAACAGATATGAACATTGATTGTTCATACCTAAAGAAGGTATGAACAATCCGTGTTCATACAAAAAAAAAACATGAATCCATAACAAATATGAACATTGATTGTTCATACCCAAAATATATATGAACAATAAATGTTCATACCCAAAACAGACATGAACATTGATTGTTCATACCTAAAACATATATGAACATTGATTGTTCATTTTTCGGGGTAGCGCCGCAGGCGCGTCGTGGGCCGTAGGCACGAGCATACCCTTTTGTATACAAGTCCATTTAACTTCTTTAACCATCCCTGATACGTTTCACTTGAACATGACGTGCACTTCATTTCAGGCTTTCTAATTCCATTGTCTTTTCTCCTTCAAGTTCTTGTAATCTCTAAGTCTGTTTAAAAGCACAATCCAAAGCCGTCTTTTCCTACACACTTTACTCGCTAATAAGCCCATAAGGAATATTTATCGTTGGAAAGCATAGGGTGTGTGACCATTTCTTCATATATTTTATCACATATATAACTTCTCAATCAACTATATAGTTGTTCTTCATCAACTGCTTATTAAAACAGATATGAACAATAACTGTTCATACTCTAAATTATGAACATTAGCTATGAACTATGTTGCACGAACACGGATGCGGACGCGGACACTGACGCGGTGACTCGGTTATATCTCAAAAAAGTAGGACGCAGACGCGGCAAAGGATGCGGAAATTAATTAATATTTATAATTTTATTTTATATAAATGAAACATTAAAAACTTAATTAAATGTATCAACATTCATAAATTCAAAACTATTAAAGATAAATAGCCACAAAATTAAGTTTAATATTTCCTACTCAAACTTTAAAAACATGTTATAAGTCTTAACAAAACAAAAAAAAATGAAAAAATTGAGTTTTTAAATATTATTTTGATTTATTTTTTATTTTTTTAGGTCAAAATCCGCGTCCTGACCATGTTGACCGCGTCCTGACTGTGTCTTGACCCGCGTCCTGACCATGTTGACCACGTCCGACGGGCGTCCATGCTGCGTCCATGTCCGCGTCAGACGCGGACACAACCTATTAGGAGGTGCGTCCGTGCTTTAGAGGCTATGAACAATAGGTATGAACAATAAATGTTCACACCCAAAAAAAACATGAACCCAAAACAGACATGAACATTGATTGTTCATACCCAAAACATATATGAACAATAAATGTTCATACCCAAAACATATATGAACATTAATTGATTGTTCATTTTTTCGAGTATAGCGCGCTTGCGCGTCGAGGTCTTAATGGGCGTGGCGCGGGCATAACTTCAAAGATTGGTGGGCGTTTTCTTTGATAACACGAGGTCACATTTTCAAATAAAAATATAATAAAATGAGATAGGACAAATTTGCGGTAGACACACACTGGGCACCCTAAGGCTAAACAAAGATCAGTTGATCATGGTACCAAATAGGGGTGTTCATGGGTGGGTTTTGCTGGTTTTGAGTTGCATTCTATTTTTAATGGTTCCTATCGGGTTTGGTTATTTTATTTTATTTTTAAGAAAACCGAAACTATACCCATTAATTAAGTTGGTTTTGGTTTTCTTGGGTTATATATTATTATTACTAAAAAATTACGTTTTAATTACGTAACAGATATAAAAGTTAGTTTTTAGTGCGACAATAACACTTATAATGGTCATAAATTCGATAATCTTTGAATTTTTAGAAAAACTTTAAGTACAACTCATAAATTGTTAGACGCATGTATTAATTTCCATTTTAAATCGAACAAGAGTACATTATACTATACATACATACATACGATCTATATAAATATATATTACACACTAAATTTTAACATATATAGTGTATTAATTAATTCGGTTCGGTTTTAATTCGCTATTAACATTTTAAACCCATAACCGCTTATAAAAGCAGTTCTAATTCCGATTCGGTTTCAGGTAATTAGATACCCATACACACTCTAGCTCCCAAATATATATAGGATACTCACAAAGTAATATTTTCTTTGCTTGGGATTAAGAAGAGATAATCAAAAGCTCCTGCACATAACTGCAAAGTTTGGTGGACGTTTCTGTTTTGTAGCAGGTGGACACATTTTAAAAGGACAAAGTTCTGGTAAACACACCTGGGCAACCAATAGATAGACAAAGATTGATATGTGTACCACATACTTAATGGTTATGAACAAAACAGATATGAACAATAAATGTTCACACCCAAAACAGATATGAACATTGATTGTTCATACCTTCTTTAGGTATGAACATTGATTGTTCATAATCCGTGTTCATACCCAAAAAAAACATGAACCCAAAACAAATATGAACATTGATTGTTCGTACCCAAAACATATATGAACAATAAATGTTCATACCCAAAACATATATGAACATGATTGTTCATTTTTCGGGTAGCGCTGCAGGCGCGGTGAGGTCTCGTGGGCCGTAGGCACGGGCATACCTTAGTTATGTACGGGGCTGGCTACATGAGTGAGATGATTGCAGTGAGATTTTAATATGGATATGGATGGAAATTGCAGTGAGATGATTTAATTGATACATGAGTTCATTCATTATCGTTGTAAAATTCACTTCTAAGAGATCTCAAATACCAAAGAGTACAGAGAACAAAACTTCTAAGAGATCTCAAATACCAAAGAGTACAGAGAACAAAATATAGTACGTCAAAAGAGATTACAACAAATAAATACAAAGAGATCTCAACTACTAAGAGATCTCAGAGAACAAAATATAGTCAAAAGAGATTACAACAAATAAATACAAAGAGATCTCAACTACTAAGAGATCTCAGAGAACAAAATATAGTCAAAAGAGATTACAACAAATAAATACTAAGAGATCTCAACTACATACTAAGAGATCTCAAAGAACAAAATATAGTCAAAAGAGATTACAATAAATAAATACAAAGAGATCTCAACTACTAAGAGATCTCAGAGAACAAAATATAGTCAAAAGAGATTACAATAAATAAATACAAAGAGATCTCAACTACTAAGAGATCTCAGAGAACAAAATATAGTCAAAAGATATTACAACAAATAAATACAAAGAGATCTCAACTACTAAGAGATCTCAGAGAACAAAATATAGTCAAAAGAGATTACAACAAATAAATACTAAGAGATCTCAACTACTAAGAGATCTCAAATACCAACGAGGACAGAGAACAAAAAAGAGTCAAAAGAAATTACAACAAATAAATACTAAGAGATCTCAACTACTAAGAGATCTCAAGACAACCACTGCAATAACCAAAGCAAACAACAACTTTGAAAAAAAAACAATCTTCGGCACCATAGCACATTTCTTCACCAATAACGCATTTTCCTTTTTCAATTCATTGTTGAGCATTTTTTGTTCTTCAATTCTCCTCAAAAGTTCAAATTCCATTCTATGTAAACGACCAAATTCAAGCCGGTATTGCTCATTACTTGTCTACAATGTCCTAATCTGATTATGTAAATCAGCCAATTGGTTGGGCTGAGCAGTTCTATTAGAATCAAGATCAACCCACCCAAAAATACCACAAACCCTAATGGCACACCCATAAAATCTTCTTCCTGGGTTTTGTTGGGTGGTGGAAACTTTTACAATAACTTGATACCCACATTCACAAATCGTACGAGAATTAACGCGAATATTAACTGAGCTGGAAGACATAATAAGAGAGAGGGCAAAGAGAAATGAGAAGAGAAAATTTAAGTGCTGGAGTGTTTGCAACTAACCCTAGCTGTCATAATAAAGAGAAAATGGAGGGAAAAAGTTGCACTGGAGGGAAAAGAGGGAAGATGAGTTTCTTTGGTTAAGTGCCGGGTTTTATTTTTATCTCGCCCCTTTTATTTCAAATCTCAATTTCATCAAACATCTTAAATTTCGATTTCACTATAATTTCGGATTTTAGTTGACATTTCAAGAGTTGGTGTGTTGAAATGTTATGTGGATTTCTCAAGATTAAAACTAATGCCACATAAGCAAATTTAGATTTGGGGAAAATTTTAACGACCCACGTCAGCACGCCATCCAATTAATTTGACGGTTTGACTAAATTGAAATGTTTTGAAAGTACAATGTTTATTTGAATAAAAAAAAAATACATTGTCTGTTTTGAAACCAACTGCAAAGTTTGACGTATTTTTTGGTCATTTTCTCCAGAAGATACTATGAATTAGACATCACTCTTGATAGATGAACTGTATCCGGTTTGATCATCATAGTACTTGGACCACAACATGACGCCTCCATACTTGCTTGACCCTTTGATAGCAGGAAGCACTTCAGAAGTGAGATCATTGACAGGAATGAATCCACTGCTAGCTGCCTGAGGAGCAGCAGGTAGTCCTAAGAATATTTGAGCACCAGGGATGAATGTGGTCCATTGCTTCCATGCATGTTCAAGATTGGTAATACTTCCCGAGGCATACTGACAAGGGGGATTGTTGAAAAATTGCACCCAAACATAATCGAAAAGGCCTGTTGTCAAGGCACCCCCAACCCAAGCATCAGGAAATGGGCACTGTGGTGCAGCAGTCAAATACACCTTCTTACCTTTCTTGCTATATCCGGAGAGGTACCTAGCAAGGTCATCCCAATATAGGTTTGAACCTCCGTCAATGTCAAAATCTATTCCATCTAAAACAGCATCTCCAAGTGGGCGAGACGAGGATTGCCCACCCAAGAAGTTGTTCCATAGATATGTGGCAACTTGCCTAGCATCATCAGAGGATTGCCCACCCAAGAAGTTGTTCCATAGATATGTGGCAACTTGCCTAGCATCATCAGAGGACGCAAGAGAGTAGCTCCCAGAAGCACCTCCTATAGAAAGAATCACTTTAATACCACTGCTTTGACAAGTTTTAATGTCATCACTCAAGCTAGTGCAACCATTAGAATATGGGTCGCAATGTGTAGCCAAATTGATCATTGGGAGCTGCCCATTTCCAAATGTGGCAAGGAAAGCTATGTTAACAAAGTCGTAGTTCCCTGTACCACAAGTCTCTGCCAGCGTCCCTTCATTCCCATTCTGACCCCAGTATATGGAGATTCCTCCAGCTTTTGTTTGCAAGGTTGCCTGAAACATGAGGGAGACTAGCAGCCAGAATGCTGGTTTTGAGAGTAGAAACGCCATGCTAATTAAACCAAATGACTCTTACAAATCACCCTCAGAGCTGATTCTAGCTGGATGAGTTCATTTGTTCCATGGAGTACTTCCTTATATAGAGAACATTTTCATTGAAAGTAATTTCTCTTTATCCATATTTAGAATTAGAAATATTAAGCCCGTGGCGTTTCAGTTGCTTAATTTCGTTATTGGAATAAAATAATCATTAATAAGTAAACTTATTGCAATCTGAACATGTTTTAACACTGTTGTGTCTTATATCTGTGTCCTCTATAATATAAAAATCTAATTTTCACGTTACATTAAACATTGCTGTGGATCATTTGACTTCTAGAGTCACATAACAATTACGTAATCTTAATATCCATCTTGTGAATTTAATTGGATTGACAAAATGAACTGAAACTTAAAAAGCTCGTACAACCAAAAAATATCAAACCGATATGTTGGCATATGCCGGAGATATCGTTATGACTTCCTCAGATTTCGATAAAATCGGTGAAAATAGTAAAATAAAGGGGTGTAAATAGTAGAGATACAGTAAAACTCTCTTTATCGCCATTGCCTCAAGTTTGCCATATCGCTATTCATTCCAAAGTTAAGGAAGGGACTCAAATTCCATAGCAAGCTGTAAGTTGTTCTCTGTTCATTTCAATTTGTTTTTCATGGAAAATGAATATGCCCAAGTAGCTTTTCATTTTGAGTAATTGAATGCAGTAGTAAACTTGTTGATTCATTCATGTTTTGGAGCATTTTTTAGCTTGTGGAGCACCCAATAAAAGAGTTTGATGAAATGCCTATGAAACCTTTTGATATAGTAATCACAGTATAGAAGACTTTGTACAAGTGAGGATAACCGATAACATAACCACAATGCTTAGGGACTCATGAGTTTTTGGTTTTTTGCAAAACTGTATTTGGTAGGTACTATGCGTGTCTTAACATTGGCATTCATGCTTTAGCCACTGTGCCTATGGCTTTTTGTTGTTGTTGTGGTGTACTTGAATATGAAAAACACAGAATGGTGGCTTGAATTACAATCTAAATCCATGGAAGTATATCGATACATGCTAAACTATATAGCACATGCAGGATAGAGAGTAGCATGGGAAAGTGGAGTTAGCTTTTTATGAATAAACTAGATAAGTGTGTGGGGAGCTGTATAGATTACATTATACACTGTTTGGCACTTTGGCTCGGGTCAATGTGCAAATTGCTCTAGTAGATGGTAAATAAGTACACCTGAAGTGCTCATAGATACTCATTTGAAGAATATCTTGGGTAAATATGTTGTTATGTACTTCTGTTGTGGGAACGATGCATTGTGAACACACTTCAAAGCTAAAAACTTTATTATTTCTCATATTTTGTTTTTGATGCCATATGAAGTTGTGAATTTGGTACATTAAGCTATGGAAGGGTGATGAAGGTTTTAGTCGTGCATGCTCAGACTCTTGGGGTGTGGTAATGTAAATGCGAATAAGGGTCGAAACTGTTGTAATCATTTTTCTGCTGACGTTGTTTGTTTAGACAGGTGTACATTTTTGCGGCGAGTGCCAGTACAATCAGTTACTGGTAGTGCCAAGGCGCTATCCATGGCTACTTCGGCTGTCACTCTGAGAGGTGCTACTATGATGCTGTCCCGCTCCTGCAGAGTCTACCCTCTGCATTCTGCTACCATCTCTGTCGGGTTCCCTTTGAGGTCTTCCAAGGGAAAACATAGTGGAATGTCTATAGCTGTTACCCCGTCGCTCAGTTCCCATTGCATTGGAAAAATATCAAGAACAATTTCATCGCCGTTTCCTTCATTTAATACGAGGCTCTTCTGTGCATCATCAGAAGTTGAAGCTCCTGTTACCGAGGATGTGACCAGTGCCCCTCCTGTTCCGAATCCGGATTCCGCCGTGGGTTCTCCTTCGCCCGCATCCAACGATCCATTAAAGGATGCAGCAGGCACTCTGGACATAAGAGTCGGGCAGATAATCAAAGTTTGGATACATCCTGAGGCGGACACACTTTATGTCGAAGAAGTGGACGTAGGGGAGCCAGAACCCAGGACCATATGCAGTGGCCTCGTCAAGTACATTCCTTTAGAAAGTCTCCAGAATTCGAAAGTAATTGTTCTTGCTAATCTTAAGCCAAGGAACATGCGTGGTGTCAAGTCCAGTGGAATGCTTTTATGCGCTTCTGATGCATCCCATGAGAATGTTGAGCTTCTTTCACCTCCTGAAGGTTCAGTCATAGGTGAAAGAATATGGTTTGGTTTGGAAGAAGAAAAGGAGAATCAATCTCCTGCTGCCAGCCCTAACCAGATTCAGAAGAAAAAGATTTGGGAGTTGGTGCAGCCTCATCTCAAGACTGATGGTTCTTGTGTTGCAGCCCTTGGGACACAGCTTATGCAGACTTCTGCAGGAGTGGTGACATCTACTTCTTTGCAAAATGCAAATATATCTTGATTAGCTTGCCGTACACATTTAGAAAGCAAATGTTCAGGTTTAAGAGTTCTTGAAATTGAAGTATTTATGTTTAGCAGGGAGTTTATTTTCTCCTTGGATTACTCGTTGAAATTTCTCCACCACATAGAATGTACCTTTATGGTAAATCTTTAGCAGTAAGTTTCCGCCGTTCTCAAAATTGGTGATATTGAGATCTATAAAGTGATAGGGTTACAAGCAACATTTGATGGATATCAAGAAACAGCCCACAAACACATACACAAACAGTTTGAAGGTTAAAACAACCAAGCTTGGAAAATAATTTGTTGCACGCAGCCAAGAGGCATAGGTGTGTTTTATGGTGACCAAGTTCATTCCACTTCTAGAAATGTACGTATATTTGCGCATGAAATTTGTGTAAATGCACAATTGACAATGTGATTCGAACTAAAAGTCAGAAGCTGTTGCTTTGAGAGTTTGAGTGGCGCTGACATTGAGTAATAATACAATGACCAATGACAGGATCTATCTACTACTTAACGCATGAAACTCTAGCGCATTTCTTGCAATTGCATAAACTCACCAAGATGACACTTCACCCTCCCTCCCTTCATTTCTGAGGTAACTGCAGCCTTAGAATCGTTTTAACGCTCCAAAATGAACCCAAAGTTGCTATTTAAAGAGCACTTACACCTGCAGTCTGTCTGTGCTATTCATTGTCTACTTACTTTTAGTAGAATTTTGCTTTGAAAGAAAAGCTCAGTATAGAATTATTGAAGGGACTATGTTTGTTGGTTCTCATCTCAAAATTTGGCTGTAGAAGTCGACAAATAATTAGTAGCTCAAGTTAAACATAACCGTTGTGCTAAGCTACATACATATCAGTAAAAATGGTAATTTAACTCAAGATTCTTCAACCGGAGTCTAGCAGGACCATGTATCGATCTAAATACAACGCCGGATAAAATAAAACTTACTAAAATAAACAAACTTTCAGTTATGTTCTCTATTAGTGCGTGGCAGGGAGAGGATACATTTACATTGATGATGTAACAAAAAGGAATAACCTTGGAAGGTTTTCCAGAGCCAAGGTAAACATCACCCCAAGCAGAATGATAAAAGTCAAAGCAAGCACTATCCTCCCAATATATGGAAAACTGATGTGGGGCTTTAACTCGCTTGTTGATCTTTGCAAATTATCTGTTTTCTGCTGCACAAAACAGATACAGACTACATCAAATTATGTTAATTACAAACTTTAATTTCATTCGATACTGTAAGGAGAAAAACGTTTTGATGTATACAACTCAATACAAACTAGCCAAGAAGAAAGGACTCCATAGTTTCTAACTCTCTCCCCACTCTCCAAATCATTCATCAAGTTGATGCAAGCAAGTAGAAAAAACTCAATGCATGTTCAAACATAACTACTGTTTTAATAGAAAAATAAACCTTGCAATTACAAATCATGCAATTCCCTAGTAGATTGAAGCCACAAGAATGAAAACACCATTGAAACAATCCCAACAATGACTTTGAGTTTCAAGACAACACATCTCAACACCTTAAATACAATAACTGGAAGTTATAGCGAATATACTTACAACAACATCAGGTGTTTGCTCGTTTGTTGTTCGCTCCCCTTTCTCCTTCACGAAACCTGTTTCCAAAACACAAAGAAACGAATTAAGTACAATGACCTTTAAAATAAAGTCCAATAAGAGCCATTACACTATACCTTCATCTATGACTGTCTGCAACTTCCAACCATAGCCGTAGTCGACTAGAACAGCATTAGGACCAAAGCTTATAGGTTCTTCCCCTTCTTTAACAGCCTCAATATATGAAGCTAAAGGGATTCCAGAATCCAATTTCCTATTAATCAATCGTAAAGCAAATCCAGCTTCTGTACCCACAGCAAATCGTCTAACATTACTGGAACCTTTGCAGATTATCTCTAGAAACTAATAAGACCTCAAGTCAATTCAATTCAATTTTAATCCAAATCATTGACAAAAAAATATGCATCAACAAGTGCCTTTCCCATACTATTATGCACTGCAAATTTTCATATAAGAAAGCAAGTAAATGAAAATTTACCAAGCGTTAAGTAGAAACCAAAATTCAGCAAATATAGTGCAGGCCATTTTACGACTCGGAACCAACTAACAAGTGAGAGTGAGATTGTTTATATATACTTACAGGAGAAGAAGGTTGAAGAAGGTTAGACTGTGTTTCTACTTCTTCTTCTTCTTTGGCCATTGAAGAGTCAATGAAAGAAGGCGCGAATAAAAGACTAGGATAGGAATCTCAACTACTTTTATCTAGGAGAGTCAACTGGTTTTTGTTTGGTTCCTAAACTAACCTTAAACCGAAGTTGGCGTATACATATGCATTAGGATTCTTGGCTCCTAAAGTACTATAAAACTTGTCTAAGGGTGTTCTTACCCACTTTTGTTAAGGTGATTTTTGGTGTTCGGAGTGTGGCTAAAAATTTTGCCAGTGTTCGTATTATACTTGTTTACTGCTCATACTCCAAAGAAATAAGCAAGATGTGCACTTGCAGATGCAGTGGAGTTGTTTTTGTAAATTACAATCATCAGTGGCAATCAGTCATTTCGTTTAGAAGTGTTCAATATATACTGACATAAGCCAATGCTAAGAGTTTACATTTCGGTTCTGCAAAAGATTTACAAAGATGATGTTGGCTATTTCGACCTAAAGACATTACTGTATTTGACAACTTAAACAGGTATATATGTTAACTGTTACATTGAGATTTTCTAGACTTTCGGGTAAGCTTCAACTTCTGCCGGATATTATATATAGTAGTCCTTGTAGTTGCATTGTGCGTGTCTCTCTCCTTCAATACATTTAGGACCTCCTTTGGCTTCAAACCACTCAATGACATTTCCCGCACAATTGCTTCCTCTTCAGCTGTGAGTTTCCCAGCATAAGAGTGACCTTCTGGACGTAATCCGAGTGGATGGTTGTGAAGACCACAATCCACTTTAACTACCCATTGATCTTCTTTTGGCATCTTTATACCTTTCAATACGAAAGGACAATCACACTTCTTTGATTTTGTCTGTTCAGTAGGTAACTGCTGCTTACTTCCTTTTTTAGCCTTATATTTCCCGAACCTCTCGCAACCAAAAACAATTCTAGGTGTCCTACCTGCAACAGAACCCAAATCTGACTTCTTTATCACAATGACCGTCCCAACTGATTTCCCAAGTTCTCGAGTCCATTTAAGGAGTTCATCGCGACTGTTAAAGACCTATAGATCAATACGTTAGAATCAGGATTATTGCCAAAAACAGAAAAAGAATGTGATACTAATCATTGCTAGCAGTAATAAAAAAGAAAGAAAGAATGAGAAATCAAAACCAATGTGATAAATAACATACCGTATCCGTTGCAAAGACATCCGTCATATCAATTTTTTCAGATAGAGATTCAATATTGCTGACAGCTTCAGATACTATTGGTGTCTAACATTCGGAAGGACAGTAGAGAAAAAAGAAAATCTTAGATTCTCTTAGGTCAAGACAAAATAAATAAATGAGATAAATAGGGGAAAATTTACCTCCACTTCCTGTTGAGGGACTTCGGGCTGGAATTGAACTTCACCAGCAAATTCAACATTATCTGTTGCTTGCTCCTACAAATAAGAGTATCCAATATGTGGATTACTGGCAGATGAAGTCAATTTTGATAAGTGAATATTTTGGATTAAAAAATACAGATATAAATTTTACCTCTTTAAATGTTATAAAAGATTTGGCTAACAGCTCATACTATGCTGACGAAACAATCTTGGCGACTCATAGGGTGATGAGATTCGGGTGAAGAAAAGTGATATCAACATTACGTCAGAAGCAATAAGGCTTATCCAAACATTGTGTGGGGCTTTGACATTAAAGCTGGACAAGCTCAATGAGCTGGACAAAACCAAAAATTTATTGGATCCATATAAACATAGGTTGACCAATGAAAAATAGTAGTCAATGTTCCTCGTTACGGCATTATATACATGTGGGTTTCAACTTTCAACCATTAGTACAATTTTTTTTTCTTCCTGTGTCAGTCCTATGGAGTGTACAAACTCATATTTGAAAAATCTACACATCCCTCCCAAAAACTCTCTCCAATGGAATGTCAAGAAACGGATGTGTGAATTCTCACATATTGTGCAAACTAACTGGACTCCAAATGAACTGGTGTCTCCTAAAATGCACTTATAACACAGGACAACCACAAGTTGTCGTCCCAAATTTCCACTTTATTCTACTTTGTCACAAAGCTCTTATCACCATCACCACCTCTCAGAATACAATCTCTTCTCTTCTGTCAAAAATGGATTTAAGTCCCAACAAAACAGCTTTAAAATGCTCAAACCAGTTTTGCCACCATTCTTAGGAACCCTTTTGGCTAAAACTCACTCACAAATTTAGAAACTTATGAAAGTATGCACTGAGCACACTTGGTAACTACCCATCTGGCACTAACTAGTGATCATTACCACCAAAATGGAAAACTGCTGGACCATGACTGTGGAATTGCCATTTTACGATTTCTTCAGAAGAATAAAATATGCGTTTATTACCTTTTGGCAGGGTGTAATAGGAAAGATACGTTAAAACGCAATAATTACAGGCTTACAGCATTCCCATGGAAAAGATTTCCTCAAAATTATAGAGTAATTAAAAAGGTATGCAGGAATCAACTAGACAGTCATTATTTCAAAACTTGCTTTAAATCTTGAGTATGAACTATGAAATTAAAGTTTTGCTATGTTCCACGTCCTTGCGGATCTAGTACTGTCAAAGATTTACATTTGTGAATCTCACAACTAGAAAAAGTCACTTATGGTGATCAATTCTGTACAGATGCATTGCTTCGAATTCAAAAAGGAGCCCAAATTGCAATAAGTTTTGTGACTTCAATATGATAAGAGAGTATATTCTACATGATTGTTTGTGCTGATACTGGCTTCTTATAAGCGGGAAACATCTAAATATCTCTTGTACTTACTTTTGTTCTGGTATATCAAACATCAGTGTAGTTTAAACTTCCAAATTTACCATCATCCTAAACAAGACTAGAGAGATTAAAAGCTTTAAAGTGAAGAAATAACTTACAATGACATTAGGGAACTCCTGATGGGCCACTTCCAAATTACTCTGCTTTCCACGACCTACTTTAAGAAAATAAAGAACCCGATGTTGAACTGTTTCCAACAAACTACAAATACCACAAAAAATACTGAACTAATCAAACAATGATAACAATAACAATTATACCTCCATTTGTTGCTGTCTGCAACTTCCAACCATCACCATAACTGACAAGTCTAGAACTAGGACCAAATATTATTGGCTCCTCCCCCTGTTTAACGGCTTCGATATACGAAGCTAAAGGAACCCCAGGAGCCAACTTCTGATTGATCAATTGCAATGCAAAACTAGCTTCTGTCCCCACAGAAAATCTCCTTACTTTACCGGAACTTTTGCATGTTATCTCTAAAAACTACACCCAAGTGTGGCATTCTATCAATTTTAACTCACAACATATATATACAAAAAAAAAAAAATCTACCTACTTGGAAATTCAGTAAAATATGAAAGTGGGGACAATGAAAAATAAAGAAAACCCAACAAAGATTAAAAATTTGCAACACCTAAATGAAGAAACATAACAAAAAAACATATTGAAGCTTAAAAAGTGATATATTGAGGGTGTTTGCTTACTTGAGGAGAAGAACATTGTGGAATTTGAACAAGGCTAGAAACGTTTGCAAATTCTTGGTCAGCCATTACAGACACCTTTTTTTTTTTTTTTTTTTTTTTTTTCTCAGAGACTTGTTTGGGGGAGTTTCATAAAATGATCCTCCATATTTGCACCCACTCTTTAATTAATTATTAAACTTGTCCAACAATTTATTTTATGGGGACACCGAGATTTCCGAAAAATCTCGCCATATCAGAGTAGACCATTGATATATACCAAAAGCTTGATAGTTTCAGAAATAGGTTGGCTTTTCAGTTTTCATACTCTACAAGTCTACAGAAGGAAGAGTTCAGTTTCTGATAATACATAACAAATATCAGACTCAGTTTTAGTCAGGCAACATCAGTTTCTCAGTTATGCAATCATTTAAATGGTTAAATATATAAAGTCAAATACATTTTTCTCCACAAAACTTGAAGATTTAGATATGAACTCTAGTACAAAATCAACTTTATCAAGAACTGTTGCATTGGGATACTGCAGACATTTCTTCGTGTCTCAAATGGGATACTGCATCCATTTCTTCGTATCCCAACTGGGATGTTGTGGCCATTTCTTCGTATCCCATCTGGGATGTTGCTGACATCTCTTCGTGTCTTAACTTTGCCTGGGCATTATAGATTGTACGGACCGTAGATTCATTTCGCTCATCTCTCTCCTTCAGTACTTTAAGAATCTCTTTTGCCTTAACTCCTTGCCTCAACAATTGTATCACAATGTCTTTTTCTTCAGGTGTTAGCTTTCCTGCAACAGAAGAACCTTGCAAATGTCGCTCAAGTGGGTGATTGTGATAACCACATTCCACTTTAACCCTCCATTGATCATCTTTCGGCATCTTTATACCTCTCAATAAGAAAGGGCAATCACACCTTTTTGACACTCTCCTTCGAGTTGCGGAGGTCTTCTTCTTGAACGGTACTTTATATTCCCTTCTCTTCCCAAACCTCTCACAAGCTAAAAATATTCTAGAACTCCGACCTGAAGCACCAAACTCAGATTTCTTTATTATAACTACCATCCCAACTGATCTTCCAACATCTCGAGCCCATGTGACAAGTTCATCACGACAGTTGAAGACCTGTAAATAAAATAGTAAAGCATCTTTCTTGCTAATATTAAAAACAAAGTAAAGAAACAAATAGCCAAGTAAATTAAACTAACAAAAACCAGTAATAACATACCACATCGGTTGTAAAGGCATCAGTGAAATCCAATTTTCGAAGGGATTGTGATTCGATATCACTGATAGGTTCAGATGTCACTGGCATCTACATTAAACGAATTGGAAATTTTTTAATAATAATAAATGAAGCATCTCTTTTAGTAAGTTCCTCCTGCCTAGTACAGAAGAATAAATAAGCCGGAGAGTCTTACATTTTCGTCTTGTAACGGTAGGTCTGTGAGATGGAATTCTAGGTCAGTGGCTGATTGAACATCATCTCTAGCTGGCTCCTAATATTTAACAAAAACAAAAAAACAAAGTCAAACGTGTTGACATGTTGTGAGTTCTGACTCATGACATTCAAATTATGTCAACTACTCAACTGTACCCAATACATTTCTTTTTAAATAGTAACTCAAATGATAGTAACAACTTTTGAAAGATTAAACCCAAACAAACATGATATGAATCATCAGAAGATGACTAACTGCCCTTCTAGAAAATTGGATCAGACATAGGAACAATATTGGGAAGAAAAATAATGTAGGTGATCGTTTCTTTCACTTTCAAGAAAGGATTTTCTTTCACATGTTCAGCTCTTCCTGATATTACAATTTACAACTTACAAGTTGCGGCATATATTTGCTCATAATATATATTGAATGTGGATGAAGGCATGAAGCAGAAAAAGTTTGGGTGGCAAACATCCTGTACTATAAATTTCCATATAATATTACACAGTTAATGGTAACTGAGGTGGAGAGTTTAGGGTTATTGACTCCACAAGTCAAATACCATTGATGTCCAATAGCTTTGATAGTAATGGCTGGATATACTACTACCTTGTCCATTGAGTATAACAGAGGAAATATGGTCCGAATGGAGAGAGTCCCTAAAAAAGATACGAGCCTACACAATCATCCATTTGGGAATAAATGTTCATGTCACTAAGTACCTAAACTATTCCAAATGCTGAACAGAAATGGTACTTCATACAAACAAGATTTCTACTCATACTTGTCAGAGGATAAAAAGTTATCAGGGGAAAAAGCAGCTTCGACGATAAAATTTCATCCAATATATTGAGGTTGGAAACATATATGATCACCTAAATAAACTAGAGAGGTTAAGGCATTAAACAAGATTGTGGCTTCAAGTTCAAAATCTGTTTTAGGGTCTCGACAATCTAACATATTTATCCAACAAAAAAATCAGTACAAGATTTTAAAATTTAAAATGTGACGTTTAACTTACAATAATATCAGGTAACTCCTTATAATCATATTCATTCTGTATCTCGGAACCTGCTTTGAGAAAAAAGAAACAAAACAATCTTGAGGCCTTTCCAAACTAAATGCAAATCTTCAATAACGAACAAGTAAGAAACACAACATATTACCTTCATTAGTTACTGTTTCCAACTTCCAACCATCTCCATAGTCAATTAGCACAGAATTAGGACCGAAAGTTATTGGTTCCTCTCCTTCTTTAATAGCTTCAATATACAAAGCTGAAGGTACTCCATGGCCTAGTTTTTTATTTATCAACTGCAACGCAAAACTGGCTTCTGTGCCCACAGAAAATCGCCTAACTTTACCCGAACACTTGCAATATATCTCTAAAAACTACACCCAATTGATGAAATACATTTAATCACAAACCACATTCATAAAAAACTACATATCAACTCATACCCACTTGTGGGCAGATTAAGTTTAAGCCCAAAAAACCATAAAAACATAAATTTTGAAAAGTGAAACTGCCCCAAATGAAGATACAGATTAGTAAACAGTATTACAACCAAAAAGATATGAAATTTTTGCGATATAATAGCTACTGTATATAACAACATGAACAAATTAGACACATAATAAGGTGACTGAGGCTTAATGAGACAACTCGTAGAAAACTATAAAAGCATACGTGAGATGAAAAGGGAGGAGGAGAGAAAAAGAGTATATACCTGATGAGGTAGTTGAAGAATGGTTTGCTGTTGTTGAGGAGGAGACTCGTTATTTGCAACTTGTTCTCCTTCGGCCATTGTAGACAAAGGCTTGTTTTTCAGAATCCAAGTTTTCTGCAGTTGGGGAACTTGGGCGTGTCTGTTATTTGCGAAATGTCACTTATATCCTTTGGATATACTCTCTTTTTAAAAAGGCTTCTATGGGTTTTTAGTAATTTTAGTTATTTTCCAGAAATATCACTGTTTTTTAAATTCTCAAACTCAACATTTCGAGAATCAATTGAATGTTAGAAAATCGAGTTTTAGAGCAGAAGAGCAAATAGTTGGATTCAAGGAACAAAATATCGCCGATATATATCATTTTTTTGGTACACCGACACCGACATCGATATATTTGATATATATCTACCAAATATTGAATCATTTTTTTCCGATAACAATATATATCGATTGATATATACGATATATCTGATATAAATTGTTGACTTTGACCAATATTATTGATTTTGACCAAATATTGTTGATTTTGACTGATATATTATCGATATTTCTGATATAATCGATGATATTTCCGATATATCAACATACAAAACAAAATTTTGACTGGTCACAAAAAATCTGGATATATCCGATATTTCTGATATATCTGATATATATCGATTTTTAGGTACACCTATATATTCACCAAATTCGATATTTTGATCCTTGGTTGGATTATGTGTGCGAGAAGCAGATAGAAGCATTAGCCTGATTGAGTTAGTTATACATTAAACAATAATATAGTATTTTTGATAATACATGTTTGGATGTCCCCAACTTCAAGAGCACACAACAGGACAGCCATGCTTCATGCACTAGAAATGTCAGGCAGTTTTTCTTCTTAACTGTGTATTTCATTCTACATTTTCCCATACTGAAGGAAAGAAAAGACTTGCTTTGTGCATACTCCTGTACAATTGAACTTCATCAAGAGCTGTTGCTTTGTGATCTTGTAGATAATGCAGTACGTCTCAACCTGGCCTGGGTATTATAGATTGTATGGATAGTAGACTCACTATGCTCATCTCTGTCCTTAAGAACTTGAAGAATCTCCTTGGGCTTAATTCCAGCTCTTAACATTTGTACAACAATTTCTTTTTTCTTCAGAGTTCAGCCTTCCGGCAAATGAACCTTGTAGGGGCCCAAGTGGGTGATTGTGATGACCGCATTCCACTTTAACAACCCACTGATCATCTTTCGGCATCTTTAACCCTCTTAATAAGAAAGGGCAGTTAAAACCTTTTGACATTTTCTGTGCTTTCTTTGTGAATGGATGCTCACTTTTCTTTCCAAACCTCTCGCAAGCCATAAATACTCTAGGAACCCTACCAGACGAACCAACATCAGATCTCTTTATTACTTACTGACCATCCCAATTGATTTTCCAAGATCTCGAGCCCACCTGATGAGTTCATCGCGACTGTTGAAGACCTGTTTCCTTGTCTTTGTCAGTAACAATAACAAAGAAAACAAACAAGTAGAATAACTAGATAAGGAAAAGGAAAAACCAAACTGTGGAACAGAATACCACATCAGTTTTGAAGGTGTCCGTGAAATCCAATTTTTCCAAGGACTGCGATTCGACATCACTAACAGGTTCAGATGTAATTGGTCTCTACAGTGAAGGAATTAAACAACTTCTCAGTAATAAAACTTGAAGCACGTAATTAAATTCCTCATACCCGATACAAAATAAATGGAATAAAAGACCAAAATATATATACATATAACATGACCCTGGAAATCCTTACGCTTTCATCTTGCAGAGGTGGTTCTAAGAGATCGAGGTGAACGTCAGTTGCTGAATGAACATCACCGCTAGCGGGTTTCTAAATGAAAAGTAAAATCAAACGTCAATGTCATGTTGGTTGGCACACACTCATTCCAATCAAACTCTGTTGATCGTAGCCAAAAAATTGTACTAGTAACTGCTTAGAAGGGCTATTCAGAATTTCAGATGATAGAAACAAGCTGAGTTAGTACTTACCAAAAATATAAAGATTTTAAAATAGCCAACAAAAAAGATAAAACTGATTCTAGCCATAATAAAAAATGGGAGAATTAATCGGAACACTAGTGAGAAGAAGAAACAAGTGCAGTTGCTCTTTCCATTATTTTCAAAGGACAACTTGATAGGTCATCAAAATCTATTACAGCTTCTGCTCTACTAGTTTTACAAGGGAACGTTTGGGTGCAAGATACTAGGATTTTCCTTGTCATATACTCATATCACACAAATACACAGTTAACAGCAACATGTAACTGATTTGGTGAGTCTAGAGCCATTAAACTTACAAGGGATCGAAGTTCCTCAGACAATAACTAAACACTCCTCCCTCTTATGTTACTCAGAACCTACAACTATTCATGCAAAGAAGACATTCTTTTTTCCACAATCCTGAAACGGAAACAACTTTTTACAAACCCTTCCACTTGTGTAATCCCAATATAAAAATGAGAAATACAAGTGTGATTCTACGCTTACAATGGCAGTAGGGAATTCTTCCATAGCCTTTTGCCTATGAGAACCTGGTTTCAGAAAGGAAAGAAACCAGTATTGAGCTCTTGGAAAATAAATACATCTTTAATAATTGAAAGATAAAAGGCATTACACCATCTATACCTTGCCGTGTAACTGTCTGCAACTTCCAACCATCCCCATAGTCGATCAAAACAGAATTCGGACCAAAGCTAATAGGCTCCTCTCCTTGTTTAATAGCTTCAATGTACAAAGCTGAAGGATCCACAGAATCTAATTTCTGATTAATCAATTGCAATGCAAAACTAGCTTCTGTCCCCACAGAAAACCGCCTTACTTTACCCGAACTTTTGCAAGTTATCTCCAAAAACTACACACATTTATGAATACATCATCAATATATCATAAAAATAACAGATCATGCCCCACATATCAAAACTTGAAATTTAAGTTTACGGATTTGGAAAAGCCCCACGCAAGATAAATGAATTCAAGTACAAAAAAACATATGAAGCTTACTGGAGAAGGACGTTGCTGACAAGAATGAAGAAAGAATGAAGAAGCTTTGTTGGCAACTTCTTCTTCTCCAGCCATTGAATCAAAAAAAAAAAATTACAAAGACTTGTTTTTTGGTAAGAGCAAGTCCGATGGAGAGCTGCTAAATTAGGCTGCTAAATTGGGCTGCTAAAATTGCCACATAAGTGCCACATAGGCTTTTTAACTTGTCCAGCCAAATTTGGCTTCTCAAAATCAAAAAACCAATCTAATCGCGTTTTCTAAGTGCTAAATGATATGAACGGCATAGTTTCTGCCGTCAGTTCATTATTTTTTGAAATTTTTTTTAAACGGATAGCATAATTACTGTCGTCCATCGAAATTTAATTTAACATAATTTTTTGGCGGATGGCCTTTTAACTTCGTCCCCCTCCGAACTTATTATAGCAGCTGCTAACGAAAGTCTTAATTTTGGCTGGGTTTTTTATTTCTTCCAAATTTAAAACCCTTTTAGCGGCTTCATTGGAATGACATTTTTGTGGTTTGAGTGCTATATTTGTCTTTATTAGGCCATATAGCCCTCCATTGAAGCTCTAAATGTTGTTTCTATATATAGGAGTGCAACTTGGTCTTGGGCTTGGGCTTGTAAAATAAAGCCCGTTAAAAACTTGGGTTGGGCTCGGGTTCGTTTTTAGAAAGTTCGAATTCTTTTTTTATAGAAAGTTCGAATTCTAAATAAAGATGAAACGGTTGTTTAGCAAGTCTATAAAACCGGCAGCCTAGCTTGCATAACCTTATTTTATACGAAAGAGTGGATTGCCCATATAGGTACGTCTGACATCTCTCTCTCTCTCTCTCAATCTCTTTTTTCATGTTCTTTATACGTCGTAGTACTAGTTCTAGTTCATTATAGTACGTAGTAGGATGTTGAATATTTCATCACTTCCACATGCAAACTTTCCTCCAGTCATTACTAGTCATACCAGGAGGATTGGTATAATATACCCGCCTCCTGCAATACGAGCAATTGTTGATAAAACAGCGGAATATGTTTCAAAGAAGGGACCAGAATTTGTTAAAAAAATTGTTAATGAAGGGAATGCTAAGTTTAGTTTCTTAACAGATGCCTCACACCATTATAATGCCTACTACCAACGTCGTGTTTCTGAGTTTCGCCTACAGGCTCAACAACTAGTTCCTACCCAGCCTACGGAAGCTTGTGTTGTTGCTACTTCGACTACAACGAAGAACAATGAATCTGTTGCATCGGTTCCAGCATTAGTAAGCCAATTTAGACCTGAGTGTAAAGAGCCAGAAGCCCAACTGTATAGTGTTTCGCTACCAGAAGGTATTATTAGTGGTGAAACTTTTGATGTTATAAAGCTTACAGCACAATTTATAGCTCGGAATGGCAAGTCTTTTTTGGCAGAATTGTCTGGTAAAGAGATTTTCAACCCTCAGTTCAGTTTCCTGAAGCCGAATAATAGTATGTACACGTTCTTTACTAAACTTACTGATGCTTATTCGAAAGTCTTGATGCCTCCAAAGGGTCTTACTGATAAGTTGAGGACTAGTGTGGCTGATATGACAACTGTCCTTGATCGATGCTTGGACCGTTGTAATTGGGAACTTTTGCAAGAGCAAAAGAAGCAGAAAGCTGAAAAGGAGACTGAACAGGAACGAATTCAGATGGGAATGATTGATTGGCATGATTTTTGTGTGGTGGAAACGATTGAGTTTGCAGATTTTGAGGACACTGAGGTTCCCCAACCATTGACTTTGGAAGAAGTTATTATGAGGAGCAAGGCTTCTTCTGCTATGGAAGAAGATATGGCAGAGGTAATTGAGCTTGAAAAGGAAGCAGATATGGACACGGATGAAGAAGAGATGCAGCTTGTTGTGGAGGGCATGGAAGTTGCAAGTCTCGAAGAGTACAGTGAAGTCAACAAGAGCGTGAGGAAAGCAGAAACACCCAAGGAACCAGAACCACCATTAATAATTGTGAAGAACTGGAAGAGACCAGAAGAAAGGGTCCCTATAGAAAGAGGTGCCGCAAAATTTGTACTTTCCCCAATAACTGGGGAGCTGATTCATATCAATGAGATGGCAGAGCACATGAGAATTTCTCTTATTGATCCCAAGTACAGAGAACAAAAAGAGAGGATGATGGCAAAGATTAGGGAAACCACACTTGCCCAAGATGATGAGATCTCACGGAACATTATGGGGCTTGCACGAACTCGTCCTGATATCTTTGGTACGACAGCTGAAGAAGTCTCTAATGCTGTCAAGGCAGAGATTGAGAAAAGGAAAGAAGAGGGACCAAACGTTGCGCAATATCCTGCTCCAAGTAGTGTGTACAATGCCCTTAATTCATCAGTTAGGCCACTGCTTCCTCTCATGCCAATGAACTGTGGGCAACCTCTGCATCCATCATCAACATATATGAATCGTCTTCCTATACCTATACCTATACCTATACCACCTCCTCCTGGATCCCAGTTCACACCTCTCGGAGGTCATCGACCTTTCACCCCTATTCCCTTTCCTCCACCTTCTATGAAGATAATTCCACCATCTTCCTTACTGCAAGGAATACCTCCACCCCCACCTGATGTAGCTCCACCTCCACTGCCAGATGAACCTGAGCCAAAGCGGCAGAGGCTTGATGATTCTTTGCTTTTACCAGAGGATCAGTTCTTGGCTCAGAATCAGGGACCTGTTCGCATTATTGTATCTGTTCCCAATGTTTCTGAGCTGAACTTGAAAGCGCAACCTCTTGATATTAAAGTGCAGGAATTATCTGAGACCGTTGGCAGTCTAAAGGAGAAGATTGCTGGAGAGATTCAGCTTCCTGCCAACAAACAGAAACTGACTGGACGAGCAGGTTTTCTCAAGGACAATTTCTCGCTCGCATATTACAACATTGGAGCTGGAGAAACACTCTCTCTTGCTTTGAGGGAACGTGGTGGCAGAAAGAGATAAATCATTAACCCTTCATTAGTCACTGAAAGGTTGATGTGCAACTCTTTTCTTTAATTTTAATTACACTCCGTGGAAGTTGTCCAGTAGGGAAGTCCATCTCAACATACTTTCTTTGTTTCTTAACTGAAATTTGCACTTGGGGATTTAATTGATATTACATTGTTTGGATCTTATATCAGAACACTATTATTTGTCTCACACTGATGCTAAATGATATGGTCTATACTTACAGATTGGGCATCTCGGAGAATGTCTCTTACAGGTTGCAGGGACGCAAATTAAAACCTTATGATTAAGGGGAGGATATATTGTCATTTGTTATTTACTGGCTCTGTTGAATATTAGTGCATCTTATTCGTACTTTAAGCTTGGTATTTCGTCTTTATCGTCCATCTTCTTATACCAACTTAACTTTCTGCAGGTAATGCGCTCTGATGGCAATAATGATCGGAGGTATGCGCTCAAATAGCACCTTTACTTTATATCATAACGAATGATATTGCCTACGTGGAAAAATTAGAAAGAATCATCCCTTGCCTCTTTTGAACACATGAGCATGCCCATGTGGGTTTAGGTGGAAAATTGTTTTCTACCAGCTTAAATATCTTAGTAAGAGCTTATTAGTTTAGCTGAAGATGCAACTCGTGTTGCATGGGGAGGATTAGAAATTGCATCAGCGGATGGGACAAGTCCACTAATGGGTTATGGGAAATTTCCTGATGCTACCTAGCACCTACAGCCATTCAGGTTTTTTTTCCCTGAATGTGCTGACAATCAATGACGATATGATGCAGATTCCCCTTGTAATAACGGACAAAATTGTAGAACCCGAGAAGTGCTATGGCATCAAGGATGACGGAGATCAATCAACAGACAATTACAAATTCAATTATGGAGGTCCAGGAGGAGCTTGTGGAGCTTAACTGTTGTGAATTTCAAGCATACGGTTAACACAATCTCAAAATAATTAAGCTGGATTGACGCCCATTCATTTTTTTTCCCCTCCCTCCTGGTTATTCCTGACAAAATTTGATTGGCAGTCATATCTTCCCTCCTTAAAATAACCAAGACACCCAAGTTAAAGTGTTAAACACTGAACAATGACAAGATGAAGGTAAACAATGAAAAATGTAGCTCACAGTATCTTATATGCAAAAAAAATTTACAAGCACATGTGAACAATTTCCAATAACTTGACCCCATGGAATGTGATTAACAATACAGTCCTGTTAACAATAATAATTAAACACATTCACACTAACCTCAACGCTAGATTAGACTAACCTTTCTGTTCCACCAAAAAGAATTGAAGCAGAATCCAAAGCAGTGGAAGAACCTCTTGCCTACTTCTGACTAGAAAAAAATGGGATGAGTAACCTTCAGGTTTTATGTACTGTCAACTTCATCAGAGCTATTACGTTGGGATCTTGCAGACACTATTGGATCATGTTTCAACTTTGCCTGGGTGTTATATATTGTAGGAATTGTAGACTCAGTACTTGCATCTCTCTCCTTCAACACTTTGAGAATCTTTTTCACTATGATTCCAGCCCTTGACAGTTCTATCACAAATGTCTTTTTCTTTGGAAGATAGCCTTCCGCTAACAAAGGAACCTTGTAACTGTCTCCGAAGTGAGTGATTGTGATGACCGCACTCCACCTTAACCATCCATTGATCATCTTTTGGCATCTTTATACCTCTCAGAAGAAAAGGGCACTTTCGCTTCCCACTTCTTTAAGAGAGAAAAAGATACTAGAAATCTCGCCAAGAATGCCAAAATCAGATTTCTTTATTACAATTATGTTCCCAATTGTTCTTCCGACATCTCGAGTCCACTTGATGAGTTCATCACAACTGCTGAAGACCTATAAAATCAAATAGCAATAAACATAAAACATAAAGAAAACTAACAATTCGAAATATTAAAAATTGAAATGCATAGATAAATCAAGAAACCAAACCATAAACAACAGACCACATCTGTCGTAAAAATATCCGTGATATCAACTTTTTCAAAGGATTGTGATACGATATCACTGACAGGTTCAGATGTTACTGGTATCTAGAGTAAAGAAATCAAAAAACATGTCAATAATGTTTTTACTGAACTATAGTTCATTAAATGCCTCATACATAAGATGAAGGAAACAAAATGAAAGGTAAAATAATTCCAAGACTTACGGCGTTCACTTCTTGTGGGCCTGGATCACTAAGATGGACATCATGATCCCTAGCAGATTGAGCAACATCTCCCACTGGTTCCTAAATAAGAAAGTAGTGGAAGTCCATACTGACAGGTTAGGATGTTATTGCTTTCTAAAATAAAGGAAGTCACAGTAATGGAACTACGAAAAATAACAAAAAAAACAGAATCATATATACGTATTTCATTACGGGCTGTAAGTTATACGTAATATAAAAGAAAGGAAATAAAAGTAAGATGATAAGAAGATTTACATTTTCTTCTTCTAGAGGAGGATCAACAATATGGAATTCAAGGTCGGCAGCTACTTGAACATCTCCCATTGGCTCCTAAAAAAGAAAGTATATTCAAATGTCAAATATTAAGCAATTCCAACTCCTATGCAAATTATGTAAATTGTAACGAAAAGAAATGGTTTAACTGAGCTACTTGCACAATAGTAAGATTTGATCGAGTACACACAAAAGTACACTTGTACTCGTAAGAAATATTACGGTAACAACACACCACCAGGGATGATGACTCAATAGAGCTCTAGAAAATTGGAGAATGGATTAGAAGAAAGATGGGGAGAAAAGACTGCTGTAGTGGTGTAGGTGCTTTTCTTTCCCTTAATTTTTCAAAGGAGGACTTGGTCAATGGCTGGAAGCTTTTACAAGTTCAGCTCTTAGTGGG
Organism: Coptis chinensis; assembly: GCF_015680905.1. Lineage (NCBI taxonomy): Eukaryota > Viridiplantae > Streptophyta > Magnoliopsida > Ranunculales > Ranunculaceae > Coptis > Coptis chinensis. Next base: position 8,688,012 of record NC_141462.1, read on the forward strand.
TGTTACAGCTTACAGGCAACAATAATTTGATTGAAAAAATATATGAAACATGAAACTTAATAATTTGAGGGAAGGAAACTTCTTGTACAATTGGCTTCTAAGTATCATATTATGTGATTAACTTTATCTTGTAACTTAGGCTGAGAGCAAGGCACGGAAATAATAACAAACTAGTCACTGTAAACGGATCCCTTTGCCAAGAAAAAACTATTTATGGTATACAGGTCTTTTCTCTAGTGTTAAGAAGAGCAGATGTTACTCCACACATTTCAAAAGAATGAAGATACTTTTTTGCAAATAAGACTTGAACTTATACTTGCCAAATAGTGGAATGGGGTAATTAAATTAAAATTAAAACTAAGGTGGAACACATTTAACATATATCTACTTGGGGTATAATTATTTGAGGAGGGGGTTGCTGAAGATTTCAGTAGTAAAACCACCCAGCTAATCTGGCTATCAGAAGCCTATGGTTCAATGTAGCTTTTAGTGTAGAGCCACTAGTCCAGGCGTGACTCTCACGATAACAAGTGCAAAGAGTTGCTTCATATAGGTAAAACAAGATAAAAGATTGGCTCAAAGTTAAGGTCAGATGAAGTGGAACACCGGGGAATGTGTGTGTCCATTTCTTTTTTTCTTTTTTTTATTATTTCTTTAGGTTGAGGGGTGGGGACTGGGGGTTAAAGAAGTGATATACTAAGCTAAGAGTTTCCGGTATCATTCATAAACTTGAAACTGAACATTGAGCTAGGGGTACAGTAATACAGTATTAATTTAAAAGTGACAATCCAGCATATTAATTGTAACCGCAGCTTCAATAAGGATATCAAAGAAAATTTTCAACAGCCCCTCTATCCACAAAGAGAGAAGAATTTGAGCAATAAATAAATTAAAGCTTACAACAACATCGGAAACTGCTCCAATGTTGGTTCCACTCCTTCAAAAACAAAGAAACCACTATTAGAAATCCCTCAAATCAATGCAATAACATCAGGTTAAAATAATCCAAACATATCCCAAAACACCTTGACTTGTAACTGTCTGCAACTTCCAACCAGCACCATAGTCAACGAGAATAGAATTAGGACCAAAGATTATAGGTTCTTCTCCTTGTTTAACAGCTGCAATGTACAAAGCTGAAGGAACTCCAGAGCCTATTCTCTGATTAATCAATTGCAAAGCAAATCCGGCTTCAGTGCCAGCGGAAAATCCCTAACTTTACCCGAACTTTTTGCAGAATATTTCTAAGAACTACACACATTAATTTTATAGAATCAACTTCAAAGCCAAAATCCAAAAGATAACTTGAAAATTCAACTAAATAGACAAATTTGACTTTATCTTAATATTACTAAAATCCCATCATAAGAAGAGAATAACGATACAAGTGTTGAGTACCTCTTTGTGTTCGGCCATTGAAGAGGGAGCTTAATAAGCTACAAAGAGGAAGAATGAGTTTGAGATATCGGCATATAACAAAATGCCAACACTACGAAGTCGAAAATGTCAACATTACTGTACATATTCATTTCGTTGGACATTGTTGCCATTTTCTGTTAGCTGCAAATACGTTACTGAAGCAAACAAGTTTTCAGATATTAGAATCATTAGATGGAGAGGGGCTATATGAATGAATGTGCAAAACAAATATTTTTAGATGATCATGTTTTAAATGTCGATTTCGACTGTCGAACCAATACTATTCGGTGTGAGAACCTCTATAGATGATCATGTTTCACAGGTATGCCTCATCTTTTTTATTCTTTTTAAAATTTACTCGTCCACTCTTAGTAGACACGGTCAAGTTATATCCTTTCTGTTTGAGTATAAATATCCAAGGAGTGGAACTTGACTTGTTGAGCTTCGATTACTAATGCTTGGGTATGTTATAATTAATCTTCAAATTCTCACAACATATATTCATTTTATTTTAAATTCTTTGAACTACGTCATTTTCTGGGCGAAGTCGCCATTTCCTACCCAGCGTTGTCTTTTCCAACATAGTCGCCGTTCACTCCAAAGTGTTTGCTTTTGACACCTTATCCAGAGAATGGAAGGATATCCGATCCAGCCATGCAAATCACCAAGGTTCTGGACGCTTATCCTGTCCATGAGGCCTGAACGCCCGTTCTGCCACAAGAAGGGCATTGTATGACTTTGGTGTTCCTGTTTGAGCAGCAATGTCGCAGTTATAGGACATGTCATATTTTGGCATTTCAAGGCAACTATTCTCGCCTAAATTAACTTGTCATATATATATATAAGCTGTGCACGCAAGACACTATATAAATTGTCCGTAAACGGACATCATCCTGTTAAGAGAAAGCCTGGGTAAGGTGTTGCTTTTTACTTGCAAGTTACAACCCAGGTAACTTTTTGTTGTTACTCAATACTACACAAATTGTGCATTTGGCCGGTTGTGCCTCCTACAAAGCCAAAGAGTGTGAGTTAACGTAATTAATAGTTTAGAACATTTAAGTAACAAACTCAGTTTAAGTTGTTACATATATCCAATTAAATGTATATATTCTGCGAAGCAAAAATTCATTTATTCCTCTTGAGCCTAAGGCCTAAGGGTATAAGATCTCCAGTATGAACTATGAGGCCCATGCACGTCTAATGCACCACCATATTCCCCATTTCAGCGAGGGGCAGCACAAATCTTGTGCTCCCCAAGTCCCCAACAGTCCAACCAAAACTTGTTTTACACTACTGTCCCTTGAGCCATTGACTTTTCATGATCTTGAACAGTTGAACTTGAACATATATGATTGCTCGTGAAGAAATTTCTTGGATCCAATGGCTAATACTGTTCGTTGCTCAAAATGCATAGTCTCTCTGTCGGTATAACAATACCGTTTAACTGTTGTTCAATTTAGATTGTGCTTGTTCACCTGTAATGGTTTACACGAGCAGACGAGCTAGAAAATAAAAGTTTTCAACTAAAACATAATGTATGGAAGAAGTATGAAGGCTTCCACACTAAAAGATAAAATATGCAAAAATAAATAATATTTCGCAAATCATTTTCAAAACTCCATGTATCTGCATCTCTTTAAAAAGCTGGAAACAATGAATCGTTGGACAGGAAATTGATGAACTTAAGTAGTGTGTGTGTTAAAAGAAGATTGGCACCACCTTTGCCCGTGTGCCACTCACACCAAACTTTTGCTATAAATAAACACTTTTGTGTGTTTCAATTTTCAAATCTTTGCTTAGATTGTCCCTCTCTTGCTTACCATAACGTCCCCCAAGAGCACACCTCATTCACCTCGCCAACCCTTCACGAGACTAGCGTGCTCTTTCCCTACATATTAGCTCCATTCCATTCTTTCTTCACCATTTCCATTCTTGACACGCTATTTATTTAATACATGGATGATCAACAAAATGATGAGTCGTGCGATAAGCAACCATTCCAAGGTCGTCGTGGTGGAAAACGAGCTGCTCCATCCATTTCGACCGTGGTTTCGGCTTCAGCACCTTGTGGGGCATGCAAATTCTTGAGAAGGAAATGTATAATTGGATGCATATTTGCTCCCTATTTTGGATCAGACCAAGGGGCAGCCAGGTTTGCTGCTGTTCATAAAGTGTTCGGTGCAAGTAATGTGTCTAAGCTTTTGTTGCATATACCAGCTAACCAAAGGCATGATGCTGTTGTTACTATATCTTATGAAGCTCAAGCAAGGCTTTCCGACCCTGTTTATGGTTGTGTGTCTACCATACTTTGCCTTTGCTTAGCAGGTAAATCTTTATTCAAAAGCTTTACAATTGTTTTACTATATAGCAGTAAATTGAGCAATAACTTCAAATTACAATTTTCTTGATTGTTATTCAAGGAATTAATATCGTTTTTGGTTATTGTTTCGGTGACCACACGAAAACAAAAATATAGAAATTTTCACGAAAAGTAAGAGAAAATATGCAAATACATCAACAACAACAAAAATATGGTGTAGCAACTATTCTTTCAAATTTAAATATGTGTCTATACACCAAAATGACCAAAATAAACAACTCACTTTCTCAAAATTAACAATCTTCTCAAAAATATATATTAAAAATTAAAAGGGAAAAGCAATACAAATGGCAAGGTGAATACTAAATGCTAAATGCTTGTTTGAGAAAGATTAGGTTTTAATGTTTAGTTACTAGTAAATACTAAATACTAAATGTTAAATTGACAAAAATAATTTAACCACTATTTAAATTATTTATTGTATTTGCTACCATTTGAAATTTTCTGTAAATTTCGTAAAACACTACATATTAGTGTACAAAATGAACCAAATTGAAAAAATGTTTCTATACCTACGGAAAACGAAAAATTTCGTGAACATTTCGCAAAAATTTCTGAAATTTAGTTCCTTCTTGTTATTATTATAAGAGCTCATTCACATTTGCTATATGTGAACTCCTTGACATCTTATGTCGAAATATAATCATTCTGTGATGTTCAAAAGACAAGGTGTTCTGTTACCAGTTACTGCCTTTTGGTCAAGATGTGTTGATCGGCTCTTTAGAATCATCTATCAGCCATGCATGCACAAATTTTATGCATCCACACAAACTAACAGCAGCCTATATCTTTTCATTTTTCCATGAAACGTATAGGTAGCGTCACTACAGGCCGAGTTATCGATTGTGCAGACACAACTAATAAATAGTAGACAGGCAGTAGCAAATGCACTCCAGAACTCGCAGCAACAGCAACAGCAGCAACATCACCACCACATATCAGTGTTGCAGCCTGCATACTCGAACAACTCTTCAACATCAAACAATCTCGCCAATCTCAGCACCTTTCCCTCAAACTTTGACATCCAAACGGACACTCCGCCAACTTCTCGAAGCTTTAGGCCAACTGGACACTCTGGACCAACGCAGGACGAGGATGAGGATGAGGAAGATAGTCGTAATCCAGTTATATACACCAATCAGATACTCCCCGGCAAATAAAATTTTAGCTATGAAATTCTTTTTGATACGAGCAACTACGAGTTAAAAGTTATGTAAGCGCGTTCTTTTACATGATCAAACACTTGATCACAAGTTCGGGAGAAATAACTGGATTGAATCAGTTTGCTTCTCTAGGAAAAACTATAGAAATGTGGGTGTCGGTTCTAATTATTTCGATGAATGATATGATTATATTCCAAATCTCCAAGGGAGGGTAAACAGTATAAAGTGTAAAGTTTACACCCCTAAATTCAAAAACTCGTTCCAATGGAAGTTGTAAACCGTAGTTAATAATAAGCTAATAGCTAATATATCAAGTGGGGAATTTCCCACCCGTATAGAAGTTAAATAGCTAGGATGTCACTTAGATTGACGTTCGAATTTAAAGTATCTCTGGACGTCCCTCTTTAGTTCTTCAGTGTTTATTTCTAATTTTTTAAATTTGGACGCCTAAATTTTAAATCGATTTTTTTTTTACATCTATCCTTTTTTTTGGCTTGGTAAGTTTATCTATTGTATATTAAGAAAATGAGAGTTACAAAAGTGTATGAACTCCATGAGAGTTACTCACCAGCCACATGCTGGTCAGTAACACCTCATATCAAGTTCATGTTACAAATCTAAAATACAATCCATTAGGATTCTCCCATTTATACAACCATAAGGGAATACCTACATACACACTTACTTCATCTTTATCTAAGCGAGATCCTCTTTTTGCAGCAGTGTCTGCTGCAAAATTAGCTTCTCTCCATGTATGAGAGAGCATACATCTTTGCAATTTGCTTTTACACCACCCCCATCTTTTACTGAGTTGTCATGGTATCTTGCCTGCATTTCTAAGCTTCTATCGCAGCTACCGGGTCAGATTCTAACCATAAGTTTAGCCAACCTTTCTCAATTGCTACTTCGCATTCTCCGGCACTGTGTAACACTTTAAGAACATAGTTCGTCTCCACCCCTAAGCCTTTTACAACTCACAAGTAGAAACTCACCATTATGATCTCGATACGTTGCACCCCACCCTACTAGTCCAAGATTTCCCATGGAAGACCCGTCAACATTAACTTTGATTTGATCTATTTCAGGCAGTAATCACTTGCACTCCTTGATCTGTGGAGCTTTCCTTAGTTTTAGTTCAGCACCCCAAGCCAATCTCACAAAGTGATGATGTGCATTACCATACATAGTACCCTTTGACGTGTGTATAGCACAGTTAACTTGTTGCTTCACATACTTTGTACAAAAGGTAAAGTTGTTACTTTCATCTTCAAAGTGTACCTTATTTCTATGAAACCAAAGAGCCACCATGCCACCCACTACTGTTGCTTTCCACATATGCCTCACTAGCACGCTACTATCCTGAGCCATCCTTCGAGCTTGTGTCACACTGGAGAAGCCGCTCCTGAATCGGAACTTACTTGATATCCATTCCCACAACTACCTCGCAAATGGGCAATACCACAACAAGTGATTCAGATTTTCAACATCCTTCTTACAAATTCCACATCTTGGTACCAACTGCACCCTCTTCTCCTCAAGTTTTTCCCGAGTTGCTACACAATTCTCATCGGTTTCCATGTATTTGCGGTTGTACTTGGGTGTATGTGAGCACTCCATAACACCTTATGCCACCTTTACGCTCCTTGCTTCTAATATCTTCAGATCTTTGTGCAGCGGTTGTAAATTCACCCTTCAAGTTTGGACACCAAATCCTCGGATCCTCATCTTGTGTCAAGGGTTTATCCATGATATTAGTATCGTGCCATTTTTGGATAAGAAACTCCTTGAAGTTCTCCTGGTGGTGCCCGGCTTCCATCTTGGATCAAATCACTTACCAGAGCATTACAATTCACTAGAGCCTCATCCGAGAGTAGGTGCTCCCGAATGGACTTCCTTCCCACCAATTTGATCTCCACAAATCAATGTGTTGACCATTTCCAACCATCCATTGTAATCGAGGGATCACCTCTCCTAATGTCATTTTAATGCCTCCCCGGATAGATGAGGTCCGTAATACTTAATCATATCTTCATTTTTCTTGTAGTACTTGACTTATCGAACTCTCGCAAATTCTTCATCTCCGCTTTAGAATTTGCCAGCCCGGCCATCGGCATACACAAGTTCACCTCTTTAAGTCTTCTTAGACCTAACCCCCTTTATTGATGGGCATATAACATTTGTCCCAAATGCGATAAATTGACTTCTTCACCATGGGGTCCCCACTCAAAGAAAATTCCTCATCATTGTTTTTACGCTTCCTTAATCAAACTCGTTGGCCATTTATAAATAGACATGTTATATATTGGGATGCTACTCAAAACCGATTTGATTAGCACCACTCTTCCTTGAAAAGTGAGTAGCTTGCCAACCCAACTACTTATTCTCTTCTTAATCTTATCTAGGACACACCTCGAGTGACATGAGTAACTCTTCCTTGACGATTGGCACCCCTAAATACCCTAGATTTTCTCATATTTTTAATAACGACCACGATGTACTTTCGATGCCTCTTCTATCCCTCTTGCAAAACAAAAAATATCATGGGCAAATAAGAGATGACTTCGGCGGAGTGTTTTTTATCATCACCATTGGCTTAGTGTAACCCTATTCTCTCGTAAAATTTATTCCCCGCCAAGACATCTTCCGCCAACGCCAAATAGTAACGGTGATAATGGATCCCCTCACCTTTGAGACCCCTTCCAACACCAAAATATCCACATGGCCCCCATTAACCAAAACTGAAATTTTTGCGCCTTCATGATGCAAAAATTCAATCTATCCATCTTTGTGCAAACCCAAATTTTACCAACACCGCTTGTAAGAACTCCCAGCTCATAGTATCGTAAGCCTGTGAGATGTCAACTTTGATGGCCACATTTCCACCATATCTTTTCTTCCTCATTTCAGTTGCCATCTCTGAAGCAAGCCCAATATTGGACTGAATGCATCTTCCATGTATAAAGCCAGCTTGTTCAGGTGACACTAGCTTAGTAACAACCTTGCAAAGTCGCAACTGGAGCACCTTTGAAATCACTTTTATCAGCAAATTTCCCATGCAGATGGGTCTAAACTTAGACAACTTCTTAGTTTCTTTCTCCTTCGGAATCAGTGTTAAGAAGTACGAGTTTAGTCCACCTGGTATTTGGCATTCAACAAAGAAGGATCTAACAGTTGCAAATACATCCCATTTGATAATGGTCCAACAATGTTGAAAGAACACCCCATTAAAACCATCAGGACCTGGAGAGCTATTCTTGTTAATAGAAAAAAATAGCATTCTCTATCTCTTGAAATTCTGGTATATTTGTCAGTTCTCTATTGTCACCATCAGTAACTAGTTTTGGAACTAATTCCAATAGCTGCTCATCCATTTGAATTTCCTTCTCTTGAATTTAGTCTCAAAGTATTTGATTATAAATGCCTAGATCTCATCTTGTTCCTTCAAGATTGGTCATCATCATTAAAAATCTCCTCAATCATAGATGTCTCTAACCTCATTTTGTATAGAGCATGAAAGTAAGCAGAATTCATTGCTCCCTCATCATACCATTTATTTTTCGATTTCTGCTTGACAAGAGATTCTTTATTGTTCAGAGCTTCTTCTAATGCGTGTTTCGGCTTGAATAGCTAAGAACTCCATATTCTCATCCTCGATCTGCCTCTGCTTGTAGTTGCAGCTGAAACAATTCCTGCTGTGCTTTCTTAATGTTAGTATCCGTATGACCAAACACTTCACAATTCCATTTTTTCAACTCTTGTAAGTTTAGCAGCCACTACAAACAATGGCTTACCCCGCAACTCTTGATTCCAATTATTTTTCACCACTTCCATAAAACCCTTTGTGTTGGTCCAAAGAGAAATTGAAACGGAGGGTGTATTCTTAGGCTTAGGAACATGAACGCAGCGCCTTGATGAGGGGAGCATGGTCCGATCCTATCCTAGAACCCAATTTATAACTCCATCCTACTTAACTTCAAACACCAAGCGTTATTAAAGAAACATTTGTCCAATCTGTCCAGCTTGCAGTAAGTTCTCTTTAGCCCTTTCTGATTATTGCACCATGTTGTTTCAAGCCCCACAAAAGGACTCTCCATCAGTTCACAATTATTGATCATCCCATGGAACTCATTAACTGCTACTCTTAAAGGCGGCCTACCACCCTTTTTCTCCTCATTTGCCATGACCACACATTAAAATCCCTCACCACTAGCCATGGTGCCGTGCTTTTAATTCTTTCCAGATCCCTCCAAAGCTCTCTCCTCTGAACAAGAGGACATTTTGCATGTACAAAAGTAATGATAGCTCTATTCCACTCAACAAGTAATATGTTTGATTGAATTGAAAAGGTGTCTAATCACCACATCCCTTCTGTTCATCACCCATAGATTTCCCAAAATATCTTGAGAACCATTATGTATGACAGAATCATTATACATATTCAAGCCAAATCTTTTAATATTACTAACTGTGGGTTTGATCTTAGGCTCAGCCAAACAAAGAATCTCTAGATTATGACCTAAAACCAAATCCTTTATTCTCTCTATCGCTATGTCTTTTCTTAACCCCTCACATTCCAAAATAATGTCCTCATTTAGAAATATACTGGGGTGGCTTTTCGTGCTTGTAGGGTTACAACCTGCAGAGTTAGTTCCCCCTCTCTTCTCTTTGTTCTTATTCTTCCCGCGCTTAGTTCTTATAGTCACACCTCTTTGTATTAGAAAACCCGCTGACTTCGTTATCGCCTAACTCCCCAGCTTTTCATTAACACATCCAAAGATCACCCTCCTTTTGAGACTCAATCCCTCGTGATCCTCTTCATTATCCAAGACATAAAAGTTATTTCTTATTGGCAATTCAGGATTCACCGGTGAACTCTCAAGAATTGGGACTAACTGCTCCACCACCGACCACCGATCAATCGCAGCCTTTGCCTTCGTGAGTATTAAGAGAAATCTACAATTAATTGCAGTGGACTCACCTTTGTTTTTCCGCTCCAACACACCGCTTTTATGACTTCGTGATGATGATTCTTCAACACATCATGAGCTTCCTCTCCCCCTACAACTTCCACAATAGACGTAGAACTAGGATACTAGCCTCCACACAATGTTGACTAGCTCATGTCCTTCGGGCCCACCACAGCTCTCAACACCACCTACATGTTGATCACTTGTAACCTATATTTGATTACTCACCTCCTACACCTCGTTAACTAACTATGTATCTTCAAAATCCAACATCACTATTTCAACACAACCCGAAAGTGTTGTGCAACCGTGGGTAACCGCTTTTTTATCCTTATTCTTTCTTCTTCTTTCTCGACTCTTGGATAACTCATCCATCATAGCCGCTTGTTCCACCATAATCTCTTTTCCTTTGGCGGCATTCCCGTCATCGGGTTTTCTTTAGATCGAAAGCCAAATCAGTTTTCAGAAGTCTACTTCCGGCAAGGTGTCCTACCCCTTTACGGTGATTGCAAAAGTCGAATCTTGCCAGTTGCTCCTCTTGCCGTAAAAGCCACACTAAATTTCTTCGACTCTACCCATATCTTATCCGGTATCTTCTTTGACAGATCCACGCCGACTCGAACACTCGTGATAGAACCCCGTGAGTTTGTTTTGTCGTCGTTTCATCAACATGTAGAGGTCTTCCCAAGGTTCTCCCCATGGCAAGCAAGTTCTTAACCTCCCAAGATTCCAAACTAAGTCCCGAAACCTAACCCATATAGCAAAGATGTGATTGGGTTTGTTTCTCCGTAGAAAATGGGTGACCATTTACTTAATCAGCACCCTGCTTATCAAAAATCCCACATTCTTTGGTCCCGTGATCAATTGATAATCTTCTTCCGTGATCAAAACGTGCCATAATATACCCTCTTCCTAAGGGTGTTATCAACCAATCACATTTTGGCTTCCATAGAGTAGATGCTATTCTTCTAACTTCTTCTAAGTTAATCATTTTGAGATCTAAAACGACCCACCAAAGCAAACTTACAAAATTCCAAACCTTTTTCCACTCATCATCTATTAATGCAATTGTGGGAAACTCACCTTGCTCTCTCGGAATTAGTAGCGCAACTAAGTCCACATTACGACCATATTTTGTCTGGCAGCAGCAGCATAAGATTTCTTATCCCCGCACCTCATTAGTGGTAACACCTTGGTTTAGTGTCTCTATCGCGTTGTTATCCTTCTCCCCGTGTCGGCGAAGAAGCTCTATTATTACTTCCATAATTTAGTTGATTTCACCTCCATCGATACTAAAAGGTAGATTAGCCATCGTGGAGGAGAGATATATCGCAAAGAAAAGCGAAGAACCCTCGGTCACCACCGGGTCAACCAAAGTCAAACATTTTGGAGGCAAGTTTTCCCTCCACCGATTCAATCCTATCTCTAATTTTCAGTCAACCGAGGTCAAACATTTTGGAGGCAAGTTTTCCCTCCACCGATTCAATCCTATCTCTAATTTTCAATTGGGAGCTATATAGTGTTGTAGTCTATAAATTAATGTGTAAGTGGAGTTGTTAAATCCTAATAGCACCTGGTGGAGCCTAGGTAGAAGTGTAACTTTACACCACCCATTAGAGATGAACTAAGACCGGCAAATAATGAGAAATATATTTGGGCAATCATACGGCTAGATACACCTTTCCGTTGAGAGAGATCTCTACGATTTTGAGTTTTATTTTGGTGTACAAATTTTACTTGTAGAAACTGATAATTTTCAACATTTGTCAAATAGCGTACATGTGCAGAACTTTTAGATTCCAAGTTTGGCATTGACAAGAGTTTCTGTTAAGATTCCAAGTTTGGCATTGACAAGATATTTTGTTAAAAACCAAGTTCCCTTTATAACGAACTCATACCAGAAACTGGATTACAAATAAAGCTGTAATGGTCATGATTTCCCTACTACATTGAACTTATAACAGAATTATATTTCTTGCAAAACATTATTATAAAAACAATTTATAACCAGCAACAAGTACACATTCCATCACCCACAACACTACAAGCTCCAGTCCAGACAATTCAAAAAATATCAATGCTTCAACACAAAGCAGCATCAGGCTTCACAACTAGTACCTATTGCTACAGAGTACAGACCCATTGTCTCTACCCTGCTACAAAAGTTTTTGCCATCAGACTCACCGTGCCTTGAACAGAGAGATAAACGTGAGCAATATTCTCCAACAGAAGAACTCTATTTAGATAAATCACATCAAGTATTTTCAGATGGAAGGAATCCAAAACAATAAGAGCTGCCGCAATAGCACCTTAAACCATTTGGACTGAGCCTAACATCTCCATAACTGAAAACAAGTTCTTCACCTTCTAGTACATCTCTTGAAGTGAAGAAGCATAGGCGAGGAAACAACATCCCAGAGTTTCTTACTAACACGGTCAACAGATTGCCACCATCACATGCATGGTTGATAAACCGTGCAATATTTCCTACCTTGGTCGCATCAATATTCACCCTCAAACATGCTTTCCCAGATGGTAGATGCTCTCTCACAACAAGTAGTGCAGATGGACACTTGCCACTTGCTGCAAGTTCATCATACTTCTGTTGTCGGCATCTCGCTTCAGCTGTTGTCAATAGTTCACCTACACAAATAAAAAAGGATTCAGATAACAATACCTAACGGAACAGAAAGGGGTCCACCCATTCCAATCCAATGAACATCACAAATGGCAACATTGAAAATGTACTTTCAGCAACACTTCAAAGTTTGGTAAACATGAAGAATCAGGAAGCTTCTGTTACTTCCAAAGAACAACAACAAAAATGCACAGATATAAGGGTACAAGTCAAATACAAGTAATAACACGACAAGGAACCAGAAGCAAACCATTACAACACAAAAGGTAGAAAAAACTACTGTCCAACAAACTTGTAACATGATCTGATTTGTCCTCACCTAATTCACAACAAATCTCTACTAAAAAACAACATTATACGGGAAAGCACAGGTGTAAAGGAACAAATTAATCAAATTGGAGAGGAATGTTTGTCTCATGGCCAGTCCCAAGAGGTAAAAGCAGCAACGCTGCTCCACAAGGCAATGGAATATGAGACCGCCCTTACCACGGTGGAACTCTTCGACAAGAACCAACAACGTATCAAAGGGCTTTGTCTGTGACGCTTTACTTAGGAATCTACTTAACAATGAAATGGTTCGGCTCCTTGCAATTAAGAAGAGAGATTTTCAGCCATAAAATCATCCCCGTCACATCAATGGTTGAAAACAACTAGAAACAAAAATATATAGCAAACAAACAGAAAAAATCAATGAACAAAGATGAAGGAAACACATACAATGGGAAGCAGATTAACATAGAATGTAAATACAAATTACAATAGCTGTTTGCATGGTGGTAACAAAAAATACTGATCTGTCCTCTACAGAATTCATTTTATCACAAGGCATCCCATGACTAATTAAAATAAAAATTAAAGTTGGAACTAATCAAATAAATTGAGAATAATGTGTGCCCATGGCCAGTCCCAAGTTGTAATGGCAACAACGCTGCTCCACAAGACAACAAGATATGGAAACCCGCCGTACCGCCTGTATGGCTTATGATGTGACATTTACTTGGGAATGTACAAACAATGAAATGGTTCACTCCTAATTAAGCATAGCATCACATGAAATGGTTCATTTTATCGTAAAGCATACCATGAATAATTGGAATAAAAAAAATCAAAAATTAAAATTAGAACTAATCAAACATATTGGAGAATAATGTGCGTCCATGGCCAGTCCCAAGTGGTAATGGCAACAACGCTGCTCCACAAGACGACAGGATATGGAAACCCACCGTACCTCCCGTACGGCTTATTATGTGACATTTACTTAGGAATTTACGAACAATGAAATGGTTCGCTCCTTGTAATTAAGTATAGCATCACATGAAATGGTTCATTTTATCATAAAGCATACCATGAATAATTGGAATAAAAAATTAAAAGTTGGAACAAATTGGAGAAAATGTACGTCCCATGGCCAGTCCCAAGTGGTAATGGCAGCAACGCTGCTCCACAAGACGACAGGATATGGAAACCTGCTCCTAAAAGCTTATTGTGTGACGCTTTACTCGAATGTGCAAACATTGGAAAATTGTCCGCTCCCTTAACAGAGTAGAGAGATTTCCAGCCAGAAAATCGTCCCCGTCAGAATCAAACCACCCAAAAAATGACTAACCACATATAATCATCAGCAATCAATAAAAGAACTTAAAAAGACATAGAAAATCGTCCCCATCAGAATCAACCCACCCAATAAATGACAATTAACCACATACAATCATCAGCAATCAATAAAAGAATTTAAAAATACATAGAAAAGATTGATACCCATTAGACATACGAACACATCATATCCTAGACAACAACAATGTAAAATACAAGGCATAAAAAGAAAAAAAAGAGTATTGGTAACTGTTGAATTGATCCATTTTGAATTAGTAAAAAGGAAAATGTACACGATGCAAAGATACAGTTTTATGTCAAATACATTTCAAAACCGAAATGCTCACTTATTCTATGAATTTACAATGTTAGGACATGCAATTCATTATAATAGCAGTATTTCAGGTTACATTTAGTGTATGTTACAGAATGATCAGATAGAGCTAATACTTGATGTGCCATCATATCGGCAATCAAACCAATAGGGAAACAATCCTAATCATCATATCATTCTTTAACAAGATAACTACCATATAATAAAAATCAAGATAAAATATGCCACATAGATGAGTGAACAGCAAAACAGAGGGTGAACAACTAAAACCAACAAAAAAGCAGTAAAACAATTCAGAAGGTAAATATATACAAGTAAAAAATTATAATATTTAAACTTTTCTGTAATGCTGGAGAATGATCAGATAGAGCTAATACATGATTTGCCATCATATCAGCAATCAAACCAATAGGGAAATAAATAATCATCACGTCATTCTCTACCAAGATAATCAACTAATGCAGAAAGAGCACAACATCTGACATAATAGAAAAAAAAAACTCGCACTTTACAAACAGACAACCAATAAAGGCATCAGACCTCCAAGATGTTTACATCAAAAGAATTCAGACGCAAATTACCCATTAAGGAGTGAATCATCATTTGCCAAAAACTACCTTTTAATAAGATTAAACTATTTCACACACAACTAAATATTAAATCGTTGAGCTTCAGAGCATTGGTAACTTATACAGTGGTCAATTAATATTTTTATGGCATGAGATAGACTTTGAGCATCAGTTTTAAAAAGCTCGATATTTGAAGCCTCATTCCGAAGTCAGACAATTATCATATTAATTCATCATCTGCTCAAACCATCTCTTTAGCAATTGGCAACAATAAATAAATGCACATTAAAAGGTTATTTATTTATACCTGCATACTCACAAACAAATTCTCCTTGTCTAATGAACTCACCAGCATGCAAGCCCCAACCTTTCCTTCCATCCTTGACAACTCTCAATCTAACCGAAACCCCATTTTGAGTCAACCTATTCCGACAACTCAAATCACAAACACATCTCTCTCCACACTCACTCATAACCTCATATTCAAAACCAAACTCAGAATCAAACTCAGGTTTCAACCTACAACAAACACACTCATCCCCAGAACAAATACCCTCACAATCACACCCAAACCCATCCTCAATCGTTAACAAACTAGAAACCGTCTGTTTCAGATAAATCGATGAATTGAAACAGCCCCATTGTTGAGATGGGTTAGAAAGTTGAAGTATTTGACACGGGGTGTAAACAAAATAAGAATAAGGCTCAGAATCAGGTGTATTGTTAATGAATGGTATTGGGTGGGTTTCTAAGTTTTGAGAGGCGTCTAATGATCTTGAGATTGTGATTTGTTTGGAGATTTGGTGAAGGAATTTGCAGGTTAGAGAAGATGAAGCTAGATCTAGAGGAGAAAGCCATGGAAGGAGTAAATCGGCGCATTGGAAAAAGAGGCTTGGGAATTTTTTGTTTGCTGTTTCTAGTGGTTGCATAGTAGGGTTTAAGGAATAACGAGGTGCTTTTATAGGCCTCGTTTTAGAGTTTATGGAGGCAGTAAACCCTAATAATATAATAGTTTAGACGGTGGGTGTGATTGGGCTTTTCTTGGAGGCCCATTATAGGCTAGGGCTTTGTAATTGTGTACACGTGTTTTTCGAGCAAGGCCCAAAATATTGAATTTGGTGAATATTTCGATGACCCAAAAACCGATATATATCAAAAATATTATAGATATATATATTTTTTTTTACCAGTCAAAATTTTATTTTGATGTTGATATATTATAAATATCGTCGATTATATCAGAAATATCGTCAACAATATTTGGTCAAAATCAACAATATCGATCAAAATCAACAGTTTATATCGTATATATCGATCGATATATATTAGAAATTGCGATATATATCAAAAAAAAAAATTCAATATTCAGTTGAAATATATCAAATATATCCATATCGGTGTACCAAAAAAACAATACATATCAGATATATCGGCAATATTTTGGGCTTGTCTTCGTTGAACTTAAGTATAGTTGTCTAAAAAGGAGTGGAGTAATAATGATTGAATAACGAGTCTATAAGTACTAAGGAAATAAACAGTGAATTGCATTAGTATAGATAAAAGAATTTGATCCAGATACAGAAACCAAATAATCTTCATCCGTTTCCTAGACAGAATCGACGGTAATAAATCTTGAGCCAGAATGTTATGTCAGGCAAGCTTTGACACTTCAATATATATTTACCAAAATTTGATAAGCTTATTCCAGTACAAGCTCCAAAGACAGCTCAACTGAACAAGTGAAGAGGATCCACCTACTGGGCATGCTCGATTTATATGGACTTGAATGGCATGAAAGTGCACTCCAACCAATGGAGATGGGAGTTACTGCGGTTAGCATATTTGTTTCTGATAATAATTTGTATGTGAATTTCAAGTCCTGTCTTGTCCGTAGGAATTCTCCAGGACTTGAACTCCTGGTCCATAAATCAACCGGCAGCGATCACTAAAGGATCCCACAAGTCGAGAGACCACCTCCTTGAAGAACATGGATGCGACCTGCACATAAACCACCAGCAGTGTCAGGCTGATTCTGAAAAATTCTCCAGCTCAATTTTCAAGGAAAATGGGGAAATGACGAGTGTCAGAATATCAAATTTTTTGTAATATATCATATACTACACACCCTGATTGGTTTTTAGATAAACTGAAAGTTGGACAGAGTACTAGTATGGAGTTGTTCATACATCAAAAACAGAATTTAGTCCATATTCTTGGTCACCACAGAAGTCCTCCAAAAAAAACTACCTAAGATAAATGATAGTACAAGAGGGCCAAATGTTGATATCTGCTGTAATCAACTTCAATTGATTTTAATAAAATCTTTTATCAATCCAAACAAAAACAATCTTACAAACCTGAGATAAGACGTTTAACATTTTGGGGAAGTAGGTTTGAATTATACAGTCATCCATTATGCATAACATGAAATGTTGAAGTTGGTCAGAACAGAATGCAGAAAACTGGCAATGAATTTTAAAGAATTATTGCAAGCAAGGGTAAATCATACCTGCCGATAAAGTGGTGACTGGAACTTGAAATCCACCATGAAATAAAGGCCACATGTTCCTGGGATCGGTCCGGGACTGAACTCCCATACGTTGATCAGATGATCAAAAAGATTGCTCTCTGACGCAGTTGTCTGGAAGTTAGCAGATAGGGATATGAGTTGGATATCTAGAGTATAGCAACTAAGGAAAAAGTAACATGTTTATAGCGAAAAACTATTTGGCATATCAACAATCACAGAAATAATCTACAAAAGCCAAATATTATAAGTGATCCATCAGCCAAGTTCTAATTAAAGTCCAAAGCACTCACAGATTATGGTGCATCAATAAGGGGCCATAACCCTCTACATTGAAAAAATGTAACAGCCTCATGAAGTGGCAAGCTTTTATAAGTGTTCAAACAAAAATTTGATATTAAAATCATTAAACCAATAGAAAAAAAAATCAAGCATATCTGCTATGCCCGAAAACAATGGTAAGTCATGGTCAGTATTCGTTATCGTGCAATAGTGTATCACTGTGCGACTGACCAACTGTTACCCCAATTCTCTAGACAAACAAAACAATTTTCTGGATAGTAACGAGATCATGCAAAACAATTCTCATATAGTTTTTCCACCCTTTCAAAAATCTGTTTTAGTTTATTCAGATGTTATAGAAGTTGTCTTTTCTTTTTTCTTGTTTTTTTAACAGTATGTCCTTCCAATACTGACAGGGAAAAAGAACATACCCCTCGTAATTGGGGTTTTTCAACAACCTGATTCCTAAGAGGATTGTTATGGTCCAAAATGGAGAAAAGACTTGCTAATGTTCCTAATATCAACACAAAGGGGGAAATGTCATCTACTTCATACTCAATCGTGGCCAATGAATTATTCGCTAGATGGCTTAGAATCATAAGGAAAATGTTCTGTTCTTTCTTTTTCTGCCTTTGCCCTTTATATTGGAGCGGGAGAGGCCTGTGGAACACAGTGCTCATGTTTGAGGAGGGAGAGGCATCTTGCTAATGCTTGTGATTGGAAGTTGATCTGAAGCACCACATTTCACAAAACATGGAGGCTACCTTTGTCAAATCACGGATGTATAGTATATTATCAAAGATATGATGTCATCTTAAGATCACAAAAGTCTAACGAGGATTACTGTCCTTTCCCATAAGGTACAAACTCTAAAAACAATGACAAGATAGGCCACTGAAAGAGGCTTTGTGAAAAAAAAGGTTAACACTGGGTTGTACTCGGAAAATACTGAAAAAATTTCAAAATAGAGGAGGCTTGAGAACCTTTTCCTCAGTCGCACCTACTGCTGCTCTCCAGTTTGCTTTAACAGACGTTCTTTCAATCTTAGTGTGTGGTTCTAATTTTGATGGCATCGAAAAAAGGATCTGATTTAAAAGAGGTAATCTTCATAGCTTCTTGCAACCATGATAGGGTGCACTTTCATTTCTTAATTACTATATTACGCATTATGTCGATCACAAACGAATCTACTTTAATAAGCTCATTTTTCCTACCCCAGTAATCAAAACATGGGCGACAACAGCAACACTCCTATACTGCTGTGTTTTTAGGCTTGTTCATTCATGTTTTGCCCCATCTGATCACAAAAAATAAGTAAAAAAATACTTTTCTGGAATCATCACATACCAACATGTTATGCATCAGGTTTTTGCACAACCTACTAGTTCAAGCTAAATAAAGATAACATTTTCTGGTTTTATGTAACTACCAAGAGACATAAACAAATTACCTTTATGTACTTTGGTTTGGTCATTTCTACATGAGACATATAGCTTTCAACAAGAAATTTAAAACCAATCTCCAACTCGGCATCAAAAGATCCATCTGGATTGTGTCGAACTATCTTTGAGCGTTGACACCATGGAAGAAAGTCTTCATACATGTCAACAGCTGCAACGACTGCAAATAATTGCTCCGGAGTATACCTGATAGACAGAGAAGATTAAATGTAAGAAGCCAACAAGTTAAATTCTATTCGGAGGTCAAAAATAAGAATAAGCTTTTTTTCGATAATAATCTTAACTGTACTATACACAATAAGAATAAGCTTTTAACTGCACAAAAACCAATATATAGAAAAAAAATTATGGAACACTAGACAGCCCCAGAATCTACATCTCTGAGTACTAATATCAAACAACAACATTGCAACGCATCAAGCTTAACAAACAAATTAACATTACCCCATCACGCGCTTCTCCTCATACGTCTTAGAGAGAACACTCCCTTCCTCTCCATCACCACAACCAAGAAACCCCCTTATTTGAGCCGATTGATGCAAATCTCTAATCGAAAAAATTCTCTCTTTATCATTACTAATCAATTTCTCAACACATGGTACCCCAACACCTGGAATACTACTAGACCATCTATTCGAAACATATTTCCCAAATTGACTACTTGTACATGAAGATCTATTCATATTGCGCAATAACAATGCCCGGGCCGCCTTCGACGCAGAATCAAAGGGTGGCATTCTTAATTATTATTAATGCAAATTAGCAGTTACCCTTTACTTAAAATGTTTAAATAAACGAAGATCAGAGGGGTTTTATTGGTATTTTATTGACTAGCTGAGGTAGAAATGGCGGTAAAATTGATAGGGTTTTCTGAGAAGTTTCTAATGCCGAAGGTGTTGGAGTTTTATGGAAAGGTTGGTTTGGTGGGAAAATAAAGAGATGTTGGCAAGCGTGTGGACGTGCGCTTCATTCATTTATTTGATTGTTTAAAGAGATCTTTGATGTGGATGGAAATGCAAACATACGTAGCAATTAGTATTTATTATTAGGCTATTTTAGTTTGATTTTTAATTTGTTTATGAACAAAAAAAAATATGTAAACCAATCTTTAATATATACTAGCAAGATGTACGTGCTTTGCACGTTGTTAACAAACAAATTTATTACATAGTATACAAAGGTTAGTAAACCATTACATATATAACACATCCTAAAGCACCCGTCCATTATGGAATTTATTGGTGGTTGGATTTTTTGAAGAAAGTGAATTGTATCATAAACTTTGACATGCCTTCTGAAATTGATAGGTAAGTTTTTTAGGCCTTATAAGGAAAAGGTAGAGGGAGAGGGGAGACTCCACTTATTGGTTTAGAGAGTAGAGTGACAAAAAGCGCCCAAAGATCATGCATGGTTTTGTTCATGTAGCAAAAAATCTATCTTCGCTTGGTTCAAGACTCATCCTTACATTAGTCTAAAGAGGGGGAGGGAGGAGGGGAGGGGGGGAGATGTGCGTTATAAGCTCGATCGAGATAAGGGAGGGTTAAAGTATTAAACTAAGAGTTGTAACCTAACTTACCATCCGGATTTTATTTCCAAATGAGAACGCTTTGCATCCGGAATGAAAGGTTGAGTACTATCACACGTATTGAACACATTGACTGGCGAGCATGTGTTCCGAAAGTCATAAAATGATAGAGAAACAAACAAAACGTGAATGCTCACTGCAATAATAAGAGAGATGCGTAACATCCATAAACATCCGCTTCACCCACTTTTACGCCACGTAAAAATATGATGCCAAGGGTACCGCAATCACTTCGGATAAGTAGAAGAAACCCAAAGAAGCAGATAAGTTAAGAGTGAAGTTGTGACTTCCAAACTCCTTGGACCGCACCTCGGTAATGCAGGTGGAATCAATCCCGAAAGTGAGTAAAGCCTAGCGTTATTCAACAAAACAAAACAAAGATCCATAGAGCAAAGATATACGATCTTAGTAGTAAAAGAACTATCAAGATGCATACCCATATAGCGAGCTCGGAGTTTGCTCTTCAGACTTCATATATGGTTGTCAAAAAGATATAACACCTGCAGAGCCAGTCTATCCTTTGTCGGAAAGAGTATGCTAAGCAAAAAGTACTATAAAGACGCAGGCCGCCTTTATGACGACAGTTGGTGGAAGGAGTTTGAAATATACTTGTGACAACCAAAGACAACCTCGCGGATTAAGTTACGTCCCTCATTCTTTTCTTGACGTTAACTTCGGTCTCCTCCTTTCATGAAACTTCTCATAATTATTATCTTGTCATGTGTTGATTCTATAGCATTGACACTGGACTTGTGTCTTGCATATTTGTTAATCAAAAAGTTTTTTGCTGCTTGTATTTCATCCTAAGAAGCTTCACCGCTGATTCCAAGCCTTTGTATGGGTCTCTTACATTGATTATGGGGAAAATATCTACAAAGAAGAAGAGTCGATGCAACAATCTAATACAAATTGGATATTTTATTGCATTGATGCACAATCTAAGAGTGTGAGTCTAATTGCAAGGACACAATAATTGTCAATTTGTCACCATAGTTTAATTTAGGTAAGTATTCCACTCCTTCATTTTCTTAATGTTAGCGCGTGTGCTTGATTGAACCGGCCCGATAATTTTATATTAGAGTAAAGATGTTAATTTGTTGGGTTGCAATGCTCTTGCATTTATCGCCGACATCTTTGGTGAATTTTATGATGAATTATCGGTGTCCAAGAACAGATTGCATGCATATGCTTCCGATCGTACAAAAAAATTGAGATGTACTTTCGTGACAATTCTTTATGCAATAGAACGAAATTCACAATCTTACAATGTTACACAAGTTAAAGAATTAATTTAATTAATGGCTGCGAACAAATTGGTGTTTGAAACATTTAAATTGCAACACAAGAACCGCAAGTTGCAATTGGGTGTGCTTTCGTAAGAAGGGTCAACTTGATTGCTTGTGGTCTCCTAAAATAAAATTGATGTACATATTGGTGGTTCTAGTAGGCAACAAAGTATGATTGAAGTCCAAAATATATTGTGACAAGACACATGGACTTCAAGTCATGATTATCCGGCAGAAAATACCGGCAATTAATGATGGTATCAAATTGTGGAGCACTCCCCTTAGCCTCCAAAGGCAAATGTATCTTGTTTTGACTCCTCAAATGCTTCATCTCTCGGCACATACATTGGCAATGGCTTCTCAACCCCCTTTCTGCATTTATATCTCAGAGGAAATTGTATGCGTAAATACATCTTAGTCTCTTCACTAAATTTGAAATGGTGTTTTGGTCCCTAGAAGGGATAACTACAAATACGATATATTTCCAAGAATCAAGTCTAAACATTGTTACAATATGTATAATAGTCGGGGAACCAACCAAGATCGGTTGAGAGGCCTTCAGCTCTACAATCCTTTTGAAAAGGAATCGCTTCACCTCCAAGTTTGGGCCTAGCAAGATCAATCCCTTTGTCTAGATTACCTAAATCATTATATATGGCGAGTCATATATCCGATCCGAAAGTGCTACCTCTCTCCTTGACCATCACCCCCGAGATCACTCGGTTCCTTTTCTCTTAATTCTTTAAGTCCAAATTGGTGTCTCGGAAGGTAGATATGGTTGCTCAAACCAAAAAAAAAAGAAAGCTCAATAATTAATGAACACTCAATGTCATAAGTCGTAGTGGTAATAGATCCTCAGGACCAACTTTTATATATTCCCCTAGCTACCTAAATCCATAATTTTGAAGGTCTCTCTTTCCCACATTATTGTAATATCTGAGGAAGAATATGTTGACCTTCAAGGACAAAATGTTTGACAACAACTAACTCTTTGCTTGACTCAAAGATTAAGACCAACTTAGTAACAAAAAAAAAAAAAAAAAAAAAAAGATTAAGACAAAATGGTTTCACTTTGAATTTTATTCAAGCGTCCACAAATTTTGACTTGTGCATACAAATTCATAGGAAGTAAAGAAGGAAATTACCTTGTTAGAGAAAAATACCCTTTTTCCTAGATGATCTTTCCTTGATTGAACCCATGAATTACAAGAGAAATGAACTGGTTCACACACCAACCCTTCGATGACTATGCTCTCCAAGAAGAATTCCTTTTGGTGTTTATTAGTCAACTATTGAATGGCACTAGGTATTCCAAAATTGGAATCAATGAAGAATTTAGCCATACTCGCTCAACTCGAATATTCGACTTCTTCAACCAATCCTTCAACACTACTTCATTACTCTTCTTGGGTGTCTTTGATCCTTCATTGAACAAAACCATAATATTGAAATTTTCAAGAAAAGCAGTCCTAGTACCAATTAAAAGAAATTGGAATGCCCATCAAAGAAAATGAATTAAAAGTACAAAAAGAGAACATTTCATTCAAGGGCATTGCAAATCTCATTAAAAAATATCAACATATCATATCATTTAATCAGTACATATATCACAACCAAGACCCGGATGCCTCAATTAATGCATTTCGATTGTATTACTAAGGAATAAAATTTCATAGGACAAAACATTTCAAAGAGTAACATATAGCATTTCCGTTAATCTGTAAATAATGATACATCAAACGTTCATTCTAGACAAAAAGAACTACATTTAAATTTCAAGTAAGTAAAGAATAAGTAACCTGCAAGAGATGTCTCCAATCGGAGAACGCTTCGCAATTTTTACGGGCATCTCCAGCTTTGGGTTCAGATTCACTAAGTGGAGAAAAATAATGATCGACCATCTCTCTCATAACTTTGTCCAAACATGAAGGATCCCATTTGCATATATAACACCACAAGGATGTTGTACTCAAAACTGCAATCACCACTTACATGGAATACATGTGATACGGAGAAAATATGAGCAAAACAGTTCTAAAGTTGTACTCACTTACTTGGGAGGGTCATAATAGTTTGAACTATCAATATTTGTTGGGGTAGTATAGAAAAAAAAATCAGTGAAAAACAGAATATTCTTACAACTCTAAAAATTCTTAAGACACTTGAGCTTTCTATAGTCCTGCTAATGTTAAGACAAAAATATTTGCGCTTTTCATTATCCTCTACTTGGGACTGCATCATTATGACTACTTATTCCCATCTCTTCCAAGCAAGGAGCGCTAGTTCAGATTCAAAGTAGGCTTGTCTTCTTCATGTAAAGTTACCCATGCTTAAATCCCATCACCAATCTTTGTATCCATAACCACAATAAAAATCTCATGAAGCATACTAAGGACTGACCCATATGGGATTTTACCACTCAAAAAAATCCACTTCATAGTAAGGGCACCTACACCAACCACTAAATGATGAGACCAATGGCTCTGCATCACAGGATGCACCAAGTCGTTCTCTAAAACAATTAGGAAAAAAAAACTCTAAGATCAGGTTGTGCTTTCTTTATATATTTAGCTTCAATCTTCTTGATAGACTCCTTCAGACATTGCAACTCTGCAGTCACAATGAGATAACCAAAAGAATGCTGAGACAATGGTGGACTCATCCTATTACGCAACTTCACAAGTACACTTGTCATAACTAATTGTATTGTCGGTCCAGGTCGTGACTTAGCCAGGTTAGTGATATATCGCAATAAGAGTGTCATCACTGCCTCCATACACATGCATTGGGCTTATCATGTATAACTCACTGGCGGAATCAATTTTAAGAGCAGCTAAGCCAACATGTCAAATACAAAACTCTTACTGACAACTTCTTGATTAAGCTTTCCAGTGTGGAGAGGTACCCATAAAGAGGGCATTTCTCTAGGAGGGAAGAGCCACTCTTATCGAATTCAACATCGGAGACACAATGGTTTTATCATACACGTGACAATTGGCTGCTCACGTATTGGTTACAGTATTAAGAATTGCTACATTAGCAACCTTATGTGATATAGGTGATTACACGCTGCAATCACCATTCCACCAAATAATCAAATGTGGTAACTTGATTGAATAGCAAATAACTCCATGCCAATTCAATACAGTGGTTCAATTCATTGACTTTTGGACTGCTAAGATTTAAGCATGCCCGCACTCATTAACATGTATTAGGTGGACATGTCCTAGTGCTATTAAACTTCATGATTTTCCAATGAGCTCCTGCAATTGAAGTTAAAATAAAGTTTAAGGTACCAAATGACTGAAATTATAAACAAACCTTGAAGCATTGGCGAAGTAAGAACCAAGCTGTCATTCCCTTTAGCAGCATGACAAGTTTCAACAATAGGATCTATAGAAGATGGGACAGACACCACGGCACCTGCAGGAAGGATCTGTTCTTCAGTGTATGAACCCATTGGATTTCCCCCATAAGCAACAACATCTCCAACACTCCTTCCAGTTAATCCATGACCAACGGCTGTCATCGTCTCAACTGCTTCTCTGCCTGATTAAGGGAAGAGAAAGACATGTCAACAATTTAATCTCACCCTACACTTTCATTTGGTTTTTATTGTTTTGCAAAGCACGATAGTAATCCTTGGATCCTCAAATTTGTTAATACTTGCCATACATTTGTTTCTCATCAATCAAATAATTCACACAAATAAAAACAACTAATTATAATGAAAAAAAGCACAATACCAAAATCAGTATAGTAAGCTGCAATTGCCCAGAAAATGTAATTGAATGTCATAACTACAAACAACAAAAATGAATAATTGAACAATGAACCATACCTAGCAAATACAGGTTTCACTTTGTTACTCTACAATTCATTCGCAAAAGCGGTCCCGCAAAAGATAACCAAATTAAACCATGACACCACCACTCAAAACCCAAATTTGCAATGCATATCCCCCGAGTCATCAAACTAATACCCATAATTTAAGAAAAGTGACAACTCATAGAATACCGCATCAAATGATTCATAGAATACCCCCAAATAATCATTTATGCCAACCAAATGAAATCCCCATTACTGAATTCAATAAACCCAATCTAAAAGCACAAAACTCAATATAATTCACATCATCCACGATACCAACTTTATGCCTTTCCAATACCCAAATACATTTGCCTTAAAACCCACACCAAAATAATCAAAGTTAACAAATCAAAATTTACCAAATTAAAGAGTTTTTTTTTTTTGTTGTAATTATGGCTTGTGAAAATTTTAACAAATTCCATTCAATACTATAAAAGTGATGGTCTAGATAATTAAATTGCAGTACGCGATCAATGAAGAGTAGACTAGTCTCTAATAAAAAGACAGGGAAGATATAGTTCTCCAGAAAATTAAAGCATGGAGCAAAGTTATCTAGTCCAGTACGTAGACGTTGAAATGTTAAATGCACACACCACACTAAACAGGTCGTATACATGGAGAGTTAAAGTAGAAAGTTACAACAAATTAAATCTAACTTTATACCGGGAATGAAATCTAAACTCATTTTCAGATGATAGTTTTGTCTTTTTACAAATCTCTTGCACTGAAATGTCCCATTCCTAGTAATGGACATTGAGCCCAAGTTAATAGATCATCTTCTCTCCATCATTATACCGCGGACTTTTGCACCCGTGAATGATCAAAACAAAGACAAATGAAAGCAAAATAACATTCAATAAACAGATCGTGATTATATTTGTTATAGAAGGAAGAATGGTTTGTTAACAAATAAATAACATACACGCTTTGAATGTATTTGCAAATAACAATATGATGAGAAACTTGAAGAATCAGAGTAGTATTGGTTCCAAAGCACGATTCACAATCTTACCAATAATGAGAAGGAACAAAACCAATAATAGAAAATAATGATGTGGTTTCTACTCCATTATGATGAGTGAGGGATAAAGACATGGGAAGGTTTTTGAGATGGGATATGTGGGTTCCTCTACATGAATCTCTTTTGGAACTCATTTTGTCTCGTTCATCAGTATTCTTCAGAACTCAAGAATGAATATATTCTTTTAAGCTTTCATTACAACATTGACAGCAGGTTCACCGAATTGTCAAAACAACCACCAATGTCTTCAGTAATATTCAAAGAGAACCCTCTTTTTCGACAATTAACCCAATTCGCATCCATCTGGTAAAGAAACAACTGATTTTATCGATTTCAAGGAGAGTGGCTTTTTCAGGGGATTTGCAAGCAAATAGTTGGGAAAAAGTTTCAAATCCTCTCTTTTACTGTTTGCAGGAGACGTAGAGTCGAGATTGAAACGGAAAGGTAAGGTTTTCGTGTATTTATTTGTGGTAATTAAAGTCTTAGTTTATTAAATAACACAATTATTGCTAATTAAATGGCATTAATAGTAATGCGTACAAATGATTGGCCCTATTTAAAAGTGTTAATCAATTGTTTTATTTAAGGACAATATCGGTACTGAAAATTTATAAACACGTAAAAAGACAAAATAGTCCTCATTAATAAATATCTAGACATTTGATTTTATTATTCATCAAGGATATTATGCGTCAGAAAAAGTCCCGGATGAATTTAAGAGGTCACGATCATTATAGGCTATACTAGTAGTAGAGATATAGAAAAACGATGGGCCAAGTGAACATGGAATGTGTGTGGACATAGGGGTATTTTGGTCATTTTATATTTTATTATTATTATTTTTATTTTTTAGGGGCAAAATAGTAATTTAACGTTTAGAAATTTAAAAAAAATAATAAAAAAAAAGGTATATGGATCCCACGTGGGTACCACGTGCACAGTAGCTAGTCAATTTAATGATTTCGAACGGAATATCGATTTCTGCATAATATTACGGTTTTAGAAGAAATTGAAATAGCCACCATATATACGGTGAAAATTTGGATTTTGAATACAAGAAAGATGTTGAAATTCGAGTGTACATTGCAAATGGGTGAAACTAACTTCAATTTCCACTATTGATTAACAATAAACACTATTTCAATTCTCATTATTGATTCACAGTAAACACTCGAAGTTTACTTTAAAAAAACACAACTCGAATTGGGTGAAGTTGCCAACTTCAATTTTCATTGTTGATTCACAACTCAACACTCGAAATATGAATACGACAAAAAACTATATTTTTTTTTGGGTTCAGTCTCGCGAGAGATATGATATCGACTAAAACAGTTTGAAAAAATTATAGCCGGTATACGTTGAGGTGGTGGTGGTGGGGGGGGGGGGGGGAGTGTATTGGACTATTGTTGTTAGGCCTCATTGTTGGGCTTGGGCTGGAGGCCCAATCGAATTCGGTGGTTGCCCAATATAGGACCCTTATTATATTTGTTAGGTGGTTAAGAAAATGGTCAACTGGTGGGACCCTAATACTTAATCTTACATTTCGTCTATATGACCCGTCTTCGCTAGTTTATCGAGAGTACGAATTTGTTCACCAACGGTTTTGCTGGTAGATTCTACCAGCGCCCATAATAGACCACGTGTCCAGCCAAATAGCATTATCACTAATTTTGTTTTCTTTTTTCCCAAAAGTTGTGTTTTGCCTATAATACCCCAATTTTACCACGAAAACCTCTTTTTTCCTTCTGTTCTTATTCTTCTATTCTTACGAATTGGAAACTCAAATTCAAATCTAGCAAATCCCACCAGTATCTAACGCCATTCACATTATTTGATTTGTTATTTGTGAAGTTTATCTCATACTATTTTGAATTGTAAACACTAAGTTTGAACCCCTAGTGTTCTAATTAATTCAAATAGTACGAAAAGGTTTTTTTTAACTTTGTGTTCTTATCAAAATTAGTTAACATTTATTCCATGAACACTTTGGGTTCTGATCTTGCGAAAATTTAATTGTTTTTATTCTAAAACAAATATCAACAATAAACCTTTTATTTTTCTTGTGTTTCTATCAAGAGATTGTAATTGCTAAACAGCTATTGTAACAACTCCAAAGTCTATTGCAATAGAATGGGTATTGATTCTAACGAGGAGTTGAAGATTGTAAGAAAATAGTGGGAGGTGGAGTGGTGGATTGGTGGTGGGAGAAAGAGGGGGTATACTTGGTAATATATAAATTTTAGTTTCCTTATTTTAGTGATAGTTGTTTCACTTGTTTGGCGGGACACGTGGTCTATTATGGGCACCCAATACGTATGGAAGTTGTTTGCTTCTTTATGGACCAGAACAACAATTCGCTCAAGACACACTAAGATAATCATCTCGAGAATCCTACTTGCCTTGTCTTATAAATCTTTTAACATTATTCTCAATATCATTAGGACATGTGAGATCTGTGAAATCTTGATCAAATAAAAAACCAATGAAACTTTCAATGGCTAAAGCTTCCGCTCGGGATAGGATGAGGTTTGGTTTGGATAACGGGCTAAAGAGTTTATATAGATTTTTATAAAGTCGGTTCTCTCAATGAATAACAGTGCCACGAATCCCATATACCCTTTCGAATTGGGTGAATCTTTTGAAAGAACCGTCTACATGAAATTTGCAGGCGTGGCTAGTGATATGGGCTGGTTTAGTTTTTAAT
Organism: Coptis chinensis; assembly: GCF_015680905.1. Lineage (NCBI taxonomy): Eukaryota > Viridiplantae > Streptophyta > Magnoliopsida > Ranunculales > Ranunculaceae > Coptis > Coptis chinensis. Next base: position 8,717,810 of record NC_141462.1, read on the forward strand.
GATTCGAACTATATGTTATAATTACTAAAGGTCACCCAAACTTAAATGAATGTAAAACCTGACAAAATAAAAACAACCACAAATAAAACTTTTCCCCTTAGAACATTGTTGGTTTGTTTTTCCTCACAAAAATAAAATATAATAATAACCCATAAACCTTTCATTTCATTCACGGGTTTTCATTAATAATTTTTGGAATAATAGATTAATTGAGTAACATATATAATAATTAACTTTGTGGTGAGCACAAAGTTAAAGAGGCAGTAAACAAAAAAATAAGTTGTTATTTATTTTAAGAAAAACTCATTAGGAGTGAATAAAAATAGGTAGTGGGGGGTCTAAAAAATAGATCCATGTAGCACTACTCAAGTGACAATGGTGTTTGATGGGGCGGTCCTACCCATCAAGACATAACAAGATCTTCAAACAACACAAACAACACAAAGGTAATTACTAGCATGTGTCTTAAATTTCAACAATACAGTTTAAAACAAAAAAAAAAACTAATTTAGTTATATGATTATTTGTAGGAACCCAAAGAAACTATCAAAAAGGGTCATGGCCATCATACAAAGTTTACAAGACAACGTTTAATATAACGATTAATATAACTTTCTTGTATCCCCATACGTTGGCTTAAAAATAATGTCTATTTTACTACTTTGGTATTGTATTTAAAGATAATCTGTAGTTTAAAAAAAATCAATAAATTAGACTTTGTTTTTAGGCCAACTATGTGTTAGAGAATTAGTTCGATGCCTCCTAAGATACTGATATAACTTTCATACCGAAATATCATGTTATACCGATGTACGGTATGGTACCATATCACCATCACTTGTTAATTGTTATGATTGCATCTACTTGTTCTGGGCAGACAAGAGAGTTGTATTCAGAATTATCCTGACCATGTAGACTACAAATAATATCATTAAATTAGGGAATAACACCTCAATTTTATCAAGCTGTAACACATTCTCAATCCCCTCGCATTTTAAATACAAGGAGATTGTTTTCGGTAACAACACTTGGATCAAATGTGAAATTGAAATCGAAATTGATGAGAGTGTAAGGAACAAACTTAATGTACTATACGAATCTACTTCCGAGACTGCCTCTCGGAATTGTTGAAGCGGTTACTTAGGGGAGAGAAGTAAGAGCTTAAAAAGTTTATACTCGCTAGGGAAATCCGCCGGAGGAGAACTGCTATGAAATTCCGTCGTTTCCAGCCGGTACCTGAGGTTATCGTATTTTCCCAGCGAAATTTTAAATATTGTCATCTTTTTCCATGGACTAGCATCGTTTTCTGAAGAGAATTCGAGATTTTCTATTTAATATTAGGACTAATTGAAAAAAAATTGCGAAGGATTTTAAGGAATAAAAAGAATATGTTTGGGTCGAAAGATTATTATTATTTTTTTACGAGTTGCCCTTAGTAAGTTTTAATTGGGTTTTAGTTGAGATGTAGTTATTTGTTAGTTGTGTAACTCGTGCTAAAATGTGTGGTGTCAACATGACATCCCTTGTTTAAATTGTATTAAAAATTTTCACTACAATTTTACAACTGGTATGAAATGAATATTATCACATAACATATGCGGTATTTTGTATTTTGTAGTTGAATAAATGAGAGGTCAATGCCTTAGTTAGGCACATATAAAAACATATAAAAGCTAGCAAAGTGAAATTGTGAATCTAATATAAAGTTTAGAAATAAAAGCGCGAGATATTCTAATGTTTTCACACACACACACACACACACACACACACACACACATATATATTAAAAATAGTTATTTAAGTTAATTTTAAAAAAGTACGTAGGTAAAATTTCATCTATAAAATGAATTCAACCATAATTTTTTGTAGATATGACATACTCAACATTAATATCATCTCTACAAAATTGCAGCTCATTTAGAAACCTCTAACATTAACAAACTTTGATTGCAAAAACTCGTATTTCTGGATCGTTAGATTTTTTTTTAAATATGACAATAATTTCTATCTATGTTAGAGGTTTTCAAATAAATTGAAATTTTGTGGATATGATCTTTATGGTAAGTGCTTTATAACCACCAAACATTAGGTTTCAATTCATTTTATAAGTGAAGTTTTATTTACGTATTTATTTTAAGTTAACTTAAGTAACTACTTTTTAGAGAAGGACTATATATATATATATTTCACCATTTTCTCTCTTGCTCTCTCTCTTTCTCTAAAGGGTATAAGAATTAGTTATGTATCTCATAGTTGAAATTGATATATGATCAAATTATAAAACATGACAAAAACTAAATAATATCAATAAAAAAAAATGAGGTAATTAAAGTATGATTCGGCCCAACTCGACTCTCATTGGCCCTTAAATCTGTTTGTGGGCCTTAGCTCAGCCCATTGGGCTACATCATCGTCTTTACTCAGTGTATAAACCGCGTAAGCGTAAAAATTACGCAGCACTTCCTTCTTTAAAACTCCAAAAGAAAACAATCAAATTGGCGGTGGATTGATTGATCAGTGATGAAAATAGAGTCGACTTCTCCAACTTCATGTCTCGTAATTTTCCTTCTCTCCCTTTCTTTCCTCTTCTACTCTTCCTCTTTCCATCAAACACAAACACCACCAACAACAAAAGGTATTCTTTTTCAAGGTTTAATTTTTCAGTATAAGTTTATAATGTCAAAACATGTGAATGAGTATACTCATTTTGATTGTTTGAAACTGCAGATATTTGTCTAGATGATCCTGTTATACACTTCACTCCGGGGTTTCTTGGTGGCTACTCGGCAAAGAGTGTGTCTTGTGAGCGGGTCAGAGTTGTTGGCGTGTCAAGGTTGAACATCAACAAGTATGCTAACTCGTTCCGTGTCACCATGACACCATCAGGTGCAATACCTGAAAGGCTCCATAGCCAAATAGAAGTTTGTTTCCACAGGAATGCTTCTTTGGGGTTATGCAAATGTGCAAAGGAGGAATGGAGAAGTATTAAAAAAGGGCAATGGAGTGCTTTTATGTCACCATATGAGGACAGATATGTGGATGTAAAGTTTGTGGGTGGAACATCTGGTCCCATTACAGTCTCCGTTGAAGAAGGTAGATGTCTATATTGTTTTTCTTTTCTATTTAGACTTTTAGCTTGTTTTGATAACTGACATTGTGTTTATAACTTTGTTGCAGTGTTTCAGCAGTGGCGTCTCTACTGGCTTGTTTTCGGAATTCTTTCAATGCTATTTGCACCCATACTTAGTGACTGGGTGCCGTTTTATTATAGCAGTTCAATGGCAGTAGGAGTTTTGCTTGTGGTCTTGTTTCTTCTGTTTCAGGTACATAAGATCTACAAGTATTCTTCGATTGATTTCGTTTTCGTTTTTTCGGAAGTCAATTCAATTAATTGGACATCTATTTCTACTAGTTGTTTAGCTGTCGGTCATGATTATATATTGTGTTTTATATTACTGTTAAAATATCGAGAACCATCTAACCTAGAATCCCAAGCTGATAGAGAGGCAAAAAAAAAAACACAGACAAGGGGAATATACACAAACACAACCACAACACTTTGGCTGAACACACGCCGTATATTCCCCCTCATTCCTGGCGCTAGCCTACCTGAAATCCCGACCTCGTTGAATTCAGCTGCCTTGTGTCGGTTAAGAACCATTTTCTCCACAAACCGATCTGATAGACGGAGCACCCCATTATTTATCACAACTGTTGCTAGTTAACTTGGGGAAAATGCACACATGACAACACCCTTAAGACAGGCACACACAGCTGGAATCATCTAATTGTTCACTGTGAAGCAGTAGAGTTGGTACTTACGAAAATTACTTTTTTTGAGGTAAAAGACGAATCTCTGAAGCAAATGAGGGAATGAGGGATTATTTTCAGATAGTGTAGTCATTAAAGACTCAATGTTGTACTGGTCCGAAAGTGATGTAATGGTTGTAGAAGCTGTTTATAAATGTGGTTGCTGACATGTGAATGCATAAAGCTCCTGCATCTATTTCCTTATAGCTATATCATTCATTTGACCTTTATTAGGAAATAAATAGTTATTTATTCGATTTGTGTTGAAATGCAGAGTATGAAACTATTACCAACTGGAAGGAAGGGGGCCTTCTACTATGCTATTTCTACGTCTTTGGTAAGTTTGCTACCTTTTAATGTTGAAACAGTGTTATCATCTCATTTGATCTTTAACACATTATTTTTTTCCTTGCATTTGTCCTTTCAGCTTGGGCTTGGGTCTTATCTTGTGCACTACTTCTCTATGCTAATCAATTCCATTCTCGTAAATTTTGGTCTGAGTGAAGATATGTACAACCCCGTAAGTCCTTCTACTTCCTCTTCTTATATAATCCAGATTAACTTTTTTGTAATTTCTTCTGCCCATGCATATAAACCTTCTTTTGGCTCACTGTTGATACCTGTGTCGGGTATGTCGCTATACATGATTCGGATGGTTACTGTCGTACACAATTTAAAATTTTTGTAGTAGTCGTAGTGTCATTGTACTTTTCGCGTGGTTTGAAATCGTTACATTTTCAAATATTGTGAATATGCTGTAAGTATGCTTGGCAAAGAATCTTAACTAAAGGTTGGCAGCGGCAGGAGACTTAAACAAGCACGTCTCAAATTAAGCATCCGACCATACAGCAAAATCTACTTTTAAGACATCACTTAATGTTTTGATTGACAAAGCTATACCAAGGCTTTCTTTATGTAGATGGGAGGATCTTATAAGTGGCTGAAAGAGAAGGGGTCTTGGAGTCATTTTGATGTTTCATTTCTTAATTTTACTATGTCTTTACCCATTCTAAAAAAATAAGAAAATGAAAGGAAACCCTTATGTTGCATTTGTTGCTTCAAGGGAATTTGTGTTGCCTCTCGCTGTGTCCTTTGGTTTCCTAGGCTTACTTCATTGTTGCAAGAAGGCATGTATATGGTAGATTTCTTTGTAAGTTAGTGGTAAATAATTCAGAATGACAAACTCGTTTGCCTTTTGTATTTTGTTACTGAGTTCAATATCTGTGCTTTCATTCCTTTATTTATTTATTTATTTATTTTTCTGGATATTAGAAGTTGGATTGTTTAGTTTATTGCCCATAACTGTACGCATAACTTTTGAATCTCCTGTAGCCTCAATATTAACATGACTATGTGTTTTCATTTTATGGTTTTTGTAATGTCTGCACTTTCAGGTTTCTGTATTTGTGGGAGTAGGAATTGTTCTCGCTGGAGCAGCACTAGGTTACTGGATTGTGCGGAAATATATTATTTCTGAAGATGGAAGCGTTGATGACGGTATATCTTATTTTGTGAAGTGGGCAGTGCGCATTGTTGGATTGACATCCATTCTTCTGGTATAGCCTTTCCTCTTGTGTTTTTGATGATTGAAATTCAATATTATATTTCTATGGAACTTACCACAAAATGATCTAATGTAGTTTTTATTTGAATCTCAAATGGGAGCGTATTTTCACTTCACTTAATTAGATATCGAGTCGAGCAAAACTATACAAATGAAAATCAGGTTGCCGAGCGAAAAAAATTACTGTCTCCTCGATATTTGTTTGTGCAGAACTTATCTTTGACCAGTCCAAGTACATGCATTTGTACTCAAATTTTGATTTAAATCATTCCAGTGGTCTTAAGCTAGCGCATCTGATTTTCGAAGTTTCAAGTGTACAGTTACGACTTCTGAGAGATCTTGTTTTACGGTGATTGCAGTGATCTTCTAGTCTTAGTGTTTTGATCAGTCATTTTTTCATTTTTTTTGTTTTTTTGTTTTTTTTGTATGATTCCCTAACCGAAGACCTTGAGGCAGACCTCCCAAGTCTTGACCAGTAGGCCACAGGAAACCTTAATATTTGTCTAGACTCTAGATCAGTCATATTTTACAACCCTTTAAATGTTAATAATTCGTTTAGTTTTTAAAAATTGTAGTTCCACAAGATGAGCATGTCGTATGGTTGTGGTCTCGTAATATTACAACAGGATATCGTCGAGATTGTTGTACGAACTATTTTGCATTTCATAGGTCTCTGAGTCTGGGATGGCAAAAAGTTAAAGCTCGTCCCTCTTGTCATATAGTTGATTTCTCCATTTTTTTTAAAACTTAAATCAAAGTGTGTCTTAGCCTGGTTCAGTGAGTTTTCCTGGCCAGGCAAAAAAGGTGCTACTAGCTCTCTTCGTCAATAGTTCATATTTTGTGTTTGTACGATGCTAATATGTACCTTCTCTAGCTTATGAAAAATGTGCTGAGGCGTTGTTTCTTATATGATTATATTCTCCTCTTACAGAGCACCCTGGATACTCCTCTTGCTATATTGGCATTGGCTTCATGTTGGGGTATCTGTTCATTTATCAATTCAATGTTTCGAGGCTCAGCACTGGTGTAAGTTTCCACTTGCTAGCTTTTTACTATTATTCGAAGTTTTTATCATATCTATTTAAACAATGCCAAAATTGAATATGTAGTAGAATAAATTTGTCAAACATTAAGTAGATACGCTGATTAAATTTTTTAGATGATTATTATTTGTAATTATCCTTATTAGTATTATAATTATTAATAAAATGTTTCAATTGGCAAAAGATATATACAAAATGATATAGATGAATGTCATATGGTCATGATTTGACTTGTTTCTTGAATCCTATCTGTAACGACACTGTAGTATATTAGTATGCCATTACACCGATAGCATCTAGCCTTGGGCCTCATTTGTGTTCCTTTTATTTTGTTACTAATTCGTTTTGAAAAGGTTTAAGCTCAAATTTTTCTTCTCTATTTTAATCAGGTACTGGTCGAATGAAATGAGTAGAATCCGAAGCCCATGGTTGCGAGCTAAACAGGTATCAGCCGTCCGGAAAAATGCCGAATTCCTTAGTAGGTCTGCTGGGAAATATAGTGGAATGACACCCAGGAGTAGCCCGAAGAGCACAATTCCCTGGATTAAAGGTACACCTTTTTTATTTATTTTCCTTTCCCCATTTAGTACTAGAGTTATGCATATTGACTTGTAATGTCAAATTTCTAGAAATAGACCCCCTTTTTTTCCTTAGTTCTTGAAGTTTCTGGCACATGATTTGTATTGCCAGAATATATGTATATTATATAGGACCGACTTTATAATCCCTTCAATAAAGTTACACTTTCTACTATTTCATAGATCTATATACCAATACTTGCTTCCTAGGAGATGCAAAGCCTCTCCAGTCCCCAGTACCTGTACAATCATATTTCTGCATTTCGAGTTAGCAATTTGTTTTTAAAAAGATTTCCCTTTCTGCTGCAGGTTATATCTCTTCACCCCTATTAAGGGAGTAACACTGACACCGACCGGGACTACTACTAGCCCTTTCATAACACTTCAAACGCAAGAGGTTCTCAAAGAAGGAATGGGAGGACTTCACGAGGGAGTCAACAAGGGAGTCTTTGTCTGAATTGGCATCGTCTCCAGAGTTTACTGATTGGATTGTTGAGAATGCGGATCGAATACAGCTCCAGCCTGAAGATAGCTCTGATGACAGCATGGATAGTGGAGCAGTTTCTTCAGAGGAGACTGTTGTACATAAAGAGAGTATATGCGGCTTGTTCAGTTGGTAGTAGCCCACACGAGTTTTTGTCATTGTAGGTCCTCTCATGTAACACCAGGCAACTGATAAAATAGAGTTTAGGATTAGTTGTTTACCACATTACCATAGCGGAATAGTTCTTCTTTCTTGAAAAAGAATAGATTAATTGTAGCCAGTTTTTTCTGGAAAATCTATACAGGTAAACTTTGTTGTACATTTAGCATTTATTTACTACCCATTAATTCAACACCTGATGAGATTTGATTCCTATGTTGGATTTTGAGGTTCTGATAATTTCTATCCTTAATTCCATTTTATGATTTTTGATATTTGGTATAACAGCACTTCCCCTATTTTTTTTTTATGTTTTGGCTTTATTCAGAGTATTCTCCTCCAAAACTGACGTTTTTCTGTGACCTGACCAACATTCAATATAATTATTGGTTGATAGTTTGTGTCATACCACGTCGGACCTCGTACAGGCTTGAACATACCTCGTACATATGTAAAAATGTTTCAAAGCATTAACGCAAGACCTTCATTAAAAGGATATTTAGGACTGCTAAAATGAGGACTCCAAGAAAAAGAAAAGTGTCTGCGTTTCAACGAAGAAGCAAAACATGTTTTGAACAGTCATGTACTCATTTACATATACGACCTAATGTGGATGGAATATATATCATATTATAACTAGTACTTGTATACGTGGTGGTGAAGACAGATGTACGTTTATTGACCGCAATGGTATAGTAAGAAGGTGAAGAAGAACAAAAATGGTCAGTAATTATGCGGCGAATTGGTGAAGAGAGGTGATTGTGACTGCTTAAAGTAAAAGAAGTTGAAGGGAGGAATCACAATATATGGTTTGGACGAGAAAGAAAGGAGGAGACCTCCTATCCCGAACCACCCAAAGAACTTATTGGTTTTATTGTTTAAACAGTGTAAAGGTGTCTTTTTGTCTTCCTTTACATACGAAGGAGGAATGAGAATGGGATTGAATTTGGAGGAATGAGAATGGGATTGAATTTGGGTAAGACCGAGTTTGTTGATGAGCGAACTGCCTACGTATCTTGCTCTCGATTTTGGGGGGAGAGAAGAATCAGGTCTGGCCTACGTATCTTGCTCTCGATTCTGGGGAGAGAAGAATCAGGTCTGGCGTAGTTCATATGAGGAGTATTCATAGGCGATGAAAGTGAATCTTCACCCAACACGTGTAAGGATCAGTACAAATATAGGGTGGAGATTGCTGAGTCGTGTGAGAACTGTGCTAGTAGGTCTGTTGTAATGATGGGGATTAGTAGCATAAGTTAGTAGCTTGCGGCTGTTAGGGCTGGTCATCGAGCTACCCGAGTCGGGTTTTGCTATACTCGAACTCGACTCACACATGCAGAAGCTCAACTCGAACTCGCATTCGAGCTTAATATTGAAGCTCAAGCTTGACTCGTCTAGTTCTACTAATAGCTCAAGCTCGACTCGTTTTACATTTCGAGCTCGAGCTCAGGTTCGAGCTTGAGTTCAGTTGTGCTCGTTTGAACTCGAACTTGAGCTCAAACTCGAAAAAAAATGTATATAAAACATTAAAACTAGTATAAATTGTAAATTATAATTGAGTATAAAGTATAAAATGATGTATAAATTATAAATTATATACGTATGGGCTTATAAAATGAGTAGCTCGCGAGCTACTCAAACTCGAACTACTCACTATCTAGAATGAGCTTTAAATTAAGCTCAAACTCGACTCATACTTATGTGCAGACGAGTTTGAGTCGAGCCTTCGACGAGCCGAGCTCAAGTTACTCATGAATAGCTCGACTCGATGACCAGCCCTAGCGGCTGTGGTCAGTAGCTGGTGGCAGTGATTTGCCTATGTGTAGCTTTATACATGATCGCTTCTAGAAGGTATGATGAGTCATGATATAGGACGATCTGTGTAATGATACGAACTGGTCTAGAGCGATCTCGTAGTTTGTGGATGCGATCTAGTGATATAGGTCGGCAAAGTAGGTCAAAGGTCGGTGTGGTATTTCCTCCATGCTGAGCACGTGTTTGATATTCTTGAAGGAGAATATCACTCCCTTACACAGCCCCCTCTCAGTAGTTCGTGTCGCTCAGTGAAGCGATCTGTTGAGAGAACACAGTAGCGCGTGTGGAGCAGGCATAAAGAGACAAACTGGTGGAAGTGGAAATACCCAGCGAACTATGGAGATCGATCCGCGCTATCTGATGATCAGATGTGCAACAACATTTGACACGTGTATGACACGTAGGGGTGACTTCGGATCGGATCGGATCGGATTAACCTCCTTCGGATTTTTTCCAAATTTTTTTCGGAACCTAATATGCTAGCCAAATCCGATCCAATTTTTTTTCGGATTCAAAATATATTTCCAATTTCGAAACTTTCGGAAATTTCGGAATAACTCGGAAATTTTAGAATACTTGGTAAATTTTCAAAGATCTCTTTACTTTCAATTATTTTTTGGAATATCATCATCGCAATGTTCATTGTAGGAGAGAAAACCATGTCCACAACACCAATGTACCAACAACAATACGCGACTTGTTTTGAGAAAACCCATTTTCATTCAAACAAGTGATCCAAGAAAAAACGAGAAAAAACCCTGCGACCACCAATAGCAAGCATTGCATTCGTTGAGGTCCGGGTATTTGTAATGTTTCAATCTTTTTTTCGTGTGTGGAAATTGAAGCATGAAGTGTCTGCATAAATAATGGATTATGGTCTTGGACTCTAAGTAGCTTTACATAATATTCTATCTATTGGAATTTGGCTTTTGGATTGGTCTGGAAGTCATTGTATGACTCAATGACATTTTTTTTCATATCATTGTTGTTATGGCGCATGCGATGTAATGACGAAAGAGTGGTCCAATTCAAGTGGGGAAGTAGCGGCTAGGTTATGTTTTTGTTTTGTTTTTGGAAGTAAAAAATTAGAAAATGAATGAACGGTCGAGATCTAATCAAGTGGATAGTGAGAGAAGTATATATTTTCAGAATAAATTGGCAATAATATCGGAAATTTCGGATCGGATCGGATTTTAGAATTATATCCAAATCCGATCCAATTTTTTTTTCGGAATTTTTGGAAATCGGAAAATCGGCCCATGAAAACTACACCCAGAGCCAGACCAATTTCGGGTCGGATTTCGGAAAAATCGGAAATTCGGCAAAAAGAGACACCCCTAATGACACGTGAGCAAATCTGAGCAATTGCAGAGAAAACTTGCCGCCCCATTTTTCGGGATTTGAAAAGACAAGACAGCTTGTTGGAAGTTGTGTGCGGCTAGGGATAGGATGTAATCATAACGCTTTGGGAACTGGAGGGGCGGTTATACAAAAACCACGCTGGCTATCTGAATCGCCATTTTGTTGTTCCTCTTTGCAGAAAAAACCTCACTACACCAAGAGCCTTCAGGTTAGTTTTCTACCATTGTTGATCTTCTGCTCTCTGCTTCGTTCTTGCTTTTTTTGTTATTAAGTTGTTAGGTCGTTCGCTTTGTTGCTTACGGTTAGAGTTGTGAGTGACAAGAGAGAGATGTTTGACTCAGATGATACGCGATCTGATGAGGTTCGCGAAGTTTCTCTTGGTTGGGATGACGCAGAGGAAGAGAAGGAAGAGTCAGTTTGTGGGGTGAGCGAGGGTGATGATGAAGATGATGATGTTGATGAGGCGAAAGGTGGGGAAGATGATGCCTGATCTGTGTCTGCAGTTGCTGTAATTAGCACTTCAGGTAGCGATGAGAAGTCATCGTCTAGTGGGTTGCCTCCTAGGGCTGTAGACAGACACGCTTTGAGGGCGTTCCCCTACTTAAGAGAGACGTATGTGATAACCATAAGCGGTCTGGAGATCTATGAGCCCGAACAAGACGCGCGGGTCTTTAGCAATAGGTACAACCCACCGAACTATGGTGTTATAATCTGTGAGGGGCAGCTGAGGGCGCATATGACGATACCATTCTCTAAACTGGTTTGTGAGTTCTTGAATTTTTGTGGCAAATCGCCCTGTCAATTTGTGGGTAACACATGGCGGTTGCTTAAGGTGTTTGACCTGTTGAACGCCAGTGGTGAGTACCGGATAGAGGTCGCTGATATTATTGAGCACTTCTCGGTAAAGCGATCTCGGGCGCTTAACTTTAGTTTGCAAACACGAGCTAAGAGGTCGAGCGTTATGTATGGTGTGAGTAACAAGTCTTGGGACAAAAAACCATTGTTGTTTGTTGGGAACTTCTGTGCGAGGGGGTACAATGTAGAAAATAGGATATGTGAACTTACTGGTGGGTACCAGTATATTGTTTAATTTCTCTGATGACACGTCTGTTGATTTTGTATTGAAAAAGTTTCTTTGTTTTCTATGCAAAACTCGTTATAGAGAGGGAGACTGATCGGCATGTGATCGAGAAGTTCGCGAGGTTGACTCGAGCTCAGAAATAGGCGAAACTGCCTAAAGTTGCACATTTCTTTGTGGAACGTAGAGGGCCTGCGATTAGGGAGAAGAGGAGGGTTCAGAAGAAGAGAGCTCGTGGAGAGGTGATTAGTGGAGCATCTAGGAAATCTGCAATGGAAAAACGTAAGAGCAACTTGGTGACGAGGGAAGATAAGAACCGAAGTCGTGCTGGGCCAAAGCGACTCTTTGGAGGTGCTGGTACCTCAAGGGATGGAGTTGAGAGGGGTCAAGAGAACGCACCCTTCGACCTGGATGAAATCACCTTTGAGATTCTTAAGCGAAGTCGCCTGCCGAGAAGGAAGAGCAACGATCCTGAGGCCCGACCTGCCAAGGTCGCAAAGGTAGTTGAAGCCGCACTTGGGAGTAGTTCTAAGACTGGTGGTGAAGGGCGAATCGGGGGGGAGGGCTCGCAGCTCGAGGTCTAGGCCACTGCCTGACTTCAGCGTGCTGGGTGAGGAGACCACGAAGGTTGTTCCACTTAAGGTCGCTGGAGATACTTCCGGGAAGATGAAGGGGAAGGCTGCTGTGAGAGAGACTGGCAAAGGTTACTCCAGTGGTGGGAAAGATGAGTTGGAGAGCAACTTAATGTATGTAGAGGAGGTATTAGGCAAAAAATGCTTTGTGAAGAGGTCGGACTGTAGCTACAAATCCGCACCTATAGCTGCTTGTTTGCTGGAGGGAATGACGCTGGATGGTGATAGGAAGGACTTGGATTCCAAGGAGCTGGAGTCGAACTTAAGGAGAATGGATAAGGCGTGGTGTCTGGCAAGTAGCTCCTGTATTATGATTTTTCTGCCTTGTTATGCCTCGTGTTATTACTTGATGCTGATGTGGTGCACTGTGCTTATTGTTGGGTACCAGAAGTTGAAGACGGCCGCTCAGTTCCCTGAGATAGAAAAGACTGAGGTCGAGTCGATGCGGGACGAGCTCTTGACTCTTCGAGAAGTGGAACAGTCTGAGAAGAAAGAATTGGATGTTCTGAAGACGCAGCTTACTTCATTGACTTTGGAGAAGTCGTCAGTTGTCAACGAGTCAGTCGAGCTGAGGCATGAGGTGGATGACCTGAAAAAAAAGTTAGCCGCAGCGAAAGCCTTTGCTGAAAGATGCAAAAAGCCACCACGCTTGCAAGTTTAATGAGGCTTATTTTGGCATTCGTGCTGAGGTAGAGGAGTTGGAGAAGAAATATGAGGATTTGCAGGATGAACATGAACGTGGGGCATTGTGTGATCATAGGAACGAACCACTCGAAGACGCTAGTAATGTTCCTGAGGTCGTGCCTCCTTCTGCTACTGGTGTATTGGCGGATCAGCCCCATGCTTCAGGCGACCTGGATATGACCGTAACTGATGCGGCTATGGCGACTTCCGGCGACCTGAGCTCTTCTCAAGTGTTGGATGTCCTTCTCACTGAAAGCTTTGATACTGTTGTTTAGAAATGGCGTTTTAAGGTTGTGTTTTTGTGTGGCCTCTGGCCTGAAACAATAGAGTTGGTTTCGACTTGGCATCCTTGAATGTGCTGGGGAGTTCAAGTGGTGATAATTAGTGGCTAACTGAGCTGGATTTCCTAAGTAGACTCAGCAGCTCGGTTAGCCTGCGAACTATGGCTTAACTGTGGTCACCGGTTCGCTCTTTTGCTTGTATGGAATGCATGTCGCTTTATTTTGTTGAATTACTTGATGCTTTGCATATGATGCATCGGATTGTGCTTTATAAATGTGTGACTGTTATTGTGACCTGTGGTAAGAGTGAGACAGGTTATACAACCTGTGAGCTAGTTGACATGTGATGCTTGTTGTTTGTCTTTAGCATTATAGGTTGCGCATATCTCTAGGACGTATGAAGCGTTCTATACTCTGGAGCAACCTGAGCTACAGTACGTGTGTGGCACGTGTAGGAATATGGGTGGTCGGGAGATATGAAATGATGGCTACCAGGTGGCCTGACGTTTGGCATCTCGATGCAATTATGGCATGCCTTGGGAAGGTACGTTACTTGGGCATAAGTAGAGTTGTTAGGGTAAGTGCAAGGATGTTTGCACTGCTTCCCCTCCAAGCTATTCTGCTCCAAATTTCTTGCGCTCTTGCCTTCACTGATCTGTTGAGGTACGTGTTCTTCTTGACTTATTTTGTCGTTGGATAAGAATACTTTGTTCTTGTAGTAGTTCACCGATCTTTTATTTTCATTTGTAGACTCGAGTATGGCCAGGCGACGTGGAAGTGCTGCTGGAGGTGATGAGGGGACAAGGGAACCCTCTCCCTTTGTGATGGAGGAGATGGAATTTAGGCCCCATCGTGATGGGAATGATTGATAGGAATTTAGTCTGTCTGATTAAATAGACTAATCTAACCCTAGTTAAACCAAAAGCGCACAACTATTGTTGAAAATTAGTTCGCAAGCAAATTCGATCCCATCCCGAGGATTGCTATTTAGGACAAACGAGTATTAAAATTATACTTAACTAATTCGACAATATTCTTTTATGGAAGTTTGAATTACTATTAACTAAGATTAACTAATTACTACGAAAGCAATAAATTAAATGGATTAACTATTAACGAAGAAAACACTAAGACATTCGAATCCACCCTAGACCGTTGTAGGTTATCCTAGTCAAATTAGTTTATAGTTCTCTTTTAATTATGAGTAGCACGAGGGAAAGGCAACCCTTGCTTGCTCGAATATGTGAGCGTGTAATTCTTAAACAATTCTAACAAATTGTATTAATTGAATTTCAGCAAACAGATATAAACCCCTAGCAAAAATTGTCTTTTTATAGTCCACTTTCTCACAGGTTTAAATAAACTTTAGAACCGATGCTACGATATCAATGAAACTTAATCCAACAATTGACTAGTCTAGACATGGATTAAACATACACGGGATATAATCAATGATGGAATTTCTACGTAAAATCGAGAGAATTCAAATAATTATTTACTATAAAACTTAAGTCAGAGAACAATAACCCAATTAAACTTAGAAAACCTACGCAAGTCTAGGGCTTCATCTAAGCCCTAGCTTGGAATTTAGCTAGACATGACAATAACACTGAAGGGAAAAACGAAATTAAAAGAAGAGATAATCATCGCAAAACTGTAGTCCAGCAGTGGTGTCGTCTTCTCCCAATTCGGTTAGCCCAAGCTTCAATTCCGCCGGTGCTAACTCGAGTTTCTCCTCTTTTCTGTCTCTCTTGTTCTCTATTTCAGTGTTCTGGAGCGCCCCTTTCTCTTTGTTTCCCCTTGTATATATAGAGGTTTAGTTAGGGCAGTGTTTGATTATAATTGGAATTGTCTAATTTGGTGGCGAGAGATTCGGGATTGGATCAGTTTGAGTGGAAGTCGGTCTTTTGTTTCCTGTTGGGTTTTAGTGCAATCGAGAATATAAAGTGTTGATCAAGTGAAAGTGGACGTATGGAAGAATGGTAGGATGTGTAGTGCTCGATTGGTTCCGGGTTCGATCGAATAAGTCGGGATTTAAGGGATGGGTTTTTCTATTTGTGCGAATTGGAGATGGAGAATCGAAGGTGGTGATCAGGTGGTGCGGGGATAGAAATGGATGGTAGCATGCGTAGCTTGGTTAGCTTGGATGTTTGGTTATTATCGACGGAAAAGAAGGATGGGTTTTCTGTTCGTGAGAAATGGAGAAGGAAACTAATGTTTGGATATGGTGCTTCTCGGGTGGACAGGAAATGGTGTGGCCATTAGTTAGTTGTGTGGGCTTTGATGTTTGGTTATGGGCTGGTCTAATTAGATGAACATGGGTGGTCCGGTCGTCAGCACATGGGCTTAAACTCAACTCCCGCTGGTTACGTGCCCACTTAAGTTCATGGTCATTTTGCTTTTCATTCTTTTATTTCAGCCCATCCAAATAATTACCCAATTCTCCGATGCTCTTTCGGGTACCAACTAAAATCACGCACTGATATCTCAATTCTTTCCAATATTGACATAATTAATCAAGTTACTCTAATTCCTGCAATATCACCGAAAATATGCTAACTTAATCAAACAAATAAAATAAACGGACTAACTAATATAAAATTGAGCATAAATATATAACATTTATGTGCTTATCAAATACCCCCAAACTTATATTTTGCTTGTCCTCGAGCAAAACTAAAACTAAACTAATAACAAAAACAAAAATCCTAACTCACTTTCGTATGAATCACGATTACACTTAGCATGTGTAACAGGCCTTTTAAACCCCTAGGTTACCCTTAGTGGACGAGTTTAGTCTCGTGAGGGTTTTCAGAAACGGTACCCATAAACATTAACATAGCATAACCAATGGTGATATAATTTTTTCAGAGATAAAATCTTTTTCGCCCACTACGACACAAGTTCAAAAATTATTAATTATCACAGTTTCCATAATTATCACCAAGACGCATTACTACTTCCAAAGATAGAAAAGATTGATTACTACTCCAAACCAAAGCGTGTGTGTGTTTAGTCAAACTGATACAATCTCTTATCCAAGTAACAAAATTCCTAACTTACTATCCAAAGAATATATCAACCTCAATCCTCACCATTCATACACTCACAAGAAAGTCTCTCTCTCAGATAAGTTTCAATTTTACCTCTGTATGCAGGGAAATGAGTAAAATAGTAGAACATCCCACATACTTAG
Organism: Coptis chinensis; assembly: GCF_015680905.1. NCBI lineage: Eukaryota > Viridiplantae > Streptophyta > Magnoliopsida > Ranunculales > Ranunculaceae > Coptis > Coptis chinensis. Next base: position 8,734,493 of record NC_141462.1, read on the forward strand.
CCAGAAAGACAGACATATGAAATTTCAAAAACAAATTAGTCTCATGGAAAGAACATCAATCACATATGAAGTGTCGGGTCCTTCACTTTAGCATCCTCTCGCCTATTCTACACTTCATATCATACTTTTTGTGATAAGTCTGGGTATTAAGACGGGGATTAGGATAGGTTGACAAGAAAATGGTAAAAAGGAATAAAAAATTTCTGAGAATAAACTAAAGACCATCTTGTACTTGACCTTCATGGAAAATTTCTTCACTTTGTAGATCACGTTACTTGACTTTCTCACTACTTCTGCTCAATGATTTTTTTTTTTCTATTGAATCACTTTGAGCAAAAGAAATGATTTTCTTCATTTAACTTTAGTAAATTTTCCCTTTAGAATCTTCTTCTTCTAGCTTTCTCTTTAGTCCTTTAGAAATCCTCAGAAATATGGGTAAGGCTAATAATATGGGTTTACACTCCTTATTTGGAGTTAGGTTAAGGATAGTTGGTTTAAGAAGAAAAGGCTTAATATATAAGGCTCAAAAGTGTTAACATGAAAATCCTACTAGGTGGTATAGATAAAGGCTAATTGGCTTACTACTTAACTTATCAGTATGATATTCTGCTTCGAATAGACTACAAGGCCTAATGGCTATCTCCCCAGTTGATGTCATTTCGTGATCGACCAAAACAAGAAAAAAAAAATGAGACTATATATACAACAAATTTAAGCACAGAAGAATGAATGAGTCAACTTGGACTCTGAATTTACGTAAAGACTCTCCAAGAAATTCAAAGGCTCAAGTCTCACGGGTTAAGTCTCTATATTCCTCTTCTAGTGCACTAGGAGATTAAATTACTCTTCAATTTGACATGTATCAGGTGGCTAATAGTGCATATTCCACTTTGGCTTAGACTTCATCAACAAAATCTATTTCTAGAGGTAGAAAATAGTCTAAAAGCGACAATAACTTCAAGAATGACTCTTAACTTCATAGATTCCTTGAAAATCAGTGGCTTTAGAAATCATTTTTTTTTTTTTTTTTAATTTCTCATCATAGAAAATCACCATTAATCATACCATGTTGGACATATTTATTTTTCGCTAAACAAACATTTTGTTCCCACCCCCAAACTTCTTATAGACATTGTCCTCAATGTTAACATAGATGTGTAATTTAAAAGATAACAACATGGACAAGTAAAATTATATAAGGAAAAAGGTTACCAAGAGCTTCCAAAAATGAAAAATAATATCTTTGAGTCACCTGTAGAAATTAGTACCTCACAAAAGATATAACAATGATAATATAAAAGAGGACCAAGTTACTACAATGACTAAAATGTGTCACGTGTCTCATCCCATAGAGTTACACGTCTCCAAAAAGGCGGAGAAAAGGTGTTAGAGTGGAATGATATGCATGATACACGTGCACAAAAGACTCAACAAAAATAAAAACATGGGTTGCCTCCCATAAGCGCTACAGTTAACGTCTCTAGCAGACGAATGCTTCGCACACCCAATTCTTAGATTAGCACTTTGTCTACCAACGAAACATAACATGAATGCCCCAAAATTCAAAAAAATTCGACAGAGTCTCCTCTGTATTTTCGACATTTCATAAATATAACACCTGTCATAACCTAAAAATCACAATAATGTGTTTCTCATTGGTTAACCCAAATGGAGACTAGGGGCTAGAATGAAGTATTTGGGAACAATGCGAAGCAACTCTTACAAAAGAAAAACAAAATCTAAACTAATAAAATACAACAAGCATACTCATTCAGTCATGATAAACATGATCAATAAGATCCACCTCTTCCACATCCTTATTAGCAAAACCATCAAGATATGGTTTCAAGCGTTCACCATTAACCTTAAACACACGACCACCACCGTAGGATCCTCTATCTCAACAAAGACCATAAGGAAAAAAAACAGTTTTAACAATGAAAGGACCAGTCCACCTAGAACGTAACTTTACCAAGAAAAAGACGCAAACGAGAATTATATAGCAAAACTTTTTGATTAGGTTCAAAAGACTTGCGAAGAATAGATTTATCATGAAAAATCTTAGTCCACTCTTTGTAAATTTTGGCATTCTCATATGCCTCATTCCTTAACTCAGCTAACTCATTCAATTGAGCTTACGTTGTGAACCCCGCTTCACGCATGTCAAAGTTAAAAGTTTTAATGGCCTAAAAAGCACGATGTTCTAATTCCACAGGCAAATGACATGCCTTCCCAAACACAAGCCTATAAGGAGACATACCAATGGGAGTCTTATAAGCAGTCCTATAAGCCCAAAGGGAATCATTAAGACGTTGAGACCAATCCTTACGATTAGGTCGTACCGTCTTTTTAAAATTCATTTAATTTCCCTATTAGATACTTCAACTTGGCCACTAGTTTGGAGATGGTATGGGGTAGCAAGTTTATGAGTAATAGAGCACTTTTTCATTAAAGATTCAAACGCATGATTTATAAAATGAGTACCATTATCACTTATAATTGCACGAGGAGTAACAAAACGAGAAAATATATTATATTTCAAAAAGTTAACTACAACCTTGTGATCATTCATTTTACATGGCACCGCCTCAACCCATTTAGAAACATAATCTATCGCGACGAGGATATAAAGATAACCAAAGGAAGGAGGAAAAGGACCCATGAAGTCTATACCCCACACATCAAAAAGCTCAACAACCAAAATAGGGGAAAGAGACATCATGTTCCTATGGGAAATATTACTCAAATGCCGCATCATCGATCACATCCTAAACAAAACTCATGTGCATCTCTAAAGAGAGTAGCCAATAAAACCATATCGCAACACCTTAGCATCCGCCTTCTTAGGACCAAAGTGACCACCACATGCATGGTCATGGCAAAAGGAGAGAATACTACTTAAACTCACTCTCGTGAACACATCTCCTAACAATCTGATCGGGGCATGACTTAAACAAGTATGGGTCATCCTTAAAAATACTTAACCTCAAAGAAGAAACTTAAATTTATCTTGTTTTCTCCAATGAGAAGGAAACTGACCTATAACAAGATAATTAACAATATCTGCATACCAAGGCAACCGGGAGACAACAAAAAGTTGCTCATCATCGGGGAAGGACTCATTCAAAGGCAAAAGACTAGTAGAAAACTCTACTATAAGCCTAGACAAGTGGTCACCCACGCTTCTCTCAGACTTTTTATCCCTAATCTCAATGTCAAACTCTTGTAATAAGAGGACCCAACGAATAAGACGCTCTTTAGCATCCTTTTTAGAAAGAAGATACTTCAAAGACGAATGATCAGTAAACACGACAACCTTAGACCCTATGAGATAAGACCTAAACTTGTCTAAAGCAAACACAACAGCTAACAATTCCTTCTCGGTTGTAGTGTAATTCATTTGGGCATCATTAAGAGTTTGACTTGCATAATAAATTACATGGGGCAACTTATCAAACCGTTGACCTAAAACAGCCCCAATAGCATAGTCCGACGCATCACACATTAACTCAAAAGGTACATTCCAATTAGGTGGTTGTATGATAGGAGCGGTAGTCAATAAATGCTTAAACTTCTCAAAAGCTTTCAAACAATCATCATCAAAGACAAAATCGACGTCCTTACCAAGTAAATTGCACAAGGGACGAGAAATCTTGCTAAAGTCCTTAATGAATCGCCTATAAAATCCAGCATGACCTAAAAAAGACCTAATATCTTTCACAGTCTTAGGTGGTGGAAGACTAGAAATGACATCAGTCTTAGCCTTATCGACCTCAATTCCTTTAGTAGAAACAATATGACCAAGAACAATACCCTGTTGAACCATAAAATGACACTTCTCCCAATTCAACACAAGATTCTTCTCCTTGCACCTAATTAACACTAATTCCAAATGGTGCAAACCCTCATCAAAAGAATCACCAAATACGGAGAAATCATCTATAAACACCTCAAGAAACCTTTCTACCATGTTAGAAAAAATGCTAAGCATGCATCTCTGGAAGGTACTGGGTGCATTACATAACCCAAATGGCATACGGCGGTAGGCAAAAGTTCCAAAAGGACAAGTAAATGCAGTCTTTTCTTGATCCTCAGGTGTAATACATATTTGGTAATAACCGGAATAACCATCGAGAAAACAATAATACTTATGACCGGCTAACCGTTCAAGCATCTGGTCAATAAAAGGAAGAGGAAAGTGATCTTTCCTAGTGGCTAGATTCAACTTACGATAGTCAATGCAAAAACACCACCCAGTAGTCATACGGGTAGGAACTAACTCGCCATTCGCATTCTTAACTACCGTGATACCAGACTTCTTAGGGACAACCTGAACCGGACTCACCCATTGACTATCAGAGATGGGATAAATGATACCCGCATCTAACAACTTGAGAACCTCGGCTCTCACTACCTCTCTCATGTTAGGATTAAGCCGTCTCTGGAATTCACGGGTTGGTTTAGCATTCTCCTCTAGATGAATATGATGCATACAATCAGTGGGGCTTATCTCGTTAATATCGCAATAATAGTCCACCCTAAAGTCTGTCTTATGGTCTCTAAGAACCCTAAGCAATTTACTCTCTTGTTCACTATCAAGATTAGAAGCAATAATAATAGGCAAGGTCTCATCAGCTCCAAAAGACATACTTAAAGAGTATCGGTAATGGTTTCAACTCAAGCTTAGGAGGACTCTCTATGGAAGGAACCGGTTTAGACTTCGTAAGGAGAAAGAGGTTCTACCTTAGTTTTCCACTTATCAGTATCTAAGATTAGGGTGGCATCCAGCAAAGCATTTACTTCACAAATAGAATTATCCACATCAAAATCACCACCAAAATGAGTTAAACAAGACTCAAGAGGGTCATCAGAATAACTTTCCAAGAAAGTCTTGTGAACCACACTGTCAATAAGATTAATATCCCAAAGATCATCAGGTTCAGGAGGTTGTTGACTCACATTAAACACATTAAGTTCTGTAGTCATATTACCAAAAGAAAGCTTCAACACTCCATTATGGTAGTTAATGATGGCATTGGATGTGGCAAAAAATGGACGACCTAAGATGACAGGAATATGGTGTTTAAGATCTTGAATAGGTTGTGTTTCTAGAACAATAAAATCAACTGGGAAATAAAATTTATCAACCTGAATCAAAACATCTTCAACAATACCACGTGGAACCCTGACAGACCTATCCGCCAGTTGAAGTGTAATCGGCGTAGGTTTCAATTTACCAAGACCAAGTTGTAAATAAACCTAATAAGGTAACAAATTAACACTAGCCCCCAAATCAAGTAATGCCTTCTCAATCATATGATCACCTATAACACGGGGATATAGTATGGCATCCCGGATCTCTAAACTTAGGTGGAGTCGCGGTTTTGAATAATCAACTCACTTGCTCAGTAAGGAAAGCTTTCTTATGCACATTCAACTTACGTTTTTGCGTACACATATCCTTAAGAAACTTGTCATAAGAAGGAACTTGTTTTATAGCATCCAGTAACGGAATATTAATATGAACTTGCTTAAACATCTCCATTATCTCATTAAAAGTATTTCCTTTCTTAGCCTGAACTAACCTCTCAGGAAAAGGGGCTTTTGGTATATAAAATGGTACATGACTAGACTCGAAAGACGTGTGAGGCTCTAAGCACTTCTTAGAAGCATAACGACTATTCGAACCACTTACATCACTCTTCTCGCCCTCACACTCTATAGGATCGGATCAGATCTGACCTCAACATCCACTACACCATAACAACATTTTTGTAACACTGGGTTTTTCTGGTTTGTGATGCCAAATTGGCATTAGGACTCTTGTGATGGCATATAGGCGTCACTAAAATGCTAAAACAGTCACCAATATTTTGATAATTATTTTAATTAAATGTTGAGGAGGTTTACTAAATAAAGTGACGGCAAAAAAGCGTTTAAGATTCCCATAATACAAAAATTACAATTAAGGGACCGTGTTTTCTCTCTCGCCCAACTATCTCATCTCCTCTACCACTCTTCCTCTCAACTGCACACCAATGCTCTGAAAAAGATAATTTGTCGAAGCCTAGAAATGAAAGTTGCTCGAAGGCAAAGACGCTGATCGAAGAAGGAGATGTGTGTGGAAAACAGTCTTAAATTTTACAGATTTAACGGAGAAACTGAGAAAGATATTAACTTTCCACTGTTTCAGTGTGGCCATAATGTTGAAATAAGGTTAGGGTTTTCAAATTTCTATTTTACTTAGTTTGAATTTACTAATGTTTTGTGTGAAAAATTGTAACTTGACTGTCAGGCATGATTGATTGAATTGGTCAATTTATGTTTAATTTCATGTTATGGAAGGTTGGGTGGAGTTATTGTTTTTTCTTGTGTGGAAAAGATTGAACCAGTTTTGTAGTTGATTTATTTCTTCATATTTGCTTATAAAAATTGTTTCTTTTTTGGTGTGGTTGGGTATCCTGAGTGGTGTTTGTTTAGTTTTGATCGATTTGGTTTTGGTTTTTCTTGGATTCATGGTAGGAGCACCTTTGTTTCACTGGGTAGGAGAACAAGTCTCGGAGTTCTTGAGTTTTTCAAATAATTTGTCCCCTGTAACAATATTTTTTGATTTATTATGTTGAAATTTAGTTTTATTCTTTAACTCTTGTTTCTCTATGTTGAAGACTTGAAGTGAAATAGCCTTTCAAATTGCTTTTGGCCAAATGGCCAGTGTCTTGACTGATTTAAAGATAATTGCATCATTTCGGAATGGGATTCGATAGTAAGTGTATGTTAAACATTTAATCCTTTGTTGGAGAATACTTTGTCATGGTTTATGGTTGCGCGCTCGTATAACGTATTAAGCATTACAGTCACAGTGAACTGATATGTACTGCAAACCTTGTTTAACTTACATTGTGAGCACGAATTGAGCTTGTCAATTTTTGAATTAGTATTTGTATAACCTTTTGCAGCATCTTATTTAATCAAACCAAACACTTGTTGAAACCATAGGCTAGGTAGTTGTTACCCAACTATTGGCGCCACTCCAAATCCAACCAAACCAAGCGACTGCTCAAGTAGGTCTTGCCGGAATTCATTGGTCCACGCTACTCATGGTTGGGTAGTAAGGGAAGGAAAAACTTTGTTGTTTTAGCATCTTGATGGTCATTTTAACTGTAAGAATTCTTGAGCGAGCTAGTTATATATTGGTTTGAGTTCAAATCAGTTTGAATTGTTATGGGTTGCTGAACTAATGACGTTCATTAGATTAGCTTTGGGATCTGGTTTTTAATTTACTTGAAACTTGGAATATATTTGTTTCTTCTATGAATGAGACTTCTTTGTGTATGCTAAAGGGACATATTGGGGTCCTTTACGTGGAGTTTTTTTGTACTTAATTAGAATAACAGAAGTTGGGTGGTGAGTTTTCAAATAATTAAAATTTGAACTATGCCATATATTTGTACTCTTGTAGAGTCCAATTCTCAATATATTAGTTGTTTGTCTGCTTAAGTTATTTGCAACTTGAGTACTTGCTATTCCTTTATTATGTAGTGTTCCTTTTAGTATTCATTTATTGTAATGTATACATCATTAAAATGATCCTATCAGAATTAGTTAGTAACTAGATCGGACTTCATGAAATTCATATGTGAATTTTCGGCTACTTGACTACTTGTACTATTTTTTCATGTATCCTTGATTTACATTTTAATTATGATTTGAAAGTGTGTATAATCTACTGAAGGCTTCATTTTCCTATAAATTATAGGGAAATAAAGCCTTCAGTAGATTATCTTATAAGACAAACCAAACTTAGAAGAACATGAAACAAAACGACCCCAAACCTTATCTTCAACTAACAGCCCCATCTTCTTTCTGCTAATGAGTTGATAGGAGATGGTGTGCTTCTACCTCTACACCTCATTTCCCAAGACCCCAAACCCAACTCAGTTCCATTAGAGCTAGAACAAGAAACTGAAACCGAACCGAGTCGACGCGGGGCGGGGAAGGTTTGAGTCATTATCAACTTCTAAACGTTGGAGAGATATATTCAAAATCGGTGAGAAGAAAAATGAATATAAAGAAGGAAACAACAAAGAGAAAGAGAAGAAGAAAGAAAGAAAGAGTAATGGGAATAATAATAATAGTAATATGAGTTCTTAATAGTAATAATAGTAATAATAGAACGATATTTTTGCTTTTAATGGTTTGAGTTATTTGTAATATAGTTGGGTTTATGTTTTGATATAGATAAATTGGCAAAAGGATTACTGGAGAAGGTTAATGAAGTTTATCTCTGGAAGTCTCTCTCTTAGACAGATAACTTTCGACTTTTGGAGTTTTTTTTTTTTTTTTTTTTTTTTTAAACTAAATTTTTATGTTTGACAGCATCTCTATATCAAGTTAGGCAATGTTTTTGCGTAAAATCCTTGCTTGAAATATTTGAAATTGTAAAGTTCTGTTTTTGCGTAAAAATCCTAGCTTTAAGGATTTGAAGTTATAAAGTTATGTTTTTTTTTCTTGATTGTTTGAAGCTAGCCATTCATAATTCATAATTTGTGCCCGAATTGTTTAATATTTATATCTATTTAGGACATTGGGGTTTTGTTTGGCTTTTTGTTAATTGTTTTTTTTTTTTATGTAACGATAGTGGTGGACCGGGTGGTGGTCTTTGGTCCTATAATCTTGAGCACCCTCTTTTTGAAACACTAAAATATGTGTTTGTTCTAAAAATGTTCAAGTATAATGAATCCCAAGCTTTAGTGTTCCAACATTTTTGTATCCATTTTCAGTCATGGTAGCTTGAATTCAAACATTCTGGCTTCCTAACTTAGGTTGGTCTAAGTTCTGATCTAAATGTTTTACGAAAGCAGGTCTTAAATTTTCTTATTGACAGTATAGTGTTATTTTACTTTGTGAATGCTTTGACATTTGACATAGTTTGATTATGAATGTGCTTTGAACTTTGAAGTCATTGTCTCCCTGATTTCTATTAGTAGAATAGTGATTTATGTTGGTAGAATAGTAGCTCGATCAAAAAATTGTCAAGTCTCTCTATTGAAAATCTTTCAAGACTGACAAGTAATTGAGCTTGGTAGTAATAGTGTTAAGTCATCTATGATTGCTTCAAATTAACTAACTAACTCGAGAGTTATATTTCTTTTTTCTTTCTTATCTTTGTATCTACAGAATGGTAGAATGTCACGGCCGATTCAGAAAGAGTGGATTCATGAACCAAACCGAGTGAGCACCGTCTATAGGGAAGGGGTAGCTAGTTTTATTGATTTGGCACAAAAAAAATATGAAGGGTTGACAACATGTCCTTGTCCTTGTGTAACATGTCGGAATGGGAAAAGATTGGTGTTTGACGGTCCGGCATATAATTCAAAATGGTTTTGATCTAACGATACTATATGGTCCTTACATGGTGAAAAACAATCAAGTATCCCGTGGTAGACATAGTTGAAGATGAAAACATTGAAGATAGAGGGCTTGGGTTAGAGAATCTTGTTGATGCTTGTTATGGCGCATATGAAGGTATAAGGGGGGATGTGTATGGAGGGGCTAATGATCAAATTTCTGATTTTGAACAACCTTTTGTTCCCAACCAGATTTGGGTAAAAAGTATGCTGAATACAAAAGTAAAGCCAAAGAAAAATTATACCCTTCATGTGAGGGTCCTGTGACAACTCTATCTGCAGTTGTAGAGTTTCATGACTTAAAGAAACAGTATGGTTGGTCCGGAAATAGTGTGAGCGCACTTTTGTCTATGCTAAGAACTTGGTTGCCAAAAGAAAATACTTTACCTGAAAAGTGGCCAGTAATGAAGAAAATGTTGACAGACCTAGGGATGAAAGCAAAGCGCATCGATGCATGTGAGAATAATTGCATCTTGTATTATGGGACAAAGAAAGATTTGACGATATGTCCTCATTGTGAATCACCTAGATATAAAGTGGAGGGTAAAAAAGGGAAGGAATCCAAAGTGCCTAAAAAAGTATTGAGACATTTTCCTTTAGGTCCACGACTCCAACGATTGTATACGATACCATCATTAGCACGGGAAATGACATGGCATGCTCGAGCAACACCTTCATGGGATTATATGCGACATCCTATTGATTCAGTCCAATGGACAAAATTTAAAGAGAGATGGCGAGAATTCGCCATCGAGGGCTTAATGTTTGGCTTGCGGTTAAACCGATGGCTTCAATCCTTGTGGCATTCAATCAATCGCTCTACAGTTGTTGGCCTGTCATATTAGTGCCATACAATCTCCCATCTTCATTGTGCATGAAATCCAACTTTCGATGATGTCTTTGTTAATACCCTGGACCGGCTACTAACTACAAACATTGATGTTTTCCTTGAACCACTATTTGATGAGTTGGATCAACTCTGGAGAGAAGGAGTCCCTGCGTTCGACATGCACAAGAGGGAACACTTTACTCTGAGAGCTATGTTGATGTGGGGGATACACAATTTTCCGGCTTTAGGAAACTTATCTGGTTGTGTGACACATGGTTATAAAGCATGTCCTATTTGTGGTGACAACAATCCCTCGGAGCGTTTACCTTGTAGTAAGAAGATTGTGTACACAAACTACCGTTTGTTTCTTGATCCAGATCACCCATTTATGTATAGTAAACACTTCAAATATTGTTTTTTTTTAAATAATCAAGTTAGGTATAATAAGCAGTTCTAACACTTTCTATCTTTAGGCATAGTAAGCACTTCAATGGGGAGCAAGAGCTTAACCTTCCTCCATCACGTCTTAAAGGAACAAATGTTGATAAATTGTTGAACCGCATTAAATATGTACCTGGTAAGATCCAAAAAGGTTCCAAACGGTCAAGAGTTGATGGGAGTGTAAATGTTGTTGATAGAGATGATGATGATGATAGTGATGATGATGACGACGACGACGACGATGATAGTGTTGAAGTTACAAAGGCTTTTTATAGGAAGTCCATTTTGTTTAAGCTATTATATTGGCCAAGTTATAAAGTTCGACATTGTGTTGATGTGATGCATGATGAGAAGAATGTTTCTGAGCATATATTGTATCTGATCCTAGACCTGAAAAAACAAAGGATACAAAGGGCTGCTAGAGAGGATTTGAAGATGAAGGGCATCCGCAGTAGTTTGTGGATGCAAGAGGACTTAAATACCGGTAGGCAGAAAAAACCAAAGGCCTCCTATGTCTTAGATGCAGATGAGAAAAAACATTTTTTCCAAATTTTGAAAGACTTGAAACTTCCTTCGGGCTTTTCGTCTAACCTGAGCAACATTGTCGGTTCCAACCCACCTTCTTTGCTCATGATGAAGTCTCATGACCATCATGTTATAATGCAATATGTGCTGCTGTGTTGCTTCAACATGCTTTTCCAAAACCGCGACTTGGCGAAGAGCCTTTCAACAGACGCCTTATTCTTTAGAATCTTGTGTTCGGTTGGTTTTATGTCGTAAGGATATGGAAGGTGCCAAAATCATGATTGTAGAAGCGTTGTGTGTTCGAGAAGCATCTTCCACCATCTTTTTTTTATATTAGTATCCATCTTATGGTGCATCTAGCCGATGAAACGTTGATTTGTGGACCTGTGTGGCTTAGGTTGATGTATCCTTTTGAGTAGTAAGTCAACAATGTCACATATTTTAGTTCAATTTCTTTTATAAAGATAGGCATTAACAACACACTTACACTTATTGCATTTCTCAATACTAACAGGGTGATGAAAGAGTGTAAAAACATACCTAGCAATAAACGATATGTTGAAGGGTCAATTGTAGAGTCCTATATAGTTTCTGAATCCGTCCAATATGCCATGGAGTACATGCCATGTGGAGGAAATAAAAAATTGACTCGTAAGCGCTACCTTGACGAAAATGGTTAGATCATTGATGAAGGGCCTCTGCTTGACTTCAAAGTTGTGATGCTAGAAACGGCACAATGGATACAAATACGGAGATGGCTTATTTTTCGATTACAAGTTGAAAGACTTGATGAATTCTACAAGTGGGTTGTTCATTCTGGCTTTGAATTTGACTAGTTTTGGTAATTTATGAATAATCACGTATATATGGACTTCCATGAATGAATTACAGTGAGTATCGTAACTTGCAGCCCACTACTCGTGGTAGAGGAAGAGGAATAGCAAAGTCAGAAGTGGAGATTCAGACAGAATTCATTGTCTGGTTATACAATAAGGTATTTTTTTACTTTACATTTCTAGTAGCTAGGGTGAGCCTTTTAGTTTTGTTTGTATTTTGTTAATTTTCTTTTTCTTTGTTGTATAGTTGTTGAAGGCTAAAGATACGCAAGACGACTTGTGGCAGTTTGTTAAAGGGCCAATGCACAAGGCTAAATCATATAAGAAGTATCGCATTAATGGATTTGTCTTTTATACCAAGTCTCATGATGATACTATTGTCACTCAAAACAGTGGTGTTTGTATGAAGGCTATTACGTCATTTATGGCAAGTAGGAAAGACAAAAATCCGGTCGACTCAGAAACCATGTGGTATGGGGTTATCAAGCAAATTTTGGAGTTGGACTGCACAACTTTCCATGAAGTGGTCTTTTATTGTGATTGGGTGAGGGTTGAGGACAAAACTAATGGTTGTAAACTTTGTCCAGATTCTAATTTGGTGATGGTCAACTTTAATAGGCTCAAGAGTGTCCATCATCAACTTGATGAGCCAGTCATTCTTGCTTCCGAGGCTAGTCAAGTGTTCTATTTAAATGATTTGAAAAATCTTGATTGGTGGGTGGTCATACATCCTCCTCCTCGATTGAGTAGTAACATAGATGATCTAGAAGCCAATCCGAAGTCCGTCTATTTTTGATGACCCGACCTAATTTGCTACCCCGATGCAAAAGTTCGCAAATGATAGTAGTTGTAATATGCACTTTATTTTTGTTGTTGGTAATGTACACTTCACGACCTCTATTTTTCTATTATTATTTTTTCGCTTTGGTTGATTAATTATATGTTGTGCCAATATCTCTTATCATGTAACAAGTTTGTGTTATATTAGTTTTGATGAACTTACTTTATTTTCTTCAATTATTAGGTTGTTTTTAATATAATGGCTTCAAGTTCACAACGCCGTATGCTGTCCCCGTCGCCTCCTTCGTGTTCACAACACCGTACAATGCCCCAGTCGTCTCCTTCAGGTTCACATCAACCTAATGTGTCCTAACCATCTGAATCAGCGGGAGACAATACTTTGCGATCTAGTAATGGTAAGCTGCCAATCATAGCGCACGCCAACGGTAGGGTCACAGGAGTTTATAGTGCCAAATGGAGCAGTAGAGTCGGCTATTGGATACGAGCTATTGTCCCAATTTCTTATGCAAGTTGGGATAAAATAGATGGTTCTTTCAAAGATGAAGTTTGGTTAAAGTTAATGGTAACTATTTATTTTATTTTATTATTATTTTTGTTTCCATAACCATACTAGTCATAGCATATATATAAATGTATATATGTGATTTGTAGGAGGAGTTCCAACTCAATGTGAACCCAACAATGGGGGCTCGGAAAAATATAGAGAAATGGTTCGCTCCTAAGTTTCGATATTGGAAATATGTTTTGCGAGGTAAAATATTGAAGAATTGTGAATCTGAGCAAGAAGCTATTTCATCATGTCCAACGGGGTTTGATCCAATTCATTGGGAAGCATTTCCAATCCATGAGAACAGACAAGAAGTAAAGGATATGTGCGCTAAGAATGCTGAGAATAGAAGTATGAACTTAATTGGCCATACTTGTGGCAGGAAATCTTATGGAAGAATATTGGAGGAACTTGTATGTATCATTATCACTACTGCATATCTTCCTTTCATTTGCTATGTTACTACTTAATAACTTTCTATGTATACTTGTTTGTGTAGGATGAATCGAATCCAGAAAAGAAGCATAGACGTACGGATAGTTGGAAATATGGTCATAAACATCGAGATGAGACTGTTTTGGAGCGTGCCCAAGAATACTATGTGAGTTTGTAAAAAAATTTATCTTAATTAAGTCTTGCAGTCCATACTCAAGTATATGCCCCAAAATTTCAGGATCGAAGTTACAAGTGTTGAAGAACAAATGGTCTGAAGAAGCAAGTGAACATGGGGGTGAAGCGGTTTACGACATCACATGTGATCCAATCGGCTCAAGTTTTTGGGAAGGATAAAGGAGTCAGATTTCGTGGATTGAGCTCTTGCATGTCCAACAAACAATTGCAAACGTTTGCTATCCAGAGGAGCTAGTTGAACATGAGAGCTCAAGTAAATCGAAGCTCGAGGATGAATTAGCCGAGGTGAAGTCTACAAATTGGGAAACCTCTTGGCTAGCCAAACGAGAATGGAGACTATGATGGCGTAAGTTATGACGGTCGTGGTGCTATTTCTTGTTTTCCCATAATTGTAACTTTTTTTATTTATGTAATTGTTGTTGTTCACCGTGTGTATAGGGTATTCTTGAACATGTGAGACTTAATGGATCGGCAAATGGCCAACCATCTACACCTACAACCGAAGTTGATTCTACTTCCCCTCGCCCCTCGTGACTCAAAGAAGTTCCAAATTTGATTAATCGAAATGGATCTTTGAACCCTCCTTCTAGGACTTCTTACCCGAATGTGAAGATATTGGGAGGAAAGGTGAACACGTGGCTAATGGGTATGTTAAGACCCGACGGCCAAAAATGTCATTTTAGAGATATTATGGGAGATGAAAAGGTTGTCTATATTACCAATGTCTTGGTTGGTGATGCTCCTATGTATGATGGTCCCCGTGATGATATTTTGTATCTACGAGATATATAGTCAGCCGGAGGCTTCTTGATTTAAATGGAGGCAGGCGCAATATGAAGATTAATTTCGTTTGTTTTTGTTCTGTTTTAATTTGGAACTCAAGTACGAGGGACAAATAGTTTATCTATTGTTAGTTTGCGTCTTGTATGAACCTTTTGTTCATGGATATGTTTAGTAGTGAATGGACTCTTTTTGTTTATATATGTGTGTATGCTCCTTACCATTGATTGTTCATATGTATTGTGGTTACTTTTGCAGGTTTAGAGTTAAGTTTACTAACCCTTTTTTAACTCCGCCAATGCAACTCATAAAAATTTGCATTGCCGGGTCTCAAGCCCAGATAAAGGAGGAGAGAGAAAGGTGACTACTGTGTATTACTACCATGGATTGATTGATTGTTCGTCAACACCAGAACTGATCTAGGTTAGTTACACTCATTTTTATTACTTTTTCTTAAATTATAATTGTGTTTAATTAATTTCATCCGGTGTGTGTCAGACCTTGCCCTAAAATTCATGATCCCAAGCTCAAAGAGAGGTAAAATTCACAATATTCCTTCTTATTGCGAAACGGGTTTTATGGATTGACTCATTTTGGTTTTCTTCTTAGTTTCGAGAAGTCCCTAGACACGATCGCATGTGCCCAAGTTCGAAGTCGAGCTCGCATAGTTTTAAGAGATTGGTGGGTTTCATTCCATCTTGTTAAACACTTCTCATTGTTACTTGGGTTATTAATGCTTATTACTCCTTTTGCGGTGATGGACTTAGACAGAAAGTTAGGGTGGTCGATCGCCTAAGCGAAGGAGGTTGAAGTACCACCACCGCCTCCAAATTTTAGGTGAGAAATATGAGCAGATGATTCCATTATTTATTTATTTCAACCTAAAAGGATTAAGAGATTTTTATTTGTTTGTTGCCAAGGTCGACAAACAGATATTAAAAGCTGTTTCTATAGAACACAATAAGGACACTGCAAAGTTACTGATAACAGTTTAACATGCTTGGTTGAAGAAACTCTGAATCTCATTGATGCTTAGCTAGAGTCTGTCTCAGGTGAAGGAAATATTTTCCGTTGTATTATTTCAAGAACTAGCTTTTGATCTCGAGTATATTATAATTTCTTGATATTCCCTTAATCCTGCATTATATAATGGATCCATATTCTCTTGCATACATGTTTTGATGAATAAATAATGCTGAGATGTTTTGAATTTCTAAGTGAGATAGCTAATTCAGGCGAACTCATGGTGTTATCATGAGTTGTCGGGTTTTACCCTGGAAGCGACAGTTAGTTAGATTGGATAGACGACTAGACCTAGTCACCCATGAAACAATTTACTAATAATCTTCTGAGGTTTTGGCATAAGGTCCACTAGAAATATTCTACCTGTTGCATATTTTTGTTCATGAGTAAGGTGGATAGTAGTGTTCACTCCTCTATCTCGGATCACCAAAATTTCTCTTTCTTTTTTAATATCATTTTGTTTGCTCAAACTTACTTCATTTTCTCTGTGTGCTGCCTTGAAATGTCTGGATGAAAAAAGGAAGTTCACTCCTCTATCTCGGATCACCAAAATTTCTCTTTCTTTTTTAATATCATTTTGTTTGCTCAAACTTACTTCATTTTCTCTGTGTGCTGCCTTGAAATGTCTGGATGAAAAAAGGAAATGTAGCGAACCAGAGGGAGCACTTAATATTGCCACTTGCAAATGTTGGAATAAGGAATAAAGCACGGAAGCCTATGAGCGGTACATTATCTCCGTTCATTTGGTAGATCTTAATCTTCAGTTCATTCGCTTAACAGTTCCTATTTGCATCTAATATAAGATATAAGATTGACTTAACTTATTGCTTCAAATTTGGGCGATCCTGAATCGTGATTCACTTGACGGATAAAATCTTCAAGAATTATCATTCATGGTGCGCATATTTGCATTGCAAATCAAATCTCAAGTAAGTCAAATTGCTGTAAATAGTACCAACAAAGCCATTATTATCCTAAGGGTTTGGATTTTCCTGGTGTTCTCAACCTTTCAATATATCTAGGTGGAGCAAATGCATAAGATCTTTAAGCTTTGTGGTTCTCCCTCTGAGGACTACTGGAAAAAATCAAGGTTGCCGCATGCAACTATATTCAAGCCTCAACATCCGTACCAACGGTGTTTAACTGATAGCTTCAAGGACTTTCCTTCTTCTACTTTGGACCTTGTGGATGTCCTTCTTGCTATAGAATCTGAAGCCCGGGGATCATCTATTTCGAAGCCCGGGGATCATCTACTTCTGCACTGAATTCTTTTAATTGTTGGCAATTTCCTTCTCATGCTCCTTTAAAAACATAAATGAAGTGTCAATTTTCAATAAATTTCACTTCTTAGTTATGTCCTATTTGGAGCATCTGGTTTGAGAAGTAATGTTTCAATATATATACTTCCTGCTATTTCCTTTTCCTAACTTCAAGATCATTTGTTTGGTCGGGTTCTTTACAACAAAGCCATACCCCTCATGATCCATCAACTTTGCCCAAGTATCCACCGAAAGCAAGGAGTTTGATACTAAACTCCGGGATGAGGAAGCTAGAAGGTATGTAATAATTAATTTATTTCAGCTTATGTCATTCTTTTGTTCTCGAAAATGCTATTCAAATTTATATCGGGTTTAATCGCCGAAAGTGAGACTCCCTCATGCTCTTTTGTTTTAGGTGGCAAACCATTTTTCAAAAATGTTTTTTCTTGTATTTGAGGCCATTTATGTAAACTGTGAGGCTTTTGTAGCATCTCCTAGAGTCCTCTATAGATGGTTTTAGATGGTAGCTAGAAGTTCTTCGCCTGCTTTTGAATATGAAAATGAAAAGGAAGATCCGTAACACTAATCGAGGGACTGCAACCTCTTCCACAAAAGGCACAAAGTGTTACTATTTTCTTTCTATCATGCAATTATTTTCTCTACCAAAGATATCTTGGATCGACGATATTTATGCAGGGCAAAGAGCGCGACTTCTCAAGTAAAGGCCGTGAATCAATATGGGAGGAGGGATTCGAGAAACTCCAACGCCGCAGCCAGATCCAAATGTGAATGCCGAAGTTACAAATCTCATTACAAGTATGTCCATGTCTTCATAATCAAGTATTAGAGTTGGCCCTTTTTTATATTTGTTTATCAATTTGATTGAAGTCTTCGCCTTTATTTTACCTTTCCTTTACCTCTCTTGACTTCTATGGCATTTTCGAAGCGGCCACCCAACCAAACCCAAAAAGCAACAAAGAGAAATACAATCCACAAGAGGATGCTAGATCTCGGCTTTCCCATTGATCCTCCCGCAGGGGCCGAAAAGTATGGATCTTCATGGAACAAAAAGGGGATGGAGAGTGGACATATGGGTTTAAGGACTCGAGAGATCATACATGCCCATGCCCAATGGAGCTTATGAACACTCGGGTTTGGCATCAAGAAACAAAGGCACTATTCAATAACCCCCGGAGAGAGGAACTCACATTCTCGATGGGTGGATAAGCAACTGAGTTCTAAATACAATCAGCCTAGATGATGCCGAACCATCCGAAAAAACGAAATGGAACAACCATTTACTGGATAGGCCCGCCTCTTCCCACAAGAAAGGTGATAAGGTATGTAGCAAGGAACTAGTTGGTAGTCAACTAGATAGACCATTAAATAACTCTCTGTCTTATTTAAACAACACAATCTTATTTGCCAGAAAACTTTGTATGTGCTTTAATCATATATGAGTATTTGATTCCTTTATTTGTATTCTTGGATATCCAATTTGTTGGATCATCATATTAAATGAGCATGACTCATAACGAAAGCACTAGGGTTATTTCTTAGGGTGTCCATTTAATCAGTGACTTTCGATAATTTATCACCAGTGCTTATATTATTTTATTTGGAAACGATATGTTAACAGGATGATAAGATGTGTGATTAGTCATGAAGATATATAATCTGCTCCACTATTTTATAGAATGGGTGTCCATGCGATCTGCCGCAATTAGGTAGCCGAGTGAGTTCAATTCGATATTGCATCTCATAGAGTGATGACATGAAAGGTTAAGAACCTTTAAAGAGAATATGGATCTTAACAAATAAGCCATGTTAAAATGTCTCAGATCAGAAGCGGCATTGATATTTTATATCGTATGATGAAAATATAATTTATTTGTTAAATGTTTGAAATTAACTTGCATTGATTTTTTCAGGGGTTATGGCCCACCCAAGAAAAATAGGATCCATTACTCGACCTTTAATGCCTCTCCCCTGGGGAATCTCGATTAAATGCTTAAAGAGCATGAGAGGCAAATTCAACAAGTCAACCAGTCCGTAAAAGCTCGTCTCGATAAGGTCAAGACCAAGAAGAATATTGGTGATGGCATCCAATCCGGCGCTTACTTTACTCGGGAGAAATGGCGATGATACTTGACACTTGGCGTGGTTTGACTTTTCATCAGTCCTGCAACAATAAAAGCTCAAGCATTGCTATTCTGGTTAACAATTTGCATCAAGTGGAGCTTTTAAGAGAAGGGTTGTTTGGGGTTAATTACCGAGCTGCATTGTGATATGGAAGGCTAATTAAGCTATGGACTCTTTGGTCGCCCAGAGGGTAGATGACCACCGATTAAGTAAAGCTGTTGTGGGAAATTTGTAGTGGTCGCTCAAGCTAATTAATTGTGGCTTAATGTAAATGAAGAAATGCTGCTGCGTACATATTGGTCTGCTGTGTTTTAGATGATGAGATTCCTCTCTTGTACGCTTAAATTGAGGGGAAGGTGGATAAGGTAAATATTAGGATGGAAACCAAAACAAATATTATTTTTTCAAATATATAATAATTTGTGGACGCCGACAGTGTCGATAAGCCTTTTAAAAAATGCAAATTTATAATTACCATCGAAGATCGAGGCGCAATTTGTTTTGGCCAAGTTATAGCGCCAGTTTTTGGGGAGATTCAAAAGTTCAATAATGACGGCGTATAGGCATTAGTAATGCACGTTTAGTGACGGCGTACAAGCGTTAGTAATTCATATTTAGTGATGGCGAACAGGCGTTAGTAATGCATATTTAGTGACGGCGCATGGCCAAGAATTAGCAATTAATGATTCGCACCTGGTGTCACAAATAATTCTGACACCAACACAGACGCCTAAATTCCAACGCCTTGCAAGCGTCACAAAAAATAATTCTGACGCCTCCCAACCGTCACAAAAGTGCTGTTCTGTTGTAGTGATCCCTAGGCATCTCAACCCTATTATCAATATGTTTACCACTTCTAAGAATAGTAATAGACTTGGCTTGCTCCCCGGTGGTGCTCTTGGCTCAAGTTAGAGCCTATTTCGTGATCTTGTCCCTTTGGATTAGCCAACGGGTTGACTAGGAAACCTACCCTTGTCCCTTTCATTCAAAGTATTAGCAATTTGACCTATGGTGACTTCAATCTTCCTAATGGCTTGAGCATTATCTTGAGTAAGCGTGTGACCGGGCTTGCATAAACCGTTGGGTTGTTTCCTCGAATTTCATGGTGTTTTGTGATAATTGAGCAATGACTTCTTCTATAGGTAAAAGTTTAGGTGGTTGAGGTGCATACTGTAGTACTGGGTTTGAGTTACCCACGGGGCCTCCCTGATGTATACCCCTAGACCAAGACAAATTGGCGTGGTTACGCCACCCTGGATTATACGTGTTAGAAAAAGGATTATTGCCTGGTTTTTGGTATAAATTAAAAGCATTGACTTGTGCAGTTATGCCAGGACAATTATCTATAACGTGATCAAGACTATCACACAAAACACAACCAGGGGACTCGATATTGTTAACCGAAGCTGGAGACTTTGTCTCTTTTTCTAGCTCGAGGACTTCAACTCTTCTAATTAAAGCGGCCATCCTAGCGTTCGTGTCAAATTCCTTGTCAACGTGGAACAAACCATTCTGTGTAGTGCTACTAGCCACCTTCTTAGGCTCACGGCTAGTTTTCCATTGCTGGACCTTTTCGAGACTTCTTCTAAAAGGTCCATGCTTCATCTACATCTTATCACAGAAATCTCCAAGACTCATGGTCTCAATCATAGCCTTAGAATTAAAATCAAGACCTTCATAGAGAATCTGACTATCCTACCTTCTAGGCCATGGTTAGGACAACTGCAAAGAGCATGTCCTTAAATCTCTCCATACACTTCCATAATGACTCTCCATCATTTTGGCAAACGATGATAGACTTTTTCTAAAAGCGTTAAGCCTTATGAGTAGGGAAAAAGTTTTTAAAAACACAACGCATAACTTTTCCCAACCCGTTATGGAATTCGATGGAAGAGTGTGAAAACCAACTCTTCGCTTTCTCCTTAAGAGAAAATGGGAATAGTTTCAACTTTATAGCCTCATCGCTAAACCGTTTGAAGTTTAACATCCCACAAATATCTTCAAATTCCCTTACATGAAGATATGGATCTTCCTCATCAGTCCCCCTAAACTTAGGAAGTAGCCCAAGCAGATTGGGCTTTAACTCAAAGTGATTAGCATTGGTCGGCGGGGGAACGATGCAAAACGATCGAGTCGTTCTAGTAGGATATATGAATTCCTTAATGGACCTAGGTACTTGGGCAACAACGTCATTATTATTGTCAGCCATGTCAGCAAAAATTGGTGTACTGCAGACAAAGGTTATGGGTATCTCTAACTCGGCGAGATTTCTAATCTTCCTATGGAGTGTCTGTTCAATTTCTGAATCAAATAGTGCTAACTCTGGATTATCGGATCGAGTCTCAATCATAAACCACTTCTAAAACCTAAGACTCTAATAAATGATGCAAATGATGCTCACACAAACAATACCAAACAAATATTTGAACCCAGATTGAATTTTAAATATTGTTTAATATATTTGCTCCTAAACCCAAATAACACGATTCCCAGTTCTTGTGCAAAAGCACCATCACTCGATCCACGTAAAAAGGGCTTTCCTAGTGAGCGGCTAAAACCCGTCCTAATGCAAGATGTCTAAGGGCTGGTCAATGTGATTTAACCTTCCTAAATGCAAGAAACAATAAAACAAACAAAACACACCTAAACAAACAAAATTCAACCCCAAAGGAAAGAGATGTACCTCCGGGTGAGGAGCCTTCGAGGGTTACTTATGCGGCCGGTGACGACAAGCAAGCAACTTCACAAAGTCCACAACAAAATCACGACTACTATCAACCTTGTAAGAAGAAATCTTTTTTAATACCTAAAAATCATAATTAGACACACTAAAAACTAAGAAATAATAAAACTACGACTAAATTTAAACTACAAATCACGATAAATAAAACTTTAAAACTCAATTGTACCACTGCAATCCCCGGCAGCGGCGCCAAAAACTTGATAGGAATTTAGTCGGTCTAATTAAATAGACTAATCTAACCCTAGTTAAACCGCAAGCGCACAACTATCGTTGAAAATAGTTGCGGCAAATGGGTCGATCCCACAGGGATTGCTATTTAGGACAAACGAGTATTAAAATTATACTTAACTAATTCGACAATATTCTTTTATGGAAGTTTGAATTACTATTAACTAAGATTAACTAATTACTACGAAAGCAATAAATTAAATGGATTAACTATTAACGAAGAAAACACTAAGGCATTCGAATCCACCCTAGACCGTTGTAGGTTATCCTAGTCAAATCAGTTTATAGTTCTCTTTTAATTACGAGTAGCACGAGGGAAAGGCAACCCTTGCTTGCTCGAATATGAGGCGTGTAATTTTAAACAATTCTAACAAATTGTATTAATTGAATTTCAAAGAAACGATATAAACCCCTAGCAAAAATTGTCTTTTTATAAGTACAACTTCTCACGGGGTTTAAATGAACTTTAGAACTGATGCTTCGATATCAACAGAAACTTAATCCAACAATTGACTAGTCTAGACATGGATTAAACATGCAGGATATAATCAATGATGGAATTTCTATAGAAATCAGAGAATTCAAACAATTATTTACTATAAAACTTAAGTCAGAGAACAATAACCCAATTAAACTTAGAAAACCTACGCAAGTCTAGGAATTCATCTAAGCCCTAGCTTGGAATTTAGCTAGACATGACAATATCACTGAAGGGAAAAACGAAATTAAAAGAAGAGATAATCATCGCAAAACCGTAGTCCAGCAGTGGTGTCGTCTTCTCCCAATTCGGTTAGCCCAATCTTCAATTCCGCCAGTGCTAACTCGAGTTTCTCCTCTTTTCTGTCTCTCCTGTTCTCTATTTCAGTGTTCTGGAGCGCCCCCTTCTCTTTGTTTCCCCTTGTATATATAGAGGTTTGGTTAGGGCAGTGTTTGATTAGAATTGGAATTGTCTAATTCGGTGGAGAGAGATTCGGGATTGGATCAGTTTGAGTGGAAGTCGGTCTTTTGTTTCCTGTTGGGTTTTAGTGCAATCGAGAATATAGAGTGTTGATAAAGTGAAAGTGGACGTATGGAAGAATGGTAGGATGTGTAGTCTCAATTGGTTCGGGGTTCGATCGAATAAGTCGGGATTTAAGGGATGGGTTTTTCTATTTGTCGCGATTGGAGATGGAGAATCGAAGGTGGTGATCAATGGTGGTGGGGATAGAAATGGATGGTAGCATCGTAGCTTGGTTAGCTTGGATGTTTGGTTATTATCGCGGAAAAGAAGGATGGGTTTTCTTAAGTGAGAAATGGAGAAGGAAACTAATGTTTGGATATGGTGCTTCTCGGGTGGACAGGAAATGGTGTGGCCATTAGTTAGTTGTGTGGGATTTGATGTTTGGTTATGGGCTGGTTTAATTAGATGAACATGGGTGGTCCGGTCTTCAGCACATGGGCTTAAACTCAACTCCCGTTGGTTACGTGCCCACTTAAGTTCATGGTCCTTTTGCTTTTCATTCTTTTATTTCGGCCCATCCAAATAATTACCCAATTCTCCGACGCTCTTTCGGGTACCAACTAAAATCACGCACTGATATCTCAATTCTTTCCAATATCGACATAATTAATCAAGTTACTCTAATTCCTGCAATATCACCGAAAATATGCTAACTTAATCAAACAAATAAAATAAACGGACTAACTAATATAAAATTGAGCATAAATATATAACATTTATGCGCTTATCAACGATGGTAAGGGCAAAGCTGTTGACTCTAATTATGAGAAAGACAAGTGTGTGAAGGTGGAGGGACGTGGGCGACCTAGAGGTGTCGTGTTCAAGTCTCCCAGTCGTGGAGGTGATAGTGACCTAAACCAGGAAGGACATGGTAACTTGGGGCGAGGTCATAATGTTATGGTTGGTAGTTCGTCCTCTTGTACTGGCGATGTGGGAAACGACTTCTTCTACGTTGGGCGTACGGGGAAGAAGCGCATGGTTAAGCGTTCTGATTGCAGCTTCCATTCGGCCTCTATAGCGAGCTACCTCTTGGAAGGGATAGTGCTAGATGGTGATAAAGCCGAGCTGGAGAATGAAAGTTTGGAAACGACCCTAAAGACCACCGACGTGGCTTGTTGTTTGGTGAGCTTTGTAGTTGTGCCAATTTGTTGTGGTGTGAATGACAACTATTAATCATTAACGTTATTTTTACAGCCATGGGTACGATGATTGAAGCTTAACCGCGGCGGCGTCCGGTAGCAACGATGGTGGCGTGGCTAAGCTGATTAGATCGCTTGCATCGCCTCGAAGTCGATAAGAAAAAGATGAAGGCCCTGAGGAAAAAACATCAGAACGAGCTGGAAGAGAAGGTTGTACTGGTTAAGTCAATGATGGACCTGCAGGAACAGCTGGCGTCTGTGACTAAGTACGCCAAGCAGTGTCAAGTGGTGGCTAGCAAAGCACAAAAGGAATATGATCGAACTTGTGAAGATCATGCTGTGCTGGCCGAACTGTACGTTGAATTGCTGGAAAAGCAAGATCGTGACGTTGAAGAAACTATTGCACTTGTCGTAGCACGCGATGCGAGTAATATCCCTTCTACCAGCGCCGCTCCTACTGATAAACATGTTGTTGGTGATGCTTGACTGTGATGTTGGACTTGTTTTCTTGTAAGTGAAGAGGATTTTTTTGGTTATTATGTTAGTTATCCTCTCTGTAAGAGAGTTAAACAATAGAACTGGTTTCTCAGGTTTGCCTGAGCAGTTCACCTTTTGATGCAGATACTCAACGAGCTGGTTTCCACGAAAGTGGCAGTTCGATATTTTGCAACACTTGTAAGGAATACCGATCTGGATTTTCTGGGTAGACCCAGCAGATTGGTGCATTTGTGAACTGATTTCCTGGCTTTAGGCAGGCAGTTCTATTGATGAATGTCTATGGAATGCATATTTTTGCTTATGCCTGATTGCTTGTAGCTAGTGTTTTGTTTATGACGCTTGTGGTGTATAGTGGCTAGGGAGCCTGAGATTTAGCTTAAGAAAGCGTTTTGCTCGTTAAGTATTTCTTAAGAGAGCGTTCTGCTTTGCGGAGAGTGTGTAGGCTTATGAAAGCGTATTGCTCACTGAGAGCATTCTCATTTAGTTGATCCTAGAAGTATAGGTCCTCACCTAGTGAGACTTGGAGAGGCTTGGAGCCTGTAAGCTCAAGAGAGCGTGCTGCTCACGGAGAGCATATTTAGCTTGTGAAAGCATACTGCTCACTGAGAGCGTTCTCACTGAGTTGATCCTAGAAGTATAGGTCCTCAACTAGTGAGAATTAGAGAGGCTTGGAGCCTGTAAGCTAAAGAGAGCGTGCTGCTCGCGGAGAGCGTATTTAGCTTGTGAAAGCGTATTGCTCACTAAGAATGTTGTTACTGAGTTGATCGTAGAAGTATAGATCCTCAATTAGTGAGAATTGGAGAGGCTATGGAGCAAGTAAGTTCAAGAGAGCGTGCTGCACGCGAAGAGCATATTTAGCTTGTGAAAACGTACTGCTCACTGAGAGTGTTCTCACTAAGTTGATCCTAGAAGTATAAGTTCTTAACTAGTGAGAATTGGAGAGGTGTGGAGCCTGTAAGCTCAAGAGAGCGTCTTTGCTTTCCTTGCTGAGAGCCGATTTAGCTTGTGAAAGCCGCATCGCCATCGAGAGGCGTTCACCGAAGTTGATCCTAAAAGTATAGGTCCTCAACTAGTGAGAATTGGAGAGGCTATGGAGCCTGTAAGCTCAAGAGAGCGTCTTTGCTCATGGAGAGCGTGTTTAGCTTTGTGAAAGCCGCATCGCCACCGAGAGCATTGAAACTCCTGAGAGTGTTAGGAATGTGCGTAATTGGTGATGCTTTTAGTGCAATGGTTGGTCTTTTGAGAGTGGACGGAGTAGGTTGGAGTACAAACACAAGTAACCTAAACCTGAAAAATAAAAACCATGGAATGTACAACATGTGCATTTTTATTGATAAAATTTCTTTAACAAATAAGTATTCCAAGGGCATGGCAATGGTTTCCCTTCTTGGGTCTTGATCTAGTGCGCTCTGTTGCCAACGACTCGCTCCACTATGTATGATCCTTCCCATGTTGGTGCTAGCTTGGAGTCATCTTGAGTCTTTTTCAGAACTAGATCACCAGGTTGAAAAGAGCGAAGATGTACTCGCTTGTTGTATGACTTCTTCAGAGTTAAATGGTAAGATGTCACTCTGATGGCGGTTAGGTCGCGCCGTTCTTCCAGCAAGTCAACCTCACGAGCTAGGACGGAGTCATTGTGTCCAGATTCGACGAGTTCTGATCGAGTCGTAGTGACTGTCAGCTCGGTGGGAATGATGGCTTCTGTGCCATAGCATAGGGAGAATGGTGACTCGCCAGTGCTGGAGCGAGCTGTGGTGCGATGAGCCCACATAATATTCTCTAACTGATTTGGCAATTGACTCTTGTTCTTTTCGATCTCTTTCTTCAGATTTTCTAAGATCACTTTGTTGCTAGCCTCAGCTTGGCCATTGCTTTGAGCGTACTGTGGAGTGGAGAATGCATGGATGATCTTCCTTTTGGCTAGAAACTCCTTGACCATTTTTCCCTTGAATTGGGAACCATTGTCCATCACCAATGTGTGTGGTAAGCCGAATCTGGTAATGATGTGAGTCCAGATAAAGTTTTTGACGTGTGATTCCTTGACATAAGCTAAAGGAATTGCTTCAACCTACTTAGTAAAGTAATTTGTTGCAACTAAAACAAAGCAAAATCCGGTACTTTTTTGCGGGATGAATGGTCCCATGATGTCCATTCCCCACATGTGAAATGGCCAAGGGCTCGCAATGTTGATCAACTCGCGGGCTGGTTGAATGATGTTGTGGCCAAAGGTCTGGCATCTGATGCACTTGAGGACATATGTTTTAGCATCGATCTGCATTCGAGGCCAAAAGTATCCTTGGGAGATCGCTTTGTGGCTAAAGAGCGACTTCCAGCATGATTTCCGCATTCTCCCTTATACATTTTTGCTAAAATTAATTGACCTAGTTCTAGGCTTATGCACCTCAAGAGAGGCCTGCCAGCAGATTTTTGGAATAACTTGTTATGGACCAAGCAATAACGGCGAGCCAGATATGGGATTTGTCTGGCTTTGGCACGCTCTTCTAGGAGTGTACCGTGCTATATGTACTCGATGATGGGCTACATCTATGTTTGACTTATCTGATCCTCAGAGAGTGGGCACAGCCGGTAGGGGTGTAATACGGGGCAGGCCGGGTCAACTGCGGGTCAAATAGTAATGGGGTGGTGCGGGGCGGGTCTAGGGGATACAAATCCAGTGGTCCCCGACGGGGCGAGGCGGGGCGGGTTGAAGTGTCATGTCTTAGTACCATCACCCGGCCTGTTGGTCAGCTTATAGGGCGGGTTTTGGGTGGGTCATCCGGATCGGATGGAAATTATCATTTTAACCCAATTTCACCAAAAAAAAAAGCTTTCTAATTATGCAAGTAATATATTTCCAATTCACAACATAGAGAAAAAAATAGAATCAATTAATAAAAAATAAACTAAAATAAAAAAACTTGAACTTGAACCCAAAATCATATCTGTAAATTTAAAACTTTTTTCTCGTGATTTACCATTTATAAATTGATTATTTTCTATAGCATGATAAAATGAAGATGAGAGCGAAGATCTATGGTACAAAAAAATAAAATATAAATTAAAAGAATTCGAAATTAATATAAAGATGAATGATTTATCTTCTCCAAAATTCGAACGTTGAATTTGAACTTTTGATATTTGTCAAATGTTCAAACTTGATTATTTAAAATTGATGTTGAACTCATAAGTTTGTGTTCATATCTCCCAAATTCATACAAAAGTTAAAAGAAAATATAAACAAAATATAAAAATATTAGAGTTAGAGTCTTGAAATTGTGCGGGTCAATGGGGTTGGGTCAACAACTTTTGACACGGGGCGGGTCGGGCGGCTTGACGGGTCGGGTTTCAGCATAGAATCTACACCCATAGCCCGACCGCGTAAAAACGGTGGCGGGGTGGGGCGGGTCTATTTTCGGGTCGGTGCGGGTTTGGGTGGCGGGTGAAGACCGAGTACCCTACCGGATGATGGGTCAACGATTTTTTTTTACACTCCTAGGCACAGGTCACTGACTTCTAAGACGTGTTCATCTTGGTAAGTAAGTCGGTCAACTACTTCAATAAGTAACTGCCTAGGGGTGCAGTTCGGTGTTTGGGTAGCCAGGTAAGCTAAACTATCTGCATGACGATTTTCGTCTCGTAAAAAATGGTGTATCGTGGCTTTCTTGAAAGAAGGAAGCAACTGATAAACAACATGAAGGTATTTAGAAAGGGTTACCTTCGTGGGTAGTGTACTATTTAGCAATCTAGCGAACGACCAGTTCCGAGTCACTAAAAACCTACAGTTCTTGCACACCGAGCTGTAGTGCCATTTTGAGCCCCATGATTAATGCTTCGTACTCTGCCTCATTGTTGGAGGTCGCAAAATCGATGCAAACTGATTTCTCCATCATTACTCCATCTGGAGATACTAGGACCACTTCGATTCCACTTCCTCCGGGGTTGCTAGATCCATCCACAAAGAGAGACTAGACGATCTTGTCATTCTTCTTTGTGGATGAGATAACCGCTTCTGGTTCCCAATTTAGGTTGTTGACAGGGAAGTCGGCTAGGAAATCGGCAACAACTTGACCCTTCTGAGAAGTGCGTGAGACGAACTCGATGTGGTGTTCTTCAAGTTCTTCTGCCCACACTGCCATGCGAGTTGTCTTGTTCTCCTTGTGAATGATATTCTTCAATGGGAGGTGGGTGAGTACTTTGATTGAATGTGCTTGAAAGTAAGGCCTGAACTTCCATGCAGAATATAACAATGCTAGTACTGCTATTTTGATGTAAGAGTAGTTCTTTTCAACTAGAGTTAGTGTCTTACTTGTGAAGTAGATCGATTTCTTAGAGTTGTTATCCTCCTTGAAGAGAACCGAACTGATAGCAAAGTCTGATATTGTAAGATAAAGCCCCAGCGTTTCGCTATCTGTTGGCTTTGCCAGGATTGGAGGTGTGTTCAGGTATTCTTTGAGGGTGGAGAACGCTTGGTGGCACTGGTCGTTCCATGAGAACTGCTCACCTTTTCTGAGAAGTTGTAGGAACGGTCGACATTTGTTCGATGCCCTGGATATGAATTGGTTGAGTGCGGCAACCATTCCTGACAGCTTTTGTATCTGCTTCTTTATTTGCGGGTCGGGCATGTCCAAGAACGTTCGGATTTGGTCTGGGTTAGCCTTGATCCAGTGCTGTGATACCTGGTACCCTAGAAACTTCCCTGAGGATGCTCCAAAAAGGTACTTTTATGGATTCAGCTTCATTCAAGTTCGGCGTAACCTAGAGAATGCTTGCTCCAGGTGAGTGAGGTGGTCGCCCGCTTTCTTGCTCTTGACGACCATGTCATCGATGTAGACTTCCATGGTATCCCCTAACATGTCCTGGAACATGTCAGTTACCATTCGTTGATAAGTCGCTCCAGCATTCTTGAGGTTGAATGGGAGGACGTTATAGCAGTACATTCCTTGTTCGGTTATGAATGACATTTTCTCTTGGTCTTCTTCAGCGAGTGGGATCTGGTTGTATCCACTATAAGCATCCATGAAGGATAGTAGTTCGTGGCCACAGGTTTGGTCCACAAGTCGGTCGATTCTAGGTAAAGAAAAGCTGTCCTTAGGTGTTTCTTGGTTGACGTTGGTGAAGTCAACACAAAGGCGAACTGTGCCATTCTTCTTTGGAACTGCGACTATGTTGGCGATCCACTCAGGGTAATCGACCTTTCAGATGAAACCTACTTGCTTGAGTTTGTCGACCTCATCATTGATTGGTTTTTGAAAACGCAGTGATAGTCTCCTAGGTTGTTGTCGAACTGGTCGAGCGTTAGGGTTGACATTTAGTCGATGACACGCAACTTTAGGATCTATACCCGATACATCAATATACGACCAAGCGAAAATATCTTTATTCATGGATAAAAAGTTTACAAGCTGGGCTTTGAGTGTAGGATCAAGGTTAGCCCCTACATAGACGAATTTAGGATCATCTTCTATTCCTAAATTCACTTTCCTTTCTTTTATTTATCGCGTGGCTTGTGGTGGTCGAAGGCCCGGGGGGACCGCGCGTTCATGGTTTCTTTGTCGATCGGATGACTAATGGGAGTGGCCGAAGGAACTGGAGCGTCTTCTGTGGTTACGACAATAGGGTCTGGTAAGACTTCTGAAGCTGTATTGGTTGTTGTGTGAGACATGGTAGGGCAATCTCTGGGGTTTTAATATGTGGATCTGCAATTGTTAGAGCGACTTCTGGATTCCTGACTGGTGGGTCCACAACTGCTTTAGCGACCTTCGGGATCTTGATAGGCGAATATACTTTCTTGCTAGAGCCCCCAACGTTCTGTTTGGGTGCTTTGGCACTGACTTCAGTGACCAAGTCTTTGGCCATTGTGTAGCTGGTGGGCTCATTCCGTATGCGACAAGTGAGTCAGTGGGTCTTATTCGCTGAAAGGATTTGGTTACAATGATAGGCCTCGAGCTGGTTGCTTCGAAGCTCTATCATGCCCCTAGGGACTAGAAAACGGAGAACTTGATGCAGTGTTGACGGTATAGCCTGCATTTAATGAATCCAACATCGTCCTAAGATGGCATTGTAGGACGACTTGATGTCAAGGACGCTGAAACGCGTATTGAAGCTGACTTTATCTTCTCGCGATCCCACAGAAACTGGGAGTATGATATCACCAATTGGGTCGGCTCTTAAACCATTGAACCCATAAAGAGGAGCAATCGGATCTATGAAGACTAACTTGGGCAAGTTAATCTCCTGGATTGTATGATAGAATAAAATATCGCATGAACTACCAAGGTCAATCAGAACACGCTTGATTGTCCAGTCGCTGATTTTGACATGGACTACGAGCGCATCATTGTGCGGGAGGTAAACCTTGTTGAGGTCGACCTCTGTGAAAGTGATATCCCCTGTGTTGCGACCTGAACTCCACGGGGTAGGTGCTGCTTGTGAAGAAAAGTGGTATACCTCTTGAAGGGCGCCCACAAGCCTTCTTTTCTCTCTAGACGAACTAAGTGAGTCATTTGGGAAAGTGATCATATAAATAGTTCTTTCATTATCGCGATCAGAAGAGTGTTGACGTCGCTCATGACGGGAATGATCTCTGGGACGCCCTCTGCTATAGGGGCGAGCCTGGACATTGTGGCAATCATTGCGAGGTGGAGACCTGCTGCACACCTTTCGAGCCATAAGTTTGTGGCGCAGATCGCCATCGGCAATGTTGGTGTATTTCTTGATATGGCCTACTTCAATGAGGTCCTTGAGGTAATGCTTTTGCCCCCAGCATGCATCAGTTTCATAACATTTTGCTTTCGTGGAAAGCCTTGATAGGGCTTTGTCGTCGATCGATCGGTTGTCGCCGCGTCGGTTAATAGTACGCAGCTCGCTTGATCTTGTCCAGTATGTAACTGGGAGATCGTGTGAGGACAACAAACTCTCGGTCGTTGTTTGTTCTGTTTCTTGGCTTATGCTCCTGTGGTTTGGACCGCTTTTTGGTAGGTGGGGCATCGTCGGAGATCACTGCTACTTCCTATTCTTCTGTTAAGTCGTGAAGTTTCAGGCTCTCCTGTAACTTAATGTAATTGTCCACTCGAGCGTATAGCTCGGATAGCGTTTCTGGACACGCGTTCTTACATCAGCGACCTGGAGAGGTCTGTGTTGCGCACTCGACAGGTGTTGGGGAATGCCAGTATGGCAAAGGATTCTTTAATACCACTTTCCATGCATAACAATTCAGCTTTGAACCGTCCTAGAAATTGGCGAATGGTTTCATCTTCACCAAATGATAGCTGGAAGAGTGAATCAAGATCAGCTTTTTTACGTCTGTTGTGGACGTACTAACTAGCAAACAGAACGGTGAGTTGTTCGAAGGTCTTTATCGAGTCTGGCTCGAGTGAAAAGACCAATCAAGTGTGTCATCCTTGAGACTGGTGGGAAACAAACGACAATGAAGATGATCAAATTCTGGTGCACTATAAAGTGCGAGACTTTGAATGTAACGAGCTACTTAATACGTGTTGACCAGGACACGTGCTACCATCATACATTGGAAAACGTGGTTGTACGAAATCTGGAGGAGATGCTCTACTAAGTACCTCGGCGAACGGGACGAAATGCCAGACGCCTTCGATTTTTTTGGACAATTTGGGTGGCCGGCGTCCTTCTTGACTGCGCTTTGGTCGATCCGTTGTGACAGTTCGTTAATCTGTTGATTAACTTCGTTGATGCCATCTTCTGGTAAGGTACCAGGCGGATTTTACGTGTCCACTTGAGCGCGTAGTGTAACATTCTCCTGCCTGAGTAGGGTGATTTGCTCATTCATCATTCCTAACTGATCAGCTAAATCTTGGAGTTGAGCTTCGAGGCTTGCCATATTTCGTGGGCTTGAGAACTTTGCTTTTTGGTTGTAGGATTGTTTAAGTGGTTTCTCAAGAAATTGAGACCACAAACGACGCCAATGTAAAGGTGTCTTTTTGTCTTCCTTTACATACAAGGGAGGAAGGAGAATGGGATTGAATTTAGGTAAGACGGAGTTCGTTGATGAGCGAATTGCTTGCGTATCTTGCTCTCGATTATGGGGGGAGAGAAGAATCAGGTCTAGCGTAGTTCATATGGGGAGTATTTATAGGTGATGAAAGTAAATCTTCACCCAACACGTGTAAGGATCAGTACAAATGTAGGGTGGAAATTGCTGAGTCATGTGAGAACTGCGCTAGTAGGTCTGCTGTAATGATGGGGATTAGTAACATGTGTTAGTAGCTTGCGGCTATGGTCAGTAGCTGGCGGCAGTGATTTGCCTATGTGTAGCTTTATACATGATCGCTTCTAGAAGGTATGATGAGTCATGATATAGGACGATCTGTGTAATGATACAAACTGGTCTAGAGCGATCTCGTAGTTTGTGGATGCGATCTAGTGATATAGGGCGGCAAAGTAGGTCAGGTGTGGTATTTTCTCCATGCTGAGCACGTGCTTGATATTTCTGAAGGAGAATATCACTCCCTTACAAACAGCATAACAAACAATATACGCATTGGCTTTTATTATCTCTGAAGTCCAAATACAGCATGATAGATTCACGATATCCACACCTGATCATTTTGTTGATTGAAGTCTAGAATGGATTGTAGATCGAAGTATAAAGGTTCTAGGTGGCTTGAATATAACCATGATGGTTCAACTTGCTGAATGCTATCCTTATTTGCACTTCTTGAGAATGTTGAGCTTGTTTAGCTCTGTAAAATGCAATATCACCTTGTGTTTTTGCTAGTTTATGTTGTAGTATAGTCATCAGCTGTCGTAACTGGTCTATAATCTTTACACAGTCATAAAGTGAATCTTGGACTCGATGTCTCGATGCATGTGTTGCTTCTTCTGACAAACAATCTGCTGCTGCAGCCTGAACAGGGATTGGAAGTTGCTGCAGTCCAATAAAGCAGAAGATTAATTTGAAGCAGCGTCGTATTGTTTGACATGCAAGTACTCAGAGTATTTCATAAGGTGTAAGTGATAGCCCCACCAAAAATTAAATGCTCAGTAAAATTCAAAGTTGTACTTCAAAATGCTGCGGACAGAATGTACTACACTTCGTGTCAATCAGGTAAGGAGACAAGGTGAGTATTAATCATTTACGTGTCAATCATAGCAACACGTTCACATTTATGTCTATACTGCATTACAGCGTTCACTGAGAAAAAAAAACCAAAACTCCAATTCAATGTTACATGCCTTGAAATATAGCTCCAATCAATTTCTCATCGTCGAAATATAGGCATATAGCTCTATTTTGTAGTTGTACCAAACTATAAACTACCAACCATAAAGAAGGACCATAGAAATCCTAATACGGGATCACGCAATCCAAAACATCAGTTAGGCGGGATCACAAATTCGAACAAACAGAAAATAAAAAACACAACTTAATCAATCCAACGGTCAAGAAACAGTCAAACAAAAAAAACCACTAAATCAACGGACATAAATTTTCGTTCACAAACAATACCGTTATTACTATATATATATAAAAAGTGTATTAAAAAAAGCAGACCATCCTCTTCCATCTATTAAGTGTGTGTATTACGCACCTTCATCATTTTAGCCCATTCCTCATATCTCTCTCCCCAAATCAAATACCAAAACCCTAATTCCCCAAATTAACACTCAATTTCTTCAATTCTCCCAACAATTCACACCAATTCACTCGAATTAGCTGGAATTTCATTCAAATTTCATGAAAGTTACAAACTTTATCAATTAAACAATGCCAGAAATCGGAATTTTGGAAAAAAACGGGTTAATTTCACCGACGAGTTCAAGATCAGTAACAGAAACAGTAAATGGATCACATAAGTTTGTGATTCAAGGATATTCGTTAGCTAAAGGGATGGGAATTGGGAAACATATAGCAAGTGAGAATTTTACAGTGGGTGGATATCAATGGGCAATTTATTTCTACCCAGATGGTAAAAATCCAGAAGATAATTCGACATATGTATCGGTTTTTATTGCATTAGCGAGTGAAGGAACAGATGTGAGAGCTCTTTTTGAGTTAACACTTGTTGATCAGAGTGGGAAAGGGAAACATAAAGTTCATAGTCATTTTGATCGCTCGTTGGAAAGTGGGCCTTATACTTTGAAATATCGCGGGAGCATGTGGTATGGTTTTAATTGGCATTGGAATTATTTGGATGTGTTAATTGTTATGATTTATGTATAAGTTTGTGTAATTAGTACTAATAGGATGTTGTTGTGTAATTGTATGTCCTATAATGCTTGTTATGTTGCTTTGGTGTTTGAGTGTCGTGGGAAGTATTTGAAATTTGTTAATTGTATGATTTATCAATATATTTGTGTTGTATTTACATTTTTTGGAATTAGTATTATTAGGATATTTCCGCTTGTTATGTACAATAATGCTTACTATATTTGAAACGTGTTCATTTATATCATTTATGCTTAATTTTGATTTGTATTTATGTTTTACGTAATTTGTACAATTGGGATTAAGTTGTTTAAATGCCTTCTTATTATAGGATACAAGCACTTTTTCAGGCGTGTTACACATGAAATTGTCTCACTCTCTGTTAATTTTTGCTCACTCATTATGAAAATTCATGTTGTGAACTATTGGCGGTAAATGGTTTGGATTTTTGCACTTAGTTGTATATCCATTGATGGAACAATTTCAAATGTGTTAATTGTTATGATTTATGTATAAACTTGTGTGTTTTTTACGTTTTTATGTATCAATAACCTTATGTAATTTGTTGAATGATCTTATTATTTAGGGGGTACAAGCGCTTTTTCAGACGTGCTATGCTTGAATCTTCGGATTTTCTCAAAGATGATTGTTTGAGAATTAATTGTACGGTTGGAGTTGTGGTTTCTACAATTGATTGCTCTCGGTTACACTCAGTGCATGTTCCTGATTCAGATATTGGAAACCATTTTGGTATGCTATTGGAAAATCAGGAAGGTTCAGATGTCGTCTTTGATGTGGCTGGGCAGAAATTTCATGCTCATAAGTTGGTATTAGCTGCTAGATCTCCTGTTTTTCGATCCGAATTTTTTGATGGGATGGATGAAGATAAGAATGAAGTTGTTGTCACGGATCTAGAACCTAAGGTTTTTAAGGTAGAACTTTATTATTCTTCACTCAGTATCGTTGTTAGAACAACAGTGTGCAGCATTTGTGTGAAATTAGTGGGGAGCCAAGGCATTGTTGTTAGTTGTTTCAACTTGCTAAATATAAACTTCTTGTGTGATTTGTAGGCCATGCTGCATTTCATATACAGAGATTCCTTAATGGAAGATTCCGGGCTGGTTGCTTCGAGTTCATCCTCTGCATCCTCCACGTCTGACACGTTAGCTGCAAGCCTATTAGCTGCAGCTGATAAGTATGGTTTGGATAGACTAAGACTGATGTGTGAATCTTATCTCTGCAAGGATATCTCAGTGAATTCTGTGGCAAAAACGCTTGCCTTGGCCGACCGTCATCATGCCATGGAATTAAAATCTGTTTGCCTGAAATTTGCTGCTGAAAACCTTGGAGGTATACTTCTCATTCTTTACTCACTGGCAATGCTATTATTTGTGAATGTGCAGTGGTAACTAAATTTTGTAAGTAAAGTTTTAGTCAGCTAAATCTTGGTTGTCGTTGAGTATGAGTTCTCACTTTGTGGAAGTGGACAGTTCCACCCCCATGATCAGTTCGTAACTAGTATACACTGCATAAATGCGCTTTAGGTACAATACAAAAGTTTATCTGCCAACTTTATTATCTAATTTTATTTGATATGTTAAAATTAGTTTCAGATATGCAACTTGAGCTTCATATCTGTACTGTAATGGTGCAGTTTTTTCAAGTGTTCTGGCTGTTGAGGAGTTTTCTTAATGTCCCAGAAATTATTCAAGGGAGGATTTACCGTCTTCAATTCCTAATTGATGCAAGTACTCTGTCGTCATGTGGTTGTATAGTAACTAGTAATCACATATATTTTTCTGTTGGTCTAAAAAGTAAGCAATCTACTAGCTACTATACTGCGGACGATGTTGGTTCCTCAAGGGATTTGAAGGAGCATAAAGCCCATAATGTGTGGACGGCCTTGAACCTTAACATGGTGAAAGCGTAAGTTAGGCTGTATTGGTTATGTCTCTTTCATATCCTTAAGCAATTTGGTTTCGAGGTTACCGAGTTATGAAAAGTGAGTAGTCTTGGCAGCAGAAGCCTGTGTTAGAGTTTTGTTTGCCTGGTAAAAATTGTGAGGTCATGGAGGCACCGGTAAATATTAGTAATTTACTAAGAGAAAGGAATAGAATATGGTATTGGCAGCTTCTTCAGTCCAATGTCTGTCAACTTATGCAGTCAAAGGCTTGCCTAGGCTCAACCCAAGTGCCTAGCTCATACGCGTGCCTAGTATTGTCTAAGTCCCACTCAACCCATTGCCCTACCCTCAGAGCATCTCAGCACCTAGTTATCCTACGCATTTAACTGAATAGCTGTTGTCCAACAAGAAATTATGGATGTTTAGGAACAATCAACACATTTGAGGTAGTCTTCTCGAACTTATATTTGGATTTTCATATTATCGCTGATCCTACACTTGATGAAAAATATTATGAAGCATATATGACTGATTGTGGCGATAGTTAGGGCTTTTGATGAGTTCAGGATTGGCCATCTCGTGGCATAACACATGATTCTCACTCCCCTGGTATAACATGTGATTCTCATTCGATAATCATTGATTGGATAAAGTTTCTAGTCTTGGAAGTCGCCTATCATGATTGATAGACAAATCCTAGACACTTTTTTGAGGTTTTATTTTTACCAGATACGTGTACTAAATTCGCCGTTACACCAATCACAGGCCAACTTTTTGCTTAAGTGAAACCTTGTTTGCTTGTGCTTTTCCTTGTACCAAGCGTATTGATGGTTGTGCAAATATACCATATTTATGTTTGCCTAAGTGAATTAATCGTCCTCTACGCTTGGCGTACTTTTAAGCGATCGATTGATTGTTCATCTTTAATGTAGTTAGCTTGAAAGAGATCAAACGTATCACGTTATTGATGGTTCGCCATGACAGGATTATAGACTTCTTACTAATAATTTATGTATATTAGATCATAGCTAAGTGTATCAACAATCTTCTTCTATAATATATGCTTCTATAACATTTTACTTCATTGAACATGCACGGACAGGTTGTAATCTTGCTAACATGTTAATTAATGAAAATCGTTTTAATGCTTGAGTTTGAAACTGATTTCCAGAATCGTGATTTAGCAACTGCTGCATGTTATGTTTATGAAGTTTTTCATTCTTCAGGAACACCCCAAGTAATTGATTATTCGGGAACCGAGAGTGGAGGCTAAGGTTTCTATTTATTCTATGGCTATTGTTTTACTGTGCTTAATTATATGTTTTTTCATGGTCCTGTTATGTTTTAATGCAGCCGTTATGCGATCAAATGGATTCGAGTATCTTAAAGAAAATTGCCCATCACTGCAGTCGGAACTTCTGAAGACGGTGGCAGGATGTGAGGAGGAATGTAGCAGTGGAGGTGGAAAGAGCCGAAGCGTGTGGGCACAGCTTTCAGATGGCGGTGATACAAATGGCAGGAGGGTAAGGCAACGGACCTGATACTGGGAGAAGTGAAAGTTCTGGGTGCTTGTATCTGTACAATATCATTGATTGAGTGTTCAAAGGAAAAATAAGAGAAAAAGCAAGGGATTGGAAAATCAAACATTGCCACTGTAGCATCAATCTTTGCTTCGTGCTGATGTGGTGTGATGGCAATGAAATGGATCTTTTACTATAGGTCCTTAGTAGCAGGCTGACTTTTCAGAGAAAACTAACAATTCCTGTGTTAACTGAGAGGCGTGTGTCTTTCCACTGAACAAGCGTCCTTCCCACTTTATTTACAGTGCTTGCAGGCAAGTTAAATTTGAACAGAAACAGTTATGGATTTTACTGATTGGGTACTTAAACTATTTTATTTGTAAGATGCCACAATTCAAGAAAACACATTAAGAGTTTTTAGTTCTTAAAAAAGTAAGAGTCGAGCCTACGATTTGGAATTTTATGATGTAGTTCATAGCTTATGAACATTCTGGTTGTAATTGTGGCCGTTTAGATGAGGTTCAACTCTCTACTTTAGCTATCTGCTGGTTCAGACTGCTGTTACTGTACAGTGTCTGCCATGTTGTCTTTGGTGTACTTA
The DNA here is from genome assembly GCF_015680905.1 of Coptis chinensis. Taxonomy (NCBI): domain Eukaryota; kingdom Viridiplantae; phylum Streptophyta; class Magnoliopsida; order Ranunculales; family Ranunculaceae; genus Coptis; species Coptis chinensis. Next base: position 8,773,525 of record NC_141462.1, read on the forward strand.
GTTGTATGAATCAGACGATATCAGCAACAAGGTATTGTGGACATTCCAAGTCGCATTTAGGTAATGCACATTGGGCTACCTTCTTGCCTGCTTTATTTTTTGATAACATTATCCAAATATTTCGGTGATCGATATGGGGTGTGTTAGGTGAGTAAACAGGACCTACTGAAAGGTTATTTAAGAAAAAAGAAACACTGTGCTGAGGTTATCTGTAAGACTCTTAACGTTCATATGGCTGATTCAATTCTGCTCTACTCCATACTCCATGTTACGAAGTGCCATTTTATTTAATTTTTCTTAATACTTTTGACACTTTATTTCTTGGCATATCTTGTCCAGCCACTGCTGTCTCAGAATTTTACAGTTTTTACGACACTATTATATGCTTTGATCCAAGTGTCTACTTTGTGTCAGTGTGTTGAACTCTAAAGTAGGCTTAGCAAGGTAAATGCTTATATTATAAAACAATAACGCTACATCGGTGGAAAGTAAATGACACCTAATCCCCTTACCTTAATGCGTTTTACATGTCCCCTTGCTCGGTTACCCGTGTTTTTTTACGTACTTAATATGTTGGGCAAGTTCGGATTGGATGGGTCTGCTGTCTGTGCTAATGCAAATGACTGCAGAGATGATACTAAACGAAGACCTAGTCTCCTAAACTCGGGTCCCAGACCCGGTCGAATTAGCACTCCCTGGCTACCCTTTCGAGTTAGATAGTTAGATCCACTCTAAGAGCATATTTAGGAGAGAAACTAAGAAAATACCAAAATTTTAAACCAAACCAAACACCAAATTAAAAAAACACCAACCAACTTCAGGAGAAATATTAAATATTCGCCATCAAATGACGCGTTTTTAGATAAAATCGCGCCATATAGCCCATCGGCTTTCTCAAAACCGCTTCTTGAAGCCTATCTTAAAAGCCCAAGTCCACGCGTGGTTTTCCGAAACCGCTAGCGTGTTGCACATCAACTTTTTCTTTTTCTATTTCCAAATCGTCATGCGCGGTTTTCGTGAAAATCGCGTGATTGAAGCCCACACTCGTCTAAGCCCATGCGGTGTTCCAAAAACCGCGAGAGAGATTTGATACAGCACCAAAACAAACACGTATTTGCTTTAATGTTTTTTTGGTGTTTTCATCAACATGTGTCTCTCTTAAAGATGAAAAAACACCAAATTATTTAAAATTTAGTGTTTGATGTTAGGATAGTCTCACCTAAAGATACTCTAAGAGTTCACGCATTGGGTTGACAAACAAATACAAGCAAAAACGCCTAGGTAACAACATAATTTTTCTATGCAGATAATCCTTGGGCAGTAGAATATAGCTGACTGGCTGTATGCCTGTATATTTAGGGTTGTGTATGAGTATGACCTACGCTGTCCTAATTTCTTAGTGAACTGGTCCAAGATATCGCCAAGTCCCTAACAATATAAAAAAGTTCCCCACAAAAAGGGTCCCCAACGATATGGATACGAATGTACGATATGATACACATTTTAAAATTACTTTATGAGATCTTGAAAGGGAAAAACTATTTTAAAAATCAACTGTGGAGATGTGAAAATGTGATGCATGTGGGTTGTGGGCTTGTGGCTGTGGAACCATCCACCTTGGCTGTCATCGTCACGCTCTCTTTGATTGGATCTTTTTTGCATGCATTCCACAAGCTGTTTTCAGACCATACCCTCGTTTAACATCCAGCAACAAACACATAAGATCAAATGGGATAAGATGTGTTGATTTTGTCAGATCTTCTCAATCTCATATATTCCACATACCAAAATTTTCACGTTTTCAGGAACACGAGTCTATAAAGTGTTAAAAAAAAAGACATTTGTTTATTACACAATACAATGTGACTATGTGAGGATGAAGTGTTTACTAGGAGCATGGTTTATGTAGTTGATAGATTCTTCGCAGAAAACAACCTTTAATTAATCTCGCGCATGGTGTCTGCTGTTGCATCAAGAAAATGCTGAAGCATATATGATATAATCATATATGACACATTCACACAACGCTGATCAGTCTTGACTCCAGGAAAAAATTCATTAGGATTTGCATTTTGGTACGAAAGTGCAAATGTGAACACGAAATCTACTTAGACTTAAATTTTTGGCACTAGTATTTTGGTACTGTTACGTGCTACACAATTATTATTTTATTCTAGATTTCTAGTCATAAGCGCTCAACAAGTTGCACCGCTAGTTTCTGTTATAGGTCTTGGCTACCACGAGAATATCTTCATAGTAATGAGCGTTCTGAGACCGTTTCAGTTTGTTTTTGATTTTCGAACCGTTAGATCACACATCTAACTGTCTCGAATCTCGTCACTACGAGGATATCCTCGGGGTTAGAAGGACTCCATCATATATCCCTCCCTATTCCCTAAAAACAAAATCATTAGTTGAGTTAGGCGGCTGTCATCACGTCACTATCGATAACCTTTTGGCATTTGTTCGAGTAACTCCAAAGAGATTGTGATGCCAAAAACCAAAATTGTCTAAAACTTCAGCAAATACCAGAATGCCGACATTTGCGCGAAATATTAATCTCTGATTACATTAATTTCCATTGATGGTCTTATTTAAGCAAAACATTTACACCATTTGATTCTGTTGTAAATAAATTGGCAATCATAAATTTGCAGTTTTGGTAAAATAATAAATGAGAGCTGAAAGGGACAAAAAATAGACTTGCCAAGAAAAGATAAACATACAAATGCTGGAAAAAGTAGACTGAATAAATACTCTGCTCACTCCCCAAGAAGAAAGATTGAATCTTTTGAGGAATTGAGGAAGTGGTTATGATTTATTTGATTATTTTGTGAAAGGGGAAGAAGAAAGGAAGTTTTAATGGGTTGTGAGGTTAATGCAAAAAAGGTTTTTGGCAGTTCTTCATGGGGAATCACAAGTTTGTTAAGGAGAAAACATGTTGATTCAGCTCATAATGTAAGGACAAGTAATCATCAAGAATTAGCTAAGGAACTTTCTGTTCTTCAGCTCATTGCTATTGGTAATAATGCTTTTCTTTTTTTTTAATCTTTGTGTTCTTGTGCTTTGTTTCCCTCTTTTCAAGGTGAATAGAGAGTAGCAGTAGTAGATACTGTGATTTTTCAGTTTTTTTTTTGCATTAAATATGAATTGCAATATGCTGTTGGATGGTGCATAAATTGAAGTAGTCATTTTCTCATACGAATAATATTAAGCACATTTGAGTTAAGGAAACAATAGCAGAAAAGGAAAATGAAGGCCAATGAGCAAGACAAACAGACCCAAGTGAAAAGTAGACAGTCGGTAATCCTATCAATGCATTTACAGTTACGTTTGTGATTCCTCTAATCAGGTGTTGGATCTACCGTTGGAGCTGGAGTTTATGTTCTTGTTGGAACGGTTGCTAGAGAGCATTCGGGACCTGCCCTTACGGTTTCTTTTCTAATAGCTGGGATTGCCGCTGCTCTTTCAGCATTTTGCTATGCAGAGCTTGCAAGTCGATGCCCATCTGCTGGCAGTGCCTATCATTACTCATACATTTGTGTTGGAGAAGGGTATGTATGCTTCTCAGATTTTGCGACATCCCCTCTCTTTTTAAAAAAAGTGTAGTGCACATTGTTGGGAAACCAAATATTTGCGAGTTTAGTGCCATTATAGAAGACTGATTACTTACGGCAACTAATTTAGTTTTGGTATTGATTTTAGTGTTGCATGGCTGATTGGTTGGGCTCTTGTTCTTGAATACACAATAGGTGGTTCTGCAGTTGCTCGGGGCATATCACCAAATCTGGTATCACTCCATCTCAAATTGTTTCCTCTAACCACTTGTGTTGTTCTTGAGGATTTGATTAAGTTATTATTTCCCCCTGCTATTTTTCTGATGTCGTTTAGATATTCTTGTTAATTGTATGTCAGTATTGTTTCATAGTCCACTGGTGCTGACCAAGCTTGGCATGTTCGGCAAATTTATGTACGGATCTCAAAATGGGAGAATAAAACTCAGAGAGAATGAGGGGGAAAGTAACAAAATGTGGAAAAAGTTACTGCAACATAAAATAGGCTGTATGAAACTAAGAAAGTAAAAAACCAGAAATATCATAATCAGATGTTGGATTCACATTTATTTAAGAGTGATAACAACATTTAACTTCAGAATTGCTAGATGCCAAATCCACTTCTATCCATGTGAGCACGATAGTGGCGATAACTAAAATTGAAAATAATAAGTTGTTGCATGAAAATGTATTTGGATTCTATATTACTTATATGTGGCTGTATATGACACTATACCTTTGGATGACAAGTTCTCAGCGTAGACAAGCTTGTTGTAGCTACTAGTCTACTACAAGACTTGGAAATATGTATAATAGATGCAATTTTTCATGAGATAGCACAATATGTGACTAAATTATTTGGACAAACAAAAAAGAAACAACGGTAAGAAGATTTGGACTCCTAGCTAAGAAGAAACTGTAATGTGAAGATTTTGAATTTCAAGTCCATCTCCAAAGAATGTTACGTTGTTGCAATTAGTTGCTAGGTACAGGTTATATTGTTCAACTTTGTACAAAGAATGTTACGATTTTTGTCTCAGCAGCTCCTTAAAAATGCTGTACATTTAAAATCGCAAATTATGTTCCTCAACAGTGATGAATATGTCCACAATTTTCACAGGCATTGTTTTTTGGAGGCAAGGATGGTCTCCCTTTTTTCTTAGGCCGTGTAGACATACCCTTGCTTGATGTGGTGGTTGATCCATGTGCAGCTCTTCTTGTTCTTATAGTGACTGGACTGTTGTGTGTTGGGATCAAAGAGGTTTTATTTTGGCTGCACTTTTTCTTTCTATTGCAGTCTAGTTTTCTTGGTTTTTCTAAAAGTTCCATCAACTGCTATTTTTGCAGAGCTCCTTTGTACAAGCCATTGTCATGATTGCAAATGTCTGTGTCATGGCTTTTGTTATAATAGCTGGTGCATATCTTGGTTTTAAGGCCGGATGGGTTGGATATGAACTTCCTAGTGGGTAAGGAAGTTCTTATTATCAATTTGGGGAAAAAGTAGTGTGTATATTAAGCTTTGAAGTGTAGTTCATTTCTTCTTTGATTTCATAGGTATTTTCCTTTTGGGGCGAACGGAATGCTTGCTGGGTCTGCAACAGTCTTCTTTGCATATATTGGTTTCGATGTGGTTGCCAGCACTGCCGAGGAGGTAGATGCGGCTCTCTTTGGTCTTTTTAATATCATTCTGTGTGGAAACTAATTGTATGCTTATATGTGGTTCATGGCTTTCATCTAAATGGGTGAAGTCCCAGTGAGTGTTGGATGCAGGTCGATTTGCTACACTGTACTCTCGATAATGCAATGCCTACCACTCTTTTTTCTTTTTCTTTTTGAAATAGTAAATTCATCTATTGTAGATATTAAATCTGAGCTTTTCTATGCAACAATTGTAACAGTCGGTGAATATTTCTCTTATGCAAGTGTCAGTGCATTGTTATCCCCATCCTTTGTTTGTAAAATCCCTTATTAAAAAATGAGATAACAATTATGTTAAGAGTTCCTTGTTTAATACTAGTATAGGAAACAGACTTCTCACTTCTCACATATTGGTAAGTTTGACAACCAGTGAAAACTTTATCCATGAAAACTATTGACACTGTATCCATGAAAGCTTTATAGACATATAAATATATAATGTTTCTTCTTTTGCTTTTGATCTGTACTTGCTAAATTTCTGTTGGAAATTCAATGTAAAGTTCCTTACGGTGGTTTAATATGTTTGAAGCGTAGTAAGTTTCTTGTTACCACCTCTCCATTACGTCGATATCTCTTCAGGAGATTGTGAATTTTTATGTTATGTTTATTCTAAGCTGTTATTATTCATTGAAGGTGAAGAATCCTCATCGTGATTTGCCAATTGGTATTGGGGTTGCTGTGTTTATATGCTGCGCTTTGTACATGCTGGTTTCTGTTGTTATTGTTGGGCTTGTACCTTACTATGCAATGGATCCTGACACCCCCATTTCCTCTGCATTTTCCAGCCATGGGATGCAGTGGGCAGCGTAAGTTTCTTAACTATGCAAATTTCAGTCTTAGGTTCAAGCTTGGGTAATTTTGTTATACTGATTTTGTTTGTTCATTTTGTAACTGTTCTCATTGAAGGTACATTATTACAGCTGGAGCAGTCACTGCACTTTGCTCAACCTTAATGGGTTCACTTCTTCCACAGGTAACATATTTTTTAACATGCTAACTTCTAGATGTTTCATGTCATTGTTTACCAGGTTTGTTAATGAGCTGTGAGTTCTAAGAAGATAAACTGCTTGTTCATTCAAATGGTTTTCTATCTTTGTTCTTAATGAACACACTCTAATTACTAGAAAAAAGTAAATATGGGGATTTGTAGCAAACGCCTCTCTCATATCAACCTACATGCTGTTTTCTAAAGATTTTGTTAGATTTAGATCTTCGAGGCGAACTAAAAGTACTTTCTCACTTGGTTATTATGATTTTGTCAGAAATCTAACCAATCACCTCCTACTTATTTTTTAAGTGAAAATTTTATTGATAACGAGTTTTTTTATTTATTTTTTATTTTTATGATTTTAGTTTCCGTTTTTCCGTTGGTTAGCATTTGAATAATATCCAAGACATCTAATACACCAACAAAGCTATCAGGCTAACACTTTGAAATCGGCATACTTGTAACGCCTCGGACATTAGCTTATATTACCAAGTCTGAATTTTTTTAAATGAAAGCTTTGTCTTAGATCAAATTCTCTTCCTTTTCCAGGTTCTGGTGAAAGGATTTTATAGTTCGTTGAGAGTTTCTTAAGAGTTGTAGATTATAATTGTTCTCTTCCCACCTCGTGTTTAAAGTTCTAGATTGTCCTAGAAGTCTTTTCAGTGGAAATGTATATTTGCTTACTCATGATTACATCACCTCTTAAATTTTTTCCATCTCATACATTTGTGATTTTTATTTTGTTCAACCTTATAGCCTCGAATCCTGATGGCAATGGCTAGAGATGGATTACTTCCACAATTCTTTTCTGATGTTAACAGACGGACACAAGTTCCTGTCAAGGGCACAATAGTGACTGGAATTTGTGCTGCATTCTTGTCATTTTTTATGGATGTTTCACAGTTAGCTGGGATGGTAAGTTAATCACTCCGCTTGATCTTTCATTAGGAGATCATCACTGCTTTTATATCCTACTTCAATTTTAATGAGGTCTGAACTTCAAAAATTAAGTACTTCATTAAACTTATTGCACCTAAGAAAAGGATGGATGAGTAAAGTTTCCCTGCCTAGATTTATGCTATTCAATTGATCTCTTTATGCGATCAGATGTTCACAAGCTTATGTTCTTCTTACAATCCTAGGAAATTGTGATTCATGCATAGTTAGAACCACATTCACTTCTAGGTTAAAGTCCATTGGTATGGACTTATTTGATGCTCTTATGTATTGGTATTTGGGCTCTGAAATCGTTGGTTCCCTTCTTTTTATGGTATATGAGAGGGTTGCATTGTTCTCTAGTCATACTGTGACAGTGTCGTCTTGTAAAGATGGAAGATATGTAGTTCACAAAATCAAACCCGGCTACTTTTGTGCAGGTTAGTGTGGGAACACTTCTCGCATTCACCATTGTTATGCGATTTCTATTTTGATACTCAGATACATCCCCCCAGCTCTGGTGCCACTGCCGCCATCACTTCAAGAATCAATTGATTCAGAGTCAATTCCAGACAGTAGTAATAATCAGGAAAATAACGATATCAATCCAAAAGACATAGCTGGAATATCTGGGAATAGTCAGCAGCATCTGCAAGCAGATGCCGAAGCATCACTTGCTTATCCTCTTATCATTAAGGACATTGATCAAGGTAATTGCAGTACAAACACCTTCAGGTATTATTTCGGAGGATATAGGCCTACTTCTTAATTTATGTGCAAATCCAATTCGACTTGGGTGGGAACAATTAGGATTGTTCAAGTCAAATTTGTCTTTAGTTCCAACAGAAGGTGCCTGTGATAAAAAATTTGAACCATTACTGTGATATACTTTTCTTTTCAAAACTTCTACCTTTCCAGTTTTACAGTGGGTTTCATTAGCAAGAGACAAAAGAGAGCGAATTATTTTCTTTCCTTGTTCTTTTGAAATTACATTTTCCTATAAAAGCTTATATGCAAGTGATCTACTAGATGGTATAAATTAATGAGGACACTTACTGGGGAAAGTGGTGTCCTCATTAGTTTGGATTGAGGTAACTTGTGCCTTGGTTATCCGTGTAAATTGCAACGTTATTCATACTTATTTCTACCAATGGTCTATATCAATATTAAAGAAACAAATGCTGTAGATGAATCCGATGAGCAAAAGAGGCGAAGAGTTGCAGCTTGGGGCATAACATCTGCATGTATGGGCGTGCTTTTCCTCACCTCTGCGTCATCAGCTGCATACCTTCCTAGGTAAGGTTCACTGCTAAACATTATTGGTTTATGGTTTGCGTCAATTCTCCCCACTTTTCGATTTTTCAAGTAAGTAGCCCTTCATGGTTCTCTTGCATCGATCTACTCTTTTATCCAGTTTTCGGAGGTTACAAGGTGCAGGTTTCTCTGCTTTGCCTTCATATTTTTTAACAACTTGTACCATGGAAAGAGATTATGTTCACCCAATGTATTATCACTGTTGAGATGTTTGTTATTCTCCTGCAACGGATGTGTGAAACCTTGTGGTATAGTATAATGTTCCTGGGCCTCTCCACTTATAACGTTTTGATTTTAAGTTGGATGCTCATAATCTTTAAGAATCACCATAACTGACCTTGTTGCTGGACACTGAAGATGGCAAGTTTGTAAATACTTTATAGGATGGTTGAACAACACCAAGAGATATTGAGGTAAAACTAAAAAAGTTTTTATCCATTATAGGGACTTGGAAGTATCATATCAATGTTATTTATTATTCTTTGAGAAATTGCATCAAACTTAGGGCAACTCGTGTATCAAAATCAAGAAGTTGAACCTTAGTTCTGAATCAATAATGTTTTGGATGCCATGCGTATTTGTTTATATCAGCTTTGCACGCATATCAGTGTGCGCAGTTGGAGGTATGCTCCTGTTGTGTGGTCTATTTATACTCTACTGGGTTGACCAAGATGATGCAAGACATAGCTTTGGACATGCTGGAGGTATCTTTTATATTCAATCTTGCATTGCATTACCTTGAAGTTCTAAGAGAATAATGTATGTTAAAAACTCAGGCATGAAAGTGCTTATAATATAGAATTGATCATATAATTGACTGGATTTTCGGCAGGTTTCCTTTGCCCATTTGTTCCACTCCTCCCCATTGTGTGCATTCTTGTTAACGTCTATTTAATGATAAATCTTGGGTGAGTACTTTCTATTCTCCTGCCGTGTGTTGTTTTAATTTATTTTCTTCTCTTCCTGTAGACGTGTAGCAAGCGTCCTTCATTTTCCGTGAATGTTTTGGATTTAGTACCGTGTTGTACCCTACCAGTCAGTAAGGTCTAATCTCTTGTAAACTTCTAAGACATTTCTCCTAAACTCAGAGCTGGCACATGGATTCGTGTTTCCATCTGGATGATTATTGGAATATTTGTCTATCTATTTTATGGAAGAACCCACAGCTCGCTGCGAAACGCAGTTTATGTGACAACTTCTCATGCTGAGGAGATCTACAGAAGCTCTTCAGAACATTTGGCCTAAGAAAAGAATGAATACATTTCGGAGGAGTCAAAAAAACATGTACTGGTAGTCACATTGTTACCAGTTTGTCATATATGAATACACATTTATATTTAGCATGGCTGAATGACTTCAGTCTTGTTTTTATAGCAATTCTTCGGTAAGGATGTTGTAAATTATCTGCTACTCGAAAAATGTTAATTATTTTCTCTGTTTGATATATGCATTGAGATGTGTTCTACTGCAATTTATAGAATACTTGGGTTTTGTTGGTTATAACTAGACAGTTTGAACAGCATTATTATTTCAGATTGCAAATTAGTACAATAATTAAGTAGAAAACAGGCTTCATATCATCAACCTGTATGGCTGTACGAATCCAAAGTTCAAATAAGTTGCTTGAGTTCCCAGAAACATATTTCGTCCTCATCATCAACATCTCTATGTACTTATGTAGTATATGTACTACGGAAGTTTATATCAGGTCGTGGAACACTTTGAATCTTAAAGGTTCAAGATCGGACCCAAACTGATTCATGGATAAAATGCACCTTCTTCAAGTTATATAAGTACCTTTGTGTTTTCTGGCGGTTCTGCTGTATGTCGAAGCCAACTTTCAGATTAGAAGCACTAGATTGCTGCCTCTCTTTCGCCACAACTTTGCTCCTTCGAGCCACCTTTCAAAACTCAGATTCTCTGACTCATGCATATAGCGTGTGTTGCATTGTCATTGGAAGATTCTCAATGTCGTGTGTTCCGGCAGTACCAACCAGCCACCAGTTTCTTCATTAAGCAAAGCATCACTTTACGATGGTGGTCTCGGTTCTTCGGTAATGGAAGCTCGATTTCATGATCTTTTAAGTAGAGTTTGTCAAGCCTCATCAGTTAAAGTTTGCAGAAATTATATAACCAAGGTCAGACTTCAAAGGCGGAGCTAGGAATTTGGATGCGGGTTAACATAGTTTGCCTTTCTTTTTCTTTCTCCGGATTGTACAAGAAACATATACAAATGACTAGATGATTGGTTAGAAGACATTTAGTTTTAGAAAATTGGATATTTGGTAATATATATATATAGTCTTTCTCTTAAAAGTAGCTACTTAAGTTAACTTTAAAATAAGTACGTAAGTAAAACTTCACCTACAAAATGAATTTAAACCTATTTTTTTTGTAGATATGATATACTCAATATTAATATCATCTCTACCAAATTTCAGCTCATTTGGAAACCTCTAACATTGGCAAAAAATAATTACAAAATTCAACATATCTAGACCGCTAGATTTCTTTTTAAAGATGACAACAATTTTTATTTATATTAGAAGTTTCCAAATGAGCTGAAATTTTGAGAAGATAATCATTATGGTGAGTGTTTCATAACCACAAAAATTAGATTTGAATTTATTTTATAGGTGAAATTTTAGTACATACTTATTTTAAGTTAACTTAAATAGCTATTTTTTAGAGAATTACTGTATATATATATATTGGGTGATCTTGGACATACCCAACAAAACACTCCTATACCTCATAACTAATATAAATTTTTGTGATACTCCACCTAAATCCAATAATATCTCCCAAATTAATTTGGGGTATTTCCAAATAAGGGTAGGAGAAAAAGGAATAAAAAATAAATAACGACACGTCTATGAAAAAATTGGAAAAACAAAATAACGATAGGAAAACGAAAATGGGAAAAAAAAATGGAAAGAATGGGAAGAAACTTGATGCTGGATTTGCCAGCACATCGGCTAGTGGCAATGCATCTGTTTATCTAAATGAAGGTACCCTAATCTATCTATCTATCTATATTTATTATTATTATTATTATTATTATTATTTAATTTTGATTTACCACTTTTTTCAATTCCGTTGGAACAATATATTGGAGTGCATATGGTCTGATTTAACGTTTGGGGATTTTTCATTTACTATCTTGTAGTCGGTTATTATGGAGATTCTATTCCTTGTACATCCAGCTTAGCGGAATCTTTTCCTAGAGCTGAGTGGTCTAGTGGTTCTATTTTTTATATGGGGAGAATGAAGCTTAGTAGTTCTGTTGATTAGGAACCCAACACAGGTAGTGAAAGGTGGAAATCATCAGCTTCCTCACTCTCTTCAAGTTATAATTTTGATCTCAAAAGTTACTCCAATCATATCCCACTTAACCCTGTAACATCAGAAACTGGAACCCGGTGAAAATCGTCCATCTTTTCTTGACTCTCTTAATGTTCCCAAAGTCTCTCCTTCCTCCCACTTGCCATTGAGTGAAAATAAAACCGAACCATATATGTCTAGAAGTTCTATATTTCAGAGTGCAGATACACCAACATTCTCTGTTTATGGGCAGTTATTTGACAAGTGGGAAACTCCAAATATACCTGATATGCATCACAGTGGGAACAATTCAGTTTAGTGAGCACCAAGAAGAAATGCAAGGTGCAGTGTCAAGGACAGTGGTATAAAATGGAATCATGAGTTTGCTTCTGATTGAAGCGGGACTAAAAACTTTGCTACTCTGAATAGGTTTACTTGCTTTCTTTTTGGGTTCACTTCATAAGTCTTAAACAAGATTCACATTGTGCATGCTCTCAATTACAATATCTCTCATCTCCTTGGTAGCCCTTAACTTAGCAGCTATGATTACTTGTTGGATCTATTGGGCCCTTCACGTGTACAACATCTGCTATAGGTTTTATCCAAGGATATGGGTTTCTTGAGGAATCACTTAATGTTAATTATTCTCTCGTACCCTTTTCTCGTTGAGAATCAATAAAGTTGACTCAATTTGCTTGTCTTGACATTTATTCTCGGTGTCTTTTGTTGCGGCATATTGAAGATCGACACAAGCAAAGTTCTCTATGGAGCGAGATCCTAATGCCTCAAGAGCCTTAACGGAATCATTACCTCATAAAATTCTTCACTCACGATAGTTATAACCAACGTAATCATAAAGTTATAGTAGATATATTTTGCTACAAACACATCTTGAATTTTTACCCCCGATCATCCATCGAAATTTCACGAAGTTTATTTTCCCACAAAGGTATAGTAGATATATTCCGGTATCTTTACATTACTTAATAACATCTGTGGTATATAACCTACAACTTGATTTTCTTGACCTTCCAAATGCACCAATTATTTTTTAAATATCTACTTGATGTTTAGCCAGCTTTCATATTGCCTAATAATTTCCTCATTTGTAGGCCTGAGAGGTGGTATTGACGAACGATTTGCTATTGAGATGCTTATTGGCTACCATTTTCACCGTATCAACAAAGAATGGCCTCGGCATCCCTCAACAGTACAACCGTACAACAACAAAGCAACAACACCAAAGAACCATCTCCACTTCTTTCCACTTGCTTCAAATTTTTTCACTTCTTGATGATATTCCTTGATGCATCGGGTCAGATTGTGTCTTTCTTTGCTCCTCGCACTCTTCTTGTTGTCTTTGCTACTATAATCAAATGCTTGTCTCTGTTTTTCCCGTGCTGTGATAAGATCCCCCATCTATGCTAAGAATTTTTTTTAGTTGTGATGTAAACGACTTTGGATAGTTTTTATTTACTTTATCAAAATAAATGTTTGTTTCCCTGTGTTTGCTATCAATGGATCCATAAGCTCAAAATGGAAAGAGCACTCACTAGTTGAGAGGTTGATGGTTCGAATCCATCTGGGTCTAATATCATGATACAAGAAAAGTGTCTTTTATCTTTTGAGATGTTTTCCTCACCATTAATCCTCCTCTTTCTGTTGCCTTTTGTGTCGTTATAATAAACTTAGCTAAGAAGAGTGCTTGCTTCTATAGTTATGTAAGTTTTAGTGTAGGATTTTGCATGTAAGCGTGATCCATGCCACCATATATAGTATGTTTACTATTACAGAGCTCTGTATTTCATTGAAAGTGGGCACTCTTGTTCTCCCTGTTAAATTCAAGTTCAGATCACTATGACATTGGTTTTAGAATGTACTTAATTATGAAACCCAAGTTATATCAGTGGCAAATGATCTCCCACCTCCACTTCTTTTTTTGTCGACTATTTATTCTCTCATAAGCGACTGCCTTCACCTCAGAATCACCCTCTAGTCTTTCTTATATTTCAAAGAATCAACACTTCACTTCACTCATAATCCAGTTGAAGCAAAGACAATGCATTTGGAGATGCAATACTAATAGGATGAGGCTGTTCAAAGTAAAATTTTATCAAAAAAAAAAAAAAAATGGTTTACGTTTCTTATACTCAGTATGCACCCAAAAAAAATAGCACTTTATTTAATATTGCAAACAAACTCACATTTTTGTTTGGTGTTTGTATCTGTTCATTGTAGTAATCCAAAATATAATAGTCTTCTGCGTTCTCCCATTCGTCAAAATTTGATTTTGAATTTTTTTCTTCATTCTCGTTTGGTTGGTATTCATCCTCATTACTTTGGTACGATTGATTCAAATCAAAAGTGGGTGTTTGCATGTTTATTGATGAGATAAAAAAAATAAGAGGTTATTGGAGAAGAAGAAAAAGGAAAAAAAAAAAAAACCGAGCGGTCTTTTTCTTCTTAATCACGTAGAGTAAATGACTTGTTTTAGTCAATAAATATCTTGGGTACGTCTAATAAAAAAGAAGGGTAATTTAGGAAGCTAAATGTGTCTAAAATCATTTTATTTATTTATTTTAAAGTTGGGGTACATGAGTGTTTTGTTGGGTATGTCCAAGATCACCCTATATATATGCTTCAGGAAACTCTCTTTAATATTATATTGTAAACGGACAAAAACAGATAATTATAATTCGGAGTTTGGACTGTAATAATAAATTAAAGAGCCAAAAAGGATTTTGATTTTATTTATTTATTTTTTAAGTGGAAATTTTATTGATAATGATAACGAGTTTTACAAATAATTAGGACAAGCGTGTAACAAGCTGTGCCACAAGTCTTTGGCATATCCTATCATTCTAAATACAAACTCGTTAGAACCAGCTCTCATTACGTTGCAGTCCATAACTTTCTGCAATATCTTAAGGAGCTCAACAGATTGTTGTATAAAGAAACCAAAAGTGTCGAAACTGAACGGAATGAAACAATACTGGTTAGCTCTACAAGTTTCCTCGTGTTTCTCAATCTTCCCTGCCGCTACTCTATTAGCTACTTCTCCTACCTCAAAGACTCCATTCCCAAGCCCTACCAATGGAGAGGCTCAAGTTACATCAACACATGTATGTCTTTCCGTCTCCCCTCAAGCCAACTGTAGATCAATACATCCGCAGGCTGAAGTGTAGATCTTTCCTCATTCGGATCAGTGAGAAAATTCACGGGAGCCTCTTTCTTCACTTGTACTCCAGCCCTCCAAAATACATCACATAAAATATCTCTGACATGATCATGTCGGTATTTGAAACCTAGAAAATGTCTACAATGTGCTGCATAGTCCCTGAAAGCATCTAGTCTACTACTTTTACAAACAGGGCATAGACCACCATCAGAGTACAAAGGAATCATGAGACGGTACCGGAGAATAGAACGATACTCCACCGGCGACATACACTGCCCAAGTCCCTCCATCGGAATAGCAAATATAAAATCCTTTGCATGTTCTGACTGCAAGCATTCAATGACTGCTTTTTGACAAGCAGATAACACAAACTCCTCTCTAGACCCAAATGCAATCTTCTTACTATAGAACGTTTCCACCAAAACTTTTTGTGGTTTTGAGGGGACGGTAGCATTCACAGCCATAGAACTGTGGTCAAAATTGGGTAGACAGAGACTTAATACATTGCTAGCAACATCAAGAATCTCATCCAAAGACATTGGGCCACAACTCCTAAGAATGTGGTTCTGAAGCTCAGAAGTCTAACAACGGGAGGCCACAAAAGCAAAAGTAGAGACATCAGTGGCATAACCATAATAAGAATATTTTTTTTGTCTTCACTTAGGGCGTTTATTTTAATTGTTTTCATTCTACTTCACAATTCCAATCAATGCCTTAAATAGATTAAAAACTAAATTCATTAGAATAAACAAGCAAAACTAATATAGAAAAACATTCAACATAATAAATTTATCATAATGAAAAAAAAAAATAAAGGAATTAGAGAATTTAAAATATAGAGAACGTTACCAATGAAAATATTATGAAATATTGGGACTTGGAGTGTGTGTGTGTGTTTTAAGAAGCATTTTATTGATATATAAACAAACTACATTGGGAGGGGCAACAAACGCACCACAAGTTGTGGTGCTAGTCCCTTATGAATAGCAAACTCTACTCTCCTAATAACAAACCATTAGAGATCGACCGTACAAGTTGTTGTTGTTGTTGTTGTTTCCACAAAAGTTTAGAGTGTACTCTCGACCCCCTAGCTCCGCCATTGACCAAGGTGTCTCATGGTTATAGTCATTGTATAATCAGATTTTACAACCCTTGAAATCAGAATGTAATCTCTAATCTTACAATCTCTCTCTCTCTCTTTTTCTCTCTGTTTTTTCTTTTTTCTCCTCTTTCACTTTTTCTCCCTCTTCTTATACCCTCTAACCGCTAACTGCTTCTTGGTTCCATGATCTCCACCTCTCTCTCCCCACGATCGCTAACCGGCCACCTACCATCTTAGGTATCGCGGCCTGGATCCCCTACTCATGATGTCTCTTCTACTAACTTGCCTCCACTCTAGCTCATGAACCCTCCTTTTCTTCACGTATCTCTTGAGTCCACGTCCTTCAAATATTTCGCGGACTCGATCCTGTGCTTTCCTTCTCTCCTGCCCTATACTACCTCGATCCATGAGACGTGTCATCCTGTTGGTCCTAAATTTGGCTGATACAGTCATGCCAACTGTAATAGCTTACAAGATGGAATATAACTTTCGACTTGCCACTTGTTTTTATATTAATTATTTTTCTGATGCATTTTTTGTTGCTAGTCGATTTTATGATTGTAAAAGTTTGTAGATGATCCTCTAGTATCCCTTTTTTGAGAAGTTATGTGCGCAAATTCTTAGTTGTAGATTTCTATACCATACTCAAGATAATAACGTTTGTTTGTTTTTCGAAAAAATAGATGATCTTGTTTTTGTACATACCATAGTAGGCACGTGGTGCAATAGGAAAGGAATAATTTAAATTACATTCAACAATTAAATATGAGTTATAACAAGGGGAAAAAAATTCATACTATAATACTGGGTTTGTACTTAATTAGAATGTGAAATCCTTACTTTCTTGGTAGCGAAACTGTTGTGTTATTTTGAATAAAACAAGAGGTGAACTTGGGCTTAGGCTTGGGCTCTCTTTGATCCCTTATCTTCTTTTTGGTAAACCATTTTTCTTAAACTGTTTCTAGATAAGTTTGGAAACAGAATTGGATATAGATTGGGAAACATATGTGATAGACTTGTAGAATCCAATTCTTATCGGGAAACTAGATCAGTACCCTATCCGGATCTACTAAGTGTTCCACGTTTTTCCTCTATAAATACTCCTAAAGTAGCAGCTAATATGATATGCGAAAAACTATTTTCTATACTAAGTTGAGGGCTATCATAAGATCAGTATCGTGGTTATTCTTTTCTTCTTTGGTTTATCTGCAGTAAACAAAGGAGAGTTTATCTGGCTGTTGTATCCTGGAGGTTGACGCGCTTTGTCTTCATAAAGAGGAACAGACGCGAAACAACCTTAAAGAAAGCGTTTAATCTGTGCTTCAGCCACCCTTCTTATTCACAGTTTGTTCTTGTTGTAGCAATTGTTACCAACAATTTTAAGGTTGTTTGACGATGAATACAAAGAAAGGTTAAGATTTGTTTATCGGTTTTCGTTTATGGGATAAGCGATTACGAGGTATGAGATTTCGTTATGATTACGGGATTATTTAGCATACTACAGGCATACTATATGGTATCCTTTAATATCCTTTTACTACTAACTGTTGCGGACGGTGATAAGTATTGTGATCGAAGTTTATAAACTATAGATGTCTTTATTTGGTGATGATCTTTGTTCGTTAGCGAAAAAGTTTCGATGCACATGCTGAGATGCTTCCTGACCACCTTGTGAACACCATAATAATTTGCTTATTTTCGTGTGTGAAGTTGCTCCAACTACATGATTTTTAAACGTGTAGGTTCTTTCTTATTAGCAAAGAAAAAAATCGTGTAGGTTCTTTCTTATTAGCAAAGAAGGATTCAATGAAAGTAAACAAGGTGTTGATGTTTATGTGATATGATATATGGACTGAACGTGTTATTAGCTTAAAATCATATGGTCAATATATGTTTAGATGAATGATTACTCTAATGGATCTCTCCTTTTGTAATTCATGAGTCCGACTTCGAAGGGGAAGTTATCTCGGAAGAATATTCTCTCGAGTATAGAACAGACATAATGGAGATGCATGTAGGAGCTGTGGAGCCAGGAGAACGTGCTCTTCTTAGTGATGATCTCATTGCGACTGGGGGTACCTTGTGTGCCGCAATCAGGCTACTTGAATGAGTTGGAGTGGTGGTGGTTGAGTGCGCCTGTCTTATTGAGTTGCCAGAGCTGAAGGGCCGGGACCGCTTGGGAGACAAACCACTTTGTTCTTTCCGACTTCGAAATTCGGACTACTATGACACTCTCAACGAAAACCGCCATAACTTTATGCTCAAACGTCGGACTTGCGAACCGCTTTTTGCGTTAGAAAGCTGACTCAGAGATGTTTCTAATGGTGTATGGCTTGAAGTCTAATTCATCCAGAGTTGATTCAGGTTTACAGATCTTTATGGGCTAATTTTCGTCCAATAGCGAATTGAAACATGGTAATCCGATTTTTCAATCAGATAGGTATCGTATTCCTTACCAAATATATGTAATTATTTGTTTTATATTGTGAGATGGATTAAAACATAGAATTACATGCTAGGATTTTAATTTAAGGAAATTTAAAACCTAAGTCCATATGTATAGTTATTTATCTAGTTAATATGTTGTGGCACTGGGTATTGGTTAACATGTTTTGAAAGTTTTTTCATTGACTAGATATAATTATTTGAGATTAATTTTTCTTTTGTACATATATGATCACCAAGGTTGGTGTCTTTGTTGGTAAAAGATATGCATATAAGGAGATATTGAAGTTTGTTTATCCCACATCTAGTAGTAATGGAGCTACACATCTATTGATATAGAACCCCACACTTTAGATGAGGTCCAACTAAGGTTTGGGCCAAGTGATGGCTAAGGTTGGGGACAGTATCAGTCTTAGGTGAGACATATGTGAGGGTACCATGGATGGTCCCTAGGCTTGGCCCTGGTCATGCCTGACTGGTGAGACAAGATCGATGGTTTGGTTAGACCAGTTTCGGTCCAAGGTGGAGATTGTTAGGTGTATGGACCGAATTAGATGTTATTGATCTTAATAATCTTATACCTCTACTTACATGATTTCTTGTTCAATTAATATTTGGCATGGTAGATTATGTCATATTAATAAGAAATATGTTAAGAACATGAGCATATTTGGTTTAATTCCTAATTTGAATGATGATGATTTTGTACACGGTGAATCTTACACTAAAACCAAAATCACAAAGAAGCGTCACAAATCAATTGAAAGAAATACAAATTTGCTAGACTTTGTATACACTGATATTTGTGAGCTTGAAGGTGTTCTGACTAGAGGTGGTAAAAAATATTTTATTACGTTCATTGATGGTTGCTCAAAATTTACATATGTTTAATTGTTGAAGATAAAAAGTGGTGTTTTTTATGCTTTTAAAGCTTATGTACTTGAGATTCAAAATCAGCATGATAGGAACATTAAAGTAATTCAAAGTGATTGAGGTACTAGATATGGTTATGCTAATTTTAATCTTTTTCTTGCAATCACATGGTATAATCCATGAGACGACAGCTCCTTATTCACCTGAAATGAATGGAGTAGCTGAACGTAAGAACAGAACTCTTAAAGAATTAATTGTTGATATGTTGCTTAGTTCTAGAGCACCCTCAAATTTGTGGAGGAAGTTGTTTTAATTATTAGCTATATATGTGTTGGATAGAATTGCTAATTCTAATACAAATGTTACACTTTATGAGCTATTGAAGAACAAGAAGCCTAATTTGAATTACTTCAGAATATGGGGATGTTTGGCTTTTGTAAGGAAGCATGATCCCAAGATATCAAAGCTTGAGAGCAAAACTTATGAGTGCGTCGTTTTAGGCAATGCTATGGAGAGCAATGCCCTACGTTTTTCTAGATATGAAGAGTAATGTTTTTGTTGATCATCTTATATTGAGTTTCTTGAAGATAGATTTCCATATTTATCTAGAAATAGTGGGGGTGCTAGTGGGGGCAGTATCCTCCAAGGCCCCTAATAATGATGTTTCTGACACTGACATATCTAGATTGCATGATAGGATCATGGACACAGAAGATGAACCTAGAAGATATAAAAGAGCTTAGGGTCACTAAGGTTTTGGGACCCGACTTTGTCACTGTACTTTGGAAGGAGATCCCTCCTCCATTGAAGAAGCTCTCATATCTTTTGATTTCGAGTTTTGGAGAGAAGTCATTCAAATGAGATTGATTCTCTCATGGAAAACAAAACTTGGAAACTTGTTGATTTGCCTATTGGTTGTAAAACTATAGGAATCAAATGGGTTTTAAGAAGGAAGTTTAAAATCGATGGTTCAGTGGATAAGTTTAAAGCAAGACTTGTTATCAAGGGCTTTAGACAAAGAGAGAACTTGGTTTCTTTGACATATATTCAACTGTTACACGGATAACATCCATTAGAGTATTATCTTCTGTTGATGTTGTTCATAATCTTGTTATTCATTAGGTGGATGTTAAGACGGCCTTTCTAAACGGGGATTTAGAAGAAGAGATTTACATGGATCAGCCAACAGGTTACGTGGAACCAGGTAATGGTAAAAAGGTATGCAGATTACTGAAGTCACTTTATGGGTTGAAACAGGAACCTAAACAGTGACATAAGAAGTTTGATAACTTTATAATTACCAGTGGGTTCAAGATAAATGAAAGTGACAAGTGTATTTATTATAAGTACTCTGATGGGATATGTGTTATTATATGCTTATATGTTGATGATCTACTAATTTTTTGTTCTAATTTACATGTTGTGAAAGAGACCAAGAACTTGTTGTCTTCTAACTTTGATATGAAGGACTTAGGCGAGGCTGATGTAATGTTGGGAATCAAAATTACAAGATCATCTGATGGCATATGGTTGGATCAATCACACTACATTGAAAAAATGTTGAAGAAGTGTAACTACTTCGATTGCGTGAATGTGAGCACTCTTTTTGATCTCTGTGTTAAATTATTTACGAATAATGGTGAACCTGTGAATCATAAGGAATATGCAAGTATCATTGGTAATTTGAGATATGCTACAGATTGTTTAAGACCTGACAATGCCTATGTAGTAGGTGTTATTTGCAGGTATACTAGCAGACAATAGATTCGGATTGGAACATCCTTTTAGAAGACTCCGAGATCACCAGTGGCTATGTGTTTAGCATTGGTGGAGGTGTTGTATCTTGGAAGTCCAAGAAACAGACCATAATAGCATAGTATACTATGGACTCTGAGATTATTGCTTTGGCTAATACGAGTGAAGAAGCTAGTTGAGTACTAGGCTTTCTTACTCATATACTAGTCTAAGATAGACGGTATTAGTTACAATGATACTTTGTTGATAGCATTACAACTATAACTGGGAGAGTCCATATTATTTTGATTTTGTGAGATCTGAAGATAACCTTGCAGATTCACAAACCAAAGCTCTGGCCAGAGATACAATGTGGATTGCTCTACTAGCATGGGACTGAAGCCAATTGAAAAATAAACATCTATGATGATAGCCCAACCTAGGGACTGGAGATCCCAAGAACTAGGTTCAAAGGGAAGAACAAGTCATAGAATGTTGGTGATGAGTCATGCATTGTTGTTTATTAATCATTCCATACTTGATTAATAAAATGCATGATATCCTGAAGCGAATACATAGGTTGAGTTTTCTAGGAAAACTCTTAATGAAGTTCTATAGTCCTTATGGGAGGAGTGCATAGCTACAGGAACACTCTTGATAGACTCACCTAGTGAATGTGAAAGTAGAGGCGCTTTCGATCTATGAGAATGAGGGCTGATTCTCTAGATCATTCACGAATCCAGGAGAGCACAGGGCCTTTAATGTGCAGAACATGAAAGGAGAACACTGGATATGTTGTGCGTGATTATGACTTATTGTATACTCTAGACCTAAATTTAAGACTTAGTCACTTAGCTTATGGCTCTTATACTTTGAGTAATTTTAACTACGTAAAGGTTTAAGTTGTGGACACCTTCATCTATGCATAACATGTTGATACTGATATTGATTGTCCTTAAGTATATTTTCCATTTTGTTTTTATCCAAAATAAATGGGGGATTGTTGTGTTATTTTGAATAAAACAAGAGGTGAATTTGGGCTTGGGCTCTCTTTGATCCCTTATCTTATTTTTGGTAAACCATTTTCCTTAAACTATTTTCGGATAAGTTTGGAAGCAGAATTGGATATGGATTGGGAAACAGATGTGATAGACTTGTAGAATCCAATTCTTATCGGGAACTGGATCAGTACCCTATCCGGATCTACTAAGTGTTCCACGTTTTTCCTCTATAAATACTCGTAGAGCAGCAAACTATTTTCTATACTAAGTTGAGGGCTATCATAAGATCAGTATCGTGGTTCTTCTTTTCTTTTTTGGTTTATCTGCAGTAAACAGCTGTTATATCCTGGAGGTTTACGCGCTTTGTCTGCATAAAGATAAACAGACGCGAAACAACTTTAATGAAAGCGTTTGATCCGTGCCTCAGCGAGTCTTCTTATTCACAGTTTGTTCTTGTTACAGCAATTGTTACCAACACAAACTAACAAAATACTCATCATCTACTTCCTGGAGACATACTACATCCCATTATACTTGGTGATCGAACTCATGGTCTAATAATTTTTTTTCGATTATCCCATCTTTTTTAAATATGCAAGAACATCTTTGCTTATACAATACACATTTATTCCTATTGGAGTTGATATTTGTGAGTTAGAAAGTACACATTTATTCGTATTGGGGTTGAAGTGATAAAAAGTGGAATTTTGTAACAAGAAATAGAGAGAGAATTGATAATGAAGAAGGTAAATTTTTTGGAGCCTGGTTATTTATTTATTTTTTTGTTTGTGGAAATATAAGTAAATTTGTTGTTATTTATTTGTTACTGGTTTTAACTATTTAATTGGGTAAATTATTAGTTATTTATTTGTTTCTATTTTTAGTTTTTGATTTTTGGAAAGAGAAATATCATTTGGATGCCACCTAAAATATCCAACGGAAAGTTCGACCGACTTAATATTGAAATTTGAAACCAATGGACATACCAGTTAGGGAACTAGGTGGTCGGACACTATCGATCATCTCTACACTCCCCAATCAAGGGCACTTCACATTGATACCACAAGACCAAAAGCTCGGATTATATATACTGGACTATACTGATAGAGTAGCTGCATAAGAAAGTAAAAAATATGTTCTTTTTTTTTTGAAATGGTTATGGGGTTAAGGCAGACCCCCACCTATTTTATTAAAAGTTGAACCTTACAAGCCTCCCTAAGAGTTAGATCATTAAAAGGAGGTACACAAAGACTGACAAGATCGATCTACAGACATCAAGCCTGACATGCATGAGAATACTCACGTCACATACCACAAAGGGTCCTTACTAAAGTAGTGCTAGGAATGCTCTCTCATCTCCTACTTTCTGGCCATAACTTGCTTCACTATCTCAGGATGATCCTTCCAAAGATGAGACCGTGCTTTCTCGTAGTCACAGAAGAAACACCCACAAACACAACACAAATAAGTGAGTCCTAGAGTATCATCACAAAACTCTTTGGTGTAGTCTTCAAGATTTTTTATCCTTTTGTTTTTAATTTGTGACTTCGCCTTCTTCATCATAGCAAGAGTAGGCTCTACTTCACTTGAAGAGCGCACTCGAATTTTACCTTCTTCCACTTTGTTCTTACCAGCCTTTTGTTTTTGCTGCTTTTTTGATGTGGTCACCACTAGTGGAGGAGCCATGAGATGGTCATTTGTAAACAACTCATCTTCTGAGCCTAAGAGGTCATCATCCAAGTCCTCTTCCTCAGCAACCAAGCCTTGATACATATTAAGGCCTCTATTGTATGGTAATTGCTCACTAGGATTAAAAACTACTGGTTGGGTTATACAAGTAGTTGTGCGATTGCCGGCCACATTCATCCAGTCCCCTTGATCTTCCTCATTCGACTGAGTTGCGGGAACCTCAGAGTGAGTGCATACCACTATTCCAGGCGACACCAAATGAATATTACTATGACCAGTAGGCACATTCACATTTTGCATTATCCTAGGTGCAGAAGCAACCCTTATCTCGGTAAAAGATGTAGCCGCTATAGATTATTCTGTTTCTTTTCCTCTATTTTCTTGTCTTTGCAATTGCGGTGCTGATCCTCTTATAGGAGTTGTACTCACATTTCTCATAAGATTAATGTTTGGTAGAGCAAATTGAGGGGTAACCACCACAGGTTCCTCCGTACTTGTAACACCATTACCTCTTTCTTGAACTACTAGTGTTGCTTCATTTACTTGAGTAGGGCTCATATAGGTTGGAACACTAGCTTGTCCCCGTTGGTTTCTTCTTCCAAAACTCGTTAACTCTTGAAGTGCATTTGGCGCTGGCATGACCAAATTTGTTACAATTTTCACATGAAGAAGGTTTCCACGTATATTCCATACCCACCACCACCTCTCTCCCACCAACTTTTAGTTTCACAGTTGCTGGGTACTTAAAAGTCGCCGGGATTTCTACACACACACGAGCATAAGAGGGTCTCTTTCTTTGTGCAGTTGCGTCATCCATAAACATGGAGACACCAACTAAACTAACCACAAAAGAGATGTCATCAAGTGTCCACAGTTGTTTTGGAAGTTCAGTCAACTTTACCCATATAGGAATAGTATCAACTTTGTTCCTTTCAGATTCAATCACAACACTCCAAGGCTTTAAAACAAATATCCTACCTCGCAAAAAATTGGGCTGCTTCCAACACCATTTTCCTATCGTCGCCATTAGAGAAGGAAATGTAGAACAATTCCTTATCTGTAGTGATCTCAAAAGATGCCTTTAGCTTCCACTCTTTAGTTAAAAACTCCTTAACCATAGGAAAATGTAGTCTTTTGTCAAGGAAATAACCCACTAAATAGTCTTTCCATTCTTGTATACCTTGTTCTACAATATGTTCAGGGACTTCAGCAACTCCATCAACAAGCAACGGAGTAAAGTTCTTCAAAGCAGTTGTTTTCGCATTTGAAACACCTCCTTTGAACAAAGAGCTCCAAGAGGACACCCCACCACCAGTTTGAGTTGGCTGAATGGGGGGAGAAGATGATGAGGCGTGTTGATCTGTTGCCATGATTGAGCCGATCTCTCTTCTTCTTCCTTAGTTGGTCCAGCAGAAAAATACCAGAAAAAGAAAGTTTTGGAGGGAAAAGAAGATAAGATTTGCTTTACCAACGGAATTTACTAAAAGAAGTAAACTTTAGGAGCACAGGATCATAGATGTTAAATAAAACTAAGTAACACCCATTCTCCCACTAAAGGTCCCCATTGACACAGATCCACTATTGTTGTGTTTTAGTAGACAATAAAAAATATGTTCTTAATTTAGAGTTTATACTTGGTAAAAGAAACATGTACATACACTGTCAACGTGAGGGATATATCATTACATGACAATTGACAAGGAAAGCTTTTAAAAGACAAACATACAAATATACATAAGAAGCTCATGATCACAGAAGATACTATGAATTAGACATCACTCTTGATAGATGAACTGTATCCGGTTTGATCATCATAGTACTTGGACCACAACATGACGCCTCCATACTTGCTTGACCCTTTGATAGCAGGAAGCACTTCAGAAGTGAGATCATTGACAGGAATGAATCCACTGCCAGCTGCCTGAGGAGCAGCAGGTAGTCCTAAGAATATTTGAGCACCAGGGATGGATGTGGTCCATTGCTTCCATGCATCTTCAAGATTGGTAATACTTCCCGAGGCATACTGACAAGGGGGATTGTTGAAAAATTGCACCCAAACATAATCGAAAAGGCCTGTTGTCAAGGCACCCCCAACCCAAGCATCAGGAAATGGGCATTGTGGTGCAGCAGTCAAATACACCTTCTTACCTTTCTTGCTATATCCGGAGAGGTACCTAGCAAGGTCATCCCAATATAGGTTTGAACCTCCTTCAATGTCAAAATCTATTCCATCTAAAACAGCATCTCCAAGTGGGCGAGACGAGGATTGCCCACCCAAGAAGTTGTTCCATAGGTATGTGGCAACTTGCCTAGCATCATCAGAGGACGCAAGAGAGTAGCTCCCAGAAGCACCTCCTATAGAAAGAATCACTTTAATACCATTGCTTTGACAAGTTTTAATGTCACCACTCAAGCTAGTGCAACCATTAGAATACGGGTCGCAATGTCCAGCCAAATTGATCATTGGGGGCTGCCCATTTCCAAATGTGGCAAGGAAAGCTATGTTAACAAAGTCGTAGTTCCCTGTACCACAAGTCTCTGCCAGCGTCCCTTCATTCCCATTCTGACCCCAGTATATGGAGATTCCTCCAGCTTTTGTTTGCAAGGTTGCCTGAAACATGAGGGAGACTAGCAGCCAGAATGCTGGTTTTGAGAGTAGAAACGCCATGCTAATTAAACCAAATGACTCTTACAAATCACCCTCAGAGCTGATTCTAGCTGGATGAGTTCATTTGTTCCGTGGAGTACTTCCTTATATAGAGAACATTTTCATTGAAAGTAATTTCTCTTTATCCATATTTAGAATTAGAAATATTAAGCCCGTGGCGTTTCAGTTGCTTAATTTCGTTATTGGAATGGAGTAGTGACAAAAATAATCATTAATAAGTAAACTTATTGCAATCTGAACATGTTTTAACACTGTTGTGCCTTATATATGTGTCCTCTAATATAAAAATCTAATTTTCACGTTACATTGAACATTGCTGTGGATTATTTGACTTCTAGAGTCACATAACAATTACGTAATCTTAATATGAATTTAATTGGATTGACAAAATGAACTGAAACTTAAAAAGCTCGTACAACCAAAAAATATCAAACCGATATGTTGGCATATGCCGGAGATATCGTTATGACTTCCTCAGATTTCGATAAAATCGGTGAAAGTAGTAAAATAAAGGGGTGTAAATAGTAGAGATACAGTAAACTAAAACTCTCTTTATCGCCATTGCCTCAAGTTTGCCATATCGTTATTCATTCCAAAGTTAAGGAAGGGACTCAAATTCCATAGCAAGCTGTAAGTTGTTCTCTGTTCATTTCAATTTGTTTTTCATGGAAAATGAATATGCCCAAGTAGCTTTTCATTTTGAGTAATTGAATGCAGTAGTAAACTTGTTGATTCATTCATGTTTTAGAGCATTTTTTAGCTTGTGGAGCACCCAATAAAAGAGTTTGATGAAATGCCTATGAAACCTTTTGATATAGTAATCACAGTATAGAAGACTTTGTACAAGTGAGGATAACCGATAACATAACCACAATGCTTAGGGACTCATGAATTTTTGGTTTTTTGCAAAACTGTATTTGGTAGGTACTATGCGTGTCTTAACATTGGCATCCATGCTTTAGCCACTGTGCCTATGGCTTTTTGTTGTTGTTGTGGTGTACTTGAATATGAAAAACACAGAATGGTGGCTTGAATTACAATCTAAATCCATGGAAGTATATCAATACATGCTAAACTATATAGCACATGCAGGATAGAGAGTAGCATGGGAAAGTGGAGTTGGGCGCTTTATGAATAAACTAGATAAGTGTGTGGGGAGCTGTATAGATTACATTATACACTGTTTGGCACTTTGGCGCGGGTCAATGTGCAAATTGCTCTAGTAGATGGTAAATAAGTACACCTGAAGTGCTCATAGATACTCATTTGAAGAATATCTTGGGTAAATATGTTGTTATGTACTTCTGTTGTGGGAACGATGCATTGTGAACACACTTCAAAGCTAAAAACTTTATTATTTCTCATATTTTGTTTCTGATGCCATATGAAGTTGTGAATTTGGTACATTAAGCTATGGAAGGGTGATGAAGGTTTTAGTCGTGCATGCTCAGACTCTTGGGGTGTGGTAATGTAAATGCGAATAAGGGTCGAAACTGTTGTAATCATTTTTCTGCTGACGTTGTTTGCTTAGACAGGTGTACATTTTTGCGGCGAGTGCCAGTACAATCAGTTACTGGTAGTGCCAAGGCGCTATCCATGGCTACTTCGGCTGTCACTCTGAGAGGTGCTACTATGATGCTGTCCCGCTCCTGCAGAGTCTACCCTCTGCATTCTGCTACCATCTCTGTCGGGTTCCCTTTGAGGTATTCCAAGGGAAAACATAGTGGAATGTCTATAGCTGTTACCCCGTCGCTCAGTTCCCATTGCATTGGAAAAATATCAAGAACAATTTCATCGCCGTTTCCTTCATTTAATACGAGGCTCTTCTGTGCATCATCAGAAGTTGAAGCTCCTGTTACCGAGGATGTGACCAGCGCCCCTCCTGTTCCGAATCCGGATTCCGCCGTGGGTTCTCCTTCGCCCGCATCCAACGATCCATTAAAGGATGCAGCAGGCACTCTGGACATAAGAGTCGGGCAGATAATCAAAGTTTGGATACATCCTGAGGCGGACACACTTTATGTCGAAGAAGTGGACGTAGGGGAGCCAGAACCCAGGACCATATGCAGTGGCCTCGTCAAGTACATTCCTTTAGAAAGTCTCCAGAATTCGAAAGTAATTGTTCTTGCTAATCTTAAGCCAAGGAACATGCGTGGTGTCAAGTCCAGTGGAATGCTTTTATGCGCTTCTGATGCATCCCATGAGAATGTTGAGCTTCTTTCACCTCCTGAAGGTTCAGTCATAGGTGAAAGAATATGGTTTGGTTTGGAAGAAGAAAAGGAGAATCAATCTCCTGCTGCCAGCCCTAACCAGATTCAGAAGAAAAAGATTTGGGAGTTGGTGCAGCCTCATCTCAAGACTGATGGTTCTTGTGTTGCAGCCCTTGGGACACAGCTTATGCAGACTTCTGCAGGAGTGGTGACATCTACTTCTTTGCAAAATGCAAATATATCTTGATTAGCTTGCCGTACACATTTAGAAAGCAAATGTTCAGGTTTAAGAGTTCTTGAAATTGAAGTATTTATGTTTAGCAGGGAGTTTATTTTCTCCTTGGATTACTTGTTGAAATTTCTCCACCACATAGAATGTACCTTTATGGTAAATCTTTAGCAGTAAGTTTCCGCCGTTCTCAAAATTGGTGATATTGAGATCTATAAAGTGATAGGGTTACAAGCAACATTTGATGGATATCAAGAAACAGCCCACAAACACATACACAAACAGTTTGAAGGTTAAAACAACCAAGCTTGGAAAATAATTTGTTGCACGCAGCCAAGAGGCATAGGTGTGTTTTATGGTGACCAAGTTCATTCCACTTCTAGAAATGTATGTATATTTGCGCATGAAATTTGTGTAAATGCACAATTGACAATGTGATTCGAACTAAAAGTCAGAAGCTGTTGCTTTGAGAGTTTGAGTGGCGCTGACATTGAGTAATAATACTGTAGAGAAAAAAAGGGATTTTTTCTGCTTTTCACGATCGAATACCAGCTCGAGATAGCCCCCGCCGCTCCCAGATCCGATATGTTTGGCGACCAGCTCAAAGGCGGCCAGCTCGGTCTCCATGATTTTGCCGACCAGCTGGCCAAAGGGAGCCGCCAGCAAAGTCTTTTGTTTGCGGGCCTCGCCACAAGAATCCGCGATTTTTGTTTTAGTATAAAAAACAAAATCAGTTTTTTGGAAAACCTAACTTTTCCAAAACCAAGAAAGAGAGTGATTACAAGAGAACAATTCTTTGTGAGTTGAGTATTCATCCTTTGTGAGTGAATCGAGAGAGACTTGTAATTAGTTACTCCAGACATCTAGTAAAGCTTGGAACTCGCAGTGTGGAAGTAGGCAAATTGCCGAACCACGATATATCTCGTCTTGTGGTTTGTTCTTATTTTACATTGATTGTTTTATTTCATATGCTTGTTATTTGATATTGAGAAGTGTTGGGATATTGCTTGGAGGGTGTTGAAGTCTTGTCTATTGAGAAAGATCAATCTTTGTGTAGGATTGATCCGTTTGGTGTGGGTAACGTTGTTTCCTTGATTAATTATTCACAACAATTGGTATCGGAGCCGTAGGTATCGACCTAGGATTTTGAGTTTAGTACTAAAAATTTGTGTAGACAAGGTGTTCGATTAAATTCCGAGGTGAAACTGTTTCTTTTGGGTTATTGTGTGTAACTTGAAAGATGGCTCCCAAGATGTCAAACGCAAGGTTTGAAGTAGAGAAGTTTAATGGGAAGAATAACTTTGGGATTTGGCAAGTCCAAGTAAAGGACATCCTCATCCAACAAGGTTTGCACAAGGCTTTGAAGGGGATTAAATCTAAGGCGGCGAGTATGAGTAATGATGATTGGGAAGAGTTCGATCTTCAGGCTTGTTCATCAATCCGGTTATGTCTTGCTAATGAGGTCATGTATAGTGTGATGGGAGAAAATACCATTTGCCGGTATTTGGCTCAAACTAGAGTCTATGTATATGACCAAGAGCATGACGAACAAGATGTACCTTAAGAAGCGTCTTTATCGGTACATGATGGTCGATGGTTCAACGATGCAAGAGCACGTTAGTGAGTTCCGTCGACGTCTAGCGGATTATTTGAATGTTGGTATGAAGATGGATGATGAGGATCAAGCGGCATGTTTAATATTCTCCTTGCCAGAAAGCTATGAGCATCTAATGACTACATTCATGAACGAGAAGTCGTCGATCTTGACGAAGTTCGAGTGCACTTCTTTCTTATGAGTTGATGAAGAAGACACGTGTAGAGAATAGCATTGATGCAAGTCGGGGGGCTAGTGGCAAGAGGAAATTGATGCGAACGAGAATTATTCAAGTAATGATAATTCTAGGTCCAAGTCAAAGAAGCCTTTAAAACATGTACAAAGCTTTACAATTGCAATGAAAAAGGACATTACGCAAGTAATTGTCCTCACCAAGAAAGAGAACAAGAGATGGTCGAAGAAAGGTAAGGCAAAATTTGAGGCAAATTATGCTTCCGCTCCAAGAGGATGAGTTCACCTCGTGTGTCCACACAAGACTATATGACCGAGAGGTGGATTCTTGATTCCGGATGTTCCTATCATATGTGCCCCAATAGAAAGTGGTTTACTTCTTATGAGAGCATTGATGGTGGTTCTGTTTTAATGGGTAATGACGTTGCTTGTAAAGACGGTAGGAAATGGAACTATACGGGTCAAGATGTATGATGGTGTAGTGAGGACTCTAACCGATGTGAGACATGTTCCCCGAAGCTAAAGAAAAGTCTTATTTCTCTTGGTACCTTGGATTCCAAAGGCCACAAGTTTGTGGGGCGGCGGTGGAGTCCTAAATATTGTTAATGGCTCTTTAGTTGTTATGAAGGGTCAAAAATATGGAACCTTGTATACTCGATTGGTAGTACGGTGATAAAGCGATGTAGCGATGGGTGCATGTAGTAATGATTCCGAGTGCACTAAGATGTGACATATGCGTTTAGGGCATATGAGTGAAAAAAGGGTTTGTCCGAGTTGTGCGCCGGGTTCTTGAAGAACTTGAAGAAGCCAAGTATGGGGTTCTGTGAGCATTGCGTCTATGGGAAGCAGTGCAGAGTCAAGTTCAAGTCAAGCAAGCACACGACAACAGCATCCTTGATTATGTGCATACGGATGTTTGGGGACCCTCCAGGGTGGCTTCCAAGGGAGGTAACCGCTATTATGTCTCATTCATTGATGATCATACTCGCTATGTGTGGGTGTATATGATGAAATCGAAAGATGAAGTGTTTGAGACATTTAAGAAGTGGAAGGCAAGGGTTGAGAATCGCACAGATAGGAAGGTAAAGACATTACGGTCTGACAATGGTACTGAGTATACCTATGGACCTTTCCAAGAGTTAAATGCGGCGAATGTGGAATTGCCGGATTTGGGCCGGACAAATAAAAGCACGCACGCCCTAATGGAATGGCGAGAGGATGAATAGAACTTTGCTTGAAAAGAGCAAGATGTTTATTGTCTAATGCCGTCTAGGCAAAAGAGTATTGGGCGGATCAAAGTGTCCATGGCGTGTTACCCGCATTAATAGGTCACCGCATACCGACTATAGATTGCGGGACACCTTATGAGGTGTGGTCGTAACCCACCGATTATAGTATCTTTATGAGTGCTTGGATCGACGACTTACTACCATGTGAGGGGCGAAAAGCTAGATCCTGTGAGCTAAGAAAGCCATATTCTTAGGCTTCGCCAAATGGGGTAAAGGGATACGATTGTGGTGTCTAGAAGCCCACAAGTTCCCCGGTCGGCAGAGATGTTACTTTTTGATGAGACTTCCGTGTTATCTTTGATGGCAGTTTCCGGTAGTCAAGCGTAATGGTGAAGTCCATAGAAGTTCAAACTCTCGAGCTTGAGTTATTCGATGCGCAGATGACCCGGTTAGATCATGATGAGGTACCAAATCATGGAACCACACAAAGAACAGGAAGAAGAGCATGAGCATCCGCGAACTTGTAGTGGTGACCCTAGGCCACGAGACAAGTTAAAGAAGTGCACAAGTATGGGCATGAGAAGCCGGTGAAACACTATGGTCGTGGGATTTAGTGGCATATGCACCGAATATCGAAGATGATGATTGCGGATAGCTTCAAGGAAGCTGTTAGAGATGCTCATTACGATTGGTTGGTAGCTATGCAAGCGAGATGGAATCTCTTGATAAAAATCACACATGGGACCTAGTTTTATTGCCAAAGGGCAAAAAGGACTATCGGCGACAAATGGGTGTTCGGAAAGAAAGAGGTCCTTCCGAGTCCGACAAAGATCGGGTACAAGGCAAAGAGAGTGGTAGCAAAGGGTTTTTCACGAAGAAAGGCGTGGAACTACAATGAGGTATTTTCCCGGTGGTCAAACATACGTCCATTCGTGTGTTTGTTGAGTTTAGTTGCTCACTTCAACTTGGAGTTAGAGCAACTTGATGTGAAAACCGCTTTTGCATGGGGACTTGGAAGAAGAGATCTATATGAGACAACCCGAAGGGTTTGTCGTTCTTGAAAAGAAGATCATGTATGCAAATTGAATCGGTCAATTTGTATGGGTTAAAGCAATCGCCCGAACCAATGGTACAAGCGCTTTGACACATTCATGATCAACATGAGTACACCCGGCGTAAGTATGACTCGTGTCTACTTTAGAAGGCTTCGTGGTAATGACTTCATCTATCTCCCCTTGTGGATGACATGCTTATTGCTTCCAAAAGCATGGTGGAGATAGACAAGTTGAAATCTCAACTTAGCTCGAGTTTGAGATGAAAGACTTAGGTGGAGCCAAGAAGATACTTGGCATGGAGATTGCCGGAGATAGGAAGAAGCGACCGGATAGTTGTATCTCAGAAGAAATACCTTCAGAAAGTAATTTCACGATTTGGTATGGAGAATGCAAAGTCGGTTTCTACACCTTTAGCTGGGCATTTTAGGCTTTCAGCTAAGTTCTCTCCTAGTTCGGTGGAGGAACAAAAGCATATGGCTAATGTTCCTTATCAAAAGTGCCGTGGGTAGTTTGATGTATGCTATGGTGTGCACACGCCCAGACATTTCACAGGCAGTTAGTGTTGTGAGCAGGTATATGGCAAATCCTGGGAAGCAGCATTGGGAGGCAGTGAAATGGGTACTAAGGTACTTGAAGGGTACTTTGGATGTGGGATTAGCTTATGGTGGAGGCACTTGTTATGTCAGTGGGTTTGTGGATTCGATTATGCGGTGATCTAGATAGACGACGATCGACCATCGGGTTATGTGTTTATGATGCATGGTGCACCGGGTTAGTTGGAGGTCTATGCTACAGCTACGCTTTGCTCTATCTACTCGAGGCGCAGTATATGGCGATGGCGAGAGGCAAAGAAAGAGGCACTATGGCCGAGGTCTTCTAGATGATTTGGGTATTGAAGCGTAATCGGTGTTGTTGTGTATTGTGATAGTCGAGTGCTATTCATTTGGCGAAGAACCAAGTTCATCATGCTCGGACCAAGCATATTGATGTCCGTTATCACTTTATCACGGGATGTCGTTGAGGATGGTGATGTAGCACTTGAGAAAGTAGACACCCATGACAATCCTATGATATCTTGCGAAAGTTGTCACCGGAGTTAAGTTCCAACACCGTTTGGACTTGCTCCAAATCCTACATGTTTGAAAAGAGCCCCTGTGGGCATAGCCGCTCCAGGCGGTTATTTCGATCGAGTCTTCCTTCTTTGGAGGTGTTCCTACTTGGATGTGATCTTCTTGGATGTGTTCGCTTGGTTTTATGTGTTAAAACCTCACCGAGGTGGAGAATGTAGAGAAAAAGGGATTTTTCTGCTTTTCACGATCGAGGCCTTCCGGCGCTCGGAAGAAGCGACCCGCCAGACTCCAAGATGTTTGGCGCGACCAGCTTCGGTTATCCGATGATTTTGGCGACGACCGCTCAAAGGAAAGCGCCCGCGCTCCAGTCTTTTGTTTTCGCCTCGGCATTACAATGCTCGCGATTTTTGTTTTAGTATAAAAACAAAATCGGTTTTGAAAACCTAACTTTTCCAAAACCAAGAAAGAGAGTGATTACAAGAGAACAATTCTTTGTGAGTTGAGTGTTCATCCTTTGTGAGTGAATCGAGAGACTTGTAATCGCCACTCCGGACATCTAGTAAAGCTTGGAACTCGCGATGTGGAAGTAAATTGGCAAATTGCCGAACCATATATATCTCGTCTTGTGGTTTGTTCTTCTTTTACATTGATTGTTTTATTTCATATGCTTGTTATTTGATATTGAGAAGTGTTGGGATATTGCTTGGAGGGTGTTGAAGTCTTGTCTATTGAGAAAGATCAATCTTTGTGTAGGATTGATCCGTTTGGTGTGGGTAACGTTGTTTCCGCAGTTAATTATTCACAACAAATACAATGACTAATGACAGGATCTATCTACTACTTAACGCATGTAACTCTAGCGCATTTCTTGCAATTGCATAAACTCACCAAGATGACACTTCACCCTCCCTCCCTTCATTTTTGAGGTAACTGCAGCCTTAGAATCGTTTTAACGCTCCAAAATGAACCCAAAGTTGCTATTTAAAGAGCACGTACACCTGCAGTCTGTCTGTGCTATTCATTGTCTACTTACTTTTAGCAGAATTTTGCTTTGAAAGAAAAGCTCAGTATAGAATTAATGAAGGGACTATGTTTGTTGGTTCTCATCTCAAAATTTGGCTGTAGAAGTCGACAAATAATTAGTAGCTCAAGTTAAACATAACCGTTGTGCTAAGCTACATACATATCAGTAAAAATGGTAATTTAACTCAAGATTCTTCAACCGGAGTCTAGCAGGACCATGTATCGATCTAAATACAATGGCGGATAAAATAAAACTTACTAAAATAAACAAACTTTCAGTTATGTTCTCTATTAGTGCGTGGCAGGGAGAGGATACATTTACATTGATGATGTAACAAAAAGGAATAACCTTGGAAGGTTTTCCAGAGCCAAGGTAAACATCACCCCAAGCAGAATGATAAAAGTCAAAGCAAGCACTATCCTCCCAATATATGGAAAACTGATGTGGGGCTTTAACTCGCTTGTTGATCTTTGCAAATTATCTGTTTTCTGCTGCACAAAACAGATACAGACTACATCAAATTATGTTAATTACAAACTTTAATTTCATTCGATACTGTAAGGAGAAAAACGTTTTGATGTATACAACTCAATACAAACTAGCCAAGAAGAAAGGACTCCATAGTTTCTAACTCTCTCCCCACTCTCCAAATCATTCATCAAGTTGATGCAAGCAAGTAGAAAAAACTCAATGCATGTTCAAACATAACTACTGTTTTAATAGAAAAATAAACCTTGCAATTACAAAGACTTAATTATTACAAATCATGCAATTCCCTAGTAGATTGAAGCCACAAGAATGAAAACACCATTGAAACAATCCCAACAATGACTTTGAGTTTCAAGACAACACATCTCAACACCTTAAATACAGTAACTGGAAGATCTGAAGCACAAAGTTATAGCGAATATACTTACAACAACATCAGGTGTTTGCTCGTTTGTTGTTCGCTCCCATTTCTCCTTCACGAAACCTGTTTCCAAAACACAAAGAAACGAATTAAGTACAATGACCTTTAAAATAAAGTCCAATAAGAGCCATTACACTATACCTTCATCTATGACTGTCTGCAACTTCCAACCATAGCCGTAGTCGACTAGAACAGCATTAGGACCAAAGCTTATAGGTTCTTCCCCTTCTTTAACAGCCTCAATATATGAAGCTAAAGGGATTCCAGAATCCAATTTCCTATTAATCAATCGTAAAGCAAATCCAGCTTCTGTACCCACAGCAAATCGTCTAACATTACTGGAACCTTTGCAGATTATCTCTAGAAACTAATAAGACCTCAAGTCAATTCAATTCAATTTTAATCCAAATCATTGACAAAAAATATGCATCAACAAGTGCCTTTCCCATACTATTATGCACTGCAATTTTTCATATAAGAAAGCAAGTAAAT
Organism: Coptis chinensis; assembly: GCF_015680905.1. Classification (NCBI taxonomy): domain Eukaryota; kingdom Viridiplantae; phylum Streptophyta; class Magnoliopsida; order Ranunculales; family Ranunculaceae; genus Coptis; species Coptis chinensis. The sequence goes on from NC_141462.1 coordinate 8,810,034, forward strand.
GAAAATTTACCAAGCGTTAAGTAGAAACCAAAATTCAGCAAATATAGTGCAGGCCATTTTACGACTCGGAACCAACTAACAAGTGAGAGTGAGATTGTTTATATATACTTACAGGAGAAGAAGGTTGAAGAAGGTTAGACTGTGTTTCTACTTCTTCTTCTTCTTTGGCCATTGAAGAGTCAATGAAAGAAGGCGCGAATAAAAGACTAGGATAGGAATCTCAACTACTTTTATCTAGGAGAGTCAACTGGTTTTTGTTTGGTTCCTAAACTAACCTTAAACCGAAGTTGGCGTATACATATGCATTAGGATTCTTGGCTCCTAAAGTACTATAAAACTTGTCTAAGGGTGTTCTTACCCACCTTTGTTAAGGTGATTTTTGGTGTTCGGAGTGTGGCTAAAAATTTTGCCAGTGTTCGTATTATACTTGTTTACTGCTCATACTCCAAAGAAATAAGCAAGATGTACTTGCAGATGCAGTGGAGTTGTTTTTGTAAATTACAATCATCAGTGGCAATCAGTCATTTCGTTTAGAAGTGTTCAATATATACAGACATAAGCCAATGCTAAGAGTTTACATTTCGGTTCTGCAAAAGATTTACAAAGATGATGTTGGCTATTTCGACCTAAAGACATTACTGTATTTGACAACTTAAATAGGTATATATGTTAACTGTTACATTGAGATTTTCTAGACTTTCGGGTAAGCTTCAACTTCTGCCGGATATTATATATAGTAGTCCTTGTAGTTGCATTGTGCGTGTCTCTCTCCTTCAATACATTTAGGACCTCCTTTGGCTTCAAACCACTCAATGACATTTCCCGCACAATTGCTTCCTCTTCAGCTGTGAGTTTCCCAGCATAAGAGTGACCTTCTGGACGTAATCCGAGTGGATGGTTGTGAAGACCACAATCCACTTTAACTACCCATTGATCTTCTTTTGGCATCTTTATACCTTTCAATACGAAAGGACAATCACACTTCTTTGATTTTGTCTGTTCAGTAGGTAACTGCTGCTTACTTCCTTTTTTAGCCTTATATTTCCCGAACCTCTCGCAACCAAAAACAATTCTAGGTGTCCTACCTGCAACAGAACCCAAATCTGACTTCTTTATCACAATGACCGTCCCAACTGATTTCCCAAGTTCTCGAGTCCATTTAAGGAGCTCATCGCGACTGTTAAAGACCTATAGATCAATATGTTAGAATCGGGATTATTGCCAAAAACAGAAAAAGAATGTGATACTAATCATTGCTAACAGTAATAAAAAAGAAAAAAAGAATGAGAAAACAAAACCAATGTGATAAATAACATACCGTATCCGTTGTAAAGACATCCGTCATATCAATTTTTTCAGATATAGATTCAATATTGCTGACAGCTTCAGATACTATTGGTGTCTAACATTTGGAAGGACAGTAGAGAAAATAGAAAATCTTAGATTCTCTTAGGTCAAGACAAAATAAATAATGAGATAAATAGGGCAAATTTTACCTCCACTTCCTGTTGAGGGACTTCGGGCTGGAATTGAACTTCACCAGCAAATTCAACATTATCTGTTGCTTGCTCCTACAAATAAGAGTATCCAATATGTGGATTACTGGCAGATGAAGTCAATTTTGTTAAGTGAATATTTTGGATTAAAAGATACAGATATAAATTTTACCTCTTTAAATGTTATAAAAGATTTGGCTAACAGCTCATACTATGCTGACGAAACAATCTTGGTGACTCATAGGGTGATGAGATTTGGGTGAAGAAAAGTGATATCAACATTACATCAGGAGCAATAAGGCTTATCCAAACATTGTGTGGGGCTTTGACATTAAAGCTGGACAAGCTCAATGAGCTGGACAAAACCAAAAATTTATTGGATCCATATAAACATAGGTTGACCAATGAAAAATAGTAGTCAATGTTCCTCGTTACGGCATTATATACATGTGGGTTTCAACTTTCAACCATTAGTACAATTTTTTTTTCTTCCTGTATCAGTCCTATGGAGTGTACAAACTCATATTTGAAAAATCTACACATCCCTCCCAAAAACTCTCTCCAATGGAATGTCAAGAAACAGATGTGTGAATTCTCACATATTGTGCAAACTAACTGGACTCCAAATGAACTGGTGTCTCCTAAAATGCACTTATAACACAGGACAACCACTAGTTGTCATCCCAAATTTCCACATTATTCTACTTTGTCACAAAGTTCTTATCACCATCACCACCTCTCAGAATACAATCTCTTCTCTTCTGTCAAAAATGGATTTAAGTCCCAACAAAACAGCTTTAAAATGCTCAAACCAGTTTTGCCACCATTCTTAGGAACCCTTTTGGCTAAAACTCACTCACAAATTTAGAAACTTATGAAAGTATGCACTGAGCACACTTGGTAACTACCCATCTGGCACTAACTAGTGATCATTACCACCAAAATGGAAAACTGCTGGACCGTGACTGTGGAATTGCCATTTTACGATTTCTTCAGAAGAATAAAATATGCATTTATTACCTTTTGGCAGGGTGTAATAGGAAAGATACGTTAAAACGCAATAATTACAGGCTTACAGCATTCCCATAGAAAAGATTTCCTCAAAATTATAGAGTAATTAAAAAGGTATGCAGGAATCAACTAGACAGTCATTATTTCAAAACTTGCTTTAAATCTTGAGTATGAACTATAAAATTAAGTTTTTGCTAGGTTCCATGTCCTTGTGGATCTAGTACTGTCAAAGATTTACATTTGTGAATCTCACAACTAGAATAAAGTCACATATGGTGATCAATTCTGTACAGATGCATTGCTTCGAATTCAAAAAGGAGCCCAAATTGCAATAAGTTTTGTGACTTCAATATGATAAGAGAGTATATTCTACATGATTGTTTGTGCTGATACTGGCTTCTTATAAGCGTGAAACATCTAAATATCTTTTGTACTTACTTTTGTTCTGGTATATCATAACATCAGTGTAGTTTAAACTTCCAAATTTGCCATCATCCTAAACAAGACTAGAGAGATCAAAAGCTTTAAAGTGAAGAAATAACTTACAATGACATTAGGGAACTCCTGATGGGCCACTTCCAAATTACTCTGCTTTCCACGACCTACTTTAAGAAAATAAAGAACCCGATGTTGAACTGTTTCCAACAAACTACAAATACCACAAAAAATACTGAACTAATCAAACAATGATAACAATAACAATTATACCTCCATTTGTTGCTGTCTGCAACTTCCAACCATCACCATAACTGACAAGTCTAGAACTAGGACCAAATATTATTGGCTCCTCCCCCTGTTTAACGGCTTCGATATACGAAGCTAAAGGAACCCCAGGAGCCAACTTCTGATTGATCAATTGCAATGCAAAACTAGCTTCGGTCCCCACAGAAAATCTCCTTACTTTACCGGAACTTTTGCATGTTATCTCTAAAAACTACACCCAAGTGTGGCATTCTATCAATTTTAACTCACAACATATATATACAAAAAAAAAAATCTACCTACTTGGCAATTCAGTAAAATATGAAAGTGGGGACAATGAAAAATAAAGAAAACCCAACAAAGATTAAAAATTTGCAACACCTAAATGAAGAAACATAACAAAAAAACATATTGAAGCTTAAAAAGTGATATATTGAGGGTGTTTGCTTACTTGAGGAGAAGAACATTGTGGAATTTGAACAAGGCTAGAAACGTTTGCAAATTCTTGGTCAGCCATTACAGACACCTTTTTTTTTTTTTTTTTTTTTTTCTCAGAGACTTGTTTGGGGGAGTTTCATAAAATGATCCTCCATATTTGCACCCACTCTTTAATTAATTATTAAACTTGTCCAACAATTTATTTTATGGGGACACCGAGATTTCTGAAAAATCTCGCTATATCAGAGTAGACCATTGATATATACCAAAAGCTTGATAGTTTCAGAAATAGGTTGGCTTTTCAGTTTTCATACTCTACAAGTCTACAGAAGAAAGAGTTCAGTTTCTGATAATACATAACAAATATCAGACTCAGTTTTAGACAGGCAACATCAGTTTCTCAGTTATGCAATCATTTAAATGGTTAAATATATAAAGTCAAATACATTTTTCTCCACAAAACTTGAAGATTTAGATATGAACTCTAGTACAAAATCAACTTTATCAAGAACTGTTGCATTGGGATACTGCAGACATTTCTTCGTGTCTCAAATGGGATACTGCATCCATTTCTTCGTATCCCAACTGGGATGTTGTGGCCATTTCTTCGTATCCCATCTGGGATGTTGCTGACATCTCTTCGTGTCTTAACTTTGCCTGGGCATTATAGATTGTAATGGACCGTAGATTCATTTAAATCATCTCTATCCTTCAGTACTTTAAAGAATCTCTTTTGCCTTAACTCCTTGCCTCAACAATTGTATCACAATGTCTTTTTTCTTCAGGTGTTAGCTTTCCTGCAACAGAAGAACCTTGCAAATGTCGCTCAAGTGGGTGATTGTGATAACCACATTCCACTTTAACCCTCCATTGATCATCTTTTCATCTTTTTATACCTCTCAATAAGAAAGGGCAATCACACCTTTTGACACTCTCCTTGAAGGTGCAGAGGTCTTCTTCTTGAACGGTACTTTATATTCCCTTCTCTTCCCAAACCTCTCACAAGCTAAAAATATTCTAGAACTCCGACCTGAAGCACCAAACTCAGATTTCTTTATTATAACTACCATCCCAACTGATCTTCCAACATCTCGAGCCCATGTGACAAGTTCATCACGACAGTTGAAGACCTGTAAATAAAATAGTAAAGCATCTTTCTTGTTAATATTAAAAACAAAGTAAAGAAACAAATAGCCAAGTAAATAAACTAACAAAAACCAGTAATAACATACCACATCGGTTGTAAAGGCATCAGTGAAATCCAATTTTCGAAGGGATTGTGATTCGATATCACTGATAGGTTCAGATGTCACTGGCATCTACATTAAACGAATTGGAAATTTTTTAATAATAATAAATGAAGCATCTCTTTTAGTAAGTTCCTCCTGCCTAGTACAGAAGAATTAATAAGCCGGAGAGTCTTACATTTTCGTCTTGTAACGGTAGGTCTGTGAGATGGAATTCTAGGTCAGTGGCTGATTGAACATCATCTCTAGCTGGCTCCTAATATTTAACAAAAACAAAAAAACAAAGTCAAACGTGTTGACATGTTGTGAGTTCTGACTCATGACATTCAAATTATGTCAACTACTCAACTGTACCCAATACATTTCTTTTTAAATAGTAACTCAAATGATAGTAACAACTTTTGAAAGATTAAACCCAAACAAACATGATATGAATCATCAGAAGATGACTAACTGCCCTTCTAGAAAATTGGATGAGACATAGGAACAATGTTGGGAAGAAAAATAATGTAGGTGATCGTTTCTTTCACTTTCAAGAAAGGATTTTCTTTCACATGTTCAGCTCTTCCTGATATTACAATTTACAACTTACAAGTTGCGGCATATATTTGCTCATAATATATATTGAATGTGGATGAAGGCATGAAGCAGAAAAAGTTTGGGTGGCAAACATCCTGTACTATAAATTTCCATATAATATTACACAGTTAATGGTAACTGAGGTGGAGAGTTTAGGGTTATTGACTCCACAAGTCAAATACCATTGATGTCCAATAGCTTTGATAGTAATGGCTGGATATACTACTACCTTGTCCATTGAGTATAACAGAGGAAATATGGTCCGAATGGAGAGAGTCCCTAAAAAAGATACGAGCCTACACAATCATCCATTTGGGAATAAATGTTCATGTCACTAAGTACCTAAACTATTCCAAATGCTGAACAGAAATGGTACTTCATACAAACAAGATTTCTACTCATACTTGTCAGAGGATAAAAAGTTATCAGGGGGAAAAGCAGCTTCGACGATAAAATTTCATCCAATATATTGAGGTTGGAAACATATATGATCACCTACATAAACTAGAGAGGTTAAGGCATTAAACAAGATTGTGGCTTCAAGTTCAAAATCTGTTTTAGGGTCTCGACAATCTAACATATTTATCCAACAAAAAAATCAGTACAAGATTTTAAAATTTAAAATGTGACGTTTAACTTACAATAATATCAGGTAACTCCTTATAATCATATTCATTCTGTATCTCGGAACCTGCTTTGAGAAAAAAGAAACAAAACAATCTTGAGGTCTTTCCAAACTAAATGCAAATATTCAATAACGAACAAGTAAGAAACACAACATATTACCTTCATTAGTTACTGTTTCCAACTTCCAACCATCTCCATAGTCAATTAGCACAGAATTAGGACCGAAAGTTATTGGTTCCTCTCCTTCTTTAATAGCTTCAATATACAAAGCTGAAGGTACTCCATGGCCTAGTTTTTTATTTATCAACTGCAACGCAAAACTGGCTTCTGTGCCCACAGAAAATCGCCTAACTTTACCCGAACACTTGCAATATATCTCTAAAAACTACACCCAATTGATGAAATACATTTAATCACAAACCACATTCATAAAAAACTACATATCAACTCATACCCACTTGTGGGCAGATTAAGTTTAAGCCCAAAAAACCATAAAAACATAAATTTTGAAAAGTGAAACTGCCCCAAATGAAGATACAGATTAGTAAACAGTATTACAACCAAAAAGATATGAAATTTTTGCGATATAATAGCTACTGTATATAACAACATGAACAAATTAGACACATAATAAGGTGACTGAGGCTTAATGAGACAACTCGTAGAAAACTATAAAAGCATACGTGAGATGAAAAGGGGAGGAGAGAAAAAAGAGTATATACCTGATGAGGTAGTTGAAGAATGGTTTGCTGTTGTTGAGGAGGAGACTCGTTATTTGCAACTTGTTCTCCTTCGGCCATTGTAGACAAAGGCTTGTTTTTCAGAATCCAAGTTTTCTGCAGTTGGGGAACTTGGGCGTGTCTGTTATTTGCGAAATGTCACTTATATCCTTTGGATATACTCTCTTTTTAAAAAGGCTTCTATGGGTTTTTAGTAATTTTAGTTATTTTCCAGAAATATCACTGTTTTTTAAATTCTCAAACTCAACATTTCGAGAATCAGTTGAATGTTAGAAAATCGAGTTTTAGAGCAGAAGAGCAAGTAGCGTAGCAGTCAAATAGTTGGATTCAAGGAACAAAATATCGCCGATATATATCGTTTTTTTGGTACACCGATATCGATATATCTGATATATATCTATCAAATATTGAATCATTTTTTTCCGATAACAATATATATCAATTGATATATACGATATATCTGATATAAATTGTTGATTTTGACCAATATTATTAATTTTGATCAAATATTGTTGATTTTGACTAATATATTATCGATATTTCTAATATAATCGATGATATTTCCGATATATCAACATACAGAACAAAATTTTGACTGGTCACAAAAAATCTAGATAAATCCGATATTTCTAATATATCTGATATATATCGGTTTTTGGGTATACCTATATATTCACCGAATTCGATATTTTGATCCTTGGTTGGATTATGAGTGCGAGAAGCAGATAGAAGCATTAGCCTGATGCCCTGATTGAGTTAGTTATACATTAAACAATAATATAGTATTTTTGATAATACATGTTCGGATGTCCCCAACTTCAAGAGCACACAACAGGACAGCCATGCTTCATGCACTAGAAATGTCAGGCAGTTTTTCTTCTTAACTGTGTATTTCATTCTACATTTTCCCATACTGAAGGAAAGAAAAGATTTGCTTTGTGCATACTCCTGTACAATTGAACTTCATCAAGAGCTGTTGCTTTGTGATCTTGTAGATAATGCAGTACGTCTCAACCTGGCCTGGGTATTATAGATTGTATGGATAGTAGACTCACTATGCTCATCTCTGTCCTTAAGAACTTGAAGAATCTCCTTGGGCTTAATTCCAGCTCTTAACATTTGTACAACAATTTCTTTTTCTTCAGAGTTCAGCCTTCCGGCAAATGAACCTTGTAGGGGCCCAAGTGGGTGATTGTGATGACCGCATTCCACTTTAACAACCCACTGATCATCTTTCGGCATCTTTAACCCTCTTAATAAGAAAGGGCAGTTAAAACCTTTTGACATTTTCTGTGCTTTCTTTGTGAATGGATGCTCACTTTTCTTTCCAAACCTCTCGCAAGCCATAAATACTCTAGGAACCCTACCAGACGAACCAACATCAGATCTCTTTATTACGACGACCATCCCAATTGATTTTCCAAGATCTCGAGCCCACCTGATGAGTTCATCGCGACTGTTGAAGACCTGTTTCCTTGTCTTTGTCAGTAACAATAACAAAGAAAACAAACAAGTAGAATAACTAGATAAGGAAAAGGAAAAACCAAACTGTGGAACAGAATACCACATCAGTTTTGAAGGTGTCCGTGAAATCCAATTTTTCCAAGGACTGCGATTCGACATCACTAACAGGTTCAGATGTAATTGGTCTCTACAGTGAAGGAATTAAACAACTTCTCAGTAATAAAACTTGAAGCACGTAAATTTATTAAATTCCTCATACCCGATACAAAATAAATGGAATAAAAGACCAAAATATATATACATATAACATGACCCTGGAAATCCTTACGCTTTCATCTTGCAGAGGTGGTTCTAAGAGATCGAGGTGAACGTCAGTTGCTGAATGAACATCACCGCTAGCGGGTTCCTAAATGAAAAGTAAAATCAAACGTCAATGTCATGTTGGTTGGCACACACTCATTCCAATCAAACTCTGTTGATCGTAGCCAAAAAATTGTACTAGTAACTGCTTAGATGGGCTATTCAGAATTTCAGATGATAAAAACAAGCTGAGTTAGTACTTACCAAAAATATAAAGATTTTAAAATAGCCAACAAAAAAGATAAAACTGATTCTAGCCATAATAAAAAATGGGAGAATTAATCGGAACACTAGTGAGAAGAAGAAACAAGTGCAGTTGCTCTTTCCATTATTTTCAAAGGACAACTTGATAGGTCATCAAAATCTATTACAGCTTCTGCTCTACTAGTTTTACAAGGGAACGTTTGGGTGCAAGATACTAGGATTTTCCTTGTCATATACTCATATCACACAAATACACAGTTAACAGCAACATGTAACTGATTTGGTGAGTCTAGAGCCATTAAACTTACAAGGGATCGAGTTCCTCAGACAATAACTAAACACTCCTCCCTCTTATGTTACTCAGAACCTACAACTATTCATGCAAAGAAGACATTCTTTTTCCACAATCCTGAAACGGAAACAACTTTTACAAACCCTTCCACTTGTGTAATCCCAATATAAAAATGAGAAATACAAGTGTGATTCTACGCTTACAATGGCAGTAGGGAATTCTTCCATAGCCTTTTGCCTATGAGAACCTGGTTTCAGAAAGGAAAGAAACCAGTATTGAGCTCTTGGAAAATAAATACATCTTTAATAATTGAAAGATAAAAGGCATTACACCATCTATACCTTGCCGTGTAACTGTCTGCAACTTCCAACCATCTCCATAGTCGATCAAAACAGAATTCGGACCAAAGCTAATAGGCTCCTCTCCTTGTTTAATAGCTTCAATGTACAAAGCTGAAGGATCCACAGAATCTAATTTCTGATTAATCAATTGCAATGCAAAACTAGCTTCTGTCCCCACAGAAAACCGCCTTACTTTACCCGAACTTTTGCAAGTTATCTCCAAAAACTACACACATTTATGAATACATCATCAATATATCATAAAAATAACAGATCATGCCCCACATATCAAAACTTGAAATTTAAGTTTACGGATTTGGAAAAGCCCCACGCAAGATAAATGAATTCAAGTACAAAAAAACATATGAAGCTTACTGGAGAAGGACGTTGCTGACAAGAATGAAGAAAGAATGAAGAAGCTTTGTTGGCAACTTCTTCTTCTCCAGCCATTGAATCAAAAAAAAAAAATTACAAAGACTTGTTTTTTTGGTAAGAGCAAGTCCGATGGAGAGCTGCTAAATTAGGCTGCTAAATTGGGCTGCTAAAATTGCCACATAAGTGCCACATAGGCTTTTTAACTTGTCCAGCCAAATTTGGCTTCTCAAAATCAAAAAACCAATCTAATCGCGTTTTCTAAGTGCTAAATGATATGAACGGCATAGTTTCTGCCGTCAGTTCATTATTTTTTGAAATTTTTTTTAAACGGATAGCATAATTTTTGTTGTCCATCGAAATTTAATTTAACATAATTTTTAGACGGATGACATAAATCCTATGTCATCCGTCTCCCGAACTTATTATAGCAGCGGCTAGCAAAAGTCTTAACTTTGGCTTGATTTTTTACTCTTTCCAAATTTAAGACCATTTTAGCAGTCCCATTGAAAAGACATTTTTGTGGTTGAAGTGCTATATTTGCTTTTAGTAACCCATATAGCTTACTTGCTCTAAATGTTGTTTCTGTGTAGGAGTGCAATTTGGTCTTGGGCTTGGTCTTGTAAAATAAAGCCCGTTAAAAACTTGGGTTGGGCTCGGGTTCGTTTTTAGAAAGTTCGAATTCTTTTTTTTATAGAAAGTTCGAATTCTTTTCGAATTCTAAATAAAGATGAAACGGTTGTTTAGCAAGTCTATAAAACCGGCAGCCTAGCTTGCATAACCTTATTTTATACGAAAGAGTGGACTGCCCATATAGGTACGTCTGACATCTCTCTCTCTCAATCTCTCTTTTCATGTTCTTTATACGTCGTATACATCGTAGTACTAGTTCTAGTTCATTATAGTACGTAGTAGGATGTTGAATATTTCATCACTTCCACATGCAAACTTTCCTCCAGTCATTACTAGTCATACCAGGAGGATTGGTATAATATACCCGCCTCCTGCAATACGAGCAATTGTTGATAAAACAGCGGAATATGTTTCAAAGAAGGGACCAGAATTTGTTAAAAAAATTGTTAATGAAGGGAATGCTAAGTTTAGTTTCTTAACAGATGCCTCACACCATTATAATGCCTACTACCAACGTCGTGTTTCTGAGTTTCGCCTACAGGCTCAACAACTAGTTCCTACCCAGCCTACGGAAGCTTGTGTTGTTGCTACTTCGACTACAACGAAGAACAATGAATCTGTTGCATCGGTTCCAGCATTAGTAAGCCAATTTAGACCTGAGTGTAAAGAGCCAGAAGCCCAACTGTATAGTGTTTCGCTACCAGAAGGTATTATTAGTGGTGAAACTTTTGATGTTATAAAGCTTACAGCACAATTTATAGCTCGGAATGGCAAGTCTTTTTTGGCAGAATTGTCTGGTAAAGAGATTTTCAACCCTCAGTTCAGTTTCCTGAAGCCGAATAATAGTATGTACACGTTCTTTACTAAACTTACTGATGCTTATTCGAAAGTCTTGATGCCTCCAAAGGGTCTTACTGATAAGTTGAGGACTAGTGTGGCTGATATGACAACTGTCCTTGATCGATGCTTGAACCGTTGTAATTGGGAACTTTTGCAAGAGCAAAAGAAGCAGAAAGCTGAAAAGGAGACTGAACAGGAACGAATTCAGATGGGAATGATTGATTGGCATGATTTTTGTGTGGTGGAAACGATTGAGTTTGCAGATTTTGAGGACACTGAGCTTCCCCAACCATTGCCTTTGGAAGAAATTATTATGAGGAGCAAGGCTTCTTCTGCTATGGAAGAAGATATGCCAGAGGTAATTGAGCTTGAAAAGGAAGCAGATATGGACACGGATGAAGAAGAGATGCAGCTTGTTGTGGAGGGCATGGAAGTTGCAAGTCTCGAAGAGTACAGTGAAGTCAACAAGAGCGTGAGGAAAGCAGAAACACCCAAGGAACCAGAACCACCAGTAAGAATTGTGAAGAACTGGAAGAGACCAGAAGAAAGGGTCCCTATAGAAAGAGGTGCCGCAAAATTTGTACTTTCCCCAATAACTGGGGAGCTGATTCATATCAATGAGATGGCAGAGCACATGAGAATTTCTCTTATTGATCCCAAGTACAGAGAACAAAAGAGAGGGATGATGGCAAAGATTAGGGAAACCACACTTGCCCAAGATGATGAGATCTCACGGAACATTATGGGGCTTGCACGAACTCGTCCTGATATCTTTGGTACGACAGCTGAAGAAGTCTCTAATGCTGTCAAGGCAGAGATTGAGAAAAGGAAAGAAGAGGGACCAAACGTTGCGCAATATCCTGCTCCAAGTAGTGTGTACAATGCCCTTAATTCATCAGTTAGGCCACTGCTTCCTCTCATGCCAATGAACTGTGGGCAACCTCTGCATCCATCATCAACATATATGAATCATCTTCCTATACCTATACCTATACCACCTCCTCCTGGATCCCAGTTCACACCTCTCGGAGGTCATCGACCTTTCGCCCCTATTCCCTTTCCTCCACCTTCTATGAAGATAATTCCACCATCTCCCTTACTGCAAGGAATACCTCCACCCCCACCTGATGTAGCTCCACCTCCACTGCCAGATGAACCTGAGCCAAAGCGGCAGAGGCTTGATGATTCTTTGCTTTTACCAGAGGATCAGTTCTTGGCTCAGAATCAGGGACCTGTTCGCATTGTTGTATCTGTTCCCAATGTTTCTGAGCTGAACTTGAAAGCGCAACCTCTTGATATTAAAGTGCAGGACTTATCTGAGACCGTTGGCAGTCTAAAGGAGAAGATTGCTGGAGAGATTCAGCTTCCTGCCAACAAACAGAAACTGACAGGACGAGCAGGTTTTCTCAAGGACAATTTCTCGCTCGCATATTACAACATTGGAGCTGGACAAACACTCGCTCTTGCTTTGAGGGAACGTGGTGGCAGAAAGAGATAAATCATTAACCCTTCATTAGTCACTGAAAGGTTGATGTGCAACTCTTTTCTTTAATTTTAATTACACTCCGTGGAAGTTGTCCAGTAGGGAAGTCCATCTCAACATACTTTCTTTGTTTCTTAACTGAAATTTGCACTTGGGGATTTAATTGATATTACATTGTTTGGATCTTATATCAGAACACTATTATTTGTCTCACACTGATGCTAAATGATATGGTCTATACTTACAGATTGGGCATCTCGGAGAATGTCTCTTACAGGTTGCAGGGACGCAAATTAAAACCTTATGATTAAGGGGAGGATATATTGTCATTTGTTATTTACTGGCTCTGTTGAATATTAGTGCATCTTATTCGTACTTTAAGCTTGGTATTTCGTCTTTATCGTCCATCTTCTTATACCAACTTAACTTTCTGCAGGTAATGCGCTCTGATGGCAATAATGATCGGAGGTATGCGCTCAAATAGCACCTTTACTTTATATCATAACGAATGATATTGCCTACGTGGAAAAATTAGAAAGAATCATCCCTTGCCTCTTTTGAACACATGAGCATGCCCATGTGGGTTTAGGTGGAAAATTGTTTTCTACCAGCTTAAATATCTTAGTAAGAGCTTATTAGTTTAGCTGAAGATGCAACTCGTGTTGCATGGGGAGGATTAGAAATTGCATCAGCGGATGGGACAAGTCCACTAATGGGTTATGGGAAATTTCCTGATGCTACCTAGCACCTACAGCCATTCAGGTTTTTTCCCGAATGTGCTGACAATCAATGACGATATGATGCAGATTCCCCTTGTAATAACGGACAAAATTGTAGAACCCGAGAAGTGCTATGGCATCAAGGATGACGGAGATCAATCAACAGACAATTACAAATTCAATTATGGAGGTCCAGGAGGAGCTTGTGGAGCTTAACTGTTGTGAATTTCAAGCATACGGTTAACACAATCTCAAAATAATTAAGCTGGATTGACGCCCATTCATTTTTTTCCCCTCCCTCCTGGTTATTCCTGACAAAATTTGATTGGCAGTCATATCTTCCCTCCTTAAAATAACCAAGACACCCAAGTTAAAGTGTTAAACACTGAACAATGACAAGATGAAGGTAAACAATGAAAAATGTAGCTCACAGTATCTTATATGCAAAAAAAATTTACAAGCACATGTGAACAATTTCCAATAACTTGACCCCATGGAATGTGATTAACAATACAGTCCTGTTAACAATAATAATTAAACACATTCACACTAACCTCAACGCTAGATTAGACTAACCTTTCTGTTCCACCAAAAGAATTGAAGCAGAATCCAAAGCAGTGGAAGAACCTCTTGCCTACTTCTGACTAGAAAAAAATGGGATGAGTAACCTTCAGGTTTTATGTACTGTCAACTTCATCAGAGCTATTACGTTGGGATCTTGCAGACACTATTGGATCATGTTTCAACTTTGCCTGGGTGTTATATATTGTAGGAATTGTAGACTCAGTACTTGCATCTCTCTCCTTCAACACTTTGAGAATCTTTTTCACTATGATTCCAGCCCTTGACAGTTCTATCACAAATGTCTTTTTCTTTGGAAGATAGCCTTCCGCTAACAAAGGAACCTTGTAACTGTCTCCGAAGTGAGTGATTGTGATGACCGCACTCCACCTTAACCATCCATTGATCATCTTTTGGCATCTTTATACCTCTCAGAAGAAAAGGGCACTCGCTTCCACTTCTTTCGCAAGAGAAAAAGATACTAGAAATCTCGCCAAGAATGCCAAAATCAGATTTCTTTATTACAATTATGTTCCCAATTGTTCTTCCGACATCTCGAGTCCACTTGATGAGTTCATCACAACTGCTGAAGACCTATAAAATCAAATAGCAATAAACATAAAACATAAAGAAAACTAACAATTCGAAATATTAAAAATTGAAATGCATAGATAAATCAAGAAACCAAACCATAAACAACAGACCACATCTGTCGTAAAAATATCCGTGATATCAACTTTTTCAAAGGATTGTGATACGATATCACTGACAGGTTCAGATGTTACTGGTATCTAGAGTAAAGAAATCAAAAAACATGTCAATAATGTTTTTACTGAACTATAGTTCATTAAATGCCTCATACATAAGATGAAGGAAACAAAATGAAAGGTAAAATAATTCCAAGACTTACGGCGTTCACTTCTTGTGGACGCGGATCACTAAGATGGACATCATGATCCCTAGCAGATTGAGCAACATCTCCCACTGGTTCCTAAATAAGAAAGTAGTGGAAGTCCATACTGACAGGTTAGGATGTTATTGCTTTCTAAAATAAAGGAAGTCACAGTAATGGAACTACGAAAAATAACAAAAAAAACAGAATCATATATACGTATTTCATTACGGGCTGTAAGTTATACGTAATATAAAAGAAAGGAAATAAAAGTAAGATGATAAGAAGATTTACATTTTCTTCTTCTAGAGGAGGATCAACAATATGGAATTCAAGGTGGCAGCTACTTGAACATCTCCCATTGGCTCCTAAAAAAGAAAGTATATTCAAATGTCAAATATTAAGCAATTCCAACTCCTATGCAAATTATGTAAATTGTAACGAAAAGAAATGGTTTAACTGAGCTACTTGCACAATAGTAAGATTTGATCGAGTACACACAAAAGTACACTTGTACTCGTAAGAAATATTACGGTAACAACACACCACCAGGGATGATGACTCAATAGAGCTCTAGAAAATTGGAGAATGGATTAGAAGAAAGATGGGGAGAAAAGACTGCTGTAGTGGTGTAGGTGCTTTTCTTTCCCTTAATTTTCAAAGGAGGACTTGGTCAATCGCTGGAAGCTTTTACAAGTTCAGCTCTTGAGTAGGTGTTACAGCTTACAGGCAACAATAATTTGATTGAAAAATATATGAAACATGAAACTTAATAATTTGGAGGGAAGGAAACTTCTTGTACAATTGGCTTCTAAGTATCATATTATGTGATTAACTTTATCTTGTAACTTAGGCTGAGAGCAAGGCACGGAAATAATAACAAACTAGTCACTGTAAACGGATCCCTTTGCCAAGAAAAACTATTTATGGTATACAGGTCTTTTCTCTAGTGTTAAGAAGAGCAGATGTTACTCCACACATTTCAAAAGAATGAAGATACTTTTTACAAATAAGACTTGAACTTATACTTGCCAAATAGTGGAATGGGGTAATTAAATTAAAATTAAAAACTAAGGTGGAACACATTTAACATATATCTCGCAGGGTATAATTATTTGAGGAGGGGTTGCTGAAGATTTCAGTAGTAAACCACCCAGCTAATCTGGCTATCAGAAGCCTATGGTTCAATGTAGCTTAGTGTCGAGCCACTAGTCCAGGCGTGACTCTACGATAACAAGTGCAAAGAGTTGCTTCATATAGGTAAAACAAGATAAAGATTGGCTCAAAATTAAGGTCAGATGAAGTGGAACACCGGGGAATGTGTGTGTCCATTTCTTTTTTTCTTTTTTTTATTATTTCTTTAGGTTGAGGGGTGGGGACTGGGGGTTAAAGAAGTGATATACTAAGGGGTTAAAGAATGTCTTCCATATAATTTTGTCTAAGCTAAGAGTTTATTTAAAAAACACCTTGGTATTTCATTCATAAACTTGAAACTGAACATTGAGCTAGGGGTACAGTAATACAGTATTAATTTAAAAGTGACAATCCAGCATATTAATTGTAACCGCAGCTTCAATAAGGATATCAAAGAAAATTTTCAACAGCCCCTCTATCCACAAGTAGAGAAGAATTTGAGCAATAAATAAATTAAAGCTTACAATAACATCGGGAAACTGCTCCAATGTTGGTTCCACTCCTTCAAAAAACAAAGAAACCACTATTAGAAATCCACTCAAATCAATGCAATAACATCAGGTTAAAATAATCCAAACATATCCCAAAACACCTTGACTTGTAACTGTCTGCAACTTCCAACCAGCACCATAGTCAACGAGAATAGAATTAGGACCAAAGATTATAGGTTCTTCTCCTTGTTTAACAGCTGCAATGTACAAAGCTGAAGGAACTCCAGAGCCTATTCTCTGATTAATCAATTGCAAAGCAAATCCGGCTTCGGTGCCAGCGGAAAATCGCCTAACTTTACCCGAACTTTTGCAGAATATTTCTAAGAACTACACACATTAATTTTATAGAATCAACTTCAAAGCCAAAATCCAAAAAGATAACTTGAAAATTCAACTAAATAGATAAATTTGACTTTATCTTAATATTACTAAAATCCCATCATAAGAAGAGAATAACGATACAAGTGTTGAGTACCTCTTTGTGTTCGGCCATTGAAGAGGGAGCTTAATAAGCTACAAAGAGGAAGAATGAGTTTGAGATATCGGCATATAACAAAATGCCAACACTACGAAGTCGAAAATGTCAACATTACTGTACATATTCATTTCGTTGGACATTGTTGCCATTTTCTGTTAGCTGCAAATACGTTACTGAAGCAAACAAGTTTTCAGATATTAGAATCATTAGATGGAGAGGGGCTATATGAATGAATGTGCAAAACAAATATTTTTAGATGATCATGTTTTAAATGTCGATTTCGACTGTCGAACCATCTTTTGTATTCTTTTAGATGATCATGTTTTCCGGGTATGCCTCATTTTTTATTCTTTTTTTGTTTATTCGTCCACTCTTAGTAGACACGGTCAAGTTATATCCTTTCTGTTTGAGTATAAATATCCAAGGAGTGGAACTTGACTTGTTGAGCTTCGATTACTAATGCTTGGGTATGTTATAATTAATCTTCAAATTCTCACAACATATATTCATTTTATTTTAAATTCTTTGAACTAATTAAATGTTAATGCCATTGCTATAGGATATGCCGAGCGAGAACCTTGATCTCACTGAACAATTCACCACTGACCTGGTAAATCTAGCTAGCTTTTTCCTATTCTAATATTGTTCTAAACCATTGTTATCTCGTATATTGATAATTGGTTATATATTTTGACTTGAATATAGGTTTTTGAAAGTCGCAACGATTTTCTTACATGGGCTAGAGATACAGGGAAAAATGCGGGTGTATTGTAGTGATAAAGAAATCTGATTATGCTCATTCAGGAAGGACGCCCAGATTGTTGTTTGCTTGTGAGAGGTATGGAATATATCGACCCAAAAAGAAAGTGAATGAAAATCAAGAAGAAGAAAAAATAGCTGATGAAAACTGCGGAGAAAAGAAAAAACAACGAAAGAGAAAGACTAGTACAAAGAGATGTGATTGTCCTTTCTTGCTCAAGGGGATTCATTTGTCCGGGCCTGAAGACAGATGGAAAGTAAGTGTTGATTGTGGTCGCCATAACCATTCGTTGGCGACCTACTTAGAAGGTCATTCTTATGCTGGTAGATTAACAAATGCGGAAAGGCAAGTTTCGTTTGAGATGACTAAAAATGGTGTTAGGCCAAGTCAGATACTTAATGTCATCAAGGAGCGCGATCCTAACAACAAAAGCACAAAGCAGCAAATATACAATCACCGTGCAAAGTTGAGACGTGATGAAAGGACTGGGAGATCACAAATGCAATATCTAATGGACATTCTGGATAAGAATCAGTACTATGAATGGAACCGGCGTGAGAAAGATACTAATGTTGTGACTGACTTGTTTTGGGCACATCCAGAGTCTATAAAACTGGTGAAGTGCGTCCCTTTTGTCTTGATTATGGACTCTACTTACAAGATTAACAGATATCGTTGGTCATTGTTTGAGGTAGTAGGGGTCACATCTACTATGAAGACATTTTCCGTTTGTTTTGCATTGTTTGAGAATGAAAAGGAAGATAACTATCTATGGGCATTAGAGCGACTGCATTCTTTACTAAATAATGAGACGCTGCCATCAATGATAGTAACTGACAGGGAGTTCGCATTAATGAATAGTGTAGAAAAGATTTTTCCAAATGCAAACTGCATGTTGTGTCGATGGCATATTCAGAGGAATATTTTGGCTAAGGGCAGAAAACTTCTCTCCGATGAGGATATATGGAAATCTTTTTACGATGACTGGAATAAAGTGATGATGTCTGATACAGTTGATGATTACAATTTTCACTTCGAGGCGTTGGAGAGAGACTATCTTGATTTTACAAACCTCCTTGATTACATAAAAAAAAAATTGGTTGCCACACAGAGAGCTATTTGTGTCTGACTGGATCGATCACTACATGCATTTAGGTTGCACTACAACTGGTAGAGTGGAAAGTGCACATGCTAAATTGAAAAGGTACATGGGTTATATGTCAACATCTGACTTTGTTGGTTTATGGCAATCAATGCATTTAATGATAACTGAGCAACTTACAGAGATATATGCATCATTTGAGCGCAGGTTGAATAATGTGAGACACGACTTTAGACTTCTCACTTTAGTAGAGTTGAGGGGTTTTGTTTCCAAAGATGCTATGGAGATGATTTTTAAAGAGAGAAAGCATGGTGGATTAGGGGGTATGGCAACTGAAGAATGTGGGTGTGTGTTGTGACGTACACATGGCTTACCTTGTGCATGTGAAGTAATTGGTTATGATCGACTCCATAAACCAATTTCGTTGGATACAGTCCATTATTTCTGGAAAAAGCTTTCGAGAGTTCCCACACCAAGAGTCAATGACGATGTCGATTTGCACCCTGAAATTTCAAACATTATGAAACGCTTTGAAGATGGTGATGATAGTTACAAACAATATCTCCTGAAGAAACTTAAGGAAATTACCCATCCAAATACTTCTTGTTTGGTTGAGCCTAAGGAAAAGACTAAAACAAGAGGTTGACCAAAAGGTAGCACGCAGAAGAAGTTATTGCAGGACGAGTCTTCAACCAAACGAGATCCTTCATATTTTGAACATGTACTAGGCACACCTGAGATTGCATTATCTGGTTCGGTGTCATTAATTGTTACATCACAATGTGCATCTAAGAAGCAAAAGTTGAAGGTGACTCGCGCTAAAACCGCCTCTTCAGTGGAACTCATCTCTTCGATCCCAAATATGACTCATGCGATGGAGATCCTCTCTGCATTTCCAATTGAAGTCAAGGGTTTGATTGCTGATATTAACAATGTAAGCTCGGATGGTAATTGTGGATTTCGAGCTGTGGCACTTGCACTTGGAATGGGACATGGGAACTGGAAACAAGTTCGGGATGACTTGTGTCTAGAATTGGCAGCCAACAAATCATTCTACACAAGTATTTTGGGTGATGAAGTTAAGTACAAAAACGTTTATGATAGGATACATTGTGATAAGAGTCCATGTGGAGAAGAGAACTGGATGAGTATGCTTGATTGTGGTCCTCTTATTGCTTCCTGTTACAATGTTGTGGTTGTTCATCTCTCTCCACAAGCACGCTATACTTGTCTTCCCTTGAAATCTTCTCCTCCCTCAAAAAGTTCGCTGAGGGTCATCGCTGTTGCTTTGGTTAATAACTGTCATTTTATGCATGCACTTTTGAAGCTAGATTGTCCACTACCATTGCCTATTGCTTCATGGAAGCAGGGAGTGCAAGCTAGTGCAAGAGCATGGAGAACAATTTTCGAAGCTCGATTTGAAGCATTTGAAGCAATGGTTCAAAGAAATACAACATCTGTTGTGTTGGACTAGTGATTATCTACATGTCAAGTCCATTTTGGTCAGTTTTAATTTGACGAACATGTGCACTGTTAATTTTTCATCAATTTTGTCAGTTTAGGCTACGTCCATTTAGTGTTGTGCTTCCCATATAGTTTCATTTCATTTTCTTACAATTACAGTTTCATGTTTTAATGTTGAAAGTACTTTAGGAATATGTAACCTCTATGAAATGCCCATGGCTTCATCTTGTTTTGTGACCAAAATTTATGTTAGCAAAAACTATTGTTGAACTTAATTTGGAACTGCATTTCTATTTGAAATTTACTCAAATAATTTGTGTGCACTATGAATATACCACAAGCAGGTTAAAAAAAAATAGAACTAACGCCTTCAAATAAAGCCAATACATCTCTCCATTCTTACTATCATATAATTTTGCACCAAAACAAAAAAAAAAGTATGAGAGATGAGAGTGGTGAGTGGTGAGAGAGAGAAACAAAAAATTCTACATATTGGGATAGACAGAAATGGTTAATTGGAGCAATATTGTAAACATAGAAACTTCAAGCTCACTCTTTCTGTTACAGAGAAACAAGTGATTTCAAAAATTAATTAATGGATATCTATGGGTATGGGTATGTGTTATGGTCACACGATAAACTTATTAGATACGGTGAATATATCTATGGACCAACATATGGACGGTGAGAATAAAGAAGCGGGGAGAGTATCAATTTTTACGGTGAGAATATCTCTACCCTATTTTTTATTGTGCTTCAACAAAAGGCAAAGTACACTCCAACCACACCAGAAGTGGCTTGACATTTTCATGAGTGACGTCTCACAGTTGGCTTATACTTCCATTTGGGACTCCAAATTTGTCCACTTCTTAATCCCTCTGGGGTTTCTCTATTGGCGCATTCATACCAGCCATCTTGGCGCTCGAACAAGATCATTATATATCCATCTGTATTACAAAACAAACAAACAAATTAACATAATAATAATAAACTTCCATTTGTTTCTGCAATATATTAAATATATAAAATAAACACCATTAAATAGTGTAAAAGAGCGTTTTAGTTCACCTTTACATACAAGGTAAGTGGGAGATGGGGATTGAATAAGGTAAAGACCGAGTTCGTTGCTGAGCGAACTGCCTACGTATCTTCTCTTGATTCTGGGGGGAGAGAAGAATCAAGTCTGACGTAGTTCATGTAGGTGGTATTTATAGATATTGAGGGTACAAATCCACGAGACACGTGTACTGCCATGCACAAGTGTGGGGTGGAGATTAAGAATGAGTGTTAGGTTGGCTTTGGTAGGAATTATGTGATGATTGGGAGTGGTTGTAGTAGTTCATTTATCACGGTGATTAGAAGTACAGGTATGGCTCTGATAATGATTGCTTCTGGATAAGGGATGGTGTCATCAGATGAAGCGTTCTATTTGAGGTCGTCTGTTCGACCTATGATATCTTGTAGCGAGCTGAGATAGACCACCTACATGAAGTGAGCTCAACACAAAGTGATCTTGGGGGCAATAATGAACATGTGCTTAATATTCTTGAATGAGAATATTATTTCCTTACACAGGCCCCTCTTAGTAGGTCATGCTATACATTGAAGCGATCTGCTGAGAGAAAACGATGGCACGTGTTCTACGTGAGTGGATAAGCGGACTGGTGAGAGCGGAAGTGTCTATCGTACTGGGGAGGTTGACTCGTGTCATGTGACGACCTGGTGTGCGGTACAACTTGCACGTGGTTGGCACATGAGAGAATTAGAGCAATTGTGGGGGAAACGTATCGCCGCATTTTCCAGACTCTTGAAATGACAGGTCCTTGGTACACATGTGCGGACTAGGGCGTAGGTTGTAATCATATTACATTGGGAACTGAACAGGCAGTTATTCAAAACCAATTTTCAGAGAACTTAAAAGTTATTTTCTGTTTTATTCTTCAACAAAACCGCAGGCTAGGGTTTCTCAGGTGAGTGCTTTTGCTGCCGCTGCTTTTCCATTTTCTATTTTCTTTCTTCTTGTTCAAGTGTTGTGTGTATAGGAAGTAGGTCGGTGTTAGGTTTTGTTGCTTAGGTTTGGGTATTTGATAAGAAGAAAACACAAAATGTCAGACTCTGACGATACGCGATCGAAAGAGGTTCAGGAAGTATCTTTAAGTTGTGGTGAATATGAGGAAGATAAGGAGGAGTCGGTGGGTTTTGAAAGTGGCTCTGAGGATGATGATGTTGAGGTTAGGGATGATGAGGATAGGGCACAATCTGGTACTGTGGGTGATGTAGCTAGCACTTCAGATCATGATGAGGGGTCGTCATCTAGTGGGTTACCCCTTAGGACGGTGGATCAACTTGCAGTGAGTGTGTTCCCCGAACTGAGGGCAGTTTATAGGATAGAGGTAAACGACTTGGAGATACACGACCCAGGTCAGAATGAAAATGTGCGGAGTGAGGAGTATAACCCTCCGAACTATGGGATAATAATATGTGAAGGGTAGCTGAGGGCTAGTATGAGAATACCGTTCTCGAAGCTGGTTTGTGACTTTTTAAATCACTGTTGGAAATCCCCCTGTTAGTTTGTTGGTAACACTTGGCGGCTGTTCAAGGTATTCGATTTACTGAATGCGAGTGGTGAATACCGCATAGGGGTATCTGATATTACTGAGCATTTCATTGTAAAGCGATCTCGTAATTTCAACTTTAGCTTGCAAACTATGACTGGGCGTTCTAGTGTGATAGATGGTGTAAGCAATGAGGCTTGGAAGAAGAGGTTGTTGCTGTTAGTTGGGAACTACTGTGCTAGAGGATGTAATTTGCAAACTAGGGTTTGCAATATTGCTGGTGGGTAGGAGTGCGTTCACTTATAGTTTTGATGGTTCGGTTATTGTTATTTTGACTGACATGGGTTTTTGTTGTGCTTGCAGAGTTCGCTGTAAAGAAACAAACTAATCGGAAGGAAATAGAGAAGTTCGCAAGGTTGACTCAGGCTAAAAAACAAGCGAAACTACCTGAAGTCGCTCATTTCTTTGTGGAAAAAGGAGGTCCAGTGATCAGGGAGAAAATGAGAGATCAGAAGAAAAGGGCTCGGGGTCAAACTAGTGAAAAAGTGATGGAGAAGCGAAAGAGCGATTTAGTGACGAGGGAGGATAGAAATAGAGGTCGCGCTGGTCCTAGGCGACCTGCTAGGGGAGCTGGTGCCTCAGGGGTTGGTGGGTCGGGTGTGCGACCTGAATGGAGGTCTATTGGTGCGCTTGTGGAGCTGGACAGGGTAGTTTTCAACCCTCATGAGCGGAGCAGCTCATTGAAGAGGAGGGCTGATGCGTCTGAACAGGACGCTGCAAGGGTTGTCAAAGTTGTGAAGCATCTGCTTGGGAGAGCTCGATCTTCGGGGGTTCTAGTGGTGGGCGAAGTTGGCGGTCTGACCACTCGTGAGTCTGGTCGAGGCCGGCACCGCCATGGACTTGGAAACCTTTGGGATCAGGCAGAGTTCGCCCCCAGCAACTTGAGAGCCCACCCCGTTGGCGAAGGCGAAGTCCCCAAGTAAGGTGAGTGGGAAGTCTGCTGTGACTGTTGAGGATTTGGAGTCCCAAGCGGTATACTTGGATGACCAGGGGGTGCAACATACTGTGAGGCGAACTGATGTCAGCTTCAAGTCAAGTAAGATATTAGTGTGCCTGCTTGATCATATAGCTCTAGATGGCAACCGTAAGGAGCTAGATGCCAAGGGGCAAGCTGATAACTTGAAGCGAATGGACATTGCACAATGCCTGGTAAATGAAATTTTCCAAATCTGGGTTGCTTGTTCGTCTATGAGGACGCTGCAAACTGATTGCTATTGTATGTGTGCTAATGCAGCTTGTGAGTGGGTATCAGAAGCTGAAAGAGATCGCCCAGTTCGCTGAATTAGATAGAGAGACTGTGCTGAAGCTGAAAGACGAGATGAAGAATGTTCAGGACGCGTGTAGCATAGATCGCCAGGAGCTTGATGAGGTAAAGAAAGAGCACCAGGCGCTTAAGTTGGCGAAGCTGCTGAATGATAGCGAGGTGGAAGACCTTAAGCTGAAATTACATGCTACTGAGGAGAACGTTGCAGTTGCGACTGGCGAAATTGGTAGGTTGAATGACTATGCCCAGCACTGCAAGAGAGTTGCTCAAGATGCTACTAAAGCGTATGACAATCTGGATGCTGATTACCTTGAGCTGGAGGCAGATTATAAAGCCTTGAAAGAGGAGTATGATCGCAGGGATCCCAGTACCTCATTGGTACCTGTGCAGGGAAATGCATGTGATGCTCCTACTTCTGCAGTACCTGCTTAAGAGGCCGGTCGTTGAATCCCAAACTGAAGGTGTTACGCCAGATGTGTTTGTGAACTTAGGTGCGGATGGTCTTTCGATTGTGGTTGAAGGGGGTGATGTCACAGCCCGATTTTCTAAACAATTACAAAGTGAATATTTGAAATATAAATATCTCAAACATCCTTATGCTCAATTGTCTAAAAACCCAGGCTATGACGGGGTGGATACAACTCATGCCAAAACCGAAAACCCACATCATAACAGAATCAACTTAATAACAATAATCTCCAAAATTCTCTATTTCACTTTATAAAAAGTCTATCTTCCGTCCCAATAAAACATCAAACCACTCTAAGAATAACAGGTCTTCAACATCGTATTTTCATGTCATATGAATACAAAACTACATTATTACATACTTCCAAAAAGATCAAACCTAATAAAAGAACTAACGAACTGCTCCAAGAAACAAATCCAAATCAAACGTCGTGGTTCCACTGCCTTCCACCTATGTTCCCAATAACACACCCACGTTGCCAAAACAAAGCAAACATGGGTCAGCAAAATGGAATTTGCTGGTATGAGTAGACTAACAACATAAAAACATTGTCATACTTTAATTATCCATACAATCACTTTATATTTTCCCATAACTTAATCATTCTCAGCTTGGAAGACAGGTAGTTCCGTCATTTCAACCGGCATAGTTTCTTCCCAAGCAAGACTTCCATTCTATTAACTCATTATAATAACTCATTTTAATAACTAAGTAATTGAATTAAATCTTACCGATATCCATTTCTGTATAAGAGTAGGACAACGTCCCTACACAAAAGATTATTAAGTCCTACCTTCCTGCAAACGGAAGTTAGAAATTTTATATAACATATGTAAATATCATATAGGTATTCAAATGTAAACCCAAGCACACTCGCACAATCAAATTAATTTCTCTTATTAGTTAATCAATTACTTTTCTTATACACCCACCATTTAGTACCTATGTACCTTAGGTCATTCCCGCCACATTCAAGGAATACCCAACCCTACATTCCTGTACACTCAAGGAATATAACTAACCCGCAAGGCGAATACCTTAGTTCCTCTCTAGGGCAGTCCAAACAATCTAGTTATTCATGGCACATTCAATGAATACCCAATTATAACGCTAACGGGTCATTTATGGCACATTCAATAAATGCCCACCTATCACATGACATCTTCAGTCATAAGTCTCATTTCCAAAACTTGATAAGTGGAGAGATCTAAAAGGGTGCGGTAAATTTGTTTATGCATTATTGAACTTTATTGCATATATTATTTCAGATCGAAACGAGGAGTATCTTGTTTCTTGTATTATTGTTTACGCGTTATTAATATATCGATGTCTAAGTGTCATAACATCGTATCTCATAAAAGACTGAAATATCACATAGTAAATATACACATACACGTATATATAGAAAGGTCTTAGCCTAAAGCCCAGCACGCTTATAGCCCTAGACCTATCCCAATAGACCTAATCATTTGCCAAGTCAAATGTCAAACTTGGTCAACTTATCAAAATCAACCCTGGTCAACAGTCAAAGTCAACCTGTCATTTCCATGTTCAATTGGTTCATAGTCATAGCCATAGTTCATGGCTAAGGTCAAAGTGCATGGTTCATAGGCTCATGGCATGGTTAAGGTCATGGGTCGGACCCAACTAGAAATATCTAAAAGAAACAGATCCACTTAAAACAGTAATGACCCAGCCCCTAACTTAAATGAGAAATCGGCTCAAATCAACTTAAATGAGAGACCAGCTCAAATAAAAAGGAAAAGACCGGCCCAAACAAATGAAATTAGATTAGACTCATCACTTATGACCGTACCAAACCTTTAAACATAACCTCAAGCCATGCCCAACACATATCCGGCCCAACTCAAACCTTCTAAGTTAATTCCGGCCCCAACAAAATAGCCCAAGCCCACCTAAGAGGAACATGATCTCTTCTTCTTCCTCACGCTCATCAGCAGCTCTCCTCCGCGAATTTCGGCCACCAACAACTCCTCTATACCGCCCCCTCATCCCAGCGGTTTGACTCCTCCCTAAAAACCCAGTATGTCGATACCATCCAATATAAATTCTATCACTCCTCCAAAATCGCGTTTTGACGCCATTAATGGACATTCAAGCTTTAACAGCACCATTAACAGCCCTCACACACACACTACATTACCCCCATCACCAACAATCCATTCCAATACTCAACCAAAACCACAACAACACAGTTCCAATAATCTAAGCTACTGGGAGATTTTCTGGCCGCCATTAATGCCCTTCCAAAGCTCCAACAACCCCCGACATCAACCAAACATCAACAATCCACAATCAACCAAATCAATACTATATATACAAGTTCAAACATGATTTACAGGACGATTCTTTCATTTGGGGCTTTAGCCGCCATTAACAACCTCCCGAGGTCGAACAGTTCCAACAAATAAACTTATAGAGTTTTTACTAATTAAGCAAATTAATATAAATGACATCTAACTCGTTTAACAAATTCGACATGATGAAAAAGTATCGACAGTAAGCATAGCAAAAATATATTGAACGGAAACAAAGCTCTGACAGTACCTGTAGTTTCGGTGAAATAGATTTAAAAAAAATATAACTATTCACTATTTGTAAACCGAACAGCTAGATTTCCGAAAGCGGAAAAACCCCAAAAGACCGAAGTCGGTTGTCGCGCGAAGAAGACGGTCTTCCTCATTCGAAACCTTTTATTTTTACTCTTACACAGCAACTCGTCACTAATGTTACTCTCCTTTCCGTTTTTTCTTTTCTTTTCTTTTCTTTTCTAGATAAAAACTCTCTGTGTTTTTAAAAACTTCGCGTGAACTCCTTTTTGTTTTCAAACTCTCCTAAAAACAAGGAATGAAAGTTTATCTATTTACCCTAATGAGTTTCCTATTCTTACTAATATATATCCTATCTTTTGTTTTATTTATTATTTATTATTATTATTATTATTATTATTATTAGGAAAAATAAAAGATAAAACACGGGGTGTTATAGGTGATGTAGAGGTTGAAGACCCTTTAGTTGTTGACAATTTGGTTGTGCTTCCTGGAGTTTGAGAGTTGTGAGGGTATTTTCTTGATTATGATGTTTGTAAGTTGTGATACATTAGAGCTGGTTTTTTGGAATAACCTGGACAGTTCAACTTTCTTTTTGTTATGGTTGTCAAGATACTGAGCGAACTAGTTCCCCGTATTGTTATGGGGAGCTCGTCGTATGATGAATGGTGATTAGCCAAGCTAGATTTCCTAAGTAGACTTAGCAGCTCGGCACAAGTCATCTTTTTGCTTTTATGAAATGCTGGTTTCTTGCTTTTCCACTCTGTTCACCTTTTGTCTGTGTGAATGTATGATTCTTGATATTGCTATAATGATATGTTTGTGTGAATGACTTCTGGTACGAGCGGGGTAGCTAAGTAACGTGTGATCTTGGATGAGCGTTCTAATCCTTATGCGTCCTTAGCGTTGTAGGTCGTGAGTATCCTTAGGATGCCTGAAGCATTCTAGGTTTTAGATCGGGAAGACTACAGTGTGTGCATGGCACGTGTAGGAATACGAGCAGTCGAAGATATGAAATGATGGCTGCCAGGTGGCCTGACGTTTGGCATCTCGATGTAATTATGGCATGCCTTGGGAAGGGACGTTACTTGAGCTTAAGTAGAACTGTTACTATAAGCTCCAAGGTATTTATTCTCGTTCATCTCCACGCTGCTCTGCTCCACAGTTCTTGTTCTCTTTTCTTTGCTGATCAACTCAGGTATGTGTTTTTCATTGCTTAGTTCTCCGTTGAATAAGAAAGCTTTGCTCGTGTGTTAGTTCAACAACCTTTGGTGTCATTTGTAGACTCTAGTATGGCCACTCAATGTGAAGATGGTGCTAGTGGTGATGGGGGGTGAGGGAAACCTCTCCCCTTGTGATGGAGGAGATGGAATTTACACCCCATCCATTTGGGAACCATGGCTAGCAAAAGGCGGTTGCCTCTGGTTCAAAAAATGGCAAGCGTGCCAAGGTGGAGGGTCACGTGCGACTTGGAGGAATCGTGTTCAGGTCGCCCAGTCGTGGAGGGGATAATGACCTGAACTGGGAGGTAGGTGGCGACCTGGGTCAGGGTCACCATGCTGCGGCTGGCAATTCGTCGCAGCGTTCTGGTGATGTGGGGCGCGACTTCTTCTACATTGGGAAGACGGGGAAGAAATGCATGATCAAGCGTTCTGATTGCAACTTCCATTAGACTTCCATAGCGACCTGCCTCTTGGAAGGAATGGTTCTGGATGGTGACAAAGCTGAGCTGAAAGATGACACTCTGGAGACGACCCTGAAGACCACAGATTTGGCATGTTGTTTGGTGAGTTTTTACTTGTATTCATTCCTTGTTATGTGAATGACGAGTATTAACATTGGCCTTTTCTTTGTAGTTCCTGGCTGGCTATGATAAGTTGAAGCGAACTGTTAAGCGTACTGACAATGTTGGTAGTGATACGGCCGAGTTGCTGAGGATGCGTGCTGCCTGGGAAGATGACAAGAAGAAGATGAAGGTCTTGAGGAGAAAACGTCAGAACGCGCTGGAGGAGAAAAGGGTGCTGGTTAGTTCGATGGTGGACCTGCGAGAAAAACTGGCTTCCGTGACTGAGTACGCCAAGCAGTGTCAAGGTGTGGCACGAAAAGCGCAGAGGGAATATGATCGAGTTTGTGAAGATCATGCTGTGCTGGCGGAAATGTACGTTGAACTACTAGAGAAGCAAGACCGTGAGGCCGAGGGTACTGCTGCACTTGTTGTGCCATGAGATGCGAGTAATGTCCCTTCTACCAGTGCCGCTCCTACTGATAAACATGTTGTTGGTGATGCTTGATTGTGATGCTGGACTTGTTCTCTTGTAAGTGTTGAAGAATATTTGGATGTTTTGTCAGTTCTCCTCTCTGTAAGAGGGTTAAACAGTAGAGCTTGTTTCTCAGGCTTGTCTGAGCAGTTCGCCTTTTGGTATGGATATATGACGAACTGGTTACCACGAAAGTGGCAGTTCGATATTTAGCAAAAGTTGTAAGAAATACCGATCTGGATTTTCTGGGTAGACCCAGCAGATCGGTAGCTCCATTAATGAATGTGTATGGAATGTATGTTTTTGCTTATGCTTGATTGCTTGTAGCTAGTGTTCCGTTTATAATGTTTATGGCGTATAATGTCTAAGAAGCCTGAGAGTTAGCTTAAGGAAGTGTTTTGCTCGTAGATAACGTTCTCATGTGTGGGTTGCCCACCAGTAAGAACCATATAGGTTGTGGGGCTTGGTAGCTCGGGTGAGCGTGCTAGCCTAATATGGCATAGGGATCGCTGAGAGCGTTCTCTTTAAGTTGATCCTAAAGTTAGAGGTAGTCAACTAATGAGAATTAGAGAGGCTATGAAGCATGTGAGCTCGAGAGAGTGTTCTGCTCGCGAAGAGCGCATTAGTTTATGAAAGTGTACTGCTCACTGAGAGCGTTCTGACTGAGTTGATCCTAGAAGTATAGGTCCTCAACTAGCAAGAAGCTAGTGGAGAGGTTATGGAGCCTGTTAGCTCGATAGAGCGTGCTGCTTGCGGAGAGTGTGTTAGCTTCTAAAAGCGTATTGCTCACTGAGAGCGTTCTCACTGAGTTGATCCTAGAAGTATAGGTCCTCAACTAGTGAGAATTTGAGAGGCTATGAAGTATGTTAGCTCGCGGAGAGCGTGCTGCTCGTGGAGAGCGTGTTAGATTCTGAAAGCGTATTGCTTACTGAGAGCGTTCTCACTGAGTTGATCCTAGAAGTATAGGTCCTCAACTAGTGAGAATTGGAGAGGCTATGAAGCCTGTTAGCTCAAGAGAGCGTGCTGCTCGCGGAGAGCTTGTTAGCTTCTAAAAGCGTATTGCTCACTGAGAGCGTTCTCACTGAGTTGATCCTAGAAGTATAGGTCCTTAACTAGTGAGAATTAGAGAGGCTATGGAGCTTGTTAGCTCGATAGAAGCGTCTTTGCTTTCATGAGAGGCGTGTTAGCTTCGGCGTCATCGCTTCAATCGAGAGTGTGTTGAAACGCATATACTGGTGGTGCTTTTCAATGCAAGTTTGGTGTTTTGTTGATGAGATTGGACGGAGTAGGTTGTAATACAATCACAAGTAAACTAAAGTTGAATTTACAATAAAAAACATAGAATGTACAATACTGTATTTTCATTGATAAAACTTCTTTAACAAATAAGTGTTCCAAGGATGTGGTAATAGTTTCCCTTCTTGGGTCTTGATCCAGTACGCTCAATTGCCTACAACTCGTTCCACTATGTACGGTCTTTCCCATGTTGGTGCTAGCTTCGAGTCATCTTGAGTCTTTTTCATAACTAGATCACCAGGTTGAAAAGATCGATGATGTACTCGCTTGTTGTAAGACCTCTTCAGAGTCTGCTGGTAAGATGGCACTCTGATGGCTGCTAGCGGCGTTTTTCCAGCAAGTCGACCTCTCGAGCTAGGATGGAGTCGTTGTGTCTAGACTCGATGAGCTCTGATCGAGTCATAGTGACTATCAGCTCAGTGAGAATCACGGCTTCTGTGCCATTGCATAAGGAGAATGGTAACTCGCCTGTGCTGGAGCGAGCTGTGGTGCGGTGAGCCCACATAATGTTTTCTAACTAATTTGGCCATTGACTCTTGTTCTTTTCAATCTTTTTCTTCAAATTTTCTAAGATTGCTTTGTTGCTAGCCTCTGCTTGGCCATTGCTTTAAGCGTACTGAGGAGTAGAAAATGCATGAACGATCTTCCACTTGGCCAGAAACTCTTTAACTGTTTTGCCCTTAAATTGGGAACCATTGTCCATCACCAGTGTATGTGGCAAGCCAAATCTAGTGATGATGTGAGTCCAGATGAAGTTTATGACGTGTAATTCCTTGACATGTGCTAAAGGAATTGCTTCGACCTACTTAGTGAAGTAATCAATTGCAGCTAAGACGAATCGGAAACCGGTACTTTTCTGTGGGATGAACGGTCCCATGATGTCCATGCCCCACATGTGAAATGGCCAAGGGCTCGCAATGTTGATCAACTCGCGAGATGATTGTATGATGTTGTGGCCAAAGGTCTGGCATTTGATGCACTTGAGGACATATGTTTTGGCATCGATCTGCATTCGAGGACAAAAGTATCCTTAGGGAGATCACTTTGTGGCCCAAAGAGCGACCTCCCGCATGGTTTCCGCACTCTTCCTCATGAATTTCAGCAAAAATCAATTGACCTTGTTCTGAACTTATGCACCTCAAGTGAGGTCTGCCAGTAGATTTTCGGAATAACTTGTTATTGACCAAGCAGTAACGGCGAGCCTAATACTGGATTTGTCTTGCTTTGGCATGCTCTCCTGGAAGTGTACCATGCTGGATGTACTCTATGATGGGCTGCATCCATGATTGAATCATCTGATTGTCAGAGAGTGGACACAGGTCACTGATATCTAGGACGTGTTCCACTTGGTAAGCAGGTCGGTCAACTACTTCAATGAGTAATTGCCTAGGGGCGCAGTTCGGTGTTTGAGTAGCCAGGTAAGCTAAACTGTCTGCGTGATGGTTCTCATCACGCAAAAAGTGGTGTATGGTAGCTTTCTTAAAAAAATGAAGTAACTGATAAACAACTTGAAGGTATTTAGAAAGGTTACCTTCATGGGTAGTGTACTCTTTTGCAATTTGGCGAACAACCAGTTGCGAGTCACTAAAGACTTGAAGCTCCTGTACCCCGAGCTGTAGTGCCATTTGAAGCCCCATGATTAGTGTCTCGTACTCCGCCTCATTGTTGGAGGTCGCGAAGTCAATACGAACTGATTTCTCCACCATAGCTCCATCTTGGGACATTAAGACAACTCCGATTCCACTTCCTCCGTGGTTATTAGATCCATCCACAAAGAGAGACCAGACGGTCTTGTCATTTTTATTGGTGGGTAGGATATCGGTTTCTGGTTCCCAATTTAGGTCATCGACAGGGAAATCGGCTAGGAAATCTACAACGACCAACCCTTTCTGAGAGGTGCGTGGGACGAACTCAATGTGGTGTTCACCGAGTTCTTCAGCCCATACTGCCATGCGAGTTGTCTTGTTCTCCTTATGAAGGATTTTCTTCAACGGGAGGTCGGTGAGTACTTTGATTGGATGCGCTTGAAAGTAAGGCCTGAACTTCCTTGCAGAATATAACAATGCAAGTACTGCTCTTTCAATGTAAGAGTAGTTCTTTTCAGCTGGCGTTAGCGTCTTACTTGTAAATTAGATCAGTTTCTCTGAGTTGTCCTCCTTGAAGAGAACCGAACTGATAACAAAGTCTGATATTGCTAAATAAAGCCCCAGCGTTTCCCCATCTGTTGGTTTTGCCAGGACGGGAGGCGTTGTCAGGTATTCTTTGAGGGTGGAGAACGCTTGGTGGCACTGGTCGTTCCACGAGAACTGCTCCCCTTTTTTAAGAAGTTGTAGGAATGGTCGGCACTTGTCTGACGCCTTTGATATGAATCGGTTGAGTGCTGCAACCATTCATGACAGTTTCTGTATCTGGTTTTTTGTCTGTGGATCGGGCATATCCAAGAATGCTCGGATTTGGTTTGGGTTAGCTTCGATCCCGCGTTATGACACTTGGTACCCCATAAACTTCCCGGAGGACGTTCCAAAAAGGCACTTTTCTGGATTCAGCTTCGTTCGAGTATGGCGTAACCTGGAGAACACTTGCTCCAGGTGAGTGAGGTGGTCACCTGCTTTCTTGCTTTTGACGACCATGTCGTCGATATAGACTTCCATGGTATCCCCTAACATGTCCTGGAACATGTCAGTGACCAGTCGTTGATAAGTCGCTCTAGCGTTCTTGAGGCCGAACGGGAGGATGTTGTAGCAGTAAATTCCCTGTTCTGTGATGAACGATGTTTTCTCTTGGTCTTCTTCAGCGAGTGGAATTTGATTGTACCCATTATATGCATCCATGAAGGACAAAAGTTCGTGGCCACAGGTCTGGTCCACAAGTTGGTCAATTCTAGGTAACGGGAAGCTGTCTTTCAATGTTTCTTGGTTGACATTGGTGAAGTCAACACAAAGGCGAACTGTGACATTCTTCTTTAGAACTGCTACTATGTTCGCAATCCAGTCTGGATAATTGACTTTTCTGATGAAACCGACTTGCTTGAGCTTGTCGACCTCATCATTGATGGCTTTTTGAAATCTTAAGGATAATCGTCGAGGTCGCTAATGAACTGGGCTAGCATTAGGGTTTACATTTAATATGTAACATGCAACATTAGGATCTATACCGGGCACATCGACATACGACCAAGCGAAAACATCTTTATTCATGGATAAAAATTTTATAAGTTGGGCCTTGAGTGTAGGGTCAAGGTTAGCCCCTACATAGACGAATTTAGGGTCATCTTTTATTCCTAAGTTCACTCGCTCTTTTTCTGCAGGTGGGGGTGCTGCTTTTGACGATGATGCGTCCTCAAGTGGATTGATCTCTGGAGATGCTTTGTCGACCTGAGGGATAGTGGAGCTGGCAGCAGGGGTTTGAGCGACCTCTGTGGTTACTACAACAGGGGCTGATGTGGCCTCTGTGGTCATGACAACAGGGGCTGGAGTGATCTCTGGAATCTGTGTTGGTTGTATGACACATGATGGGGCAACCTCTGGAATCCAGACGAGTGGAGAAACAAATGACGGAGCGACCTCTAAGGTCATGGCTGGTGGAGCGACCTTTTGGGTCCTGACTAGTGGAGCAACAACGGCTTTAGTGACCTCTGGGGTCTGAACAGACGAATAGACCTTCTTGCTGGAGCCCCCAGCATTCTGTTTTGGTGCTTTGGCTCTGACCTCAGCAACCAAGTCTTTGGGCATTGTGTAGCTGGTGGGCTCGTTCCTTGTGCTGATAGGCGGGTCGGCGGTCTTATTTGCTGAGAGGATTTGGTTACAATGATAAGCCTCGAGCTGATTGCTTCGAAGCTCCATCATGCCCCTAGGGCAAGGAAATCAGAGTACTTGATGCAGAGTGGATGGTATGGCTTGCATTTGGTGAATCCAATGTCGTCCTATGATGACATTGTAGGACTACTTGATGTCTAGAACGCTGAAACGCATATTGAAGCTGACTTTGTCTTTTCAAGATCCCACAGAAACTGGGAGTATGATTGTAGAAACCGTTATTTCAGAATGACTATTTCTACAAACCGCGAACACCACGCGCAGCGGAATTAATGGGTGTCCACGATTTGTGATTGGAAACATACCTTTGAAAATCGATTTAGATGTAATCTCTGAGAATCCAAGCTTTATGAAATCCGAAATCAACCCCTTGATCTTCTGTTGTATTCCTTTAGAATAGATTGGACGTTGTGTGGACAACGATCTACCAATCCCCTTCTTTCTCACAAAGCTAGATCCAATTTTGGATCTATCTTTCCTTGTCTCTTTTTCTAATACAGTGAATAGTGAATAGGTTAAATTCGGCCAAGAGAAAGAGTATTCTATTTATAGGCTACAACAGGGACCATGGGGAGAAATTAGGGTTGGGCCTTCTGACGGGCTTGGGCTTCCCATGTTCGCCCAGAACACACGACCCAAGTCCGATAACAAATGGCTTATTCCACTAAAGGACATTGTTGCACTACCGCCCTAATCCCAAATTACGTGTCAGCGTTTATGGGCTCCATATTATATGCTCATTGATCTCCCCGTATTTAAGATATCGAATGTCCGTTGATTAAGTCAAGTTACTGACAACTACATTAATCAACTTCTTATATCCTTGAGTAGTACCATCCAACCTCATTGTCATGTCGGAATAAATCCACCTGCAGGGTTTACATGACAATCTTTTTGAGCTCCTCAAGGGGACATCATCAACCCGACTTCCTGCGGGCCACAGATTCCTTCTATAATCAACAGCACACCTTACATACAATGTCATTACCCAATTCATCGAGTTTGTTGATTCACAAATGAATCTCACTCATTGATGATTTAAAGTAATATACAATGCACATAAGTGCCCGTTATTATATCCGGATTAAAAGGACAAGCATCCATCATAACAGAGGCGTTTGTTCTCTTATATAATCAGTATAAAAAGAAACAACCTCATGACAAGCATCCATTCACTTAAAACGAATGATTCTGTTTGCCGGGCACATAGAATCTACCTTGACCCAATCATGAAAAGTAGCTGCAAACTGTGGGAAGTGTGTCTTCATGATTCGCAGCGATGACGATAAAAGTATATCGATCCCGAAAAGTGCAAGCTCGTTTCAGGTTGGAGATAACACAACCTAAGATGTTAAATAATGTATGACCTTGCCAGCGATTCTTGAGAAGACGACGCGACCTCATTGGCAGTAGAAAAATGCTAATCTCCCATAATGTTCAGGAGAACAAATAACATCGCAGTCCCCATGTTCATGGTCATGCTTGCTAATGGAATGGTGATGTCACGCCATGGCACATGGCCATTTCCTTCTTTTTTAATCTCTAGACCATCACCATAAGAGTCGCGAAATGCTTGCCACTGAAAGGAACGGTAAGAATTATGATAGATGTAATCCCCGGCAGCGGCGCCATTTTGATATCCACTTTTACTATGTTAGAGATTGTCTCTTCTAATTCTGACAAAAGTGCAATTTCAAAGTTTCCTTACTCACAAAATTTCGTGTTCATATAGTTGGAGTAAAGATTCAATCTAACCTAAAGTCTAGGACAACTACAACTTGGTTTTACTCTTAGGGGAACTAGTGAGTAAGTTTAAATACTAATACTAGGTTTCTTTTCTACACAAACATAAAAAAATTAAGTTTTAAGTGAATGCAACTAAACACAATACGATTTATTAAAAGAAAATATGGAGAGTTAAACCTCCTCATGTGAAGTTAACTTTTGTTGTTAATTTTAATAAGTTTATTTTATTCTTCCTAGAACTCATAGACAAGTCTAATAGAAGAAAACTTGATCCCTAACATGTATAGCTCATCTCTAAGCTCATACATGCTAGCAAGTGGAATCAAAGCAATGACTTATCTCTAAGCTCATCACTTTGATCCCTAACTAGACACTATACCAACTATCATTTTGGGATAGGGTGTAGGTCTAGTTGTTCTTCCTAAACAACCCACCAAACCAATAACAAAGATTTTTCCCTCACATGAGTTTGATCACAAGGGGAAGTTAGCTCATGATCATTGGGATGAAGGATTACAAGTTAGAAAGTATAAAAAGAGAGAGAGAAAAAGGAAAAAGAAGACTAATTATCTAACTCACTTGCTTTTGATTTATTTTCAACTAGAAGAAAACCAAAGTTTCCTCCATTAAAACTATTACAAGCTTTTCTTACAAAAACTAAAACTAAATAATAAAAATGGCTAAGGAACTAAAATAATACAAGGTAAGGAAAAGAAGTCAAGGGAGTAAATGGAGTGTCCCCTTCTCCATATGAAAGACATCTCATTTCCTCCCATGTGAAACATCAAACTACATTTACTTTATTTTTATCCACCACATTAAAACAAAGTGACACCTTGCCTTTTTTTCACTATTAACACCTAATCTAATTAATTACATGCAAGGTGTCAACTTTGCACCAATAATTTGTCATTTTTGTCTTGACATGCTCCATGATTGATAACTCATCCAATCTTGTGGGCCTGCATAGTGGGTCCTATGTGTAGTCCAGTGGCGGTCCGGTCTTTGAGCAATTTTACAACTTCCCCTATCGTAGAGTTCATCGCCTCGATTGTGCGAAAGAAATCACTTGTCACATTCGAATCCTGGTTCAAGAGGTAGGAGCTTCGGAAGTTTGATGCTTCTGTGCGGATTTGGAAAAATTCATATATATATCGTTCCTTGTGCTTTATCGCAGGTTTAAACCATATTTTCATTTTACTGCGAATACCTGCAAAAGTATGAAAACATATTTATTTCATGATTATTAAACACATAGTTAACCAAATTTATATGTCTCAACGGGGTTTCATAATACATTTTGGGTGCTTATCACACTACCCCAAACAAAGACTTTGCTTGTCCTCAAGCAAAGAAGAGACATTAAAACAGATAAGTGGCCAAAAATGTGTAGTCCTAACTAATTCTCGTTTTCGCAGAGTGCGGTTACATTGACCATATACGCAACAAGGCCTTAAACCACTAGGAATTCCCTAGTGGGCCGAGTTATAACCTCGTGAGTTTTTCTAGAGAAGATACTCACAAACTTCATTTATACTACAACGACTTCGATGATGAAAAACTCGTTTCCTAAATTAATCTCAGATATCCATACATCTCCTTAGCAGGGAACGAGGATTGATTTCTTTGAAACTCAAGTTAATATATATTCAATAATTAAAACATCTACATATGATCATGCATGCAGTGAACTTTTCATTGAAATGTACTAGCAGGGTTGTTTCTGAATCCTTTGAAGAGTGTACCTAAATGGGTTATCACAGGTATGTGTCAAAACACAATTTCACTAAAAAATTTCCACTTAGGTTTTGTTAACTCCAGTGTGTAGTGGGCACACGTTTCCTCACATCTCAATGACAGTTAGAGGAGCCGATGTCGATCAATCACGTCTACTACTTATTATCACACCACCCTACTCCTAATTGAGCTAGAGGTCTTTATTAGGTATTGTGGGGCTTAGGTGATAGTGTACAAGAAAATGGAAATGGATAATCAAAATTTATGAGTATGAGAGAATAGGGTCTTCATATATTTACACTAGAGAAATCCTTGTTTTCTTTCCTTCTTCTAACTGAGTTTTCCAACCTTGTTCTTAAGCCTCTAATGGATTTTTTTTTTTTTTTTTTTCTAGATGGCTTAAGTTTATGAAACTATTTTTCTTTCCTGAAGCAAGTAACTGACTTTTATTTGGGACAAGTCTTTCTCTTTATTCTTTCCACATTTCATCCTATTTCTCATACTCATCACTTAGGTAGGTTCTTTTATTTGGTTTAATAGACGGGTAAGGAATTTTTTTGGTGAAAGTGAAAGGTTTGATAAAAGGTTCAGTGGAGTGACTGGCGGTAAATTTGTAACAGGTAAGAATTTTTAGTTATGTCGATCCAAAGATGGCCTAAATTCTCACCTAAGGTTCGGGTGGTGATCAAGTAAGTAGATGCGTGATTTTCTCTAATCGGAAAAACTACTCCTTTGTGTCATCACACACAAATCACTCATGTCAAGGTTTTTTGTTAGATTCTCACAGGATTTATAGTTTAAGTAACTAACCATTAGTTCCAGAAACTTACTGCTATGTACAATCGATGATACTCAGTACATGAATGTTCATGAAAAGATGTATAAACTATTGCATATGTATTATCTTAAGTTTCTTAAAAACAAATCCTAATTCGGATACTAATGTGAGATTTCTAGACAATTTTCATCATTGAAAAGGAAACAAGACTTTGTCACTAAGTACAATTATTAACATGAAAATAAAAACTATATACAGGTTACAATTTGCCTAATATTTGCTATAGGGTTAAAGCACCCCCAACAGAATGATGCTTAGTCCTCGAAGTATCAATAATTAAAGAGAGAAAGTACTTGAGAACCGTGAGTAAAATTAGGGCTAGATTGCTGGAACAAAAGGTTGGAGAACATAATATATTATTCAGAAAGAACAATAAAATGTTCAATAGCACACTAAACATAGCACATGAAATAGTGAAAAACAATAGCATACGAAACATGAAAAACAATAGCACACCAAACATGAGGTTTAGCTAGATATATGTACAATGGCAAACTCAAATTTACCTGAAGGTCTAGCGTCCTCTTTAAGGAAATGCATTTCCTTAGCATCGCGCCAAAAGATAATAGTCTGCCAAATTTCTGCCCATTCTTCGTCTCCAGATTTCCTCAAATGTTTCTTCATATTTTCATCCTTCGAAACAACGAACATGCCTCGTGTATCGGAATGGGGGCTTCCATTGCGAAACCTCAATGAATCCATGATTACGTTTTGTCGCACATAGAATCTACCTTGACCCGATCATGAAAAGTAGCCGCAAACCGTGGGAAGTGTGTCTTCATGATTCGCAAGCGGTGACCGTAAAAGTATATCTTGATCCCGAAAAGTCGCGAGCTCGTTTGGGTTGGAGATAACACAACCTAAGATGTTAAATAATGTATGACCTTGAGCCGAGCGGTAATCAAGACAACGTAAGAAATTCCCTCATTGGCAGTAAAAAAATGCCAATCTCCCATAATATTCAGGAGAACAAATAACATCGCAGTCCCCATGTTCATGGTCATGCTTGCTAATGGAATGGTGATGTCACGCCATGGCACATGGCCATTTCCTTCTCTTTTAATCTCAAGACCATCACCATAAGAGTCGCGAAATGCTTGCCACTGAAAGGAACGGTAAGAATTATGATAGATGTAATCCCCGGCAGCGGCGCCATTTTGATATCCACTTTTACTATGTTAGAAATTGTCTCTTCTAATTTTGACAAAAGTGCAATTTCAAAGTTTCCTTACTCACAAAATTTCGTGTTCATATAGTTGGAGTAAAGATTCAATCTAACCTAAAGTCTAGGACAACTACAACTTGGTTTTTACTCTTAGGGAACTAGTGAGTAAGTTTAAATACTAATACTAGGTTTCTTTTCTACACAAACATAAAAAAATTAAGTTTTAAGTGAATGCAACTAAACACAATACGATTTATTAAAAGAAAATATGGAGAGTTAATCCTCCTCATGTGAAGTTAACTTTTGTTGTTGATTTTAATAAGTTTATTTTATTCTTCCTAGAACTCATAGACAAGTCTAATAGAAGAAAACTTGATCCCTAACATGTATGGCTCATCTCTAAGCTCATACATGCTAGCAGGTGGAATCAAAGCAATGACTTATCTCTAAGCTCATCACTTTGATCCCTAACTAGACACTACACCAACTATCATTTTGGGATAGGGTGTAGATCTAGTTGTTCTTCCTAAACAACCTACCAAACCAACAACAAAGATTTTTCTCTCATATGAGTTTGATTAACTCCCCAAGGGGAAGTTAGCTCATGATCATTGGGATGAAGGATTACAAGTTAGAAAGTATAAAAAGAGAGAGAGAGAGAGAAAAAGGAAAAGAAGACTAATTATCTAACTCACTTGCTTTTGATTTATTTTCAACTAGAAGAAAACCAAAGTTTCCTCCATTAAAACTATTACAAGCTTTTCTTACAAAAACTAAAACTAAATAATAAAAATGGCTAAGGAACTAAAATAATACAAGGTAAGGAAAAGAAGTGAAGGGAGTAAATGGAGTGTCCCCCTTGTTTTGTTTTCTTCTCCATATGAAAGACATCTCATTTCCTCCCATGTGAAACATCAAACCACATTTACTTCATTTTTATCCACCACATTAAAACAAAGTGACACTTTGCCTTTTTTTCACTATTAACACCTAATCTAATTAATTACATGCAAGGTGTCAACTTTGCACCAATAATTTGTCATTTTGTCTTGACATGCTCTATGATTGATGACTAATCCAATCTTGTGGGCCCGCGATAGTGGGTCCTATGTGTAATCCATGGGTCCTCCGGTCTTTTGAGCAATTTTACAACTTCCCGCCTTCGTAGAGTTCATCACCCTCGATTGTCCGAAAGCTCTCACTTGTCGATTCGAATCCCTGGTTCAAGAGGTAGGAGCTTCTGAAGTTTGATGCTTCTGTGCGGATTTGGAAGAATTCATATATATGTCGTTCCTCGTGCTTTATCGCAGGTTTAAACCATATTTCCATGTTTATTGTGAATACCTGCAAAAGTATAAAAACATATTTATTTCATGATTATTAAACACATAGTTAACCAAATTTATATGTCTCAACGGGGTTTCATAATACACTTTTGGGTGCTTATCACATAACCCTATTAATGATATCACCCATTGGGTCGGCTCTTGAGCCGTTGAACCCGTACAGAGGAGCAATTGGGTCTATAAAGACTGACTTGGGCATGTTCATCTCCTAGATGGTATGGTAGAACAAAATGTCGCACGAACTACCAAGGTCAATCAGAACATGCTTGACTATCCAGTCACTGATTTTGACATGGACTACTAGTGCGTCATTGTGCGGGAGGCAAACCTTGTGGAGGTCGGCCTCTGTAAAAGTGATGTCACGAAATGCGCGCGGCAACTGCGCATGGAGCGGCCCGCCCGGGAAGAGAAATGGTAAACTTCTTGAAGGGCGCCAACGCACCTTATTTTCTCTCTGGACGATGTTACTGAATCATCTGGAAACGTTATCATATGAATGGTTCTGTCATTGTCACGATCTGACAAGTGCTGATGTCACTCATGGCGGGAACGGTCTCTGGGACGTCCTCTGCTGCAGGAGCGAGCTTGAACATTGTGGCGATCATGGCGGGGTGGAGTTCTACTACGCACCCTACAAGCCATAAGTTTATGGCGAAGATCACCATCGGCGATGTTGGTGTAGTTATTGATATGTCTTGCTTCAATGAGGTCGTGAAGGTAATGCTTTAGCCCCCAGCACGCATCAGTCTCGTGACATTTTGCTCGGTGGAAAGCACAGTAAGGCTTGTCAGGTCGATCTGCTGGTTGCCGTACAT
This sequence comes from Coptis chinensis, assembly GCF_015680905.1. Classification (NCBI taxonomy): domain Eukaryota; kingdom Viridiplantae; phylum Streptophyta; class Magnoliopsida; order Ranunculales; family Ranunculaceae; genus Coptis; species Coptis chinensis. The sequence goes on from NC_141462.1 coordinate 8,852,458, forward strand.
CAGGTCGGTAGTATGCAGCTCGCTTGATCTTGTCCAGTATGTAACTGGGAGATCGTGTGAGGACAGCGAACTCTCGATTGTTGTTTGTTCTGTTCCCCGACTTCTGTTCCTGCGGTCTGGACTGCTTTTTGGTAGGTGGGGCGTCGTCGGAGATCGCTGCTACTTCCTGTACTTTTGTTAGGCTGTGACGTTTCAGGCCTTCTTGTAACTTAATGTACTTGTCTACTCGAGCGTATAGCTCGGACAACGTTTCTAAACGCTCTTTCATCAGCGACCTGGAGAGGTCTGTGTTGCGCACTCGACAAGCGTTGGAGAATGTCAGTGTGGCAAAGGATTCTTTAAGACCACTCTCCATGCATAACAGTTCAGCTTTGAACCAACCTAGGAATTGGCAAATGGTTTCATCTTCACCAAATGATAGCTAGAAGAGTGAATCGAGATCAGCCTTCTTACGTCTATTGTGGATGTACTGACTAGCAAACAGATCGGTGAGTTGCTCGAAGGTCTTTATCGAGTCTGGCTCGAGTGAAAAGAGCCAATCGAATGCGCCATCTTCGAAACTGGCAGGAAACAAACGACAATGACGATGATCAAACTCCGGTGCACTATAGAGTGCAAGGCTTTGAATATAACGAGCTACGTGCTGACCAGGACACGTGCTGCCATCATACATCGAAAACCGTGGTTGGACGAAATCTAGGGGAGAAGCTCTACTAAGTACCTCAGCAGTGAACGGGGACGCTCGGTATGTCTTCATCATTTTTTGAACGATTTGGGTGGTGTCTTTCTTAACTGCACTTTGGTCGATCCGTTGTGACAGTTCGTTAATCTGTTGATTAACCTCGCTGATGCCATCCTCTGCTAAGGCACCTGGTGGATTTTGCGTGTCTACTTGTGCACGTAATATAACATTCTCCTGCCTGAGTAGGGTGATTTGCTCGTCCATCGTTCCTAACTGACCTGCTAGACTCTGGATCTGAGCTTCGAGGTTTGCCATGCTTTGTGGGCTTGAGAATTTTTCTTTTTGGTTTTAAGGTTTGGGAAGTGGTTTCTCAAGAAGTTGAGACCACAGACAGTGCCAATATAAAGGAGCGTTTTAGTTCACCTTTACATACAAGGTAAGTGGGAGATGGGGATTGAATAAGGTAAAGACCAAGTTTGTTGCTAAGCGAACTGCCTACGTATCTTCTCTTGATTCTGGGGGGAGAGAAGAATCAGGTCTGACGTAGTTCATGTAGGTGGTATTTATAGATATTGAGGGTACAAATCCACGAGACACGTGTACTGCCATGCACAAGTGTGGGGTGGAGATTAAGAATGAGTATTAGGTTAGCTTTGGTAGGAATTATGTGATGATTGGGAGTGGTTGTAGTAGTTCGTTTATCACGGTGATTGAAAGTACATGTATGGCTCTGGTAATGATTGCTTCTGGATAAGGGATGGTGTCATCAGATGAAGCATTCTATTTGAAGTCGTCTGTTCGACCTGTGATATCTTGTAGCGAGCTGAGATGGACCACCTACATGAAGCGAGCTCAACACGAAGCGATCTTGGGGGCAAGAATGAACACGTTCTTAATATTCCTGAATGAGAATATTACTCCCTCACAAATAGATCACTTTATCCAAACAAGAGCTTTGTTGTGCCACATATAGGCCTGTAGCCTGACTATATTGTTCGGAAAAGCTACGTGATCAAAAGTTACCTAACCGATTGCGAACCACCGTACCCACTTAAATTATCACATCAGCTGTGAAGTACCTTCTTATTAACTTATCGCTGATTCATGTCATGCTACCCTTCTTACTTCTACATGGATGAAGATTAACTTTGCAAGTGGGACAGGAAACAACAGGTATAGTCACAAAAAGCTCCCTGTTGGAAGCTAAGGACTACCTAGCAAGCTGAGATCAAGTTTATATACTACTGCAATAGCTACAAAAAACTCCCTGTTGGAAGCTAAGGACTACCTAGCAAGCTGAGATCAAGTTTATATACTACTGCAATAGCTAAATAGGTTAACGTCATACATGTACGCATAATATGTTTATATGCATAAAATACATACTCAGCTTAATACAAAACACAAACAGTCTAACCTAAGAGCTTAACTGAGATTCTTTATGCAAATTGTATAGACTGCAAAGTTAGACGCATGCACAAAACACAAGAGTATGTATATACCGGCACGCAAAGTTGCATGTATAAACTAGATTGGTGTCAACTATCTTAGGTCGCTTGATAGTTGACAGGGCACTAGAGCTCATAAGCTTCTTTGAACATCCAACTACGACAACAGTATATATTTAAAGTTCGGAGAAACAAAAATATGAGAAGAATCAACAACTTCAAGAGGAGAGAAAACTTAGGGAGTGTTCCAATCAGTGCTATCTTCGTTGACAAGATGTGACCACTTGGTCCTTCCACTACGCCCAAAGTGTTTGACCTGCATGACCTTGAGCAATATGGTTTTATTCAACTTATCTTCTCCAGTAGGGGCAGAGTAATCCCGAGTATAAATATTGTCGGCACCAGCTGTAGCAGCACGATCATCTGCATCCGATTGAAAGAAAGCACCCTTGTGGAAATATTTCTGCCTGAACCTCCATTTCTGCTTGGGTTGGGAAAGAGGCTTAGGATTCTTCCTCTCCCATTCCCTTCTTTCTTCCTCAGTCATGTTTCTCACCTTGTCAATCTCTTCTTTCTCCTTCATCAATGCTTCTCGGTCTTCCCTATCTCTCTTAATCCTCACAATTCTCTCTCTGAACTTCCACGCTTCATACTCCTCTGCCTCATTCAACTCATCATCTGTTTCGACATCAGCAGCATTAGCATCCAATTCCAAATTCTTCTGAATCTGTTCGTCCTTTCTAATCTCAGCGACAACAATCTGCTTAGTTTCAATCTTCCTTTCTTCCAACCTCCTCTTAGCCATCTCCTCAAGAGCAAGTTCCTCCTTCTCAATCCTTGCACGTTCAGCAATTGTATCCCTCTCAGAATTGGGAACAAAAACAGCCTTCTCCCTTGCAGTACCTGTTAACTCCTCTTCCAAATCCATCTCATACTCCGAGGACTCCTCTTCATCCTCCTCCTTATTATCATCTTCCACGGGAAGAAGCTGCGTTTCTTCATGCTCCCTCTGAAGCAATTTCTCTTTAATACTCCGTCTCCTCTCTTCCAACGCCTCCTCATCGTCTTCCTCTACATCTTTCCTCTCATTCTCTTCCTCAGTAGTCGAAACAATCTCCGCCTGTCTAATACGCCTATGGTCATCCCTAATTTCATCCTTACTATCTACCCTACTTTCCCTTAACCGGCGCAACCTAGGGTCATCTCGCGTATCAACTTGCCCACCATCTTCATTACGAGGAAATACTTCTTCTAATGCAACTGCCCTATTACTAGTCCTTACTTCCCCTTCTTCTTCGACACTGTCTGCCCATGCTGGAGCTTTACCAGGCCAATATCTCTGAACCTTAGTTCGTCCAATTTTACCTCTAAGTTTATCCCTAATTGATAAAACAGTATCACTAACACCCGCTGGAACAGACATTCTTTTTTATTGATCTGTATAATCTTCAGAACCCCCAAACTTAAAATTCCAAATAACAAAGCCCTTAAATTTTACCGAATTTTTCTTGATCCGGAGAGAGTGGTTTTCAGAACTTTGCACCGTTCGCTTGTTTCCAATTCTATCAGTTTGTGCCGAATAAGTATTTAAAAAAGTTGGGATGCAATTAGGATTGGAATGGAATGTGGATTACGTAAAGAAGTTGTGGCGGTGGTCTGACCAAAGAGTTCACCAAATCATATGCACAAATCAAACGAGCACCGCCATAAACAAACTCAGTATTTTTGGCGCATAATTTAAGAGTAACCATCTCCTAATTAACAATGTCAAACATCTCTATAAAAATTGAATCAAATTCGAAATCTTCACCCAATTTATTGTTCGACCATCCGTTACTGCTGATATTATATGTACTATGTAGAATGCTACCAGTTACCTGTTCACTTGCAGTTCGAAGATCCATTAGTGTGGACGAAAAATGTTGTGCTTTTATCCTCTCCTACTGTTGTTGCTGCTTATGTTTTCATCATGTATTTTCTTTTCACTGACAAATAATACAACACCATATGCAATGAAATTTTGATCCTAGATATTTTGGCAGATACTGTTGACAGATTTGTACGCAAATAATTTACAAAATTTGAACAAGAAATCTACTGCTGATCTCTGAAAAAAATCAACAATATAGCAGTGGATAATATGAACAAACGACGCAGTGAACATTCTGGTAGTCTACAAAATACAGGTGTTTGTAACCGGTATCTAATATAGTTAAATGAAAAAGTACAATCGATCAAGAATGCCAACACAGACTTGGAGAAGGCTATGACTGTGCAAAAATTTATTGTTCTAACAAAGCATAGTGCAGTACAACACCACAAGTGGCATCATATTTTCCGCAAGTCATATATCAGTCAGCTGACACCTCCAGTTGAGTATCAACGGGACTCCCAGTCTTTCATCTTCTTACTTCCCTTTGGTTTCTCTATCGGTGCATTCATACCGGCCATCTTGGCATTGTACTTCGCTCGAAGAGGATCATTATATGTCCATCTGCATTACAATACAAACCAACTTCAAAACAGGACTTTAAACAGAAGACATAATTTCCAACCAAAAAAAAACAGAAACCTACAAATAAACTTATAAACCAGGTCTGATATGTTAAAGGGAATGGTTATATGAACTTCACCTTATCAACTCCAAAGTTACTCCACCACTAATTACAATGAAGTAGAAGCTAATTTTTGGTGGAGATGTTCTCCACAAAATGGAGATAATCCTCGCAAAAAACCAATTCATTTGAAGATGTACAACCTCGTCAAAAATAAATTAGAATGTTATGAAATTATCCTACGGCCCATATTTGTGTAATTTCAGTACAACTTTTGACAAGGTTAAACAGATTCAATTTAGCTGATTTTTTGTACGGATGTTCTCCATCATGTGATGTATATCTCCACAAAAAATTAGCTCTCAATTCATCTTATAAGTCCACTATTAGGAGTGGAGTAACTTTGGAGTCACTATAAGGTGGAGTTCATATAACCATCCCCATTGTTAAATATATATATAAGTAAGGCGTTTAGATAAGTCACTGACTCGAACCAATAAACAAGAGTTTGGGTATACCACATGCTTTAGCCTGACTATGTTGGGCTCCTTCTGAGCATTTTATGTGTAGATGGGAGTCTCTCATGTTTTTAGTGGATCTTTGTAATCGTTTAGAGCTTTCTTTTTCAGTTGTTTCTCATAGGAGACTTCTTGTATTGGTTTTGATATCTCATCCTAACCTAAATGTATTATTTTTGTTTCATATATATATAAAATATATCTATTTACCAATAAAAAAATAGATGGAGGATGAATAATTACAGAACCCATGATTTCCAGCATCACTAAAATTTTCTTTTAACAGCGAAGTGATTATATGTCAGTGGTGAAGAAGGGACACAATTCCAAGTTGTGACTTCACCCTATGCAGTCAAATACGCACCTATGCCCATCTAGGCCTGACAATAGGCTCTAAGGACTAGGCTCGCAACTAAGGGCGCCTACGCTTACCCACTGTGCCAGCACCTTTAACTGCATACCTTCAACCCCTAAACAACCTCATCAACTTAGCTGTGATGTAGCTTCTTTACTTATTGTTGATTCATTTCTTACAACCCTTCTTCCTTCTACAAGGATGAATGCTAATTTTGCATGTAGGACAGAAATTAGAATACAAAGAGATCCCTGCTCAAAGCTAAGGAATAAGGACCACCTAAAAAGCTGAGACTTTGACAATTTATAAACTTCATACTTGTAGACATTGTCAAACACACATATCTTCTTATATGCACATAGTACATGGCTCCTTTACTAAAATCCACAATCAGCTTAACAAAGGAGCTCATCTGAGGCCTTTCATGCAAAATGTATAGACTGCAAATTTAGATGCATGCAAAATATACAGAGTATGCATATGATGCTTAATAATTGACATAGCAAAACAGGACTACATACTTGGAAGCGTACATATTGCAAATTCGGGGAAACAAAAATAAGTAAAGAGTCAATAACTTCAAGAGGAGAGAAAACTTACGGAGTGTTCCAATCAGTGGTATCTTCGTTGACAAGATGTGACCACTTGGTCCTTCCACTACGCCCAAAGTGTTTGACCTGCATGACCTTGGGCAATATGGTCTTATTCAACTTATCTTCTCCAGTAGGGGCAGAGTAATCCCGGTATAAATATTGTCGGCACCAGCCGTAGCAGCACGATCATCTGCATCCGATTGAAAGAAAGCACCCTTGTGGAAATATTTCTGCATGAACCTCCATTTCTGCTTGGGTTGGGAAAGAGGCTTAGGATTCTTCCTCTCCCATTCCCTTCTTTCTTCCTCAGTCATGTTCCTCACCTTGTCAATCTCTTCCTTCTCCTTTATCATTGCCTCTCTGTCTTCCCTATCCCTCTTAATCCTTGCAATCTCTCTAACCTTCCACGCTTCATACTCCTCTGCCTCATTCAACTCATCATCTGTCTCGACATCAACAACATTATTAGCATCCAATTCCAAATTCTTCTGAATCTGTTCATCCTTTCTAATCTCAGCAACAACAATCTGCCTAGTTTCAATCTTCCTCTCTTCCAACCTCCTCTTAGCCATCTCCTCAAGAGCAAGTTCCTCCTTCTCAATCCTTTCACGTTCAGCAATTGTATCCCTCTCAGACTTTGGAACAAAAACAGGTTTCACCATTGCAATACTCGTTGACTCCTCCTCCGAATCAGTCTCATACTCAGATTCCTCCTCGTCAACTTCATCCTCCTCGTCCTCGTCTTCCACCGGAAGAAGCGCCGCTTCTTCCTGCTCCCTCTGAAGCAACTTCTCCTTAATCCTCCGTCTCTTCTCCTCCAACGCTTCCTCATCCTCATCCTCCAAATCCAACCTCTCCTGCCTCTCATTCTCTTCCTCAATAGTCGAAACAATCTCCGCCTGTCGAATCCTCCTATGATCAGCCCTAACCTCATCCTTATTATCCACTCTACTCTCCCTCAACCGACGCAACCTAGGGTCATCTCGTCTATCCCCATCCCCACCGTCTTCATTTCTCGGAAACACTCTCTCTACCGCAACCCTATTACTAGTCCTTAACTCCCCTTCTTCTTCGACATCGTCTGCCCAATCAGGGGCTTTACCAGGCCAATATCTTTTAACTTTAGTTTGTTGAATTCTACCTCTAAGTTTATCCCTAATTGATAATATAGTATCACTAACACCCGCTGTAACAGACATTTTTGGTGATATAAATGAAACTAACGTATGCCCAAATTGAAAAAGCTCAAAACAAAGCGTAGATTTTACCCGAATGTGGAGATAGTGTTGTTTTTCAGTTCCATAGATTGTTGTGGTTTGAATTGAATTGTATGATTATGTTTGAAACGAGGATTCGAAAAGTGAGAGAGTGGATTAAAAGAGTGTTGACAAAAACCCTAACCCTAGAAAGTGGAGAAAATTTCCTAATTCTGACGAAAGAGATTGAGTGGTTTTAAAAAACGGGTGTTGATTGTGTGGGACTTGGGCTTATTATGGTGGTCCCTCGGGCAATTTCAGGGTTGTTGACTTGATGCGTTTTGTCAATTGGGCTTTGGGCTTTCACATTAAGAGCATTCCCAATGCAGATGAATATGGTGGGTTTGTGACTTTATTCACCTTTTTTTTGTTCAAAATATTTGCGCAATGCAAAGGTAAATATGGTGGTGACTATTTTCCCAAGTCAAAACGAAAGTGAAACCTTCAACCGAGATAGTGGCTGAGTTGTGAACTTCGGATGGGATGTTGGATTCCGTCTCGTGTGTAAGTTTTTTTTTTAAATGAGTTTTTTTTTCGAACGGAATGTTTCATTCCGTCTCGCGTGATTTTTCAGTTTTTTTTTTTTAATTTCAGACGGGATGTTTCATTTCGTCCGGAGCGTTTTTTCGATTTTTACGTCCAGACGGAATCTAACATCCCGTCCGAGATTAATATTCACCCTTGCATTGGACAACCTCACCTTGTTTTTCACCAAAACGGTAGAAATGATGAGAAATACTACCTACGTAGAGGTGAATAATAGTCGATTAGGAATGCTCTAACCGGACTGTTTTCACCTGGGTATCAAGTGAGTGTTCACTATCAGAAAACTTGTTTCACTTCTCTTTACAATTAATACCAGGCCCATAGATACATGGCCCTAACACACAATTTACCTTATCCAGATATATCGTTGCATCATATCAAGACGTTGTTGCTCTGGTTCCAAGTGTTGAACTGTTATTGGGACTATATGGGATCTTATACTCACGTTGTAGAATAAACTTATCGATTTAAAAAAAATAAAAATATTCCAATCAGTAATTGGGAGTTTGTACTTGGGACATGTATTCCTTGGTAGCCGATGGTTATCATATTTGGCACAAACCAAGTATCAAAATGGCGATTATCTATTTCTTGTAGACAAATGACATATGTTTTGTACCAACAAAATTTTGCGATTGTCCCATAGTTTCAACTTTCAAGTAGGGTCGAAGATGTTTATACATTACACATTCTTTTGTGTCGGGGTCGGTTTTTGTTAGTTGGAAATTAATTGGAAAGAGTGTTGTAACTAGTACGTATTGTTATGTGAGTTAAGGCAGAATTAGGTGATTGGATATTTAAATATGGGACAAATGAGAAAAATTGAGTTAAGAGACGGGACTATGTGTGGGATATTAAAGCGCGATGGCGAGTTGATGTGGGATATTGTTGAGTAGTTTTAGGTTGCGACATTTGGCATAAGATCTAGATATCTAGATCGAGAATTTATAGATTGTGATATAATGAATCATTTAGGATTTAATTGGCATTTGGACACAGATTTGACGGTTTGAGTTATGGTTAAAATGTTTCATACACTGTGGCAGTTCAATTCTCATCCCAATAAGATTGTTTTGATTTTGATCTAAAAAGATGATTTATGGGGTTAATTGAAGGTGGTTAATGAAGTCAAAAACAAACCCAAAAAAATGGTTTGTTTTTTACCAGTATACATATAGGCCACATTTTAAGAGATTGCCTTTCGGCTTCCAAAAACTCAAGAGACGACTCTGGCACCAAGACAACCAAGCATTAAAAAAAGGAAAATAATAAGGAGAGATCATTCTCTCTAAATTTAGTGCGCATTTTATATTGGCCGTTGGATGACATAATCATACGGTTTGGTGTGGTTTGTCAGTTGTGGGCCATGCAACAATCTCGATCTTGAGAAGGAATTTCTCCATCCAACGGCCATTTGCCTTGATCTCTCCAAAATTTAGAGAGAATGATCTCTCCTTATCACGACTCTTAAAAAAGAATAGTTTGAAATATTTCTTTTCATAACCTGTACCAAAACCGCTATATATGACTTTTAACAATAATTTTATAATATGCCATAAAATATTATAATAAACTCATCAAGTCAAAGTGCACCTACAAAAAATATATAATCAACAATTGTTCTGCTAGACTCCCTATCATCATTACAATAGGCTGTCTCAAATCGAGTATGGTGTTGTGTCGATAACAAAGTAAGTACTCTATGCTGATCCCTCAAATCGTCTAAAAGTGTTCCAGTTTGAAAGTAGTTGATGTCCCGACTACAAAATGCATTGCAACTATGAGTTATATTACTTATCTCTACTATTAGTATAACCTATAATGATTGTGGCATCTTAAATTCATCCGGGTATTTTGCTTACGCATAGTACCCCTGAATAAATACTTAATAAAAAACACCCATATAATATTTAGAAGGGTTGTTTCGTCTTTTTGGCCCTTTGCAAATTTAATGTACCCATTTTGTCCTTAAATTGAAATATTTTTTAACACTTTTGAATAAGAGTAATTGGTCCTTTCATGTGGTCGTTAATTAAAATTTCAAATCCACGCCTCTTATTTTGAATTGTACGCACAATAAATATGATTAATTGGCTTTAATTAGCAAAAAAAAAATGAAAAGACTGAGTACGTTATGACTTCTCTAATAGAGAGAGAGAGTACACACTGTAAAGTCTTGAATTATTATTAAGGGTATTTTTGTAAATTTCATATTAAATCTAGGGTCGTTTATGTAAATTGGTCGTCGGGTTTATATTTCAAACGTACGTAACTTAAGGAAACTTAACTCCGACTCTAAGCCCCGCTAGATGAGCAAATCTTATCTAAAAATTTGACCAAAAATGGCGGTTAGCGGTTTTTAGCGTCTGGCCGCACGAAGTTAACGACTTTACACGCATGAGTGGGTTATTGTTATAGCCTGCGATGAGATAGAATATAGAAGATTAAATTTAGCGGGATGGGCCGAAAAATAATCAAGACGCTAAGTCGAATTAGTGGGGGTTAGAAGTTAATTAGGACCTTAAACTTAAATTGGAATATATTGGGTTTGGGCCTAAATATATCGGCCCAAATATAACGAAAATCGCGAAACAGGAAAAACAAAAGAAATCGGCCAAACCAAAATCGCGAAACCAAATTCTCTTCTTCTTCCCCAATTTTCGCACCCCTTTTAAAAACCCTAGGAGAGAGAAACCTAAATTCTCTCAATTCCCATCGATTCAACCCTCAATTCTTCACACTCCAACCTAGAAACACTAAACTGAAGTGGGAGAATTCGAAATCTCCTTGAAATTCGAGCATACCGAAGCAAAATCGCGGCGACAGGTGAGTTAATTCCTCTCCAATCGATAGTGTAAACTTGATTTAGATTTAATAGGGGTGTATGGATGGAATTAATTGAATAGGGGTGTTTGTAATGTCGACAGTAGCTGTTGGTGGAGATAGAGTGGAGCGATTTTGGTGGAGGAGAAAGCAAGGAACGATTTTTGCCGACTTGGTAAGAATTTTTGAGTTATTCACTCCAATTTCGAGATATTCATGTCGATTTATAATCTGTTAATGTGAATTTCGAGAGATTTATGTCGATTTATAACCTGCTTAAGACTTGAATGAGTAATGAGTGAAGGATAAAGAACACCCCCGATATTATTGTTAGATTTAATATGAATCGAAGGGCGTGGGATTGGTTGTAGTTGAAATTTGGACTTGGAATGGGGATGTGATAGGATTGGCGTCGATATGAGGGCCTGCCATGGCCCGAAATAGTCAATAGAGAGACCGTCCCGAATAACTAATTAAAAAATGGCCTGTAGCTCTGTTAACGGTAGTTAGATGAAAATTTATCCGAAACCCAATTCTTAACGTCGAGATTTCTTCTCGGCTTGCACTAGATAAGAATTCCTCGTTGTTCGATCAATTCTAACAACCGACGTATATGTATATCTTTGTTATAGGAGTGAATTCGAGTTGATTCGGTTAAGCGGGCTCGATTTAGTTAAGTGGGCTTGAGGAGAAGGAGCTTGCTAAGGTAGGAACCTACATACCAATATATGGTCCGCTTATTTTCATGCATGATTTGAATTGTTTAAATAGGAAATAGATAGTTACAGTATCAACCATGCATGTATATATGATATTCATGTTTTGCAATCAGTATTTCCTCGATATAAACCGTATATATAGATAGCTTTCGTGTGAAATGGTTTTTTTTTTTAAAATCGGGGTAGCGGAGATTTGTTTTCTTTGTTAAAAGAGAAAACTGGTTTTGGGAAGGGTTCGCGTCTCTTGTCTCAGTAAGGAGACAGAGAGATGGATTTTGTATGCGGGTGAGGATTACCCGGTTTTAAACTAGGTGGGAGGTTCGGATTGTTCCCTGATGGTTGTGTTATTTACGATGATTCGCCGTTTGGGAATCATCGGTTGTTATTTACTATGACTGGCCCGTTTGAGAGTCATAGGTTGTTTTTACTCGATAGTGGGAAATCCAGGAACTCACACCTACAGAATCAACAGTTTTAAAAGAAAAACTAAATATGTAACTAGAGTATTTAAAAAAAATCAGTAATACAAGTATATATATAGATATTACTATGCTTATCACGAGGGGATTTAGAAAAGGAATTGTGAATTCCTATAAAGAAGGAACTGTTGTCGCAATTCCGGAGACGGCAATTCGCTCTAGGATTCCAACTGTGGTGTACACCTTTCGAGGTGGTGGGCCACCTTTAAAGGGATGCATCACTGGATGTAGTCTGAGAATTCTTTTTCTACTTTTCTAGATAACCATGCTTGTACGTGTCACGTTGTATGGTGATTAGCTTGTGTGGGGTTACATGCTACCTCGATGAGGTTTAGACGCGAGGAGTGAGAGTTTAGTCCACTCCTGGATGTGTGTCGATCCCCGATCTGCGGTCTGGCAGTCGTCGAACGGTTGACCAATCGTAAGTTAGGTGACGTTCGCATGGGGGTCGTGGTCACAGGGCCCACCTGAGCCCTAAAAGCTTTGGGGATTTTGTGTGTACGAACACAACAACGGCATTTCAGCTCCCTGCCGGTAAAATCAGGAAAACAATGGTGCATGGTTCACACCGAAAGTATCAAACCGAGATTGCCTCGCGGATCGGGCCGAAATTACCGGTCGTCCCTCACCATTCTAATAGGATCACCGCCACAATAATTGTATGATGATTGTGAAAAACTATATTTTGTATATCAATGAAGCATGTCGAGATGATTTCTCTAGTTAGTGATGTATATATATAGTCACGATATTTGAATACTTTTATGGAAACCCCGCATGTTTTAAATGTTTTCTATAAGTAACTATTTATTGGCTATGTATGCTTTCTCTGGCATAGTTGTTTGCTCATCCTACTTAACATTTCCGACGAGCCAGGCGATTCTTGGAGGAGGTTTTTCCTAACCCTAGTGATGACGGTTATGGTGATTTGGGAGGATTTCCTTATGCTTGACGAGGACAATGAGTCAAGTTCATACTTTTGGTTGTATAGAGATAGTCTAGTCATTTTGGTTGTATATATATAGAGCTCAAGCTCATTTTGATGTATTTATTTGATGTATTGGAGTGTAGTTCATCATAAACATTTTGGGATATGTATATGGGCATCACAGTGGTGTATAGGGTGAAGATTTTGTATATATATGGTTGTTGGAAGGGTATTATGAAATGTCCAGGTTTATGACAGGTTTTAGGGTTTACGAATGTCGATTAAACAAAGAAAACTCTGCCGAAATTTCGGTAGAATTGTGATGGTGTCGGCCTCGAGATTCACTCATCGTCCTTGGGATGTGTGCTGGGGTTTCGGGGCGTGACACGCACCATAAATGCATTTAATTTAATTTTACTTTGGAAAAATGAAAAAACTAAAGACAGATAGAGAGAATCTAAAGGGAAAGAAACCCAAAATATATCTCTCTATTTCCGGTTATGTAGAAAATGTAAAAATTCCTCTTTCCTGACTTCGGATTTCAATCGGTCGAATTGATCTTATTCCTCTCTTCTCGCCTGCTCAAGAACCAAACCCCCCCCCCCCCCCTTAAGTCCACAAAATTCAAAGCGGCGAGCACTTGCTATTGAAGTGGGGATATTAAAGAAGATGGTGTATGGATGCCTGTTGATTCCTACACGGAGAAAACCCGTCGGTACTGCTTCATTGAGTACAATACAACTCAGGTTGGTATTCATATGTGTTTGTCTTTGAATTAACGTGAATCAGCAACTAATTTCAGTTTTGTTTTTCCAAAAGAATTGGTATTTTGTATAAAATACTATGTGTTTATATTTCTATGGGAAATTTTAGGTGGTGAAGATGTCATATGAAGTTTTTAATAGTGATACGATTGATTCATGTTTTTTTAGCAGAATATTTTCTACAAAAGATATATATATATATATATATAATATATATATATATATATATATATATATATATAAGGATGGTTATGTTATGTTCATCTTTCTAATTAAAAGATAATCAAACGTACCATTATGGTATTTGGTGATGCTGACTTTCCTGTCGTAAACTATCACGTTATGATCTTAGATATGCAATCAAGCATTCGCCTTTGTCTTCCCACCTAATTGATCTGTTTTGAAGATTGATGTAGTTTACTTGTGTTGAATTGATTTAAATTATAATTTTATGGTCTTACTGCATTGATAGTAATCACTTTGTTATAATTGTCCCACTGAATTTTTCGTTTCTTAAATATGGATTTCAGGAGCCTGAGCTTGCGAAAGAAAAGTCACATGGCTACAAACTTGGCAAGGAATATATTGCCGTGAACTTATTGGATGACTTTGACAGGTTCATGAAAGTTCCAGATGAATGGGACCCTCCCGAAACCAAGACATACACACCTGGGGTAATATTTATAATCTGGCTCATGTGCATTATGTAATAAGCATTTCTCTTTGGGTTGGCCATTTCTCTTTTGGAAGAGAAAATCTTGTATTAGGTCCTGTGTTTGATATGAGCGCATTGATATGAAGATTTACATGTATAGTTATATGGTGCTCAAAGGTTTAGTCTCTGGTTCTTTTTTGGAACTTCAAAATGTTCCCTTTTCCTCTTTGTTTGATACTAGAGATTACCTGTGCTTGTAAGCGTTATCACACTGTAGATATAGTTATCTCAATTTATAGTCACAGAAGTCTATGGGCTAGAAACTCTGTGTATACATTTTAAATTCTACAATTGATTTTGGCTTAACTTATTCAGTATAGCAAAAAGAAAAATTCCTGGAGTCGACTCTGTGACCGCTAGGACCGGTTCCAAGACATAGAAATATTGACTATGAATCTACATGTTAAGCTAATAACGTCAAAAGTCTAAACACATCTTGAGAAATGAGAATGCGTTAAAACTATTGTGTGTCTAAAGCTAATTTTTATTTATATCTTTTAGTGCCGTAAGGTTTCACCCTTTTTTTTATATATGTGGGCTAATTATGGGGCGTGTCTTTGATATCTAAATGACTAAATAAGATAATAGTCATGATATTTGCGTAGTTGGGCATCCTGTCACCTCTCAGATGGTGTTTATTTAGATTTTTTTTAAAGAACAATGATATATGGGCTTACTCTATGTGGATATGAATACATGATTTTTACATGAAGATATTCTTATCTTTTACTTGGAATGCGAGTGACTATTAGCATCAAGATCGGTTTCTTAAATGTTACTTGCAAATTATCACCTTTTTGGGTGGATTTATAGAGGAGTTGCACTATTTTGTATATAGTTCTTTATCATTTAGGAATAATCATAGACATGGCGTATAAAGCTTATTGAAAAATGGTAGTATATAGCGTGTTAAATACTCTTTTAATGTTAAGATACATTTGTGAGTATTGCATGTTGTACTTCTTATAGGAAAACTTACAACAATGGCTTACTGACAAAGAACGTGATCATTTTGTTATTCGTGTTGTTTCTGACACCGAGGTGCTATGGTATGAGGCGTACTATGTTATTCATAATTATTGGAGAAAGAGAGTTTAGAAAGAGGTATGTAATTTCTCATATGAGTTTTTTTTTTTTTTTTTGATCTTTGAGTTTTTTATTTTTTATTTTTTATTTATATTTTACAAAAGGCGGTTTTGCTATCTCAAAGTGAATTTTTGATTGTCGATCAGTTTCCCAATTTAAGTTTGCTCCATATAATTTGGTTTAATGTAGCTGGTACGGTCATACCTGATGATTCATTACTTTTGTATGATGTGTTTTAGAAGCTCAAGCTCATGAGTATTGTTATTGTGAATATGGTTAAGGTGACTTCAGATCATCATGAAGAAGTGATTAAGGTTGGGATCAGTCCATCATTGAAAGAAAGTGAGTCATTTAAGAAGTTTCTCTATGTCATTGCAGGCTGTCCAGGTGATGTCAGGTACTACTAAGAATGTATTCTGTAATAGTTATTTATTTATATTTTTTCTGAAAAAAATGAATTCATCTTAAACATTACAAGGAGTCACCTTGGTTTTAAGCAAAGAAGTTCTGAGTTTGGTATCGATTGCAAATAGTTTTTGTAATATGTTTATTGCTTTTGTAATAATCTGCTTGCATCTGTTTTTTGGCTTCGATAATGGCTTCGTATAATTACAATACGTATGTTTTTGTACGATTTTGATAATGTATGTTGTTGTTCAACACTTAACTTAAGACTATTGAAAGTTGTAATTTCTTACGATTGAGTGTACCAATCGCTCTATTGAAAGCCAAATTGTAACATACGCAAACAGTCAATAATTTCAATATTATATTATTCGTGGTGTGACTCTTCTATTTCTGTCTGCAACAATGAGTTCTTTATTCGTGAAGTGTGTATTAACATATAATTCCTAATGACCGGTGAACAGTTCAATGAAACAAATGTAAAATGACTGAACTTCATATTTCTTCGATCTTGAATTAAAGTATCCCTAAAGGTTCGGTATGTGTACGCCCTACATTGAATAGTTCCATCACTATTTCGACCTCTCGACATCATTCTCTAACTTTTTCTCTTTGTGGGCTTATAAAATATTAGTATATCTTCTCCTTTTGTAATCCTTTGTACAAATGGATTCAATAAAACTTTGGTTTGATTATTCTCTCACGCTTTCAAGACTTCGTATGAATAATATTGTAACAGATTTTTCATCATTTTTTATGTTCAACATCACTGTTAGGTGACTTGAGATAGATATTCTTCTTCTCAACGTCATTATCGTACCCTATTATCTTTTTTTGGTTGTGTGAAGTGTTATGCTCACTTAATGTGGCACCTGTGTCATATATATGTTTTTTTTTGTTTTGCACTTTCAACTAATGGAAAAAGGGTTATTACCCAATTAAATTTGATTTGACATCTATCTAAAATTTGCTTGAGTATCCCCCTGTTGTTAACCAGTCAACGTGATACAAAAGAAAAAAGATTCTCTAGGTGTGTTCTTTAAACTTCTCATTGAAATGTAATGTGTTCTTTTCATCCATAGATGTTCTTGATCTGAAAGAGTTTGGAGAATTTTGGGAGTCGACTTGCAAGATGAAGCATCATGATTGATGGTGTCCACTATTGATTTAGGATGGGATCAGAAGCAGATTGTTTATCTCTGTTTGTTTTAAAGAGATGCTCAAGTTAGAAAAATAGGTAATTTTTTTCCTTACCAAGTTTCCCTTCTTAATTTCAACATGCTCATGTTTAGGTGTAGATCGTAGTATTATTGTACTAATGTATTTATGTGTTTTTTATATTGTCGCCAATACTTTTGAGCACCTCATAAAAAATAACTACTAAACCACCCTCTTATTGTTCTAGCTTTCGTAATATTGAGTTGAGAAAGAGAGCATAACACCCCCAATTAAGGACATTTGATGAATAATGTATTGAATGTTTTAAAATATGTCTTCGAGCAGATATGAGCTGGTATAAATAATTAAATCTCTATTAGTAGTATCTCCTATAATCAACCTGGCCTCTTAAATTCATCCGGGTATTTTTTCTTACACATAATACCCACAGATGAATAATTAAATCAAATACCTAGATATTTATTAATGAGGACTATTTGGTCTTTTTACCCCTTTGTAAATTCTTAGTACCGATATTATCCTTAAATTAACATGTTGCTTAACACCTTTGAATAGGAGTAATCGGTCCTTTTTTCATGTGGCGGCGAATTAAAAAACTAATTCCACGCCATTTTGAATTGTACTCCCCACCATAAATGGTATTTAATTAGCAATTAATAATTTGATAATTTAATTAGACGTTAAAGAAAATGAAAAGTCTAGGGAGAGAATACGAAGGGATGGAACCCCAAATATTATTTCCTTCTTGCCCTACCCTAAACCCATAATCTCCCCACTCCCCAACCATTCTTTTCCTTCCCAACTATTTTTGTTCACTCACTCTGCAATTTCTTTGTATCCATCATTCCGTCACACGCCATGGAGGAGGTGAAACACTGTTATATTTTTATTCATATATTTGTCTTCATCTTTGCAATGTACGTTTTCAGATCCCATTTTACTCCCCCGCCTCTCCATCTTTCCCTCACTCTGTCTTTTTGTTTTTTGCACAAATTTGCACACTTCAATATGTCCAGACTCTTAGATATAAGTTTCTTCAATACAACGGGTTGTAAACGATTGTTCCTCGAATTCCAATCTTTCTCGACTTCAATTTGATTCCATTTTGATGTAAGTACCTTTGCATTTTGTTATATCTAATATATATGCAATTGTTTGCTTTTATGCTATTTATTCGATTTTCTACTTTCAATTTTCTTAAATTGATTTTGAATGATTTTTGTTTTGAATTGGTTTGTGGTTTTGATGTTTCAGTGATTTGAATTGTTTTGTGGTTTGTGGTTTTAATCAACTCTTGACTATTGATCACATTCTGATTGTTATCATTTTAGTACCTTTAATTAGTTTTGCCTTTGATCGTAGGATTCTGAAATTCCAGTTGCAATGGCTGAGAATAGTGGGTGATGCATTTCAAATGAAGACAATGAGAAGGTAATCATCAGCTTCTTGCCTTCTATTTATTCATCATAATTCGTTGAATTTGTTTCATTATTTTCTCAATCTCAAAAAACAATTCATAAACGTATCCAGTCATCACTTTCAAAGTGTTTTTAATGAATTCGACCGCCACTACTCTCCATCCTCTCCCAAAAAGGTGTTCCTTATTTGATTGTTGTTAGTGTTGTTTAATGGCAGTGGTTGTATCTGAACTGTATGTGCCTGCTGCAAATTTTTTCATCTTTTGGTTTAAGTTGAATTTTGTTTACTCTGGTCATTGAGGCACTGAATTAATTTTTTTTTAAAGAGGAGGATAAAACAATTTTGAATTTCTTGGAAAGTTGCAAAAGGCATCAATTCCACTGCCGGTCAATCAGTTCTATTGTCTTATTTATTACATTATTAGTTAATTTTTTACTTTTTGTTTCAGGTTTCTAATGTCAGTCGACGTTGTTGGCCTTAGATGTCAGCTTGGTGTGAATAGGGAATGAGGAATTGTGGCTGAAGTGGCCGAACAAAAATTGGAAATTTGCAAAAAGAAAGGAGGTGCAGAAATATCATGGACTGCACTCCTACATGCTGAAAAAAGAGTATGGTTGACGGATCGGCAAACCGGAACTCCTGTAAGTTCATCTTCATGCTAAGTGTCTATTTGTTGCTTTCATTATGCTAAGCGTACTATTATGGTACATATTTCTAAATGATGGGTTTCAAGTCGTGATTTTAAAACTTGTTTTGTGTTGAGCAGTTTAGTGTTGAATACGTGGGTTTTTATTTTATAGATATATATAACCTTGATGGAATTAATTGGTGTTAAGTTCTTATTGAGGAGTTTTTATCTTTACTATGTTAGGTTTATCTTAATGACTTTTCTAACTAGTTCATTGTAAACTCTATTACTAACTGGTACCACAGACCTCAACCATAGATAGTTATGAAATCCAGTCAATTATGTCTGCACTTTCTTTGTGGCCTGGACACAATAATACGTACAATAAGACCACTTGACTTATTGCGAATTCCATGCACATTGGTAAGTTGGTGCTCACCTAGCTAGGTCGGCAACATTGCTTACTTGATAATCTTAGTTATTTTGTGTGTATCGAAATTGAATATTTTGTGTTGAAGCTTTTTGTTGTTTTTAACCTATAAGTGAATCATATTTATACTTTGAATCTACAAATTTGGTGAAAAGTTTTCCTCTAAAAGTAGTTCTCTTTTTTGGCTTAGCATTTAGTTATGCTATTAGAATTGTGACTCATCAACTTGATTGGAGTGAATTATTCCACCTTCATTTAGCCGGTTTGTATTATGCATAATTGAAATGTAAAAAGTTGGTATATGCTTTTGGGTTCTGTTACATGCATGAAGAAATTGTTTAAACTTGTGGTAGATTATAGTAATAAATTGATACTCATTGAAAGTATAAATCTTTAGTTTATGCCTCCACCCAGAGACGTACGTAATTGTTATACTCGAGTTTCGAGACGTATAGATCCAGTGAGCAAAGCTTTATGCCATTGTTAATTAGAATGTTTTCTTTCACTTGATTAATTTGTTTATGTCGTCAATAAGGACTACACTTATTAAGGACTCTATATTTATTGGCCAACACTAAGTATATTAGGGCCTCATCACCTTGCCTGAGTGGCTAAGACTTAACCAGTTGTTTATAGTATTAAGTTAAGCTATGACATTTCTTTTGTATAAACTGAAAAAAATTACGCCATATATACATTAATGCTCTACGTATAATGCTCCCTTTGTAGTACGATATGGATCAATGTCTAGCTCTTTCTTTTTCATAGTTATGGCCTGGGTAACTAATTCCTTTTCAATATAATATGGGTTGGATACCTCATGCTTTATGAAGAATTTCAGGCTTATCATGGGTTCTTTACATTTTTGGTTTGTTTGCTTTCATTTTCCATGCCACACAATGTTTGAAATTTGACCTTTTATAGATTAAATTATTAATAATGGAAGATATATGAATCTGATTAGTTTCAAGGTTTATTCGGACAAAGTTGTTCTGATGATGGATTAGTGGTACTTTCATTTTCCCTTTATGTGAAAATGCTTTGCTCATACACTTAAAATGTTAAAACTGATATGCAGATCTTAGTTATTAATAGTTTTGTAATGCTTTGAATTCCTGACCTGTGTGTTATAGTTATTTTTTTATTTTCTATTGGAAAAAACTCGCATGCTACAGTCGTTGGAGGCTTTTGTTAATTGGTGTAAGGATTATCAGTAATCTCTGATTTGTCTTTATTGATTTTATTAGAAATAACAAAAAAATCTATTTCATATTCTAAGTATTATCACATGCTCTCTTTGGTTTGCATATACTGCTCTAATTAAAGAATATTATTGAAGAAGAGTGGTGAAGAATAGATGGTCTAACTGATTTTGTGCACCCCTTTATGAATTGTTGCTACTCCTTGCCCTCATTCCTAGGTTGGAAGAGATGATCACTCGGGGTTTGCATATTGTTTTGTAGCTAGGAGTCTTCAGAAGAAATGTTGAAGTTAATCATGGTTAAGATATTTTGTCGGTGAGAAACCCAGCGAGATATTGTTGCTTTATGTGTACGCATTACGTAAGTGTGGAAAATTTCATGTCAATTTTTGTATTTTTTATTAACATTTTTATTCTATGCAGCTATGTTTTACCCTGGGCTCTGCAGGACTGCAACCAGAATCCACATATAATAGACAGCAAGAGTTCTATCATGTATCCCTTGCCTCTAATTACAGTTTGCTCCTCTTCGCAAGTCCCATTTCATTTGTCTTTTGCTTGAAGGCAATTGCTTCCATGCATCTGTCCCGTCGCAGTCTTGGACAAGGTACCAAAGACCATATTGTTTGGAACCCAATAAGTTAGTGTCTTCGCTTTACAAAATTCAGTGATGTCTTTGGCCGATTACAAGCATTTTGTATTTATCTACTTCTGGTTTCAATCTCGCAAAGGCACAGGGTGACTCTCCCAAAGTTCATTCGGTCACATCGGCACTAATGCTTCAAGCACAAGGGGGGTTTGATACGAAAAACGTTCTACTTCCAAGCTACTGATATCTCCACCCTGGACATAATGATGTCCTGGATTGTCCTTAATTTCTATATAGAGCCATTAGGGTTTCTACTGATTTTCACAATAACCATTTTTTATGTGTTTTCTGATAATTTGGTACCTTTATAAGAAGCATACCAAAATTTTGATTTGGCTACTTCTTATGTCCAAAGTAATTGCTTATTATAAGAGGTTCCTTTTCTTCATTGCATTAATTAATAAATTAGTGAAATGGTCTACTAAAAAATTATAGTAGACTCTTAAAATATGGATTGAATCTGAATCCACTCCAGCTGTACAAACTTTAGGCGTTGAGGTGCAAAAGGGCATGAGCTATGACAATTTCGCAGAAGACACTACAGTTAAATATGGAGCAGCTTTACTCTCCTCTTGATAACTATGTTTACATTTTCTTCAATAAGTTTTGTGTATCATTCATGTGAAGAGCACGTGCATTTTGCTAGTACACTTAATAATGATTCACATTAACAACATTAAAAAACTTGCCTCGTTGGGTAGGAGTTGAGGTCGCCACAAAGTATACTTGGTAGAAATGAACCATCATTATTCTAAACAAGTGAACAAATAGCTTCACTTTGGTAAGAATTCGGAAAAACATTATTTGTCCCCGACTCTTTGTGACGACTCTCCACTCCCCTAAAACCATAAACAGTTTTAAAATATGGGATAATTAAAACCAATAAAAATTTTAACTTAAACAACAGTCATCTTCATTACCAAAAACAATTTACAAATGAAAATGCAAATAACCTTATCTCAACTGAAAATCTATATCACCTCAAGGAAAAACAAAACTTATCCTGAGATGCAATGCTAACGCGAAAACCAATCTTCTTCATCACTAAACCTGTCAAAACTTATCAACTATGTTCATTGAATGAACACACCCGATAAGCAAACATGCAAATCGGGTCAGCATTATAAAAATGCTGGTGTGAGTAGCTCTAAAATACAACATATAATATACATATATATACACAATCCATACGGCAGTTAGTTCCTCTACCGAGGCGCCTTAACTTTCAACGACTAATACAACATTCTTAAGTACAATAATCTAGGCAGGTAATTCCTCCATTCGAGGCCTTTAACTTCCCACTAACCACACAACAAACTATACTCATAAAAATAAGGCATGTAGTTCCTCCATTTTCGACTTTTTTAGGTTCTAACTAAACTATAACCCGTATACAAATCATCTATCTAGAGATATATCATTTACCAACATATTACCATAATTATATTAGTTTAGACTTTCTTTGTGTGTCCCTAAAAAATCACGTTATCTATGTCTTACCTAGTTTCCCTGCTACCACAATCGCTACCCATGTACATCCACATGCCTCCCTTACATAATGAGCCACTCCGTAAGCGTAACCACCACTGGCGGGATGCGCGCACCGGGTAAATCCTCACAAAAAATCTATGTAAGCAGCCACTATTCGGCAAAAATATTAAAGCATCATCGATTTTGAACGGAATAATCAAGCCACTATTCGCTTCAAAGAGGGTCATTCACTTTTTTGAAATGCCGGAAGGGCCGCCAAAAAGGCCATTCAGATTAACCAAACGCCCGGAAGGGCCAATCATATGAGTTGTGGTAGTCGTTTCTAGGATTTTCGTTACGTAAATTTATTCAAAAGTCATACATTAATGACTCATAAACATTTCTACTATATCACGTCGGCGGTCAATTACCTTATTGCACTAAGCCATAATATCTAGAAACATCTCAATTATATCTCATAGTCACTTTCATTCTTTCACGTGCAATATATTATTGCACTACACCACACTCGTGGGCAAATATTCACCAATACTATATTAGCATCTCACATATAAAATAATAGAGTGTATATACATTTCTCCAAGATATTGCATTAATATAAATATCCCAGCATATTATCTCATGTCACAATGCTTCAACGTATCACATACATTTTTATTATAACATATTAGGAATATAATATCTCCTAATATCTCAATATCGTCACGTGTCAAAAATACACAACATCAAGGTCAAATCTTTCTTAGATAATGACCACCAAATTATACAAGCTTCCACAGCATTTTATTACTATATGTGTCCATATAATATACACATAAAACGTAGTACAAATAAACAGTCCACAGTCCACAGTCCACAATCAAAGCCCAATATATATATGTTTTACACACTACTCACGTCAAATCTAAATTAGATAATGACCAACCAAGTTATATAATATCGACAATATTTTATATAATCAAATATGTGAAAAACTAGAAAAGTCAATATTCCACAGTCAAAGTCAACGGTCAAAGGTCAACACATCATGGTCAAGGTCAAACTCAACATGTCATGGTCAAAGTCAAAGTCAACATGTCATGGTCAAAATCAACCGCCATGGTCAAAGGTCAAAGTCAACCGTCAAAGTCAACGGTCGATGGTCAAAGTCAAACTGTCGTTTCCGTGTTCGACAGGTTCAGGGTCATAGCTATAGTTCATGGCTAAGGTCAAAGGTGCATGGCTCATGAGCTCATGACCAAGGTCATGGTTCGGACCCAACTGGCCAAGCCCAAACCTTAGAACCCGAAAGTCTACACCAATTTATTATTTCTACCTGACCCAATTGGGATCTATATTAAGTCCTATGGACTGGCCCCAAGCAATATTAGAAAAAAAAATTTCCCAAAACACAACCGAAGTTCGCCCAAAACAAACAAAGAAAACTGTCCCAAAACTTAACTTAAACTGGGCCCAAACTAGACTTAATTAAACTGGTCCAAAGATTTCAAAACAAATAGAAAAGGGCCCAACCACTTAAATTAGATTTTGGCCCACATAAAACTAAAACTGAAATTTCGGAGTTCCTCCATCGAAATTTCGGCCAAGCCACCAAAACATTTCGGCCCAACCACTTAAACTAGCTAAGCCCAAGAGAGACTGACCCAAGCCCAAGCCCAGCCGGTCATCTCCTTCCTCCAGCAGCCACCACCACCATCAAAATCGACCGGCCACCAGTCCTCCACACACCACCCATTTTTAACTAGGCGGTTTTAATCTCTGCAGAAAACCCAACAACATTAACAAAGCCAAAAATCCCAACTCTTAACTCCACCATCTCCTCCAAATCTAGATCTAAAATAAATTTCGGCCACCATTGATGGAGCTTCGAGCTTCAATCGACAGCCCCACACACCCAACATCAACCCAACTACCACCATTCATCAACAATACAATCAACAAAACCAATCAACCAAACTACAAACAAAAAAACAGCCCAACACCGGCGCCATCGCGAATTTCGGCCAAATCACTAAATTAAGCTTCTACCCTTCCGAGGCCCCCCACACACCCTACACTACCCCCCTTCAATCCATTATTAACCAACCAACGAAATCCAAACAAAATGGTTCAAACGATTTTAAAATGCAAAAACCCCAAGTCCCAAGATAGCAAGATAATGGCGTTGTTAAAAGCATAAGCTTTGGCGGCACCTCTAATCTCCATCTCGACCACGATTCCATCCCCCACTAACCTCTAACAATACAAACCCACCACAACATAAAACGAGTTCAAAACAGCCATAGAGCGGGGCGCCATTGATGCTCATTCGAAAGCTTCGACAGTTTTACCCAAATCAACAAAGTTTGGGCAGTTTAATACAAATCAATTTAATAAAATTTAATAACACAAATAGCACGAATTCCAATACAACAGGATAATGAACAAAAAAAAAACGAAACAATATACCCCTAAAATAGCAAAATAGCTACTCACCCGTATGAACGGCTCCTCTACGAATTCCTCCGAAGTCCGGGCTGTCGCTCCTCCACCCTCCGAAATCCAAATCTCCTCCATTTTTAATATTCTATTATTCTCTCAACCCTATTTTCTAGAAAAATGTGTTTATATACTTGGGTCCGAAACCCAAGCCCAACACCAACTCGGGCCACAAACCAGGCCCACGTATCCTGAGTCCAATCCGACGAATTTTTAAATAAATAATTAATTTAATTAATTAATAAATAGATAAAAACGTATTTTAAAAATACACACGTTCAGTCACAAACAATTTAGACTTTGGCTCTACTTATAGTGGTGATATTAGGCTGTGCAGTTAAATCGGAAATCGGACACTACTCGGTTGAAGAGCGAGTAGCGAGTAAGTCTACTCGGTCGGGATTAATCATGATTACTCGGATGATTTTTTCTGAACACTATATTTCTATACATATACCTGTTAAATTACTTAAATAAAATTTAAGGCACTGTGGCCTAATAAAACAAGTAAAAACATTTATATACCCACATAATAAAGCTAATAAATGACTCTGTGGCCTAATGGATAAGGCACTGGTCTATAAAACTAGAGATTTTAGGTTCAATTCCCAGCAGAGTTGTTCTATACTTTCCATACTCTATTTACTTAGTTTACCAAGCAAAAACACAACAATAATTGAGAGCTAATTAAAAACTCAAAAGTGCATACTGCATATCATAATTCATAAAGCCAAATAGCAATATATGCTAATATCACCGTCCCAAAAAAAAAACTTTAAAGTTCAGCAAAGTTAAGCATTTAAGCTATTCTCTATAGTACTGATACTCTAATAGTTTAGACAAAAATACCACAAGTCAACAAACACTCAAAATGCTAAATTGCCAACAAAGCTTCCATGACTAATGACTACTGATCATTTCCAACGTCAATATCTACATCAATATCATCAGCATCATTTTCATTAACATCGTCATCTCTGAGGATAAGTGAATAAAAGAAGTGAGGAGAAGAACTGAAGAAGTGAGAAAACTAAAGAACATAAGGAGGAGGAGGAGAAGTGAGAGAAGAAGAAGAAAAAAAAATGGAGAAGAAAAAGAAGACAAAATGGAGTACCTGGAAGTCGTAGAGGTCCTGGAGATTGGAGAAGACGAACTAATCGTGGAGGTCCTGGAGATTGGAGAAGACGAACTGATGAAGCTAGCGTACGAACTGTTTCGCTACTCGTGTGCCCTCAATTTGCTTTGGACCTTTTTTAGTTAACTACTAGATTTTGGACCCAGACATACGCCCGGGATCTATTAAATATTTTGTGGGCTGAAAATGCTTTACAAAATGTCTCACACACATTTTCGAACCAGAATATATTTTTATTGAAAATAAACCGAAATACATTAATGATCAACGATTATGGTACATAAGTACTTGGAAATTAATTAAGAGATCAAATTGAGATAGCCTCATCACTTTGTGGTTTAGGATATTAATCCGTAATTTTCAAATAGAATTATCTTAAACTCGATCTATCTTGTATAATAGTTTTATTATATTTATGGTGATTTAGCGGCAAATTTTTGAATCATAATATATTTTTATTAAAAATAAACCGAAATACGTTAATTAGCAGCGATTATGATGCATAAGTACTTGGAAACTAAGGGATCAAATTGAGATAGCATATTCACTTTGTGGTTTAGGATATTAATCCATAATTTTCAAATAGAATTATATTAAACTCGATCTAGCTTGTATAATAGTTTTCTTAGATTTATGGTGATTTAGCGGCAAATTTTTGAATCAGAATATATTTTTATTGAAAATAAACCGAAATACGTTAATGAACAGCGATTATGGTGCATAAGTACTTGGAAACTAAGAGATCAAATTGAGATAGTCTATTCACTTTGTGGTTTATAATATTAATCTGTAATTTTCAAATAAAATTATTTTAAACTCGATCTAGCTTGTATAATAGTTTTATTAGATTTATGGTGATTTAGCGGTAAATCATCACTGTTCGGCTTACGTACTAATGTGTACAAATCACTAAAACAGATTGATTATTTCCATATCCTCAAATAATACACTACTCCCACTTGAAAATATTTATCATATGAACGTGTCCTACGAATGGGTGCCGTTATATTAAATTATTCTAAAAAATATTAGCAACTATGCATAGTTATGAGATATGAAAATTATATTAATTACTCATTTAAATTGCTTGCACCACTCTCTATAAAAAGGAAGCACCAAATCTTGATAAAACTAATCGACTTTTTTTTTTTTTTATTGTTAGGTTTAATAATTAAAGTTTTGTGAGAATGCCAATCAATGCGAAGATAATATTGAAGATACTTGAATAGCAAGGTATTCCCAATCACAATAAAATAATTATAATAAACACTGCTTAAAATGCAAAACTATATTTGTCGAGACATTTATTCCCCCTACATAAAATACAAATATGTTTTAGGGTTATTAATTCAATGCATTTGCACCAAGTTTATGATTTTCCATTCATTATTCTTTGAGGTTAGTTTAATATAGTATGTTGCATCCCGTTTCTAATTTCTCATTAATTATTCTTTGAAGTTAGTACAATGCAGTTGCATCAAGTTTTCGATTTCCCGTTAATTATTATTTGAGGTTAGTACAGTGCAATTACATCCACTTTATGATTTTCCATTAGTTATTCATTAAAGTTAATTTAGTACGTACAGTTGCATCCAGTTTTTGATGTTTCGTTAATTAGTCTTTGAGATTAGTTCATTGCATTTGCATCCAGGTTCCAATCTCCCGTTAATTACTCTTTAAGGTTAGTTCAATATATTTGCATCCAGTTTCTGATTTCCTGTTAATTGTTTTTCTAGGTTAGTTCGATAGTTTACAATTTCTATACAGTTTGCATACATGTAAAAGTCTGTTTTTATAAACTCACTTTTATTTTGGGTTCATAATTACTTGTAATTATTCATATGAGAAGGCTAAAAAAGTGGATATTTATGCCTTTAGGTCACTGCGATGCAGTTACATCCGACTTCCGATTTCTAGTTAACCATTTTTTTATGTTATTTCAATGCATTTGCATCCAATTTTTGATTTCCCGTTAGTTAATATCTGATTTTAGTTTAATGCAGTTGCATCCAGTTTTAGTTTTCCGTTAATTATTCTTTTAGATTAGTTCAATGCAGTTGCATATAATTTTAGATTTTATGTTAATTGTTCTTTGAGGTTAGTTCAATGCATTTGCATCAAGTTTCGATTTCGGTTAATTATTTTTTTTTTAGGTTAGTTCAATGCGCTTACATCAAATTTATAATTTCCCATTAATTATTCATTTAGGTTAGTTCGGTCAGCTTTCATCCATTTTTAATGTTTCATTAATTAGTCTTTGAGATTAGTTCATTGCATTTGGATCCAGTTTCGATTTCCGTTAATAACTCTTTAAGGGGTTAGTTTAATACATCCGTGATCTAGTTTCCTGATTATTTATGCTTTGAGGTTAGTTCGATATAATTATATCCAGTTTTTTATTTTCCGTTAACTATTATTTAAGGTTATTTCAATGCATTTGCATTTAGTTTTCGATTTCCCACCAATTATTTTATGAGGTTAGTTCAATGCAGTTGCATTTGGTTTTTGATTTTATGTTAATTATTTTTTGAGTAAAGTTCAATGCATTCGCATTCAGTTTCCGGTTTCTCATTAATTATTATTTGAGGTTTGTTTGATGTATTTGCATACCGTTTCCGATTTTCCGATAAATATTTTTCAAGGATTTGCATTCAATTTCTAATTATCCGTTAGTTACTCTCTGTCATTAGTTTAATGTAATTTGCATAAACTTTATGATTTCCCATTAATTACTCCTTGAGCTCGCGGTTATGTATTTGAATCAAATTTCCAATTTCCTTATAATTATCCAATGTGGTGTGTAATACCAACTTCTATCGATCCATCTCAGTAGTGTGTCCTTGAAAACATGACATAAAAAGTAAATTATGCTTAATTTACTATGTGGGATCATCGAAGATTATCTAGTTTCCGATTTCTCGTTAATTATTCTTTAAATTATGCATGACTCACTATATGTGGAATCTTCAAAGATTATCTACGAATGAGTGTTGTTATATTAATTATTCTAAAAAATATTTGCAAATATGCATAACTATTATATATTAATATTATATTGATCACTCGACCAAATTTCTTATAACGTGAAAACCTCACTATCCATTAAAAAAAAAAACTCGCCTTTGATAAAATTCTTCAACTTTATTTGTTTTGTTTAATAATAGAAGTTTAATTGAATTTTTGTGAGATTGCCTAATAAGGCGAAGTTCATATATATTGAAGCTACTTGAATAGCAAGGAGTTCCTAATCATACGGAAAGAGATAAGATAAACATCATTTTAAATGCAAAACTATACTTATCGAGACATTCCCACAACATATAACCCAACTATGTTTTGAGGTTAGTTTAATGCATTTGCATCTAGTTTCTGATTTTTCGTTATTTATATTTTGAGGTTAGTTCAATGCAGTTACATCTAATTTTCAATTCCCATTATTTATTTTTTGAGATCAATTCATTGCAGTTGCATCCAGTTTCTGATTGATCGTTAATTATTCTTTTCGGTTAGTTCAATACATTTGCATCAAATTCCCAATTTTCTATTAATTGTTCTTTGAGGTCAGTTCAATGCATTTGCATCCAGTTTCTGATTTTCCGTTAATTATTCTGTGAGATTAGTTTAATGTATTTGCATCAAGTTTTCAATTTCTCGTGTTTATTATTTGATAAAGTTGCATTTGCATTTAGTTTCCGATTTCCCGTTAATTATTGTTTGAGGTTAGTTCAATGAGTTTGCATCCAGTTTCCGATTTCCCGTTAATTATTTCTTGAGGTTTTGCATCCAATATATTTTTTGAGATTAGTTCAATGTAGTTGCATCCGGTTTTCGATTTCCCGTTAATTATTTTTTAAGATTAGTTCCACGCATTTGCATTATGTTCCCAATTTATAATTAATTTTTCTTTGAGGTTAGTTCAATACAGTTGCATCCAGTTTTCGATTTCCCGTTAATTTAATCTTTGAGGGTTAGCTCAATGCATTTGCATCCAGTTTCTGATTTTTTCGACAATTATTTTTTGATGTTAATTTGATGTATTTGTATCCAAGTTTTGATTTTCTGTTAATTATTCTTTGAGATTAGTTTAATGCAGTTGTATCCATATTTTGATTTTCTATTAATTACTTTTTAAGATTAGTTTAATGCTTGCATTTGCATCCAGTTTTCGTAAATATTATTTGAGGTTAGTTCGATGCATTTGCATCCAGTTTTCCGTTCCCCATTAATTGTTTTTTGTCGTTAGTTTCATTCAATATTATATATATTTTAAAATATTTATCATTATTGCTTTGCCGTTATTTTTTTTTTCATTTTCTATTATATATTTTGTATAATTGTTTTTAACTATGTTTTGAAGCCATGTTAAGGATATATTCGAAATAAGTCGGTGTTTTATCATAAATACTAAAATTGTATGATTTGTAATAGGAAATTAGTTTATACAAATCACCTATTTTTTAGCATTTTTTTTTATTTGATCAAATATATAAGAATTGGAGCACTAAAAGTGTTTGATTCGTATTTCTACAAATCACCTATTTTTTTTAGTAATTTTTTTTTTATTTGATCAAATATATAAGAATTGAAAATACACTTAAACTCTCAAAATATAAGAATTAGAAATACACTCAAACTCTCCAAAGAGTTCCATGTACGTGGGAGACTATTAGAAAATATTATCTTTCATATTAGAGTGCCACATAAGATAGAAAAAAAAAACTAACTCTCATATTAGAGTGCCACATAGGAGAGAGAAAATCCTTCTTTAAAGGTCTCTGCTTTAGTATATAGATAGTAGATTTCGCGGGCAAAAAAAAAGGCCCGATTTCAAGCTACTAACTCACCGGACCGAGTAATTATTAATTGAAATATCGGCCGCTTTCTCAGTGATTTTTTGTCCCGGTCACTCATGGAGAGTAATGGGCTGAACTGGTCGGCTAGGTACCTAGTAGGGAGTGCTCGGTGAGTCCTCGACAAGTTTATAACACATATAGTAGGTCTTGGTCTAATTATCATCGTTGGAAATTTTACTTTGCTTCGGGTTTTGTTAGACAAACTTTTTGACTGACAATCCAAGTTTTAATTAATGTCTAGTATTATTGCATGGTGTTACACTTGACAGTCAAGTTTTTTACATTTAGGCTTCATATCTATTTTTGTGCTTATGATTGGGTTACAACGAATGCAATTAAAAATAAAACTAAAAATAAAAACTAGTGTGACTGTTAGT
The DNA here is from genome assembly GCF_015680905.1 of Coptis chinensis. Taxonomy (NCBI): domain Eukaryota; kingdom Viridiplantae; phylum Streptophyta; class Magnoliopsida; order Ranunculales; family Ranunculaceae; genus Coptis; species Coptis chinensis. The sequence continues at coordinate 8,884,170 of NC_141462.1, forward strand.
CATGTTGACTATGACTATATAGTTGACCAAACTCAGCATTGACCATGAGCGACCAAATTGTTTTATTTTTTTTTTTAAGGAGAGAGAGAGAATACGTGAAGGGCTTAGTGTTTTTATCTGTTTTTTTTTTAATCAAGTGATTTTTTATTGTTTTATTATTATTTTTTTGTGAGAAGGGAGAGAGAGAGTATGTTATAAGTTTGTGTTTTTTGTTTTGGGTGTGTTTTTTAACCTTCATGCCTCCAAAAACTCAAGGGCCGGCTCTGGCACCGAGACAACCAAGCAATTAAAAAAATAAATAATAATATGAAAAAGATATCAATAGGTATATTAAAGCATCAAGTTTAAACTTACGAATTACCTAAAAACAATAACCCAAGATTTTCAAAAATTCTCTTAAAAATTACCACGAGTATTGTAGTGTTGACAGTTGAGTAGAGTGATTAATGATTAATAAATAAGTTTTTTGTTATTTAGTTTTTATAAGGAGAGAGAGCGAGAAGCTCATGTGTTTTTGTTTGTTTGTTTTGTTTTTTGTTTTTTTTTTAATAAAGTGATTTTTTTTTTTTTATTTTTTTTTTATTTGTGAGAAGGGGGAGAGAGAGAGGTTTGTGTTTTTGGGTTTGTTTTATGTTTTTTTTTCATGTTCGTTCAGGTTATTTTGTTGAAAGTGATGGTGAGCAATGGCGTACCCCTAGCCCAATTGGGTTGACGAGATCTAATCCCTTGATCCTTGTCTAAATATATAAGTTTTGCGTACGTACTTATTTTACGTTAACTTAAGTATGTGTATATATATATACACACACATACATCCCAGCTCCTAGAATGACTTTAAATAAGTACCAAATCTAAAATAACAACAACTTCAACTACAAAATGATTTAAAACCTAATCTTTTGTGTATATGATCTACTAACCATAAATAACATCTCTACAAAAATTCAACTCATTTGATATCCTCTAACTTAGATAAAAATTGTTGTCAACTTTTGAAAAAATATCTAACGGTCCAGAAATGTCTAGTTTTTGTAATCATCTTTTGCCAATGTTAAAAATTGTCAAACGAGTTGAATTTTTGTAGAGATGTTCTTTCTGGTTAGTAGATCATATGTACAAAATGTTAGGTTTTAAATCATTTTGTAGGTGAAGTTGTGGTTGTTTTAGATTTGGTATTTATTTAAAGTCCTTTTAAAAGCCGGGTTGTATATATATATATATATATATATATATATATAGTCCTAACTAGTTATATATAATATATAAAATCATATACTCAAAATATTCAGTCGGATACTAGTTCAGAACATTTCTTTATTCTCTTTCTTCTCTCTCCACTTTATTTCCACAATTCCACACACACTTTTTCTATTCTCTCTCCTCTCTCTCTCTCTCTACTTTACCACCTTTAGAATCCATGGTCTGTGAGAGAATCAACAGGCATCCATTAGGATGAGCTTTAAAAACGCTCTCTACTGCTAATACTTCTCTCTCACGGAATGATCTTGCTGGAGAAATCCATATCATGAATAACTGAACCTCACATCTGAGCTCTCTCCTCAAACTTCTGTGTCAATTCAGTCGACTTGAATATCTCAATCTTTGATAACTGTTTTCTAAACCAAGCAAGCATCAATGAGGAAGATTGCAAATTGTGACCTTCTTAATACATTCCCAATCATCTCTGCAGTTCTATCTAGAATGCTTCCCGTAGATGCTGCCAACTCTAAGCCAGCCGAGTCCAATACCCTAAACCGCAAATCGCCCAACTTGGCAATGCTTTCTCGTATGTCACGAGTAACATGATCATCAGGAGTATTATACACAAGAGCTTCTCTCCTTTGGATGAAACTAAAAAGGCATAGAATGACAAGTTTTAGATTTTTAAAAGTTGCAAGAGATAAAAGTAAAGAATCCGAGCACTTGAAGGGGAAAAATAATGAACTGAAATGGCAACTGACCGATTAAAAAGTGCGGATTTTCCTACATTCGGACGTCCAACCAGGATTACATTAGGAAGGGAGTTGGGGTCAACTTTGGTGAAATCAACAACAGACTTTTATAACCACATTTCTTTCTTGACTCTTTAGTACGAGTAGCATCATGAGACGCAGTTACAGCAGTTCAGTCAATACACAAATGAGGGAGTCCAGAAAATCCAAAATGAGTAGAACATCTCCAAGGGTGCATGGTCGAACTACAGTTGGTATCTCTAGTAGGAGACACTAAATAAATTTCGATTAGGAAAACAATGTAAAATTAACAATATAAAACTTGACAGTGTAAAAATAATGTGCAATCACCATTACCAGTGTTGAGGAGGAGACTGTATGAGACGATAGTGATGATGGGAATGAGCAAATGTTTTATTGGCAAGAAGAAGCCAGAAGTGAGGCATTCAATTCAAATGCAAACACTATATTTTGAGGGGAGAGAGAGCGTAAGAAGTAAAATTAAAGTGGATAGAGTGTGTGGGGTCAGTTGGAGAACAAATGAAAGAAAGATAAGAAAGCCGTGAGGACAAAAAACAAAAGTAACAATGGAGAGAGAGAATTTGTGGGTCGGTACAAAACAATAAAGGGAAATAAAATAGAAAGAGAGGAAAAAGAATAAAGAAAAGTACAATATATATCACGTGAATATTTTGAGTCCTGATTTTGTATGTTACAGACTAGTCCGGACTAGAGCATATATATATATATATATATATATATATATATATATATATATATATATATATATATATATATATATATATATATATATATATATATACCATGGATTCTAAAGGTTCAATAAAGGGAAATAAAAAAGTAGAAATAAAGTGAGAGAGAAAAAGAAATAAAGAAAAATACAATATATATCACGTGAATATTTTGAGTCCTGATTTTGTATGTTACTTAACTAGTCCGACTAGAGCATTTTATATATATATATATATATATATATATATATATATATATATATATATATATATATATATATGAGATTCCTCACACTTTTTATACCATAGTTTATACCACACCCTCCTACAAAATTAGTTAAGGGCTAATAATTTGTGTATATTATCTACTAATCATAGATAGCATCTGCACAAAAATTCATCTTATTTGGAAATCTCTAACCTAGTTAAAAATCATTGTCAACTTTGATTTTTTTTTAACGGCTCAGATTATTCAATTTTGCAATCATCTTTTGACATAGTTAAACATTATCAAATGAGTTGAAATTTTATAGAGGTGATCTTCATGGTTAGTTGAACATATCTACAAAAAACTAGGTTATAGTTCGCATTGTAGGTGAAGTTGTGGGGCATGGTATAAAAAGTATGGTAAACGGATATTTGCTTATTTAGAATTCATTGTCTTAAAATAAGTATGTACTTCTAAGTTAAAAGCAAATATGTAAATAAAACTTCACCTAGACAATGAATTCAAATGTAATTTTTTGTGGATATGATATATTCACCATAAAGATCATCTCTAGCTACAAAGTTTTAGCTCATTTGGAAACCTCTAACCTAAATAAAATATGATTGCAAAATCTCGACATTTCTGAACCGTTAGATTTTTTTTTAAAGATGACATCAATTTTTATCTAAGTTAGAGATTTTCAAATGAGCTGAAATTTTGTGGAGGTGATATTTATAGTGAATATGTCATATCCATAAAAAGTTACATTTGAATTCATTTTATAAGTGAAGTTTTATTAACATACTTATTTTATGTACTTTTAAGATCGGCCCTATATATATACATATTTAGCAAGTTTTTACATTTTTTATTTAATTTACTAATTTGTATTTTTATTTGTGTCCAGGCATCACGTTTATTCATACAGGAACTCTTGAAGAGCATTTAAGAGAAGCTTTGGTACCTAAGGATCACCATAGAGTACTTAATTCGTTAGTGATACACCACCATAACCGATTCGAGACAGCCTATTATCTTGATGCGTGTTTTGTTTTTTTTGTTTTTTTTTTTAATCAAGTGATTTGTTATTATTATTATTTTCTTTTTGCGAGAAGGGAGAGAGAGAGAGTACGTTAGAGGTTTGTGTTTTTGGTTTTGTGCATGTGTGTGTGTTTTTTTCCCCTTTTCGTTGGTCATTTAGTTCAAGTGAATAATTTGTTATTTATTTTTATTAAATAAAGTGATGGTGAGCAATAGCGTACCCCTAGTAATAAGATATATTTTATTTTTTTACATTATATATGTAGGGTACCACAATTATCTCTATTTGAACTAAATATTTTAACTACAAATGATGTTTAATAATGGTAGTTTACCACATATCATATGGGGTATTTTGTAATTTGAGTAAAAGAGGTCAAATATATAAAAAAAAATAAAAATAAACTATGATTATTTTGTGTAAACCCTAAATAGGGGTGATAATTTATGTATTATACTATATATTTATGTATTAGACTATATATTTGTGTAAACCCTAAAAGAAAACCACGTTTTCTTGTTATTTTACATTATATTTATGTATTATACTATAATTATCTAAATTGTATAAAAAAAATCATTAAATTAGTTTTCAATAGGGGATAAATTAGAACATAACATAACATATGTGCTTTTGTAATTGATTTAATGATAGGTATATAAGTCATACATAAAAGCAAATCCAACCTAACACCATAGTTAAGTATGAAAAATGTAGATGTTTTAAGAATATCATTTCTTCCACCATCTCTATCTTTTTTTTTTTTTTTTTTTTTTTTTTTTTTTTTTTTTTTTTTATAGATAGTTAGATACCCTAATTTGGTTCAGAAATGTCACATTTTTCCTTGCGTCAGTCGCAGAAAATGTTGGGCCCGAAGCAGGTCCGATTACTATGGGTTTGGATATATTAGGTCCATAGCTAAAGAATAAAGACCCACAACATTTCTCAAAGACATAGTTAGTTAGCCTATTGGACCTTCTTAAAATTCTTAAGTACCTAAGACACGGGAAATTATAATGTAACACAATGTGTGACACTCGAAGTGTAACCAATGTTTTGAAAACCAAACCGATTTTTTATTAAAATGGTCCAACCGGATTCAACCATGGTTCTTCGACTTGATCGGGCCGATTAATGTTTATTTTGCAAAATTTTAAATAAATTATATACTTACAAAAATAAAATTAATAAATATATGTTTCAATTTAGTATTAAATGTTATTATAAATCAAAATAAAAATATTCTACAAGAAACACATAATAGTATGTTGGTTTGGAGCTTGGATTATCTTGTTTAGATGTTAGATTCGACTCCCCATATTATCAATTTTTCCAAAACAAAAATTATAATAAAGGTGGTTTGGTTTTTAACTGAACCGGTTTGCCAGTTCAACCCCGGTTTAGCTTAGACCGAGGGTTCAACTAGTCTTGATTTTAACCAACTCGAGCCCAAAAATTATCGGTTCCAGTTCAACCACCGGTCCGGTGTAACATACGCCAATGGAAACAACCCATGTGGAAACCAACATAAATAACTGCTAGATAAATTGGTAAACTACTAAAAAGAACCTCCTTCTCCACAATACCATAACCACCGGTTACGACGATGCTGGTGCAATCTTTTTTCTTCTTTATTCCAATAATTTTCTCTTCTCTAACCGACTGCCACCCGCTCACTCACCACCATTATGAATTTCATGATGTTAGAACAAAGATTTGGGTCCTTAATGTGAGAATTTCAAATCAATTGGGTGTTGGAACGAAATATTTAAAATAACCAATTCAATTCCAAAGTAAAACCTTTTATTTTTATTTGCTAAGTTCTAGAGTGAACCATAAAATATGTTAGATTAATTATTTGGGGTGTAAACTTGTTGCATTTTGTTCTAATTAAATTATATTATAGAATAATGAAGAGAAAGAGAGAGATTGCCACAATAAGAAAAATAACGATATAGAGAAGTAGAATAAAAAAGCTCTCAGTCTGGTGGTGGTGATGTTTAAATTAATTTTCAGCACATTCTTTATTTGTTTGTTTTGTGTTTTTTTCGTCTTATTTTTTTGCTTGGAACCGGTTCTCGTGGTATCAAGTTATCTTGTCCATGTGGCAGTATGGTATTTGCTGGTGTTATCAAGTTATCTTGTCCATGGGTGTTGAACGACTCTACCTAAAACAAACTTAGTTGCATTTATTGACTAAAAAACCTGAGTTTGGAGAAGGTTGAATTTCAATAAAATAATTTTTAGAGCAGTTATTTAGACATGTATGACCAATTTTCAAAAAATATTTCAGCAATGCCAAATTGGTTAGGGAAATCATATCTTGTTAAAATCAACCCTGAACTCATTTTGTAAGTGTACTAGTATATTGCCCGTACCGTACGACAATAAAAAAACCCCCCCACCGAAACCCGATTAAAAAAACACCAATTGAAGCCCATTAGAAGCCGGACAAAAAAACCTAACCAAAACATGTAAAATCCTAACCACATTTGTTGACTTCAATAATGATGCAACACTCTTGTTCCATACATAAGCCCTACGATTCGCCACGTCATAAGCTAGATCCAAAAGTTAGGAGATGGTGTTGGATGTCCAGCACCACTCTAATTTATTATATAAATTTTATAAATGGCAGATGTATCAAAAAAATGTACAAAGTTATGCCTATATATCAATTCCCAGAAAGAATTGACTGTAATCTTTCAGGTGATTATGGAGTCTAAATCTCTACTACTTATAAGGGGCGTGGGCGAGTGAGCCATTTGAGCTGTAACTCGGTTCTAACAAGTGTTGTTTTATTGACACGTGTCTAATGTTAGCCATCTGAGCCGGAATTTTGATTTTTTGTGGGACAAAAATTTCTTATGTTCTGAGTGTCTTAGGCTAAGTCCTATATATGGTGCGGCAAAACACCAAATATATATCACATAAATTGTGATTCAATGGTGCGTCAAAACGTTAACTCGCCAATGCTATCGGTATAAGTTTCTCTATCTATACCGCCAATTTTAACGATATAACGTATGCTCTGTGATAAACCATTTTTTAGCAGGTTTATATCAAGTACCTTGCTATCAAATCATGTTCTAATTAGCTTGAGCAAAGATTCGTCCCATGCCTAACTCCTAGCGCACTTGGTTCACAATGTCACGCACTCAAATAATCACAATAAACCTTAATGAGCAAAGGATTTCTTTGATGTTCTTATACTACACTTGAATTACTTTTATTCTAAACTTACAACCTACGTAAACTTGATTTTTAACTACTTATACAAAGAGAAATAAGAGAAATAGAGAGAGAAAGATAAGGATATGAGAATTAACTCCACTCATGCATGCAAGTTTAGAATAACTACCATTTTTAAAGATTTCATTACAAAAACTATATAATCATTTTGGGTTCATAGACAAACCCGATAATAGGACTAGAGTTTGATCCCTAGTGGATTTATCTTATCTCTAAGAAAAGCTACTAGCATGAGGAGTTGTTATGGTACTTTATCTCTAGAAAACCCTAACAAGTCCTAGCTTGTAATCAACATCAACTATTTTGGAGTTGATGTGACAACAAACTAGTGAAAAACTAATAGTACGTAATGAAAGACTTCATTAATAGAGCTTCTCCTCACATGAGCATCATTAACCCTCCACAAGAGAGAGTTTAGCTTATGATCCTTAGAGGTATGAACTAAAAAACAAGAAGAAGAAGTAAGATAGAAACAGGTTGAGAGAGAAGAAGAAGAAGTTTTTATTTTACACTATGGAAATGACTCAGCTCCATTAAAGACTTACAAACTTTCTACTCTCAAACTAAACATGAATTGAATTCTCCCTATGGAATGAAATTCCATTTTACTTAGAATATTTCCTCATGGAATGAATGAGTACCAAGCATAACTGCTCTCATCCATTCATTAAAAATAATCAATCTAGTGCTCAACTTATACATTTTAGTGCACTACTTGATTTTGACATTAATTAGTGCTCAAATAATGGAGCGCCCACTAAGTGATGGACCCATGTGTTTTGACCAGTGGTGGGTCCATGTGGGCCATGCTGATTTTTACAACTTCACATCTTTGCATAGAGCTCGCCACACTGATCGATTTGATAATTTTTGTGTCGAATTCAAAGTCCAGAATCAGGAGATATGATATTTGGAAGTTTTACGACTTTTCTTAACCGTTGTCTTGATTTGAATAGGAAATGATCGGTGTTGAGCCCACGGGTTTTAGTTTGGCCTTTTTGAGCTTCAAATGGGCAAAGAGACAAGCACTATTCCATATAACTTTTTCATGCCAAAACGCAGGTTTTGCTACAAATTTGTTGTCAACTGCCGAAACATGTGAAAGCACGAAAATATAATTAATTTACATTTATTAAACACATCATCAACCAATATGCATATAGTGTCTCTATATGGTTTATAATACAGTTTTGGGTGCTTATCACTCTACACGCTAGAACGAGTGACATCCAAAGAAATAAATCTGGGAGGGGTAAAATCAGCATGGTGTTAAAACACAAAATTCTACACGCCAGTAGGAGTGGCGGATATAGAAAAGCAAAATTGAAGAAAATTCCACACGCCAGTAGGAGTGGCGGATGGTGTGGCAAATTTTTTTTCCTGTGCTAGGATGGGTTGACTTGTTTGGGTTTTTTTCGCTGCCCCCTATGCCACTATCGGGTAAAAAAACAAACCATTGGGTCCATAAACTCTATCGCGCTTACCGACCTTATCAATTGTGCTATTGTGGTTTGGTGGTTTGCCGCACCAAACCATTGGACTTAGCCTTACTTTCTAACATTTTACTTATTGTTTGGGTCTTACCACTAAACTATCATAAAAGTAAAACAAAGTTAGACAAAATCAAGCAAATGTAAGTCACGTGAATAATTTCTAGTACGTTTAAGGAGAGTGCAAATAGCATTGTCTACTTGTCTAACAATCTAATAGTATAGAGATAACTGTACAATGCCTCTCAAATCTCATTGGGATTTAGCACTCATATTCGGAGGGCTTTTTCTCTCTATGCCGAAACATTGGCATTGCGAACGATCTTGCAAATGGCTATCAAATTACAGTTGGATTATGTCATCTTTGAAACTGATTCGCAATACCTCTATAATTGCATCAAGAACAATTCACAACTTTTGCCTTGGGAAATTATGTTTATTATCGCAAATATCAAGGACATGTTATTGTTGAAATCTCAATATAAACTTCATTGGACGTACAGGGAAGGTAATTTTGTTGCTGATCGTTTTGCCAGGTTTGGGTCTGACCAGGCCAGTGATCCTACGTGGTTGGTCACATCCGGTAGTCGAGAAAGAAAATCTACCTTCTAACTTAATTGATTTGACTAATGGTATCACTTCTCTATGGTGTATTAGGCCTCCACATTGTGTTAATAGTTTATTTTTCAATGACTTAATTGCTGTTTGTACATTTCGTAATATCACATAAATAAAATTGCAGTTAAAAAAAAAAAATCTCATTCATGTATTGATTCCCTTTAATTTTATGCAAAACCCACACCATAAATGACGCCCACTTGCCGTTGGAGCCTAGACTACTTGGGTTCTTGCGTGGGGTCTAGGGTTGGCTGCGAGTTAACATCCTTGCTATGACCTATGTAGTATCCCATGGTCCTAAATAATAAGGTATTCGTTACTGCTGGACCCCATATTGTGTTGGGCAGACCCCAAAAACAAAAACAATTATTACAAATGTGCCATTGGCCTCAAAAGTTGTTTTGTGTTGGGACCTCCCAAACCAACGTGAATTTGACTTGTTGCAACCTTTTCAGCCCTTCTCTTCTATCCTCTTCTCTTCCACCATCAAAAACCTTAAACCCTTAAACCCTAAAGAAAACTATATCCTAACACTAAACACTAATGGAATAGTCCAACCCCATTTTAGAACATGAAGATGAAGAAGAAAATGTAATGCATCATGACCCCATTCAAGAAGAAAATGTAGAACAAGTTCCAAGTGAAGAAAATAGAGGAATAGCTGATGATGCATTTAATAAGAATAAGGTAAATGTAAATTAAACGTAATTATGCATGTGTACAGTGATATATAGGGATGAAAGAGAAAATTCGAACACCCTAGGCTTAAACAACCCGGCTAGGTCGTTCGTTTTGCACACCAAACGGTCTGGTGACACCGTCTGGACTGAGTCCAAAACGATGTGGCCATGTCGTTTGGGATTTGGACTTTAAAAAAAAACTTACCGGTGTGGTCACACCATTTGGAGTAAGTCCCCAACGATATGGATACATCGTTTGAACTAAGTCCCAAACGGTGTTGCCATATCGTTTGGGATTTGAACTTGGAAAAAACATAAAGTTCTGTTTTTTGGCCTCTTTACTGGTGTAACCACACCGGTTGGGACTTAGTCCACACGGCGTGGCCATATCGTTTGGGATTTGAACTTGGAAAAACATAGAGTTCTGTTTTTTGGCCTTTTTACCGGTGTGTCCATATCGTTTTAGGATTTGAACATAGAAAAACACAAACAGTGGTAAACGGTGTGTTTGTGGCATTTGGTACTTAAGCCAAATAGTGTGGCTATGTCTTTACGGGGTCCATAATACATCAATTAACAACTGTTCTTCATTTAGGATCCTTCAGTGTATTTTGAGAACTCTGAAAACTCGAATGACGTGGATGATGTTCAACCGCTTTTAATGGATACAACAGAAATATTTACTACGGAAGAGGTATATAGTAGGCATTGTTTTCACTTGTTTTTATTTTCTAAATGAAATTATATTAGTTTATTGATTGTTGTTTTCTTTCATATCTTTAGGTATTTCATACACGTAATGACGTAATTGGTTGGGCAACTGCTCGGGGAAAACAATGTAATGTGGTTGTGGTAATTGGGAAGTCGCAGAATGCTAACGGGAACCGAGTACCAAGGCTGGATTTAGCTTGCGAGAGTTCGGGCGTGTATCGTTCACACAAAAAGGTAGAGAAGGCTAATAAGAGAAATACGGGAACCAAGAAACGTGGATGTTCATTTAAGTTAAGATGTATTTTCCAACGCGGCATTATCGCTAGTTGGAAAATTGCCGTTCTTAATGGTGTTCACAACCATCCATTGGCAAAGACCCTTAAAGGACATGCATTTGCTACTCGACTGACCGTTCCACAATTCGAGTTTTTGTCAGAGATAACTCAAAATGGAGTTAAGCCTAAAGAAGTTTTGAAGTCCATCAAACATAGGTTTCCTAATAACCTATCTAGCATATGTCAAATCTACAATGCCAGGCACAAGGTGAGGACATTGGATATGAACGATCGCTCGCAAATGCAGAGATTGCGTGAGTTGTTAGCAGAAAACCATTATTTCGATGAGGTGAGAGAGGATACAAATACGGATAAGATAACGGGATTGTTATGGGCCCATCCAGACGGTGTTAAAATGGCTCAGACGTTTCCAAAAGTTTTCATTATAGACGCCACCTACAAAACCAATAAGTATCGGTGGCCTTTTGTACAGTTTGTAGGGGTGACTTCAACCTAGAAGTCTTTCACGGTCTGTCAAGTGTTGCTTCAGTGTGTAACAGCGATAGACTATGAGTGGGCTTTGCGTCAGTTTAACGGCTTGCTAGGGTGAAGAAAGGCAATCTGTGATCGTGTCTGACAGAGACTTGGCCTTGATGAGTGTCGCTGATATTGTGTTTCCTGACGCGCACAAACATCTTTGTAGATGGCATATCTCTATGTGCGTCTTTCAAAAATGCAATGATTTTTTTCCCACCACAGAACTTGTAGATAAAGGCCAGTTCTCGTGGAACACTGTAGTGAAATCGAGGACTGAGGATATCTTCAACCGTAGAATTGCTGCTTTGGAAAAACAATATAGGGTTGAGTACTCCAATTTTGTTAGTTATCTGCGAGAGACTTGGTTGCCTTACAAGGATCGATTCGTATGTTGTTGGACAAATCAACACATTCACTTTGGGAGTACAACGACCAATAGAGTCGAAGGGTCTCATGCTCAGGTGAAACGTGTTCTAGGAAACACAAACAGACATGATTTTCTAAGTATATTTTACTTGATCCACCCGATTTTAGAGATCCAGATGTCTGAGATTAGAGGTACGTTTGAGAAGAGTCTGATTGTAACCCAGCACCACCACTGGATTCCTTTATTTCGTGAACTCAGAAACCTGGTCTCAAGAAAATGTTTGGACTTGCTTTATGAAGAACTAGATACCCATGTAAGTCGTGCTGCTAAGGACTCTGAGTTCATTTGTGGGTGTTATTTGCGCACCAGTCATGGATTGCCATGTGCTCACAAAATCATTGAACTTTAAAAGCAAGAGCGTTCCATATCTTTGAGTGCTATCGATCCCTTTTGGAAAACTTTGTCTACTTTTCCAAGTGTGTCGGTGGGTGTTGGTCCCGATTGTAGACCTTCGATGGATATATTTATGAAAAGATATGAAATGGCTTCTAAAAAAGAGCAGAGGGTTATGGTTAGGAAACTTATGGAGATTGTTGTGCCAGAAAGTACATGGCTAGAACCACCTCATGAGGAGGCGAAAACCAAAGGTCGGCCTAAGGGTAGCTGCAAGAGAAAGTTTCCAACTGAGGATGAGAACTCTTCAAAGCGAGATTCATATGGTTTTGAACATTCCCAACGTGGGCATGAAGAGTGGGTCTCGTCGCAACAATCGGAATGTACGCCAAATTCCAAGCCTTCTCATAAAACACCCACACCATCGAAATACGCTACTCCAAACCCACCTGCAGAGAAGTCTTCTCCGAAACCACCTTTGCCACACAAAAAAACCACACCATAGAAGAATTCTTCTCAAAAATCACATTTACCACCTAAAACAACCACACCATGGAATAACTCTTCTAAAAATCACATTTACCACCTAAAACAACCACACCACAGAATAACTCTTCTAAAAAATCACCTCAAAAGTTAGACATTGGCATCCTGAGGGCATTGCGGGTATAGAGCAATGTGCATTGCATTGGGAAGAAGTCAGGAAGAGTGGCCGTGGATGAGAAATGAATTGTTACAAGAACTTAATGACAACCTCCCCCTATACTGTACATTGTGCACTCACAGTGAGGTTAGTTTTGTGAAACCTACAATTTCTCATGCATGTGGTTGGGCACCCTATAATAAGTGGATGGCTATGCCCTTTGTTGGATATTTATTTGCTTCGAGATTTAATGTCGTCCTTGTACATTTAGGAAGTACGTACTGCCATATTATCTTGCCACTGAGAACCTAAGCAAATCCTGAGAAAGTAAAGAAAGTGTTGGGTACCGCTTACGTACAGGGATGTCATTTTGTCCATGTTGAACTTGTTGATGATTGTCCGGTTCCAAAACCGATGCGAAGATGGCGTAGAGCTCGACACTTAATTGTAGATAGTTGAGATACTGCATTACAAGCAAGACAAGCGCAATTTACGGCATTGAACATTCCCAATTTAGTATTGGAAGACGAGCACACTAATGATGGGTCCGAAATACCAATAATAGATGTTGACTAGGAATAAGTCTATGTAATTAATGTTCATGTGGTTGGAATTGTAATTTGGTTTTTGATACAATTTTCTTAAATTTGATGGTATTCTTTGGTCGAATTTGATGTATGGATGTATGTTAGTTTGATTTGGATACTTTGGATGTTCAATGGTGTGGCCATGTCTTTTGGGATTTGAACTTGGAAAAAATATAAAGTTATGTTTTTTGGCCTCTTGACCGGTGTGGCCACACCGTTTGGGACTGGACTAAGTCCCAAACGGTGTGGCCAAGTCGTTTGGGACTTAGTCCAAATGGTGTGGCCAAGTCGTTTGGGATTTGAACCTGGAAAAAATAATAAGTTCTGTTTTTTGGCCTCTTGACCGGTATGGCTAAGTCGTTTGGGATTTGAACCTAGAAAAAATATAAAATTCTATTTTTTGGCCTCTTGACCGGTGTGGCCAAGTCGTTTGGGACTTAGTCCAAACGGTGTGCCCACACCGGTCAAGAGGCCAAAAAACAGAACTTTGTGTTTTTCCAAGTTCAAATCCCAAACGATTTTACACACCGTTTGGGACTTAGTCCAAACGGTGTGGCCATGTCGTTAAGTCCCAAACGGTGTGGCCAAGTCGTTTGGGATTTGAACTTTGAAAAACACAAAGTTCTGTTTTTTGGCCTCTTGACTGGTGTGGGTACACCGTTTGGACTAAGTCTCAAACGACTTGGCCACACCGTTTGGGACTTAGTATAAACGGTGTGGCCAAGTCGTTTGGGACTGAAATATGGCAAACCTCAATTTCTTTTTTTCTTAACTTCCATATTTCAACAATTCTAACACTTCCAAATTCAACTTCCATATTCCAACAATTCTAACACTTCCAAATTCAAAACCAAACACATAAAAAACAGATAATCACATAACATCAAATAATATTTTGAAATAACATACCACAAAATCAAGTATTCATAAAGTTGGGTACAGATATCACAACGTCACTCTTTACAACAAAAGCAACCTAAACAGTCTTATACTACTAGAACTCCAAGAGTTGAGATCAATGCTTAAGAATAGGCTGCTTCTTCACCTATGCTTATTCACGATATCGTCCGTCAATGAACTTGCACCGGGTCAAATTGTATGCCTCCATGAACTCGTTCCGTGCATCGTCTGGAATCGCAGTCCCACCCAATTGCAGGCCTCGATCGAGCAAGCGACAAATTTCATCAACGATGGGGGTGCTGTCAAAATTAAAACAAAAAACTACATTAGTATATACATTTATAAAATACCAAAACAAAAAATAACAAAAAAAAAATAACAAAAACTAACGTTGTAAAGTATTAACTCACCAGATTATGATATGGAAGACTCTGTAGGGAGTAGTGATTAGGATGATCACGGTTTATCATTCGAATATGACTATTGGGTTCGTACCAACTCATGTATCTACTAACACACTCCCATGGATAAAACGGAATGGGTCATCGATGTTCAAGTTGTATCAAGTGATTCTGCTATTTACTCCAATAGGAAGACGCAATATTAAATTTCACATCGTACCCGCGTCCGGAAGTAGTCCGCATCGAGGTCTTTGGTCTTGGGGGATCTGAGGGTACAAACTACATATGACCCAATTGACGCACAACCCTCGAAACATTGTATTGCTCGACATCATCAATAAAGCATATAAATCCCTCAAAAATGTTATTTCATCCACCGGGCATGTAGCTCGGACTTCAGCATAGGGATATCATTCAACCTGTCAAATAGCATATGATCGGGGAAATTAATCATTAACCACATACTAATAATATCAATTAATAAATAAAACTATTTACAAACAAAAATGCTTACATCGGTACAAGTCACATTATCAATCACCGCTCAGGGTATGCTTCAATGCAGCTATTGTGCTAGCATAAAAAGATTAAGTAACTGAGTACCTATGAGCACGCGACATGCTTAACTGATAGTCCTCATTTGGGAATGGCTTGAACACCGAGAAATACTCATAAATCCATGCCTAGATTAATATAGACACCCAGTTAATATTGTAATAGATAGATAAAATTGACATTGAAAAGAAAAACAAAAAAACTAATACCTGTAGGAGAGTGAAATAGCCTAAAACACCCTTCACCTTGGCACTTGTGGCAGTCCCAAGACCCATGTACGAGTAAGCCAGTAAGGCTGCACCCCACGCGTAGTCTCTGATCTCGGTAAATTTCAAAAGCGGCCTCGATAACAAACGGAACCGCAGCCTCGGGCGATGTTGGTGAAGGTGGTACATCCAAAGAAAAATAATAGATAAGCTCTCACAGCAAACTGCAACTCTTTTTGGGTTGAGGCCTTCTTCACAACAACCCCATTTCCATCACGTAAATCTTCATCCATTACCTTCCCAGCAAACTGCTTCATCAAGAAATCCATCCTAAATTTGGAAGTGAACTTATTGGCTTTCATCTCCACATCTATCTTGTCCATGGGTATGCCAAGACCTTTGTGGAGGAGTCTTTTTGTCTGTTCCAGGGTCAAATCAGTGTCCCCAGTCACTGCTTTGCCTCTGATCGGAACTCCTAAGAGTTGGGAAACATCGTCCAACGTGATTGTCATCTCGCCCTACGGCATATGAAACGTGTTGGTCTCTGGATGCCACCTCTCCACAAATGCAGAGACCAACACAAGATCCTGATGCCTGTATACACCTAAGACCAGAGCATATAAGTCGGTCCTTTGAAGCTCTACGTGAAAATTAGAACAATCTGAACACTCTCCGACGATATCCCGTTGTACCAACTTGTTTAGGTGCCCATGGCACTTCAACACCCCTCGCTCTGCCTAAAACAACAAAAACTCAGTATTAATGTATGCACAAGGTTTCGTAATAAAAAATTTAAATACTAATAGACACTATATGATAATATTACCTGCCCCTCCCAAACATCGCGAGCCACGTGCACCACATAGTCATACAACAAATGTGGCACACGAGGGCCACCTTTATAAACACCTCTCTGGAACTCCAAGTTATTGTTGGACTTTCTCACAATATTCACTGGAGGTACAGGTACAAGGACTTCAAGGACTTCCTCCTCATCCTCTGCGTCCTCCTCCTCCTCGTCATTCTCCTCTTCTGCATCATCAAACACCCTCTTCGTCATCTTCTTCACCATCACCATGACTTACAACTACACTCTTCCCACGATCCATATTTACGTCATCTACATCTCTACATCTACATCTACATCTACATCTAAATCTAAATCTACATCTACATCTACATCACTCGAAACTGTCCCCTTTCTTCTCTTGTGATTTCCTAAGTCTACACCACTTACAACTACATTACTGGGATCATCCGCTTTCCGATCCCCTCTACGGACTGATGCCAAAGTGGTTGTTCCCCTTCCTCTCTTTTTCTCAGGCAGGTCACCGCGACCCGAACTACTACTCCCCCCACCTAACAACTTCTTAGCACCCGTGAAAACACTTTTTGCTACATTCTTCACATTCTTTGTTCGAGGCATTGTTACAAAATATAACTAACACAAACACATAACTTGCAATTCTAGTCCTTCGTAAGCAGAAAGATCCTCAGGTAAAGAAAATTCTGAAAAGAGAGAAATCATTTTCAACATAGGGAAAAAACTGGTAATCATGCAAACATATTTGTAGGATTTTTCCTATCTTTGTTTAGCCTTTTGATCATTAGGAGACAGGGAGAATGAGAAGAACCCTTTGGATAGGAAACTCATCCAAACAAATACAGGTACAAACCCATCCAAACAAACTATTATTGTCCAGTTCAGTTTCATTGTCCAGGTGCATGCAGACTTCAATCCCAAAAACAATAGCACAAAATATTTAAGCAAACAAAAGCTTTAGACACTAGAATAAAACAAGAAGTTTGTTCTTAAATAAATTGCAACAGATTCAAACTATCTAACACAACAGTACATGATATACTCGTATGATCTAACATGATATACCAAGACAAAACTCCCTATTTAGATTGGTACAAGGGCTGCCTCAACTAGTCAAGTGTAATAATTTATATAGCATACTACTCAAATCAATTCACTCACAGGCCATACTAGAAGGAAAAGTATTAGAGAAGAGAGGGAAGCAATGGAAATTCATATTTGTAATGGAACAAAGCATGTAAGCTTTACAAGTAAGGCACCACTAAGGCATCTCATTATAGATAGGTTACAGAAGAAGACCTACTTGTTTAGCACCAAGGGCCTTCACAAATGACACCTAAACGCAAAGACTACAAAACTCCATGTCGTCAATCCCTTTAATCAACTAGACATAACTTAATAAGATGAATAAAAACCCAATCAATTCTGTTTTTTATCAGTGAAATAACATGCCTGTGATTGAACAAAATATGGCGAAATGACAAAGGGTAAGCATCCAAAATTCAGGTTAATGTTAAACCATAACCTGTGCCAGATACAAAGGGGATACAATGAATCGATTACAGATCTAATAACCAATGTAGCAAAATTGTAACGAAAATAACATTAAAGATCAAGAACAATAGAATGAAAACTTACAGATCTGATCTAGATAAAGAATATTGAGATCGAAAGAGAGAATCGCGGTGTGTTTTTGGGAGCAGAAATCGAAATCGAGGGTTTTTTATGGAGACGAAGAGTGGAACTGGTTTTCGCCAATTTCTCGATTTCTTGGGTATTTGGTTGGGAGTGTATGGTTAGAAGTTGCACCCAACACAATGGGCAGACCCCGGCCTAACTCGGGGTCTGCCCAACACAAATTAACAGGACTCAATTATAAATATCAGCGTCTACCAAGATTTTGGCCCGAGAGACGACGGTTTGCCTGACAATCGCACTTTTATCGTTTGGCTGTTAGTGAATAGTGATTCAATGTCCAATCTAACACTCTAACAGGAGGAAGCGAAAAAAAAGGCGTGGATGTCTTTTGTCGCTGCGTCAAAGATTTGTGTACCTTATTTTGACAACTTTTACAAATTCCGGGCTGAATCTGCGTCAGTACATGAATCATGTTGTGCTCGTATCCTTAATTACATTTACGTTCGTCAATTTTCGTTTCACTTTTTAATGTTTAGTCCACTTTATCGTTAATGCATAATTGTGAAACGTGAGATGTTCTCTTCAACGCGAAGAAAAATATTCTCTCAATTTCGTGCAGAAGTCCAGTAGTAATTATATCATCCAGTTTGATATAATTGAGAGTTTGAGACATTGGAATGAAACTGCTGGAAAAAAAAAAAAAAAAGTAGAAACTGCTACCTGAATGATGACTTTAACCATTAATGAAAGGGTAATACTTTAAAAGAATAATTTCAAGCCACCATGGAATTGTAGAAAGTTGTTATTGAGAATCTAATATGATTGTGACATCGTTTGTAATATTATTAGGCCAAATAAAATTGTCTAAATTTTAGTACTGGTGAGAATGAAATTTGATCTAAGTTCGTTGTTCAAGTAGATGGGCTCGATCTGCTTATTACTTGATTTTCATCTCTGTTGAATCATGAATGATGATTAAGTTGCATTCAACTTTTAGCACCTCAATTTCTACTGATCTGTCTTATAGCTTTCCTATGAACAAACTTATATGCAACTTGTCAAGAAAGAAGAAGTGAAGTATAATACAACAACCATATTACTCAAAGTCTGAAACAGAGTCCAGGTTTGCATATGTGAGGCAAAATTCATTTCATTGTACACATTCTGCTGTTGCTTACAAGTAATATATATTGTGAATAGGAGAGCTTCCCTCTTATTGCATTGTGGGTCTTGATAGAATCCTAGAACAATTGTGGTTAAAAAGTCCTCTTACATCTGTAGGCACTTATTCTTACTTCAGTGCCCCTTTAAATCCTTAAGATTAATATGGACAATTTGCATATTGGATAAGTACCGCCAGTGTTATCGGTGATTGACCAACTTCAAATTTTTTGAGTGACTTTGATGTGTAAACCATTTGGAAATAATATCCCGGGAGTCTTAACGACTTCGCCTCCCTTGATTTTTGTCCACCTGAGTAAATTTCAGAAGATCAAAATACATCAGAGTTTTTACATATTTACTGAAGACACTTGAACTAATATTTAATTACCTGTATTTTGTGACCAAGAAGTGGAGAACAACTGACATTTGCAACTTTGCAAATTCTGCACCCGCACATAATCTCATTCCTCCACCAAAAGCCATGAAATTCTTAGAAGCTGTATTTGATCCTTGTCCCTGTATTTTGGTAGGGAATAATGATTATTAAATACAGAGAAATTAATTCCAACGAATCCTGTCTTAAGGTACTTGGATAAAGGAAGGCTAGATGTATAAGCCACATACCTTCCATCGCCATGGGTTGAAGGCAAGGGTGTCCTCATACTTTTCAGTGTTAAGGTGAAGGGCTGGAGGGCAAACCATGATTGTCCAGCCAGCTGGAATTGTATATCCTGTGAAATGAGAAAATTGATCCGATTATAGAATACTTGGTTATGATCGATTTTTTTTTTTTTTTCGATAGATGTTATGATCGAATTTGATATGTGCTGCACTGTGTTCCCTAGGAGCTCGATGGTATGTTGAGGCAAGATGTTTAGATTAAATATAAGCTGCTTCGAACCTTACCGTCTATTTGTATATCTCTTGTAGCTCTTCTGAAAACCAAGGGGGCTATGTTGCCGAGCCTAAGTGTTTCATCAATAACCTGCAATACAAAAGAATATGAATCTTTTTTAAAACCAGGCCGTGTTGGATTACATTAATTTGAATATGAAGGTGTGAAAATTGCTACACTAACGTGAGAAGTGAATGTCATAGACTTGTATTCATTCCACGTCAGTGGAGAATCCACATTTTCCCTCTTCTTGAGAATCTCTTCATGCTCATCCTAAAATAAACCAAAAACCAAAAACGAAATTAGCTTAGAGCAAGACACTATCAATCAAAATACTACAAAAGAGTGCTTAGAGTGAGAGGATGATTTGAGCGGCACCAACCGTTAAATCCTTCAACACTGAAGGGTGTTCTGAAAGAAACTTAATTGCTAAAGTTATAGCCAAGGAAACTGTCTCAAAGCTGGCAAAAAGAACTGTAAAGACAAAGTAAGCAGCACTTTCTACATTGAAAAGGGGATCGTCTTTCTTCATCTCTTCAATGACAACATCAAGAAAATCGCCATGCTTCCTATCGGAGTAAAATCTTTCCTTCACCATCTCCTTGAGTATTCTTATAGCCTTCTTTTGATCCTGTACGTACATGGTTTAGACTTTAGAGTCTATATTATATGGCATCTTAATTAATTAATTTACTTAAATTGAATGGATCATAACTTATTAGTTTCACAGTTAATAACTTTGTATACTTGGCATTACCTTGAGACATTTATTGTAAACAGTCCCAGGGATGTCCAATGGAAATGAGATGAGGCCTTTAAGAAAGCTAGTGAATTTGTCCTTCAAATTCTCCGAATGCTTGGACGGATCATAACTCATTAGTTTCATCGAACCCAAACCAAATGACATCTGTATGTAATTTGGAATATTTGTTAAAGTCGAAAAAGAACATATAGAACACAACCTCGCATTTTTATGAGATTGAGAACAGATTATGGAGCTGCGTTTACCGTTGTAGCGACTTCTTTCACTTCTACCGATTCCTGTTCAGCCCAAATGGATAGGTTTTCACGGGCCATATTTTCCATGTCAGAGAGAAGCTTCTCTTTTTGCTTCTCCGGACCAAAATGATCCATAATCATGTTCCTAAGGTACTTGTGAATAGCACCAGTGTTGCTCGTCAAGCTTTGCTGTCCAATTAGTTTCATAAATGAATCCAGGTACCACAATTCAACTGAGTTTCCTTCTTGTTGAAAGATGAAATGGCTAAATTCAGGATCAGTCGAGACTACCACTGGGCAACCTACCAAATTAGTCTTAAAAAGTGGCCCGTATCTGAAAATCATGAAACGGAAGGTGTTACATACATCTATCGATAAGAAAATATAGAAGCTTGCATGCATTATGTAGTCTCGTCTGTTATATAATGTGCATTACTAGCTACATATATTAAATCTATTACCTTGTCATCCTTTCTTTGATAAAAGGATGAATATCGAAAGTGGTCTGAGATTTGAAAAACTGAATGGTTTCACCAAGTAATGGCAGTCCCATTGAACCAGGAGGGAGTTTTCCATTGCAGATGGGATTCTTCCACTTATAGGCATAATTGGTCATCCATACAATAACTAATGCTAAAACAACCAATGCAAGTGACCACATCTCTTCGTATGTTTTAAGGTTATCTGAAGTAAAGAAGAGATAGTTAGTTGTGATACATTTCAGGAAGAAGGGGAGTTCCTTATATAGACAACCATATGCTGCATGGGTTGCATGTTCAATCTAGTAATGTATCTTATTTACTTCATATTTGCTTCTTCTAGTCTACCGAGGTTGACTGCACTAAATATTTTCACCTCAATTTAGCATTGAGTGGCCCTGAACTGAATTGTTAATTTTCAGCATTGAGTGGCCCTGAACTGAATTGTTAATTTTCAGCATTGAGTGGCCCTGAGTGGCCCTGAACTGAATTGTTAATTTTCAGCATTGAGTGGCCCTGAACTGAATTGTTAATTTTCAGCATTGACTCCATTGAGCCTTCCAAAAAGTTGTTTGTTTTTTTTGTTGACTTCAGCTTTGAGTGCCAAAATAGGCTTTTAGTGTTCCGTGGCAATCTTGTCGCTGAATGCTGAAATCCTATACTACCCTGAAATCCCATACTACCCTTTTCTCTTTCAACTCAAGCGAAGAACTCATTCACCAAAAAAGAAAAGCGAAGAACTCTAGCTAGTTACCTCGCATCAATTATTGACAAACCCATCCTCTTCATTTAACTTAAACTTCTTAAATTTTTGTCTAGTGATTTGAGATGGAGTATGAGATTTTCGATCCATAAAGAGAGATCGAGGGTTTTTAATTTGAGATGGTTTGTTTTGAAAAATAAGACTTTGATGTCTTACCGTCTTACTTGACATCCTTATTCGATGCTCACTTTCATTTATGGTGGCACAACTTGACAATCATACATGTGAAAATATATTATACTTAAAATGTATTTTTTTTTATTTAAAATGTGAGTTTTTATTTTATAATATACTATATACTTAAAATTCTTATATAAGAAAAAAAAATATGACATTAACTATTGCTTCTGTATATTACTATACATTTTTAACAATATTAGTTTGCACTATTTAGTCCAACTATTTATTTTCATTATTGAGAAAACAATTTTTTAAAATGTTGACAATAGTATATTATTTTCAAACAAAATATAAAGATTATGTTAGTAAAAAGAAATTATAATTCCATTGGGCAAAATGGTCCAAATAACTTATATTCAGCATTCAGAACCAAAAAACAAACAAACAAAGTTTTAGAGTTCCCCATTCAGGTAGCAGGTTTATTTAACATTCAATGTTCTGTATTCAGAGGCTCAGAAAAACAAACAACCCCTAAGACTCAAGACTTGTCGTTATTAATGGGTTTATAATGGATACAAACATGTTTTTAACACTAAGGATGTATTTGTTCTTCTTAGGTAGCCTATAATCCTAATTCCAAAGTTCGCCCTTTCATCCTAACGCCTAATTATCAAATTCGACAATTCTAGAAAAAAAAATTAAGGACATTTTTGAGTTAACCCTCCATGAGTGTGTAGGTTTTTTGAGTTGAATTTTGAGATTGAATTATTATTTTTTTTTTTTTGGCTGTAGGATTTTTGGGGGGTTATCTCAAAACGCTACACACTTATTGTTTTGCTGTTACTGTTGTTAAATTATGATGAGGTGCTGTTATGGGCTTATTGCCCTAACTCCTACAATGTTAAACTACAAGCTTCAAAGATTCAATACGTTGTTTATGTTTCAGAATGAATTGCTTAGGGAATTTATTTGTTGAAATTAAACCAAGTATTTACTTGGTATATTGACTTGGTTTAATTCAAACTTGCTTCAAAGTTATGAAAAAACTTTACTTTTGAAAATTGCAAGACTTGAGGTACGGTGAACCTCAAATAATGCTCAGAGTCACAAGCAACCATATTTCAATGTGTCAAAGGAAACTTGTCTCAATGTACCCCTCTCATTTTTCGTTTGTGGTTTGTACTATATATGTTCTTTTACCAATTTTTATTTATTTATTTATTATTATTTTCTACTTACCCTCTTTAAATCCTAATTGCAACTAGTGATTTGGTTATATCCTTCTTCATATCTTAAGTTTCAATATTCATAGTCTAATAATTTTGTATATGTAAAGATTTGATTGGAAACTAGCTAAGTTGTGAACTTGGAATAAACAGTATTGCATACATTATTTCCATAATAGTTTTCAAAATAATGGTTTTGAGGAGTTATTATGTGGTCTTTGTTAATTTGTCCTTCTAAATCACATCGTCGTGAAAACACACTTTTATCAATATTTTGTAGATACTAATAATTGCAATTAGGACACTTTTGTTCCTCCCATCTCCATTCTAAAAGGAGTTATTATGTGGTCTTTCAGGCGAGTATTTGGCCGCCAAATAAGAATTCAACAATTAAGTTGGATTAGGAGTGTGGAGTAAATCATTCCACCGTATGTTTGCATACTCATTTTATCTAGTTGGCTGCAGTCATCTCCACAATAAAACCAATATTCGATATCGTATGAACCTAAAACGTCTCTTTTTTGACAATTGGGTCATCCACGTACATCCAAACAAATAAACACGCACCTTTGCTTTCCTTGTCATGCTATCATTTAGCTTGAGATGAGCACTTTGAACTTTGACCTTGGTCCTACTTCTATTGATTATTAGGCTTTAGTCCTACTTCTATCGATTGACCTTGAGTCAAATAATATAATTTTAATTTTTTATGAAAATGGCCAAACTACCCTTCAGTGTGCTTCACATGTGATTTTATATTGGACCTTTGGAACACCAAGTTAAACAATAGACACGTGTCAAAAATCTAAAGCATTGATCCAATGGTCAAAATTAGAAACATTGATCCAAGATATTTCACAAACTTAAATTCAAACTCTTTAATGGCAGAAAAATAGGACTAAAACCTAATTAACTCAAATACAGGAGGGGTTAAATCCTAAAAAACTAATTCTCTCTAATTGAAAGATTTGAAGCTTCCATATACTGCCATTGAAGAATTCGAAGCCTTAACCATCTATCTTCCAGTCACACTCAACTTTACATCATCTATCTTCCATATCTCCTTCAAAGCCGTGGGTTGAACAGCATCATGAGAAATAAGCTTTTGTATACAAGAAAGTCCAATCACACTCAACTTTATAGTATTTACCTCACATGCCATCAGCCCACATCTATTAGAAAAGTTAAGGCCCACTTAACCAAAATCTGAACTGGGTCTAACCGACCCATTGATCATCTTCTCTACCCATATTTTCCACAACCCAATCTAGATATACCAACACCAAATTGACACCTCCAACAACACTTAAACAACAACCAATCACATTGAAACATCAAATCATAACCAAATCGCCATAAATTTTTTGTTTTAGAGACCATTCTCTTTGTCGTTGGTTAAGTACCCATATTCCAATATCTTGAAGATCTTGTTGCACAAAAGAAATAGTAGACGGTTGGCAGAACAAGGCGTGTTGTACTATGTATCTTGTCACTGAAGGTGTTTGGAGATTGATCTATTGCTTGGTCATTGGATTACAGAATGTAAGGGGTTACAATATTCTGTTTTTATATGGAGGGTAGTTTGGACATTTTCATAAAAAATAAAAATTATATTATTATAAAATGGGTTGACCACGGTCAACTGAGTTGACTCAAAGTCAATCGATAAAAGTAGGATTAAAGCCTAATAATCAATAATTTTATGACCTATTCCTAAATACCCCTAAATAAGTAGGACCAATCCCTAAATAACCCTTAAAACTTTATTGTAATTATAATTTTCAAGTTTTCGGGCTTTAGAGAAGAGTTAGTTAAAACTTATCATTATAGCTATAAATCACCTATGCTATTGTTCCAAGTATTTGGGGTTTTATATGCACCAAAAAGATACGTTCAAAGTATCGGTTTCTCTTAGTTGGATGAAAACAATCCTACCGCAGCAGCAACGAACTGTTTCGAATATGTTCAGGCTCTTCGATGAAATATGTTCAAGCTTCAAATATGTCGTGCTTGGTCTAATTGTGTTTACATAAAACGAGGACTTGATTGAGTCAAGTAGGTTGCGGACTCGTGGGCCAATCTCGTAAGTCGTATATATCACCTTTCTATCGTGCAAGCGAGAATTTAAGTGAAGCGTGTCTCATCTCTCAACCTTAGTCACCAGAACGCGAAACGGAAGTGGGAGCAAGAGAGCGTCAAATTTGAGAAGCTCCATAGTCTAAAGCAGTCTAGAGAGCCCTTCAGAACACTTGTCGTATGTATGTGTACGTGTGTGTGTGTGTGTGTGTGTGTGTGTGTGTGTGTACACACACACACACACACATATATATATATATATATATATATATATGATGGATACGCCCACTCCAAATCTCTACCACTCACCTCGCAATATCATCTCCAGATCTAATGGTCCAATTTAAAACAAAATAAATAACCAACCCTTCGTTTTCCATTTCCCCCCAAAAGTAAAAAGAAATTGAATCAAAATAAACAGGACAAACAATCAATATTATTGGATTCATCTGAAACCCTTAACTAAAATATGATAATAAACTCTTTCCACTAAACCAGCCAACCAATTCTTACTAATTCTTTTTGCCAACAAACCTTTAAACTCTAGCTGTCCAGTTTTATTCTGCTCAGTTTCCCGCTAACCAGAAAGAGAGATGGAATCGACGCCAATATTGAATGATTCGGGTGAGCAAACATTGATTTTTGCATACTTATATTGAACTGACAGAGTTGTTTGCACCCTACTTATATTGCCAAGTTATATTTCGAAAATATTTGATGTTGATTCCGAACTTGTTTTGATGTTGGGTGGGTTTTCAACTTATATATTCAACTTGTTTTGAACTGGTAGATGAAAATCCTCAAAGATGATTTTTTTTTTTTTTTTCCTTTTCTAGCTTTTAACTGATTATCTATTGTGTTTTCTGTAGAATCAATTGATGACGTCTTTCTTCATACTAAAATATCTAAGGAAAATGAAAATGAGGCCGCTTCGTTTTCTCGTCCAACTCGAGATGACATAGACATAGTTGATAGCGAAAAGATTCCGTATTTTGGGATGTATTTTATAAGTTTGGAAGGTGCGAAACAGTTTTATATAAACTACGGAAAAACATTGGGATTTAGTGTCATTACTCGAAGTACCCAAAAAAAGAATTCAACATTCAGACGAAGTGAGTACTTGTCAAATGACTTACGAGCGTTTTGGAGACTTACATAGAATGAGTAAAAAAATGAATAGATGAGGGGTCCAAGAAAGAAGTAGGGTCCGAGAAATAAGTAATAAACAAGAGGAGAAACACGAATACGGTGATATGCGGGTATTTAGTAACAATGAGAGTGAAAAAACAAGACAGTGGATTATGGAAAGTGGTGAAGTATGTTGGTGTGCACAATCACAACCTTGTTAGTCCGGCGAAAAGGATGTGCATGCCTGTTGCAGCTAAAATGTTGATTGACTTGTTATGTGATGAAGACATGCCTGTGAATAAAGTTGCTGATATACTTGATGGACCACAAAATGGTTTTTTTGACAGAGTTTGTTGAAACCACTTAGGTCCGTCGAAGGAGTATAAGAAACCTGTCAAAGGTGATGCTACCGCAGTGCTAATTTTTTTTTAAGAAGAAGAGTATAGAAAATCCTAATTTTTTCTAAGCAATACAGATGAATAGCGAAGCACGAGTAATAAATTTTTTCTAGGTAGATAGTCGTTCACGTATATAGTTTCAGTATTTTAGTGAGGTTATTTTCTTTGACACCATATATCACAAGAACGTATATGAAATGTCATTTGCGCCATTTACTGGAGTTAACCACCACATGCAGTCAATCTAGTTTGGTTGTGCACTCCTATTAAATGAGATAGAAGAATCTTTTCAGTGGGTTTTTCAGACTTGGCTTGCAGCCATGGGCGGGCATGCCCCATCTTCAATCATCACAGATCAAGACAGAACTATGACATCGGCTATTGCGAAGGTATTCCCAAATACACGACATAGATTTTGCCTATAACACATTTTGAAGAAATTACCTGAAAAACTTCCACATGTTTATTTCAAGAGCTTATCTTTCAAAAAAGCTATCAAAATATGTATTCAAAAAACTTATATTCCTAGTGCTTTCAAAACGAAGTGGAAGGAATTTATGTCTACATATAAGTTAATGGATAATGAATGGCTCATAGGATTATATGAGATTTGAGAAAAATAGGCACCGGTTTATCACTTTGATACTTTCTATGTTGACACTAATACTACCGGACGTTCTAAAAGCATGAATTCATTTTACAATAATTTTTTCCATTCAACTACAACTCTTAGAGAGTTTGTGCTAAAGAATGATAGGTGTTTGAGTAGAATTGTTCAAAGAGAGGATTATACTACATAACACTTGGATCGTATCGTCGATAGTAATGCCTTTATCTTGAATAGTGCATAAAAAATGTATACGAGGAATGCGTATGATAGATTCAAGAAAGAATGTGAGAAAGCTCGAGCTAAGTATGTCTTAGATGATGATGAAAAGGGTAGTGATGGCTATACGACCTACACTTACAAGTCTCGAGTGGAAGGTGATCAGCATGAGTGGAAGGTGAAGTTCAACTCAGCCACAAAAGAAAGTAACTGTGAATGCAAACTTTTCGAGTTCCTAGGGATACCCTGTGGCCACCTTGTAAAGGTTTTTCAGTGTCGTGATATAGAGATACCCGATCACTTTATTCTAAAGAGATGAATGAAAGGGTCTAACAAATATAGAGTTGAGCATGAATGTGGACTAGTAAGTGGACATAATAGTTCTGAGGTACTGAGAACTACCCAACTTCAGATGGTTGCCAATTTATTAGTTTATAAAGCAGCTGAAGCAGATGAGACTTACCAATTGATGTTGAAAATATTACAAGCACTATCACTAGAGCTCAAGGAAATAAAAAAGACTATCGACGGGACCCAAATTTCAGTTGTTGATTCATGCACTGTCAATGAAAACTCACAACCTGCAATTGATGCCTCACAAGTTTTATTTATGAATCCCAACATCTTACAAACTAAATGAAGGAAAAAGGAAGTGAAGGTTTACAAAAGTAGTACTAGAATAAAATGAGGTTTGGAGAAAGACATTGCAAAAGCTAGCAAAGGGAAGGCAAGCTAGGAGATGTACTGGTTGTAACTAGGTTGGTGTTAATCACGACAAACGAAATTGTCCACAAAATTCAAATAGGAATAAGGGAATAAGTAAGTAAAGTGATTTCCGTAGTTTACATTCATTCCTAGTATACTAAAATTTTTTGTTTGGAGTTCACTATAAAATTGACATTTGTCATCACTTTCTTACTTGACAGTTATTGATGAGAAGATTGAGGATGTGGACGATCATAGAGATGATGATGATGACGATGAAAAAGATATAGATGGCGATGAAGACAACGAAGATATTGATGGTGAAGAGGTTGAATTTAAAATTTGAAGTTAAAGTCATTTGTGTTTGAATTTGAAGTTATGTATATGAATTTGGAATTTGAAGTTATAAAAGAGTGAAACTTCCTTTGAGCTTCCACTGTTTAGTAACAGATTCTTTTACAAAAGGATAGGAAAGCCTCTTCCCAACAAAGTAACCCACCACATAGTCGCTCTAAAGAACAACTCCATCAATAATTTCTTGTGGAACAATAGCAATACCATATGAGAATGATGGAAATACCTCATAAGAATTAGTTTTGTATACTTAGTTAAAATTGATATTCATAATCAAAGTATAATAAAAATAAATAAAAAATCACAAAAAATAAGTAAACTAGTAAAATATAATTAGACCGGCCCCGGGTCGGGTTAAGGGCTTGAGTTTTCATGCTTGACCCTACTCGACCCGCCCCTCAATACAAAATAGGAGAATGCGGGCTTTTATGGTTTGAGGGGCGGGCTAGCCTGGCCCGGCCCTTTTATCACCCCTGTCCCCTACCGCCCACATCCCATCCAACTTCTTCTACCCACCCAATCCACGGCCCACGGGCCTTGAGCACAACTAGCATAAGACCCGTTTTCAACATCTTCAGTTTTTAGTTAAAGACTAATAAAAAGAGGGAAACTGGATAAAGCCACGAAGAGCTTGTTCACTCACTTTCTCTTAACACACTCAGCTTAAAAATGCTAACAACGCCAAGTTTCAATGCCACATACTCACCACCAACACCACTTCTCAATTCACTCCGGACTAAAAACAACTTCTTTTCATTCCACACTTTTCAAAAATCCAAAATTTCATACATTCCGTCCAAAAAGTTTCGAGTTATAAGAGCTTTGAAACAACCGAAAGTTGATTTGGAAACAGTTAATAATGAGTCTGTAGATGGTGTTCTGTCTCAGCAACCTTACTCTATTAAGATTCCTGCTGGTGATAGACATGTAAGTTTTTTTTGTCAAATATTTGGTGGCCAATGTTTGTTCATAAAGAATGGAAATTTGGTTATATTTAAGACCCCCTTTATGTTCTGTTTGTATTATTTGCAGATATTGGTTGAAACAGGTCTTATAGGAAGACAAGCTAGTGGTTCTGTTACGGTAACGGATGGAGAAACTGTAAGTGTTTGGCAGTAATGCATAGTATATTTTCTGTTTAAGAACATTATATCTTAGACATTTTGATTGCTAGGTGCAATAGTTTAATTTGCTTTGGCTTGGAGCTACTTATATGCAATACAAACAGAAGAGTAGTTAATGTAGAAGTGATTAGAGTCATTATATCGCGAATTGATAAAAGAAGGGTTAACTAGAAAATCAATTATGTGCATATAGAGGACAGCTTGATATATGTCAAATAGATTATTGAAGTACATGGGAGTTTTATTGAAATTAGTGTAGGAACTCTGCAATCAATGTTACGTTAATGTTATACAAGTAATAACTGTGTAGTCCCAAGATGATATCTGTCGAAGGAAAGAATGATTCTAATCTGCTTTATGCTTGAGAGTTGGTGTGCTTGCAAGTGTATGCTAATATTGATCACTGACTTACTGTGAATAGTTTTCGTACGAGAGTTTCCTGGTGAACTCTCAAATTGTTGATAACTTGATACAAACAGCCCACTCAGCCCACCCCCAGCCAACTGAAAACAAATAATCATACATATTAATGTTTTCTGTAGGGTATGCTTATATATACCTATTGAGCTCATAAATAGTGATTTCTTTGTTTGGTAGGGCCACAACTACTTTAGCATTGTGTTTTCAGCTTGTCATGATGCCATCTATTGTTTGTTTATTATTGTAGTTTTTGGTCAGATTCTTGATATTTTCTCCAAGGAGTTTAATTGATTAGTCAATGGACATATATTTACACGATACGAACCAAATGTATTTTGTTTCTTGTAGATTGTCTACACGTCCGTTTGTTTGGCTGATGTTCCAAGTGAGCCTTCTGATTTTTTTCCTCTCACAGTAAATTACCAAGAGCGGTTTTCAGCTGCTGGTCGCACAAGGTACCATTTGCCTGCAATTCCTTTGCTTTACCTCCCCCGTTCTCCCAGGCCCAAACTTTCCTTTTTGTGTGGATTCGACTTTAATGTATATATTGATCTGATCTGGCATCCTTTCAGTGGTGGATTTTTCAAACGAGAAGGAAGGGCTAAAGACAATGAGGTAAAATGGGGATATAGTAAAAGGTTGTCTTAAACTTCATGAATCACATCAATTGTTTTGCACCTTCACATCTGTGTACACTCCTCTAAATGTCATTCAGAGCTAATTAACTTTTAAGGTCTATCAGTTAGTAGAATTGCTATTATTGTATATAAATTCGTTGGTGGATTAAGGAAGAAATGCCATAATGGCGGAATCTTGAATGTAGACCAAAAAGTGTTTTGTAGAATCGGTTTCTGACGCTGAGTGATTAATAGAGGGTTGTTGGGACCCACAAGAAAACAGTACAAAATAGTAGCCAAGTAAATCATGGTGTCGCTGGGATTTGGGATTGCTAGGAAGTCAGGGAAGTTTGCAGTGCATATCGGTCTAGTTACTTGATGCTTCTGTAGGAGGGAATCCAGGGTCTTGAATGCAAATAGTGGTTTTGCAGAAAGGAGCCAGGGAAGTTGGAAATGCATATAGGTCTAGTTACTTGATGCTTTTGTAGGAGGGAATCCAGGATCTGGAATATTTTCGACATACTGTGTGTGTGTCCGGGGTTGAGAAAACGTTCTTTCCTGCTGTTCTTTAGAAATTAGTGTAATTTGATATATCCTTGGTGAGTACACCACATACTCTTCGATGTTGGGCTGTCCTGGTTGCATAATTGGCTGCGGCATGATTTCTTACTTCAACTTTGGCTTCATTACCAATGGTGATTGCTAAACAGTTAGTAACTCAGTATATCTGGTTTGCTAGTTATTTCTGTGATGCTTCTGAGATAAACTTCTTCATTTGTTTCATGTAGGTTCTAACATGTAGATTGATTGATAGGCCTTTGCGGCCAACTATGATGAAGGGCTTCTATCATGAGACACAAGTACTCTCTTGGGTATGACCTTCATGTTTTATCTTTTCGCGTCAGTTGTTTTGCTATGCTGTTATTGCTAAGTTACATTGACATGGATATGTGTGTCCACATCCGACACGGATACGAAGTGTCCAACATGGCAAAATACCAAAAATTAAGTACATCATGTACAATATGTGCGTGTGTCGTGGTCCGTGTCGGACACATATCCTATACGGATTATTTTTAAAATATGGCGTGTCCATGTAACATAGTGTTATTGACTTATTCGTCTAAGTGCTTTATAAATAACAAAACATCCAGTCAACTTTTATTATAATATTGGTTTCAGGTTGATGTAACATTGAAGGTATTGTCTTTAGGTAGGGAATCAATTGCTTAGTAACTCTAATTGCCATCTCTTTCATTGTAATTTCGCTTACAGTGGTTCTCAATGAGGAGTGTTGTGATTGACTAATTTTGAAATCAATAATGAAGTAATTGGTAACTTTGAATGATGGTATGCAATCCACGGAATTGAGGAATGTATATGTGGGATGCTCAGTTCAACATTGCTTGTATATACTTCGATTGAATAGTCAAAATCATGGGCAAACTAATACATGAGGACAATTTTGTGTTCGACTTTATCATATGGGTCTATAGTCTTTAGGCCAATCCGTCCTATAATAACAGGAGAAGAAAAAACCTGTGTCGGTGTAGATAAAATTAAGTAATTATGTGATTGGAAGTACGCATGCTAGATGTTAATATTTCGGTTTCTCACTTTTCTATAGTGAATTTTGTCTGTACGAAAGGATATGGGCAAAAGTGTCCAAGAAGTATCCTTGAACTTTCAAGTATTGGTATCAGTTTTGTATGACGGATAAGTTTGACATATTTAAGTATCCAGATATCATGTTCATTATTTTTTAAGGTTCAAATAGTGTCCCAATTTTTATGAAACTGATCATATTATTTTCTTCCTAGTTGCATGTCTTGTTTTTCTTAGAAACTTTGGGCCTTCCTTTTTAATATCCTTTGGTTGGTTGCTATCTTGCTTTCAATTCCCACTTATCTTATATCACATTCCACCTATAGGTTTTGAGCTATGATGGTTTGCATTCCCCTGATTCATTGGCAATCACAGCAGCTGGAATAGCGATGTAAGACGTTTCAAGCTTTTCCTTTTTTCTTTTCTGTTTTTTTGTAAAGCCTCTCTTGATTTTTATAGGTATTTGTTTCTACATATAAGAGAAAGGTGATAATTATTTATTTCTCAACATGGCATCCATTCTTATCCTTAACAATATACAGGGCGCTTTCAGAAGTACCAAGTACTAAAACAATTGCGGGAGTTCGAATTGGTCTGGTTGGTGATAAGTTTATTGTGAACCCAACTACCAAAGAGATGGAAAGTTCAGAGTTGGATCTATTGCTTGCAGGGACTGATAGTGCTATATTGATGATAGAGGTGTATTCTTGATCTTTCTTTTATTTTACTGAAGTCGTGGGCCTCTGATACAAATTGCAAATTACTTTCAAATGTTTTTGTGTGTGCATTTGCATGAGTGCTATCTTGTATTTTTATAATTGTTTAGGCCAAGATATCTCACGACTCGTGTAACTTTGTTCCTTGCAGGGTTATTGCGATTTTCTTCCCGAGGAAAAGTTGCTTCAAGCTGTGGAAGTTGGACATGTAAGTTTTTCTTGGTTGAAAGAAGATTATGTTATTAATGTGTCAGTTATTTTTATGGTAATATTTATGTTGTTACAAGTGTTCTTAAGGAAAATCTGAATACATGTCATGCAGTGTGCAACAATGTTTTCTCCAAAAAATGAACGAATATCCTAATGTTGTGCATTTGTATTGTTCCATGGACAGAATGCAGTGCAAGCAATTTGCAAAGAGGTGGACGGTTTGGTTAAGAAGTGTGGAAAACCGAAAATGCTTGAAGCGATCAAGTTACCTCCTCCTGAGCTATATAGGCATGTTGAAGTATGATTCTTCTTTTGTTGTTGTTTGGATAGGTTAAAAGTAGCATAGTTATATAACCAAAATAAGAACTACATCAATCTTAAGTCATTAGAGAGAGAGAGAGTAAATGACTTAATCTCC
This sequence comes from Coptis chinensis, assembly GCF_015680905.1. Classification (NCBI taxonomy): domain Eukaryota; kingdom Viridiplantae; phylum Streptophyta; class Magnoliopsida; order Ranunculales; family Ranunculaceae; genus Coptis; species Coptis chinensis. The sequence continues at coordinate 8,918,443 of NC_141462.1, forward strand.
ACTGTAAGCTCCATACACCCAAGATGCTCACCTAGTTGTAAATTACAAGCCTGCTTGAACTGCTGCTAATCAATCATGCAGCTAAAAAGTAAACTCTAGTTTCATCCAAGTCGTCAAAGTTGGTCCATACCCCATCACGAGTTTTTTTTAGTCTTGTGATAGATTAGTTTGTTCGGAATTTTATATTTTTTATAGGCATTATTGCAAATAGTCACAGTCACATTATCCTTTGCAGGAAATCGCCGGAGCTGATTTGGTGAAGGCATTGCAGATAAGGAATAAAATACCAAGACGAAAGGCTTTATCTATGTTGGAAGACAAAGTTATCATTATTCTTACAGAACAGGGTTATGTCAGTAAGGATGAAACTTCAGTAGCTGCTGAGTTGTTGCCAGAGGTATTTGAGGATGAGGTATTTGAGGATGAGGATGAGGTGGTGGTTGTGGATGGTGAAGTAGATGAAGGTGATGTTCACATAACGCCAGCTTCAAGGAAAGCAATACCTTTGGTAAGGTTGAATGTTCTTGGGGTCATTGTCCATGCACTTTATGTTTGGTTATTTATATGGAGTTTGATCTTTTCTCTCGAAATTTATCATATAGTTTGATTTTCGGTCAATGTTTTTGGTTGAGTATGAGTCTCAATTGGAGATTTAATGTTAAAATGTTCCATACTGCACCTACTATATTTGCCCGGTAAAATTGGAATTTCGTTAAATAAACAGAGCAGGTCAAGAAGACCTACAGATACATGTTGAAAAAATTTTAAAAAGTACACCCAAATAATTGTGATAGGCTTTTGTAAACTGTGGTGAGGTGGGATGGGCTTTTGTGTTTGGATGTAGAATAATTGTGATTCTCGGGTTAGCTTCCGGTGGCTATGTTTTTATTTCTATTTTGTTTCTTTGTAATAGTAGGCTTTCTCGGCCTACTTTCTTTTCACTTTTAATGAGATTTCAACTTTACCGAGCACAAAAAAAAAACCCCAGAACAGAAACAATATGCTGAGTTCTGTTTGCTGTTTCTTTGACTTGTTCCACACTCCAGCTATCAACATGAACATTTATGGGGGGCTTTATTGTCTTGGTCCCTGTTAATAATGCTAGTTCGAGGACGGAAAGATTGGTCATTAGGTTTTGATTAGGTCAGCGGGGGTGGATGCAGTGTTGCACATTGACTTGTGGTTAGAGGAGCCAAAAACCTAATAAACGTTTTCTTCCCTCAAAGGCTAATATGGCACTATTCAGAGGGACCGATAACTAAAAATCCCAAAATTTAATCTACCTTTATTTAACAATGTGATTTTGCTGAATATTTGTTATGCAATTGGAGTATTGTACTCAATGTTGACCTTTTACACTCACTGTCGTTCCTTGTAGCTGTTCTCTGAAGTAGATGTAAAACTGGTTTTCAAGGAAGTGACATCCAAATTTCTGCGCAAACGAATTGTTGAGGTATATATTTTCTTTCTGGGATGATGATTCTTTTATAATTCATGAAGTTTGTGAAAACTATGTGGTTTGAACTTTGAACTTAGAATTTGGGAGGCAATATCCTCTTGATGTTGCATTTTGTTTTGTATTATTGGTACAATTTTTTTTTTTTGCTCGGTATTATTGGTACAGTTTTATTAGAGCATAAGTGATGCAATCGCAATTGCAATAAAACGAATTCCACAAATTCTCAACTAAAACTCAATTAAATTAAATCTCCAAAAACCTACTATGGCAGTATGGCCAAAGGCCTATGTGATTATTTGTAGCCTTAGAAGGCTTACAGTTTAGAAACCAATGGAAAAGGAAACTAAATCCAATACCTTATTTCGTGGTTAGAAATAACCAAAAAAGAAAGTAACCAAATTTATAAATATAAACCATAAATCACATCAATAAGTTAGGCATGAATTATGTGGAGCGTGACAGTTTCTGGAAGAGTTGGTCGTGTGTAGATTGGGGAAATCAGCTAGGATAACAAATGTCCCTCCTAAGACGACATATGAGTGTGGGGTTTAGAGAGGTATTTTGATTAGGATGGCAATATCTGAGAGGGGATTTAGATTTGTAATGTACTAATGCTCTCTTTTGGGAAGGTATCTGGATAAGGGATAGACCTTTTCAACTGGTATTTCCCAGTTCTATGAATCATTCCATTTGTGTGTTTGTGAATCTTGATTCTTGAGATGGTAAAATCTTGCTTTAATAGTCAATACTTTCTACCTCAAGCTTTTAAGATCCATGTCTGATCTTCAATAATATTTAAATGTGAGACAATTATATGTAGTGGTATTATCCCAATGGCTGTTTTAAGTATAATCTTTCTTTTCAGTCTTAGTCATTTTCTTTGTAGACACTCTTTTAATTTGCTAGTGACCACAGTGATATAAGCTGGATAGATGATCTATATAACCATAGTTGAGTTACTAACCATAGACAATTTAACGTCATGCCTGTGCTTTTGCAGGGAGGAAAAAGAAGTGATGGGCGAACTCCATCTGGGTTACGCTTAATCAACTCGCAATGTGGATTACTTCCTAGAGCACATGGGAGTGCACTTTTCACACGTGGTGAAACACAGGTATATTTGGTTGTGTTTGTGATGTGTTACTGCGTTTATAATCCTACGAAAAAGGACGTCAATGAAGACAGAGTCATCTTGTGTTTTGATGTATCTTCCTGTTCCACTACATTTCTCTCTTATATGTCTCATCAAGTGAAACCAGAATTCTTTTTTTGTCCCCAAGAATTGAAGAATCCTCTAGAGTCGTGGAATACTTTTTGAAATGGTTTAGATTCGTCTCTTGATCTTTAGAACTGAAGTATAATTTTATGATTGTAATACGCTGTTCTTTCTACTTAATAAAGTAGGAAGGAGTTAAATCTTCGTACATGCTTCTTCAGGTTATGAAGATATTCTTTTTGGGTGGGACCATGTAATTCCTGGCTTCTTGCATGAACATCTTTGTACTTCATCAACTTGCCTTTTCTGATTTACTGGCTACATGGAGATTAATAATGCCGTAGTTTACCGATTAAAACACTGTATTTTCTATACCTCGTAGTGCGCGATGGGTGAAGTTTAAGGGATAAAGCTCTTATATGTATTTGTAGAATGGTTTGTCCGAATTGATTCATATATGCAAATGTTTGTAGTGATATTTTTCCTTGTCCAATTTCGCAGTCGCTTGCAGTGGTTACACTTGGAGATAAGCAAATGGCACAAAGGGTAGACAACCTTGTGGATGTAGAGGAATTCAAGAGATTCTATCTGCAGGTTTGTCTCATAACTTAGATGTGCTATGTGGGTGTGCTTACCGGTCTTACCTATTCATCATAAAGAAAGTTGTCAGTTAATCTTTACTGAGAGTCCAAAAATCTCAGGTGGTATGGTTTAGTAAGTTGGTAGTGTAATGACCCACCTCTTTGGACGTATTCTGACATTCTTTGAAGACTCTGGACTTTTGTTCTATCACCAAGGATCATCACTTTTACAGGTTTTAGATATCTATTTTTCAACTTGATGGGGTCTCTTGCTTCATTAGATTTGGGCCTGAAAGTTTTGAGAGACATTCTTTGGTCTTTATAAAACCTGTTGGATTTTCCATGTCTTGTTATCTTTTTGTTATGTTATCCTTTAGTTTAGTTTTTTTCTTTTCGGTCTCTCTTTAGTTGCTGTTCATATTGTTATATAGCTGTAATTCTCGTATGTCTTGCTCTTTAGACAGTAGTCTAGCTTGTCCTGCGTTTCATAACAAATGCTCATGGGCACATGTGTTTTTTTGAGAGTGATCTCCTTTGTGGTGATCACCTTCTCTGGATATAGGCCAAGGAATGTATTCTTGTCTTTGACTTTTTGTTGTACTGAAGAAGTTAAAGGTTTTGTCGAAATAATTTTGCTCTGGTAATTCTGCAGTTCTTTTCAAAAATCTTGAAGAGGTTGAGAAAATCAAAGACTCTTAATTTTTGTGTTTCAATGCCCATCTAGTGTTAACTGGGTTCTTGTTAAAGGGTGTGTTCCATTGCTCAGTGAAAGATTTGTACTGCAGAAACGAAAAGGAGATAGAGAGAACAATCTTTGGTCCATGCTCATGCCAATTGGAAACTTAGAATACCAACCCTGACTTATACTGAATTATTGTACTTTTTATTTGATTAGTAAATAGTAACTGATAAGTTGTATCTTTAGTGTGCTCTAATTTAGTGATTATATATGCTGTCCGACTTAAAGTAAAGTCTACATGAAAGCTGAATCTTAAATGTTGTTTGGTGTTTCTCCAGTATTCATTTCCACCTTCATGCGTTGGAGAAGTGGGGCGCATGGGTGCTCCTAGTAGAAGAGAAGTTGGCCATGGGATGCTTGCAGAGAGGGCACTGGAACCTATCTTGCCTTCTGAAACTGATTTTCCTTACACTATTCGTGTTGAAAGTACTATCACGGAAAGTAATGGTTCTTCAAGGTTAGCTGGTCTCCTTAATATGATGTAAATTCTCAGCGCGCTTTGAATTTCCGCTGCCAAGCTTTGTAGACTCAACATCTGTTTTGTCGTTCATTCCTCTACTTTTGATGGCTAGTTTTTCTGATTCAACAGTATGGCGTCAGTTTGTGGCGGTTGCTTAGCTCTACACGATGCTGGAGTTCCTGTAAAGGGCTTAATTGCTGGGATCGCAATGGGATTGGTGTTGGATACAGAAGAATTTGGAGGAGATGGGATGCCTCTCATTCTGTCTGACATTACTGGATCTGAGGACGCCTCTGGTGATATGGATTTTAAGGTTCAACTAACAATTGTTGACTTTTGTGTCCTAATCGTCGCTGTTGTTTTGTGTTTTACTTTTTCTTTTCTTCAATAAGTTTTTGCATTTTGATGTCATTTAGACAAGTTCTGGTGCTTTAGCATGATTTTTTTTATATTATTAGTTTATTACCATGCCTCTTCTTTAGTTTAAAGCATCAATGCAAAGTTCACACATGCAGAATATTTACTTCGTCAAAATATTTACTCACATTTTCACACAGGCAGAAGTGTCTTCCTAAGTTTTAGTTATATTCACAACTTTTATCATTTATAGGTGCTTAGATAACCCACCCGGTGCCTTAAAGGCGCCTGTGCTTAGATTCGTTGCGCTCTTTCATACTTTCAAGACCTACTTATCTCCAATGAAATTTTTCACAAAGGCAAAATTTCATATTCGACACAAAACTAAACTTTAGCTATTTAAAAGTGTTTCAGAGCATGTATCAGAAACAAAAAGAGGTAGTGTTTCAATACATTCACAGTCCTATCAATATATATGACTCTTGCTTATCAAGAAAACGAAAGGAAGTAGTGTTTCAGAGCATGGCCACACTAAGTTGTCGAAGTCTTTCTAAAAGAGGATTTCGTATGCCATGTCCTCAATATAATTTTAAACTTGTTTAACCCATCCCTTGTTATTTTATACATTTCCTTTCACTGTTCTTAGGGTTTACAGTGAATGATCATAATTTTCTAATTTTTGAGGTCATATTTAGATTATGTTAGACTGATAGAAATGCTTAGAGAGAAGTTTTTTTTATCAATACAATCTGCATAATCTGCACAAAACGTAGCCCTTGACACATATCTGACAAGGATGCTGTCATTGTTAGGTGTCACTGCATCATGACCCACTCTCTCTCTCTGTAGAGAGATATTTTTACATACGACCTATTGTTTTATCTTGAAACAAAATTTGAAGCATCTGGAAACTCAGACCCTTCAGTACGAAATTGAAGTTGTGACTTTGATGTTGCAGGTTGCTGGAAATGAAAATGGTGTGACTGCTTTCCAGATGGACATAAAGGTTATCTATCGTCTGCTTAAAGAAAACTTTTGAACGCATGTTCTACCTTAAGATCCGTATGCAATTTAACTGTGATTGGAGCAAGTTGATGATAATTTTATTATTTGGCACTTATAAAAGGTAGGAGGAATTACTCTACCCATAATGAAACAAGCGCTTCTACAAGCAAGAGAAGGACGGAAGCTTATACTTGGTAAGCTTGAATAGATGCAATAGTTTTTCATTACCACTGCATGACATGTCAATGTCCAAAAAAGCCCACTTTTATCTAATAATTCAGGACTACTATGCATTTCTCTAATACATGATTCCGAACACGATCGAGCTAGATCAGAAGCATGGGATGTTGAATTAATTTATACTCTCCACAGTTACACCTCAAACAGAAAAGCTCAAAGGGTTTTGTTATCCTTTCACTATATTGAACAACGTAAAAATACATGGTTTAGTGGTGGGGTGTTCAATCCTATATCAACTTCATTTATATAATTCCATTCGAGTTTTCAGCTTGTCTGAGACACTCACATTATAGACTTTGTAGGCAATTATACTCCCTGATGACCTTTACATTTGGACTTTGCTCGTTATAATTTTCTGTATAAAAACCTTACCTTTCTCAAGCTAAGTATTATGTAATTCTTCACGACTTTCCCAGATATTTCAAGTTATTTTGAGATGTATCAAGGTATAGGAGGTAGATATTTTGCCTATCCTCTGAGATATATTGAAAACTTTCTTGATTTTAGTTTGTAAGTAGGAAGGGTTAGAGCAGGAGCAAAACTATCAATGTGGGATAGAAAGCGGTGCAAAACTGCCCATCTAGGACAAAAGAGTCCAGCTCATATCCTAATATTAGTTCACTCGTATTGGAGGAGTGTTTACAAGCAACAAGATATATCAGTGATTTCTTAACCACCCCCTTATGCTAAGCTGCTAACTGTAATGGAAGATCCAGAAGTCCATACATAGAAAGTTATACAATATTAAGTCTCTATCATACATCCTATGTTGCATTGATGCGGAAATTAATTAATAATTGTAATTTTATCTTATATAAATAAACATTATAAACTAATTTAAATGTACCATAATTTATAAATTCAAAACTATTTAAAGCAGCCACAAAATTAAGTTACATATTTCTTAATCAAACTTTAAAACCATGTTATAAGTCTTAACATATCAATATTCGAAAAAATTGAGTTTTTTAACATTATTTTAATTTATTTTTTCTATTTTGAGTCAAATATCTGCGTCCTGACTACGTTGACCACATACTGACTGCATCTTGACCCGTGTCCGGTTTTGTTGACCGCGTCAGACGTGCGTCCGCACTACAAAGTGGTGCGTCCGTGTTTCATAGCATACATCATACATTTATAAAAAATACAGACACAACACACATTTCACCCGCTATTAGTTTCACTTGTATTTTGGCTTGAAGTAGCTTTAGATATATGTGAGAGTGATTTGGTGTAATTCCAAAGTCACATTGTTGACCTAATATCTTCTCGGCCTCTCAAATTCAGATGAAATGTTGAACTGCTCACCTCCCCCTTCAAAGAGGCTTTCCAAGTATGCACCACTGATTCTTGTTATGAAGGTTTGTATATATGCTGGATATACAATTTATTTTCTTTTTTTTCCGTAATGAGTTCATGCTTGATACTTAGTGATTCTGCGTAATTTCTCCTGGTATTATTTTGATTGTTTTAAGTAATATGGTAATCTTTTTTTTTTGGGAACATTGTGTTGATATTGTAGGTTATGCCAGATAGAGTTAATGTCATAATTGGTTCTGGTGGGAAGAAAGTAAAAAGTATCATCGAAGAGACGGGAGTGTATTCTATAGAAACACAAGATGATGGAGTTGTAAGTAAAGACTAGCTTTTACGTTATTTATTTTATAGAATATCACCTTATAGGGTTTATGCGTGCCACACCCTTTGCAGGTTAAAATTACTGGAAAAGACATGGCAAGTTTGGAAAAGTCCAAGGCGATTATTACAAATCTGACAATGGTTCCTACTGTTGGTGATATATATAGGTATTCCTTTTGCAAGAACTGTTTATTGATTTATGGGAAACGTTTTGCATTTTTTTGTTCTCACATCCCCGATTCAATTTGGGGGGTTGTTTTTCTTCTTGGGTTCTCCTTTTTTCTGCCTTTTCTCCTTTGTTTCTGTATTTTATGTTTTGTCTTTTGTTCTTATGGATTGGTCCAATTTAGGTATCTACCTCAACTGCGTAGGAATTCATGTAACAGGCATGCTAGTACTCAACGTTATTATATTTTTCTATGAAAAAAGAAAAGAAAAACTACAAAGAGGTCGCCATTTAGCTTTTGTTTTTTGAGTTTATTTACAAATTTGATTGTCAATGCGAAATATGTTTATCAGTTTCATGCCAATATCCTTAATAAAATTCTTTTCAACTTTTTAAAAATATAAAGGGGAATGCATATAAAGGTGATGGAGGGACTAGAAAGTAGCAACAGACAAAGATGGTCCCACTGAAAACCCAATTGCACCCCTTTGAGTAGACCCTGGAAGACCGGTTTTTTGAAAATGTTCAATTCTACAAACCATCTGATTGCCCTCTATTAAATGTAGGCTAACAGCGTAGTGTGACTTCAAAGAACCAAACCATCCATAATGGGTTAACTGGTCATGTCGGACTGTTTCGAGTTGCACATGTTCTATGAGCAGAAAAGGCCAGGTTCTTCCCATTATGAAATTGAAAGGTTTTTAAATATATTTAATATGCTCCTATTAGTTGCACAGGTCTGAAAACATTAGAGTTAATTACATATATTGTATTTGTGTATCTTTTGGCTGTATTGTTATATGTGGAAACCTCATGGAACTATCACAGATGTCTGACAAGGCGCCCTGTGTAATTGACATTGATAGCATTGTCTTGCTTACACCAAGAATAATAATTTTTTCCAATTCTTTTACTTATCCCGGGTGTTTTTGACAAACACAATCTTCAAAGTAATATTCTAATTACGAGGCACATCCTGTTCATGATTATGCTGAAGTTGCAGATCCTTGATTTTGAAAGTTTTTTTGTCAGTTTAGTTATTTAATTGATTAATCTCTTCTGAAATGGAGACTCATTGGTCGTGGTTAACAAAGGATCTAATTGGGAGTTGATAAGCTTCTAGTTTTCTACTACGAATCTGATATTAATACTTGGATATTTCTGTTGCCTTTTGGTCAGGGACTGTGAAATCAAATCAATAGTCCCTTATGGAGTTTTTGTTGAAGTTTCTCCAGGGCGTGAGGTACAAATTTCATATATGCATTAGCCATTGATATGTCATATTTTGTTTATATATATATAATTCTCTATTTATGGTGAAAGCTATAACTTGTTACCAAATTGAATACGAATTTCCCAAATCCTCATACAAGGCTTATCACAATGCAACAGTCTCCTGGTTACATACAATGTATAGAATCTCAACCCCCTAAGAGCCAACTCCTCTAGACCATTCAAACAAAGTTTCACTTCTAACAAGATGGCATCTGATCCTTTCCTTTTATGCTCGAATACCCTTCGATTAAGCTCGTTCGAACACGAGCCTCTTATGAAGGTGTGACCCCCTACCCATATCGCCTTGTATGGTAGCCACCCACACACACACACACCAAATTGCTTCTCTGATGTTGTCTGGTGGAGGCCATGGATTGAAGGAAGCGTGGACATACAACTCAACAATAACAAATGCTTAACTATGATAGCTGTTGTAGTGATAGAAGTAATTGGTTGTTAAGACAGCAACAGTGAGGATGAGCGTATAATAAAAATTCAGAGTTGACCTTTTTGTTGCTGTATTGATGTCAAATTTATCACAATCTTTCCTCAATCTGTATATTCTGCAGGGTCTCTGCCATATTAGCGAGCTGAGTACAGATTGGCTGGCAAAGGCAGAAGATGTGAGTTTCCTACTTTTAATTAATTAATTTTTTCCAGATCCAAGATCTTTCGAAAACATGTTAGATTTACAGTTCCTTTATACGTTGTCCACAGGCCGTCAAAGTTGGGGACCGTATTGACGTCAAACTTATTGAGGTTATTATTGTACTCCTTTCATTTGGATCTTACAGTGGATGTTTATAATTCTAACTCTAAATTCTAATCTGTTAGGATATTAAATGTGCAATAAGTGAAGAGTTAGCAATGGAAAAAATGTGCCTAGGAATGTATCAACTAGTGTATTGTTTATAGTAATTTTGTTTTAGTGATTTAATGTAGTCACTACAAGTAGCTATCCTCCCTAAATTCTGTGCTTGATGGCAACTTTAATAGGAACATCCAAGGCCATTTCTTTGTTGTCCAGCCTAGGACATTTGATTTACTGAGCATAATCTCATTCCTCTTGGTTGTTAGAGAAGATAATCTATAAAGGGTGGGCCATAAACGGTATGCATCTAAAATTAGGGATGCATGTTAGGGATTACAACACTGAATCATCCCCAATTTAGTTACTACTTTTATTAGTATTTTAAGGGACTTTTGGAAGTTACGTTTAATAAGTATTTTTAGGTTTGTAGATTATTTCTTACTCCGGGGTTATTGCAATTACGCATTAATGTTTCTATTTTATTTAGAATTGTTTTTGGACTAGGTTTCTATTTTGAAAGTTGTATTTGCTTATAAAATTGAGTTGCAGGCCTTTGGCCAAGTTAGAGTTGGTGATTAATAAAGTTTGAGTTGGTGAAAGGTTCTTTCTGTCTGTACTCTTTGTGTGAGGCCTTGTTCTTCGCAAGGAATATGGTGTTGAACCCAAAAACTGACATAGGCTTTGGAATTAGGTTCCAAAGTCATATCTTGGATATAAAATAAGTGTGTTTTACCGGAAGACATCTTTTGGGTGGAGCTGATTGAGTGCTGACTCCTTACCCGACTGCTTCGTGCCATTCATAGATTATAGATGAGGAAACCATCCTCTGCAATGTCTTACTGCTGTGTTTCTCAATCGTATTGACCCATGTTACTGCTGGATGGATCATACCGTCATTGCAGGATCTGTGTTTTCTCTTTGACAGTGCATGTTCCTATGCACTGGCAAATGGAATTATTGCACCAGATTTTCATCAAAGCCTTTTTGAGTCTTGTTAATGGATTTCGCTTATGTAGATTCACATTTTCAAAAAATTAGTCTGCCTAATTCCTGTTTATGGTTGAATTTAATCCAGATAAACGAGAAGGGTCAACTGCGACTAAGTCGCAAAGCACTGCTTCCTGATCCAAGTCCAGAGAAAACCAATGGGGAGTCGCAAACAACTTCTCCCACCAAGGATACTGGGTCTCCACGATATACACCAGGAAATGGTGATCCAACAGAAGTAGACAAAGAGCTAGGGAAGTATAGGGGTACACTTCGCAGAGTCAGTAGCGCCCCTTCAAGAATGAGCTCATCTCAGGACAGCGTACTTTCACAGGAGAAGCTTGTCAAGAAAGTAGTTCGCTCTGTTGGAGATGTGGGCTATGTCAACAAAGACAGACAAAAGAAGAGCAGCAGTAGAGCAGTTAGCACTGGTGTTGGCAAAGATGAGAAGTGATTTTGTAAATGGAGATATTAAATTTGGTTAAGGGCGGCACTTCATCCGGGGGACCAAAAAGTTACTTGTGTCAAGGGATGAAATTCTACCAATGAATTTCATTTTGCTACCCGGGATGGAGGTACGTGAAATATTCTTCTTTATAAATTTTTATTGCATTTGTTATTGAAATATGACTCAATCAGTAATTTCTCTGTTGTGTTGAGCAGGTATATGCAGATAGATACAAGTGTTCACAAAAGCATCTATTTTATTTATCATCTGTTAGCATTGGCTGATGTTTGGTGACTCTCAACTGTCTCTGTCCATGCTCCTTGTTACTGCTACACATCATGTGTGAAACCACAGTTGCACCATTCTCAATTTGCAAAACCCTCTTACGATAGCCTTGTTAATACTAGCGAGATGAGAAGAAACTTGGAAGGCGTGAATTAGAAGCAAAATAAAGTAATAATCTGTTGTGTATTAATTTATCATTGAGACCTTACCCGTTTTTCCTCTTGGGGTATGTAACTGGAATGTTTGTACGATATAAACTCATCATCAATTCTACGAGAAGGATGCTGTAATTTTATTCTGGAATTACATTTGCTACTGACCATATAGTGAGCATTGCTATAATTTGATGCTGTAATTTTATTCCGGATGCAGGGTCTTCGTTCATTAAGTAATAGAATTACTGAGCATATAGGCATATAGTGAGCATTGCGGAACTTTAAGTTCAAAATTGAAACCACTTTGACAATGTTGATTGTTATTACATAATTCGGCACAGAAACCAGCAAGTCAACAAGAGAACAAAGAGAATACTACGCTCGTCATTCTATTATTTATCTGTCTTCTCTGCTTTCTCTCTTGGCCAAAAACCAGTAGCAGAAGCCATAACCATATCATTTGTAAACCTTAAACACAAACGTCCTTCCCAAATTTTTTATCATCTTCTCCTACTACTTTTTTTGGGTTGAAATTTCTTGCAGATAGACAAAACACACAAATCCTAAAGCAGTCATTAAACTTTTTTCTTTGGGGAAAAAGACGCTATTTGTTAAGATTTTGGAAAGCGCGGTTTTATGGCGATTTGACTCTTAAACCGTGAGAGCGAGGTTTGAGACCGGGAACGGTGGGCACTTCGCACGGTTTGTGTGACTAAGTCTAAAACTATGATTTTGTATTCAAGTTTGGTGAGCGACCTGTTTGACAAAATGCCTCACACAACTTATTATTGTATGCAGGAAACTCTCTCTGAAGTCAAGAGTGTGGAATTGTTTGAATTGTTGATAGCAACTGTAAATTCTGGTAAGCGATAAATGAATTGTTGTTATATATCCATGTTGATTGCAGAACTAAGTTTGTTTAAATTTTATTACTACCACTTAGATTGTTTACTGTTACAACTGCTATAGACAAACATGGCCACGAATTCTACCTGTAAGATATTATAAGCCCTTCCGTACACATATATAACAAATTTACAAAACTATGGTTTGCATTGTGGGCTCTATTAGTATGTGTTGTTTCAGAGTTATGAGTGTTCAAGTATACACATACATGTAACAATGCAATTATCACCTTAAAATTGGCTGGGGACTCAGTCCCTCATGTTGCTTGGGATTTCAGTAAAATGATCACTATAAACGAAAGCTTAACATTTTAGGTATGGTGGTGTCTTCAGCTTCACCAAGAGCTAGTCCACACATGTGTTTCACAGTATCTAGATGGTTTTCGCTATGTAGGTTCAGGGTAGTGGTCACATAGTTGTATTGTCACAGTTGGAAATGAGTGCCATATGCATTTTACTTCGTGGGTGCACAGTGAAATTCTCTTAAGGTGTTGCTTCTCAAAAGGGAAACAAGATCAAAAGTGCTCCAATCAGTAGTATGTGGATGGTTTAGTTTACCAAGTTTTGCATATAGGATGAAACGTGTTGATTCAGACAAAACTTGTATTTAATAGAATCCATTTTACTTTGTTTTCTCTCGTCTTCTCTTTCTATTATAGTATTATTATTCCATTTTAATCAACATATAAATTGGCATTTGGTGGATTTACTGTCTTATAGATCTATGTGAAATTTGACAAGATTAATAATTTGCATGCTTTCTTTATAGAGGATTGTGTTTTTGAGGTAGTAACTCTAAGTTAGTTATTTAGAATTTTCTCGTCATGTTGCCGTTAGGACTTAGGATTCTCTTTTAGCATCACATTTTCGTAAGGGTGTTGACACGATAGCATGCTGGAGAAAAGGCTCACTTCTCTTAATTTTTATGCACCGAATTAATTGCAGTTCGGCTTTTTGGCCCCCACCTCCCGGTATTACTGTTATAGTCCTCCTTCGGTTTCTCAAATCACTATCACTTTGGTTGATTTTTAACTGGATGTTGATTTGTTATGATGTTATGATGCTCTGTTGAAGTGGTTCGTGTAAGAGTGATTTCACACTTAATGAGATGACTTGGAGCTCTGCGAGTTGTTTCAATTTGTGAATTCAAAAGGTCTTCTTCTTTCATGGCCTAACCCGGTTTTGCTAGTTTGCTTCGATATAATAGGGAAGAATGTCCTTGCGCAAGGCACCACTTCCTCGCCTCCTTCTTAACAATGTTTCTTGCATGAGAAATGCTCAAACAATCCTCAGAAACATCAATGTCTCCGTCCATGACGGAAGTGCCCTTATACTAACAGGTGCCAATGGTGCCGCAAATCCACCTTTCACGATGTTGGCGGGATTCTCCACGACCTTCTTGGCGGGTGAGATCCTTTGGAATAACCCGCGACATAACTCAATCGGGAGTCTTCCAACAGTACAAGCTTCAACTCAATTGGCTCTCTCTTAAAGATGCCATCAAGGACAAACTCACTGTCCTTGACAACGTCCAATGGTTTGAGCTCCTTGAAGGCAAGTCTGGAAAAGCCAGGGACTCATTAGAGCTCATGGGACTCGGTCGACTAATTAACGAAAAGGCAAGGATGCTCTCAATGGGGCAAAAAGCGGCTTCAAAATTTTGCAAGACTACTTGCCATTGACCGTCCTATTTGGTTGCTTGATGAGCCATCAGTTGCATTAGATGCTGACGGGACGAGATTGCTCGAGTACATCATCTCGGAGCATAGAAATAAGGGGGGAATTGTGTTTGTAGCCACTCATTTACCGATCGAGATTCGGGATTCTATGTGTTTAAGGTTGCCACAAAGGTTTCCAAGGAGGAAAACCATGGTTGATTTGCTTGACTGATTAAGGAGATGACATATGGGGATTTCTTGTTCTTTGTATGGGCGGGCTTCTATTCAATCTCTCGTGTTTCATGTAGGTAAATGGTTTTCTAATGGCCATATTTCTGTGGCTCATTTTTTTGTTTTTACATTTTTCAATCTTTTCACAGAAAAATGAGCAAAAGTAAATTTTTTTGTCTTGATGTATATTTTTACCCGTTTAATGTAATATTTTGTTGAAAAAGTGAAATAGTTTGAAATTTTTTATGGCACTGCAGTATGTCTATTAACTTCAATTAGTATGTAGCTAGTTGTGTACTTGCGTGTTCATTTAGTATCTACTAACAAGTTCATCGGGGTGCCTTATTAACTTCAATTAGTTGTGTGTTCATTTAGTATCTACTAACAAGTTCATCGGTACAACCTCCTATTGTCCTTATCTTCAAAGACTCCGTACCTTCTTTGCATTCTCATATAAATGTGTTTGTTTTAATTGAAAACAACTTTACCATTTTTAATTGTAATTTTTTGCATCTAATGAGGTCATTGACCATGATAGTTATTACCAAGATGCTTAAGGCAGCCACATTAGTCAAACATTCGGATCCTCTGTCAGTCTGTTGTCTCCTATTGAAGGATTGAGGAAACCAATTGAAATACATATGAAAGCAGTTCCAGTGAGCTTGGAAAGTTGGTCTTTGG
This sequence comes from Coptis chinensis, assembly GCF_015680905.1. Classification (NCBI taxonomy): domain Eukaryota; kingdom Viridiplantae; phylum Streptophyta; class Magnoliopsida; order Ranunculales; family Ranunculaceae; genus Coptis; species Coptis chinensis. The sequence goes on from NC_141462.1 coordinate 8,933,743, forward strand.
CATGGGCATTGTTAAGTCCACTGGAAATTTTGCCATATAGAAAGCAGGGTTAAAGCAACTGAGTTAAGTGAGAAAAGCCGGCATGGTATCCAAAAAATTCTTGTGACGGATCACGGCTATAATATCACCAAGCATGAATAACAAACATACCTAAGAGCCTGCTGCTATGTACAAGCCGATCACTGGAACAGGAGAAGAGTACTTGGATACATCTAGCTTTCCCTTGATGCAACCATTTGCCATCTTTCTTTCTTCTTGATCTGCCCTGCAATGTAAGTCTGAAAGAGTTCTGTGTCACCTAACCAAATTAAACTTGGTTGAATATTTATTGTTAAGCTTATCTATACGCCATTTATACTCTATTTTTAATTATCAGGTCTAGTTGAAGACTTTTTCTGCTTAACATCTTACTTATTTTAATAAAGATGTATTGTTTTGCTAACTTAATAAAGATGGCATTGTCTTGCCTCTGACTTTCCATTCTTTGTTAGGCGACGATGATGATTTGCCCAAAAGAATGCTAGGAAATGGTAACACTTGTGCAAGGTAAGGTTTCGGCAACACCCCTATGGCCCTATCAGTTTATCAATAGGGAATAGATGCATCTAGGGAAGATTCAACTTTAAAAAGGTTAAATAATAAGTACGGAGTTACCAGCATGAGCAACTACCCTGGATCAACTTCCGTTTCTAAAGTAATTTCTTTCAATTTTCCTGAGAAGGTCTTTCAGTTTTATTGGAAAGACAGTAACACCTCATCATTATGACTTGCAAAGACTCTACAAGTAGCAACCAAAAAAACTGAGAACCGTTTTGAAGGTAATAAATCTTTGGAACGGTGGTTTAGTGTTAATTACACGTCTTTTGACCCAAACCTGCTTTAGGTACAACTCCAAGACTCATAAAGGCGGGTAAAAAACTAAAAAGCTAGTCACTTATGGCATAGTGATACTGACACTTTCCAAAGATTACCAATTATATGGACCTTGGTGGATATAGTGATATACAAGAAACTGTTACATGCAAACACGATGTGAACTTGCATACTGGCATGCAGCTATGTATGCAGTTGATCACCACAGATAACAACATTCATAGATTACACCATCACCAATTCCCATTCCCATTCCCCCCCCCCCCATCTAAAATGAACAATATGTTTGTTTCAAAATATCGCTTATATCATCACAGGGATGAGTAACATATTCAAGGTTTCAATGATATTCAAGTCAAAATTTGCCACGGCCCTACGTTAATAGAACTCAATGGTCCGGAATGAATTAAAAGAGGAATGATTAGGCCTGATCCCTGATGGACTAAAATTGGGATCCCATATTTCTATTAGGCTTTACAAAGAAACACCTATCTAGCAAAATGAATGAATAGCACTTGTGCACTCCAATGCTTTCAGATTTTCAGGAGTGGATGTCATGTATCAGTTACCGAGGAGATACTGGTCCCAGCAGTTTGCCGGGTATTGTAAGATCCGCAGGGATTGCATTTCAACCCCAATATGTGAAACAAGACTTCAGAGGTGGCGTTGCAATCATTACAGAGGATCCAGACCTGCATCATACGACAAGGCATGTTTATTAAGAGGAAATCATTAATTTGATGTAGAGCTTGACAAAGACACTTTAATTGAGATGCTGCAAGACGTAGAACCACCATATGACATGCACTGGTGCGTGATACTCCTAACCATGTGGTTAGCACCTGTTTTCCTATATACCACTTCAGGGACATCTATAAATGTTGTCAAGTTTGTTGTATAACAGTAGGAAAAAAATGCAGTCGCTAGACTCTATCTAATTGGCACTGACGTAGTGGGGTACATAGCAATAAGTCAATTGAATAACTTCTGCAAAGACGAGATGCATGAGTAGGAATTACTTGATAAAAAATTCCTAAACAAGTTCAACTCAGATGAAAAGTTTTGCGGTATCTTGAACAAAAGCAAGCCTTCATCAGTACAGAAGACTACACTTTATTTAACAAGAGTTTTCAGTGTCACAAAAACATAAATATGAAAAAATTCTGTGTTTATTTAACAAGATTGTGATGGCAAGTCATATCTAATGCTTATTATTATTTATAGAATTAATAGAACCTTTTTCCTTAACATGGGGATGAGGTGTCATAAATATAGCTTTCCTATAATTTGAAATCACAAGGATGAAAGTACCTTTTTATCGCGGTACTCCTCAGGCATGATAGTTGATTCAACCTGACAGATTAAGTAAGATCAGTGTAAGTAAACCATATATCTCAAACAAGAAACCAGACTTGCATTTTTTTAATATGACAATGAAGAAGAAAGAAGAGGCCAACTTGTCAATTTGTATTATTACATAACTGTACTCTATGCAAAGTCAAGCTCCAGAGACTCTAAATCCCTTGGAATCCAACATTCTAGCTTTCCTATTTCTTCTATGATAATTCGATTTTCATTAATAAACGTTCCTACGGATTAAAAAAATGATTAAACTTTCCTATTTTTGCTTCTTGTGTATTATGTCACTCATTTATGACTTTAGGGAGGTCTGACAAATCATTGCTGATACGGCACTCCAGAATTGCTCTATTGGATGTTTTCGCCATTGATTATCACCGAAGGAAACAATCAGGGTTTCAGTGTTGATCTTTGGGGAAGCCTATGCTCTACCACCCCATTTGTTCTTACACAAGGTTAACTCTATCATTCATACCCTATATTAACGCATCACTGGGAGACATTTCTTTCAATATAACCAACAAATGAACTCCCTAAAACTTAATCATGTGCTTTCTACAGGTCAAAAAAGACATGGAGAATATCTTAAAAATTTCAACTCAATGATTCATCTGCTGACCATTAAGATGAAGTGGTACTCCAGTACAAGGACTTTTCATCTGAATCTTGGTTCCACCAATTGTAGAAACAAGATAATATTGAAAAGGAATCAAGCATACCTAATACAAACAATTAGGAATGGAAATTAACCACCAAGTTAATGGAATTTCATAAAAGTTCACAATTGAATTATAGCAACACGTATAAGCTAGAGACATGCAATATACACAAACAATTTAAGCAACAATTGACATGCTCACATTTATGAGGGTAATCAAGGGTTTGAATCAATAATAAATATAACATAGCAAATTTCACACGGACATTTTACCACCAAACATGAGGTCTTTAGCCCTTGTTATATATACAATGGGCAAACAGAAAACTCGGTAGTACAGCGTTAACAGAGAGTAGCAAGACCTAGAAGATATAAGTTTTGTTTTCTACGGTATTACAAAGTCCAGAGAAAACCAATGGGGAGTCGCAAACAACTTCTCCCACCAAGGATACTGGGTCTCCACGATATACACCAGGAAATGGTGATCCAACAGAAGTAGACAAAGAGCTAGGGAAGTATAGGGGTACACTTCGCAGAGTCAGTAGCGCCCCTTCAAGAATGAGCTCATCTCAGGACAGCGTACTTTCACAGGAGAAGCTTGTCAAGAAAGTAGTTCGCTCTGTTGGAGATGCGGGCTATGTCAACAAAGACAGACAAAAGAAGAGCAGCAGTAGAGCAGTTAGCACTGGTGTTGGCAAAGATGAGAAGTGATTTTGTAAATGGAGATATTAAATTTGGTTAAGGGCGGCACTTCATCCGGGGGACCAAAAAGTTACTTGTGTCAAGGGATGAAATTCTACCAATGAATTTCATTTTGCTACCCGGGATGGAGGTATGTGAAATATTCTTCTCTATAAATTTTTATTGCATTTGTTATTGAAATATGACTCAATCAGTAATTTCTCTGTTGTGTTGAGCAGGTATATGCAGATAGATACAAGTGTTCACAAAAGCATCTATTTTATTTATCATCTGTTAGCATTGGCTGATGTTTGGTGACTCTCAACTGTTTCTGTCCATGCTCCTTGTTACTGCTAGACATCATGTGTGAAACCACAGTTGCACCATTCTCAATTTGCAAAACCCTCTTACGATAGCCTTGTTAATACTAGCGAGATGAGAAGAAACTTGGAAGGCGTGAATTAGAAGCAAAATAAAGTAATAATCTGTTGTGTATTAATTTATCATTGAGACCTTACCCGTTTTTCCTCTTGGGGTATGTAACTGGAATGTTTGTACGATATAAACTCATCATCAATTCTACGAGAAGGATGCTGTAATTTTATTCTGGAATTACATTTGCCAGCGTTCGCATTTGTCATTAATTCATTACCCTCCTGCTGCTGCCAAGCACTACGTAGCTAGCACTGTTCTAAAAATCGGTCTAGGCGGTCTCTAGGCGCTGTCCAACTGATTTGTCTAGGCTCAAATTGTTTAAAAAATTGGTGGACCGACTAGGCGGGTCTAGGTGGACTGATTAGGCGGGACTAGGCAGTCCAGTCAATTATTATTATTATTATTATTTTGAATGATTAAATATAAAAAATTAAAAGCCCGTGTAGGCTTAAGATTTGAATGAGTGCCTAGGCCGTAGGCCGTCTAGTGACCAGTGTTCGAAAATAAAAACTGCCAGCATGCCACGTTACACGTGAGTGAGTGTTTGACAAAGGACTTCAGTTACTGAGGCCCAATTGTGAGGCCCAAAGACTATCCTATCTGGAAAAATGTAGTAGTATTTATACCCCACCTCAAAACTTGAAAGTGAAAAAAAGAGACGCAGAGAAGAATGAAAGAAGAAGCGAAAACCCCAGAGCATGAATTGACCACCTTTGTCGTCTAGGGTTTTGGTTCGTTTTCTTTCCCGCGCATTATCACACGTAAGTTCGCTATGCTATGATCATCTCCTTCTTACTTGTTTAGCATACAGCATTGGTAATAATGCATCTCTTGTTTTTTTTTTATTCTTGTTTGAATTTGTTTCTTGCATTTATTGTTTTATGTCATGGAATATAATATTTCCTGAGAGATTCCTGGCCTTGTCATTGTCATTGTGATTATGATTGATTTACGTTAATTATTAGGGTTTTAGGCATTGCAGGGTTTTAGATTTTCTTACGAGTTGAAAACTAATCAACAAGATTTAGGCCTCATTTTTTTTTTTTTTTTGTAATCAATGGTATCAACATATACACATCAAAAAATCTTGACGCGCGGGAGTGACTACAAATATTTAACTTTGTATCTTATTGGTTGCTAGACATGTTTTCTGATGTCTTTTTTGGTTTTTTTTGGAAAAGGAAACACTGCTCTTGTGTTTCAACAATACTTTGTCAAATGTACGTATTTACCAATACGAGGGGAACTGATTAAGGTTTTCCCAATGCTGAGTATTGACAGGAACACCAGGGCTGCAAAGTATTGGATCTGTTAGAGGTACTCCAATGGCGATATCTCACAGAATGGACCCGCCTGACGTGGACTCTCAGTTACATTCTATCGAGTTAGAGGCATACACTGCTGTTCTAAGGGCTCTCACTGCTCAAGGTGGACCTACCTGGGTAGGTTAGGGACTTCAGCTTAATTTTTATTTTTGCCTTATTTCTTTTGTTCAGCTCAGGTTTGATATGAATTTGTATGGTGGTTTGTTGTTGTATTTGCTTGCTTCTCATAGTATGTATAGTTGTCCATCCCAACATTTATCACCTTTTGACGAAACTATCTATTTACAATATTGTTAGGAGCAAATTGAAAACTTAATTCCTCTGAGGAAGGAGCTTAGGATTTCAGATGCTGAACACAGAGAACTCCGTGCAAAAGTGCAGTCAGACGACTCTGTCATTATGATAAGGTGTCGTATTGTTATTTTGTTGTGCTTTTATTTTCTTTCTATTTCTTAAGGTTAGTTTGATTTTATCTGGTAACTTTTGCATGTGAATCGTTCTTTATTGGCCAGTTTTCTCTTTTGATACAGGCAGTGGCGTCAAGGCATGGTCGGGGAGAAAGAATTGCATTCCAATAACATAAATGTTTCTCCTTCAGTTGTTTCAATGAGCCATGCTTCCTCCAAGAGATTGAAAACTCCGCATGTTCCTCTGTCATCCTATCAAATCTACTCACCTGCAGCTCAACCTTTACCTGCAGCTCTTCCTTCTTCAAAGGCAGTATGTGAAGACGTAAGCTCTAGCTGTATTTTAATGTATTGATCTTGGTTAAATACAATCACTTTCTTGGTGATAACTCAATTGCACTAAATGGCTATATTAAGCATTCCCTGTGGAGTAAAGATTTATTGATTTGGGGGAAATTTTCGTCCATGTCCTTGATAAAGTAGTTGGGGATGCTACAAGCTCTCCCCTCCCCACCCCCTCCTCTCTCTCTTACGGCCACTGCATGAAAATGAGTGGGTCTCACAATAGTGTCTGGTGATTGGAATTTACAAAATATATTATCTGCCCTTTTTACTGTCTTGCATCTTAATGTTGCATTTTATTGGATCATTTATTTGGTTAGCAATAATCAGTTTGGGATCTGTAACTTAGGAATCTTGACTGGTAATATCCATAGTAGTTCAGAGTGCATTGCATAAAGTCTAAGATGACTGTTATACTTTTTTGGTATATAACATATCTTTTACCTCTGCGTCCAGACACAGTTTAGTAGTCAATATGGTGGTGAGGCAGCTATATTTTCCAGCAGAGAAAGCGTTGCACGACCTAAGAATCTAGTATGTCATAACGGGCAAGCGTTAGCTGTGGGCAAAGGCATGATACTCCAATCAAAGAAGGGTCATCAAGTTTTGGATGTTGACAATTCCAAAAGAAGATCAGTCTCAATTGAGATTCGTGCAACAACGAAGCTTATTCATGAGGTGAGACCGTGAGACAGTGTTATCAGGCTTATTTTAGTGTTGAGTTTGCTGTGAAATAGTGGCTTATTTTGAAAACGTAAGTGTGTCATGGAACCTTAACCAGCACTCTTTGGATGGATGTAAACTACAAAATAATGCCAACCTCTCTGCTATGGAAGTTAGCTAGGAAGCCTAGGAGCAGTAGATCACGTATCATTATATTAAAGTTGAACATCCATTTCTTGTCAATGTAGCAGTGAGAAACACGCATGATTTATTATCTAAAAAGTTAAAAACAAGGAATTGCTGCAGGAGAGAAGTAATTAAGTTCTGAGGGGTGTTCCATTATTGGTCTATGAAGGAGGAAAAGAAAATATTGTAAGATCATACTAGGAGTCTAGGACATCACTTCTAATGTCAACTTTATAAACTCATAATTATAACTTGAAAGGTCTTGTCAAGGGCTGTTTTATGAGTGTATGCTTCCATTAATAAACTCTTAGATTTTCAAACTTCAAAGCTGGAACCATCTTTTCAAGTTGATCTCTTTTTTATTTATTATATTTATTTGGGATTATGTAACCATGTAAGTGAGTAAGTCTTTGTTTTCTTTTTTAATCTTTCATATATTTTTTTGTAAGCTATAAGAGCCTTGTTTATTTATTTTTATATATTCACTCTCTTTGTTCAATAAACTTAACAAGATTTTTTCCCCCCTTAAATTCATGAATAGTTTTCATATAAGCGATTTCCATTTTAATAGTTTGCCTTTCGTCTTTTTTTTTTTTTTAATTCAAATAACCATGATTAAATTTTTTATGTAGTTGTGACTAGGGTAAGTCTTTGAGGCTCTGTTGCATGGTTATTTCAATATGGAAGCTGCACCATAACCTGATACTCCATTTGTATCAAGTATCAAAGCAGTGTCCATGCCATGTCCAGGCAACATAGCTTTGAGACTTCTATATTTATTGTAAACGATATCCTTGGAGAGAAAATTGGATGGTGGAATACACGCTACAAAATTTGGCTAAAGTTGTAAGTTGTGTTTTTTGAAGAGTGATATATAGTTTGGAGAGTCCTGTCTGAAAAAATTGGTGAAATTGGGGTTTCCACATTCATTTGTTGCTCTGCAGACACCTTTTATGTTCTCATATTTGAGAGGAGATTATTCTGTTCAGTATAGACTTATAGGCATTTAGCTCTGTTTGTTCTCTCTCAGGATCGCTCATGTAGATTTTAGCTTTTCTCTGTGTTTTTGGAGGATCTGAGTTATATTTCATTTAGCATTGTAAATGCATATAGTACTGTTTGTATCAAATGTAAGTAGCTTATATTACTCGGATAAATTTCACTTATTTGGTAGTATTAATTGTAAATGACTCATTTTCTGAAAATTATAACCTTGCTCTAGGATATAGAAACTGCATATGTTTCCTAGGATTTATCTCGGAGAAAACTACTTTATATTGTAGTTTATAATCGGGTGTTTATAGATGTGAGATGTGCCCATATATGTCAAGAATTGCTTTGTTTTCACTCGTTCCCGTAGGTTTTGCGAGTAATGATCTTTTCTAGTAAGATTTGTTCCATCTATCTGCCAGATTGTTGAGCTTCTGTAAGGCTGTGACATAAAGTATTTATTTCCCTGTGCAAGCCACAGAGGTGCCTTTCCCTGTTGTCCTACCATCATAGTAGTAATTAGAAGTTGCCTCAAGCAGTTCACTTTCTCGTGTTATCTGACCTATGAATGGCATCCAACCTACTGTTACACTTTCCTTTTGCTTTAAACATGACGCCTTTGATATGGATGCTCAGTTTCCTGGGCATCAATATCAACTACTTCGACTGTAATGTTAAGTGGTGCAGTATGTGCATCAGGTGGTAAAGTATCTCCTGCCAGCTAGGCTTCCCCTAGTTGCCTATCTGTAGGATTCACTTCCTCTGTTGTTTATAAATGATATTCTTGTTGACTCTTCTTATTTCTTTGTTTTTTTCTCTTTTTATTTTTCTTTAATAAATCTGAAATTGTTCTTAGGTTGAGAAGCTGATCTACAGCGGAGAATACCCCGACCCGGTACAAGTAGAGAAGGCAAAATCGTTACTCAAAGTAATTTTGTTATCATTTTCTCAATTATAATCGTTACATACCTCATGCACTTTTGGACATACCTCTTTAACTTTTGTTTTCTAACTCTACCATGTGAGCTTTTGATTTTGTTGTAGGAGCAAGAAAGAGCAATTATTGATGCACTTGAAAAACTTGCTGATCTGTCAGATGATGGTGAGTCACATCTCACTACTCTTGTTTCAATAATAAATCTCGCAAATTCATTTAAGAACTGTTTTGTTGCACCAGAGGGCTGTGTTCGTCATTATGAGCATCAGCAGAGGAATGCACGTCAATTGGCAACACCTTTTGCCTTCTATGAGCAAGCTGATAACATGAAAGCTTTTCATGCGGACCACGTCAATGGAAGGGGTCGTCCTTTGTGTCCATCTACTAGATGATTTAGGGACAATAATTTTCACCAGATTTAGGGGCAATGTAAATAGCAGAAGAACAAACAGCTATTTTATTCATTTAGGTTGCTGATAAGTCAACACAGGATTAGTTGCAATAGGCCTTCATGTGTATATTCTTCTTTACGGCTTTGTTATTGATCGTAACACTTTGGAATACAGCGCTGTTTCTATTATTGACGATCTTGTCTTGTAATAGTCTAATGGCATGTGTCAATAGTTGACACTATTCTTCTTGGTGCTAGTAGCCTTATCTGTTTGGCAGACATTCATTTTCGAGTTTGGGTCTTTTAGACCTACACCCCATTTTAAAAAAGAATTAGACTTGCCATCCCAAATTCAGGGAAATTAGACTTGCCCCTATAGCTTCACTTGCCGTCTCAGTCAACGCATTTTGATTGTTTTCTTGTGGTCAAGACAGTTGAAATGTTTTGAATACTTTTTTCATTGAAAAATTATCAAAATGACATATTGGTTTTGCAATATCCAATTTAAACTAGAAAATGTACATGACACGGTGTCAATATCTAATTACTCACATCCATATATCCAATGACCCACATCACTCATTGATAATTAAATTCTAAACCTTGAGTTTATCTTTCCCAACTAATTAAGTACTAATTTTGTTTGAAATCATTAAAAGTAACACTTTAATATGGATAAAATGATGGTGGGTGTTCAAGATTTTTTTTTTCTCAACATGTGTTTTTTTTCTTCTCAAACATGAAAATGAGTCTTGAATTGAGAAGTTATTTTAAGAGTTATTTTGGTAGTTTACAACGACAAGGGTATTCAAGACATTTCACTACCTTGACCACGGAGATGCTTTGAATGAGAGGGGGAGTTAGTCTGGGGCAAGTCTAATTTTCCTTAATTGGGGGCAAGTCTAATTCTTTTTCAAATACGGGTGCAGGTAAAAACATGTCCTTCATTTTTTAGTATCTCCTCGGTTGGTGGAGAAATCAACAAACACAAAGAATCGATAAGATTTGAGAGTATTGCAACTTGCAAGGGACTGGCTACTTTTTGAATAGCTAGTGTATTTCGATCCTTGTACGTTTTTCTGCTATGGTCTGTGGTCCTAACCCAGAGTCCCAGACAACACGAGTTGTTGTTATGTACATTTTAACAGGGGTTCGTTTCTCCCACTCCACCATTGTCAAACTACAGGAAGATTAAGAAGAATGTGCAGCTATAGTCGATCGAGGTATAGACATGTTGATTGCAACAATATGCTTCAGTTGCTTTTGTTGAATCCTATTTCTTAGATCCAATAGTAAAACCTTTGATAATTTACCAATTATTGCATGTTTCCCCGTAAGTAAAAAGATGCCTCGTCAAACCACTGATGACAAAATGAAACTCGTGCCATACAATCCTACCATTAATAAAGCTTCACTCATATGTAACTTCAGACGAATCCCAAAAAAGTAACCTTCTTTACCAGTATTGTACTGTTGCAGCCTGGCTTCTTTGGAAGCCTTGATCTGTTGGGAGATTTCACTAGAATGTCACACCTCAATCTAGTTACTTTCTATCCCAAATGATTTCAACTTGGAACTCACACCAAGAAAATCACCCACCCAAGACTTTGGTAGTTATCACAACAAACTCAAACAAGCAAAACCACTAATTTATCATCACCCATAAAGCAAACAATAAATAAATAAGGAAGTAAATATCTGAAAGACACAAAAAGATTTAGGTGGTTCGGTAAATATTACCTACATCCACACAAGAGCCAAGTTTCCTTTATAAAGAAAGATTGGAGAGTTTATAAGAAATATCAAGAATCAAGAACAAGAGGCCTCACTCAAACCCTAAATCAATAGAGCTCCCACAATACCCAAGAAATGAATCTCTCAAAAAGTTGTCTCAAAATCCTAATCTATTTCCTTTATATAGGTGTACATAGAAAAAAAAAAAAAAAAGAAAAGGTTTGGGGCCGAAATATCGACAAATCGTCGAAATTCCGAAAAATTTCAGAACTCTAAAGGTTCTTTGGTGAGATCTGGGAGAGCTTCATACCGGCGGTTCCACGATGAACAATCTCCCACTTGGAACCTTCGAGATTCTACATGCACATCACATCTCAATTGTAACAACTCCATCAAATTCCAATTTACTAAAGAAACACTCGGCTCATCCATCATGGTCTTCAAGCAAGAAGACCCACCGGAGTTGAACACAACTTCAACTTCTCGATAGGGCACGGTCTTGGTCAACATATCCACCGGATTCTCACTCCGCTTGGATCTTCTCAAGTGCGAAACCTCATCCTCTAACAGATCGGATAAAATGATACCGGAGACCAACGTGCTTGGTCCTAGAATGAAAGGCGGAATTCTTAGCAAGATTTATAGCACTCACTATCCGCACCGTAACACACTTTCTCTTTGCTTCATCCCAAGCTCTTCCATCAATCCCTCGTAACTAGATCATCTCTTTGCTTGCCTCCTCAGAATCGGCTACATACTCGCTACGTGGTAGACAAAGCAACAATCTTCAGAATCGAAATCCACTCATCTGCGGTAGCACCTCCGTTGTAAGACATAACCGATAGTGCTTCTTCGCGATCTACTTCTCCTCGCAAAATCGGCATCCACATACCCTCTTGCGGGTTCACAACACCCTTCCATAACATAGGCATTTCTCGTAGTACCTCCCGGATATCTCAATATCCACTTCACGGCTTCCCAATGTTGCTTGCCAGATTAGACATAAATCTACGACGGCTCCCCTTTGCTTGGGCTATATCCGGACGCGTGCAAACCATGACATACATACATAAGACTTCCAATGGCGGGCGATGATACCTTAGCCATGAAGTTTCTTTCCTCAACAGATCTTGGGAGAGTGTTCTTTGGACAACTTGAAGTGGATCGCCAAAGGTGTGCAAACCGGTTTCACACTACCCATGTTGAACCTCTTCAATACCTTCTCAATATACTCACGGCAGACAACTCCGAATACCTTTACGCTTTATCTCTTCGATCCTCATCCCTAGAATCGTTTCACGCACCCAAGTCCTTCATAGAGAACTCACTTGCTAACTTCTCTTTCAATCTCCCAATTTCGACATATCGGAACTTGCTACTAACATATCATCAACATATAGCAACGGATGATGGCGTAGAGTCGAACCTCTTGAAGTAGCAACAATGGTCGGCGTTGCACTTATAGTAGCCATTTCCTTGCATGAAGTTATCAAACTTCCCTGCATTACTGGGGGTTGCTTTAAACCATACAAGCTCTTTTCGAGCTGCGCATACCATATTCTCTTTACCGCTTCTTGATGAAACCCTCCGGTTCTTTGCATGTAAATTTCCTCAACTAGGTCACCATGGAGGAAGGCGGTTTTAACATCCAACCGCTTTCAAGATACAAATCTTCCACAGAACAATACTCAACACCGGCCGAATAGTATTGGGCCACCACACGGGGAGAATATCTCTGTGAAGTCAACACCTTTTCTGGCGAAAACCCTTGACTACTAGCCTCGCTTTGTATCTCTCGGGAACCATCATGTTCCTCTTTGACTCTAAACACCCATTTGTTCGTAGAGCCTTCTTGCCCACGGGTAGTTTGGCTAACTCCCACGTGCCACTAGAGATGAGAGACTTCATCTCATCTTGCATAAACAAAGCTCCCACTTGCTTGCATCACTCACCTCCAATGCTTCATCATAGCATTGAGGCTCGCCACCATCGATGAAGTAGCAAGTAATTCACATAGGTGGAGGGTGGATATCTCGTACTCGGTACATGTGGCCTGGATGTCTTCCTTGGGGCACGAGGTGGAGATGGACTCGGTGGTGTAGTATCCTCATTATTCTCTCGAAGTCACTACTATCGCATCCTCCCGGTGGGGCTCCCACTATACCACGACTTACATCGAAGTCTTCCAACTCAACATATTATGCTGCGCTCTTTGTACCGATTCCTTGGTTTGTGCTTCATCTCTGTCCTTGTACATCACCTTCTCATTAAACACAACATCTCTACTACGAATGATTTTCCGATTTTGATCATCCCAAAAGCGATACCCAAAATCATCACCGCCATAGCCGATGAAGGTGCACTTTAGTGACTTAGCATCAAGCTTGCTTCTAGCTTGGTCACTAATGTGGACATAGGACACACAACCAAACACCTTCAAATGGGAAAGGTTCACATCCTTCCCGCTCCACACTTCCTCTGGAATCTTAAAATCCAAAGGTACTGATGGTCCTCTATTGATCAGGTAAAATTTCTTTGTGCTAACACTTTCGCTTTCCAAACTGCTGGGCAAGCCTCGCTAATGTAATGCGTACACACCTAGTTCTCTCTGTCAGTGTTCTATTCATCCGCTCTGCAACCCCATTCTGCTGAGGTGTCCCTGGCAAAGTCTTTTCCATCTTGATGCCATTGTCGACAAGATTTTAAAAACCGAATCCTCATACTCTCCAATCGTTGTCGGATCTCGACTTCTTTTTTACTTTCAAGCTTGTCTCATTCTTAACCATGGCCTTCCAAGTCTTGAATACTTCAAATAGTTCTGACTTGTGTCTCAAGAAATAGACCCACACCTTCCTAGTATGGTCATCAATGAAAGTCACAAAATATGACTTTCCGCCAAGTGAAGAGACATTAGGCGGCCCCGGACATCTGTATGAATCAACTCGAGCCTTCTTGCTTTCGAGTCGACCCATTCTCACGAAAAACTCACTCGCTTCTACTTTCCAAATACACAATTCTCACAGAAGTCAATTTCAGTCGACTATAACTTTGGGAGTTTACCAGAAGAGTGAAGGATTTTCATTCCTTTCTCACTCATGTGACCAAGTCTGCGGTGCCAAACATTCGGATCCTCTTTGCCGTGTGCCCGCGGCAATCGACTCACAACCATGTGCGGTCATGTAGAAAGTACCATCTTTCTTACCATTTGCAACAATCAATGAACCGCCCGAGACCTTCCAAGTATCACCGGTGAAGACTATAACAAATCCTTCACTTGCCAATTGCCCCACGAAAATCAAATTCTTCCTCCGAATCCGGGCGTTAATGCGGCGTCCCTCAATAACCATGACGAGCCATTCATCTTGACATGCACGCCACCCTTTGCCGACAATGTCACAAGGTTGGTCATCACCGAGAAAGACCGTTCAAGGTCACCTTCGTGTAGTTCTCAAGGAACTCTCGATGTGAGGTAGCATGGAAAGATCTTGGCGGAATCAAGTACCCAAGACTCCTTCTTGCTCCATCGAACATATCAAAGCGTCATCTACCATCTCAACAACATTACCTTCTTGATTCTTTTTCTTGTTCTTATTAATGTTGTTGTTGTTTCTTGGTCTTTGGACAATTGGGGCTATAGTGGCGGGCCTACCACAATTATAGCACACCACTTCACTTCACTTATGTCTCGGGTTTGTATTCAACGCGTTGCAATTGGGGGCTTGAGATTTCGATCTCCCCCTCCACTTCTTCTTACCACGATTCCTGTTTGAGTTTCTCCCCCTACTTTCAGTGCTCAATGCCGACCCCGAAGTTAACCCCGAAGATGAAGGACAATCCTGTCTCCGAATTTCCTCGGTTAGTACCATACTAACAACGTGCTCAAACTTCAACTTGGTCATTCCCGCAGAGCCACTAATAGCCGCAACTATAGCCTTCCAACTTGGAGGCATTTGTCCAAGTATCGCCAAAGTTAGCACCTCATCACTAAATGTAATCTCAACCGACTCCAATTGGTCCTTAGTTTGGTTGAATTCATTTAAGTGATCCTTGAAGGATGTCCCCTCCGACATTCTCATACTAAATAGCTTGGTGATCAAATAGACTTTGTTCGCGGCCGAAGGTTGTTCATACATCGTAGTAAGTGCCTCCATGAGAGACTTAGCGTCTTCTCGATCTTAATATTTGAAGGCTACCGACTTGAAAGACTCAATCGGATTGTGGCCAAGGCCTTTCTATCCTGCAAATCCCATTTGTCTTGCGGAATCTCCTCAGGCTTCTCACTTATCAACGTTTCCATCAAATCTTTTTGATAGAGAACGTCCTCAATTTGCATATTCCAATAGCCAAAGTTTGTTCCATCAAACTTTTCTATCCTGTAGCTTTCTTTGTCGGTCGTCATGACTTTACTGAATCAAAACCAACGGTGGAGAACCTCTCAGAGGAATTTCCTCAAACACCTAGCCTCCAATGCTAAAGGTGGAGTCTTTTTCCTCACACACCACCAGCTCATTCATTCTGATCTATAGCTCGATACCACTTGTTGGGAGATTTCACTAGAAAGTCACACCTCAATCTAGTTACTTTCTATCCCAAATGATTTCAACTTGGAGCTCACACCAAGGAAATCACTCACCCAAGACTTTGGTAGTTATCACAACAAACTCAAACAAGCAAAGCCACTAATTTATCATCACCCATAGCAAGCAAACAATAAATAAGAAAGTAAATATGCAAAGAGACACAAAGATTTAGGTGGTTCGATAAATGTTACCTACATCCACACAAGAGCCAAGTTTCCTTTATAGCAAAGATTGGAGAGTTTACAAGAAATATCAAGAATCAAGAACAAGATGCATCACTCAAACCCTAGCTCAATAGAGCTCCTACAATACCCAAGAAATGAATCTCTCAAAAGATTGTCTCAAAACCCTAATCTATTTCCTTTATATAGGTGTACATAGAAAAAAAAAAAAAAAAATGTTTGGGGCCGAAATATCGACAAATTGTCGAAATTCCGAAAAATTTCAAAACTCTAAAGCTTGCTGGTGAGATACCGGAGCTTCATAAGCTCGACAGTTCTACAGCCCAACATGATCATCATGAATTTCTGACATGAAATCTTAGAAACCAGAATACCTTACGGGTGTGGCCCTTAAACCCCCACATTGCATTTTAAGGTAAGTGTTTCATGTGACGTGAATTAAAAAAACAGACAAGTTCTGTAGTTTTAATTATCTCATTTTGGCTTTTTCACCAAGCCACCAGGCACCAGCTCAAGTAGCCTTTCGGTCTTTCCCCACAAAACGGAGATCATGTCCAAAAATGTCTGTACTCTGTATCATACTCTCATTAGCTGATAATAACCAGTGCAAATACTGTTTATCTTCAAAATAAAATTAATTATCCATTGTGGTCACAATGTTACTATAGCTGCATTCTGGTCGAATTATGAATTATCAATTTATATTCAGGTTATTTAGAGATATCCGAATTAACAGTTGCAATTAGAGATATTTTCTCATTTTCAAAAATATTAAGGATACCCGAGTTGCAAGATTCAACGGCGGCTACGAGATGTTGAATCTTACAATTGAGGGGGGAAAGGAGATCTTAGATCTTGCAACTGGGGATATCCCTAATATTTTTGAAAATAGGATATCCCTAATTGCAACTAGTAAAGGAGAGTATCCCTAACTAACCCTTTATATTCTAGGTAGGCGCACCAAAACTGATATATGTCCAGGTGTTTTGAACCATATTTGAAAGGGTAATTGGAAAATGCAAAGTCTTAAAAGGATACCTACTCCTAAAGATGAACATTGTTATCGACCAATCCTCCATGTCTAGCGTCGAATGTCGTGCATTCGGGGAGTGGTTCTTTCATTAAAGTAAATGTCGATATCGAGTCGATGTTCAAAGTCCCATTTATATCATCAATTTGAAACGTGTCCTGCTTCAAAGAATATTAGACATGGTTGACGAAAATTGATGCAGTTCTTCCTTCTAATTGGCAGTTCAATTTGTTCTTCTATATTGCTCAAAATCCTCAAGGATGTTACAAACAGGTGTATCGACAAAATTTTGGAATATGATCTCAGTATTAAAATTTTGGCAAACTTTTCATCGCATTACTCAATATAATTTTACAACAGCATGTGTTAAGATGCCTTTTTGTTCAAGTTTTCCTAGAGTGGCATTCCCCTTGAACGTGTGTTGGTTTTCTGCCCAAATTAGCACAACCTTTTTATAATTATTCCTGGTGCTTCTTCTAGCTTAACTACATGGTAGGTGCATATATGATATATAGACCATACAACAGAATTCTGCATTTTCTTACTAAACATCGAAAAATTTGTCAGTTTTCCCTAGTTTGAGAGATGAATCATGATATATATACCAGAATTACGTTGGCGGTCAGAAGAAAACCACAAATACATGTTCGTTCTCCGAGATTGTTTTGAGAGCAAGTGGACATGGTTTTGGAACTCAACGGCCTAACTCTGCACCTAATGACAAATTGCCGACTCATGAATCCAACTAATGCAACCACGTTCAACAGAATTGTGGTTTGGTAAAGGTTATAGGGTAGCCTCCATAATAGAGACCATATAAGAGAAAATGAAGCCAAAGCTTTTTACCACAATTATCAAAACAAGTTTTGGGATTATTTTTTTTAAATATAAACAAAAGCGTTTTTCTTTTTTTAACAAATGTTGAATCTTAGCTTTCTTAGGGCCTAACCTCCAAAAGAAGTGCACTAATAATGCAACAAGCTTTGGAAACTACTATTTTGTATATAAGCATATCAGTAATGCAGTTATTCAGAAGTTTTACATCATTGGGAATCTTTAATATTAGAAGCCAAGCTATTTTACCATGTCAAACTCATGCATTAACTTCGACTCTACTGAAGGATGAAGAAACAATTTCTCATCTACTTGATCTTTTTTAGGATGTCGCAAACAAAAATATCCCCACTCCTCCATTAGCAAATTAGCATATTCATCTACAATGTACAGCTCTCATCTTACTTGATCTTTATGCGATGTTTATAAATTTCAAACTCTGTGACGTGCTGTGGTTATTTGGTAAATAAATAGTTTTACTGGACATGTACATGATTGAGCAAATTTGATTTAAACTTTCTTGAAGATCATTAATAATTGTTGAGAAGAATCTATCAGCTTGACTGCCTAGTGCCTACATATGTGGTTGAACCCGACATATAGCATGATATTTATCTGCAAAGGTAAAATTGCAAAATTACATTAATGATTAATCATATACACTCTGTTTTTTTTATGGGATCATACACTCTCTGTAGTCCTATCATTACCTGGCAGTCTGGCACCTTATACTTCCACTTCTTTGACGGATAAACTTTTGAGCACTTGTCTACTTAATAGAAGGTACACATACAGAGTTACAGACATACAGTTGGATTGAATTTGAAGAAGATACAAAAAGTTAATGATGTCAATTTTATTTCTAGACAAAATGTATCAACTGCTTCCGCAAGTGGATGTTTCAAGTGTGTTCTGTAATCTGTCTATTAAGAACAAGACGAGAGAGCTAGGTTCACTCATTGGTTTTGAATGCTGAGCATAAAATGAAAACTTTCAGATGCCCAAGCCTGTAAGGATTAAGGAGCAACAAGTGTGAATTTTTAAATATGTAAATGAGACCGAGCAAACAAATTCACACAACAACCACTCCAAAAAGATACAAGACCTCAGATCGCTATCGTCCTATTGGTCACTGGATTAGTCATGTTAGGCAGTTCTATCTTAATCCAGAGTTCCAGACCACACATAGTAAAATTTTCGTAATCAACATAACAATTTTAACAAAGTTATTTTCTTGTGGATGATGTGATTTAGATATCCGTCTTTCTCTCTGTTTTACACACCTATAATATATGAACTATTTTGGTTCTAAAAGTCATTGAACCCATCGAAGTGTTGTTATTTAGCTAAAAGGTGGGGGAACATCTCTTTCCTGGAAACCCCCTCCCCCAGTCCCCCCCTCACTTTCCTTCTCTCTGTCATTAGTACTGCATAATCCTCTTTTGTTCATGTTGTTCAGTGCTTCAAGAATCTGAAACCATGAAATTTAAAATAGAAGTTGCAGATATCTAACACCCTATCTTTGAATGGCAAGTTTGGCCTGCTCCATATCCCATGGCAAGAAACTCTCTCTCTTTCTCAATACATCCTTTCTTTTCCTCCTATGTCTCTTCTTTTTAGTTTATTTTTATTTTTCAGATTACCATATTCTTAATCAATCTAATAGACCTACCATTTCTACTCTTCAAACCCTTTATAATATATCCAGTAACAATGTTACGTGCGACGACATTCATAAGTACCATGGTTACAAAGCTAAGTGTGAGTATGTGAGTTCCAAAAGGGGGTGCCATTCAGAAGGATACATAGACTATCTCCACCTCTTCTATTGCACCTTTGGGCAGTACCCAGTATTAGGCTACACTGTCCTATTCCTATGGCTTGCCATATTGTTCTATGTCTTGGGTAATACTGCTGCCAACTACTTCTGTTCTTCCTTAGAGAGTTTGTCAAGAGTATTGAGGCTTTCTCCTACTATTGCTGGTGTCACCCTTCTTTCTCTGGGCAATGGTGCAAACGACGTTTTCGCTAGTTTGGTCTCTTTCATGGGAAATGGAACGGGCGGAATTGGTCTAAATAGTGTTTTGGGAGGAGTCTTCTTTATCTCATGTATCATTGTTGGAGTTATATGCATTGCCATGGGAAGGCGTGAAGTAATTGTCGACAGGTCTAGCTTTATAAGAGATGTTCTCTTCTTACTCCTATCTCTTTGTTCTCTACTAGTAATTCTGATTGTTGGAAAGATCAACATATGGGGCGCAATATGTTTTCTTTCTATATACTTTGTGTATGTGTTCGCCGTCTCCACCACATATTTCTGCAGGAATAGGAATGAAGAGGAGAATCTTGATAATGTATGTCATATACTTCCTATCAGTACTAAGAACTTCTTTGGGGTTGCACCTGGAGAAGGCGAATTTGGTACGCCGTTATTAGGCTATGTTGATGAAGAGAAGCCTATTTCAACGAATAAAACTGATACTGTAGCAGATGATGATCAGAAGGCAAAAACAAGATGTTTTAGTCTCGATTCGACAAGTTGTTTTTACTTGCATCAACTATTTTACATCCTAGAGCTTCCCCTTTACCTACCTAGAAGATTAACTATTCCTGTTGTTAGTGAAGATAGATGGTCTAAGCCATGTGCTGTTATTTCAGTTACATTAGCACCAATTCTGTTGGCAGTCTTGTGGAACTCTCACAGTGGAAACATGAACACCAAAATTAGCCTTGTGATAAATTTAACTAGTGCACTTGTTGGGGTAATTTTTGGGACTGTTGCATTTGTGAGTACAAAGAGGTCTAGTCCACCAAAGAGATGTTTATTGCCTTGGCTTATAGGAGGGTTTCTGATGAGTATAGCTTGGAGTTACATCATAGCTGAGGAATTGGTTTCCTTACTAGTATCACTTGGACATATATTTGGAATAAGCCCTTCAATTCTAGGGCTCACCTTACTTGCTTGGGGTAACTCACTTGGAGATCTCATTGGAAATGTAACAATGGCGATAAATGGTGGGCCATATGGGGTCCAAGTTGCTATCTCAGGCTGTTATGCTGGGCCCATCTTCAACACTACCGTGGGACTGGGCTTGTCACTTGTTTTCTCATGTTGGTCTGAGTACCCATCTTCGTATGTCATCACAAAAGACCCTTCTCTCTATGAAACTCTAGCATTTCTGATGAGTGGCTTGCTTTGGGCCCTTGTAATCCTACCAAGGAGAAATATGAAGCTAGATAGAACTTTGGGTGCTGGACTATTGGCTATATACTTGTGTTTTCTATTTGTTAGACTCGCTCAGACTCTTGGTATAGTGCAACAAGTGTAATAGTTTGGTGATAAGCTGTACATTGTTTGTAAGTTTCATACTAGAATACAGAATGTCATTCTCTATGTATTTAACAGAAAATGTATTGTATTTTAGTTTTAACACAAATTAAATCATCATCTTTTAGCAAAGATACCTGTCGTCTTTTTTGACCAGGCCGGGTCGTTGACACACATCATAATTATATCAGTTACAAGTTGCAACATATCTTAGCTAGTGAAGTATCAGAAACGACATGTACGACGTATGCAGTCTATCGAGCTTGTGTTGCGAGCATTTTTTTGGAATTTTCTTATGGACAATTACTTCACTGTGATGTGTAAGTGTATAACACTCCTTAAGTGATGTATCTATTATAGTCATCTACGCATCACACTCAATCTTAAACACTGATTTGCGAATTTATTAAAGAGGTTACTTTAGAAAACGACGATCACCCGTTTAAACCACTTTAAGAACGGCACGTTTCAATTAAAGTGTCATTACATAACTAATCAGATTTGACATAACTAATCCCAACATCGGCCAACTTTTCCCTAAATAAATTGATATTGGAAATATTGGAAAACATTGTTAAATTCGATCATCATTTCAATAATATTTTATTTCCTGATATAAAACGTGTATTCCATGTTATGTTATATAAACATGAAGAGTTGGCATTATAACCACCACAATTCACAGACATGAGAGATAGCAGAGATACATGAATGCATCAGTCAATAGAGTTGGCCACAAGACATCAAAAGGTCCAAAATAATGTGAGTTGTATCATTGCAGGAGCTCACATTATTGCAGTATCATACTACATAGTGAAATTCTTACGAGAAACGTAGCAACTTTGAACTCCTTTTTACGAGAACTATTAGAAGTGTGGCATGATATAGTTATTTCTGTCTTGGTATATGAATATGTGCACAGAAACTACAAAAGCTACATCACACTTGACACTCAAAGGGTGGACATTGTGCACCAAGAGTCCAAGAGTCAGTCACCTACTCGTGTCTCTTATAGACCACATTTTACTTCAACGTGTGTCATTGTACATGAATCATAATTCTTAATGTGGGCACTGATAGTTGGCTGAATTGTCAGCATATCAAGTTGGACAAAATATGCTAGAGATTGGATTGATTAGGTTGTCAGTATTAAGAGCAAGACTGACAAAATATAACTGAGGATAGGAAAACCTATTGAAAAACGCAAGAAGTCACAATAAGAGAGAAAAAGCGATAAACATTTCGTATATTATTTGCCATACAACACTTCCAGCATCAACGATTTCTTTCAAAAATCAAAACTTCTTGCACAAATTAGGTCTCATATGATTATAAAACCAGAACTCTTATTGAAACTTTGATATCAGAAAGAGCTAAAGAACAGATCAAAGATCTATTCACAGGCTAAAGTTATATATTTGGTAATTTGAGGGTACATTTGCTTGTGGGGGTCACTTAAAAAAAAAAAAAAAAAAGAGTCTTATAAGAAGAAGAAAAGAAACAACTGAAATAAAAAATGTTGGAGCATAATAAATATAACACCCCGTGTTTTATTTCTTTTATTTTCCTAATAATAATAATAATAAAGATAATAATGAAAATAAATAATAGATAAAACAGTTATAGGATATCTAGCAGTTACGGACGGATAAAAGCCCGTAGATAAATGGATAAGTGTTGTCCTTGTTTTTTCGGGAGTTTTCTCATGCAGAGTTTTTGGAAAAAACAAATGGGGTTTTAGAAAAAAGGGGAGTTTTACTTGAAAGAAGAAAAGGAAAGGTTTTTACGGTAAGGCGATAATCGGAGAAATTCTGGGTGAGTAGATACTTTCACATTCAACGATATAAAAGATTTCACTTTGAAAATCTTTAAAACATTGTTTTACTGTTGGATCATTGTTTTTTTTGTCGACTGTAGCATGTAGACGCATGTAGCCTGTCGACTGTTGGAAATTTGGTTGTATACGCATGTGGCATGTATCGTTTTGAACTAAATGGCCTAACAAAGAAAAACTAGACTTATAAAGGCGAATCCCGATATCTGTAATCCGTAACCGATGCTCGATATCGATGGGCCGGTTAAAGACGTTATCTTTTGTTTAACCATGAATGGAATCGAGGAATGCTTGTTGTGAGTGTAACCATGACTGTTTTTTTGTTTAACCATGAACTGTTTTCATTGATGTTTGAGGAATGCTTTATCTTTGAATTGTTTATGACGATTGAAGTTATTGGTGGTGGTGGGATTATAGTAGGAGTGTTGTGAAGGTTTGAACAGTCATTAATGGCGTTCAAACCTGAACCAAATCGTCATGTTTTTGTTTGAATGATTGTTTGGTATGGCTTTTGTTGTGCGATTGTTGTTGGGTTGAGGTGGATTGTTGGAGAGTTGATTTCGTAGTGGGTAGAGGAGCCGTAGAAGCTCCAAAGGTCCATTAATGGCGTCGGTTTGAGATTTTCGCGAAGATAAGGAAATCTAAATTTTGGATATCGGCAGATTGGGTTTTGAAGGGGAGGAACCACCGGTTCTTTTTGTTTATAGGTGGCGGGGCGGTGGTTTGTTGTGGTGGTGATGGCGGTGGTGGAGTGAAGAAGAAGATGATAGCGAAATTCATTTTTGATGTTGGGCTTGGCCGAATCAATTCTAGTGTGGGTTGGAAATAACCAACTCATCTTGAGTGATGGTCGGCCGGTGGTGGCTAGAGTTGGTGGAGGTTTTAGGTGAGGAAGGAAGATGAACAAGTAACTCACAATTTTTGGGCCCAATCGTGGGTGGGCTTATGGGCTTTAGTTTAGATTTTCAAATTTGGATTTTTGTATTAGACTTTGGGCTTTAGGCTGTGGGCTTTTGGGGTTAGATAAGTTTGGATTTGGTTGATTCTTTGTTGACCCTTGGCGGTCGGCGTTGACTTTGACGAGTTGACTTTGACCAGAGTTGACTTTGACCAGTTGACCCAATTTGACTTTTAACTCGGATTATGATTTGGGCTATTAGGATAGGTCTAGGGCTATTAGCATGCTTGGCTTTAGGCTAAGACCTTTAAATATAAGTGTGTATGTGTATTAACTACTATGTGATATTTCAGTTTTTATGTTATACAACGCTATGATACTTAGACATCGGTATATTAATAACGCGTAACCAAAAATACATAAATCAAGATATTCCTTCGTTCTCTGAAATGATATATGTAATAAAGTGCAATAATGCGTAAACAAATTTACCACCTCTTTTATAACTCTCCACGACTCAAGTTTTGGAATTTAGTTTTATGACTGTTGATGTCATATGTTAGGTGGACATTTATTGAATGTGCCATAAATGGCCCGTTAGCGTTATATATGGGTATTCATTGAATGTGTCATGAGTGACCCGGGTATTCATTGAATGTGCCATGAATGACTAGATTGTTTGAACTACCCTAGAGAGGAACTAAGGTATTCGCCTTGCAGGTTAGTTGTATTCCTTGAGTGTACGGGAATGTAGGGTTGGGTATTCCTTGAATGTGGCGGGAATGACCTAAAGTACATAGGTTGTGAAATATGTGTATAAGAAAAGTAATTGATTAATTAATAAGAGAAATTAAGTTGATTGTGCGAGTGTGCTTGGATTTACTTTTGAATACCTATAGGATATCGACAAATGTTAGAAGTTCTAACTTTCTTTTGCAGGAGGGTAGGACTTAATAACATTTTGTGCAGGGACGCGGTTCTACCCTTATACAGCAGTGGATATCGGTAAGTTTTAAATTAAATGACTTAGTATTAAAACAAGTTATTGGAATGAGTTAATAAGATGGAAGTCTTGCTTGGGAAGAAGCTATGCCGGTTGAAATGACGGAACTACCTATCTTCCAACCTGTGAATGATTAAGTTATGGAAAAATATAAAGTGATTGTTTGGATAATTAAAGTATGATAATGTTTATATGTGGTTAGTCTACTCATACCAGCAAATTCCATTTTGTTGACCCATGCTTGCTTTGTTTTGGCAACGTGGGTGTGTTCTTGGGAACATAGGTGGAAGGCAGTGGAACCACGGCGTGTGATTGGGATTCGTGCCTGGAGCAGTCCGTTAGTTTTCTTTTAGGCCTGATCTTATTGGAAGGATGTAATAACGTAGGTTACATTTTTATATGACATGAGAATACGATGTTGGAAATTGTTATTCTTAAAGTTTGTTTAGGTTTGTATTGGGATGGAAGAAAGTTTTTAATAAAGTGATAGTTGAGGATTTGGAGATTTTTGTTGTTAAGTTGATCCTGTTGTGATGTGGGTTTTAGGTTTTGACATGTGTTGTATCCCCCGTCATAGCCTGGGTTTTTAGACAATTGAACCAAGTGATGTTTGAGATATTTATATTTCAAATATTCATTTTTTTTAATTGTTTAGAAATTCGGGCTGTGACAATAAATTTAGCATTTTCATTCATGTCTTGGATGGTAAAATAGTAGCTGGTACCATGCTGGTTTGGAAAAACTGTGGGCACCTTTCAAGATAGTTAAGATGGAGTTTTATAGAAATGAAATCTTTCAGGTCTGGCTGGAGAACCAACACCAACTGGAACTGATCCTCAAAAGGCAACCTTAGATTGTGTCGCAACATATCTTGCAGATTGAACCTTGGATAGATGTGAAGGAAAGCAAGGAACTTAATTTCAACAAGTTCTTCATATGGGTCCAATTACTAAACTTTCCTGCGATTTTTTTTTTCAGGACAAGGAAATAGTTGAGAACAACTTACTTGAATCTGGTTGTTTCGGACCTACCCAATTGATGCACTTAGAACTATACCCAAAGCATAGAGAAATGGCTGAACTAACAAGAGTCAAGGTGTTACTTGATGTTAAAGACCCTATTCCACCTGGTTTTAAGCTTCTTGAATAGATTAATGGGGCAGAATGGATCCAGTTTGCTTATGAGTATCTCCCAATTTTCTGTTTCCGGTGTGGTTTCATTGGACACATTCAGGCGTCATGCAATTACAACAATGCTAATTTTTGTGCTGAACCTCAATTCACCTCAACTGGATTGAAGTTTGAACTCTACAACGCCAAGAACCGCATTTTTCCTAAACCAATTGCTGAGCGTCCACTCCAAGAATCTCAAGTGATATCGCCAACAGAACCACCTCGAGGTCATTACCTTTTTCTCATCAGAAACTCTTTTAATGAAGGAGAACTGTATACTTCAATGAAAGGGCCAAATGATGATGGTTACAATCCAGGCTTACCAGGTAAAGGTAAAGGTCCGATGATAATGGAAATAAACACCCCTGATTCTAATATGGGTGTAGGCCAGCATTTTAGTGAAACTGGATGATCAATGACAACCCTGTCAACACTGAAGCCATTTTTCCTGATCAACTTGGTTTTACCCATCAAATCCCTATAATTCAGTTCAATACACTTCCACAACAACTTTTCTATGCAGGAACTTCACAGATAGAAACGTCTACTCCTAATGTGGTTCCTTTGGTTGATCTTACTACGCAGTTTGAAGGCAGGGAAGCAAAACAATTGAACCAGTTCAAAAGGCAAGAAATTAGTCAGGAAAAGCTGCTGATATTGATGAAAACTATACCCAAGTCCATACTGAAGTGGTGGACAACTATAATAGGGAAAGAGAGCAGCGGCGCAAGACTCCACTAAATGTAATTATGGAGGATCGTGACAACTCCATGTCTTCGAATAGTAATATTTTGTGCCTATCTGGCAAGCATAAGAGAAGCCAGACGGTGAAGGCAACTGCCCGCAAGTAGCTCCACCCCAAGCCATGAATTGTATCAGCTGGAACTGTCGGGGGTGTGGTCATCCCTCGACTTTGGAGGAGCTTAAGAAGAAGATATCTCTTATTAGGCCTTGTTTTATTTTTGTAATGGAAACTAAATGTAGTAACTTAAATAAAGCTACTAGTATGATACGTAGATTGGGTAACTATAGTTCTTTTGTAGTGCCAAGTATGGGTTTGTTAAGTGTTATGTGGTTATTGTGGGAAAGTTTTGTGAAGGTCAAAGTGTTAGGATCCGATAGTTGGTTTATTCATTGTAATGTTGATCTATCTATGAATGGGAAGGATGAGAGTTTTGTTTTGTCTTGTGTTTATGGAAATCCAAAATTGGCAATTCGTAAGATGCAATGGGTTGTTTTACCTCTGCTAAAGCCACAAAATGATGCAAAATGGATAGTAATGGGGGACTTTAACGAAGTAACAACCCAGACTGAAAAGTGGGGTGGTCAGCCTTTCAACTATGTACAAGCCATACCTTTTCTCGATATGCTTGCAGCTTGTGAATTAATCGATTTGGGTTTCATTGGGAACATTTACACATGGACAAATAAACAAGTTGGACGGCGAAGAACATGGGAACGACTCGATAGAACTTTGGTTAATGCTGGTTGGATGCTACAATTTGTGAACATAAATGTTTATCATCACATGTCAATGACTTCTGATCATAAGTTCCTAGTTATCAAAGTTTGCAATGAACCAAATCACCTCCCAAGACCTTTTCGATTTGAAGCCATGTGGTTACAAGATAGGAGCTGTACAGAACAAGTTCAGTTGGCTTTCGAAGTTGACGTTGCGGGCTCTCCCTCTTTTACCTTGTGTAACAAGCTAAGGCAATGTCAGAAGAACCTCAAATGGTGGAATAAGAACATTTTTGGTCTTTTAGACACCAAAATGCAAGAAGCACAACATAAACTTGAGCAGATTCAATATGAAATCCTTACACACACCGATCCTAGGGATGATTTGTTTGCGGAAGAGCACACACAAAATCAAAGATATAATGATCTTATGGTCCAACAGGCTACTCACTGGGGCTAGAAATCTTGCTTAGACTGGTATAAGTTAGGTGACCTGAACACCAAGTATTTTCATGCTTTAGTCAAATGTCGCCGGCAAAAATCTTTCATTCACCGGATTAGTGACCCTACAGGTGCTATACTCACAGAAAGGCAGCATATTGGAGATAGATTGACGAAATTCTTTGCAAATTTAATGACTACTTCTGCACTTTCTTTTGATTCGGAGATTCTAAATGTCGAGACACCAGCTTTGTCCACTGAGGATCTTCTTTGTCTCGCGAAGCCGATTGATAATAAGGAGATCTTGTTCGCCTTAAAACAAATGCACCCTTTTAAAGCTCCAAGGCCTGACGGTTTCCAAGCAATTTTCTTTCATCATTTATGGCACCTTGTTGGACCATAGGTCTGTGATGTGGTAAACATACTTTTTTACCCAAGGCTCCTTTTCACTCCAGCTAAACCATTCTTTCATTGCATTAATCCCAAAAATTTCACATCCCACATCCCCTGAACATTATCGCCCCATCAGCTTAACTAATGTTGTGTACAAATTAATCTAAAAAATTATTGTAAATAGGTTACAACCTATTCTGAGGAAAATAATCAGCCCTTTTCAAACCACTTTTCTTCCACAAAGAAGTATCCATGACAATGCTCTTCTAGCAAATGAGTTTTACCATAAAATTAGGGGTCATGGCAATAGGAAATCCAAGTTCTTTGCTTTAAAGATTGACATGCAAAAAGCTTTTGATAAACTTGAATGGACTTTTCTTAAAGTTGTACTTACCATATTTGGATTTCATATTGACTGGATTAACCGCATTATGTTTTGTGTGGAGAAAGTCTCGTACTCTATTCTTTTAAATGGAGCTTCTCATGGTTTCTTCAAACCAACAAGAGGTCTCAGACAAGGAGAGCCCTTATCTCCGTATCTCTTCATTCTATGCATGGAGATTTTGTCACTGAATTTTCTAAAGTTGCAAAGACAACGTTTAATTCATGGTTGCCGGCTTGCAAGACATTGTGCTGTTGTTTCTCACCTTATGTATGCTGATGATCTCTTTGTGTTCGGGAAATGTGGTCTGCCGGAGCAATATCATTTGAACAACTTGTTGACAGAATACTGCAGAGTATCTGGCCAAACAATCAACAAAGACAAGTCTCAGATTCTTCATCATCCAAAGCTCCACAGGAGGCTTGTTTATTTTCTCCGCAAATCCTTCAGAATGCCATCCACCAACTGTATGCCGACCTATTTGGGAATACCAAATCTTACTGGCAGAGGCCACATCCATAAATTTGCTCCATTACTTCAGCGATTTTAAAATAAACTTGCTTGCTGGAAGTCGAAGATTCTATCTAAAACGGGTCGTCTGACCTTGGTCAATTCAGTTTTATCTTCAATACCGACTCACACTATATCTTGCACATTGCTACCGACAAAGATAATTGATAGTATGGATGTGATAAGAAGATCTTTTCTCTGGAGGCACTCTCCTTCTGAACGCAAGATACATTATTTTTCTTGGAGGCTAGCATGTACTGCCAAGGGTAATGGAGGACTTAGTTTCAAAGACCTACAACTTCAAAGTTATGCTCTGCTTGCCAAAAAACGCTTGGGATTTGTTGCAGCAAAATTCCATGTGGGCGATGTATGTACCATTATATGTGTACCCCTACATACAACCATCATTGGGCACCCCAATAGCGCCGCCTAATAGCGTGTCATACTTGCGTGTCTATTAAGGTGCCCACAAGCATTGCCCACTAATACGGCCGATTTGCATTGCCCACTAGTGCGGCCTACTTTTATTGCTCACTATGTTGACCTATTTTTATTGATCAATAAGAGAATATTCTGAATATTATGGAAACTATATTTCTTAGGCAATAAGAAACCTCACTTATTGCTCACCTATAAATACCTCATTTCATTTCAACAAAGAACTACGTACATGGAGACTTGATTCTGGAAAATACTCTGATACATAGGCAGCCACCTAGTTCAGTCTCTCCTCTACCATAATCAACACCCCTTACAACTTCATTAGTGTGTTTAGATGAATCATTGTCCAAACATGCGATACAGATGAATGGCAAGTACTTCCATTCAACAAGCTTTCTAAATGCAAAAATTTGAAGTAATGATTCCATCATGTGGAAGCAACTTTGTGCGATGCAAAAGGTGATTAGAGCTGGTGGTATCTGGAACATTGCATCATGTGGAAGCAACTTTGTGCGATGCAAAAGGTGATTAGAGCTGGTGGTATCTGGAACATTGCAACTGGTTCATCAATTAATGCATGGGAGGATGCTTGGATCTTAAATGACAATGAACGTCTGTCGATGCCTTTAAAACCACAGGCATGTGATTTGTAGTTAGTTGCTGATTTTATAAACCATTCTAATAACACATAGAATCTGGAGTTGCTTCGTCAATTTTGGCCAGCTGATTTTGTTAATAAAATTGCTTCCATTCTGTTGTTTCACACGACTGATAGTGATAAACTGGAATGGAAGTGGACCAGTTCAGGGTGTTTTTTTGTTAAGTAAGCATATAATGGATGTCTACAATTGGTGAATTCTGGGAGTAGTTGTTGGAATATTTGTTACTTTATTTAGTATTAGCAAGTATCTTGTAATCTTAGTAAGTGTATTATCCTTTCCTAGATATGTGGATTTAGGAGATCTTCTGTATTCATAGAGCTCCTTCTTGTATATATATATGTTGGTTATATCAATAAAGACTATCAGAAATATTCATTAAACATTTTTGACATGGTATCAGAGCCAACTCCAATTCTCTTTCCACTACCCCATTACTATAGGAATCAGAGCTTTTTTTTTTTTTTTGGTTTCTTTTTCTAGTCATATAATACAATTTGTTATACTATATCAGATTGTATTTATTACCCTCTTCTTCCTTATCGTTCTTGTCTATTGATCTAGTTCATTGTTTGTGTTCTATATCATAATGACAGACTTACATACCAATAGTGATTCTGTTGTTGTGCATTCCAATAACAATTCTGCTGTCATGTCTACTCTTTATATGAAAGAAATGTCCTCACTAATTACTCTAGAACGACTTGATGGTACTAATTACATCGAGTGGTCCTTGAATGCGCATAACAAGATCAGGGCAGAAAGCGTTGGGGGCTTTATCTCTGGTACTAAGGTTGCTCCAACAAACATAAATTCTGAGGAATATGAAGCTTGGGAGGACAAGAACTGTCTGGTCAAGTCTTGGCTTCTCGACGCAATGACCAAGGACATCAGGTCAATTTTTCTTCGTTTGTCTACGGCCAAGGAAATCTGGGACACTGCAAAACAAACTTACTCGGTCAGCCAAGATGCATCAAAGGGTTATCAGCTATATTGTGAGGGAATTTCTGTCCACCAAAATGGCGGTTATGTTATTCCTTATTTTGGAAAACTAAAGAAAATATGGCAGGAATTTGACGATATTGAAGACAGCACAATGGAGTGTGCCAATGACATTAAGAAATATATCACAAAGGTTAATTCTCAGCGTGTGTATGTTTTCTTGGCCGGTCTTGATTCTTATTTGGATGGGGTTCGTGGTCGTGTCCTTGCTAATAGACCACTTCCAGACATACAATCCGTTTATGTCATAGTTTGTGCAGAGGCAAATCGTCAGGATGCCATGCTTGGT
Source organism: Coptis chinensis (assembly GCF_015680905.1). Classification (NCBI taxonomy): domain Eukaryota; kingdom Viridiplantae; phylum Streptophyta; class Magnoliopsida; order Ranunculales; family Ranunculaceae; genus Coptis; species Coptis chinensis. Next base: position 8,965,163 of record NC_141462.1, read on the forward strand.
GGGACATCAAATGAAGGGACTACTATGGCAGCTCGGAAATCATTTGCTCGTCCGGATTCAAAGAAATGAGTTCGTAAGTGTACCCATTGTAATGGTGATAACCATGTAGTTGATACTTGCTTTAAGCTCCATGGTTATCCAGATTGGCATCCAAAGGGTAAGATGGCGTCCCCCATGTCTTCTAACTCTAAGGCAGAGGGTTCAAGTTCGAAGAGTCACTTAGTCACTATTGCCAGATTTGTTGCCCAGTCAGGTATATCTAACTCTGCTTTTATTGCTTTTACTGGAAATAGTGATTGGATAATTTACACGGGTGCTACTGATCATATGATTTGCGATCACTATAAATTTAACCATTTCTCCTCTAGTTGTTCCAAATCAGTCATTACTAATGCTAATGGTGTGTCATCTCCAGTTGTTGGTGTTGGCATTGTACCTTTGTCCCCTTCTTTATCTATCCATGATGTTTTATTTGTTCCATCACAAAACTGTAACCTTCTCTCTGTTAGCCACTTAACCAAATCTAATAATTGTGTTGCCTTGTTTTTTCCTACTCACTGTATTTTTCATAACATCCATACCAAGGAGAGGATTGGCAATGGTAAACAAAGTGGAGGATTGTACTATCTGGAGGATGGTTTTCAATGGTCCAATCAAGGAGTACAAGCTCATGTTATGAGTGACGATAAGGTTAATAAAAATAAAGGCGAGATTTGGCTTTGGCATAGACTACTAGGATATCCCTCATTTGGTTATCTTAGGAGATTATTTCCATCTTTATTTAATGGTTGTAGTCTTTTTGATTTTGCTTGTGAAACCTGTGTAATGGCGAAAAGCCATCATACTATTTTCTCTTCGAGTGATAATAAAACTGATGCTCCTTTTTCTTTAGTTCATTCAGATGTTTGGGGTCCTGCCCCACGTCCTAAACATAATGGGATGAAATGGTTTATTACATTTGTCGATGACTGCACTCGGATGACCTGGGTATATTTTTTGAAACATAAAAGTGATGTATGTACAGTTTTTCCCCTTTTCCATCAGATGGTGCTCACACAGATTTGGAATCTCTATAAAGGTTGTTCGCTATGATAATGGGGGTGAGTATTTCAAAAAAGAATTGACTGGCTTTATGCATTCGGCTGGTATTTTACATCAAACATCTTGCTCTTATTCCCCTCAGCAAAATGGGGTTACAGAACGAAAAAACAGACATCTTTTGGAGGTCACTCGGTCTTTATTAATTGGTGGTCATGTCCCATCTCACTTATGGGGAGAAGCCTTGAACTCTGTTGTTTACTTGATGAATCATACACCTTCTAGTGTTGTCCAATTTTGGAGACCCTTAGATGTGCTTTCTTATCACTGTACGCTTCCACCCATTGTTCATTTAGCACCCTATATCTTCGGGTGTGTGGTGTATGTTCACTTACATACACAACAACGCACAAAATTTGATCCACGTGCGTTGAAGTGTGTCTTTGTTGGGTATGGCTCAACTCAGAAGGGTTATAAGTGTTATCATCCATCTTCTAAAAAAAAAATTGTCTCAATGGATGTCATTTTCCATGAACACGGCCTTTTTTATACATAGATCACTGATTCTTCACTTCAGGGGGAGAACAAAAATGAAATACATAATCATGATGATATAATGATCTTTGATTTATCGAGACCACAATCACCTAGTGATAAAAACTCAATAGAAGAAGTCGATGCAACCTCCATTGAGTGCTCAAGTGAAGGATGTGAAGATCAAGTCCATGATAGTACATTACCTCCTACAATGGATCCACTAATTCAATCTTCTCCAGAACAATCTTCTCCAGAAGACCCATTAGAGGTATCACCTGACTCTATTATTGTTGATTCCAATACTCATAATGTTGGTGAGTCTAATATTTATGATGTTAATTTACCTAGTCTTAATTCTGAACTAGTTCAATATCATCTTCCACCTCGATCTAACCGTGGCCAACCACCAATTAAATATGAACATGATCCTAAAGCTAAAGTGAAATATCCCATAAGCAACCATGTGTCATCTCACAAGTTGTCTAAGTCATATGCATCTTATGTATTCCAGTTATCATCTGTCTCTATTCCTAGTAAAATGCAGGAAGCTTTAGTAGATTCTAGATGGACCAAAGCTATGGCAGAAGAAATGGTAGCACTGAAAAAGAATGTCACTTGGGAACTTGTAATCTTACTAAAGGGAAAGAAGACAGTGGGGTGCATATGGGTATATACAGTCAAGCTCAAAGCAGATGGGGCTATTGAGAGATACAAAGCTCGGCTGGTTGCGAAAGGATATACACAATCTTATGATGTAGATTATCAAGAAACTTTTGCACCGGTTGCTAAACTCAATACTATGAGAGTACTTTTGTCATTAGCATCTAACAAAGATTGGTCTCTTCTTCAGTTTGATGTAAAAAATATTTTCTTACATGGAGATCTTACTGAAGAAGTATATATGGATCCTCCCCCAGGTATACCAGAATACTCATATACAACAATGGTTTGTAAACTAAAGAAGGCATTGTATGGATTAAAACAATCCCCAAGAGCTTGGTTTGGCAGGTTCACCAAGTCTATGAAAAAGTTCGGCTACAAACAAAGCAACTCATATCACACTTTGTTTTTAAAACACAAAAGAGATAAAATCACTGCTTTGATTATCTATGTTGATGATATGGTGGTGACAGGTGATGATCATGAGGAGATTTATAGATTACAACAGTATCTGGCTTCTGAATTTGAAATGAAACAGCTCAGAGACCTTAAATATTTCTTTGGGATTGAGGTAGCCTGATTAAAAAATGGTATTTTCTTATCCCAGCAGAAATATATTCTTGATTTATTATCTGAGACGGGAATGCTAGGATGTAAGCCAGTTGATACTCCCATTGAGCAGAACCACAAGCTGTTTCTGTGTTTGAATGCAACTCCAACCGATAAGTGGAGATATCATAAGCTTGTAGGGAAACTGATCTATTTATCGCATACCAGGCCAAATATTGCGTATGCAGTTAGTGTCATGAGTCAATTCATGCATGACCTACGTAAACCTCATATGGATGTTGTAGAGCACATATTGAGATATTTGAAATCTGCTCCGGGTAAAGGCTTATTGTTCTCGAATCATGATCACCTAAAAGTAGAAGGCTACACTGATGCAGATTAAGCGTGTTCAAATTTACAACGAAGGTCTACCTCTGGATACTTCACTTTTGTAGGTGGAAACCTTGTGACTTGGAGGAGTAAAAAACAGCCAGTAGTATCAAGATCAAGTGCTAAAGTTGAATATAGAGGTATGGCATATGGGGTATATGAGTTGTTGTGGTTGAGAAATTTGTTGGAGGACTTGGGTTTTAAACCAAAAGTGAAAATGAATCTGTATTGTGACAATACATCAGCTATAGAGATAGCTCATAATCCTATTCAACATGATCGGACGAAGCATGTGGAGATTGATAGACATTTTATTAAAGAGAAACTTGAAGCTGGAATTATTACTTTTTCATTTGTAAAATTTGAAGACCAACTAGCTGATGTCCTTACTAAAGCAGTGGCTAGCAAGGTGTTTGTTGACTCTCTTGTCAAGTTGGGCATGTGCGATATCCACGCACCAACTCGAGGGGGTGCTGAAATAATGTTGGGCGCGTGCGTGCTTTTGTCAAGGCAAAAGTCGAGCGTGGGCGCGCCTAAACAACCTGGAAGTCAACAAAGAGAAGAGCGTGTGTGCGCCATTGTCCAGGCATAGAAGAGCGCGGGTGCGCCTAACACCAAAAAGAGAAAAATGTCCTGTTTTCCTCTCCATTTGACTCTCTTGTCAAGTTGGACATGTGTGATATCCACGCACCAACTTGAAGGAGGGTGTTGGAATATTTGTTATTTTATTTAGTATTAGTAAGTATCTTGTAATCTTAGTAAGTGTATTATCCTTTCCTAGATATGTGGATCTAGGAGATCTTCTGTATTCATGGAGCTCTTTTTTGTATATATATCTGCTGGTTATATCAATAAAGACTATCATAAATATTCATTAAACATCTTTGACAGTAGTATGGTGTGTGAACAAAGTTTTTTGTTCAAATTTGTATGGGGACTCAAGTTACCTTTTTGAATTTGATTTTTCTTGTGGCAATGTTTGCAGGGTGTCATCCCAACAGTGGATCATTTGGCATCCCTTCATTTTCAAGTTTATGCGCGGTGTACTCTATGTGAGACTACTTCCGTGACTCCATTTCATGTTTTCTTTGAGTGCAGTTTTGCAAAGGTCGTATGGTGTGGTACAAATTGTATGTCAATGATCGACGACGTCATCTACTCTTCTGTTCAGGATTTTAAACAAAAAGTTTTCCAGATGTTTAATACAGTAAAGAAGCAACTTGAAGGGGATATTCAAGTTTGCCTGCTAGGACTGAGTTTGTGGTTCATTTGGCTTGCAAGAAATGATTCACGCTTCAACCGCAACGCTCCAAATCCTATTTTTAACATCATAAAGATTCATGGACAGCTGCAAATTCTTAAGGACATCCTAGATGAAAAGGAACAAACGGAGCTCACCACTATATACATTAAGTGGCATCCACCTATTGCAGGATGGGCAAAACTCAACACAGATGGAGCGGCTCTTGTGAATCCGGGATTCGGAGGTGCTGGATGTGTTTTACGAATGGCTAATGGGCAGTTTATTATGGGTGCCGCGATCCCAATACTTCACACCTCTAACAATTTGGCTGAGTTTTTGGCTATGTTATATGGTATCCAATTGGCGGTGAGATTTCACATCCGCAAGATCGTATTGGAAACGGATTCTCAATTGTTGTATAAATCCATGATTGCTACCGCAATTGATTCAAATTGGATGTTGAAAAAAATTAACAGGGAAATCATTTCTTTGTTACACAATTTTGAGGAGTACAATATTCAATGGTGCTATAGGGAAGGGAACTCATGTGCTGACTGCTTTGCTTCTCATGTTGCTCGTTTGGCATCGAAGGATACGTGGAGGCAACACCCAGACGCAGAAAACACTTCATGGTCTTTAGATGACTTTAGTTTTTTACCTCCTTTCTCTTCTGTATGGTTGCATCGTTCACCTATTTTTACTACTTCAGTCCTAGCTTTTGATGCTTGGGGCTTTTGTAAATATAGACTTATAAGTAAATAATAAATTTAGTTTTCAATCAAAAAAAAAAATTAAGCCGTCTAATTAAGTTTTAAGCGTTTGTCCTTCAATACCAACATCATATCAGAAAAATCTGACACGATAGGACTGGCATCATCACTTGTTTCCTGATATGATGCTTGATTTATAAACTGCGTCCAAAATTTAGACGGAATCATCAATTTATTAGTGTCTTTTCAATGATTTACTGTAGCTTTCTTAGGTTATAATCTGAAAATGATTTAATGGGCTCTTTCCTCTTATGACAATTGAAAATGGCATTATTAACACCCACAAAAATTTTGAATTAATAATGGAAATTGTAAAGTCATCTTCGCACTCAGCTATATAAAAATAATAAAATCATAAAGATTAAATAGACTGCAGAAACAGCAGGATGTTCGAAAACCCAAATCAATTGCACCAGCCGGGAATCGAACCCGGGTCTGTACCGTGGCAGAGTACTATTCTACCACTAGACCACTGGTGCAGTTGGTAGGAAGAATATTCCTATAAATAAATCTATTAAAACAAGACGAATACCGAGTTACCAACCCATTTTAATATTTTAGTTCCAACTTGTTTTCTACTGTAAATGAAATATCCGTTCAAATTCTGCCATTCCGTTCCAAAATTGCAAACATTAGTATGCTTTATTTGAAGATTCCCAATCCAAACAGGTGTGCTGCTTTTTTCCACCGATATGCATTGTGCAAGTCTGCAACTGAAGAGCGAAAACAGCTTTATTGTCCGAATTGAGAACAAAATGATCGTAAAGACGGACAATATCAATTATGGACTCAATATGTGGAAAGAAAAATTGGAGTTAAGGGGCTCGGCCAAGTTCGTTTAAGCTCAGTTCGAGCTCGGTCATTTAGTTAAATGAGTCAAACTTGAGACTATATTATAACTCGTATAACAAATGAGTTTTATGAAGCACGGCTCGATAAACTCAAATATTATCTTTGTAGTGTAAAATAACCGAGTTATTTGGACTCGTTCATATAATATATGAGCCAAACTTGAACTTATTTCAAAACTTGCTAAATAAACGAGCCGCACTTGAACATAGTAAAACTTGACTTGATTAGCTCAAATTCCACCCTTAACAAAAACCAAGTCTCTAAGATTAATGATTAGATTAATGATTGAGATATTAAAACTTGAGATTATGCATCCACTCTTACATGCGGCAATGACAGCGGTGGGACTGGGAGTAGGGGTAAGTAGGCTAGTGTACATCAGGAGGTCTATCTCTGAAAAAGCTATAATACCATCCAAGTCCAAATTCTACAACAGATATCTTTACTCTGTAAAGAAAACTCTTCATGTAACAGTAGTGTTTTGGGTCCACCAGATTTTTTTCTTCCAATTGTATTCTCCTTCAAATTTTCTATTTAGTATTTACAATTATCTAATCTGATTTTATGTGTAATTTGTTATCTATATAACAAATTAGGGAAGGGTTGGGCACGATCCGACGGTCCAAACATCTTCTCAGCATTTCACCCTGTTTATGACCTGGCGGAATCTAAGGTTATTTAGCGGTATGTCTCTTTACTTAACACACACCGGCACATAGTATCACGATTTCCTCCAACTAAACCAACGCCTCCTCTTTTCTTTTCTAAACCCCTCATCACTCCAATTCAGTTTTTTATGTTTGTGGAACACTCCAAATTACTGAGATTACTGAAGCAAAGTGCGCCTTCACTGAGATTGAAAGCAACAACGACATTCAGCACTACAAGGTAAGAAAAAAATTCGGCCTTTTCTAGAATTGTGGTGTCTGCGACTACACTACAACTACGTTTCTAAATTATTTCCCTTTCGACTCCACATAAACATAACTCTTATTTCAATATACTTTGCTTAATTTGGGCGTTCAATATGTTCTTACTGATCTATTTTCGAATGGGTCTAGATATGTCGTGCTTGGTTCGAGTAGTACTTACGCTGCTCTTGTTTATTTCTCGGCTTTTTGGAAAGACGGTGTCTGCGAATCAGTTTCAGGTATGTTTTTTATTTACTTGATTTGATGGTAATGAGTTTCATGTTGAAATGTTATTGTTAGTATGCAAATGTTATTGTTAGACATATTCTTTTGCATATGTTTCACATGTTTAGATTGCATGAATTTTGTTTCTGCGTATGTGCATATGTCAGGATAAAATTTGTATAAATAAGTCCACCTCAAATAATTCTATTTTATGGTATCAGGATTCAAAAGCTTTAGGATCTTTATTACTGTTGTTGATCCTTTGATTATTTTTTTCCCCTGCGACATAGAGTGAACATTTCCTGATATTTTTTTCCCATCCCCACATTGGTTCACAGATTACTTGCGGATTGAGGGTTCAGGGGCAGCGCCCTCGCCTGAATTTTTTAGGATGTTTCTATTATGTAAACTATAGTAATTTTTCATATATATATGGGTGTGTGAGAGAAAGCCAAAACTAATTACGGTCTTATAGTCTCTTCTCTCTTCTTCTCCCGACCTAAAACATCGGCATTATTGCGTTCCAACCGGCCGGTCTCTCCGAAGCCGCTTTAGCTTTTCCTAATTTTGTATTCTCTCTCCATCGGCCTACCTCGCTTGCAGCATTTGCCATTGCTGCTGCTCTCTTAGTGGCTCCATTAATTGCAATATTCTTTACTATTATCTCTCTGCTTTTCGTTGTTGCTCGGCATATATTACCATCCACATATCCCCATCACCACTCCTTTCCCCATTGTCTTGGATCATTGTCCCCCTTTCGCTCTTTTATGCCATTGAAAAGTTTGCTTGTTAGCCAAAGCTGCTTCGATTTTCCAATAAGATCTCTTTCTTTTTGCTATTTCTTTTGTTGGTTAAGATCTAATACTCCTACCTTTTACCAAACAACAAAAAAAAAAAAAAAAAATTACTCCTACCTTTTGCTCCATTGCACCACATATCCCCAACCAATCCTATATTACTATTAAGGATGATTTTGTTGCATTGCATTGTATATTGTAGTATAAACGCTGTTCCCAAATTTTTTTTCAAAGTATGTTCCATAGTCCATACATTGGTAAAAGACTCACGAGCTTAATATGTTCTTACTGATCTATGTATTACGTTTAAGGACTCAAGGTAGACTTTCTGTAAATTGTTAATACGAATCTATTTTATGCAGCGTTATGTCTTTAGGATTGTTATCATATTTCTGATTAGTTTTGGTTTGGTACAAACCTGTGTTGCATGGGTACGGGACGGAGTGTCTGGTTTGGACACGGGTACGACGATTTGGACACGGCGAGATATGAGTGTTTTGCTTGTGTCCGTGTGTCTGAGGGCTTTAAGCAACGTGTATTTGTAGTTTCTATAGTAAATAACCGAAAATAATAACCGAAAATCGTATATTCAATTTGTAGTTTATTCAATGTATTTGTAGTTTCAATCGTATATAACCAAATTAATAACAAAAAAACTCAACGACATACATTTATCATTCAATTTTTTTTTATACTCATGCATTATATGAAAATTATTCAATTTGTTTTTATACTCATGCATTATATGAAAAATTATCCTCATTATAGCTTTCACATAATGTAATTATAGCTATGTTACGTAGACATGTATCCTTGCTGGACATGTATTCTTTCTGTGGCATTTTACTGCATCTTCTAAGGATTGCACTATCAAAAATCAATGTTTCTTATAGGGGTATAGCTAATTACCATTCCTTCTCTTTTCTCCGTTTTTAAATTTTGAGTGTACAATTTCTATGAAGGATTGAACTTGATGGTGGACAAGGGAAAACGGCCAATGGACCCATTTAAGGATCCTTCGAACAAAAAAATTAAATATTCGATTCCTACAACAGATAGGTTGAACCTTCAACCACCTCCTGGCTTCCAGGTATTCTTGTTGTTTCTATTACATTGGTTTGTTAATCCACATGGTACTTATTTCTTACTGGTCTCATGATTTATATGTTTGCTGGGTTATGTATATAGCATCCAAACCGACCAATCCTAGACAAGGGAAAACGCCCAATGGACCCTTCTCTTGATCCTTCGAACCGGCCAAAAAGCACCTTTATCCCTCTCCAAGAGAGACTCAACCTTCAACCACCTCGTGGCTTTCAGGTAATTGAATTGCGGTCTTATGTAATTTATTATACTTACTGTTGACATTGCACATCAAGTTTGCTTTATATTTTCTCCTTCTCTAACTTTTTCTTCGTTCTTTATATAGCGGCCAGACCGACCAAACCTACAAAACAGAAAGTTTCATCGGACCATTCTCTTGATCCTCTTAACAAGAAAAAACGTGTCTTTGTCCCTCCACAAGATAGACTTACCCTCCACCAACCTCATACTTTTCAGGTACTAATACTCTTACAATGTTTCCCTCTCATTATCTACCCAATTATCCTCTTTTTATATTTTCTTATCCTTTACCTATTTGCTATGTCACTTGTATACCTTATCTACGGGTCTTTCTTTACATATGGGACTTCGCCGATACAAATATTGCCATATCTTTATCTTCGTTTTTTTGCATATAGTAGTTATATAGATTTTACCTTTGGAAATTTGGTTTATGTTTATCTCTATTTCAATTTCAAATTCTATTTCTATTTCGTATCCTTTATGCTCTTATCCAATTACACCAACTTATCTCAATTCGGCCAATTGCCTACAATTTGCCCAATCAGGTACAACCATCCCCTTCTCCTATCAAAGACGTTCGCCTAACAAATAGAATTATTGCACAGCGTGCTCGAAGGAAAGGGAAAAATTGAATAAACATAATGGGCATCAAGCAATGGCCCATCGATTGTCTGGTTTTGTGGTGTATGTCCACCCTCCAATTCCAGGAACTCCACCTCAAACTGTCAGGCTTCCACCTCAACGCATAGTCCAATCACACCTCATACCACATCAACTAAACGACTCAATTCTACGGAATCTCTTCGAACGTCTCTCTCTGCTCTTAATCCTATTAGGTTATTTACAATGCCTGAAGAATGTACTCATGTTGATTCAGCACCTGTAAGCAACAGGTGAGTCTCGTATGTCACTTTATTGGTTTTCCTTACAATCCAATTCACACCTCACCCTTATTATCTTTCTACAACACATGTATTCTTAACTCTGATGTTGCGTTACCAAATAATGCAATTCCAACTTTCAGAAATGAGTCATTTGCATCAACGTTGTCTTACCAAAATGCAAGGTATAGCACCACAGAGCTCTTTACAACTTTCTCTTCATATTTTCTACTTTTCAGTACCAAACTTTCAATATTTTCTTACCCATATAAGCTCCCTTGCAATGCGTGTAACCTCATTTCGTTTACATCAAGCTTTACTGATGCAATACCACATTTACCAAGTCTGGGTTCTGAGTCAATATTAGCTGACCAAAATTCAAGGTAATTTCTTCACAAAAGTGTTTGCAATAATAACAAATTGTTTACACCTTAGTCTAAATCCTTTTAATACTTCATTCTTGCGTAGACCACAGTCATTCCAGCATACTGCACAACCGTTCTCTGAACGTGCTGATACCATGAGTGAAGATGACGATGAAGAGGCACTCGACTACAATGGGGATGTGCACACGACTCTTAATCCTAACCGCCCAGTTGAACAAGGAAGACACTACTTGGGGAAAATGGACGTTCAATGTCCATTTTGTAAGGCACTTCATTGGATGGATGAACGATTATCAAAGTCATCGCTGTCACGTCCTCTTTTTGGGAGATGTTGTTTACAAGGAAAGATAAAGCGTCCTCCTTTGCAACCATTGCCTCCTGCCCTTAAAGCCTTATACGATGGGAATGATCGGAAGTCACAGTCATTTCGGAGATATATGCGACAATATAATCAAGCTTTTGCATTTACAAGTCTTGGAGTACAAGAACACTTATTTGCTGGACGGGGTCCAAGGCCTTTCACTATTCATGGTGAACTGCGACATCGCACAGGAGCTTTAATTCCTGACGCGGGATATCAAGCTACTTATTCTCAACTTTACATCTATGATCCCAGTGCTGCACTAGCTGTCCGTCAACTTCGAAATCCTAAGCTCAACACGGATGTCTTGAAAATCATTCAGGTTACTATGCTCCAATATAACCGCTTTTCTGATACATATCGCCACGCATATGATGTTCTTAGATCGGCTTCTTTTGAGCATGGTGAGGACTTCAATGTACCTGCTTATTTACATTACACTGCTTCACGAGACAGTCGTCGGTACAACTTACCAACAGCAGATGAGGTTGCTGTCATTTTACCAGGTGATGGCAGTGAGCGAGCAAGTATGAGAGACATTGTTATTTATCTTAAAGGAGGGCAAGAATTCATGCAAATTAGTGAGTGTCATCCAGCTTACTTACCATTGCATTATGTCCTATTGTTTCCCCATGGGGAGCTTGGATGGACACCTGAATTGCGGCGTTGGGACTCTTCAACCGCTACCACCACTAATGATCGCTTAACACAGATGAATTTTTATTCTTATCTACTGTTTGAGCGCACCACAGAGTACTCAGCTATTTTGCGAGGGAGAAAGTTGTTTGAGGAGTTTGTGGTGGACGGATGGGCATCAACTGAGCAAAACAAAATGCGCTACTATAGGCAACAACAAGACAAGCTTCGTGCGTAAACTATATCAAGGTATCAATCGATGTGTACCGATGCTATAGATCCAAATCAGATTGAAGGCGAAGTTGTACTACCATCATCCTCAGATCGGCAGCCCTAGGCATATGTTTGAAATTTTTCAAGACTCCATGGCAATTACACGCTACAACCACCATCCGCATATATTCCTCACAATGACTGCAAACCCGCAGTGGACGGAAATTCTTGAAGCATTGTTTACAAACCAAACTGCTTATGATCGCCCGGAGGTGGTTGCCCGTGCTTTTGAATTGAAACGAAGAGCTTTGATGGAAGTAATCAAGAAGCGTGGTGTCCTTGGTGTGGCAGTTGCTCATGTTTACACCATTGAGTTCCAGAAACGTGGTCTACCACATATGCATGCACTTATATATCTTCGACATTCAGACAAGATCCGAGTGCCTGCACAAGTCGATCGTATTGTATCTGCGGAATTTCCTGATCCTAACACTGAGCCTGAATTATTCCGTACTGTACTAAGATGTATGGTTCATGGCCCATGTGGGCTTAACAATCCAAACTCTCCTTGCATGGTTAATCGTCAATGTAAATATCACTATCCCCGAGCTTTCACAGATTGTACAACTATGGATACAAATGGATATGCTCTCTACCGTCGCCGTGACAATGGGAAGTCTTATTTTGTTAGAGAACATTCAGTTGATAATAGAAATGTTGTTCCTTACAATCCTTACCTTTCTAAGATGTTTGACTGCCATATTAATGTTGAAGTTTGTGCAGGGCTTACTTGTGTGAAATACATTCACAAGTACATATTTAAAGGTAATGACAGGACAACAATTGTGTTGAATGAATTGGATGAGATCAAACAATATTTGATCACGAGATATATTGGGCCACCGGGTTGCCGTGAGATTGTTAGGAATTTCTTTGCACGAGGAGATTCCAACAGTTGTGAGATTAGCCCTTCATCTCCCTGGAATGCATCGTGTTGTGTATAATGCTAATGAGTCCATGCATGATATACGGGCGAGGGCCGAGAGGCAACGGTCAACTCTTACTGCATTTTTTGATTGTTTGCTTCAGATTCGCGTCGCGAGGGGCTCACATATCAACAAGTGCCAGAACACTACGTTTGGATAAAGCAACACCAAATTTGGAAATTCAGGGCACAGGGGTTTGCTATTGGTAGAATGTATTTCGCGAGTCCTAATTCTGGTGAAAGGTTTTACTTACGCTTGCTTCTAACCGTAGTGAAAGGGCCACAGTCCTTTAATGATCTGAAAAGGATTGGTACTGATTTACATCCAACTTTCAAAGAAGCATGTATTGCACGCGGACTTCTTGAGGATGATAGTGAATGGGTGCAGTGTCTGCAAGAGGCCTCAACCATGCAAACTGGTTATCATCTTCGCCGACCGTTTCGTGTTATTCTCGCATTTAATGCAATCCTCTATATCCCCAAACATTGTGGCATGATTTTTGGGAGAGTATCTGTGACGACCTCTCACACAAACTTCGCACCATCTTCAACATTCCAGAACCTACCGAAGCAGAGTCCAAGATTATGGTTTATTTCTTCTAAATGAGATTCTCATAGAGTCAGGTAAACTGCTCATTAATTTTCCTCCTATGCCACTATCAACCACCAATTGGAACTCAGTCGTTGGTAACCGACTTATATGGGACCAACGACAATTTCAATATGATCCACAAACTGAAAAAGCACATGGCAACAGAGTTCATTTAAATGTTGAGCAACACTCGGCATATAAAGCAGTTCTGGATTCTGTTTACCGAAATCAAGGGACACTCTTCTTTTTGAATGGGGCAGCAGGGACAGGCAAGACTTTTGTCTATAACACCATTGCTGCTACGTGTCGGATTGAGGGACATATTGTTATTATGGTGGCTTCATCTGGAATAGCTGCGTTGCTATTGGGTCGGCGGTCGGATCGCTTCACTCAACCTTTTGCATCCCACTGGACATTCTTGATACCTCGGTTTGTGGGTTCAATAAGAATTCACCGCATGCCCACTTATTCAGGGAAACTAAACTTATTATTTGGGATGAGGTCCCAATGCAAAACAAGTTCTGTGTTGAGGCAAGATACTTGCAACAATAATAAGCCTTTCGGTGGAATTACATTGTTCTTGGTGGTGACTTTCGCCAATGCCTTCCAGTTATACCCAAAGGGGTGCGAACAAATTGTGCGTGCTTCTTTGCGGTGTTCTTTCCTCCTCGAATCATATTCGGTTCTAACTTTGGTACAAAACATGAGATTAGAACATGGGGACTCTGCAAATATGGGTTTCTTTCTTGATGGAGGTAACCACTTATGTATTCTTTTCTCCTTTTGTTTTCAAACTTATATCCATTAATCTTTTTCTGTCTTCTTTCGCTTAGATTGAAGTGATCCAAGTGAGACGGTTGAATCGCCATCGACAATTCGGCCAATGTGCGATCTTCGAGAACTAATTTCTGCTACATACCCTCATCCGAGTCATGCTTTTCACCCCAGATATTTAACTCGAAATGCATAATTCTTTCGCACGCAATGATGATGTCAATGAAATTAATGCAACAGCTTTGAATATGTTCCCAGGAGAAACTACTCTCTTTCTAGCTGCCGACAAGATGGAGGATGCAGAAGCAAATAATCCAACCAATATTAATCAATACCCAAATGAGTACCTAAACACACTTGATCCAACTGGTCTGCCACCATTTCGCCTCAACCTTAAAGTTGGTAGTCCTATAATGTTGTTGCGAAATATTGCTCCCAGAGATGGACTATGCAATGGAACCCGATTGGTAGTGGTACAATGCAAACCACATGTTCTTTTTTCCAGAATTTTAACTGGTGAAAAACAGGGCAATGAAGCTTTTATTCCAAGGATATCTTTGTCACCGCCGTCTCTGATTTTCCTTTCCATATGACGAAAGACAATTTCCATTCGATTGGCCTATTCAATGACTATTAATAAGTCTCAAGGACAATCGGTCCAAGTATGTTGGTATTGACCTCTCCGCGACGGAAGTTTTCAGTCATGGTCAATTGTATGTGGCCCTCTCAAGATGCACTTCGGCGGATAGGATCAGCATTCTTCTACCTCCAAATGCAGAAAGTCAAACCGCAAATGTGGTATACCCAGAAGTTTTGCTATAAACCTCTTCAACAACAAAAGTGTAATTTCCCTTCTCCCACTTAGTTGATTTCACTTCGCTTTGTTTTCGTAAGTGGACACTTTTGTTCCTGTACTTAATGTCTTCCGTAACATATGAACAGGCACTTGACTACATCTTCAGATATGTTTACTCAAGTCATGGGATACGCACAAAAATCACTCATTTTGGGGCCTCGGTAAGTTTTTCAAACCAGATGGAGAACTCATTACACTACTGTTTCCGGTAAATCATTTTCCAACATTTGATTAGCTTTCTTTTCTAGATGTTAGGTTGACGATCAAGAGGGGAGGGACGGATTTTTGCTGATTCATATTTCTTCAATGGGAAGGAGCTCGGCAAGAGCATCAATCCAGATGAGGCTGTTGCCTATGGAGCTGCTGTTCAGGCTGCCATTTTGAGTGGCGAGGTCGATGAGAAGGTGCAGGACCTTTTGCTCCTGGATTTCACTCCCTTTTCTCTTGGGTTGAAACTAGCGGAGGTGTGATGACCGTGTTAATTACCGTGAATACCACCATTCCCACCAAGAAAGACCAGGTCTTCTCTACCTATTCGCATAACCACCGGTGTGTTGATTCGTGTATGAGGGGGTGAGAGGACAAGGACTAGGGATAACAATTTGTTGGGTAAATTCGAGCTGTCTGGCATCCCTCCTGCTCCTCGTGCTATTCCTCATATTACAGTTTGTTTTGACATTGATGCCAATGTTATCTTAAATGTTTCGGCTGAGGACAACACTACAGGGCAGAACAACGAGATCACCATCACTAACGACAAGGGTAGGTTGTCTAAGGATGAGATAGAGTAGATGGTTCAAGACGCAGAGAAATACAAGTCTGAGGGTGAGGGACACAAAAACAAGGTAGAATCAACGAATGCTTTTGAGAATTACTCTTACAACATGAGGAACACCATCAAGGCTGAGAAGATTGCATCCAAGCTTGACCCAGAGAGATAAGAAGAAGATTGAAGATGCCATTGAGGTCTGCTATCCGATGGCTCGACAAAGAACCCGACTTTTGCGAGGCGTATGAGTTCGAGGACAAGATGAAGGAGTTCGAGAGCCTCTACAACCCAATCATAGCAAAGATGTACCAGGGTGCAGGTGCTGATATGGGTCCTGGAAAGGATGAAGATGGTCCTTTAGTCGGTGGAGGCAGTGGTGCTGGTGCTAGTGCTGGTCCTAAGATTGAGGAGGTCAACTAACTAAGTTACTGTCGATCTTGAATAATTTTGTTGCTCAGCTATTGCCTTTTTAAACTTTCCAGTCATGGTATTATGAACATGGGTACTTTTTGTTTTGGTTAAGGGAATTATGAATTCGTGATATTGCTTAATATGGGCTCCTGTTTTTTAGTTATGGCCTTTATGGCAGTAAATTTTACTTCCAGTTGTTACCTAATACTTTTTTGCTCATATTTTTAGTTGAACCTTGTGTTTGTTAGGTGGAATTTCATATAATGTTGTCTGATCTCCAATTGTTTTTACTTTCCTTTGTCTAGCTTGAATTGATTAAAGTTCGTTGAAACACTTTCATTTTTTCTTCACTGTTGAAATACGCGAAGTGTTGTGTTGTTAAATCCCATGCTTCTGAAATTCTTTTTGGAGGGGAAGAAGTTTAAAAATTGGAACACGCTTTTTACTGTGTATGCGCAAAGTAAAACATATACATATGTGCCTTACGTTATATATAGAATTGCGCCAAAGGCGCTCGTATCTGTGCCGTACGGCACGGGCAAACCCTAGTATTTAACAAGAGTAAATATATAAATATAAAATTCAAATCTAATTAGATTGGTCAATAAGGACAACTGGGCTTCTATTGGAATTCGATGGGCTTTTTTTGGTATTGGACTTCAATTGCAATTTGGTTGGGCTTATTTTGAATGGGCTTCAATTGCAATTTTTTTAAAATCAATATTGCACTTTTGTTCGGCTTGCTTTAATGGCTTGGTTAATTAGACAGCTCTCAATTTCAGCTCATAGGGTGTGCCCAAAATGCTATTAATTATATAAAGATACGAGCCCAAAGTTTCGTCTTAGAACAAGTCCAATGGAGAGCTGTTAAATGGGCTGCCAAAAGGTGTCATAAAGGCCTTTTAGCTTGTCCAGTCAAATTTGGCACTCCAAAATAAAAAAACCAATCCAATCGCATTTTCTGTTTTGAAGTGCTATATGATACGGACGACATAATTTCTGCCATCTGTCAATTATTTTGTAACTTAAGTTGAAATTTTTTTGGTCGGACGGCACAGTTTCTGCCGTCCGTCAAAATTTAACACACGAATGGCAGAAACTATACCGTCTGTCTCCTGAATTTATTATAGCAACTTTTAGCGAAGGTCTTAATTTTGGCTGAGTTTTTTACTCCTTCCAAATTTAAAACCCTTTTAGCAGCCCTATTGGAATGACATTTTTGTGGTTGAGGTGCTATATTTGCATTTAGCAGCCCATATAGCTCCTTTGGACTTGCTCTTAGGGCATCTCCAATAGGGGGTGTAAACCGTATAGAGTGGAAATTTTACACCTAAAATATAAAAAAACTCTCTCTAATGGGGGTGTTATACCGTAGGTAATAGTGTATTAGCTAATAGAGAGGGTAGGGAATTCCCCCTCTCGCTATTAGTTAATAAAAAGCCCGGACGTCACTTAAAATAACTTCTGTTTAACTTAAAAACTCGGACGTCAGCTTTATTTTTATGTTTGCGACGGTCTAAGTCCGTCACTCAGTGATTTATAATTGTTAAAAACACGAACGTTGCTTTGAATGACATTTGAAAGTGGACCACTATTTGTTTTAAGCTTTTGCGACGGACCAGATCCGTTATTTTACATTATTTTGAATGAGCTGTGACAGTTTAAGTCCGTTGCTATCTATTTTTACACATTTGCCTCCACCTACCATTGGAATAGCCACAAATAGTAAATATACACTTTATGTATTTGAGATTTCTCTAGAGTGTATAATCCTAATGGCGCCTATGTGGAGGTGGATTTTTCCATATGGAGATGCCCTTAGCCCGTTACACCATTTTATTTTATTTTTAATCATAATCTTAAGCGTAGCTGGTTTCAAGAAATATCTAAATGGGACCACTTAATTGTTCGTTTGAGTAAGAGAAATGTGAAAAAGAATTTAACACTTGCCAATGTAGTCAACTTAACAAAAAAGTTGTTGAACGAGATTAAGATGAAATCATGTTCAGATTGCTTCCGTATTAATCTTGCCATTGAAGTATAGAACAAGATCACAAAGGGCATAAAGAAAGCGTTCAGGACCATAGGTGGGGCAATCTGAGAACATTATAGAAAAGCTACTTTCTCTCGTTGTCACCTTCCTCTGAGATGCGGCGCTGGCTTCTAAAGTAAAGATCAGTAGAGATATTTTCATTCAATAACCATGGAACGCGTTTTGGGACGTTGGGTTCTTAATATATTTAAGGGGATTTTTGTTTTTTTTCTTAAAAGATTTTTGATAACTTAGCAGTTAAGGAGCTTCTGGACACTTTATTGAGTTATTATGTAGCATTCTACCTGACAGCATGATTATATCTGTATCAGTTTTATAGGGGCAAGTTGTGATGGCAATGTACGTACGTTCTGTATTAGGCCGAAATCGCAAAATGCTTTGAAGGTTTGCGAGTAAAAGAGTTGGGGAAACAAACTTCATTCCGATCATTACAAATTAGATCAAAGAAATGCAACCCAAGGAAAAGAGCAGTTAGAAACTGAAGACTTTTGGTTTAGCACAAAATTAAGATGTGGTGCAAAATTGTTGAAGAAATTGCATAAAAAACCTAACATGTGGTAGCACTGTAGAAAGGATCCATTTCATGACAGGGTATGTAAGGTTACAAACAATTCAATTTCACGTCAGAGAGAGTTTTGAACAATTCAGATCACACAGGTGACCAAGAACTACGCTGCCGGGAATCAAGAGAATGTGCAGCAGGAATAACAACGTCATTACTAATTAAATGTGAGAATGCTCTCAAGTACCCCAATATATCAAGTGAAAAATCGTGACCAAACATGGAGATGTCTTTAATTGCTAAACCCAACATATCCACAAACACATAATTACATTGCCCAGCAACTTAAAGCATCAGAACTTACATAAAAGATTGACACTACAATTATCGAGATCTTTCATTCAAAATGCAAAGTGTGAAATGTGTAATCAATGTCAAAAGTGTAAGATGACTATATGTTACAGGGAACCAAGTGTCTGAACCAACCTCAAAGAAATGCAACCCAAATATATAGCTAAAAGCCCTACACCCAAGAACCGATCAAGCTTCATCTTTCTCCATTGCAAAATCACAAGAGCCCAAAGCAATCCAAGCACTAAGAAGGCCAATGTCTCTAGTAAAAATACGTCTTTAGCGATCACAACAGTAGATGGATAAACATGCCAAGTTGAGATAATCTGAGACACGCCCAATCCCACGAATAAGTTGAAGATCGGCCCTGCATAGCAACCTGAGATTGCAACCTGGGTCCCTTCAGGCCCTCCTTTCAATGCCATTGTGACATTGGTTATCAAATCTCCAAGCGAGTTACCCCAAGCAAGCACAGTTAGGCCTAGAATTGCAGGGCTGATCCCAAGGATATACCCAATTGAAACTAACAACGCAACCAATTCATTAGCTATAATATAGCTCCAAGCCACACTCATCACAAATCCTCCTACAAGCCAAGGGAACAAGAACTTCTGCGGCGGGTTAGAATTCTCTGTTGTTAAAAATGCAAGAATCCCAAAGAAAATTCCCACTAGTCCTCCAACTATGTAAATAGCAACCCTTGTTTTAAACCCCATGTCACTAATTTGGAAGTTACATATAACTGCTAACAGTAGCGGGGCTAATGTAACTGAAGCAACTGCAAATGGCTTAGACCAATTCTCCTCAAAAACAACAGGAATGGTCAATCTCCTTGGTATTGAGAGGGGTAGTTCTAGAAGGTAAATAAGCCAATTGAGTATTGCAGATGACTTCAAACTAGAACAGTTCCTCTTAGTTTTGCAGTCTCCCTTGGCTTCAAGAGCTTCACTCTTTGTCCTCAAAAACTCTTCGCTTCCGATTCTACGCAAAAGGGGAACACCTAATTCATTGTCATAGCTCGAATCAAGAGCAATTACACCGTCTTCAATGTCAGTCTTCAGATGGACATGTGTCTTGTAAACAACAAACACGTATACGAGATACAATGAAGCAAACGCAATTGCACCCCAAAGATTAATCTTCCCCACGACAACAGTCAAAAGTAAGACCAGAAGCCCAAGGAGGAAGAAACAAATATCTCTAACAAAGTTAGATTTATCAATAGCCACTCGATTTGGAGCCACGACAATGCTTATGACCCCGGTCACTATACACGTAACAAAGAAACCACCCCCAAGAACACTATTAACACCTACACTCTTTGAACCAGTGCCTACAAACGAAACAATGCTAGAGAAAAAATCGGGCGCCCCATTGCCAAGTGATAGGAGTGTAACTCCAGCTATAGTAGGAGACAATTTCAATACCTTTGACAAGCTTTCAAGTGATGTACAAAAGTAAGTAGAAGCTGTATCCCCCAAGATGTAAAACAACACAAGTAGCCAAAGGATAACAAGGGTAGAACCCAGAAAAGGCCAATTCCCACACAAGCAATAGAACAAGTAAAGATAGTCAATGTAACCACTGGTGTCACATGAATGCTGGGATTTAAGAAACAGACACTTGGCTTTATAGTCTTTCAGGTTTTGTAGCTCTCTGCAATCTTTTTTAGCATCAGTAATCAATTGTAGATTAGACCTTGAAACAAGACTACTCTTTGATGTGAAGAAATGGGCATTCAAGAACAAACCAAAGAGTAACACAAAGGAGATGTTTAAGAAAACAAGATATGCCTTTGATTTATTTAAAAAACCAAAACCAGCCATTCCAGTGTAAACTTGTCAATCTTTAAAACCTTAAAAACAGGATCTAAACATGATATAAAGACATGGGTCATACATCATTTTGATCACACCAACCTCAACAAAGCTAACCTGTTTTCAAAATGATCACTCAATATACTAAAATGAAGTTGATACTTGAAAAAGAACTGACCTTTTTTCCTTGTTATAGAAAATTTGATAGTTTTCCTTCCTTGGGGTGGTTTTAAGCTTTATACAAAAGTGAAGTTTGGGGATTAACAAAGCATTCAAGAGTGAGGGGTTCATTTAATAGTTAACAATGGTGAAATGGCAAGTTGCCCGCGGGACATTAGTACACGTGTTCATTTAAATACACTTTCTTGGGAGAATCTATGCTTTGACGCGGTAGTACACGTGGCAGTTGTTGAGAAGTTCCTTTCCCTTGGAAACCCAAATATAAATAAAGACATAAAGTGTCTTCTTTAAAATATACAATTACGATACTACCCCTCACATGTTCGCTCTTGGCAGTTGGTAGTTGGAAATTTTGGAGAAATACCATCTGCTGAACTTTTAGAAGTCGGCACGATACTCTTTATATTACTGATTTCAACGATTACTTCTACATTCTAAGTCGGTATCATTATCTTTGAATTAAAAGAATCACTGATGAAGTTTGATACTTTGATATATAGAATTCAGATTTGAGATCCAGATATGAATAATAGCCATTTAAAACTACAGACAAGGATCAAGTTTAGAAATCAATTCATTTAGTATTGCACCATCGCAAATGTGATGCACTTGGTTGATACGCAACTACTACACTAGTAAAAGATCAACTTCATTTTCTAAAAACATTGATTCTCCATAGTCTTCTATTTCTGTCGACAAAGCAATGCAAGTAGACTAGTGGATGAGATACGCTTAAAAGCTATATATAGTTTCGGTTAGCTGATGGAAAAGCCATGAGTTTTGTGGTTAGCGTATGTCTTGGGCTAGCATTACATTAAAATGTAAGTAAAAATGATCAGAAGATGATAACAACAAATTTAATGTTTATACCAAACTTAAGAGTGGTTGCGTGAGTTTATTATCGATGAAAATCAATCGTTCTCTTGCTCATAAGTTGTGGTGTGAAAGTCAGGAATTTTCATTTATCAACCATGATGAACTAGTTTTGAACATACATGTAAGGGACATCCCACACTGCACAAGGCCCATATACAACGACTCTTTCAAGGTAGCTCAACTTCAGACACACAGATACTAATCACAGTTGAAGCCGACTTCAGACACTCGACATACTCAAAGACTCGCATACATATCAGCACAAGTGACTTGTCACTTGGCTCCACCTCGTGACATCATCACTTACCTCTTAATACATTAACCATCACAGTCATTTACTATCATTGCGGAGTACTCACCATTATTACACTCTATGACAGCTCAAACAAGCCTGAACACCTATGACTACTACCCACATGCCTCTTATGGAAGCATGTCACTCATCTCGACTGCATATATGTACTCATCAGTACACGTGTCGCATTCTATGTACATTTTCAATGCCTATAAAAGTCACCCCCAAAAACTACGTGTGACTTGATTCCAACATAATCATGGATCCCCATTTGAATTATTAACTCAAAGTTCACTACCACTTCCAATACATAGACGTAATACGTAGTCATCTTCATAAAAAACAGCCACCCCATTAACAAAAGGACATCCCCTTATTTCACTTTAATTTAAGAGCTAAATCTTAATTTGGTGTAATATCCTGATAGTCCTTTAAAACAAATTTAGACATTTACAACACATTACTAGAGAATCAGCAAATTATGTATTAACAAACTATGATCGTGTGATCAATTCTATACGCAACTTACGTCCATAATTCGTTCATCCTATTTGAGGACCAAATGACCCACTACTTTTAGTCAAGGCCCAAAATATCATTGATATATCCTATATATTGCCGATTTATATCATTTTTTTGGTACACCGACATGGATATATTCGATATATCTCAACCGAATATTGAATATATATTTTTTTCTGATATATATCGTAATTTCCGATATAACAATATATATCGACCGATATATACGATATAAATTGTTGACTTTGACCGATATTGTTGACTTTAACCAAATATTATTGACTTTAACTGATATATTGACAATATTTTCGATATAATGGATGATATTTCCGATATAATCGACGATATTTCCTATATATCAACATACAAAACAAAATTTTGACTAGTCAACAAAAAAATATATATCTCCGATATTTCCAATATATCCGATATATATAAGTTTTTAGGAACATCGAAATATTGACCGAATTCGATATTTTGGGCCTTGCTTTTGGTAGAGGTAGATTCTATCTATAAGAGTATTTTGAGATATTGTTTCTTTTGTCCAATATAAAAAAGTCATGGGAAAACTGTTGGGGTTTATACCAATACCAATCGATTCCTCCACTACACAGATAATTTGTATTTGAACACAATTCAACTCCAGACAAATTTTAAATATCAACTACAACCTATACTAACATGCCCAACTCGCTAAATAACTATTAACAACAAATAATAATGTAAAACATAATTAAACGCATACCACAACACAAAGATATACCGTGGTTCGGCCAATGGTGCCTACTTCTACAAGAGCTAGTCCTTTATAAAGTGGGAATGAATATTACAATCTCTCCTTTCAGTCTCTCATTTTACTAGATCACTCTTATCTCTTTACAGGGTTGTCTCTCTATAAAGGTTATCTCTCAATCTTGATAGCTTTCAAGATTGGGTTTTCTCTGACTTTTGTGGTGCCTCTCGTGTGTTTTCTGGGTGTTAGGTTTTGCCAAAAACTCTAACTCTTATTGCAAACTCGCGGTCCACAATTTCTTCTGAAAATAGACTTGGGCGATTGGCGCTGCAGGCAGACTAAGTCGAAGCGGTCGGCTACTCAAACATTTCCACATAGAATGAACTTCGTTCTCTCCTCATGTGAGGGATAATTCCAACAATCTCTCCCTCCAAAACAGTGAGGTGGGATACCTCCACTACAAACTGTTTCTGCTTTAGCCCTAGTTCATCGAAGAACATCTTCATCCATAACAACTCTTTGCAACACTCAGTGGCTGCAATATACTCGGCTTCTGTAGTGGAGAGGGCAACACATTTTTGTAACTTTGATTGCCAAGAAACTGCTTCCCCTGCAAAGGTAACCAAATAACCGAAGGTGGACTTCATCGAGTCAACATCACCTGCCATGTCTGCATCAGTGTAGCTTTCAAGTAAGGGCTTACTTCCACCAAAGCACAAACACAATTTGGAAGTGCCCTTGAGATATCTCAATATCCACTTAACACCTTCCTAATGTTCCTTACCCGGATTTGACAGAAAGCGGCTTACAACACCCACGGCGAAAGCAATATCCGGTCTTGTACACACCATTGCATACATCAAGCTACCCACTGCAGATGTATAAGAAATCTTTTCCATCTGACTCTGCTCATGCTCACCCTTTGGATATATCTCTTTGGTCATGCGGAACTGGCCACCAAACGGACAACTGACTGGCTTCGCTTGATCCATGTTGAATCTCTTCAACACCTTTTTAATGTAGCTTTCTTGAGAAAGCCACAACTTCCCACTCTTTCTGTCACGAGTGATCCGCATCCCAAGTATCTGCTTTGCTTGACCTAAATCTTTCATCTCAAAGGACTTACTCAAGTCTTTCTTTAATTTGGATATCTTGTTGATGTTTGGGCTAACTATCAACATATCATCCACATATAATAATAGCACTATGAAATCCCCATCTGGATATCTCTGAACAAACACACAATGATCGGAAGCAGACTTCTTGTATCCTTGTTTCGTCATAAAGGAATCAACTTTATGTATCACTGCCTCAGTGCTTGCTTCAACCCATACAAGCTCTTTATCAGCTTGCATACTAGGTGCTCCTTGCCTTTGACCTCAAACCCCTCTGGCTGGTCCATGTAGACATCTTCTTCAAGGTTATGAAGAAAAGTTGTCTTAACATCTAGCTGCTCAACCTCTAGGTTCATACTTGCGGTCATACCCAATACCACCCGGATAGAAGTCATCTTCACTACAGGAGAGAAAATCTCATCAAAGTCAATCCCTTTCCTTTGACCGAATCCTTTAACAACAATGCGAGCTTTGTGCCTTTGGTGAGGATTGTTCTCCTCATGCTTGACTTTGTATATCCACTTATTCTTGAGAATTTTTCGTCCTTGCAGTTTCTCAACTAACTCATAAGTGTGATTCTTATATAAAGAATCCATCTCGTCATGCATGACCTTCAACCACTTTTATTTGTCTATACCTTCAAGTGCCTCTTGATAGTACATAGGTTCTCCACCATCCGATAGTAGAACGTACGTATGTGGTGGATACCTGGTTGAAACTAGTCTCTCTCTGTTTGACCTTCTTGCCCTATCTGCTGGTGCCTCAGGAGGATGCACTTCTACTTGCTCTGGTGATGGTTCATGCATCTCCTCTGCATTTTCTATACCAATAGGTTCTATCCCATCATGAGCAATAGGATTCTCATCATGAGCTTTAAACTCATGGTTCTCTGCATTCTCAATGCCTTCTACACGTTCCACAGTAGGAACTTCTGGTTCTGAATCAACAAGATCATTGGTGAAAGCCTATAGCTTCTCACCCTCCTTAAAGTCTGCTATGGTTTGGTCTTCCATCCAGGAACACAACATCTCTGCTATGGTATGATCCAAGCTTGATGGCTTTTCCATCAAGCTTGGATCTCTCATCCTTTGGAATATGCACAAATGCCCTACACCCAAATACCCTCAAGTATCCATAATCAACATCTCTGCCTGACCATACTCTCTCTGGATAGTCACTATTCAGAGGCCTCGACGGCGATAGGTTGATTACATGCACGGCTGTACGCATTGCTTCTATCCAGTAGGTTCTAGGTAGCTTAGAGTGAAATAGTATGCATCTCATCCTCTCTACAATGGTACGGTTCATTCTATTTGCTATTCCATTCTGTTGCGATGTCTTGGGAACGGTCTGCTCATGACAAATTGCATGACTATGGCAATACTCTTCAAATGGCTAAATATACTCACCCCCATTATCTGAGCGAATACACTTCAACAACTTCCCAATCTCTCTTTCCACCATGCTGTGGAATTTCTCAAACACGCCAAGTACTTCATTCTTGGTCTTCAAACTATAGGCCCATATCTTTCTTGATGCATCATCAATGAAGGTCACGAAGTATGAAGCTCCCCCATGGGACTTCACTTTTATAAGACCACATAAGTCTGTGTGTACTAGTTCAAGGACATTGTCCTTTCTGTGAGATGAGAATCTTTGGAAAGACACCCTGTGTTGTTTTCCTACCAAACAGTGAGTACATGTATTTAAATGTGTACCTTTAATATCTGGCAAGGCCTTTTGCTTAGCAAGAACTTCCATCCCTTTTATGCCCATATGACACAGTCTCTTGTGCCACAATTTGGAGAAAGCTTC
The DNA here is from genome assembly GCF_015680905.1 of Coptis chinensis. NCBI lineage: Eukaryota > Viridiplantae > Streptophyta > Magnoliopsida > Ranunculales > Ranunculaceae > Coptis > Coptis chinensis. The sequence goes on from NC_141462.1 coordinate 8,991,605, forward strand.
TTCTTCTGCCGCATTCACTTCTACTTTACACAAACTAGCCTGTGTTTTGTAAAGAGAGCAAGTTTTCTTCCCTCTGGCTGCTACAATGGAACATCTATCTACTTAGTTTCCATACCCCGTTACCAAATGAGTTTACAAAGACATCGTCATCTAACTTCCTAGCCGAAACTAGACTTAGCCAAATGCCAGGGACATGTCTTACATCCTTGAGTGTCAAGGTGTAGCTGACATTGGTTTCTACATGAACATCACCAATGCCTATAATCTTGAGGCGCCATCTGTTACCCGATTAGCGGAGCTAAAGTCCTGTGGTACACCCTGGCGTACCCTCAACTTTCTCCAAAAAAAAATATAGTTATCACTTAATCATGTATAAGAGTGTATGTATGGTAGAACTAGAAAGAATTGCAAACAAGAACTGAAATGGCAATCATGATTGCATCCTCTTCTTCCGTTCATCTTCTACCCTATTTCATTTTTTATATTTTTTTTCTTCATCAATAAAACCATAATGATATAATAAGCCTTCTCTTTCCTTCACAAAGAAGATGTACGGACTCGAAACGAAGCCAAAACAACTAAAACCGAAACACCTCAAGACTCAAGACATTGAAAGTTTCGAACCGCTCACCCAAATTCACTAAAAGGTACAAAAGTGGGACATGAAAGAAAGCAGAGGCAATAAAAGGAATGAAGCCGAAGAAATGGTCATTAGGCAATGGCGCAAATGGGAAGGCATTGTTTCTTCCACCTGTGCCATTGAAGGAACCAGTTTCGAGTGGAGTCTAGGTTGAGTTGTGGTTCAGTAGGTACGTACACTAAGCGGCTCAATGGTTGGCTAGCTGGTCTCGGGTTAGCTACGCTGCCTCTGGTGGAACCAGCATCTAGGAAGAGCGTGATCAATAAGTATCATCACTCCCCATCAATAGTATGCGTTTTATTCACCAGATTTCGGGTGTAGTCTTAGTCTTTGTGTTCATCAAGTTTGAGAAAGAGGGGGTCAGCATTTGGCTTAATACTCAATCCTCCCATTCAAAAAAATAAAATTGGTTAATTAGGAAAAAATTATAGAAAACGAATTTCTCTCGTTTTCTTGTTTATTGAAAATGAAGTAATGCAAAAACTTCAAAAGAGTGAGCAGATGATTTGAGAATTTATTTATGTATTATTATCACCAAAGATTGCAATGGGCTTGGAGAGTTGGAGGTGTGAAATTGCTCAGGAGAAGAGGTTGTATTCATACGGTCTACGATGTCATGATATATTGCAAAATATTAAGTTGATCTAGTTGGAATTTGGAGATTAGGAATTCTAAAAACATTGTGTTTAAGTTATTGATGGATGTTTCCACCACTAACGGATGCAAATTCAGTGAAATTTTTCTTTGCCATTCTAGAAGTGTGAAAATTTTGTTCCTATTTGCCTCTTATGAGAGAGATTATGGAAGTGGAAATACCTACAAAGTACAAACTACTCAAAGACCATCCCTATTCCGAATCCAAAGATAAACAATGTGCCCAAATATATAGCTAAGTTTATGAAAATGTCATACAACTAAAAATATAGTTATCAATTATCACTTAATCACATATGTTTATCACCCGGCCGGCCGGGTTTTGTATACTTGGTTATTTGGGTGGCTCACCCTCATTCAAATTCCTAGCTCCGCCACTGACTGTTACCCATATTCACCACCACTGTAGGTAGTGAAGAATTCCATGTGCGGTGTGACGTGATATATGCTCCTATATCTATTACCCACTCTCAGATCGACATGAGGTACTAAGACAAAGACACACACACAATCGACCTGATTTCCACTAGGTCGCCGACTAGTGCGGTAGTATCTATCTCCTTTGTTTTTTCATTCCTCCACACCATGTCTTCATGTACACAGTTATTCTTCTCATCCCTCTTCAGTGTTCTGCACTCATATCTGAAGTGGCCCTTGGTGGCACAATAGTAACATTGCCACTCTGCCTTAGGAGTTCTAGCTTCACCCCTAGATTTACTTCTGTCATCATCTCTAGAACGAGATGGTTTTTTCTGTATCTATCTCTCCCCTGTTTCTCTGTGACAAGGATCTTTGAGTGAGAGGAGCTACCTTTTGAACTCCTTCTAGTCTCCTCATTCAACAAAGACGTGGTAGCCATCTCCATGATAACGATTCTATCCTTGGCTGCTCCGTGTAGAGAGACTGCTAATGTCTCCCAACTTTCGGGTAGAGAGTCTAATAGAAACAAAGCCTCAACTTCATCTCCCAAATCAATCTTCATCAAATGCATCTGATTGATGGTATTCTGTAATTCATTAAGATGCTCAGACATTGAAGAACCTTCTTGGTACTTCGTGTCGGCAAACTTCTTAAAGACCAACACTTTGCTTCCGCCCGACTTCCTCTCATAAAGGTCTTCGAGTTTCTTCCACAAGCCAAAAGCTATAGTCTCTTGGGATACATGGTGAAAGACATTGTCGTCAATCCACTATCGAATGTACCCAATTGCTTTTCTATCAAGCTTGCTCCACTCAGCCGCAGCAACCGTTTCCAGTATTTCTCCTTCATTGTCAATGGGTTGTGCCAAGTCCTTGCAATAAAGCAAGTCTTCCATCTTGGCTTTCCAAATGGTGTAGTTCTTCCTATTCAGACTCGTCATGCGAGTGTTCACGGAATGGTCCATTTCTACAAGTTATTTAAACTCAAATTTTCTCTTAGGAATTTTGTCAAACACCTTCCGACCAAGATTTGGATAACACCCTCGGCTAATCTAACCTGGCTCCGATACCACTTGTTGGGGTTTATACCAATACTAATTGATTCCCCCACTACACAGATAACTTGTATTTGAATACAATTCAACTCCAGACAAATTCTAAATATCAACTACAACCTATACTAACATGCCCAACTCGCTAAACAACTATTAACAACAGATAATAATGTAAAGCATAATTAAACGCATACCACAACACAAAGATATACCGTAGTTCGGCCAATGGTGCCTACTTCCACAAGAGCTAGTCCTTTATAAAGTGGGAATGAAGATTACAATCTCTCATTTCAGTCTCTCACCTTACTAGATCTGTCACAGCCCGAATTTCTAAACAATTACAAAGTGAATATTTAAAATATAAATATCTCAAACATCGCTATGTTCAATTGTCTAAAAACCCAGGCTATGATGGGGTGGATACATCACATGCCAAAATCGAAAACCCACATCATAAAGAATCAACTTAACAATAAAATATCTCCAAAATTATCACTTTATTAAAAGACTATCTTCCGTCCAAAAATCATCAATATAAAACTCTAAGAATAATAAGTCTTAAACATCGTATTCTCATGTCACATGAATATGAAACTACGTTATTACATACTTCCAAAAAGATCAGACCTAATAAAATAAACTCCCGGACTGCTCCATAAATAAATCCAAATCAAACACCATGGTTCTACTGCCTTCCACCTATGTTCCCAAGAACACACCCACGTTGCCAAAACAAAGCAAACATGGGTCAGCAAAATGAAATTTGCAGGTATGAGTAGGCTAACCACATATAAACATTTCCAGTCTTTACTTATCAAACTAATACTTTAAATATATCATAACTTAATCATTCTCAGCTTGGAAGACAGGTAGTTCCGTCATTACAACCGGCATAGTTTCTTCCCAATCAAAACTTCCATTATATTAACTCATTATAATAACTCGTTTTAATAACTAAGTAATTTAATTAAAACATACCGATATCCACTTCTGTATAAGGGTAGGACCGCGTTCCTGCACAAAATATTATTAAGTCCTACCCTCCTGCAAACGAAAGTTAGAAATTTGATATAACATGTGTAGATATCCTATAGGTATTCAAATGTAAGCGCAAACACACTCGCATAATCAAATCAATTTCTTTTATCAATTAATTAATTACTTTTCTTATACACCCACCCTTTAGTACCTCTGTACCTTAGGTCATTCCCGCCACATTCAATGAATACCCAGGTCATTCATGGCATAATCAATGAATAATCAATGAATACCCATTTATAACGCTAACGGGCCATTTATGGCACATTCAATAAATGCCCACCTATCACATGACATATTCAGTCATAAAATCTCATTTCCAAACTTGAGGAGTGGAGAGATTCTAAAAGGGTGCGGTAAATTTGTTGAAAACACTATTGAACTTTATTGTATACATTATTTCAGATAATGGAGGAGTATTTTGTTTTATATATTTTTGGTTTACGCGTTATTAATTATATGGATGTCTAAGTGTCATAACGTTATATATCATAACAGACTGAAATATCACATAGTAGTTAATACATGTACACAAGTATATATAGAAATGTTTTAGCCTAAAGCCAAGCACGCTAATAGCTCTAGACCTATCATAATCCGAGTTAAAAGGCAAACTGGGTCAACTGGTCAAAGTCAACCTGCCAAGGGTCAACAACAGTCAATCAGCCAGGTCAACAGCAATCAACTAGTCTTAAACTCCTCTAACCCAAAAGCCCAAAGACTAAGGCCCAAAGTCTAAAACTTAAACCCAAAATGAAATATAAAGTTTAAAACACTCAAGCCCACCCACTAAGTTCGGCCTAAGCCCAACAACAAAACCCTTACTGTTCATTTTCCTCCTCCCTCACCAGCTCGCCACTTCCACCAATTGACCACCACAACCCACCAACCTAACACCATTATACACCCCACGGTTCCACTACCCTTGAAAAACCAAATCTGCCGATACCCTAAAACTTCAATTCCCTTATACTATAAAAATCGCGATCGACCCGCCATTAATGGCTTCTCTAGAGCTTCAACAGCCCCCAACCCACTACGAAATTAAATCTCCATTCACCAACACAGTTCCGTACTAGAACCACAGTATAACCTACCAAAACACACAACAAAATTAAATAGTACCGATTCGAGTTCGCGCCTCCATTAACGCATTTACAGAGCTTCAACATCGCATTCTCCAGCGCCCAATCCAACATCAACAATCAAAATCAAACTAACAGTATAACCTCACAACAAAATCAAACAAAACCAATCATTCAAACACAACAAAAATCATGACGATTTGGTTCTTATGGCGACGCCATTAACAACCTGTTTCAAGGCTTCGACAGTTCAATCCAAAACGCGAAAAATGCATATTAAATACCTATATATATACAAAGTAATTTACATAAATTCTTAATCACTTGATTACTTGATTTTTATCAAGGTATCTTGACTAGTTTTTCTTTCCGGAGACCAGATTGGTTCTTCAGTCGAAACTCAACATGTAAACGCAATTAGCACTAAACGGCATACAGTACTGAATAAAACAGCATGTGAACAGTATGAACAGTAAAAATAATATATTTCCTTTTTTCCTCGTATCATAAAACCTACAGTAAACGAAAAATTTAAAAACCGTAAAATATCTACTCACTTGTTGTATGCCCCGACTACCAGCTAGCTCTCAGAAAAATCTTCCTTTTCTTCTTTCAGTAAAACCCTTTTTTATGTATAAAGGTTTTTATGTGTTTTTCCCCCCAGAAACTCTACGTGAAAATCCATTTTTTTAGTTTTTAAAACCTCACCGAAAAACAATGATGAAACTTATTTATTTACCTACGGGACTTTTATCCTTAATTGATAGTTATCATATATTTAGTTTAACCTATTATCATCATCATTATTATCATTATTATAGGAAAATAAAATAAAGAGACGAGGTGTTATAAGATCACTCTTATCTCTTTACAGGATTGTCTCTCTGTAAAGGTTATTTCTCAATCTTGATAGCTTTCAAGATTGGATTTTCTCTGACTTTTGTGCTGCCTCTCGTGTGTTTTCTGGGTGTTAGGTTTTGCCAAAAACTCTAACTCTTATTGCAAACTCGCGGTCCACAATTTCCTCTGAAAATAGACCTGGGTGCGGATCGCGACTCGGGCAAGACCAAGTCGTGGGTCGCGCCTTGGTCAAGGCCAATCTTAGCGGATCGCGCTCAAACATTTCCACGTAGAATGAACTTCGTTCTCTCCTCATGTGAGGGATAATTCCAACAAAAACTTCTTTTTATCATTTATCAAATCAATTTATATTTCGAAGTTTGATTTTCTCTTTATCGGTAATGTTGCTCCCTAAATCATCTCCTCAAAAATCACAATGTGCCGTATATATTTCATAAATGTTTTCAATTATCTCTTTTATCTATAATTTTTTTTTTTCGATAAAAATTTCCCAACCATATCAGAGATGAGGTAGTTATTTCTAAGATGAAAGAACTCTTTTTTGTCTGTTTTATCAACGACATAAAAAAAACAAAACATCGATACTTTCAAAGCCTTCATTTATAGCCCATTTGTTTTTTTCCCTATACAAGCCTCAAATCTAAAATTTCATAAGAACTAAAACTCTGTAATGGAATCTACCATTAGTTTTTCTTCAACCACCCCGTTTCCCATTTCTTTCAATACCTCATTTGATAAAAAACCATTCTTTCAGCTAAAAGAAAGAGAACCTATCATAAAAATCAATGCAATCTTCTGCAAAAGCTCAGTTTCTCACCTTAAGTTGAATGGGGTGAGACTTTTCTTTCCAGTTTCTTTTATACTTATTTTTTGTATTATGTTTGATAATTTTGTTGTTTTGAGCATTGGTTTTGGTGGATTTGTGGGCATGATTGGAGTAAAGGGTATGAAGAAATTCCACTGAGTTATGTTGGGTTGATTTGAGATTTGGGTAATGTTTACTGATAAAGACGATTTAACAATTCTTGCAAAGTTTTCATTAGCCAGTAAAGTGTATATTGTGTCTTTACTACTTGGAATTTAGCTTGCCTTGTCAAGTTGATTCTAGCTTTAGAACTTAGTCCAGATTTTTTTAAAGCTTACTCTTTGGTGAATCGAGGGATGCTACATTTTCTGGAAATAGTTTCAGTGAGTTGATTATAAGATTGGTTTGGATAAGAACATTTAAGCCTCCACTAGGATAGGCATAGAAGCGCATTGGAGAGTTGAATGGCGTATTACATTGTCAACATACAAAAAGGGTGTCTAAGACGCCCACATCTATTGAAAGAGTGTGGAATGCTACACGGTATACGATTCGTCTATCTCTGTCATGAAGCTGAACCTTGTACCTCCTTCCGTAGCAGAGCTTCATTGCTAGGTTGTTTGAATCTAAGTTTATTAGATATGCTATGTCGATTTGTGGACTGAGTGGAAGCCTATTTGTTGTTTTTGAACCCTATGTTACTTATTTTAAAGCTCACGTGGTCAAGCATGGAGAAACATTAGACTTTCTACCAATAATTTTAATCAAATTGTTAGTGCTAATACAAGAATAGTTTCTTGGGAACATTGAAGCTTCACAATGGTTACCATATAAATTGAACAATGTATAATTTATAAAGGTGTTTGTGGCTCATGCCTTTGTAAGATTTGCATGAGGATTTGTGTTAGTTTACTGTTCTGTTATTGTTAGTAATTTCCTCTTCCTTGTCTTTTTTCTTAATATGTATCTATTCGTCTGTTTTCTTCTAGACAACTGCCATAGACCTACAGTTTTGGTATGTAACTTTTTTTTTTCCTTACTTTTTTCTCTTGTACATAATTGTTTCACTGATGATTAAGCAAGAGATGTACTTTCAGTGCCCAAATGGGCATTGGTGTGAGACGGAAATGACAGACCTGGCCTTCTCATATTTTGATTTAGTTGTGTCTATCTTGGATATGCATCAAAATGTGTTTGAACCACAAATGCAGAAGAGAAAGAGAAAATCAACTGAGATAATTGCAAATTCTTTTCCGACTTGACTTATTGGAAATTTTGTTAATGCTTCAGGCCAGGCAAGCTTTAGTAGGAGATATGCATAGATCCAGAAGTGGTGACAATTCCTCGTTTTGCTATGATAAACCTATACCAGAGGAGATAATTGAGGAACCAGTTGCTTTGTCAGAAAAAAGTATTGGTGACAATCCTCGTTGCAGTGTTTGTGAAGCCAAAGGTGCAGTGCTTTGTTTGACATGCACTGGGTCTGGCTTATATATTGACTCTATAATGGAGAGCCAAGGGATCACAGTCAAAGTTCGGTGCCTAGGTATTTAGAATTCCAAAACTAGCCTACGTGAATTTTCTTTTCTTTGGATTCTTTGGATTCCAAAACTTCTACTTATCGTTAGAAAATTTTGGTAATTTCTCCCTTTCGTTAACCATTTCATGTGAAACTGTTAAAGTTCTAAGGGAAAATTTGTAATGTTTATAACTGAAAAATATAATGTAATATAACTGAAACCATTTATAAATATTGGCTATCTTTGTTCACGAGTCACGACTTATAATACTATCTAATGCAAAATCATGAGATTGGTCACCTCAAGTAATGTCTGTTAAAGTTAAAGAACATACATGGCAAATTGGAATGGAAAACTTGTTTTCCCTCAGTTAATGGGGACTTAAACAGAAAAGAGGTCGCACATTACTACATTATGTATGTTTCTTGGGGAGTTACGCTGGAAGTATTATGAATTCTTGCTAACTGACCAAACAAGGTTAGATAGGCAAACCGTTGGTAGGCGGAGATCTTATAAAGGCAGTTTCTCTTATTGGCTTTAGTGCTTTACACTCTTACGGCCTTTTACTTTCTTCATCCATAAAGGTGAAAGGCCTTGGAAAACAGTTGCTAGAGTAATGGATATTGAGCATTTCAAATTCTTGGAATAATTATGTTAAACCCTCACGTTATGTATGAGATTCTCCAAACTATAACACTGCTACTGCCACCAGTGCAGATTTCTTAAGGTCTCAGAAATTAGTTTCACTTGATAACACTAATGTATTAATACAACCTGTACTTTTCTATTTTGTCTATAATAGTATATAATAGTAATATTTGAACCTTTCTAATTTTTTGTTTTAACTTCTTGGTATGGTGTAGGTTGCGGTGGTACTGGCAACATCATGTGTTCAAAATGTGGAGGGTGGGGTCACCTTTGAATTATATGATGTTCATGGTTTGCTGATTTTCTTTTAAATTTGTCAAAATTTTAGCTTGTACTTGAAATATCTGATGCGGCAGCTGCATGCACTACAGAAAGATCAGGAATTAAAAACTTGATCTAGTTTTTGCCTATTGGCCATGGCTCTCTTTACTTCTCATCCACGGTTAGCAGTCCTATAAAAGCTGTAAATGACTCCTTATTGTAACTTCAATAATTATGTCAAGGTCTGTATACCTCTGGTTGAAACAGATACTGTACAATATAGATGCGGTTTATTTGGGGAATGAGAATTTACATGGTATAATCACTGACTTCAAATGCTTCTTCCTTCTTGCCTAGGAGGTACTGTCACTTCTAATATCTTTTCAGGGGGGAGAGTCTCCATTTACATCATTAAAAGGTTTTTAGATAAGCTAAAATGACCCAAGGACCCATTACATGTTTAGAGCTTGTTACCAGCCTGCCCATTCCAGCGTTGAAGATGTGAAGCTCAATGTGTCTTACAAGTCAGTTCTATTCATCAAGACAAGATAGGTAATATTTTCAGATATTTGGACTCAAGCCTTGTGTTGATTGAAAATTCACCAAGACGTTTCTTTTAGGTGGTCTTCAAAAATGTGATGAACGATCTGTTATCCATCAAGAAGCTTTTGGCTTTTGCCCTACCTGTCACTGGCAAAGTGCTTTTTGAGTTTCTTTACTGGCTTCAGCTGTTCGAATTCTAGTAACCCAAGCTAAGTTATATCTGCATTGCCGGTCAGAGATGCATATGCCTTCACACGTTTCCTAAACTTTCTTCTTGGGCACTAGTGCTTTTATTATGAAAAATGGTCTTTCAAAAAGTTCAACCTGATGGATACTCATAAGGTCTCTGGCTCTCTGCTCTCCTGTGTGGGCCGACCCCACGACAAATATGGTGATCTGAATGTTACAGCCTTACAGGTTCGGGTATTTGACGATCCACATAGAAAACCTGTGTGCGTTTCTTTAGGTTGGCCAGACCCGGCAATACGTACTCAAAGTCTCAGAAATGATGATCCAATTGGGCAACTGGATGGTCCTCAGTAGCCTTAGGTGCTTTATTTATTACTTTATAAAAATAACAAGGTAGAATGTGTTGAAAAAAGATATTATTAGGTGAGTTACACACTTCCACTAACGTTTTAGGTAAAATTCCTATTTATATGATTTTTTACATATATATATATATAGTAATGGCCAAATTTTAGGACAATAACCATATCTACTTCAGTGGGGATTGCACTACCTATAGTGTACTTGAAGTGGGAATTACCTATTCAGAAGGGAACAGGGTCTTCTGCGCAACTCTCATGGAGTCCTTGACCACAACAATTACTGTCACAGAACTATTCCAACCCAAATTGTTAGTTTGTTACACAGATTACATAAAGAAAAATCGATTTTCCAGACACTCCGAGTATTTTTGTTTATCTAAAAAGAGAAAGATTGTTTCTACTCTTTTTGTGGTCAGTTGTTTTGAGAATAAAGTCACACTAGCACCAAGTCCAAGCTTGCCACCTTGGTGGCCTTCCCTTCAAGTAACGTACCATTACCTGATTTGTACTCTTCCTTGCATTTACTCCTCACATCAGGTAACTTCCAACAATAACTTGATAACTACTTTCACATTTGGCAGATAACTGCTCTTCACCTCCCTTCACTTTTCTCTCTCTCTTTCTCATGTTTTCTGCAACTGTTGTCATCTCCATTAATGGGTATCAAAGAGATCATGATACCTTCCATCTTCACCTTTATTATCTTCTTTATACTCTACATCCCAGCACTTCTAACTAGACCAATATCTAGATTACAAGCAGTTAACACTCTTAAGATCTTAAAACCAATAGAACCATATCCTGTAACATTTGCATACCTCATTTCAGCTTCAAAAGGAGATCTCAATCAGCTCAAACGCACTCTATATGCACTATACCATCCTGGAAATTACTACCTTCTTCATATGGACCAAGGTGCACCTGACACTGAACATCTTGATCTAGCGCAATTTGTATCTGGCAACCCGATTTTCGCTGAAGTTGGCAATGTTTGGGTGGTTGGCAAACCAAATTTAGTCACTTATAGAGGACCTACAATGCTTGCTACTACACTTCATGCAATGGCAATGCTTCTAAGGAGTTGTAAATGGGATTGGTTTATTAATCTTAGTTCTTCTGACTATCCTTTACTCACTCAAGATGGTAAGGTAAGTGAGTCTAAAGTTGCTATTAGTTGTTTGGATATTTCGGTTTGTTTTTAATGAGATTTTCTTGTGATCCTTTTCTCAGATTTGATTCATGCTTTCTCCAACTTGCCTAGAGATCTCAATTTCATACAGCATAGTGGTCACTTGGGCTGGAAACAGTAAGAATCACGAAGTTTCTTTGAACTGGTTTGGAAGTACAAGTACCTTTGCATGGTGGTAACAACTTAATTGTTGTAAAATTTTGTAGGAATAAGAGAGGGAGGCCAATCATTATAGATCCTGGACTCTATAGTCTTAATAAATCAGAGATCTGGTGGGTTATAAAACAGAGGACTCTGCCTACTGCCTTCAAGCTGTACACAGGTTTTTCCTTGCTATATTTTACAACTTTCAGCACATCATTTTATTAGTATAAGATACTCAAATCATACATGAATACAGACATTTTTCTGATCATTCACTAACCAACTATCCTTACCCCTGTTAAAACTTAAAAAGCTGAGGTAGTAATGTGCATATCTTCATTGCACATTAATAAGCATCAAAGCATGGTTACATATGCATACATTGAATAATTGTATGAGCATGCATGGAAATTATTTTAAGAGTGTTCATTTCTTCATTTAACAAAAATATAGTACAGAGAATGTACTAAGTACTAAAACTGCATGGGCATTTCCCAATACCTTGAAAGCTGATTTATAACATTTTTATCATATCTTTCTTTAAGATACTAATCCCCATCAATAATTCATGCTTATATGTACGGATACATCAATAAAAACATGCGCTTGTACTATATCAATATGTTTGCAGTTAAGGTAATAGTAATTTAGAGTGTTGATGTTGCTGCAGACCACTTCAGAATTTTAATCATGGGAGTTGAGATAGATGTTCACAGCTTTCAAATTGCATAGTGTAGTGAGACCACATGTTGTGGCCTTTGTTCCAGTTTGTGGGGATTGAATGAACGTGCTTTCCTGCTGGTGTAGAGGGCCAAACAGATTGTAGGAGTTGGAAATTAATCATTTAGTTATGAAGTCCAACAGATCTTTGGATCCCTGACTCAATACTTAAGTGCCTTAATCATCACTTAAATACAACACGTGGACTGGCATAATCTACATTTCTATATTTTAATTGTAAAGGATAAGATCAAGGGTGCTACTAACACGGTTTTCGACCAACTTAACAATATCTATTATTATCTGGATTCAGTGTATATTAAACTAAGGAGTCGTAATTAATAATTAAGCTTTATAAAGATATCTAGTTAGGGACAAAAGGATGCTTTAGGGAAGCGATCACAACCATCTAGCTGCCCCCTGTAGAGTAATTTGGATTCTGAATAGTCCATTGCATCCGCATATATATTGTAAATTTGTAACCCCCAAATTTGTTTTCTGTATTCACTATTCAGGTTCTGCTTGGACAATATTATCCAGATCGTTTTCTGAGTACTGTATAAGAGGTTGGGACAATTTGCCAAGGACCCTTCTCCTCTATTACACAAATTTTGTCTCATCTCCTGAGGGCTACTTTCAGACACTGATATGCAATTCACAGGAATACATGAACACCACAGTAAACCACGATCTCCATTACATAGCATGGGATACACCACCAAAGCAGCATCCACGGTCTCTTGGCTTGAGAGATTACAGGAAAATTGTTTTAAGTAATGCTCCATTTGCTAGAAAATTCAAGAAAAGTAAACCAGTACTGGATAAAATTGATAGACAGCTTCTCCAACGACACAATGGAAAGTTCTCATTTGGTGGGTGGTGTTCTCAAAAGGGGGAGATGAATGATTCATGTTCTCATTTGAGTGATAACTTAGGTGTGTTAAAACCTGGACCGGGTTCAAGAAGATTGAAAGTATTATTAACAAAAGTGCTTTCAGCAAGGAGTTTTAGGAGAAGGCAATGTCGATGAATGGTTAAGAAGACCGAGCGGCAGGTATCCTGAATCCCAGAAGGGCTTTCTGAAGTAGCCGCAAACAAATTTTTTGTATAGGTAATGAATAAGAAAATGAGATATAACAGAAGCACAAGGCTGAATTGGTTTCAAGAAAATGAAATTAAATTGCAATAAAACAGTCTTCCAGTTTCTATGTTTTAGTGTGTTAGGAAAATGAAGAAGCAGCAGAAACTTTGAAGGTCAGCATGACATATGCTTCGTGGTATGTAATAGGACAACGGAAGAAGGTGTTCTTGTACGATCAAATACACTGTAGCCACTAGCCACAATTGGTGGTCATTACTATATTTTCCAACTTAAAGTGATGTTTTGTTGTCATTTATCCGGTTTAGTTACATGGTATCACAGCCGAACTCCAAGAAACAGAGCTCCTGACATTTTCAGGAGGTGGTGATAAAACTGTTACTAACACAACCTAGCTGCTTCTTTCTTACCACTGCTAATGCATGATAAATCAACATTCATTTGTTCATCATTCATTTCCACGTTCAACTGTCAGTCTGTCACTCATCTTTTCAATAGGATAAGGACCAATAAGCTGTTTTCCTATTTACTTTTGTATCTACGGGTGGCACGCCAATGTTTCAACTCACCGGCACAGAATCAGTTTAATCCTGCTTCATGTACATTGAATTGAACACAGAAATATACATACGCATCATGAGTAGGTTGATCACTTGATCATCCTAAAGCTTCAATAGTTCAATGTGTTTGTGCATATTTTTTATTTTATTTTTTCATTAGAACCCCAAGGAGAAATCATCAGTCGAAGCAAGTGACAACGTAATTATTTTGTACTTTTCAAATTTCAATGGTTTAGACTTTAGTATAATTAAAACAGAATAACAGTTATATACATGAAAAGTAGATTTTGTAACCGATGTACATAGAATTATGTGCTTGCACCGCCGCTTTTATTGAGCAGCCAACCTTGTCTGGTGCAACACTCATTATGATATGCACTGCAATTACATGGAATGCATAAAATGGGCATGTGTCGGATAATGGACGCCGCATCAGGTCAGGTGCACGGTGCACCTCTCAAGTCAATGTGATCTTCCCAAATTTGTAACCCTCTCCCAGCAGAGCAACTCACTTTTTCTCTCTATTATTCACAATGTCTGCCATTTCATGGCTTTAGAAGCATTGATCCCATGGTGGATGTCATCCATGAAGCAATCACATCCACAAGCAAGTCAACATCTTTTGAGATCTGGGACTTGATGTCCACGCCTAACGTGCTGTTCACTTCTCTGGCTACTGTCTCCCACGGTGTTCCCACTGTCAGATTTGCCAAAAGCTCGCTTCCACGGTTCACTGCATCAGCCATTCCTGGTGGAACATCTGGGATAACCTGTTGCAACGGACTTCCATGGTCTCCGGGTAAGGAACGAACTGACATGTCCAGCAGTGAACTAATGGCAGATTCTGAGCTTAGCAACTGCGCTAATATTGGAGTTTCATCAATGGTATCGTCTTTAAACTTTACCAGAAGATTCTTGGCAACACCGTAATAGGATTTTACTAGTCGCCGTGTTTCTTCAGGTTTTGGGATGAAATCTTCTCTGCCTTCAGCTAAGTCCATGTACAAGGGAGGAAGCTGCTCAACCAGAGGGAGAACTTGTTTCATAATTGGAGGGCTAAGGGTCTCGAATTGCTTCATTGCCATTTCGGCGCCGAAACGGACTGTGGGAGATGATATGAGCTGGGAGATAACTGGACCAAAGCTTTGGGCCATAGGCACAATAACAGGAGAGAATAATGGAACAGCTGAGCTTGCTTCCTTATTGTTGAATGACATCAACACATTTCCACTTCGTTGAATAGCATATCTAGCCCCAATTAAAAGGTGTACCACAGATCCCAAAGAATGACCGATCCCAAAAGTAGGAAGATCACTTATGTCTTGTAAAGATCGGACACATCTGTCGAATTTGAACTGTGCTTCATCTGCAATGCGAAAGTGATCAAAGCCACTAGCATATGGTGTTGCAATCACCAAAACACCTTTTTCTGAAAGTCGCTCAAGAAACAAACGGTAGGTTAGTTGCGGGGCAGCCCCAACAAAGATACCACCAATGAAATGGACAACGGATGTCGGTCTTGAATTTCTTGGTCTTAGCACCCAAGCTCCCTCAACTTCACGCCAGTCTCCTGAAACACCCCAACCATCTTGGGACCTCTTTGCAGTTTCTGTCATTAATTTCTCAATCTCACCATAGAGCTGTATTCCAGCGGCTTCACTACGAGGTTTATTTTCAGTCTCATCTTGGTAGCAGAAAATCCTACCAGGGGGGACGGTAGAGCTCCTCAAGTGTGGACGCACTTTAAGGAAACGGTGGTTTGAGGAATTACAGAAGCCATTGGTCTGAAACTGCAACAGCTTTGCTGGACAGTGTCGATCAGGAGTGACAATATTCAGTAACGGGGCCAAGAAGTAACAAGTGGCCATCCCTTCTCTCCCTCCCTGCGTCAATTATTCAGCAGTAGCAATTTATTCTTGTCTGAGAAAACTTTTTATTGCCAGCAAGAACCAACAATAACAAATTAGCAATAGTGGCAGAGAACAAATCCATTAAAATTAAATTACTTTACTTGTATGAAATTAATTGTTAAGCAAGGGGCATGAAAATTAACCATGTAAAATGAGGAGAAACAACCAGTGTAAGTAATAAACAATTTAACTAAATATAAGTTTAGCCAGCTTGAAAAGTCTTACTTGTTCTCAAGGTAAAATGAAAGTGTGGAGAAGCTTTGGATGAAGTAGAAGAAGATCAAATCATGGATCAGAGAAGAATTACGCACAGAAATAGGGAGAAGCAGAGACGTAAAAGTGGACTTCCAAGTAGATAACTAGAAAAAATAGACGTGGGCAATTTAACTTCCTATTCTACGTCTGTACCTGTCGTTTTAACTTGTGCAACTAAACTAATTTATAATAATGATTTTCATCAGTACCAGAAATTATTCTGGTAGAACACGTGTCTACTCGCGCATCTACATCTAAAGGTGGACTTCGGCCGGGTTGGTTCGGGTTGAGATATAACCCGAGGCTAATCCGAGTTTCAAATCCTTCAACCCGAGCATGAGACCAAACCCTATTCCGTCTTTAAATTTTCAGTCCAAGCCCTAGCCCTACCAATTCGGATTGGGTCGGATTATATTGAGTTAGTCAACTTCTTAGGTGTTTTTTGAAATTAGGAGGTAAAAACACTGAAATTGAAATCTTCTAATGAAATCAAAGAGATTTTATTATTTGAAAAAAAACTAACCTTGTTGACTAGATAACTGCTAAGCAGTGGGGAAAGCGGAGGGTGAAGAAGAGAGAGAGATAGATGGGTTTGTGGGTGGGGAGAGAAAGATAGTTAGAGTTTGGTTGAGAGGGAGAGGGAAGGAAAGAGGGAGAAAGATAGGTGAGGACAGACAGAAACCAACCAATTTAATTTTTGTCTGCATAACTCTTATTTCTGCCCAGATCGTTCGCTCTGCTCGTTTGATTACATTATTCTTTCTAAAATAGAGATTCTCAACCTTATTTTTTTTACAAAAATAGAAGAATTGAAAGATATACATATATACTAGCTTGTAGGCCCGTGCATACGCATCGACTCTTTTGAAAATATTTAAATTTTTGTTAGAAAATTGGGACTACCGTTTTAGTCACTAACCTGTTTCAATTTTCAAACAAATTGTTTTAATTAAGTTTTAAAAACCCATTTTTTTCAATTGGGAGAGAGATTATGTTTTAATAAGAAAATAATTTCCGTTTTAATTAGATATGTTATACTTTATTTTTTCAATAAGTGACAAATTATCATTTTAATAGGAGAATGATTCCCGCTTTAATTAGAAGTGCTAAAATTTGTTTTAATAGGAGATGAATTCTCGTTATAATAGGAGAGGAATTATTTTGTAAAAAAAGATTTCCATTTTTCAACCGTTTTAATAGGAGATGACGTGGAATTTTAATATAGCTCGAAAAATATCTCTTGGGAGCTTTAATATTAAGATATAGATATGTACACGAGCTCAGGTTTTTCGGTTTTTTAATATTCTAACCCGAGCCCAATCCAAAATAGAGTCGGGTTTTGATTTTACAAAACCAAGCCCAGATTATGAATCTAACATGTTAGCCGAGGACCAACAAAAGTCGGGTTTTAGCCCATCGGGCTTGGACTAACCCGACCCAAGTTCCACCCCTAATAAAGTTTTTGTCTTTAGGGGTGTGGGCTTTATAAAAAAAAGTCCATCCACAATATATGGGCCGGGCTTAAAAGCAATAAAAGTCACCACCCGTTAGTGAAACCGCCAAAACACAAGTATTTTTCTTCATTCCGTTATTTTTAAAGAAGAATATCCAGCTCCCCCTTTCATCTCTCACTCTCTTCACAACATCATCAGCAGCAGCAACCAAATTATCCCACGTGAGTTCTCTCTATAACTTTCTAGTCTTCACCTCTTTTTTATATAAATCGAATAAATTAAATCTAGGTTTTCATAAGTTGACTTAAACACCCTTCGACTTGGTATTAATTACTCTACTTACTATTCAATTACAGAACGATTGCGTGTCAAATTATATACAATGTCTAATACACAGGTAATATATGTTTAATTTTTTATTTGTTTTGTTTTCTTGTGGTGAATGAATAATTTATTTTTGTATTATGGTTTTGCAGAAAATTAATACTGAAGCTATTGATCTTGACAAAACAACGGTTATTTTAGAACCTGATAGGGTAAGTAATGGTGGACTACAGTTTTCTGGAAGCGATAGGGTACTTTACCAACCTCGCGAGAGGAAATCACTTCTAGGTAAGTGTTCATTATTGTTGGTGTGCGTGGATACGAGTTTTGATGATTATATTAAGTAAGTTAGAAAATTTTATGTGAATAGGTTTGGATTCGCTAGCTATTGCGAAAAGAGAATCTAGAGGCGAGGGTGAGTTCAAAGTGCCTAAAGAAAGACTGCTTTTTGCTATTTCTGATTTTGAGGAAGAGGATAAATCTACGTCCTCGGGACTGGATGAGGAAGGGGGTGGGTTGTCTAGTGGTGGGAGGAGTCATTCGAGCCGTCATTATCGGGGAAATACAGTTCAAGAATCACCTCGTTCAGGTAAAGTGTTTATGCTATTGTGAGGGATCATTTGGGTTTCACTGTTTATAGATGGGCTTAATTAGTAATTAGTGATACAACAAGTATGACACATTATCCTAGTTTATAGGGTTCAACTGTATGAGTCCTATTCCGCAAAGTGGAACTTAACACACCTTTTCAAGTTGTTGCATCATTTAAGGTGCAAAAACACTACTTAGTTTAGTTATTTGGTTGTTATGAAAGTGAGTGTGATGCAATGACATGTGTATGGTTCTGTTATTGTTTTATATTGATACAACTGAGGGTTTACTTGGAAATGTTTTTACTTGGTTGTCTAATGCCATTTTGATGTTTACAATTTTGCAGAAAGTGCTTTGACTTCGCATGGACAAGAGAGTTTTACATATGGATCCTATCTCCCAGATGGTCGCCCACGTTCAGAGGTGTGTTCTATTACCTTAAGCTAAATGAGCTTTACATATTCAGGGGCTTCTTTTATCTGAGCAGACATACTATTTCTTTTTTATTTTTATGTTTTTCATTTCGTTTAATAAATCTCAGGGATAAGGTGGAGAAAGTTATAACATTATAGCAAAAAGAACATGATAAAGTTAATCCAAAAAGGTTTTATACCGGACAGTAGCCCCTTAATCCACCATAAGTATATCATTCCCATCCTTTCTGAATCTAAGAAAGTCCAGTTACCAAAGAGGAGCCTTGGTATTCAGACTAGCGGACTCCAAGAAATCAGGTTGTAAAAATTAAATTGTCAAATGTTGATGGGATATATATATTGTCTTAAGTAACATTTAAATGTAATTTTCTTCCATCTTTTCTTCTACTAGTCTTTTGTATGCTTTGTGGTATCTCACTGAGTGGCAGTTCACATAAAATTAGTCTAAAGTGCAATAGACAAAAGAAAGTATTATTTTAGAAAAATGGTGTTGCGCACTTGGGTATCAATCTTGTGTAGTTTGTTCTATACTCTATTAGAAAGTTCACTTACGTTATTGTCTGATATACATGAAATTACTATGGGCATGATATATATATATATATATATATATATATATATATATATATATATATATATATATATATATATATATATATATATATATATATATATATATATATATATATATATATATATATATATATATATATATATATATATATATATATATATATTCTCACGTATAAATAAAACAACTGTTGGATTTGTTTTAATATTCTCACCCAGCCAACGGAGACAAATACACCCCACCTTTTTTTTTAAAACAATTAGGTTTGTTTTAATAGTTGTCACTCAACAGATATAACTGGGATTTGTTTTAGTAGTTGTAACTGAACGTATATATAGGGATTTGATCACGAGGTCTCTGATGAGATCATTCGAACATTGCTCGTATGTCTTTCAATATTAAGACCCTCGTATATATTTTTTTTTCTAAACTTTGTCATTTAATAGAGGACTTTGTATATATGAGTATTTGGTACGAGGTTGGGATTATGATTCTACCAATGAAGCTTAGATCGTCTATATGTATTTTTGTTTTCCCTTTTTTATTTGAAATGAAGTTGAAAAGAGGATATGATTATGGTTTGTGTTGTTTTCCTTGTTAGATTCTCACCCCATCTAATGGGAGATCTCGGAGCGGTGAAGATAGAAGTTTCAGTCATTTCGACAGGGATGATCGCCGTCGTGAAAGAAGAGATTTGAGGAATGACACTGGGAATGATAGCAGGAGAAAGAGAGAGCGTTCTCATGGAAGGGAAAGATATAGTCATTATCCATCTGAAGAAAAGTATAGCGGAGACTTTGGAAGAAAACGGAGTCAAGGGGAATATTCTAGGTGGACACCTGGTATGTCATACCGATTGACCAGACATGACACATCTAACTATAAGTTTAGAATCTATGTTTCTAACAAGTGCCTTCAGAATTAATGGTGTTCAACCTAATATTCTGTATACATGATTTGCAGGAAGGTCAGAGTGGGAAGACACACCAGGTCGAGATAGTCATTCTATGACTGATAGGCATCGCCATCATTCAAGATCTCCAATGCTGTTTGGGGCATCACCTGATGCACGACTAGTGTCCCCAATGCAAACTCCTCAGTCTACAGGTTATACAGGTATGGCACAATAAAGTGAAAGTATAAGACAAATTGGATTTAAATCCTTTTTATTGTAGTGCTGATGTGTCATGTTGGTGATGTTCTAGGGCCTTCTGCTTCTTCATGGGACTACGCTTCTCCATCTCCGGTCCCAATACGTGCTTCAGGATCCTCAGTTAGATCTTCAAGTTCTCGTCTCAACAGAAGGACACATCAGCTCAATTTTTCTGGTGAAAATTCAAATCATGATTCTGAGGTATTATCCACATTTAAGCCTCTAACCGTGTATCTTGTTGTACTTTTTTTTGAGATCGGTGAAACATATTCAGTTGATATAATCATTAATTTAATACCATGAGGGTTAACCAGAAATTAATCTCCAAGAACCAGACCCATATGTCCCCTACCTAGGAACAAGAACCCAACATTATTAATGCCTACAGGTGGTATCCACTATCCAGTACTCATCCCCCAGGCCTGAAGTGAGACAGACAAGTCTTCTCATTTAGCTCACTTCCTCACCCCCCTAGCACTTTTCTAATAGTTTCTTGTCGTGTTTTTATTATTATTATTATTATTATTTTTGGGTAATTATATACAAATGATAGTGCATGTCGATCTTTGCAATATGTACACTATTTAATATTGTAGTAATGAGCTTTAAGTTTAAGCTTATGCTCTGAGCCTTTGATACTTGCTTTGGTATATAACTGCTATAAGTTTTAACTTTGAAAGATATTTGCGGATTTACACATTAATCCTCCAAGTTTCTGTTAATATTTTTAAGGGAATAGTTAATTATTATTGTGGTGATTTGCAAGATTGTCTGCGAAGCAATAATTATTTCCTTTGCCAGTTTTTCCATCAATTATCAATGGAGTGCTAATCAGTATTATATAGGGGATATATATATTGAAAAGTTTTCCAATTGTTTTTCTTCAATGTACTATCTTCTTGAATCCAGGATAACAGGATGGATAGAGATTCATTTGTTAAAGAAGAGGATCCGGAGATCACTGAAACAATGCGTTTGGAGATGGAATACAATTCTGATCGTGCATGGTATTTGAGCATTAGCCTTTTACATTACTATAAATTCGTTTCTGCATGCACACACTTAAGTTAATTTTTGCTTATTTGTTATTTATAATTGTTGGATAAGATTTTCCATGTCTGTTTATATTGTGCTTGTTTTGATAATTCGTGAAGAAGTGCCATGATGTTAGTTGTATCCTTGATTAACTTTTGTACGTACCCACATATTTCACTTTTCAAATATTACTCAAATATTTAGAGTCATGCCACAAAACATTACTCAAATGTCAAATGTTTTGAGTCATACTGATTAAATCCTGTTTGTCTGATATGTTCGTTTCTGATAAGCTATGCTCGCCATCGCATTAAATGTAAACATTGGCATCTACTTCTTGCTCTCTAGAACACCTGTATTCTCCTAACTTGGTACATTAACCGTCTATGCTGTACATGGAGGGACCATCTAATTTGAATTTTGTTTAATTTATTGCCTATTGGGACTATTATTACACTTTCCAAGTGCAGTCAATTTTTTTCTCCTTCCAAGTCTTAGGGGTTATCGGACTGGACATCTAAATTTCTGTTATACTAAGTTCCTGGCTTCCCAACATTCCGTCCAGAAAGCATGACTGGCTTTACCACTATTTTATGTCATTTCCTTTCAGTTTGATTGGAATGAGCTGCAGCTCTGAAGCGGATACATAATTTAACCATCTTTGGACAACATCTTCCTTGTTTTCTCCATCCTTATTAATGATGGATCCATGATCTTGGAACTTGAAAGTGGTCAACTTTACCAATGCAAACCTTTTCAGTTTTTCTTTGTCTTCCAAGTAAAAATAAAGATACAGTTATAATGTCATTCATTTGACTCTTATGGGCCATGGCTTGATCTATTGAAGTGTTGCCGCTTCACACCTAGATGTTTATTTCACTTTCCTCAATGCAATATATCTCATGGATTGAATCCCCTAAATGTAGAAGTTCGCATTACCCTTGCAGTATATCACTTTTATTTTAGTGTTGTTAACACTTTCTATTCTTGGTATGATTGTATCTTAGTTGCAAGACACGATGTTTATGGTTGGTTAATTTTTATGATGGATGCACTAATATATTTATATTTTGTAGGTATGATAGAGAAGAAGGAAATTCAGCCTTTGATACTGACACTTCATCATTTTACCTTGGAGATGAGGTCTCTCTCAAAAAGAAAGAGGCTGAAATTGCAAAACGATTGGTATGTATAAATTTGACTGGTCTACTTTCTTTTTTAGCTAGATGATTTCCTTTTTTCCCCGTGTTGTACTAAAAGAGGATCTGTGGTCACAAAAAGAACTGAATAATTGTTTTGATAATTCAATTAATTTTTAAGTAGATTTTGGAGAAATGATGGACGGTTGGAAATTGTCCAGTAAATCTGATGTTTGGCCTAAGCATGTTGAGATGTTTGTATGCATGAAAAGTACATTTTGGTCTGAGTACTCGACTTTGGATATTCTCTTTTTAGATTATGGAGAAAAGGCTATTTTGATTTGTTAAGAACTTTATTTTCTTTCTGTTGCATTTGCTGTTCGTTGTATTGTTTTGACAGAATGAAGTGCCTGCTTGTGTGATCTGTCTCATGCATATCGTGTATCTCAATACAGGTGCGCAAAGATGGAACACCAATGACTCTTGCGCAGAGCAAAAAGTTGTCGCAACGCACTAAAGATAATGCTGACTGGGAAGACCGACAACTTCTGAGGTCTGGTGCTGTTAGAGGTACAGAGGTCCAAACCGAGTTTGATGATGAAGATGAACGGAAAGTTATTCTGCTCGTTCATGGTATGCAATTTTCTTCTTACTATCCTTCCTAATCAGAAATTATTTGTAGTTTATCTCGACCTACTTTCGTTGATATAATAAAACTTACTGTGCCGACCAAAATAAAATCACAAATTTTTTTTGGGAATCTGTCAAAAAATAGTTGTTATGATTGATTTATATAGTTTAAGTGTTTCTTATGCATGAATTGGCGATAGCTATTACTTTTTTCGACTTTGAGTTACTTTATATTGAGGCAATTTTACTCTAAATGCCCAAGATGATGGAGAGGGGCGAGAATGTGTAATGAAGGGCACAGATGGGGCATATGCCTTTTACTTTATTGTGAAATACTTTGCTTCTTATGGAAAGGAATGAAAAGAGTTCATGGAGCTTAGTTGGTCACAATTTATATGTCTTAATGTAAAATGTGAAATTTTGTGTTACTGTTTACTGTTACTAAGACGCCCTGGGTTGTAAAGATGTTAATCTGATTAGCTTTTCTGGTATCAACTCTCTTCACAGCGTTAAACTTCTAAATGAGTACACACTGGTCTTACTTATTCATCTAATATCTGGGTCCATAAAGTTTGTAATCTTTTGTTAATTATAATCATAGAACAAATAAATGATTTGTTGCAGTGTTGTTTCGACAGAATATTGAAAACATGCATTTATATCCTATGCCTTTATATGTTTGATTTGACTTTTTTCTTGTCCCAGATACAAAGCCTCCTTTTCTGGATGGGAGGGTTGTCTTTACAAAGCAAGCGGAGCCCATAATGCCATTGAAAGATCCTACATCAGATATGGCTATTATATCTCGCAAAGGATCTGTTTTGGTTAGAGAAATACATGAAAAGCAAAGTATGAACAAATCTCGCCAGAGGTTTTGGGAACTTGCTGGTTCAAAGCTTGGAGATATATTGGGTGTTGAAAAGACCGCAGAACAGGTAACATACTCTGAGTTGCAACTGATATCGTACTAAAGATATTTGAAGAAAAATGTAGGTTTTTAGGTTCGAGAAATTTGTTCTTCTACCAAGAACAACACAGAAAAGAAATTCTGGTCCGACTAGGAAATAACTACTAAATCATAATATAGTTAATTAGGAAACTAAGGTTCTCGTCTAGATTGAGGAGAGTGATAAGTGGTGTGATCTCCCATGAGCAAGGAGCTTTTGTGTCTGATAGACAAATTTTGGATGGTATTCTTATTGCCAATGAGGCGATTGATGATCGGAAAGGGAGGGGTGTGGGTGGTATTGTTTGTAAAGTGGACTTGACTAAGGCTTATGATCATGTAAGTTGGAAGTTTTTGGATTATGTCTTAGATAGAATGGGTTTTGGTTCTAAGTGGAGAGGCTGGATTAGAAAATGTATTTCTACTGCCTCCTTTTCAGTGCTTGTGAATGGGTCTCCAACTGTTTTTTTTAAGAGTACTAGAGGTCTTAGACAAGGAGACCCTCTATCTAGGGGTGGAATTTGAGCCGAGTAGCTTGGGCATGGCTCATTTAAGCTTGGCTCAAGCTCGTTCATTTAACTAAATGAGCCAAGCTTGAGCCCATATTATAGCTCGCTTAATAAACGAGCAGGGTGAAGCTCGGCTCAATAAGCTCAAATACCATCATCACAGTGTAAAATAGCCGAGCTACTCGGGCTTGGCTCAAGCTCAGCTCATTTAAGCTCAGCTCAGACTCGTTCATATAATATATGAGCCAAGCTTGAGCCTATATTAAAGCTCGTTTAAATAAACGAGTTGAGCCGAGCTTAGTGAAACTCGGCTCGATTAGCTCGAATTCCACCCCTACCTCTATCCCCACTCTTGTTTATCTTGGTGGTGGAAGTTTTGGGTAGAATGTTATCAAGGGCAAATGAGATGGGAGTTTTGTCAGGTTCAGAGTTGGTAGGGAGGATGTCCTCATTCCTCATTTTCAGTTTGCTGATGGCACCATTGTCTTTTAGGGGATGAGATTGAGCAAGTTAGGTGGTTTAGGGGCATTCTAGGGTGTTTTGAGACTGTGTCGTGTTTATGTGTTAATCTCTCAAAGAGCAAGGTGTTTTCAGTGGGGGAGGTTGGAGACATTCACGCCTTAGTCTCTGTGCTTGGATGTGGTGCAGATCGTTTGCCTTCGAAGTATCTTGGCCTTCTCTTGGGGCTCTTTTTGATCTAAAGCTATTTGGGATCCTGTAGTTGAGCAGTTCGGTAAGAAGCTTAGTGTTTGGAAGGCCAGGAATTGTCTAAATGGGGCGCCTTGTGCTCATTAAGAGCTCTCTATCTAACCTACCTGTTTATTCTTTGTCTCGTTTTTTATGCGCCTATGAGTGTTGTCCTTAGGATAGTGGCAATAATAAGAAATTTTTTGTGGGATGATACAGGCGAGCACCATAGGTATCATCTTGTCAATTGGAATTTAGTTTGCTTGTCTAAAACGGATGGGGGTTTGAGCATTCGGAATATCCATACCTTCAATTTGGCGCTGGAAATGACTTTCGAGATTTGGTATATAGGGATAGTTTGTGGAGAAAAGTGATCATGTCTAGGTTTGGGGAATCTCATTTTGGTTGGGAGAGTGGTCTTGTTTGTATCTTTTATGGGTGTGGTGTTTGGAGGGGCATTGTGAAGGTCTTGCCCATGCTTAAAAGAGGTATTAGGTATAGTATTGGTTCAGGAGATAAAATCCTGTTTTGGGAAGACACACGGCTAGGAGATAGACCGCTAAAAGAGGTGTTTAATACATTGTTCAACATGTCTGAGCATAAAGGGCGCACTATTAGCAAATGCATGGTTAGATCTTATGGGGATATTTCTTGGAACCTCGGCTTTCGTAGGGCTTTCAATGATTGGGTCATCGATGGGTTAGCCTCTCTTATGGCTCGGCTTGGAGAGGGAAACCTCAACCAACAAGACCTTGATTCGATGGTTGGTGCCCTGACAAGCCCCGACAAGAAAGGGATCTTTTCTACCAAGTCGTTATACTTTGCTCTTCGTTCTTGGTATCCCCCAAGCAATGTGGTTGTTTCCATTCCCTATTTTCCAGGTTCAGGAATTTACCCTATGAGAATTGCTTTCTTTGTTTGGTCTGCCGCTTTAGAGTGTATTCTTCCTGTTGAT
This sequence comes from Coptis chinensis, assembly GCF_015680905.1. NCBI lineage: Eukaryota > Viridiplantae > Streptophyta > Magnoliopsida > Ranunculales > Ranunculaceae > Coptis > Coptis chinensis. The sequence goes on from NC_141462.1 coordinate 9,017,990, forward strand.
AATCTCAAGAATTTTGTTTTTAAGGGTCAACCTTTAGATTTCTGCCGCTTATGTTCGATGGTCGAGGAGTCGGTTAATCATGTGCTTTTGTGGTGTCCTTTTTCTTAGATGGTTTGGTCTTTCTTTCATTGTGAGTCTGCGTTGGTTTGGGTCTGTCTTGGTCGGGTGGTTGATCTCCTTACTCAGTGGTATACAAGGTCATTTTCATCTAGAGGGCAAAGGATATGGAACATGCTATAATTTGCGATTATGTGGGGTATTTGGTTAGAACGTAATAGACACATCTTTAAGGGTAAAACTATGGTGATCCAAAAAGTCATACTAGTCATCAAATGACTTCTTTGTTATTGGAGTAAAATTTATGTGGACCTAAGAAACATTTGCTTTGAACAATTTGTTGCTAGATGGGAAGATATTATGTATAGAGTCTTGGGTAGGGTGGTTGTTTTACTTTTGGGTTGTTTTCATTTTTATTATATGTAATTGTAGGTTATCTTGACCTACGTTTCTTTGATCTAATAAAATTTAACCTTTACCGATAAAAAAAAAAAACTAATGAACTAAAAAACTAGTATATAAAATCAGGCTTGGATATTGTGCGTTCCATGAGGTTTGCACATCTTCAAAGATGACGTAACTACTTTGCTCTTGCATCAATGACTCTTTGAAATGTTGAATAGTTCGGATGACACAACCGTGAGTCTATATTCTCTTAATTTCTTGAATCACAGATTGATGCAGATACTGCTGTCGTTGGGGAAGATGGTGAAGTGGACTTTAAAGAGGAAGCAAAGTTTGCACAACACATGAAGGAGAAGGGTGAAGCAGTTAGTGATTTTGCAAGGACTAAAACTTTGTCTCAACAACGACAATATCTGCCGATATTTTCTGTGCGGGAAGAATTGTTGCAGGTGAGTAATCTGATATTTTGTGCAAGTTTAACCTCGGAATCTGTGTGTTTTTACTTGGTGATAATACACATATTATAGGTTGGAAGTCATGCCCATCATTTCGATGGTTTTCACCTTGGAACTTTTATCTTTCTCATTCTTGGGTGGTTAGACGAAATCGAGAACAGCTGTAGTATATTGATTTAATATATCTATTGATATTATAACTTGTGAAGTGGACAATTCAGCAAAGGATGTGTCTGCCCACCGATTTTCCTCTTGAAGGAGGAGCTTGAGGGAAAGTGTGGGCACTGTTTTAACAAATTTGCATATATCTGAATTTCACTTTAATAAATACGGGTGTGCCTTAATTGTAATAACACCGTGCTTGGTTCTTGTAAATTTGTTAAGTATTTAACAATGGTTTTCACAATTTTGGTAAATGTTAAACGAACATGTTGTCAAATCTCATCTCTTTTCTACATACTATGACTCAGTCCGTGAATGTTCTTTGTTTATGCATGTCTTTTTCTATGTAGTCTACTTTGCGTATTGCATTCAACAAATAGATTTATCTCATCTAAGTAAGCAGCTAGATTTTTTCTCTCTCTCTAAAGACCTGTAAATTCTTGCAGTTTAATAAGAAGGTGCTGAGAAACCTATTTGCTTTTCTTTGGGTTCTGCATTGCCCAAAATATTCTTATACATTTGATTGGATTGCCATCAGGGAAATTCATCTGATGGTTGTTCTAGTGGGATGTCATCTTAGTTGTTTAATTGCATTGGGTGATATTCACATCACACATTTTGAAGTTGAAACATGTTTATGGATCTTAATTAGTCCTTTTCCCTGAAGTGTTCAAACACTTTTCTCATTATATTTTAATTTCTTTTGCAACCATTATTAGGTAATTCGTGAAAATCAAGTGATTATTGTAGTTGGAGAAACTGGTTCTGGAAAGACGACTCAGCTGACACAGGTTCGTTCTGCTATATTGCATAATCAATTTATGGTTTTGTAGTTTGGTGAAATTAAAATTTGAGCGTTTAATTATGAGTTTCTAATATTCTGCGAACTTTTACAGTATCTGCTCGAGGATGGATACACTACAAATGGCATTATTGGTTGTACTCAACCAAGACGTGTGGCAGCCATGAGTGTTGCCAAACGAGTTAGTGAAGAGATGGAAACAGATTTAGGTGATAAAGTTGGGTATGCTATTCGGTTTGAGGATGTGACTGGGCCTAATACCTTAATAAAGGTGAAATAGATTTTGTGTTTCGAAAGTTAAATTAGCTCTCATTTTCTTCCAACAGTCTCTTCCAGTGGTGATATGTTGAAACGGTCTCTATTTTCTTATGCTGATGAGTTTGCATACCAAATATATATAGGGGAGGGATAGAGCAACTCCCGAGCCACTCCATCAATTTACAAATTGAATTAAGACCCGATTTTTTGTGGATATGATCTTCTCAAAATGGATAGCATGCCTACAAAATTTCATCCTATTTGGATATGTTTAACCTTGCGAAAACTAGTGTTCAATTTGGAACGTTTATCTAACGGTCCAAAATTTTCCGATTTCAGAAGTTAGACATATTTGAATGAGCCGAAATTTGGTGGGTATGTTATTCATGGTGAGGAGATCATATCTACAAGGTATCAACCCTTAGTTCAACCGGTAGGATGAGATATGGCCTTGTACGTTTTGGGAGTGGCTCTATCCCCATATACATATTGGCTCGGTTACCAAATAATTTGAATGGTTGTGGTTTTGCATGTGTCTTGTGCTTGGCATGACCAGTGCTTTTGATTTTCTTGTGAACTTATATAAAAAGATAATGGGAAATTGATTCGAGTTTTCATAGCCCCAAAGTTGATCTAGGTTGGTTTGGCATGCAGTGAAGCACAGACCAGAACCAAGTTCTTATTTCCAATGTTCACCTAAATCAAAAGAGCTGTATTTTTTGTGAACTAATGACACTTTTCAGTTCTAAAGTTGATGCTCCTGTCTATTTTTTTTTTTTTTCTCTAAGTTCAATTAACCTTACAATTTCAATTGTTTACAGTACATGACGGATGGAGTACTTCTACGTGAGACGTTGAAAGATTCTGATCTTGACAAATATCGGTATGGTCCTTTCTTCTAGGTCATTAAATTTTAATCCCTTTATGGGATAGCTAGATGTCATCAATTTCATTTGCGTTATAACTGACAATTGAGGTGCTTTTTCAGTGTGATTGTCATGGATGAGGCACATGAGAGGTCATTAAGCACTGACGTCCTATTTGGGATTCTGAAAAAGGTTGTTGCGCAACGCCGTGACTTCAAGCTCATTGTGACATCCGCAACTTTAAATGCTCAGAAGTTCTCCAACTTTTTTGGGAGGTAAGACATGTTTTATTCTTCCGAATTAGTTTATCCACTTATTACATCAATCTTTTAAAACCCAGTTGATTTCATTGCAGTGTGCCAATATTTCACATCCCTGGGAGGACATTTCCTGTGAACATTCTCTACAGTAAAACCCCCTGTGAGGACTACGTTGAAGCTGCAGTGAAACAGGCCATGACTATTCACATTACCAGCCCTCCTGGCGACATCCTCATCTTCATGACAGGGCAAGATGAAATTGAAGCAACATGCTATGCACTTGCAGAGCGTATTGAACAACTTGTATCAACCACCAAGAAGGGGGTCCCCAAATTATTGATACTACCAATCTATTCCCAGCTACCAGCTGACTTGCAAGCTAAGATCTTTCAGAAAGCTGAAGAAGGGGCTCGCAAATGCATTGTGGCTACCAACATTGCCGAGACTTCATTGACTGTAGATGGTATCTTATATGTTATTGATACGGGCTATGGTAAGATGAAAGTGTACAATCCAAAGATGGGTATGGATGCCCTTCAAGTGTTTCCAGTCAGTCGGGCTGCTGCTGACCAGCGAGCTGGTCGTGCTGGAAGAACAGGACCAGGTACATGTTATCGTCTTTACACAGATAGTGCCTATCAAAATGAAATGCTGCCCAACCCTGTGCCAGAAATTCAGAGGACAAATCTTGGGAATGTAGTTCTTCTGCTGAAGTCTTTAAAGATTGAAAACCTGCTGGATTTTGATTTTATGGATCCACCTCCACAGGATAACATCCTCAATTCAATGTATCAACTGTGGGTTTTGGGTGCCTTGAACAATGTGGGGGGCCTGACGGATCTTGGGTGGAAAATGGTAGAGTTTCCATTGGACCCACCACTTGCAAAGATGCTTCTGATGGGCGAGCAACTTGGGTGTGTTAATGAGGTCCTAACAATTGTCTCCATGCTTTCGGTACCTTCGGTGTTCTTCCGGCCAAAGGATCGAGCGGAGGAGAGTGATGCTGCAAGAGAGAAGTTCTTTATTCCGGAGTCTGACCACCTTACTTTGCTTAATGTATACCAGCAGTGGAAAGCAAATAATTACCGAGGAGACTGGTGCAATGACCACTTCTTACATGTGAAAGGTTTGAGGAAGGCAAGGGAGGTGAGGTCCCAATTACTGGATATACTCAATACATTGAAAATCCCTCTCACATCATGCGACCCAGACTGGGATATTGTGAGGAAGGCTATTTGTTCTGCGTACTTCCACAATTCTGCAAGATTGAAGGGGGTGGGAGAGTATGTGAATTGTCGGAACGGAATGAAGTGCCATCTGCACCCAAGCAGTGCTCTCTATGGTCTAGGGTACACCCCAGATTACGTCGTGTATCACGAGTTGATCATGACAACAAAGGAGTACATGCAATGTGCAACGGCGGTGGAGCCCCAGTGGCTAGCTGAGCTTGGTCCCATGTTCTTTTCAGTTAAGGATTCAGATACATCAATGTTAGAGCACAAGAAGAAACAAAAGGAAGAAAAGACAGCTATGGAGGAAGAGATGGAGAAATTGAGGAAGGAACAAGCAGAGATGTTAAAGGAAAACAAGGAGAGGGAGAGACAAAAGAGGGCAAGGCAACAGCAACAGATCTCAGTGGTAGGATCTTCGACATATTTAAGACCAAAGAGGTTTGGTCTTTGAAAGTGAATTACATTTTGTAATTGTAAATAACTTCGTGTTAGATAATTATGTTCACCATTTGTAAAAAATTTAAAATGTTGATTTATAGAAGAGAATAGAAAAATTTGAGGCAGGGTAGAACGACAATTTCAGTCTCACAAGAGAGATGGGATCTCATGCTGTTACCATGAATTAAGTACCTACAGTCAAAAGTAACTGTGTTGCAGACACTACCGTCTGACGTATCTGTATTGCTCTACACATTAAAATTCAGAATTAAACTGAACATTTTGTAAACTGGACTTGCAACTGAGTATATAACTACACTAAAAGTATCTGTAAAAATATAATGCGGTACACATTACTAGGAAACTGAACATTTTGTCAACCGGACTTGCAACTGAGGCACCAGGAATTCAAACGATTGACAAGATGCATATTTTTCATTGAAGGAATTAGTCAATTTAAAATGATTACAAGTTTTACAACCATAACAATTTTCTTGTATTATGGTGATAAACTTCTGAATTTGTTATAATTTGAGAGGAAAGATTGTTATAAATTTGCAACTTCCGAATTTTGCCGAGGATTGATTGATTTGACTTAAGTATCGGTTAAACATGCAACCTGAGTTTCTAAAAGAAAGTTTTTGCACAAATAAAATAACCATTTTAGAAAGATTTGAGCATCCACATTAGGACACTAAATAGGAAACGAAAGATTCCTTGAGTGGTTTTAGAGTTATATATAAAAATATAGAGGCTCAATAACGTCTATTAAAGTGGATTTTGCAGCCTTTGCGTAATAGAAGGATTGTTGATTTAAGGTTGGATTATTCAAATAGTAGTCACAATGTGTCATCTTGGGAGAATGCGTCCGTGTAGTAACTGTGGTAGGGATTGCAATGTGCGCATCGAGCAGGGTTATATGTAAGTATTACCTCTATATCTGTTATAATATGTATATTTCATAGAGAGTCTATATTTTTTATTCGATTTACTGTGTACTGATTGGTTTACCTTTTTTCTCAGATGTTGTCATGACTGTGGAAAGATTTTGAGCTCCGAGAGTGTTGAGACCTCTAAAAGGAAAGATGGGCCCTCGAAAAAGAATGCCTCCATCGAATATGCCGGAGATCAGAGAGCAAGTCAGTTCTTACATGGTTAATTATGTTGCCTGGCATGAGTTGGTTTTCCTTAATTAAATAGTACTAGTCTTAAATTGGGATATATTAATACCCTTTTTTTCTCGAGTGTTTGTGATAACAAAATTTTGATCGTACTGTTTTTTAGAATTTGAAGTTTTAATTGAAAACAATGATCATATCATGAAATAGGATATTACTTATTAGCACCATTATACATGTGTTGGAGGAGTAGAAAGGCATCAGGTTATCAGAGCAAGTCTGTTCTTACTAGCTCTTCTGCCGTGCCTCCATCAAAATAAACTGAATCAGAGAGACAATAAAGCTTTTGGGGTTGCTTTAATTTTACAATTTCATGCATACTTCCATAGTTCCATACTTAAAAACACTGGACAATGTACTTGAAAATCTTTCCAAGGTTGTCGAGCATTACTCCCTAGCTAGCAATTATTTTCTTCTTTTCTGATTTTATTATGCGTTGATTGCAATAGCCACAACAACCTTGTACTTAAAAGGCAACGGTCACTTTCTGACCATTAAACAACTCACCAATGTCATTGAATCTAAGCTCAAAGCTCACGATCCCTATAACGGTCTTATGCCCACTTTAGTGCTTTCTTTTCATTTATTATTACATTTCCATAGCTAGGAACCATATTCAAATAAATTAATGAATATTTTTATACTAACAACAAATTCAAAATCCCAGCTACCTTTTCCCCAAAATGTGTCGCGACATACACTTCGATTAACCTATAGAATTTGGTCAGAATAAGAAGGGAGTCGCCGGAAAAAGTTAACAGGGACAGACGGCATATCACCCCGGAACCTTGGGTGACGCAAGTAATAGAACCCAGCTCCAAGTACAAATCCTCTAAATGGCACAACATAGAAGACCAGGGAAGCAAGTAGGCAAAACACCACAAATATTCCGGTTGCGCGTGGATCCCTCCAGTTCATTAAGGCCTCCACGCGCTCACCTTGAGCTGCGATATCACCAAGTAGTGATTGAACCCGGCCTGCTAATGCCCGCAGGCGATCATACCTCACACGAACTTGGTCCGCCGACCTTGTGGTAGGAAATGTATCGAACTCCTCATCGAGTTCATCTGAACCCACTGCATCGACATAAGAAATCCGAGGGTCCATATTTGCCGGTAATCGAGGACGATTTCGGAACCTCAATGAGACAATGAAGAATGCGTAAATGAAGGCAGTTGGTAGTACCAAATGTGGGCACAGAACAATGGACACAAGTAGAGCATGGACTAGAACAGTAGCTGAAGGGTATGCCCATGTGCGAATCCCATCTAACCAACGTGCAAACTCTGCCGCGCGGGACAAACACCCAACAATTCTAAACCAATTTGCTTTAGTTCTTCTCATGCTCCAAACGTGGGTATCTGTATCTAACATGAACTGAACCACTTCTTGACCCATTGGCGGCTCTGATCTTGCAAGCCGAGCAGTGACTATCTTCATAGCTGTGTGTCGTAAGATATCTTGTTGGGCTGCACCCAAAGGCTTCACATAGTGCATTCTTGGCAGCATTGGAGTAGTGTACGATTGGAGCAAATTCATCCATGATGATGATGAAAATCTAACAGCTAATTGTATCTCACCCATTTTCTTCCCACCACCAGGCTGCAATACTGTGAGTGAATACCAGTTCATGTACACCCGGTTAGCATCCAGAGTCGATAATCTTATTCTTAGCTTGCCAATACGTAGATCTTTGCCCGGTTTTCCTGCTTCGTCGCGCTTATACCTCCCATTGTCGAATACACCAATAGTCAGTACAGTACACGGATCATACACATCCCATGTGTACTGCTCATGCCAACGCGGATTAAACCGATCCAGGATTGTTCGCGTGCGAACCCATTTGGGCCCGTATTTAGCAACCACGTAAGCATCAGCAGTGCCACGTGTTCCATCCTTGGTTTTCACAGGAAGCAAATTAGTGGCACCACGGATGCCTACCTCAAGCAAACCAATTAGTGGCTTTGTTAACTGCTTTGCCGCGGCTTGAACATCACTAGTCACATGAGCTGCCTCATCTAACACATGATAACCACCTTCTAAACAACACCTCACATGTATCCTCCCTGCATAAGGACGATTCTCATCACCAGTCAAATTAAACCATCTCGACCGTGGATCTGCTCGATCATCAGTGCGTCTATCTAGGCTCGGCACATGTACTTTAGCATAACCAACCGACTGACCACTAGAAACATCTTCCACACTCACCACCAAAAACGGCTCAAACGGCTCAGCTGCAATAAACACAAGATCTTCATTCCAACAAGGATTAACTGAACTTGAAGCAGAAATCGAGCTCCTAGCCGTTTTAAAAATCTGCGCCCCGAGCTGAGCTTTCACATAAAGCTCACTTGTCCGAACCTTAGGCTCAGCCACCACCGAACCAAGTTGCAAATCTTGAGTCTGGATGACCGTTAGTCTCAAATACCACAGCTTTGGAGATAGATATACTTTTGCTCTAGTTTCCGGCATTAATCCACCAGAATCCGATTGCCAAGCTTCTTGAAACGCCTCATCAGTCTGCGTCCCAATCCACACGGCAAGCATTACATCAGATACCGGCGCATTCTCCGCCACAGCCCCTTCGAGTGTGTACCACTGTGGAGCAAGTGGACTATCTGGTGGTACTCTTTTTGGCACTTCTTGCAAATCAAATGACACATTCCCAAGAGCCATTTCTGTGATAGTTTCTGTACCCGGCCCCGGATCCGTTCCCTCCTCCGTAACTGGAGCTGGAACTGTTTCTTTCTTTTCTGACCAAATTGAGACTTCTAATGCAGATGAATTCAAGCCTTCTTTATTGAAAGCAAAGACTTGATCCCAATCTTTATCAGAAACACTCTTAGTACGAATGCTATGAGTTCCAATAACAAGCTTTGCGTAAATAGATGTCCCAGCTTCAACATTCGGATGCTTTGCTTTCAAAACTCGAACATATAGAAACGGCATTCGCTCTACTAAATCATATGTACAACGGCTTCGATCACCAAGCGACCTCAGTTCTAGATCATTCACCCCCGAATCACGCCTTTTCTGTGTCGCAATTGGCTTCTCTACTTTCGACTTGTCTGATTGAGCAGTTGGTGGATTCTCCACGGCAGCCGGCTTTTCCTCCTCTGGTTTTGAATTCTCCGGGGGCTTTTCCTCCTCTTTCGGTTTTTCTTCTTCTTTTTTCTCCTCTTCTTCCACTTTCTCCTCCTTCGCTTCAGATTTCTCCGTTGTTGTTGTCGCTGCGGCTTCAACGACTACTGGTGGATCTTCATCAAGATAACATATTTTCAAACCAATCTCACCTTTAATCTGCGAAAAAACACTCCTTTTCTCTAACGGGTAATAAACAAGTGTTTCTAAACCAGTTTTAACAAAAGTAGTACCTGACAACTTCACTTTACCAAGAAATGTACTTCTCTTACCACTCTTCTTATCATTATAAACATTAATCTCCAATGTTTCAGTTGCCATAGCTTCCGTATCATGAACTAAGAACTCAAGCTTCTCATCCCATTGCGGGTTTAAATCTCGCACTTTCGTCTTTGTTCTTCTTCGTTGTCCGTCGAAGTCCACTAGTACGTATGGACTCGACGTTCCTTGTCCATCTTTCGGCATTAAATTTTTTGCATTGCATATTTCTACTAGTAGCTTTCGATTATTACCACTCTCGCCCATCGTTTTGAGGATGTAGCTCGATTTTTGAACGAAGTGTTTTGAAAGAGTGGTTTTTTAGAAAGAGAAATGAGGAATGTACAGTGAAAGAAGAAGTGTTTATAAAGAGAAGGAGCCTATTACCACGTCAGCACTTAGATGGCAGTTTCTGGGATTATTTCAAGGTTTACACCACTTGGGTTTGTTACATGTGTAACGCTTGGTTGATCATGAGAAATGAATGTGTGATTCAAGGTGCCGTTGAGGTTGGTTTTGGAATTTCGTTGTCGATGTTACCGTTAGGTTGGACGACCTTTGTATTGATTTCTAGCCAAAAATAGGAAAATATATTTGGTACTGTACTGATGATATATGCAATGTCTGCCTTCAGACAAGATCTTTCCATGAAAATATTTGGGTTGGTCAGATAAAAACGTTTATTCTGATTGCCAGATATGATACTTTCTTTATGTTGTGCAAGTACACATTTAATCCTTCACATTTTTTCCGAAAATATAGATTTGGAGTGTATTAGCTAGCTTACATTAAGCTCACTAGTCTTTACCAAAACAATGTTTATCAAAAAAAAAAAATTTACCAAAAAAAAATGAAGCTCTAAATATGAGAATATGATCGAGATGTAGTGTCCATTGCATAAAATATTCTGATACATCGGAAAATATTGGGTGACAAGGGGCGGATCTATGAGTTGGCTGACCCGGGCTGTAGCTCCTCCTAACTTTGCTCAAAAATCATAAATACAGTGATAACTGTTCACAAAAAAAATAATAATAATGAGAATTAGTGCTAGTATCCCCCCTATTGTTGAATCCTGCATCCGCCCCGATATCAGGAATTCGAAGTCCAATTGTAAGAGTGGCATAATCTTTGCGAACTTAAACATGTGATAAGCGGATTCCTGGAGATTTATCATCTAAAAAAAAAACGGATTCCTGCCTTTCTTGGAGATAAGATTGCTAATTGTGTATGTTTTTGTGGTTTTGACTTTTGAACTGGGAAGAGTGGGTGGTATCCGAGACCAATCCATGAACATAAATACAAACATTTATCTCCATATACATCATGTAATTGGGTCTGGCTTCATACGATCATACTCAGCAGTCAGTATTGCGATATAAATGAATAATAGAGACAGATGAGTGAGATGACCACTTGCTGTCTTGCTCTGCGCATATGAACGTTGCCCTGTGCTCTAAGAAGCTTTCTTAAAGTTAAATTTGTAGGGTACAAGGTAAAAAAACATGGCACATACAGTGAGAATATATCAGTAAATCAATGCCATTATTTGTACTTTTTCCTTGAAATTTACTTGTACTGACACACCAAGGATGTGAGCATATTTTAACGGCTTTGTGAGTGCGTGGACACTGAGAGTTGGTTTGCTGTTAATGAATTATAAATTCGTGAATGAAGATTTTGTGCTCTTCTTCACATGCGCATTATGGTCATCTTCAGTAACAAATTAGTTTGGTAATCGAGTTTTTTTGTGCTCTGCTTGGCTACAATCACAAGAAGCAGCTAGATTGATGGAGTGTTGAGTACTTGAGTCTATTGGGGATTTGGGAGTCGGTTAGGAGTTTGGTACTTTGGTTTGTTGGTGGGAAGTTTGGGCTTTGGTTTCAATTTTCCAGGCTTCTGCTCATGGACACTTTGTGCTGGAGTGTTGAAACAGACATGGATATGGGCTGCTAAAGACAAATATAACACTCAAACCACAAAAATGTCATTTCAATGGGGCTGTTAAAAAGATTTTAAATTTGGAAGGAGTTAAAAACCCAGCCAAAATTCAGACATTCGCTAGCAGCTGTTATAATAAGTTTGGGAAACGGACGGCATAATTTATGCCGTGTGTTAAATTTCAATTGACGGCAGAAACTGTACCGTTTGTCTTAAAAAATTTCAAAAAATAATAGACACGATTAGATTGGTATTTTTATTTTGGGAAACCAAATTTAACTGGGCAAGCTAAAAACATATGTGGCATTAACACTTGTGTAACACTTTTACCAGCCCAATTTAACAGCTTTCCATTGGACTTGCTATCAAACTTTATTTCATATCATTTCTAACACACTCCGCACGTGTTCCTTGCACTGGCTTAATAGTAGATGGACCTTTGTTCACGTTGTTGAATTTAACTCACACTCGCAGCAACCAACCATGTACATCTCACCATTCCCTAGTAAGCTTAAAATTGTGTGCCACATTAACAAAATTGGATCATATTAAGATACATAAAAAAAATAGCTGACTCCTAGACCCCGGTCTCGTCCTTTCCCGCCTCCTACTCACAACTGTCATAAATCATGTGCTAACTAATCCTCTCTCTCTCCAATTACACGTAAACCTCCTCTAATAATCATTTCTCAATGGCTTCTTCAGATTCGATTAACCCTCGCGGTAAGTCTATTCCAAGATTAAATTGTGATCCAATATATTTAATTAGTTAGTTAATTTATTTTATTTTGGGGTGATAGATGTATGCATTGTTGGCGTTGCACGTACACCAATGGGTGGATTTCTTGGTACCCTTTCATCATTATCAGCTACCAAGCTTGGTTCTATAGCAATTCAATGTAAGTTCCATAAAGAATCTATTTTTATCATTTTTTATTAATAATATATGTTGTTGTTTTGATTATTACTATTTTAATAGGTGCATTGAAAAGGGCTAATATTGATCCATCACTTGTTCAAGAAGTTTTCTTTGGAAATGTTTTGAGTGCTAATCTTGGGCAAGCTCCTGCCAGACAGGCTGCGTTAGGTGCCGGGTTACCTAATTCCGTTGTTTGTACTACCATTAACAAAGTTTGTGCGTCGGGAATGAAAGGTTTGAATTTTATTAACCTTGGTATCTTTATTTTTTTCTGTAGTAAGTATGATTATGTTTTCTTACTTCTGTGGTGGCAGCAACGATGTTTGCTGCACAAAGTATCCAGTTGGGTGTGAATGACGTTGTTGTGGCTGGTGGCATGGAAAGCATGTCTAATGCACCAAAATATCTGGCTGAAGCAAGGTTTTTTTTTTTTTTTTTTTTGATTAGTGAGTTGTTTACTTCTCAGCTGTATATGCCTTTCAGCCTTTGGTTATTATTTATATGAGACACACAAGTATACGACTCTTTGGAATTTGTTGCACATAAATGAAGGTAAATAGGATATTTTACTGGAAAGATCATTGACATCTAGAAAGCATAGTTGTAGCGACAGAGGAGCTGGAGTGCTTAGATGTCCTAACAGTTTGTCGAATGGAACTTCGTCATGTTGTTAAATCCAGGCTCAAGTATAGTCTTGACCACTGGATATGAGTTCCTTACGCCTTAATAAGTTTTTCCAGATCTCATACCCTCTAAAAGTTTTTAAATGCATAATCAGTTCGTCTGGATTAGTTAACCATTTAGTATGCAATATGCCAGTATGATTTTCAAACTTTCTTGATTCTTTATCATTTTCATAAACAGGAAGGGATCTCGCTTTGGCCATGATACTATTGTTGATGGGATGCTTAAAGATGGACTGTGGGATGTGTATAATGATTATGGAATGGGAGTGTGTGCAGAACTTTGTGCAGATATGCATACAGTAACAAGGGAAGAACAGGTATTGTTTAAACATTCTCCAAATGCCCTTTGCCATTTTATTTTTGGTTATTATATCAAAATAATTATGCTTGAGTATGGAAAGTTTATGGTATGTAACTTTAGGACTTGATATATTGAGTAAAATATCACCCATAAGATTGTTCTTGATTCGTATCTTGAACCAATAAGATTTATGTATTGTGTAAATGATGTCTTTCAATTTTTTCAAGTCTGTATGGTCTGAAATATTAGTGTTTTTCAGAGAACCTCTAGATGTTTAAACAATACAATAACACAGTTTTTAAAGTCAATGCATTGAAAAACTGAGACATCAAGATGTGTAAAATAAATTATTTTGATTTTTTTCATGTGTAATTTTTCTTGTTGACTATAGAAGTTTCACATTACCAAGATTGCATAATATGAAAAGGGCTATATTGATGGTGAGTGTCTTAAGCATGGGTTCTTCTAGTATAAACCATTAAACAGATTGGACTTGAGCTTCACATGAACAGTCAATTACAAGACATTGTTTTTCTTCTCACATTTTAAACTGTCGGATGAGTTCTTTGAACTGAGGTCTTCAAATTTGTGTGGTTTCTATTTGGTCGATGTAGACTTCTTTTCTTTTTTTTTTTTTTTTTTGACTTGCATACGTGTATGTGAGTCCTACAGGATGATTATGCTATTCAGAGCTTTGAGCGTGGTATTGCTGCTCAAAATGGTGGTTCCTTTGCATGGGAGATTGCTCCAGTAAGACTTCAATTACTATTTTTGATGGTAACAGATTTTACCGTTTGTATGAAACTGCTATTATTTATCAGCTTTTATGACAATTTAGGTTGAAATTCCTGGTGGGAGGGGAAAACCTTCCACATTTGTTGATAAGGATGAAGGCCTAAGTAAGGTAAAAGGAATCAATTTACTATTCATCTACTTTTTCTATAGAGTATTTTCTTCTTATGAGTTAGCTATGTGTTCCATCATTGCTTTCTTTTGGCACCTTACCTGTAGCAGGGAACAGTAAAATTCTAAAATATATGTAAATCTGTTGTCATATTTGAGAAGTTCAATATTGCCCTTTGAGTTGCATGACATCTCATACGAACTTTAGGTTCATATCTTTGATGTCTTCCAGAACATGTAAAAGGTTTATGCTATTCTTCATTGATTACAAAGTAAATAAGGCATGTTATATCTAAACTCTGTTGGCCTTGAGAAATTCTCGCATGATCCTTTTTTCTGTATTTGTTCTTGGATTTGTGACATAATCCATAAATGGAAACTGGAGTTCGTCAGTGTAATTCTACTTTTTATTTGTTGATCATGCTGGTTACTGCTTTTAAAATTTTGAATTGCTGTGTCTTCTCAGTTTGATCCTGCAAAACTAAGAAAGTTACGGCCAAGTTTCAAAGAAAATGGAGGTTCTGTTACTGCTGGGAATGCATCTAGTATTAGGTACAATAACTTTTCTACTTAATATATTTCTTCATGCATATTTTATCTTGCATGCCTTACTGATTAATAAGCATTTACAATCTGATAGCGAAACATTTATATTTTCATACATCTGTCAACAAGTTGAACATTCCTTCACGTTTTATCATATGAACTATGTGTCTCTGTTATTGGGTTAATGAAGTTTGTTGTTCTGAAGTGTACGATTACCCAACTTGTGATGCACGAGCACTTCTTTAGATATAGGGAGGACTTGGAATATCCATGTTTCAAATGTATGTGAAACTAAAACACATCGATTACCAAGAAAGTGACCCACCTACACAACACAAACACATTGTTTACCAAAATTTTGTGGCAAAAGCATAGGTTACCGAAATTATTTCTTTTTGATATTCCTTTGTTTACTTTTTGTAACCCCACTTTTTTTCATTAATACAATAGTTACTGATTGACCAAAACAAAAAAATCTTCCAAAACAAAATTTTCATAGAGACAGCTTGAGAACCTGAAAGTAGAAGAAGAAAACTCAGCTTTAAAGTAGGTGATCAACTGATCAAGTAGGTGGTTGCTAAATGTCGGTATTTAAGTTTTGCATTGGCGTTTCTCCTATGTCTGTCACATGCAGTTATTTATGTGTCCTTAGTACATTAGGCCCCAATTACAAGGTTTTTACAAGTCCATATCAATGAAGTTATTAGAAATGACAAACATACCATCATAACATAGTTGTTGATGACTTTGATGTTCTTGTGGTGTTACGTTGAATTTGACGTTCCTCATAGGGATAACTTCTACATCCAGTCTTTCAACTTTAAGTTTATCTGGTTGCATAACATTGAGGTTGAGATGTCAATGAGCAATTTGATATCTTAAGAATGCATGATGGAGAGCTTTTTGCCAAATATCCTCTCTTGAACAGTGATGGTGCTGCTGCGTTGGTGTTAGTGAGTGGAGCGAAGGCACTTGAACTTGGATTGCAAGTTATTGCCAAGATCAAAGGGTACGCTGATGCTGCTCAGGTATATATGGCATAATCATTTTAATTTTTACATCTAGGTCTTGATTTCAGTTGGACAATATTGTTTTTGTGGGCTAATCTGTGTGAGCTCTAAAATGAGGGCAACCAATTTTTTATTTTAAATCAGGAGCTTTACTTTACAGTCTTCCTTTTTTTTTCTTTCTTATATTACCTTGTTGTCAAGTCCCCATAATCTTGGTGCTGACATGTGATGGTTGTGCAGGCACCTGAGTTGTTCACGACGGCTCCGGCCCTTGCTATACCTAAAGCTATTTCAAATGCTGGCTTGGAGGCTTCTCAAATAGATTACTATGAAATAAACGAAGCCTTTTCTGTAAGATTCACGATTCATTATGTATAGGAAATTCTTTCTTCATTTACGAGTCTGTCTAGCAATCTAATATTTGCTGCAAATCTTCTTTGCAGGTTGTGGCCCTTGCAAATCAGAAATTGCTTGGGATTAACCCTGTAAGTCCTATTGTCTTCCCCAAGAGAGGCTTTTTTTTTTAATGATGCACAGTTTTGCCCACTTTCTTTCTTGTTCCTATTGTTTTGCTTCAGTTGTTTCAGCTACTTTCCATTTAGCTTGTACATCATGTGCATGCAGGATAAAATCAATGTACATGGTGGAGCTGTATCTTTGGGACACCCACTAGGTTGCAGTGGAGCTCGCATATTGGTTACATTGATAGGGGTAAAATCTTGATTATATTTCTCCTTCATGCTTGTAATTATGTTACTTAGATGGACTATTTGAGTCTTTTGTCTATGTTAGAAGAATTCTTGAAATAGTTGTCAGTTTTGAACATGATTTTGTGTTTAGTTCATATAAGCATGCTGATATATGTCCCTGTTATGTTTGACAATGAGTTTTCATATTAATTATGGTACAACAGGTGCTCAGACAGAGAAATGGGAAGTATGGAGTTGGTGGTATTTGCAATGGAGGAGGAGGGGCATCATCCCTTGTATTAGAGCTCATGTAAGACTCCACCAGTTGGTAAGATTCAGTTGCTTAATATTATGATAAGTTCAAGTTTGTGTAAAATAATTAATTTAATTACATGTTCAAATCCACCCTCAACTAAACTTATGAGTTCAATTATCAAGATGGAAAAATGAATTCTGTATTCTCACCTAGATGATATCGAATTATTGATTATGCTATTTCCCAACATTATTCTCTAGTAAGAAATCTTTCAGAGGTTGTATACTTGTATGGTGCACCGATTTGATTTATTTCAAAATTCCCAATTCCACGACCAGATTAGATTAGGATACAGAGACCTGTAATATATGATATGGAATCATTGATATTATTTTCCACTCAAGTCAAACTCTGTTAATAGTATGTCATACGAATTCCGACCCTAATCTTTTTTTTTCTTTGGAATAGGCATTCAGTTTATAAGTTGAAATTTTTTATTTGTTGCAGGCCATTTGCAAGGGCAGGACCTTCTTCTTTATGAAAACTAGCTTCCTTTTTATGCCATGACAGTGGCAGTAATCAAATGTGACGAACTTTCATCTCTTTTACTCCAATAAAAGTATTCTGAGAAACATTCTGCTGAAGAGATTTGACATCCAGTTGTAGCTGTACGGCTGTACCAACCAAAAGAGAGCAGGGAAAGGAAGGCTTGTTGTAGTTGTTTATTGACGCATCTTCTGTAATCATTTTTTTTTTTCTTTCTTATTCTATCTGGGGATCAGATTGACTGTCCATTTTAAGAATAAGATTGAGGAGAATAAAATCTAGATTACAACTCAATCGCTTAAACAGTGATGACTTTTGATATAACGTGTTCTGGTGGATGGAGCTGAAAATTCGTTTGTTTTTGCTTGTTTTTAGTTGCGATTCCAAAGGATAACTAGAACTTTGCTTGGATCGTTTCTTTTCCAATCTAGCACATGAACGTTAAACGCTATTTTGCATCAACGCATCTCTTCCTGTTCAATTCTAGTGTTGTTAGCTACTGAATTCTTAAACATCTCAAGACAATTTCAATAATTTCCCTGGAAAGAGTTCTCCATCAGCTCATGCCATATTTACATGATTACATCAGTTATATATCGGTGCCAGGCTTGCTGAAAACCGGTTGATTTCATGAATTCATTCATTGGCAGGGGAATATTTTGTACTAAGGCTGTGTTTGTTTAGTGGCAAACCTCTAGTGGGAAAATATAAGATTTCTTTTCCCACTAGAGGCAAATTTATAGTGGAAAAATTTCAGTTTTCCAGTGTTTGTTTGTAAAAATTTATAGTGGGAAAATATGAGATTTGCTAGTTTTGTTAGTGTTTGTTTGCATGATTTTTTTTTCCTGTGGCAAATAATATTTCAACTTTTTGAAAATATAAGTTTTTGGTTTTCAAACTCAATGAAGTAATAAAAAAAAAAAAAAAATTATATAAAAAAACAAAATAATAATAATAATAAAAAAAAAGTAAAGACAATACACACACAAACAAAGACTTCAAATTATCTAAAATAAAATGAAAAAAGAAGTGCATAATAATGAAGTTCTTAGACAGTGTTTCTATACCAAAAAAGAGATCACTAACAAAACCATAAAGAAATCTAAAATACCCCAGACAAATCAATGATATCCTAATATCCGCCTTTAAGATTGTAAGTACCCTCCGTTCTACACTACAGAGCACATGTCCACATGGCAGGACGTCTTATTTCAGCTCGTCCCACAATATCAGATCGTACCAACGACCCAACACCCAGGTCGTCACCAGCAGCAGTTACAACTATTTATGGAAATATATCAACTAACACAATCTTGAAGCTCAATCAACGCCACAATCAATAAAATATTAACTTTGTAACAACACATTAATGGCGGTCATCAAAATAGCACACAAGGTGGATCTGCAATTCATAACGGTTCAAACACATATCTATAAATAGAAAGAGATGAACTACGTAAGGCTTGATTCGAGTTTATCCCGAAAAACTTGATACGTAGGCAACTCTTATTCCAAGAAGAGTGCATCCATTTCTTATCCAACAAATCATCAATCGTAGTACCAAATTAACCAACATCTACAAAGATCATTAACAACATCTACAAAGATCATTAACAACGACTACGGGATATGTGTGACAGTCTCAAGAGTAGCACCCTCCACCATAAAACCAAGCTTAGGACCCTCTGGTTGCCTCTTTGTGCCAATCTTCTCGCTACAAGTTTTTGCCTCAGCCTCTGCTAAACATAACCACATGCCAACAGCAGCACCAGCAACACCTAGAACCAGTAGCAGCACATGGACCAGCAGCACCACACTGATATGTCATAAGTTGTTTATTGGGTATTAACGAAGTCGAACCCAGGACCTCAAAGTTTCCTCCAAAGCTTATTAACCATCATAGCTGCGTAGTTATCAAGTCATTCCTCGTAAAAGAAAAAACCCTAGCCACCCCCTCAAACATCCTTATATACCCGCCGAAATCAACCAAAACAAAAAAAATCCCGCCATCTCCTTATTTCTCATTCAATGGGTTGGTGTCCACATTGTGCTAAAAATCTCGAAACTGTTCGTGGAGATGAAGGTTTCATGTGAGCATTCTTTTCCACTCTTTGGTCAAAGTTAATGTCGTACTTGAAACTTGATTGCTTATTTTTTCTGTGTTATTCTTAGATGTTGTGCTTCTTGTGGAAAAGTTGTTGATTCTGATATGTTCACTGATGAACCTACCTTTATCAAAGGCGCCGGTGGACAGGTCTGCTTCTTTCTCTCTCCCTCGTTTTTATTTCTTTAAGGATCATTTCTAACTTGTATTTATTTTGTAGAGCCAATTGTCTGGTAGATATATAAGGAGTGTTGAAAGTGGCAATTCAGAGTCACGTGAAAAGACCTTGGCAAATGGTGTGTTTTCTTTTGTCTGTTTTAATTAAATGGAATAGATTACATTTGCCATTTTTCCTTTATTGTAGGAAGAGACGAAATCTCATCCCTGGTACAAAACTTAAGCATGACCGGCCAAGAGCCTATCATTAATGCTGCTCTTAGTTTTTATAAGGTGTGTTCCTTGACATCTAAATTTACTGTTAATTCACCAGTAGCTTATAAGACTGTCGATTATCTAAAATGTACCTTTCATTTGAAGTTAGCTGTTGACCGCAATTTCACTAGGGGCCGCAAGCGCAATCTAGTTACAGCATCTTGCCTTTACATCGCTTGCAGGTAAGGGGATTTTTTTTAAATTGGATTAACTTCTTGTTTCATTTGTTGAAATATCTTGTGTGAGTTTTTAGTAGTGGTACCCAAATCGAAGTTAGCCTGTGGAAGCAAAACTAAAAGAATGGAAGGAAGGGTGGCTAATAAGATGAGATGGGGTGGGTGAATTGTGAGGTTCTGATTGTTTCCCAGGACCCACGAGCCACAGTTGTATTATATTGAACAATTTTTCGTAAATACGTGAAAGTTGACCAACTTGGTGACTGGGAGTGGCATTGGAGAAGTTTGCTACTGCTGTGGTTTGGGAGAAACCTAATCCACAATTGTGAAAGATGAAGTTACTAGGATGTATGTATTGTATACACGTCAGGCTTCATAAATGTAAATACCAGTCCTGTTGAAAAGCCCATTCTTAGTTTTGCTGTTTAAAGTTAAGATATTTGATATACAAAGGGACTGAATCACTGAACAACATGTTCTTTTAAGATATTATTCTCATAAAAATATTTAGTGTTTTTTCTATTCTGTGTTATTTCAAGTAACTAATGCCAGTGTGCTTGTCCTTCACTCCTCTGTAGGGAAGATAATAGGGCATATCTTCTAATTGATTTTTCAAACCAGTTGTGCGAAAATGTGTAAGTTAACTTTCTCATAGGAAACTTTCCAACCATATTCTGTAAGGAGTTGTTGTGGTGGATACATCTGGAAATTGTATTTGCTGTGTCAACGACGTTTTCACTTTTTGACAGTGCTCTCATCTGATAATTGAATTATGTTCCAGTTATGTGCTAGGTGCTGTATTTTTGCAGCTTTGCCAATTGTTAAGGCTTCAAAACCATCCGATTATGAAGAAACTTGTTGATCCCGTTCTTTTTATTCCTCGGTTCACACATAGTAAGAAGCTCCCAACTCGGTAATCTTTTTTCTTGCGAACGTGCTTCCATATTCTATCAGGATAATGTTCTGGTGCCATTAAGATCTTTATTATAGTGTAGATGCACATGCACTATATCAAAAGTGAGATATAAATGGTTAATGATCATATCATTTTGTATCTTCGTTAGACATGATCACTTTCTTTTCCATTGATATTTTATTTGTCTGTTCGAGAAATTCATTGAGTTTATTAGAGATATAAGAGCACCATATCAGTATCACTTGATTTTGATAGAATGTTATTTGAATTAGTGTTTGTTGGTCGTTAATCTCAATCTGGAGCTTTGATTTATAATTTCATTGGAATAGTTATTTCACTAAGAACCACAAAATATTGATTTCTCAGTAATCAGTATGCAATGAAATCCCCGTGTCAAATTTTTTTCAGCTTTAATGGGACTTGATGAAGCTTAATCTTTTGATAGTAAGAGCTTCTGTATGTAGCACATAATGTCAATTAGATCCTGAAAGAATTATTATTTAAGGGTTCATTATATGTTGGGCATCTCTATTTCTTCGTCTATCTAATGTATATGTATAAAAACATGCTATTAGGAATTATAATCGGTTATGTCTATTCATGTTTTAGGTTTACTCATGTTACTCGATGAAAGAAAGAAAAAGTTAGATTTACTGGGGAGCAAGACCAGACTGTTCAATGATATTGAAAGGACTGCAAGGCGCATTTTAGCTAGCATGAAGCGAGACTGGATGCAGGTATGACTTTTTCCCCTAAGTAATTAACAGGGTTCAAGTTTGTAAATATTCACCTGAAAATCAATTTGAAGACCAAACTGATTAAGCATATACAGACAGGGCGAAAACCGAGTGGCTTATGTGGTGCTGCATTGTACATATCTGCACATTCGTTTGGGCTCGAATGTTCAAAGTCTGATGTTGTAAGTTAAAACTATTTACTGATGTTCTCTGATATGCACCTTAGTGAGTTCAAATGATATATACCACTGCCACAATGAAGAGAATGTTTCCAGCTTAGAAACAAAACTTGTAAGTTCCACTGACAAGAGATTTTCTTCGGGATATTTCCAGATTTTAAACTTGTCCTATTCAGTCAGTTGCAGTAGTACAAGTTGTAGTTGAGAATAAGACATAGAAAGCAGTAGAAGGTTTGAGGTACATAAAATATATATATTTTAATGGATGCTAAAATAATACAGACTTGTGTGTACTATACTACTATGTGAAAGCCTTGTGTGTTGTATGCTTGGCTCTGTTTCCTGTACTTGAATATTTGAAATGGGGGAGATTCTGAGCCACAAACACAATATTTCCCAAACACTCTCCTCTCCTCTCCTCTCCTCTTCATCTTCCTATCTTTCAAGGCCCTAGTACAGACTTGAAGACCCTCGACTCACATGGGTTTAAATGCAAATGAATGCATGAACAAAAGTTTTGAAGCGGACCTTTTCTAGTTGGGAATTTGGATGATGATGTTTACACATTGTTTTCACTCATCATTGGCACGGTTTCTATTTTCAACTAATTTTCAGACGTTGGTCCAGTCAGTCACAGTTTATTTACCAAGTGTCTGATTTCAGGATAAACATTCATGATTCACATATATTGGTATGTGTATAACATGTTTGTCAAAATTTGCTATTTGAAATTCAATGTGATGACTAATATCTTTCCTCTATACCACCACGACACCAATGCCCTCTAAAATACTCACATCTTAAGTTCAGCCAGGTCTTTTCTTTTTCCTACTTTTCTACTAACGGAAGTCATTCATATGATAATGCTCAACAGGAAAGTATTGTACATGTCTGTGAAGCAACATTGACAAAACGACTGATCGAGTTTGAGAATACAGAGTCAGGAAACTTGACGGTGAGCATGAATACCATTATTAGTTCCTTCATAGAATCTCTACCACATCTCAACATTTTTCTTTCATCTTGATAAAAGAAATATGTTTGCTATATGTGGAATTTTTGCCTAGTATCCCGTGAGTACCAATGAAAAATGTAAGGTGTAGAGTAAATTAGTCTCTTCATCACAAGTCTTGCAACTATCTTTAACATATTCACATGTTTGATCCCAAATGATACATGTAATTTAGTATGTATCCTTGTCAATGAATTGTTTTTTGCTTTGCATTGGAGGTCAAGCTGACGCTCTGCTTATGAATCAATCCTCTCATGCGGCAATCCTCTCACGTGGCACTTGTTTTCTAATTTCATAGCCATCTCTGTCCTGCTCTATGACACAATTCCCGTCATTCTTTCTTTATTTCTTTATTTATTTTTTTGCTAGATTGAGGAATTCAATTTGAAGGCAGATGAGCTTGAGAAGGAACCAAAGCTGATTAAGTCATCTGAGGCTAGGGAACTACTTTGTAAGCACAATGAGTCCGAGACACCTCATTTTGCTAATGGACTTTGTAAAGAATGTTACGATGAGGTGACCTTTTGGTCCTTTTCTACCTATTAGTTTTTCTCCTCATTGCATGTCTTTAACATCTCAAAAATGTATGGGTTGGTGTAGTTCGTTGAATTTTCTGGTGGGCTTCAGGGAGGTTCAGATCCTCCAGCTTTCCAGCTTGCTGAAAGGGAGAGATTGGCCAAAGCATCTGCTGAAAAGAGCAAAGACTCAAACCTGGTTAGTAGGCCTATGCATCTCGGAGGAACATTATGATCGACATATGAATGGCTACCTTCTAGCTCAGTGTTTAAAGCTTCATGGTTCACCGAATGTTTTCCAGTAGTAGATTCAAAATTATGATGTTTCTTCTGAAACTCTGATACGAGTATTTCTTGGAAGACTTTAGAGACATGATGAAACATAAAATTGATGAATGAACAAGAAAACGAAGTAAAGGGCAAAAAAAGGGAACAAGCAATTGGACTAGCACAAAATGATGAATTGGGAAGCCTCCAAGATTAGAAATATTTGGTAGCATTGACCCTTTTCGTGAGGTGTAAGCAAATGATATATGGGTCAAGAGGGCATGTCTTTGCTCGCATGGTTTTAAAAAAATATTCTTCTTCTTTGCTTTAAATAATTATATATACACGAGTAGGTTATATATATACACGAGCAGGTTCCATTTACCACACTTATTATACCATGGTTTATACTTTATACCACACCCCCATACAAGTTGAGTTAAGCGCTAATAATTTGTGGATATGATCTACTAGTTCTTATCTCATGTGATATCTTATCTTAGTCCTTGTTGCATATATTGTGTGAAGTCTTGGCGTATTTTTCTTGTTTTGGTTCATCTTAACATGTTGCTTGATTGTTTGCTTTTTAATTCTAGTGTGAGAAAGAGGTGGAAGAGGGGGATCCTTTTTCTCAGCCCAACCCAAATGTGAATGTAGAAAAAAAGCTGGATTCTCAACGGTCAGAAGGTATATGTTAGTTTCTTCCACATAAAACTCGTAAAGAACATTGTGATGCGTTCAAACTTCAAACTTTTATGCCATCAACCATTTGCAAAATATGTTGTTATTCCGAAGTTTTGGTACGAGAGATACCAATTGTTTTGGCACTAGTACTTTGGCGTTTACGAAATTCAACTAAGAGGTACAAAAAATGGTCATGTTTCAGGTGTTGTTAATGAACACCAGACTGTTGAGGAGGGTGTTTGTGGTCAATCAATTGGACATGAGGATATAGATAATACTGGAGATGAATCAGAAAGTTTCTCAGATATCGATGATGTTGAGGTTCGTGGCTTCATTTGTTTTTAACTTCGTTCTAGACTTGTATCATGTGCCAAGGTAAGTTTTGTTTGGAAGTGCAAAGTTCCATCTCAAGTCCCATTTTTCATGCAATGTAACATAAAATTAAACCTTTATATTGTGAATCTAATTAGATAAAGAGTCCACTGTGTACAGCAGATTGGGAGTCGGTCATCATACTCTCATCTTATGTCTCTGCCATTGCGCGTTTTCTGTTATCATATTCACTTGTAAGCACTGGTGGAGCCAGGATTTTCATCCAGTAGGGGAGAACCAACAGAACCTCCTAACCCTTTGGCCTTGGACCTGGGAATTGAATTTCAGTGTAACTAAACTAAAAGGAAAAAATTCCTTCAGGGGGTCCAACAACTATTGCTTGGCCCAAAAAACATTAACATACATACTAAACTTTCAGAACTCTAGAGTGGAGGGTGGGATGTCTCCCATCCTAGCCCAAGTAAGGGCTATTTTGCTATCCCCTCATTCAGTTGAGGTTCTTTCAGCGTCATGATTCTTGAGAGTGCATTCCTTGGTGGGAGGGCAAGCTGTGGAGCATTTTGTCATTCACTATCTTGAAGCCTCTGGCTAGAGACAAACACCAGACATTATAAGGAAGAGCTTTGCAGTTGGAGGTGGTGATGGCAAAAGGGCTTATCATTGGCCAAAAAACCTGGGAGAGTGGGAAGAGTTGTGTTTGGATGAGATATTTTGTTTATTTGTGTGTGCATGTATGGTCGTGTTCTTGTATTGTAGGATAGCCGAACCTAATATTTTATTTTTGAATTGTATCTTTAACGACAAAGTTCAGAAGGAATTAGTTTGTTTCTATGTAATGAATATTTTAGTTCTTATGACACTTTACATATGCACACCTTTAAGGTTTCTTGCTGTTCGTTTTAGTTGATTTATTATCCGTAAATGGTAATGCTACATAGGTCAATGGGTACCTTCACGACGAGGAAGAAAAGCGCTTGAAAACAAAAATCTGGGAGAGCCTGAACTGGGAATATCTTGAGGTATTGAAATCCTTTTCATCCTATTGAAATGTTTGTGACAGCGCATAGTGCAAGTACTTTTCTTAATTGCCATCTCTTTTGTATGTCACTATGTGGAACATATTAGGAATTGTTTAGTAACAGGTCTTTGTTGCACTTTCTCAGTTACTGATCACTTTAACCGCATTTGAATCCCATGTGTGATGTTTAGAGCCTTGCAGTATAGTAGAAATCTTCCTGGGCCTCTCCACTCATCACCAAATGGTTTTGATTGGATGTCCCAATGTTTAAGATGGTATAGAGTTGGCTATTGATTTTTACTCCACGTCACCCAAGTATGTTGTCCATGTGTTAGGCTCAAGTAACGCCACACGTGAGAGCACATGTTGAGATGTTAAATTTTAGAGTTGTGTCCCACGTCTAGATGACCTAGGAACGTAAGATAAGAAATCCACGTTATTTCTTGATCAGAGCTGTTTCATGTAGTCCTCATTTTTCGATAGACATTAGTCCGCCTAAGCATGTTATAGGTCTAAATTCTAAACCACTATAGATTAGCTGGTGTGGATGTGTTATCTATGATTAAAGACCTATGTTATATCCTTGGTTTGGCCTTTGAGTGAATGATATCGCCATCTATAGAAATTATGATATGCATTGAATCCTTGATAATTCATAATTCTATAGAAGTCAAGATTTCTTTTGAACCCTTGATAATTTTGTTGGTGTTATATTGAATGACATAAAACTGTCATCTTACAGGAAGAAGCTGCTAAAGAAGCTGCAGCAAAAGAAGCAGAGGCCAAGTTCCGCAATTGGTCAGAAGGATCGCTTGATGCAAAGCAACTTGCTGCTGCAACTGAAGCTGCTCTTGCCAATTCGAAAAAGGTAAACTTGTTTTTATTTTTATATAATTATGTTTTGCATATGGACTGTCATTCTTCAACAGGGTCATCCTTTTAAAATACCAAAATGTGGCACACATATCAAACAAACTTAGTTCAAAACGACTTTTGGTATTTAAGTCTAAGTTAGCTTGTTTTCTCAAGTCCATGTTTCTGTTTTGTGCTCTTAAAGCTTTCTTGTTCGGAGTCCAACTTCCTTTATTATATCTGACGTGTAGGAGAGGCGACAAAAAAGAGCTGCGGATGCCAAGAATGCCGCACCTGCAAAAACTGCTGCAGAAGCTACCCGCCAAATGCTAACAAAGAAGGTAAGATACTACCATCAGGGAAAAAAAAGGAAGTTGAAGATCCTAAAACTCTAATATTTAAACAAAGAAAATTCCTTGCTGAATTATTTTAGTACTCATTTCACATAGATTTTGCTATGTATATCAAGGTCATGCATTCTATAGTTCCCTATTTGTTTTATGCCTGTATTGTTGTCCACTGTTAGCGGTGTATACTTTATTTTCCACCGTACTTCTCTCTTCGCATACTGATAAATATATCTTTCTGTTTTCTTTGTGCAGGGAATGAGTTTCAACTTTGATGTATTAAACAAAATTTTTGAAGACCCTGTATGTTGGCTTTCTCCTCCTTACATACAAGCTCTCATAAATACGTATAGAAATACATTCATTTATTCCAGGAGTGATGGCACATGCATATGTTTTATCACCCCTAGAAGTCCATTTTTAATCGCCAATAAATTCATATTTGCTTCCCTAATATATATTTGGTGTTGCAACTATTATTGATATCAGTCTAAGTGTCCTGACACCATCCTTGTCTAGTCATCCAACTTTTAAACTCACAATGAGATTCCTTGATCCTGTACTCCTTAAAGTGTGTGTACTGGTTCCTTGTGTTCTACATTACAAATGAAATGCATGAAAGCAGTACTATAAATACAGCGAGGAGAGGTGCCCAACAGGATTTAGTGTCTGTACTTCTTTCCATTCTAATTTGGTGTGTTCTAAGGGATAGTAATAGTTCCTTGCTGGTATGAACTAATGAACATGATTCATGATTCAAGTTTCAATGGAAGTTTCCAGACTAAGTCACGTTGACACGGATATACGTGAAGGTGTTCGACACGGGTACGGGGTGTCCGACACGGGATCTATATGAAGTAGGACATGGGGACACAGCTAATCAAAAGATTAAGTTACTGTTATTCTATGTTACATGGTCACGCCATATATCAAAAATACTCTGTGTTGGATATGTGTCCGTGTCGGACACACCTGGACACATATCGTATGTAACATACCTGATTTTTTTATATTTCGCCGTGTCAGACATTTCGTATCCGTGTCGTATACGTACACACCTGTCCGTGTTATGTAAGTATTATTCTTTAGTTACACAACTAATGCTTGAGCTCAAGACCTTATAAAGCAGCTCCTTGCAAATAATAAATATGAAAGTAGCATATCATGGAGTTGTGACTATGTTAATAGATTATTTTTTTAGTCTTTTAGGATATAAAGAAACCCTAGTTTGAAATGGTATGCGGAACGTGTCCGTGTGTCTGACACGGATATATTTAAGTATATGAAGCGCCAAGTGTCCATGTTACTTAGTTTCCAGACCATGTCCCAAACTGGAAATTTTTCCAAACTAACATAAGTTGTTATTGTGACTTTAAGTATTGGTGTATAGCAATAATTGTAGGTATAAGGATTACCCTATTCTCTATTCTAGCCTATGGGTGTTTCGGGACTAATGCACTATGCATAATAGTGCATCTAATGGTGTAAAAATCTTTCTAGTTCAGGCACTATTCAGAAAAAAACATCTCTAATGGTCCTGTAAAATGCCATAACCGTATCCCTATAACTCTGAAACCCAAGTACCCAACGCTGTGGTGTACAGTGTGTACAGTTGCTAGAGGTGGGTAACTTTCCTTAAGTGATCTCTTGACCGTAGTATAGAATTTATGGAATTTCTAATTTTATTTACTCTAAAAGCTCAAGCTTTGTAGAGAGGGTGGAATTGTATGATTATCAAGAGACCTAGGGATAGGGTGCAAGTGGAAGCCGTGAGGCAAATTATAGTATCCGAGTAACCGTTGTGCATGGTCTTAATCTATGTTTCTGTGTTATTTCTGAATTTCTATGTGTGCTTAATATTAAACTATAAAATTTTATTCCTGCTTTATAAACAAATAGTGTCAAAATAATTTTCATATATGCCAACCCTCTTGCATACTGTGTTCGCTACTTGTGTTGCTCCTCATTTTGATTTCTGAAACTGAGTGTACTGGTTGAAAATCTTCCTGACAGCCAGCTCCTAAGAAACCGCGTACTGAGTCGGACTCCAAGGACAATGCTAACGGACAACAGAATGTCAAGGGTGAGGAAGAAGTTGAGTTGGATCTTGTGGACAATGATGATGACATAGGACACAATGATGAATTTGGAGATGATTACAGTACTGGAGATATGTATGGTGATGATTTGTATCATCGGAACAATAATGAGGATTATGGCTACTAGGATAATGAGTTCTAATCAAGATGGCTTTTCTTCATTTTTAAAAGTTTTTCAAGGAGCCGAAAAGTGTTTCTACAGAAGGAATTGGTTTCAATTTCAACTAGTGCCCTGGCCCCACATCCAGTCTGCTGTAAGATATATCTCGCATTCTTTTCCAATTTTCTTATAAGCCAATTTGCTTTAGATTATAGTTTTTCTTTTTTCTTTTTCTATAGTATTGTTTGTTATTTTTTTTTTTTTCAATCCCAATCCCCCCATTGTGTAATGTAATTGTCGTTTAAAAGAAAATAAATATCTACCCTAAGTTTTCTTTTTCTTCTCACATTTTTTCCCTATGTCTGTATGACCAGTGCAGTTGTTTGATAATCGTATGTATTCCTCATGGTTATTGGCAAATAAAAAGAAGAAAGAACGCCATAAATTATATTTCATAGAACTCTATAACTTTCTTTTCAAAATTTAGTTTTGGATAGTTGTTGTTTTAATTTCTGATGTTAATTGTTCATATACTTTTCGTATTGTAGTCCTTCACAAAAACAAAAGAAATTCTGGTTGAGTTCCAGTTTGATCTGTTAACTATGTCAGGAGCATTAATGAAGTCTGTTGACCCTCGACTGCATTACTTAATATTACCCATTTACCCTGCATTTTTAGTGTGAGATGCTGATAAAGAGCTGGTGTTTTAGAGCATATTTCATGGTGAGACCTCTTGAGCACCAAACACCAAATTCTTGGAAAGCACCAAACACTAAGAATTTGGTGTTTTTCACATTTAATGGTGAGACCTCTTGAATACCAAACCAAAAAAACGCCAACCCAAACATCAAATCGGCTGGAATTTGGTGTTTCCTTTGGTGTTGAACCAAATGTACGACGCCGTATTTCGAACACCGTGTGGGCAAAACCACTTTCTCATTTCTTGACAAAAACAAGCTTCTATTGTGGGCGTTTCTCTTGCGGTGTTCCGAAAGCAGTGACTATATTGGGCTTTATTTGGCGACACGATGTACGTTTGGTACTCACTCTTTGATGTTTTCACTGAAGTTGTTTGGTGTTTATTTGATTTGGTGTTGGTTTGTTCAAAAAAATTGGTGTTTTTCAGGTCTCACCATTAAAGATGCTATTAGTTGTATTGCATGCAGACTTACAGTACCATTGCGTATTGCAGACTTACAGTACCATTGAACTCAGCCTAAGTACACAAATATCTTGGGTTCAGACGTTCAGTCACATGTTTATGGGAGCCTGTAAGATGGAGTGCCCATGTGATTTTATTATTTCAGACCAGTTCCTTTATGAAAAGTTAAAACCATGTCCATGTGGCTAGGTATGTGTGTGGGGGCTCTGACCATTAACTTAACTAGTATACTGCATTGCAGTGGGGCGTGAGCGTAGTATATCATTAATTTGGCTCTGATTTTCTATATATTTATTTATTTATTTCCATGACTTGATTAAATTTTTGATAAATTAAGAAAAATAAATTATATCATTGTCTAGTTTATTCAAGTGTAACAATATTGATTGAATATTTTTGCTACGGTAATTTTATTGCATACTTGAAACCAACAGTCATGTATTAACATGTGTAACGCTTTAGCACGTACACAGAATTATCTATCAATAATTACGTGTGCGATAAATGTGAAGAAGTAGACCATTATCCCAACAATGAAAGAAGCTAGTATTTGCGGAAATTTCCCCTGCTAAGTAGTCCTGCCTTACAATGGGCACCCCTATAGAGCCCTTTTGTGTTTGGAGCTAAGTCACATAATATCCTATCAACATACATTTAATTTTAAAACAATATTACATTCTCCAAATGGATAAGAATGAAATTTTAGGCAAAATCTTCTCTATATTTTCAACATTAAATCACAAAACCTATCATTCCAAAGAAACATGTTTTTGTCTTTCGTTATTTGAAGAACCAAAAATATATATATACAACACCATCAGAAAACTAAAGTAACATTTTGAAAGTTTTAAAATATTATACATATAAGAAGTTACACAGTTATTTACTTTAGAAACAAATATTATATTCTCAACGTAGAAAAATCACAACACATATTTTACGAATGAAAATTTCGACAGAATCTCCTTTGTATTTTCAATATTAAATCATAAAAAACCTGTCATATCTAGAAATCATTAAACCTGTCATATGATCAGAAGAACAGAAATAACAACATCGAACCAAAATAACAACATCCCAAAAGTTCTAAAATACTATACATATAACAAGTTACACATTTATTTACTTTACAAACTGCTCAACTCAACTCAAAAGACACAGAAAGGAGGGTTAGTAAAAGTCCAAACAACATCCCAAAAGGTAGTAGCTGAAGTGACAAAATCCATCTACAGCAACCATCAAAAAATGTCCTCCTATATATTACTTGTGGAAGAACCTACATAAATCCAAACAACAAAATTAAACATGATAACGACATTAGATATTCATTTATAAGAAATATAAAACATCTTGATGAAGTGAATTTGCAAACAAAATAAATATAAATAAAGATAGAAAGATGAATACTACATACCGAGATAAAAATAATAAATTAACATTTCAAAGGTCAGATTTTCCGATAACATCAAATGGTTGAAGGCATAAGTGCAACAAACGATTCTCCTTCTTGCAATCGGCCTCTAAGGCCAACACATTTTCCAATCTTTTGAAGTCTCTCCAAAGAGAACATAGGGCTAAATGCTAGATCACACAACTTTCTTGTGCGAGACAAAGCAACAAAAGTCAAACCGAGGCTTTCCCTTTCACCAATATCTACCACAGCCCGATCAAGAGTGAGGCCTTGACTCTTGTGAATTGTTATCACCCAACATAGTACAAGGGGAACCTGAATGCGCTGGCATGAAGCATTACCCGACTTCCAATTTGATGTCCGTGGAGTAATAGGTATTGTATTAGAATGCGATCTGAACCTAGCACCACGAGATAGTGGTCGTCAACCATAATAGCAAGAGGTATATCTTCCGGGTGATTTGCAACCATTTCGTAAACAATATCTACAACAAAGCCCCATTGCACCATTAACCACCCATTTGTGGTGGCAATGTTTGAACGAAGCATAACATCGCACCAAGTGATAGACCGCGGAACTTTCTCCAAGCCTTTTGCATCATCCGACGGCCTTGGTAGCGGTCTCACAATTATTTAGTGATACAATTCGAAAGCAACCGGTTTTACCAAGCTCAAGCGGTCGGGTGAGATTGTAATAATGTGCGTGCTGTTTGGTAGGTAGGAAAAGACGCAAAAGCATCTTTGAAGGTGTTAACCTCATCCATATTGAGCAAGGAAATATCCCGAAAGTTAGAAATAATTGCCAATCAATCGACGGTTGAAGTTCCATTATCGAAGTCCGAATAGTGTTTCTGAATGATGCTTGATCATCCCCGCTTGTCGAAATATATGTGATAACCGAACACATTTATCGAAACTAGAATATACAATTCCGCCATGTTGTTTTGAATAGACCCACCTTTGGACATATAATGCAATCGTCCACATCCAGAGGTAATTGACGATATCACCAACGAGAATAATAGATACATCACCAAATGGTTTCGTTTTTTTGAAAAATATCTCGACAACGCCGGTCAATATTTTCAAGCATACTTCTTCCCGACCATGCCGCACTCATCGATAATGATAAGTTTGGTGTCTTTAAACTCTTCTTGCATACGCCGACATTGATCACCTTCAATCTTTTTGGAAGTTTCTTTCACACCTTTACGCTCCACGCTGAAAGAGAGTTCATGATGGATGGTTGCACCTCCAATATTAAAAGCGGCAACTCCAAGAGGAGCCATGACACGCATCGCTTTGTTTGTTCCGGTGCGCAATGAATCAATACATAATTGCATTTACGAGTGTGGACTTGCCTCGCGTCTCCCCCCCCAAAACAATGAACCGAATACATGCTCCAAAATTGTAGTGCTCTAACAACCATATCATGAGCCGGGCCTTTGTTCATTAGATAAATCATGATCCGGGTACAACGGTTTGAGGTTCATGATTTAGTTCATTGCCACCACGCAGAAAGCATGAACAAATTTTCTATCAATTTCTATATTTGGATATCGATGTAAACCTTCAAAATTTAATCAGGGAAATGTCGGTCTCTCCTTCCTAATTCCACGCTTTCCCCAAGGACAAACATGGGCCCCATTGTCACGCCGCCATCATCCACTCATCCCTAAGTAAGTCTTCAGCACCAAGCTCTACCTCAATACCATCTTCAAGCTCTTCATCTATCGGTTTTGGAAGAATAATCCTATGAGTGATTTCAAACCCAAGTCATAGTATCTTTCGCACCACAAGGAAAAATTCTCCCTCGAAAGCTTCTTCGGAGTTCGATAATGGTGATGAATTAAGACTTGTTGGACGACAAAATGATTCCCATTTTTAAGTGTTTGGTAGGATGTCACCGCCTAGCTCGAACCAAACGCATCGCTTTCCACTCTAGAAGTTGTGCCAAACCCGCCGCTTGAAGTAATGTCTCTTTGCCATATTCGGAGGGAAGTATTTTCATAGCAAGAAGGTCGCTGCAGATATCTTCCTACAAAGGTTGGATCTGTTCCAACAATTTCATCATCATCGGCCACTCTTCGGACGGGCATAATTGATGCTACCATGCTCTTTTCACTAACATTTAAGAGTACAAACTTTCTCGATGATCGGGTTAATGGGTACCCCATTAGCAAGTGACATACTTCACGGCGAAATATCTCTTTCGTGAGACACTTTTCATAAGTAGCCGCTTGAAAGCGATCTTGCATTTTGATTGTGGTCGATGAAAATCTTCAACAATATCTTGAAAAGTATCTCAAAACTTTTGAAGTCGGGTTCGATTTATTTAGCAATGTAATTGACAATGTAATTGACAATTGCACCGAAAAAGGACAAAGCGACCAATCAATGTTTGCACGCCAGTCCGCAAAATCTTTCGATTGTGGGAAACGTACTAGTTCATCATTCCCGGCAACGAGGAAACGATACATGTTACCGTTGGGAGGCTCTTCTACAATCTTCGACTCACCAATTACATCAAATGGGTATCTAAAGCGACATACCATTTGTTTGGTTGTTTTGTATAAAGCAAACAATGACTCCCACATATAGAGTGTCGCATGATGACTAATTGACCAACGAAACATAGTCATTTTCGTCTCAGATCAAGTTGTAAATCGAGTGGCAAAGTCGTGCACAAGGATGGTCTTGCAGATTTCTAGACATGCTGGGGTCTGGGTTCATAGTGCAAACAAGTCTATCAAAATATTCAATGACATTAGATCTATCGGTAGCACTTGTAGCAATCTTAGTAACATCTGGAGCATCTGCTAGCCAAAGAAATCCATGAACATGACCACTACCACGATTTTGCCACTCAAACCTGGTACCAATGATCAACCACGAGAACTCACCGTAAGTAATCCCAAAAGAAGAATTCCACTCTTGCTTTTAAATAACCAAGCGACAACATTTGGGTTATCATTAATTAATTTTATGCCGCCCCCCGCTTTTTTATCTAAAGGAGACATCCTTTCAAGATCATTAGAAGGATCTAAAATACAAAACAGCTTCCGCATCGCATGTCGCTAGCTACTGAGTGTGAAGAAAATGGTTGGTGCACCTAACTATTTAACCATGGCAAAATAACTCTTTCAATCTTGTATACCAATAAGACCGGGTACCACGAATGTTGTTAGCAAAGTAAGAGACACGATTAGCTAATTGCTTGTCCCCACGAAACCATATTCGAATTTCCTCGATTGACAACTCAAAGATCCCCCGATTCTTCCTCACAAAAACATCGCCTAAAGAAAGTTACACCTTTGAAAGAGAGTTCCAAGCAAAGTAGCTGAACCTCAGATTCTAGCAAAACGCCCATCATGATATTTCATCAAAACCGGAAGTACGGCAATGGATTGATTTTTCATTTGGCGAAGCTTGACGTGAGATCGATCAAAAGGAAACAAAGTTGGAAATGCTTGTGGCGCTTGGAGAGTGGTATGTAGTCGCCTATAGTAGGTGGCGGTCGGGTTTTCACGATATTGTCTTCACACACCATCGCTTGTACACCGGGAAGTCTTTGATGAACAACGCTTTGTGAAATAACTCTTTGACGAGCAATAACAACTCTTTGATCGGCAATTGTTTGACGCAAACTCTTCACCCAACAACTTTGCTCTGAAACGCATTAAATGCTTTTGAACAACCCTTTCAAATGGGGTTTTGCCTTTACAAATGCCGATCTTCTACGAAGTTTGTCCGAATTTCGTAATCCATCCATGTGCAATGCACGAAAGTAAAGCTTTACGAAAGCGATGTTCAGGGCGACGATGAGCATCTCGGTGCTTGGAGGTTTCGCAAATGCGCGCAACTTTTCTTCTAGCACTATTAATTGATCGGGTCGATGCATGCTGCTTCACTTGTCCGCTTTTGCACGGGCTCTTTTCTTTTTGCAGTTTTTAGCCCTTTTTGCTCCACCCGTTGCCTTGTGTGTTGCTCCACTTCCACGTTGCCTTGTGTGGGAAATGTTGTTTTGATTAGAATCCCAACTTCTTTGCAAAGAATTATGTCTAGAAGGTTCGTATGAAACGGTTTTCGAGCAAATATTATCAACTGGCCTCATGAACCCTTAGATTACGGAGCCAATCGAATGAGGGGACAATTGTCCGCTAAATCAAAAAATCGATACACTATCTAGTTGCAAAGATTTATCTGCTTGACTTCCAACCCTGTCATAACCTCTTGAAGTCTCTGTTGGATCTGGTAGATTGTCAACCCTTTGCATATGGGGTAGATTTTCTAGTAAATCAGATATAGTCTCCCTTGGCAAAGAATTTTGTGCAGGATTTCCAACCATACGAACCCATTCCATGAGCGGGCAATTTTCATCGATCTAGATCATCGACCCTCTCCCTTGCTGAAGAGATTTCTGCATAATTTCTAACCATGTGATTACTTATAGAGGATTCTGGCTGATCAGGTATCCTATGAATATGCATTGAACTCTCAGGTTGAGATGCCACTGCGGTCATAACCCGAGAAGGAGTACGTCTGGAACGAATTGTACGTCTTCGAGTTGTTGGATATGCAATTTCTGGTAGGCAGTCTAATCTCCCGATGCATGTTGAAAGTTGGGCGAAAGAGTTACGGGGCCAACGATTATGAAGACGCGGCCGAGTAGTAGTTGGTAGGGGAGTATGTCGATTCCGACGACTATAAAATCTACCAAAGAACCTATCAATTTGGTGCAGTGTTACTGGAAAACCTTCATCACCGTGATCCATTGTGCATTCAAACACTAAGAGTGGAAAATGAGGGACGGTAGGAAGCCTTCTTATGTCGTGGTCAATTGAAATCCCTACATGGGCATTAAATAGTTGAAAGTTTTGCTTAGGAATTATGTTTCTTTTCTCTAACGAAAGTTAAGGCAAGAAAAGTTTAGTAAACGGATAAAAACTATAAAGTCGAACTACTTCAAACTTATTATTTCAACCCCGGTTGTCATAAATGTGAAAACTTGCAATATATATGAAACATAAATATGACCACTTACTTTGTTATATCTAAATGAAATAATGAAATTTGGACCATTATTACCCACCTATTAAATGCACCCAAAGTAACTAATGTATTAGGATATATTTAGAATATTAAGCCGCAAGAGAATTGCATGAATATCAACAAGGATTGCATGAATAATATTTAAAATGTAAAGAGTTTCAAACTGAAAACAAATTAAAACAAGAGTAAAGCAAATGCGAATGAATACATACCAATTTCTTTGACAAAAATATCTCCAAGAAACAGAAATACCTAGAACAAAAAAAACCCAAAAGAACTGAGCCTGCAAGGACAAAACAAATAGTGGTTAGCTTTGGAAATATATTGTAATGAAAACGGGTAGTTAGAGGCCAAGAAAATATTTGTTGCAGGATTAGGAATACCACAAATCTGAATGAAAACATACCGCTTCCTTTTAAAAATAAATCCACAATAACAGAAAGACCTAGAGCCACAAAACTGCAGCTGTAAAGACAGAAGAAAATGGTTAGCTCCATGAATATAGATATTTAATCAAGTAAATCTATATAACGATTAGGTTGCTTTTATTTGTGGAATTGTTTGAAAATGATAGAGTAAATTTGTATCTTAATTTTGTTATTCCTTTTGATAATATTTCTAACAAATTTAAAGCAAAAAATACATTTCAAATTTAAAATTGAACTTACATGCAGTTGACATAAACAAACAAAAATTCTCAATCATGATTTAAAACATATAGAGATTGGTTTATTCCATCTAATAAGGCTTGGTTCCACATCTTCAAACCTCCCTCAAAAGTGTAACGCTAATGGATCTTTAGTTGGTGATGTGGTTGGGGCTTTCGACAATCGACACTATTATTGGTGTAAACCCACTAGCCGTAGTTTCCACTTGCATCCCTTTTATTGGGTTATTGGGACATGACATGGTAGAACATGCATGAATGATATATATAAAGAAATACACATGGAAAATAGCGCAAAGAAGTACAATTAATAAATGTGTTGTTCTAGGACAAAAGCATACAACTATTCATATTTGGCAAGAGTAAAGGGTAACACCTCTTGGAATTGTTTGAAAAATAATAGAGTAAAGTTGTATCTAATTTATTGTTATTCGTTTGGATAAATTTGTTCATTAATTTAAAGTTAAAATACATTTTTAAATAAATAAAATACATTTACAAATAAATAAAATACATTTACCAAATAAAAAAACAATATAATTTAAAATATTGGACTTACATGCATTGGTGGAGGTTGATATGTATATTGCGATCATGACAGAGATTAAATCCCCTCTTCTTGCATTATTACAAATTGTGGACATCTTGTTATTTGGGTTTTCTTGATCTCCATCAAATTCTTCTGCTACGCTTTGGAGCAAAGGTGATTTACTTCACTTATGGTAGAGGTATTGTTTTTTGAAGAAAACGAAAAAAGCATTGATGACTCCTCGGTCCCATGTCTTGACATATATAATTTCTTTTTCATGGAGTAAAAGTAAAATCAACACGGTCATTTTCAAGATCGGGGTGGTAGGATTGAATGGGACACAACCAAAATCGCATAGTACTTTCGAAATAAGCACATACTGGGGAACCATGAAGGCCAACAAGTCTGATACTTTGTCGACTGGAATAATGTAGATAAATATCTCTATGGCACAAGAGCCAATCACATTTCCACTTGATGTCATCCTTCTTCAAAAGAATTTAAGCTGGTGTACCATGCTTTAGCATCCTTAGAATTGTACAAGGACGCTTTGCTAATGCTTGTTTTGACAAGATTATATCCGCTATCTCCAACACTTTTCATTTTCACCAAGGAATTTGATAAGTGCTCATATGCCCAAACTTGAAGAAGTGGAATGCATCCTAAAAGCTTGGTATGTCTATTTATGACACAATTGGTCAAACCTATAAGAAGTTCTTCTATATGTCATTACAATGCGATAGTAACGCCTCCACAAGCTCTAACTTCTTGAATAATTTTTGCATAAAGAGGCATCAATTTTGTTTGTGTTATTCGAAGAAGAACATGTCCCACAATTGCTAAGTCTATTGAATTTGTACCCTAATGAATTTTTTTATCGTTTGGATCACCAACATTCAAGTGTCTAGCGATAAGAAAATCAAGAGTGCAAGTTTTTCCTTGACCATTTTTGTCTTTTTCAAGTATTTTTTTTTTTTTGAAATCGACAAAGTTCCTTTATATAGCTATCTTTTAGGTGGGGATAAGCAGGCTTCCCTTCAAGAGACATGCCAAGAAGATGAGAGCATTCTTGTTAGTGTAGGGACAAAGTTGATGAGGGCCAAATTTGAAAACCATGTCATTTGGATTCCCAACATCTAACAAGTGCTTCTATGAAATCCCAATTGATTTCGAGTTTAGCTAAAAGTTAGTGTTTTCCATACCACTATTTTGCCTCCAATTGATCCAATCACCACTATTCCAATCATTGTTAATGATTTCCAATAAAGCTTTTATTAGGCACTTTGGTATTCATTATCCAGGTTCTCCCTCCCTCCTATAGAAATAAAATAGTTCAATTAGAATCCGAAAAAATTATTTGTCTATGTAGATTATACTGAATGCATCTAATAAGGCTTGGTTCCACATCTTCAAACCTCCCCCAGTAATTGTAACGCTAATGGATCTCTATTTGTGATGTGGTTAGTTAAACTGACAAAACGACAGTGGTGTAACCCACTAGCCGAAGTCTACTTACATCCCTTCTATTGGGTTATTGGGGCATGACATGGTAGAACATGCATGAATGATATATAAAAAATAAATACACTGAAAATAGGCAAGAGGGAAGTAATCGATCAAGTAAATTTGATTGAGAAGCTAATTAGCAACAACATTCATCAATAACCCAAAGAAGAAGCTAATAGAACATATATATCTAGAACTGTAGCTTTTTAACTATCATGTTTCTTGGTAGCTTGTGCATGAATGCATTTGAGGAAATAAAAATGGGTGCGCGTTACGTTTAATTTGTTTTGTGACTTCTTTATATATATTTATTTTAGTGCGGTATTGGACATTATACATATAGATCTTTGGATGTCGGTGTCATTGAGGATGATGGTTCATCTAAAATTAAGAGCTACTTGAGGGATCTATGCGTACCACAATAATTAGATCTTGGGGGTGATGTCACATCTTTGTATCGATGCTTTAAGACTTGCTCAAACTTGAAAGGAATTTGTCAATTTTAAATGGCTATGTTTTTATTTTATTTAATCGCTTTGATTTGTTTTCATGCTCATCATACAAATATGATTATGTTGTTATATCATATTATCATTCTTTGAGCTTATTGGGATTTCTTACAACTAAAGCGGACGGATCATATTGTGCTTGATCACATGTTAAAATGAATGAGATTTCTTTATGTTTGTAACTACGGTTTTATATGTAATGATTGACTTAGGGATCGTGTTTTTCAACTATGAGTGTGAATTGCGAGGGTCATCTCACATTTCAGTTTCTTGTTTTGAGGTATCCTATCACATAAATACTGATCTTAAATATAGTCGACTTGAGTATTACAGAGGCTAGATAAAGTTATGTGCACAGATTTACCATTGAATTGAAAAATTATGCACCTGCCAAAAAGAATCTGCTCATGTCTTATATTATTGTTTTAAATTGTCACTTTTTGTATGTTTAATCTAGCATAGCGTATGTATATGCAACTTGTGTTTTTTAGGGATCGGACGAATATGAAAACGAATTATTAAATAATTAAATTGCTTCCCCGTTATAAAACTCAATTTTTACCTTTAACGAACTAAGCAAGAGATGAGATAAGCAGAAAATCCCAAAAAACAATAATATTGATCAAGCAAAAGATGTTTCTTTGAACTAATCAGCTACTTTAAGTAAAAAACAAAGCATATGATTAAAAAAGGTGGAAAAGAGTTATATTAGCCTCAGCTCCCAGTCTTAAAAGAAGTGCAATAACCAACAATTATGAGGGTCGATGTCTTATAAGATTATGAATGTCATTCTTGTAATTACTGTTTGTGTCAAGCTACCATAATCAAATACAGAATTCCACTCAACCGCCGTGAGTATGTGTGTGGTTAAGATTATTTTTATTGGCAAAGCGGAATTGTATTTTTATAAAAAACCAGAGATTGTAGGATGAGATATCCTAGCTTGGTATGATGTACTTGGTACTTGGGTCGAAGTGTTAATGTTACAAGTACATGCTACTTGGGTCGAAAATTAGATGGGCATAAATCATAGATGAACTTCAACATTTTCACAAAATTAAGTACAGAAATAACTTTAACCTTAAAATGAAAACAAAGAACGAAAAGAAAAATAAACCGAAGTAAAGCTCCCTGATATGTCAAAACAAAGACTTACCTTTGTAGAAAGTTGTTAAAAGTTCAAAGATTCCAAAACGAGTCTCGACACGGAAATCCTTCCAAATGTTGAAGACATAAAACCACTATATAATCCTACAAAAATAATAATGAGTGAAAATTTTAGAACACATAATCACTAAACTATCCAACGGTTTATACTTAGGATGTTGTTGCAATTAAAATCCAATAAATTGTTTTCCTAAGACCCTTGTCTTAACACAAATGACAACACCACCAAAGAACAAAATTTAAAGGGCATGGCTACCTAAGCTTTTTTTTTCAATTTTGCAGAATCATACCAACCTTTTCCAAATTCCAATTCTTTTAAATTTATTTCACAATCTAATTTCCTAGCCACCACGCCAAATGCAAATGACTATGTTTTCTATGTTCAAATGAATTTCTATAGTGCGAGTACCACCGGGTCCGCTCTAAAAAGCTGATTTTAGTCAAACCAACCCAGGGGAACTCATTCACCCTTAACCAAAAACGGTTGAGGAACCACGCTTACAAATGCAAAGCCCCGCACACCTTTCCAAACTGAATAATACTCGACTGCGGTCAAAGAATGACCAACTAACATGGTCATAAGTTTTAAGGTTTTCCACATTGCCCGTGAGCACAATCGCTCATTGATCTAACCCATCATCACCAGATCCACACAAGCAATGAGCAACCTTTTGAGAATCTAACTCTTGACACATCTTATGAGTACTACTTCTTTATATCATTCTTAAGAGCCTTCGAACATCTTTTGTCACATTGAATTCAGCATCAATGTGAAGGCGCGTAGGACGTTCTTCAAAAGGAAGCCACCTTCGGACCATCTACAAATAACAAAGAACTTCACCAGCTTATACTCACTTCTTTGAGGGGGGATTTAAACATTAAAATCATATCCAACTTTTCTCGACAATCAACATAAATAATTTTCCTCAGAGCCAACATGATGAGCTTCCTTAAGACTTATAAATTTATTGCTATTAGTATTCAGAGAAGTTAGTATATATATGTACCAAAATAAAATATAGTGATTTAACTAGCCCTAGACCAAAAGTTTGGTTTATATCAACAGATGAACAAACAAACTAGTCCTAAAATTACCGTATAACTTATGAGGAACTAATATGTAATTTACTTATATAATGGGACATATCTTTAATATACTAAAATTTAAAAATAGCTCCCAATTTAGGATTATAGACCAAAGAAACAATTAAGGCCCAAATCTCCACCCTCCACACAATGCTTTGGGTACAAGTACACCAAGCTAGGATATCTCATCCTACAATCTCTGGGTTTTTATAAAAATACAATTCCAAAAGAACTTTGCCAATAAAAAATAATCTTAGCCAAACACACATACTCCTTGGTTGAGTGGAATTTGAACATTCAAAAATATGCAACTTTCTTGAACATGTTACGAAGAATCTTATTTATTTTTCTATGTCCACTTTTTGTATAATAAGCCCCTTACAACTTACAAGATTTGTTACTATAAGTTGGAGCTTGGTTTTGTGTCCATAATCAACAAAAGAGTTAGTCCTAAAATTACCGTATATAACGGCTGGCTTTGGACTCAAATAAAGTTACTATTATGTAGTCTACTTAAATATTCTGATATAGCTAAAACCCACTCGAAGTCTCAAAACAACCACAAACCGAGACTCAAAGATCAAAAAAACAAATTAAGGCCCATGGCTCCAAAATTCTCCAGAACAACGAGTGCAAGCACAAACAAATGCTATTAAAAATAAATCGGAAAGAATGAGCAGCGATTTTTCTTCCACAAAGAATTAACAAGTGCACTTCTTCCGCTATGCCCAATCAGGAAGCAAGCATAACCTGACCAAAAGTGGATCAAAAATTTGTGCCACCAAAGTCATCTCAAGAGCTTAACCAACAACATGCTTTTATTGGGGGACCCGTGAGATGCATATATCCGCCAATTAACTATTTTCAAACATGATCAACACATCCGAGGAACACGGATTTATGTCGATAAACAAAGTCTACTCCTAGAAGCCAATAATATGACTCTTTGGTCTGTCAAGATTATTGAGCTTGTCATGCTAAAACAGACTGCAAATAATAGTGAACGAACAAGGGTGATGATTGCATGCATGTCCATCAAACACGGTTAATTTCTATTTCTTAAATTTATGTATTGAAGATGGGCATCCAAAGGTGATAATGTGGAAGCCCCCGGATTGAAATATTTGATGGTGAGGCTTTAGACACCCGATATGGGATGACAATCTCAACATTACGAAAATCACAAATTTTAATTTAATTTTTATAATCACCCATGATGATGAATGAATACATAAAAAGAAATTACACAATAGTTAAAGTTGTACCATTGCATTTCAACTTAGGAAAATAAGAGGAAGAAATGCATACCTATGGATCCAAAATCTCGAACGATGTAAATTGTCGGTGAATGTCTTTTACATCTTCTCTCATGGATGAAATAATTTTTCGAGTGTTACAATCCACTCCACAAGCTGATTTTAGTGAAATTAGGGTTCCTAATTTTCCGAGAGTCACATTTGGGTTGCGAACTATGTTAAAATCAGCATGATACTTTTTTGTAGGTTTGTCTTTCTGAAATTTTACTCTCTCACTTTCAATTTGGTTGGTTGGTTAAAAAGTGTTATTTGAGGAAGATAGAGGAGAGATTGGAGGCTTAAGATAGAGGAAGATGATGAAAAAAGGGGGTGTTATTTGGGGAAGATAGAGGAGAGATTGATGGAGGAGAGATTGGAGGCTTAAGATAGAGGAAGATGAGAAAATAGGGGTACGGTCGACAAAAAAGAAGTGTTATTTGGGGGCACGGGTCGGATAACGGAGAGGATGACACGAAGCAAGTTGTTTTTGGGTGATTTTAAAAACCGACCTCAAGAATTACTAAACCACGGATTAACCCAAAGTCCC
Organism: Coptis chinensis; assembly: GCF_015680905.1. NCBI lineage: Eukaryota > Viridiplantae > Streptophyta > Magnoliopsida > Ranunculales > Ranunculaceae > Coptis > Coptis chinensis. The sequence goes on from NC_141462.1 coordinate 9,062,003, forward strand.
AAACGGATAGAAACCAAAATACTAAAGCCCTAATAAACAATTATCTAAAACACAGGTCATAACTCATAAGTATAACTACGTTTACACAATAAGAGACAATTGTAATAAGTATGAGATTATGATACGTAGTTGACATATGTAAAGTCTTAGTATAAATATGTAACTCTGATCTCTGGGTCACTCTACTCAATCTCTATCAATTAATCAATCCTTGTTATTTTTATTGGTATCTCTCCATTTCTCAATGTCATAACTCTCATAACAACACCATTTAACATATTGTTTGGTCAAGAAAGTATGACTCCTAAAAGTCGGGCTATTTTATAGTGTAGAGATATTTGTAATTAATTTTAATAAATTATATGTATGGATGTTGGGGATTCTAGTTATCGGTTTAGGTTGGTTAGGATTGACAATATTCTTTATCGGTCCGCTCAATTGACTGCCTAAAAAATTACATTTATATACTTTTAAGGGAGGGAAATTGTACGATTTGAAAACAACCTCAAAAGCCTATGAAATCACATTTATCTCTGCTGCTCTCCCCATAACTTTATGTACTTTATTTCATAAATTAAAGCACAAATATTAAATATATTAATTTGTCCACTAAAAGTTTAAGACCAATTATCGGACATATGCACCGTGAAATAGTTGAGGGATTAGGGGAATAATACGAAAGTATACTATAATGAAATGCTGAATTATAAGACCAAACTCACGGGCCTAGTTCAACCCAATTATGAATTGAACATCTAAACCATGCGAATAGATCCTAAGAGCCAAGTCAATATTTTCCCTCTCTTATCACCTCCAATTATAAGAGATGAGAAATGGTCAAATTAGTTGCAACCCTATACAAAGCTTCATTAATAGCAGAGCTTCTAGAAATACAACTAAACAATATGACATATATATTGTGATGAAAATTGTGATTCATAGTGTCATATTGTTGTTTCAAAATTAAACACTAAGCTTCTTAGATTTTTTATAAATTGACGATAAAGAGAGACTGCATCTTATAACAATCCAAGTGCGTGGTATCTCCATTTATTACTTTTATAAATTCCCTCTTCCAACCATTTGCCCAATCCCAATATATTTATATATTATTGTTTTTTATTTATCTAGTAATTCTATTATATATTTTTTCCAACTATTCTCTCAAGATATACAAAAAATGCGAACAACTTTATACACCAATCAAAATGAATGGGTACCTCCACGAGGTGCAATTCTTATCGCCACATCAACTACGTCTACGTCTATTTTATGGGACTTGTCTGAAATAGCTAGTGGAGCTTTTATACACCCTTAGTTTTGGAGTCACGTATATAGATTGATTGTTGGAAAAACAAAACAAATACATATATATGATAAATAAATAATCATACGATTCAATTTGAATTTGCATAAATAAATTATATACATTAGCAATCCCAAAATAAAAAGCAATGTTAAACTATATTTTCAACATAGAAACACAAACTACTATGTTATATCTCTTCTTAACATATGTAGAGTTTGCCATTCGACCCTACAATAAATAGAGTTTAGAGTCATAATCTAAATAGAAAACAAGTGCCCAAGTTTTTTTTTTGGTAACAAGTGCCCAAGTTAGTTATGCCAAGGACGTTATACATCTTTTAGGTAATCGTTAAATAAAATATCTCATTTCTAGGAAATACAAATAGATCTAAGCCGAAAAATTATTATTTTTCGTTTAAAAAAAAAAAAAAAAACACACACACACACAAACACAAACAAACAAACTTTTACTACATCTCGGCACTACCAAAAATGATTGTGCTGGTCTCTTTTAAGTTTTACCACACATAACATACCAAAATAACTAATAATTTAGACTTTGCCACTATCACAAATGATAATCAACCCACTAATGTCAAACTAAGTTAACATACTAAATCTTATAACTAATTAATTCAATTCAACCGCATTCTCAAAATCAATGGATTTGACATTCAATACACAAAATCAATGGATACAACCATTATCACAAATCACAATAACCCATAACAAACTTTGAGTTTCATAAGAGTTTTGTTAGTATAGTGACAAGTGACTGTGGTTATATCTCCTCAAGTTAAAATGTCTATAGTTCAATCCTATAGTATATAAAGTTTATAAGTCTGAATCCAAATAGAAAACAAGTGCCCATGTTATGTGAAGGACGTTATACCTCTTTTAGGTAATATTCTAAAGAAAGGTAGACATCTATAAAAAAAAACTATTGTTTTTCATTGAAAAAAAAAAAAACAAAAATAATCTATTACTGCATATTGGTACTACCACAAAATGATTATGCTTGTAAAGTTGAACACAAACTAAAAAAATCAAATAAACAAATAGTTTAGAGTTTAGTAGTACCCACAAACTAGAGATCAAATAAACAAATAGTGTAGAGTTTAGTAGTACCGATGACACTCAACCCATTAATGTAAAACTAAATTAACATGTTAAATCTTAGAATAAATTACGCCGTCTACATTCTCAAAATCAATGTGGATTTGACTTTCAGTACGAAGCGATTGACACGCTACAATGGGATTTAGACAGGATAAACAAATGCACCTGAACCTGTAAATTTATTAGTAAATAAACGAGTTAACATGTTAATATTTATATTGAATGCGGGCATGCAACTACGGGTGTTAGCCACACGACGATGTGAGAGCCATAAGGAGGAGAATGCTCGCTTAGCCAGAGATATTGCAGCGCGAGATGCGGAGCTTGATGCGCTAAAGAAGGAGTTATCTCGTTACTGTAACAGTGCTTAAACTGTTCCTATTGTGTTTGCATGAAGTAACTTGTTTGAAATCGGAAGAGATAAAAACTCACTTAATAAGTTGGATATGCTAAATGTGTAACCATTCTCATAAAATATTAAACGGTGGTCTACCGTTGTCGCAACTATATCAATGCAACTAAATCACTTGATGAACAAGTGTAATTACATTGCAAAGATTCTCCAGTTGATGATTCTTGTGGAGACCAAAGGACAACCAAAAATGCCTCATTAGTTTGGTTAATCTGAGTATAGCTTAGATTTTGCCACCAATGGTAGACGCTTGATGTAACCTAAGCAATCGCACCCAGACCAAAACGATACATTATCGTTATTGAGTTTGCATTGTTGAACCATGATACTAGGCGTAGGGCCACTGCACCATTCAAGCCGAAACTGAAGTGCAGGATAACCTTCGCCACCCGAGTTTAATAAGTGTAAGAATATAAATTGTTGCATGTTGGAAGAAATTGTTACTGGCTAGTAGAGACATTAATAAATCTGTCAGCAAATAATAATAGATCATATGAACTATATTTCATAAAAATATATGCCCCTAAGTAGGCTTTGACACGTTAGAAAACTTATGGACTAAACACTTAGAACCTCATGGTGTAGTGGGCAACTTATGGACTACACGTTGTTGTTTTTTTTTTTTTTGTTTGTTTGTTTGTTTGTTTGTTTTTTTTTTTTTTTTTTTTGTTTTGTTTTATTTTATTTTGTTTTATTTTATTTTGTTTTTTTTGTGGGCATGAAAAAGAAAAATAAGTGAGTGGCATTTTTATTTTTTTTGTTTATTTTTTAATTTTATTTTGTACGGGCATGAAGAAGAAAAATAAGTGAGTGTCATGAATGTTAATGACCGAATAAGACTTATTATATAATGGGTATGTAAAAGTGATGACTTAATAATATAATATGAGATTTATATTGTAGTAAATTGTGATAAAACACTCAACAAATAAAAGTGAAATACTTATCTGAAGGTAAGATTGTAATCATCATGCTTGAAGATCGTATCTAAGATTTGATTAGATCTGGTTGTGCTTTCCCGTGACACCATATTATAGAAATCTTAAGTTTTGAACTAACTCCATAATTTGTTAGTTGAGCATTAGATCTTCTCTGCATGCCAATGTTTCCTTAGACGACAACATAAACTTTTCCCATCAGTTTTATAAAGCTTCTGACGTTGCTATTTTTGTTTTAATTTCGTAAGTATTGTTGCGCATCACACTCTCGTGATTGTAATTGATTTTTATATTGGATTTTATTTGGTATGATTATGAACGTCTAATTTGCCATATTGGAAGTTTGAACCAAATTGGCCTGGTAGAGAACAAGAACTTCTTGGTCCCACTCCCCACAAGTGGCGCCAAAGAATGTCGGGGCAAAAAGTTAACCCAACATTCCCAATGTAGTGGTGCTTCCGAAAGCTCGAAAGAGATGTGGATTAGGTTTTTTTGAATAAGAGATACTGTACCAACGTTCTGATTGCTTACGTACCCAGTAAAGAATCCGGGATCAAGTCTCTTAAAACGTAGTTTTGGAAGTTGTAGAAGCCTCTGTATATATAGCTATCTCCTGCCTTGGTGACCAAGAAAGTAATTATCGGAGATTGTCTTCCTTGATGAATCATAATATCATTTTATCTAAAATATAATCATTTCCCGAGATTTCATTCTATCTTTGTGCAAGATCTTCAGAATCATCAAGACGGATTGGATCAATGAACTTGGCCACCCGGATGGGTCCTGGATCTGTTGTGACGAATTAGTAGAAGGAATGATCCAAAAGTGTTTATCTAACAGCTACCAAACTATTACTTTATGAACCGAAAATGTGATGTAAGATACTCACATTTACACAAAATCAATGGATCTAACCATCCAAAATAACTCAAAACAAACTTTGAATTTTAGTGGAGTTTAGTTAGTACCAAAAAAAGTGGCCATCACGAAACAAATATTTCTGGTAACGAGCACGTTTGGAACGATGTCTGGTAGATGTATGTTAAATTTGTTGGTAATAATTATCTTTTAACTCGAGTCAAATCTGAGATTAATCAATCACAATTAATTTGTTTGTTTGAAACCCTAATAATTGGTTAAAAATATCCGAATTATTGGTTGAAATTCGAAATCTGAGGTGGAGTGGTAGAGTAGGGCGGCCCATATGAAAAGAACACGCTGTCGGGGAGTTAATTGGCAGGATCGGAAAGATCCGTAGAGACTAGAAAGAGCTGAAGCCTGAAGGGAGCCAAAATAAAATCTTCCGTCTATTTTATTTTTTATTTATTTTTCTTTCTCTTTCAATTTTGTCACCAGTCTCATTCTTCTTCTTCTTCTTCTTCAAAACCTTCCAATGGCAGCAAGCGCGAATCCACCTGGAAACAATCAAGAAAAACAACGGCAGCAATAATTACAATGGCCATAATGGCGTTGTGAATGGTGGCAACAAGTCATCTTCTGAGAATCATCCTCATCCTGCTCCTCCTCCCAGGGCTTTGAAGCACAGTCCAGAACCAGGTCTTTCCTCAAAATGGACTTCTGAAGAGCAGACTATCTTGGACGAAGGCCTTATCAAGTATTCAAATTTCCCACTGTTTTTTAACTACTATCAACTAACAACATTTTTAGCTCTATAATATCATGTTAGTTAATGCTTTTTCTTGCTTATATGCTCTTCTTCTGTGACCCAGTGCTGTTATTCACTGCTCTTCTTATATGCTTTTCCAGATATGCTTCTGAAATACCCATGGCCCGCTATACAATGATTGCAGCGTCCTTGCATGACAAAAACAGTACGCTGATGTCAGCCTTGCGTTGTAGATGGATGACTGTAAGTTCACCTATTTACATAGTTGCTTCTACTTGCAATTGCAGTATTCATTGTTTTAACTATTCAATTTTTGTATGCTGAATAAGTATTTGCGAGTTAAGTGCTCAAAATAATACAAGTATGTCTAAAGGTCTCCTGATTTAAACCATTGATGTACCTGCACAGGCCTCATTTTATTTTGTTTATTTTAAAATTAGTTCTACATATATGCAACTCAGTGGTGCCAAGCTCCGATCTAAGCTACCCCTTATAAAAAATTACTTAAACAAGAATAAATTTACTAACATATTGATTTTCCCCTATGAATTACATTTCTGAGCTTAAGAACCTACTTGAATATAAGACTGATTTTTTCTTGTTTTGTTTTGGCATTATCTTCTAGTCATGAAGATTGCAGTCTCCACACTTAACAATTTCTACATTTATAGGAAACGGATAAAAATTTAAAGAATCTACAACAGCCATTAGCTCTAAAAATCTCTTCCAGCTTTTTATGAAGTTATAAATTTTGGTCTGATCTGATGTTTGCGATAATGATCATTTGGTGGCAAAATAATTTTCCCTCAGCCTTCAACTTTTCTTAAGAAAAAGAAAGGGGGTCATCTCCTCCAAATGATGTGCTTTTAGTAACTTTCAGTTCTACTTTTTGAACACGAGGCTTAGGCCTGCTGTTTTCATGTTTTGGAAGTTGAGGTTTGTGTCTTGTGCTGTGTACGTGCATACTTGATAAAACAACTGGTATCACATTTTGAAGAAAACTAATTGATGAAACTTCAATGACTATTGTATGTGTATTCTTGGTAATGATCTTTTCTTGAAATATATAGTCCCATATCGGGCATGTAAAGACTTTCATCAGAATATAATAGACCCTGGGGCCTCCTTGCATTGTGAATTGGTTATAGTTGGAAGTTTCAAATTTAAGATGGTATCCGAGCATGATATTATATATCACCAATCGCCAAACAACTTACTTGCTCCACATCACCAAATACAATTAGTCCACATGCTTGGTTCAAGTCACGCCACAGGCGAGGGGGATGTTAAGATATATAGTTCAACATTGGGCATGTAAAGCCTTGCATTGCAATATAGCTTGGCTCAAGTCACGCCATGCTTGAACTGGCATATATATATATATATATATATATGATGGAGGCCATTGTATAAATATGGGAGGGATCCATATACAACACTTTTTATACAATGGCCTCCATCTCACCTTACAAATTTACTTACAACTTGATTTTTTGTGGATGTCATCTTCCTACCATAGAGAACATCATTGCAAAAAAATGGCCTCATTTGGAAATTTCTAAAGATGCCAAAAGAGGGTTGCAAAATTTTAAATCCTGACCGTTAAAATAAATCACATTTTCAAATCAAGTTTTGAAAGGGTTAGAGATTTTAGAATGATATGAAATTTTGTGGATATGATCTCTATAGCGTAAGATCATACCCACAAAGTATTAGTCATTAATACAATTTATAAAAGGGGTGTTGTATAAACTGTTGTATATGGATCCCTCCCCATATATATATATCGGGCATGTAAAGCCTTGCATTTGAATATAAAAGATCGCTGGTTCGCCTCCACTTCGATCATTGCCAATTAGTTTGATTGGATGCTCCAACTTGAAGATCTTTTTCTATTTGGTGGAACTTTCCTTCTCCTTTAACTGTTGAGTGATATTGAGGGAGAGATAGCTCTTTGCCTCATGTCTAAGGAGGAAGTCTAGTTATCACCATGTTAACTGTGTATAGTTGTAGAAATTTGTTTCTAGGCAAGAGATTATTAATGAGTGAAGGTGGGCACACCATCCACCCCCTCACCTTTTCTCTTTTCTATTATTTTTCTGTTTTTCCAGTTTTCCTTGTAAATACTCCCATTGTAACATAGTTATGTCATCAATATCAAAGATCCCCAACATTTTCACTTACATATCTATCTTGAAATGTAACTGAATCTCACACAATAAGTATTATGATTTTTTTGTTATTATGCTGATGTCATTATATGGATACTTAAATGCATTTGTCCCTTTTACAGAAGAAGGAGAGCGGTAAGAGAAGGAAAGAAGACATGTCGAGGAAAAGCAAAGATAAAAAGGTAAGCTTTACTGTGATATTTGAGTTTCTGATCTTAACATATAATTGGTGTTTTTATTTTGTATTCCCATTTATATGCCAAACCATCACTTAGTGAATTGATTTTTTTTTATCAGTAAGTTATAGACGGTTATGTATAAGTGCAATTAAGCAATTAAGTGGAAAAGAAAAAGGGTGAGTACTCAATTAAATCTTTGCGCATGTGAACCACATATTCTCAAGGGATTTGTTGTGGGTCGGAACTACAATTTGGAGAAATTGAATTCAGCCGTGATTTCAATGGGTCATGGTTTATGTAAAAGGACTTTGGGGGATATACATAACCTCTTCTTAATATCACACTTGACAGACCATCCTAAAGTATTTCTTTCAATCTGTTTTATTACTTTTTTTTTTACATTTTCTTCATATGTTTTTTCAGTGTCAATACTTGCTCATTTTATTAAATATTTTCTCCTCTTTAACTGCGTAAGTCTTCATCTCTTCCCTTTTAATATTATCTTGCTTTGTTGTCTCCTTTGACACATTCATCATTATTTTGTTTATCTTCCTCCGAAAAAAGAAGCCAACATGATTCAGTCCACTAAGGTCTTGGTTTGGTAATATCCACCAATAAGTATTGTGTGGTTGTCATACATAACAATTTCAAGAATAATCATACATTTTTTTTTTGCTTCTTATGAGTCTTTTGAGTTTAGAGGAAGCTTCTTTGAGTCTTTTGTTGCTAGATGGGACCGTGTTATGTTTTTAGACATGGGGTGATGGTGCATGTCTGGGGTTTTTTGTTTTTTTCTTCTTGTGATTTGTTTCATCGCTTGTAAATATTTATTTTTTGGTTGTTCTCTTGTAATGTAGGCCTTCTCAGCCTACTTTTCTTTTATTAATGGAATATCACTTTTTACCGAGCAAAAAAAAAAAATAATCATACATGCCCAAACAATTTCGGTACTATCACACACAGACAATTAAAAAAAACAAGGAAGGGAAAATAAATAGTCAGAATAACCTTATTTCAAGTGATAGTTTGCAGACTTATTCTTTAATTGTTTCCAAATACTGGGAATGAGATCTCTCTAGATTGAGAGGCGCAACTTGACTGGTTTCTGTATTTAGTGATGATTTTAAGAACATGGGCGTGTCGTTTGGCTTTCCCTAAGGCCCCACAATGTCTTGAGCCACCCCTGAATGCAAGTTACGTGGCTAATTGAAAACTTCATTGCATGCCTAGGTTTCAAAACCAGCTTACCTGTCTGAAAGAGAGGAAAGAAATCGAAGAAAAGTAAAAAAGGAAAAGAATAGTTTCAATCACTTCTATTTGCACAGTTCTTCTATAATTTTCTTTTGTTTTTACTATGCAAAAAAGTGCTCTGACACCCAAAAATTAAGAAGGTTTATGTCGGATTTGTGTCTCAGGAAAGAACTACAGATCCTTCAGTGAAGTCATCAGCTCATTTAGCAATACGCCCAAGTGTTCCTCCATATGCTCCACCAATGATCCCTGTGGACAATGATGATGGCATTTCATATCAAGGTTTGCTTCATGTTTTTGTTTTTTCAAAAGCTCATTGTACAAAACTGAACTTTTATGTTGTGATTGAAAGAAGTTGCTATCCTTGATGACTGTAAGGATTGTGTTAGTTATTGCCATGTCGTTTGGGCACTTAGGTCTTCTTGCTATGCTTCTAACCTGTGTATCTAACCTCTGTATTGTATGCACATATTGGTTCCTGATGAAATTGAATCCTAAATAAATTCTTATAATTAATTGGTTGTTCCTCCCTTGACTGACCTTCAACATGCATTTGATTTGATTTATCTCAAAAAGTCACTTTCATCGTTGATGATGGAACTTGTAGACAATATTATCGTAGGGAATTTTATCTCGTGATAGTTTCCTCTTTGCAATGATGGAGAAATGCTGTAAGGTAGTTTTTAAGTAAAAGTTGTCAACAGAGAAGATAAGTTTATCTTCTTAAACTAGGCTGCAAACGGCCAAACCATCTCAATTGACCTTCCCTCAGTTAATCAATCTGTGAAGCTGCTGCTGCACTATCCTGAAAGCGCTCATTCTTAACTGCATTAGTCCACCCATCCATCTCATCGTCCTCGTCGCTGCTTACGTTATACTTATGAACATGGTTCTCAGTTGCATAACAGTTCGCACTCTGCAGTGTTATTAATAAGTGCTCTTGCTTCGGTCTTATAGAGTAGATACTTTTATTTTTCATTGAAGTTAATTGTTTTCCACTAATAACCTATGAATACTTGTTTGTGAGTTAAAACAAGTAGCTTAGTTGGTAAGGTTTGAGGGAGTTGTTACCACAGAGCACCGACTTGAGTTCAAAAGGCCCTAGTACAGTGTCAGACACAGCATAAAACTGAAACAAATCCAATTGAAGTTTGTTTACATGTGTTCGAAAACAACGCAGGGTACAACTGCAGCTTCAACGTTGCAAATATTTTGGGTAGGGTCTGTCCTTGTTAAATAGATTACATTCCACATGGCGTAAGCCATTTAGAAACAACTGTTGGCCTTAGTTGCAGTGAGTTTGACTATTTAAGTTGATTTAACTCTGCAGTGTTATTAGTAAGTGCTTTGCTTCGGTCTTATAGAATAGATACTTTTATTTTTCATTGAAGTTAATTGTTTTCCACAGATAACCTTTGAATACGTGTTTGTGAGTTAAAACAAGTAGCTTAGTTGGTAAAGTTTGAGGGAGTTGTTACCACAGAGCACCGACTTGAGTTCAAAAGTTGCTAGTACATTAATATTTCTACCTATCAAATTAAGAGACTATATGCAAGGACCTGTGTCTATTCCTATAAAAGTCCTGTATGGGCATCCTTGAGTATTGTTGTGATTTGTTTGGTACTCCTGTGAGGATCTACACATCATTTGGGAAAAATAAGGAGATATGTGCAAAAATTTTACTTGAAGGTTGGCGTGATTGGTTGGAAAAACACCTGGGAGATGGAGATATCCATAACACATAATGCATTGTAGAGAACCTATGAAAAAAAAAATACCTACCCTTACCTTTACTGTAGAAAAATGCATGTATGCTATTCTTCAATCAACTTAGTGTGGGCTGAGTTTACTTCTTATCAGAAGATACTTAAGTGTTTCCATCATTTTTTTGTGACCACAAATATGGTATTGAACTATGTATAGTCCTTGCTTATTCTTGCTATGCGTCATTTAAATTTTTTATTTGGTTTCTTTTCAGCAATAGGTGGCCCTACAGGACATTTGCTCGAGCAAAACGCACAGGTTTTCGAACAAATTTCGGCAAATTTTGCAACTCTACAGGTATCTTCTTACTTTCTTGGTGACATCATTTCTACATAATGACATAACACCATAAACTATTTCATGTATGTTCAGTACCTCATTCGGAAAACCAAAGTAAATTTGAAGCAAACCAAGACATGCCGCAACGCCTGGCCATTATTGACATAATTCTTGGTTATGAAGTATCAACTGTTTGACCAAGTCTCAAAGCCATTACATTAATAATTTGTGTTATATCACGTTACCATTATAGTTGTTACCACCAGCTTTTGGCTATATATGTACATACTTTTATGTTGTCACGGGCTAGGATTCTGAGGATTGGTTTTCTTTTTTCTAGTTTTAACATGGAACATGCATTCTTTTGAAACAAAGGCGGAACATATAATTCTAGACTGTATGAGCTGACAATTTGTCTTCTTGCAGATTCACGATGTTCATAAGAACATCAATCTCTTCTGTCAGACGCGGGATAATATTCTCACAATAATGAACGAAGTGCGTATTTATTTATCTCCTGGCTCTTGTAAGAATTACATTTTGGCAGATGTTTGTTTGCAACATGGGTACACAGTGTCAGACACAGCATAAAACTGAAACAAATCCAATTGATTGTTTACATGTGTTTGAACACACAACGCAGGGTACAACTGCAACTTCACCACTGCAAATATTTTGGGATAGGGTCTGTCCTTGTTTGATAGATTACATTCCACATGATGTAAGCCATTTAGAAACAACTGTTGGCCTTAGTTGCAGTGAGTTAGACTATTTAAGTTGTTTTTAAAAATAAATAAAAAATGCCATTAACTAAAACCCCCTCCCTGCTCTTTCCATTTGAGCCCAATCCTTGTGCAAAGGGTTGAATTATCGTGAGTAAAGTAACTCTCAGCACCCCCATATGTTCTGTATTTAACGTTTAAAGTATTGTTTGACAATATCAGTAAGGGTATTGTTTGACGACAACAGTAAGGGCATTGGTGTTTAGAAAATGGCTTAGTAAGGCATCCGTGTTGAACATTCAAATTCAAATTTATATTCTTAGCGATATTATTCACATAAAGCCTCTCTTTTTTTTTATAGAGAGAGGAACTAGAAAGAATTAGCCTAATTTGAGCAATGTGGGGAGTAAATCCCCATATTCTAAGAAGAGACTATGTAGACTCCCCCTAAGGCTCTTATGCCTATAATGGCTCCGGCTGGGTTCTTTTTGCTTTCTATATGCTGGTTTTCCTGCTGGTGTTTCTGGCAACTGAACTTTTTGCTGGAAAAATACTAAAATAGGTTTTTGACTTTTCTCCAGCAAAGTTAGTTCTGCTCACATCTCTCTTTGCTTTGTCCTTGAATGCTTAATTTTTGTTGTTGTTGCTGCTGTTCAATATCAATCTGGTTATCAATTTGCTTTCTGTTATTGATTTGGTAATGCTGTTAGTGTTCCTCCACAATGAAGCTGCAAGTTACTAGCTTTTGTTATGTACTCCAAGCAGACAATCAGAGTTTGAATGTTCAGCTTCAAGGGGAGTACAGTAAGTGTAGTAGGTAGAAGTTAGGCCGGTGGCGCCAAATAGTGCCAAGTCCTTCTAGTTCATCTATATAAAAGTAAAGAAAGGCTTTATGTAACTTGTGTCTTTAAGAAATATGAATATGTAATTGACATTGAATGTTAAAAACAGTTTTCATCAGTAATGTTTTCTTTAGGAGCCTTTCTAGTTTGGTTTGATCTCTTTTGCTCAGGAAAAAAAAAATTTTTTTCTAAGGTTTCTAGTTTAGTTGAAGTTTGTATTTTACATTGAAATTAACTAAAATCTTCTACTTGTCATATTTTTCTAGTGAAAATACGGTGAAGATTAAAGAAGTTGCTAATGAATCATCTTGAAAAGAAAACTATTGGATCCCGTGTATCTTTAGCTGATATTGAGCTCTGTGTGTGCGGCCCTCAAGGCTGCCTTTTGCCTCATATTCTGGTTAAGACTTGAACTTCTGCCTTAGTCAATAACCAGGATTCTAATTTGATACTTCATTTGAGAATTGAGATCATAGAAGTATATAGAACGTAATCTATAAAATCTGTGTTATCCGAGAGTTTTTTTTTTTCCTCTCTTTTGGTTGCAGGATTGCTCTAGCAGCATAGATCAATAGTATCAATTTTCATGGCCTTGCACTTATTGATGGTCATTATTATTATAGGTTTTACACTGTCTCTTGATTTATGAAATTGCTTGCCCTTTTATTTGAACTTCACAGCTTGAATGACATGCCTGGGATAATGAAGCAGATGCCACCTCTACCAGTTAAGGTGAACGAAGAACTTGCGAACACGATCCTTCCGAGGCCAACCCGCCCGATGCAATCGTGATTGTTATATGTTCATCAGTTGGGGCCTCTTTAACTATTTCGTCAGTTGGATACTCGAGTCCAGTTTTGGAATCCAGGTCTCTGTCTGATTTAAATATTGCCCCAAAATTGTAAATTCTTGTTTTTCTTTATGAATGTGTTGATGGGAAGTTGTGTAGGGATGGGTGAAAAAGGAGAGATGGTTCTGATTTTCATTATTTGGAGTGCTTTTATAGTGAGGATATAATAAGCAGTTAGAACTTAGTTTAAGGTTAATCACAGTAAGGTAACTCGTTGTAATAAGTGCACATACATGTTCCCTTTTCCTGTAGTAATAATAGATAGAAGGAAAAATATGTGACAAATAATAATGGCTATATTTATTTCAGCCACATATGTAGAGTAAACAGAGGAAAGTTTGAGGTGCTCTCTTTTCTGTTTCCTTTCCTAGTCTGGCGTGTAAGCATTTCTTTAGGTGTTGAAGAAGATTTCACATGCTAGGTAGAAATGCAAAACCCGAGCGTAGTTCAAATTTAGAAATGATGAGCATTGCGACTTTGGTATTGTTGCCTGTTGGTTCCGTTGCACCCTCTCCCCCCCCCACTCTGGTTTGGTCTCGTGAAAAATGGCACATGTAGCATGGATAAAATTCATATTCCGACCAATGGAAGCAATTACTTGGGCTTTCGTCCCATTTACTGACCCAATTAATCTATGGTAGAGTTGCAACTTTGGACTATGACTATGGACTATGGTACTCAATAATCAGTTTAAGAGCCTAGATCGGTACAAATAATTGTACCTTTTGCTTCAAATTTAAAAGATCGGTTCTTGAATCCAACTTTTTTCTCAACTAACAAAATCGGAATAAATTTTTAGTCATTTATCGTTACTTATATACAAAACTATCAAAAGGCGTTATGCGAAATTAAACCTTTCCAGCAAAGGAAACACCAGTGCAAGTGATACGTAAGTGATACTAGGAAGTTTTGGATCATGAGAAGAAGGGAATGAGATTCTGTGATTGTGAAAAGTTGTTGTAGTTGAGGTTGTGGGTTTAAGAGGTGTTGTTTATTACTTTAACTGAAGTTGAAGCCATGGTTGCTTGTGAAGAGAGAAATGAATAAGGCTGTGGACTTGACTTGACAAGCTGCTCGAGCTCCATTCTCTCTCTCCTTGATTTGGTCTTCCTCTCCCATTGTTAGTCCTCACACTTACAAAAAACAGAAAAAACAAAAACAAAAAACATGGCTGAAGCAATAGTTTCTGGTGTCATGGACCAGCTGGCCTCAGTCATTCGAAAAGAACTTGAACAGGAAGTGAGGTTAGTGGTTGGCGTTAGAAAAGAATTAATAAAACTTGGCACTAAGCTCACTCAGATCAAAGCGGTGCTTGAAGACGCTTTTCTGAAAATAAGGAAATACATTGATAATGCAGTGAAGGTTTGGTTGGTAGAGCTCAAAGATATAGCGTATGATGCAGATGATGTTTTGGATGAATGGAACACACGAATTCTCATTTCGCTAATGGCCCTCCGCGTTGTCAAGGTGCGGCGATCCTACTTGTTATCTCTGTGTGCTTGCTTTAAACATGTTAGTGTACACCATGACATTGCTCATAGGATTAAATGCATAAGAGAAGGACTAGACGAGATTGCTGTCACCAAGGATCAACTAAGCCTCATTCAGAGTCATAGTCATGAGGAACCTCGACAACTCACTAGCTCTGTTGTGGATGTATCAGTGATATGTGGTCGGGATCTTGACAAACAAATGATACTAAGCAAGCTACTATGTGAGACTAGTCAACAAGAAACTCAGGTCCATATACCTATCTTGTCAATAATTGTTGAACTGGCGGGTTAATAAAACAAGTCTTGCGCAGCTACTGTTTAACGAAGGAACTATCGCGACCACCTTTGAGCTGAAAATATGGGTGTGTGTTTCTCAACCTTTTGATCTTAAAAGGGTTGCCAAGAAATCATTGAACAAACTACTGGAGATAAGCCACCAAATATGGTTGGGTGGGAACCTCTACATCAACTTTTGTGCAACTCATTAAAGGGAAAGCGGTTTTGCTCGTGCTAGATGATGTCCGGACTGAAGATTCCTACCGTTGGGAACTATTGCAACTATCTCTAGACGGTGGTGAGCGAGGAAGCAAAATCATCATTACAACACGTAACGAGGCAGTTGCGATGATGATTGGCTCAACTTATATACACAGGCTTGTACAATTGTCAGATGATGATTGCTGGCACATATTCAGAACGAATAGCTTTTTGGGAAGATCGGAAGAAGAGTGTGAAAGATTGATGGAAATTGGACATGAAATCAAAAAGAAATGCAAAGGTGTTCCACTAGCTGTGAAGACATTAGCAAGTCAAATCTCGATTCAAACGAGCAAAAGAAGATTGGATGGGTGTATTAGAAAGTGACATTTGGGAAACACAAGTGAGAAGTTTTTACCTGCTATTTTGTTAAGCTACCATGCTTTGCCATCAGTTTTGAAACGATGTTTTATGTACTGTGCAATCTTTCCAAAAGACCATAATATACAAAAGGAGGAGCTGGTGAAGCTATGGATGGCTCAAAGGTTTTCTCGGCCTGATGGAGCAAGAGAGAGCTAGAAAGGGTTGGTGAAGAGTATTTTAATGCTTTGTCTATGCGCTCATTCTTCCAAGATTTTAAGAAAGACAAAGACGGAAACAATGTTGAATGCAAGATGCATGATCTCGTACATGACTTTGCCCAGTTCCTCACAAAAACTGATTGCTCTGTTTTGGTGAATAATGACAAAATCAGTAGTCATAAGGTTCGTCATTTGACTGTTGATAATATAAAAATCCCTCCTATTTATGAGGCGGGAAATTACGCACGCTGGTAGCCAGATCATCCCAGTCGGTTCCTTTTGCATTACTATTCCAGGAGTTGATATGTCTTAGAACATTGGACTTGAGTTGTGTATATGGTGGTTTTGAAGTACTTCCCAGCGAAGTGAATAGATTATTACATCTTCGGTACCTTGATTTGTCGAAAACAAGACTGAAGGAATTGCCTGAGACAGTGAGAAGTCTAGTTAATTTGCAAACATTGAAGCTTAACGGTTGTTATAATCTTTGCAAACTGCCGGAAGGAATTGGAGAACTTTCTAACCTAAGACATCTGGAAGTTGAAGACACTTTGAGCCTAAAGTATTATCCGAGAGGAGGCATTGAGAGATTGAGGCAGCTTCGAACACTAAGTAAGTTTGTTGTGAGAGATGGAAGTGAAGGGTCCATGATTGGGGAACTGGAAAATCTCAATTTTCTAAAAGGAAGGCTAACTATTGAGGGGTTAAGGCATGTAAAAAAGTGTGAACGAGGCTAAGCAGGCGGAATTGCAAAAAGAAAAAACATTTCAGAGTTGCAGTTGGTTTCGGACCGTCAGAGGCAAAGAGGCGATACGAAGGATGGAAGGTGTTCTTGAAAATTTGGAACCACATAAAGAAAGCTTGGAACGATTGGTAATAAGATACTATGCTGGATTCACGCTCCCTCGTTGGATGTTGTCAGTTGAAGAATCTGTATTGTCCAATATTGTCGACTTGAAGCTTGACTGGTGTCCAAATTTGAAGGTGTTGCCCGCTCTAGGCAAATTACAATTTCTCGAACGGCTCGATTTAACAGGTCTAAAGGCGGTGAAACATTTGGGTGCGGATCTTTTGAGGGTTGAAAATGGAGCTTCAACGTCGTCATCATCAGTAGTGCTGTTTCCAAAATTGAAATATTTGAACTTGTATGATTTGTCAGAGTGGAAGGAGGAGGAGCATGATGTCCCAACAACTACTATCATTATCATGCCCCGTCTCCATACCCTAAAGATTGGATATTGCCCAAAACTGAAGGTGGAACCGCACTACCTGTTTCCTCCTTGGCTTGAAACTCTGGAATTATGGGGTGATGTAGGTGTTCTTTCAAAATCGTTAATCATGTCCCTCACCCACAACAACAACAACCTCAAGTCTCTTACAATCAAATATTTTCCGCATTCCTCTCTCCCTCAAGGATTAAACCAACTCACGTCACTTCAAGAATTGAATTTTTATATCTGCAAATTCCTTGATTTCAAGCCAGAGGAGTTGAAACCACTCACCACGCTTTGCACGTTGGAAATTGATTTCTGCCTTATCATGAGTATACGTAGCAGGGAGGACTGGAGCATCTTAACCCACATTCCCAACATTGTCATTGATTACATAAATATTACAAGCAATTCCTATTCCTACCCAGGTTTACCAGGTTTGTTTCATGTTTTTTTTTTTAAAAGTTTCTATCCTTGCTAGTATTGCCATGTCATTTGGGTGCTTAGGTCTTCTTGCTATGCTTCTAACATGTGTATATAACCTCTGTATTGTATGCGTATTGTTCCTCCCCCTTGACTGACCTTCAACATGCATTTGATTTGATGATGGAACTTATAGACAATATTATACGTAGGGATTTTTATCTCGTGATAGTTTCCTCTTTGCAACGATGGAGAAATGCTGTAAGGTAGTTTTTAGTAAACGCGTTATCAACAGAGAAAGCAAAGATAAGTTTGTCTTCTTAAACTATGCATAAACGCCAAACAATCTCAATTGACCTTCCTCAGTTAATCATTCTGTGAAGCTGCTGCTGCACTGTCCTGAAAGTGCCCATTCTTAACTGCATTCTTCCACCCATCATCTCATCGTCCTCATCAGTGCTTACATTATACTTATGAACATTGTTCTCAATTGCATAACAGTTAAGCCACTCCGCAGTGTTATTAATAACTGCTCTTGCTTCAGTCTTATAGAGTAGATTGAAGTTAATTGTTTTCCACAAATAACCTATGAATACATGTTTGTGAGTTAAAACAGAGCACTGACTTGAGTTCAAAAGTCGCTAGTACATTAATATTTCTACCTATCAAATGAAGAGACTATATATATGCAAGGACCTGTGTCTATCCCGATAAGAGTCCTGTATGGAAATCCTTGATTATTGTTGTGATTTGTCTGGTACTCCCGTGAGGATCTACCATTGGGAAAAATAAGGAGGTATGTGCAAAACTTTTACTTGAAGGTTGCGTGATTGGTTGGAAGACACCAGGGAGATGGAGATATCCATAAGACATACGTAGTATAGAGAACCTATGAAGAAGGACATACCTACCCTTACTTTATTACTATACAAAGGTGCATGTATGCTATTCTTCAATCAACTGAGCGTGGGCTGAGCTTACTTCTCATCAGAGGATACTTAAGTGTTTCCATCATTTATTTTTTGTGACCATAAATATGGTATTGTTATGCGTTATTTAAAAATTTTATTTAATTTCTTTTCAGCAATAGGTGGCCCTATAGGACATTTGCTTGAGCAAAACGCACAGGTTTTCAAACAAATTTCTGCAAATTTTGCAACTTTACAGGTATCTTCTTACTTTCTTGGTGACATCATTTCTACATGCACAATGACACAACACCATAAACTATATCATGGATGTTCAGTACCTCAGTTGGAAAACCAAAGTAAATTTGAAGCAAACCAAGACATGCCGCAACACCTGGCCATTGTTGACATAATTATTGGTTATAAAGTATAAACTGTTTGACAAAGTCACAAAGCAGTTACATTAATACTTTGTGTTATATCAAAGAACCATTATACATGTTAACATCAGCTTTTGGCTATATATGTACATACTTATATGTTGTCAATGGCTAGGACTCTATGAGAATTGGTCTTCTCTTTTTCTAGTTTTAACATGTAACATGCATTCTTTTGAAACAAAGTGAACATATAATTCTGGATGTATGAGCTGACAATGTGTCTTCTTGCAGATTCACGATGTTCATAAGAACATCAATCTCTTCTGTCAAACGCTGGATAATATTCTCACAATAATGAACATGTACGTTATTGATTTATCTCCTGGGCTCTTGTAAGAATTACCTTTGCCAGTTGTTTGTTTGCAACGTGGGTACACAGTGTCAGACAGCATAAAACTGAAACAAATCCAATTGAAGTGTGTTTTCATGTGTTTGAAACACACAACGCAGGGCACAACTGCAGCAACTGCAAATATTTTTGGGATAGGGACTGTCCTTGTTAAAATAGATTACATTCCACTGCAAATTTATTTTGGGATAGGGACTGTCCTTGTTAAACTATTTATTGACTTTTTTCCCTAATATATCCACTAAGCTACTCCCCCTAAAGATGAAACCATAAGTTGTGTATTTATTTAGAAACAACTGTTTGCCCTTAGTTGCAGTTTCAAATTAGACTTAGTTTATTCACATAAAGCAGTGAGTAAGAGCAATGTGGAAGTAATCGCCCATATTTAAAAGAAAAAAACTATTGATCCCGTATAAATAGTGCTTTCTAGTTCAGATATGAGAGCTGAATCATCTTTAAAAAGTGTCCATTGCATTCACGTGCTCTGTCTTGTCATATTCTGTTTAAGACTTGAACTTCTGCCTTAGCCTATAACCATGATTCTGATTTGATGCTTCGCTTTGAGAATTGAGATCATAGAAGTATATATAGAACATAATCTATAAAATTGTTGTTATTATGAGAGTGTTTTTCTTTCTTTTTCTCTTTTGGTTGTGGGATTGCTCTAGTAGTCTAGATTATAGTATCAATTTTCAGGGCCTTGTACTTATTGATGGTCATTATTATTATAGGTTTTACACTGTCTATTGATTTTTTAAATCACTTATCCTTTTATATGAACTTCACAGCTTGAATGACATGCCTGGGATAATGAAGGAGATGCCACCTCTACCAGTTAAGCTGAATGAAGAACTTGCGAACTCGATCCTTCCGAGGCCAACCCGCCCGATGCGATCTTGATTGTTATGTTCATCGGTTGGGGCTTCTTCAACCATTTCTGTCAGTTGGATACTGGAGTCCAATTTTGGAATCCAGGTCTTTGTCTGATTTAAATATTGCCCCACATTTGTAAATTATTGTTTTTCTTTATGAATGTGTTGATGGGAAGTTGTGTAGGGATGGGTGAAAAAAGGAGAGATGTTTCTGATTTTCATTATTTGGAGTGCTTTTATAGTGGGGATATAATAACCAGTTGGAACTACTCTTTCAGTTGCCAGAAGAAGCTACTGTTGCAGATTTGATACATGAAGGACCATGGAATGAGAGGATTACCGGACTACCAGAAGGAGAACTGAAAAAGAGTATTTTGAGTGTAGAAATTCATAATCATTTAGAGGAAGATAAAATAGTATGGAATGCCACTTCATCATGGCAATATAGCACAAAATCTGCTTACATGGGACTGAAGAACTCAAGAACATTAGAGAGAAGGTGAAATGGTACAAGTTGATATGGGGGAGAATTTGTGTGCCCAAACACTCTATTGCATGGCAGTTGTTTAGTGGCAGCCTATCAACTCAAGATAGGTTGATTAAAAAGAACATTCTAAACCATTCAGAGTGTATCTTTTGCAGGAATGCTAGGGAGAATTCACACCATTTGTTTTTTGATTGCCCATATACAAAGGAGGTGTGGGCGGGAGCAAAGAGAAGAATTGGATTGACTGATACTGTTCTTCAGTCTAATCATGAATGGTACAGGATTTTCAGAATAACTAGGAAGAACACCACTGAATCTGAGGTCATAAGGGCAATGGTTTGTGCTGTGATCTATGCAGTGTGGAATGAAAGAAACTGTCGAAGGTTCAAGAATAGATCTCGCTCAGCTAGTCAGGTTCTAAATGATATTATGAAGAAGATGCAACAAGCCATCAAAGAAGTAGAAACACAGGAGCAGCAAGACAAATCTTAGAGAGGATGGGAATACATGCACAAGTCAGTAACAGGGTGGAAAGCAAGTGCAGTGGAAGAAGCAAATGTTTCCTTAATAATAATATGATAATCTCGATACCTTGTAGCAAATGTCTGTAATCACTAATCACGCAATATCAAACTTTTTGGGTGTTAGTGAAGTGATTCTTCATCTTGGCAATTTGATAAATAAAGAAATTCATCAAAATGAGTTTAAAATAAACAAGATGCCTTTGATTATAAAGAACACAAACGAGATGTCTTTTGTAATAGTTAACAAGTAGTTTCTAGTTTCATCGCTTCACGTACAACTACATCTAATTAAATGAACTCCCAGAGGCTCAGAGCAATCTACAGCAATGACAACATCTTATCAATAACCACTCCAACCTGCATCCATGATGAAGCATAACAAATGATATTAGCTAATAGTGTATCAAACCTTGGTTCTCATTCTTTTTTTGGTGCTCATTCAATATATACATACATACACACCATGATTTTCATAATACTGATAAAACTGAAATTTGGAAGGACAAGTGTTTCTATCAAAGTTCACATGCACGATCAATAATATGTACATCACATTGTAACATTGCTTAATATTTCAGGAAATGGTTGACAACGGGATAATGGAGACTCACAAGTCCTTGATACAGGTGCTTTTTGAGTCCAGTTCGTTTGGGGGGCTTCGGTCGAGCGAAAATGCTGATGGCAACGAATCTTTGGCCAGGATAGGAATAGTTTCAGGAGATGTAGGACATGAGAAAGGTGGAGAAGGAGATGGTGATGAAGAGAAGATGTATAGTTGATGACCTGAACCTACACTAATTGGAAGAGGGGATGGAGGAGTTGGAGGAGAAGAACAAGGAGAGGCAAAGCCCTTCTTCATCATGAATAATAATGTTTTTGACAACGTATGAGCATAATAATCCTTGATGTTTCACTGAGGTAGGTGTAGAAACTACTACCTTATGCTTCATGTAAGGTGAGTTTTGCCGTGAGTGTTTTTGATGTGTAGGTTCACCAAACAGTCAATCTCCCAACAGTCACCACACCTCACCGGACACCCCTACTTGTTAAAACAGAAAGAAAGAATTTTTTTGATGTTTGCATACTAGTAGTAATAAATGCTGATGTGGTGTATCGTGTTGTATGTACACAATGGTTGTGCTGAGGTTTCTTACATTCCCACTCTTGTTGCCTGATACAGATATTTCTCATTCCCTATGGGACAGTAACCAGAATGAACACCTTCCATACATGTTTGTAATGATTGCTTGTTGTTAGTAGCTCCAAAAGAGTACCATTCTCTGTGATGGAACATCTTCACTTGCTATATTCATATGTATCCGGTTTTACTTATGCAGGACAAAGAGGACTAAATGGAAGAGGTTTCACCTGAAAATACACAGTGAGACTCAGGATGTTATGGTTTGTTTTTTCTCCTAAATCTTGGCCATTATAGTGCAAGAAATGCAGGGATGTAAACACTTGCTAAGCTTTGTCCTAATTATTTGGTCTATGGTAGGAGATAGATCTGCTTTTAGTAATGGTGGGGTTGGATCAGTCCTCTGAGGAATGGCTTTCCAATTGCTTTAGTGATGGTGGGATGCAACTCTGCTCGGATGATATGTATGCTTCTTTTCATTTTACTTTCATATTAGACCTTGAATGTTATGTCATTCTTCCAAGTGC
This sequence comes from Coptis chinensis, assembly GCF_015680905.1. NCBI lineage: Eukaryota > Viridiplantae > Streptophyta > Magnoliopsida > Ranunculales > Ranunculaceae > Coptis > Coptis chinensis. Next base: position 9,084,895 of record NC_141462.1, read on the forward strand.
ATATGTGGATGTTTTTTGACACAGTAACAATGATCAAAGATATGAATGAAGATCTTGCTGCATTGAAGATCCTCTAACTAGCTTTTCAGTTCACTGTAAGTTGCTCCCTACTAGGTGGGGACCTAAATGTGCAAAGTATTTTGGTATCTCCTGGCCTTTGAGGTGTTGCTCAGTGGTAATCGAGTTTAGCGGAAATAACGATTTTGGGAGAAGGGGGCTATTGAGACAAAAACCAACTTCGTTAACCAACTCGCTGGTTTCCCACTGTCTGTCCTCATCTTCTTCTTATTTTTTTTTTTTCGCCCAAATATCTTCTCCTTCACCCATCTCCATCTCCCCACACAACTTCTCTCTCGCCGCAGCTCCGCTTCACTCCCCACTGCCACGCAGCATACTAGTTTTTTAATGCATAACCACTGTTTTGATTCTTTTGAAAGATTGGGAAATGTCACAAGGGGCTAAACAATTGTGTTCTACTATTAGGCTGGGCTGGGCTGGGCTTTGCATTTTGATATCAGCCTTAACACTGAAAGCTAAAGAAATTGACTACTCAAATAGTTCCCTCGAGCAGTCGATTACCAATGGCTTGTAGTTCGCTTTGAGACACTTGGAGAAGAAACTGGCATACACAGTAGACAGAGAGAAGTGCAACGTGCATATAGAGAGCTGCTAATTGTATTGCTTAAAGAAAATTGCTAGTGTGCAACTCTTTATTACATAGTATTATGTCAGAGAGCGGAAGAAGAAGCAGCAGCAGAAGAAGAATTGTGAAGCTGTTGTGTCCGTCTGTGCCGAAGCAGTGTAGAAGAAGTAGTGGTGTCGGAAGATGAGAAGGTGGACATGGGGTTCATCTCTTGTTTTTTGGCCTGGACCCTGGGCTTACCGTCAAGCTCAACAGACACTTAATCGGTTCTTCTTCCTCACTTGAAATCCCTGCTCTCCTTCTTCGCCTCCCGAGGTTTCCACAGGCTCCACTCGACAACAATGATCCTATTATAGTCCATGGCAAGTTCTCTACAACCTGAACCAAAGAGTAACTACTACTCGTTTCTTTTCTTATTTATTTAATTTGCTTCTTCTGTTCCACCATCCTCATTGTTTACAAACATATATTTCACCCAACGAATAGCCTGAATGATTTTGTATTGATAAAACCACGCCCCTGAATACAAGTTTTAGCTTATCCCTCATTTGTTCAGCCTCAAGATACATTAGCATCACTATAGTTTAGGTGAATAACGGTAGCATTGACACCCTTATGTCTGTATGTTATTGGGGATTGGGTGAACACTTTATTGGTTGTGTTCTGACTTCTGAGCATAAAAAAGGGAGTCTATATATATGCCTTCTTGTAAGTGTTTGGTGATTTTTGTCAGATAAATTGCTCAAGCACAATATCTTGATCACCGTCTTCCATGTATACGCGGATTCTTATTTTTTGCTTTTGGTATTTTACTTCCATCTTTATTTCGTTCATATTTGCTTGTGGTATATTAGTTCTTTTGTAGCACAACACCATAACTCATTGATGCCAATATTCTGAAACATTCTTAGGTTCCATTTTGTTGGCCTGTTAATGCCTATATGTTGCACTTTTCTACATTTTGTGTCTTAATGAAATTAATTTTAATTTTCCTTACCGATTTATTCCTTTGTTTAGGACGGAGCGTAATGTTTAGACACCTAAAGTGGGATAAGCAGCACAATCGGCAGGATTACCGGCAAAAGATTGAATACAGAACTGAACGTGCCAACTTTTAAGAAAATAAAGATGGAACCTAATGACGAGGTACACTAAAATCAAGCCTATTTTATCTTGGGCTATTTATCTTTTATTTGACCATTCAATAGATGGACTGTGCTTTGGTACCTTTTGACAGCTGTGGTGCCATTTTGAATTGGAAATGTGATAGAAATAGGTTGTGACATCAAATTGAAATTGAATTGTAATTTTACAGGAATCTGTAATCCTTCCAATGGAAAGATGGTGATTGTCGCAAACAAACTGCAGGCAATGGGCCGGTCTTTTAAAGAGAAAGCCTTCTACTAGAAGATAAATAATCCTTTGAAGAAGAGTAGGATAGTTGAAGGCAGCTCAGGTACATTAGTTTGAAACAAGGATTTATATATTGAAACTCAACTATACTTTATGCTTATCAAAACATAGGTTGTTCATTTCAAAGATTGAAAAGTTCCGCTTAAAATTACATGGAGCGCCGCATCACGCTTCAAAGCGAAGCACTCGCCTAAACGCCGAACTCGAGCGACCCCGCCATACCGACCGACCCGCTTAAGTTATCGAACACCTGAGCGCGACCGGCTTCAAAGCGAAATCTCGCCTAAGCTGAAATTTGCCTTCGGATTTCCACAGTTTGTTTCAATTTTGATTTTTCAAGTTTTTGTGTTTTAACTTGTTATATACACTCAAACACGCCAGAAACAAGACGCTATTCATAAAAGCCGGGCAAGGACTCAATCAATCGCCTTTCTTCCACACCTCGCATCTCCGGTTAGAGGTTTCTACTAGTATATCGAGAATTGTTTGGAGTGTTGCATGTTTAGTTAAGTTCACTTATTCTTGCATGAGATTAAGGTCCGGTAGAAGAAAACAACTAACGAATTACACCCAACAACGCCAACAAACAAGTCTATCTAGTTTCCCACCCACTACACCTCTAGCTACTATTTCACACACACCACCCGATATTATGGATGAAGAAAGAGAGACTCCTCTCGACTTTTATAAAGCCTCGAAATAGCCCCCTAAATCTTGTATCGTTCTAGCAAACCCAAATGGGGATTTCCGCATCCCCCAAATATATTTAATTTGTTACCGCTTTTCATGGTTTAGACCATGAAAAACCTTATTAGCATATCGCGTAGGATTGAACAAGTCCTTACAACATTCCACCATCCTACAAATGGTGCGGAACAAATTAAATTGAGGGTATTCCCTTTCACCTTAGTCGATAGGGCGTCTTGGTTAACTGCCTAAGCCTAAATTCGTGGACTCGTGGGCCAAACTTGTTCATTTGTTTATGGAACATTTTTACCCACCCCTAATGACGGATGAAATGCTTTCCAAGATTCACTTCTTTCGGCGTAATCCTCATGAATCATTTTCGAGGCTTGGAATCGTTTCACCGATCTCCTTATAGAGTGTCCACACCATCACCTCTAGCAAAAGACACGTTAGTTCGTGCCTTTTCAAAGGACTTCTACACCACCATAAAGAAGTCCTAGACATAATGAATGGGGGTAGTTTCCTAAGTAAAGGAGCCTCGAGGAATATAAATTTTGGAAGATCGGTAAAGCGTAATAATAATTGGGGGAGGTAGTGACGATTACTCCCGCTCGCTAGTTCTTCTTCAACAGATTAAGGCTACCAAGATATGTTTGAGGTTAAATCAGATCCCGAGCTTTGAAACTCTAATTGAATCCCTCACAAAAAGGTAGAGGCCATTTAAATACAACAAAAGCCTATCCTATCCCCATCATGAATGTAAATTCAAATCCATGTAGTTTACGTTGGAGTCTTGAGCATCTCGACTCCCACGTCCCTATAGCCTATGAACATTCTTGTTCCATTAATAGTGAACCTAACCCCTTGGAGACAAAATCCCAACTTCGGTTGGAGAAATAACCAACAAGTCACACCTACGAGGTACAATAATCAATATGTTAGGCCAACGACGCTTATAACCAAGCTCCACCACAACAAGGGCAAGATCGGGTAATTATAATAATTATAACAACCAAAGCGCCTTACCTCGACAAAGTCAAGCACAAGGTCAATGTAGTTACAATAATTATAATGCTAATAGAGGTATCGTTCCGTAAATAATAACTATCACAATCCGCCCATAAATAATCAACGCGAGATAGTTCCAAATCCACCACTTTCGACTACTACACCCACACAACCGGATCGTCTTGACACCTTCATACAAGTGAGCCAACAACTTTTCCAAACCATGGCTCAATCTAACCAACACATTCTACAATCCGTTAATAATTTAAACCAACAGTTAGCCCAAGAGAAAGCCCAACCAAAAGTGTTTCCGGGCCAAAGCGATACCCAACCCTAGAACGGCAAAAACACGACCTTTGAGCTAAAGCGGTAATACTAGTACGGAACTACAACCGTAGGTGAGCTAAATGCCATCACCACTCCGCTTCGGAAGAGTGGTTGATAACAAAGTAACTATGCCTATAGTTACCCCATCGAGATCCACTACACCGATATCGAACTAGATACCCGAAATAGAAACCCGAAGAACCTACCACCGTAGAGGTACCGGTTAAACCACAACCTAAGAAAACAGAAAGCCAAGGTTACACATCAAGTCGAGCCATACGCTAAATATAGAGTGAAACGACCGTTCCCTCGAAATTAGCCATGCTAACCGGGGATACTAACTTTGAGGAGATTAGAAACGTTTTTCAAAAATCTAACGATAAACCTTCCTTTTCTCGGCTATAAAAAGCTACCTAACCACGCTAAGTTTCTTAAGGAGTTGTGCACTACTAGGCGTAAGACCAACATACCTAAAGATGCCTTTCTAACCGAACAGGTTCCCAACTTTATCCTAAAATAATGGAATTGTTAAGTACAAGGACCCGGTCGCCCCATTTGTCTAATGCACCTTAGAAGATTCTCTCACACGACGACGCCGCTTACTAGACACGGGGGCTAGTGTTAACTTATTCTCCGTTTTATTTGTATAAACAAATAGGTCTAGAGGAGATGCAACCTACTAAAATGACATTGCAATTAGGCGATTACATTAAGTATCCTAAGGGTGTGGTTGAAAACGTCTTTGGTTAAAGTCCAAAATTTTACTACCCACCAAACTTCGTTATCCCTCGACCGCGAAAGTCACTAACTAACGACTCTATACCTATCATTTTAGGGCGTCCCTTCTTGGCTACTGCCAACGAGCTCATAAACTGCCATGGTTCGATGTCCTTGTCTTTTTGGCCATATTTCTGTTGAGGTAAATGTTTTCAAAGCGAGGACACGCGATATCGATTCATCTACAAATGGAGAGGTTAGCATGATCGAGCTTAGCTCAAGATTACTTCAAAAACATGTTTCCGGAGAAACAGATTAACAAATTCCTTTCCTTCCCGAAATTCGACTTTAACAATAACTCCCCGGTAGTAGACCGAAATCGAAGAAGAATTCCTCAAACTTTTGCAGACCGCTTCTTTACCACTTCACAGTCCCCTTTGCCAATAACCATTCATCCCTTGATGCTATGACGTAAGATGAATTTTTCAATCTCTATCCCAAAGATCCTTTTGACCCACCTATTGAGGAATGTCTTGCATATATCAAGATTTCATGATATGGACTTGAGAGCTCTAGGCGAGAATCATTCACCTTCCATCACCAATATTCCCCACCCTCCACCTTTTCAAAGGAACCTCGAGTTTGCACTCGATCCTTTAGTTTTCTCCCTGCTTCATGATTTTTAAATCCACCTAGTAAACAAATACTTCCCAAGGATAAACCACTTGACACCTTTATTTTAAGACTTGAGAGCAGGTCCCCTAACTACACCATGAATGAGTTTTGTGCTAAACCCACATCCTCATTTTTTCCATGCTTTCCTCTAAAACTTATCCCAATCCACCATATTTTCCACAACCATTCACTTTTCCACACTTATTCACTAGGACACCCTCTCGTTCAAAGATGAAACATAAGGTGCATGCTCGGTTATGTTATAGGTCTATCCGACTTCGTTTTCATTCCACTAGGTTGCGTTGTAGGAAATCTTGGTGCTTGATTGTGTTTGAATATCTTTTCTGTGATATTTATTTATGGAACGATCCACAACTATTTCAGTTGTTGATATATGATAAACCCATATTCATACATATGTTTAGATAAGTCTAGGGAATCGACTTTAAAAGACCCAAGTTTTTAAGTACAATACCAACTTTCTGAGAGATAGGCCAAACAAAATTTTCAAACTTAAAAAAGAGTTTTCCAATTTTGTTTGGGGGTGGCATGATTTTGGTATTCATTTCAAATCATGTTGCCACCCTAAGCCCTGTCATGTTTCCAAAGAGAGTTTGTGTTAGTTAGTGCACGCACCGGTTTAATTGTGCTTCATATTATCATATCATCTTTACAATATTTTTGTTACAGTGTGCTGCCAATTTTACCATGTTTCTATGGTAAATTCTTTCCTTATCTCTTTACACTTTGAGGACAAAGCGTTCGATTGTTTGGGGTGGGATAGAAACATTTGCAAAAATTAGACACTTTTAGGATGTAAATTACGACTTTTATTTATAAAATGTTAAAAATTATAAAAATTAGTTAGTTACATAATTTAATTGTGCTATTGAATTGTTTCATGAACCCCTTCTCCCAAATTGTTTGGGGTGGTATAGAAACACGATGTAAATGTTAAGCACATATTAGGTTGTATATTATTATTATTTGTCTTAAAAATAATAAAAATAAAAATAAAAATAAAAATAAAAAGTTTATGCTATACACTTAGGAATATTGGTATTGTTTCTTTCTCTATGCTCTTAATAATCTAGAAGTCTCAATGTAGCTTTTGCATTAGAATAGTTTTAGAAACTTAGGTTAATATGTAGGTAATAATCTTTGCATCTATCTATAAATATATTACATGAGTATCTATGATTGTTTGGCAATAAGTTTAAAATCTAGGCTAGAGTACTTATTTTACAAATCCTGTGAGAATATAGCCTAAAGCCTTATATGAGTGAAACATTTGAGAAATGACACAAGGGAGAAGTATATTCCGAATAGAGAAATCACACGTCCACTTGCTTGATCACTAAACCATATCCTAAGCGAAAATTTAGGCCCTCTTTGGATCGATATAGCCAGAAATTCAAACCTATGAATTATTTTCCGCTAGTCGCCCTACTGAGCCTTTTATTAGCCCTTTCATAAACCACAAATCCTTTACCCTGTTACAAAACAAAACAAAATAAAAAAATTCAACCTACCCAACTTAGATAAGTTTGAGAATAGAATGAAGAAGAAAGAAGAAGAAGAAAGAAGAAGAAAAACCTATGTAAACAAAAATTAGTTAGTTGCTTCAGAAATAAAGAAAAGAAGTTTCCATCCAAAGAAAAGAAAAAGAAAAATAGAAATAAAATAAAAACTCCAAAAAAATAGAATAAAGGAGTCAAAAGCCAAAGAAAAAAAAAAAAAAAAAAAATGGCTAAGGATGGAAACAAAGTGTAGAAGCAAAAGTAAATAACAAGGTTTTCTCTAGTTACATAATATGAAGACTCTTTTATCTCAGACTTGTCCGTTTTGAATATCCATTTTCTTCCTTCTTAAACCATCTCCTAATCCCCTCAAACACCTAATAAAGACCTCTAGCTCAATTAGGAATAGGTTAGTGTGATAGTAAGTTCTTGCAGATGTGTTTGATCAACTTCGGGCTTCCTTTGTGTGTCATTGAGATTGTAAGGTAAAGTATGCCCACCGCATTAATCGGAGTATCAAAACTTGAGTGAAAAATCGAGTGATTTTGTCTTGACTTTTATGTGAGAACCTACTTAAGGACGCTTATTCGAAGTTTGAAACGGACCTGTTATCGCATTTCATAGCATTACTCATTGTATATATGTTTATTAAGTAGATGATTGATTATTATGCATATATTAGCTTAGGTTTCGACATGATTATTCTCAGTATTCATTGCTAGTAAGATGTATAGATAATTGAGACATAAATAAGGAAACAATAGTTTTTTTCTTAGTCGTTGTAGTATAGATGAAGTTTGTGAGTACCTTCACTGGAAAACTCTCACGAGGCTATAACTTCGTCCACTAGGGAATTCCTAGTGGTTTAAGGCCTTGTTGCATATGGTCAATGCAATCGCGACTCAAATAAACGAGTAGATAAAACTCCATTCTTGGTCACTTATTCTAATTTCTCATCTTTGCTTGAGGACAAGCAAAATACTGTTTGGGGTGGTTTGATAAGAGCCCAAAACTGCAGTTTTAACCCCTTAACAATCGTACTTTTAGACCAATTATGTGAATAATAAGTAAGAGTTAATACCGATTCGTGTTTTATGCATTTCGAGGGCTTCAAAGTCCATTATCTTGTGAAAATGTGCCACTTTAGCGAGATAAAGGAGCAAAGGTCAGTTGCTAAGGAGTTCTGTGATTAAAGGCCAATTTTCAAGAAGACAAAGCCTCTGTAAAGCCCGGTCAAAAGATGAAAAGTCAAAGTCCACGTGGGCAGAAACAGTGCACAAAGTCAACAAAACTTCCGAAGACCATATCTTTGGACTCAGACCTCGAAATTGGGCCTACCTTACGTCAAAACGACCGGCTCGGAAAGAGCTTTCCAATGGTCCAAGCCTTGGCCCAATCAGAGGAGCAGAAGTGGACGAAAAGTCTATCAAAGTCAATGGCAGCTGAAGAGGCCTTTCTGGACTGAAAGTATTGGGTTTTGGGCCTGCTTCTCTGGCCCGAAACATGGATCCAAGCCCATGCACGATTTTTGGATCTGAACATATAAAAACCAAAGCTTAGCTTTTTGTTAATGGTAGATAGTTAGACCTAGATTAGAATTAGATTAGTTAGCCTCCATTAATGAGTTTTAAAACTTAGTTTTAGAATTTCATTTCTTGTTTTAGATTAATTTCTTGAATCATTGAATATCATTCATTAGATAAATAAAATAGTTATTATTCTTGTCATTTCAATTTTTGTTATTTCAATCTATTAGATCTAGTTTTAATTATTGTTGGTTACCATTTCTTTAGTGTAATTAGATTTTAATTATTGTTTAATTTAGATTAGTAAATTTCGAATCTTGATATTATGTTTAGTTTAGATTCATATGGAAATGATTGGAATGATTCTCGCTAAACCTCCATTAGAGGGGTTGAGAAGCCTTGATGAAAGCTTGATTTCGATTATCGTAGAAGTTAAGTAATTTCTATTCCACTCTAGAAAACGATTAATTAAGCCATGAGAATGGGTTTAAACGTTCACATGCTAGTTATGAATTGGTAGAAATGTCATGTGTAATTAGGGATTAGGAAGAACCAATTGTTCAGCGTGCGATTCAATTCGGATTCTGATGATTAAATGGATTAGTGAGTTAAGTTGAGTTAAGGTGGAATCAATCCCCCCTAATTCCTTATTATAGAATCAACGTAGTATTTCCGTAGTTGAATCAATTATAGTTTGTATCTTGTGGGTAGTTGCATCGTAGTATAATTCCCCCTCGTAAAACTCTCATTAGACTTAAGACCGATTAGTTAACTATGAAATCATTCCATGCTAGAGAACTAGGAGTGGAACGAATTTGTTACTCCACTCTATTTCGATAGAATTGAGAGTAGAAACTTTGATAAATATAGGCTCATAAGAAAGTTTTAGTTTACTTACGTTTTGAGTTCATCGTTCATTTCGTAGGTAAACTATTCATTTTATGTTTTATCATTTACCATTGCTCTCGTTGTGTTGAAGCAGTTTACTGCCGAAACATAGTATGCCCACAAGACATCCGATAATCGGAGAGACCATACTTTTTTTGATGGATTGATAGTTTTCTCCATAATGGACTTTATCTCTCTGTTGGAGACTTCCACTTGGCCACTCGTTTGTGGGTGATATGGAGTAGCAACTTTGTGAGTAACTCCATATTTCTTCATTAAAAACCCAAAATTTTTATTACAAAAGTGTGTACCTCCATCACTGATGATAGCTTTGGGGACACCAAAATGAGAGAAAATGTTTTCTTTTACAAATTTCATGACAGTCTTATGGTTATTTGAGCGACATGCGAGTGCCTCAATCCATTTGGACACATAGTCTACAACGACTAGAATGTAGAGAAAATCTTGAGAAATAGGGAAGGGTCCCATAAAATCAATGCCCCAAACATCAAAAATTTCCACAATCAAGATAGGATTTAGGGGCATCAAATTGTGTTTTGTAATTCGACCTAGGTGTTGACAACGAATACAGGCTATGCAATGTTCGTGTGCATCGCGAAAAAGGGTAGGCCAGTAAAAACCACATTGTAACACTTTGGCCGTAGTTTTATTTTCACTGAAATGACCTCCGCAAGATTGTTCATGGCAAAAGGATAATACGTCGATGTGCTCCCAGTCGGGAATGCAGCGACGAATGAGTTGGTCGGAACAATACTTAAAGAGGTAGGGGGTCATCCCATAAATAATATTTTACAGTGGATAAGAACTTTTTACGATCAAGACGTGACCAAGAGGAATGGACTTCCGCAGTAACTAGGTAGTTAACTGATAAGAGCCCAAAACTATAGTTTTAACCCATTAACAATAATACTTTTAGACCAAATATGCGAGTAATAAATAAGAGTTAATGCTAATTACGTGCTTTTATGTATTTCAGGCATTGAAAATCAATTATGTGTAGAAATGTGCCACTTTGGCGATATAAAGGAGCAAGGGTTGGTTGCTAAAAAGTTCTGTGATTAAAGGCCAAGATTCAAGGAGAAAAAGCCTTTGTAATGCCCGGTCAGAAGCTGAAAAGTCAGAGTCAACGCGGGTAGAAACAGCACACAAAAGGCAGCAGAACTTTCGAAGACCGTATCTTTGGACTCAGGCCTCGGAATTAGGCGTACCTTATGTCAAATTGACCGGATCGGAAAGAGCTTTCCAATGGTCTTAACCTTGACCCAATCAAAGCAGCAGAAGTAGACAAAAAGCCTATTGAAGTCAAAGCCAGCTAATAAGGGCCCTATGGACTGAAGAAATTGGGCTTTGGGCTAGATTTTTTGGCCCAAAACATGGACCCTCAGCCCATGCACAAAAATGTGGATCTGGTCTCCTCCATTTCCACACATAAGAGTTAGCTCTTAAGTATCAATGAGGTTAGGATAGAAAGTACCCATTAGAGATAATTCTAGATCTAGTTTTGAGATTTATTCAATTAATTAGTTTTCAATTATTGTTTTACATCTAGTTTTTACTTTGCAATAGATTAGTTAGAACAAGTAAATGATTAATTTAGAATCACATTTAGTTTTATAATAAAGTATTCATCTTTAATTCCGATTTAGGTTATTGATTCAATTCTTGTTTAGTTTTAGTATTGTTAAATTCATAAATTAGTTGTCTTCAATTGCTAATTAGTTAATCATAATCTAGTTTTAATTATTTAGTTATCAATTTCATTTCTTAGTTGTTAATTTAGATTTGAATCTATTGATTAGTTAAATTAGTAAAGTTAGAATCTTTATATGATGTCTTGTTTTAATTCAATTGGAAATGATAGTTTGATGAATCAAGGCTAAACCTCCATTAGAGGGGTTTGATGAAACCTTGATGAAAACTTGATTGTGTAGTGTAGAATCATTGTAAGAGTCTATTCCACTCTAGAATGTCGTTGATTTGCCATGAGAATGGGTTGGACTTCCTCACATGCTAGTTATGAATTGGTAGAGATGACATGTATAATTAGGGATTAGAGCGACCAATTCTTACCGTAAGAACGTAAGAATTGGATTACAACAATCTATGCTAGTTTATTAAGTTGGATTCAAGGTGGATTCAATTCCCCCCTAATTCTTATTCTAGATTCAAACCTTAGTATTATGTAGCATTTTGTAGTTGAATCATTATAGTTAGTATCTTATTCTTAGAATTCATATCGTAGTATAGTCCGTTCGTAAAACTCTCATTAACTTTGGTAGGATTGATAGTCGTAGAAAACTTTGAATGCTAAAGAACTAGGAGTGGAACGAATCTTCTATTCTAACTCTACTTCAATAGTATCGAGAGTAGAAATTTTTTATAAGAAATGTTCATATAAAATTATAGTTTTACTTCCGTTTTGAAATTTATCATTTTATTCGGAGTATAACTATTCAATTTTATCGTTTTATCAAATGGCAGCCGCTGCCATCTTAGTTCCCTTTAGTATTGTTTTATTTAGAATTGTTAGTTTTCCAAAGTCCCATAACCTACCCACCCTTGTTTGATTCTCACCGGTTTGTCCGTTTCAAGATCGAAAATTTTCCTCATGAGAATTACACGGGAGCGCGGCCAGCCGGGCAAAAGCTAAATTGGAGCGCCACCAAAATTAAATGCCCGAACTCCACTTTTTAGCTAAAAGCAACCCGCGCCTTGCCAAGGCAAAACACGAGCGCCCCCCGCGCTGAAGCGCCTGGACCTTGAGTTTTTCCCTGAGCGCGACCTGCACCTTGCCAAGGCAAAACACGAAGCCCCAGCGGCCGAAAGCGCTGGACCTTGAGTTTTTCCCCCGGAGCGACCACCCTACCAAGGCTAACCCGAAGCGACCAGCCAAACGCTGGAACTCCAACTTGACCTGAGCGCGACGTGCGCCCTACCTAGGCCTATTCTGAGCGCGACCTGCGCCCTCTGCTGAAATTGCCAAGACGCTATTCATAAGCAAAGCAAGGAGGCATTCAGGTACTATTTTCTTCCACACCTTGCATCTCCTGTTAGAGGTTCATACTAGCATATCAGGATTGTTTGGAGTGTTGTTGTGTTTTGTTAAGATTGGCTCAGCCTTGCATGAGATTAAGGTCAGGCCGAAGAAAAACGCCTAACGTAATCAATCGGCAACGTCAACAAACACGCCTTTCTAGTATACCACTCACTACACCTCTAGCTAATATACCACACACACCACCTAAAATAATGGCTGAAGAAAGAGAGTCTCCTCTCTCTGACTTTTACAAAGCCTTGAACGATAGCCCTAAATCTTGCATCGTTCTATCAGACCCAGTGGGGGATTTCCGAATCGCCCCAAATATATTTAATTTGTTACCCGTTTTTCATAGGTTAGACCATGAAAAACCTTATCAGCACATGCGTAGGATTGACCAAGTTCTTACTACATTCCACCATCTTACGGTTGGTGCTGAACAAATTAAACTAAGAGTATTTCCTTTCACTTTAGCCGATAAGGTGGCGTCTTGGTTAACTGCCCAAGCGCCTAATTCTGTGGACTCGTGGGCTAAACTTGTTCAACTATTTATGGAACATTTTTACCCACCACTGAAGAGCGATGAAATGCTTTCCAAGATTCATTTCTTTCGACAGAATCCTCATGAATCATTTTCAGAGGCTTGGAATCATTTCACCGATCTTCTTATAGAGTGTCCACACCATAACCTTCGCGAAAGACACGCTTAGTTTAGTTCGCTTTTCAAAGGACTTCTACACCACCATAAAGAAGTCTTTGACATAATGAATGGGGGTAGTTTCCTAAGTAAAGGGAGCCTCGAGAGGCTTATAAATTTTTAGAAGATCAAACTAAGTGTAATAATAATAACTGGGGGGTGACAACAATTTCTCCTGTTCCGCTAGTTCTTCTACAACAGCTTAAAGCGCCCGGTATGTTTGAGATGAAACTTCGATCCAAACTTAAAAATTTAATCAATCTCTAACTAAAAAGTAGAGGCTATTTACGTTCAACAAACGCCTATCCCCATCATGAATGTCAACTCCAATCCATGTAATTTATGTTTGAGTCTAGAGCATCCCGACTCCTATTGCCCTCTCGCCTATGAACAACAACAATCACAACAAGATAATGTTTGCTTTCGATTAATAGTTATCCTATTCCTAATGCCTTGTGAGACAACAACATCCCAACTTCAGTTGGAGAAATAATCAACAAGTAACACCTCCAGTGTTTAATAATCAAAATGTTAGGCTAGCAAACAATTATAACCAAGGCCCACCATGACAAGGTCAAGGACAAAGTCAGGATAATTATAATTATAACAACCAAGCTCAACCATTACAAGGACAAGGTCAGGGTAATTATAATAATTATAACAACAATAATTAGGGTTAGTTAGACTTACCCCCCATTACTAGTTGCAATTAGTGTTACCCCCCCGTTTTCAAAAATATTAGTGATACCCCCCCAATTGCAAGATCCAACGGTTACGAGATGATTTTTTTTTTTCAGATGAAGAAATCAGACCGTTGGATCACTCAAATGGGGGGGGGGGGGGTAACACTAATTGCAACTAGTAATGGGGGTAAGTCTAACTAACCCTAATAATTATAATGCTAATAGAGGTATCGTTCTGGCTAATAATAATAACTATCAAAATCCACCAATTAATAATCAACGTGACATAGTTCCTGTCACATAACCAGTAGCAAATACTACTCCACAATCGGATCATTTTAATACCTTTATCCAATCTCAACAACATATTTTACAAGCCATCCAACTTTCCTTACAGCAGTTAGCTCAAGAGAAAGTACAACCTAAATGTGTATTTCCAGGTCAAGCGATAGCTAATCCTAAAACAACAAACACAGCCTTTGAGGTGAATGGTAATACTAGTATAGAAAATGCAAACGTAGGTGAGCTAAATGCCATCACCACTCTCTGTTTAGGGAGAGTGGTTGATAACAAAGTAACTATGTCTATAGTTACCCCACCAGTTGTCCCTACACCGGAGATTGAACTAGATACCGTAATAGAAACTGAAAAGCCTACCCCTGTAGAGGTACCAGTTAAACCACAACCTAAGAAACAGAAAGCAAAGGTTAGACATCTAGTTGATCCATACGCTAAATATAGAGAGAAACCACCGTTTCTCCATAAATTAGCTATGTTAAACAGGGATACAAACTTTGACGAGATTAGGAAAGTTTTTAAAAATCTAACGATAAACTTACCTTTTCTGGATGCAATAAAAAAATTACCTCACCATGCTAAGTTTCTCAAAGAGTTGTGCACTAAAAGGCGTAAGACAAATATTCCTAAAGTCGCCTTTTTAACTGAACAGTTTCCAACTTTAACGGAACACAATGGAATCGTTAAGTACAAGGACCCCGGTCGTCCCAATCGCATAATGCACCTTAGGATTCCCACACGGCGACCGCTTTACTAGACACCTGAAGTGTTAACTTACTCCCGTTATTATCTATACAAACAAATAGGTTTACAAGAGATGCAACCTACTAAAATGACGTTGCAATTAGCGGATCAATCTATTAAGTACCCTGAGGGTGTGGTTGAAAACGTGCTTGTTAAGGTCCAGGATTTCTACTATCCTGCTGATTTTGTTATCCTCGATACAGAAGTCTCTAACGACTTTGTTCCAATCATCTTAGGGCGTCCCTTCTTGGCGACTGCCAACACGCTTATAAACTGCCACGATGGTTCGATGTCCTTGTCTTTTGGCCATCTTTCGGTTGAGGTAAATATTTTTAAAATGATGAAACAGTTATCAGATTCGTCTATAGATGGAGAGGTTAGCATGATCGAGAGCTTAGCTCAATATTACTTTAATAACACGTTTCCAGAAAACCATATGCATAAATTCCTTTCTTTTGGAAGTTCAGAATTTTGTCAATGACTCCTATGTAGAGGAAGTCAACACCATCTTCGAGTTTACACAAATCGCACACCTTCCGGTTGCTCCATATACAGAGTTTGAAGACCTGCTGCCTAAGCAAGTATTCATTACTCAAGATGAGGACCCTCCAGAAGCATTTATCGATATTCCTTCCACCCCGGTGCTTAAACCTCTTCCTCCTGAGTTAAAGTATATTCAACTTGATCCGGATGGTAGTCACCGGGTAATTATATCTTCTCTGTTATCTAAAGAGGAAGAGACACGATTGATCAGGGTGATTAGGGAACATCGTTCTGCGATTGGTTAGTCCCTAACCGATATTAAGATAATTGACCCTAATGTATGCACTCATCGTATCCATTTGGAGGATAACGTAAAGACTTCTCGCGAACCTCAGTGTCGCTTGAACCCTGCCATGAAAGAGGTGGTCAGGGAAGAGGTCTTACGGTTACTCGATGCGGGTATCATATACCCAATCTCTGATAGCGAATGGGTAAGTCCCATTCATGTAGTTCCAAAGAAATCAGGGATTACCATGGTACGTAATGCCAAGGGTGAATATGTTGCCACGCAAGGTCCTATGAAATGGAGGATTTGTATTGATTACAGACGTTTAAATGCTATGACACGAAAGGATCATTTTCCTTTACCCTTTATAGATCAGATGCTTGAACGTCTAGTTGGTCATGCTTTTTATTGCTTTTTGGATGGCTACTCTGGCTATTTCCAATTTATTATTGATATAGATGATCAAAAAAAGACTACCTTCACATGTCCTTCTGGAACATACGCCTATAAATGAATGCCTTTTGGCCTTTGTAATGCTCCTGGTACCTTCCAGAGGTGTATGCTTCATATATTTAGTGACATGGTAGAGCGCTGCATGGAAGTTTTCATGGATGATTTCTCTATCTATGGAGACTCTTTTAGTGATTGCCTATCTAACCTGTCTAAGGTGTTGACACGATGTGAGAAGAAAAATCTGGTTTTAAATTGGGAAAAGTGTCATTTTATGGTTAAGAAAGGAGTAGTGCTAGGTCACATAATATCTAGTGATGACATTGAAGTAGATAAGGCCAAACTAGATAAGATAGCGACTCTACCTATACCATGGACTGTCCGTGATATTAGAGCCTTTCTAGGCCATGCAGGTTTTTATAGGCGCTTTATCAAAGATTTTTCGAAAATAGCTAGGCCGTTAACTAATCTGCTTTTAAAGGATGCCATCTTTGATTTTAATTTTAACTGTAAACAGGCTTTTGAAACTTTAAAAGCCACCTTAACTTCTGCACCCATTATACAGCCTCCCGATTAGTCTAAACATTTCGAACTCATGTGTGATGCTAGTGATTATGCAGTTGGTGCTGTCTTGGGACAGAAACTAAATAATAAATCCACTATTATTTATTATGCTAGTAAAACTCTAAACGATGCTCAAAGGAATTAAACAACTACTGAAAAAGAATTCTTAGCTATCGTTTATGTTTTAGATAAGTTTCGTCCTTATTTGGTTGGTTCTAAGACTCTAGTTTACACGGACTATGCAACCCTTAGGTACCTTCTCGCAAAGAAGGATGCTAAGCAGAGATTAATCCGATGGATTCTTCTCCTACAAGAATTCACATTAGAAATAAAGGACAAAAGAGGGGTCGAAAACGTAGTTGCCGACGACTTATCTAGACTTATAAACGACGATGATAGTGATTCTGAGTCCATACCAGACTCTTTTCCCCGATGAGCATCTCAGTATGCTATTTTTTCTGCACCATGGTATGCTGACATTGTGAATTATTTAGCGTCTGATGTTAGTCCTTATAATTGGTCAAGAAATGAACATAAGAAGTTCTTGGCCAGAGTTAAGCTATACTACTGGGATGAGCCCTACCTTTTTAAGTATATAATGAGGTTCTCTCATTCTGCCATGACAAAGAATGTGGTGGCCATTTTAGTGATATGAAAACAACTGCTAAAATTCTTCAATGTGGGTTTTATTGGCCTACTCTCTTTAAAGATGCCCAAGTGCATTGCAAGACGTGCATTCGTTGCCAACAACTTGGGCTTAATCCACTGTCGTAATATGATGCCATTAAATCCAATCATGGTGGTAGAAATTTTTGACGTATGGGGCATTGATTTCATGGGTCCCTTTCCAATTTCCCACGGTTTCATTTATATTCTAGTTGCCGTGGACTACGTGTCTAAATGGATAGATGTCATGGCTTGCCGTAGCAATGACCATAAAACAGTTGTGTTTTTTTGTTAAAGAGTATATTTTCTGTCGATTTGGCATTCCCAAAGCCATCATTAGTGATGGTGGAACATATTTTTGCAACGGAGTTGTTGCATCTCTCGTGAAAAAGTATGGAGTTACACATAAAGTAGCAACTCCATATCATTCACAAACTAGCGGACAAGTAGAAGTTTCTAATAGGGAAATCAAAAAGATATTAGAAACAACTGTAAATCTTGATAGGAAAGACTGGTCAAAGCGTCTATCTGATGCCTTATGGGCATATAGGACTACTTTCAAAATTCCTATAGGTATGTCTCCCTTTAGACTTGTATTTGGGAAACCTTGTCATTTTCCCATTGAATTGGAGCACAGCGCTATGTGGGCTATAAAAAGCCTTAACTTCAATTTTGATGAGGCGGGTGTCAAGCGCAAGTTGCAATTGAATGAGCTTGAAGAAATCCGTAGCGATTCTTATGATCTCGCGAAGGATTATAAAGCTAACATGAAACATGTTCATGATTAACAAATCTTGCGCAAAGAGTTTGTAGTAGGTCAAAAGGTCTTACTTTACAACTCTCGTCTACATATTTTTCCAGGGAAATTAAAAACCCGTTGGTCTGGTCCTTTTTTGGTTACTGAAGTCACCCCTCACGGGGCAAGTACCTTGGTAAATCCCAAGGACAACAGTATCTTTCAAGTCAATGGCCAACGGTTGAAACATTTCCACGAGCTTTTGTCCCCTGATGTAGAGGAAGTCCTTTTACAGGACCCTATCTATGTGGACTAACCTTTTCGTTGGTGTACTTCCTTTTATTTCCATATATTGGTAAGTGCACCATTCAGGTAACCGGGCCCTCCCTATGGAGTGTGTGGCTGTAAGTACCGGATCCTAAGTCCACGTTAAACATAATTCACGTTTTCCACTCTTGCATGTTTTCTCGAATTTTGAGTCATGTTCCTCTATGGTGTGAATTATGCAATTATTTTTTTCTTGTTTTTCTTATATTAAATATTTTTCATAAAAAAAAAAATTGTTAAAATCACAAACATAGTAATTTAGGAAGTCTCGGAAATCTAACTTTAAAATACCCACTTTTAAAACAAATTTTCTAAACTCTGTGTCTAAAATTTGTTTGGGGGTGGGGTGTTCGTTTCCATCCTGGATTGTTCAACTTTCCAGTTGTGTTGTCTAGGCCGTTTAATTGTATTTTGATTTAGGTTGACATTATCTATGAAATTAGAGTTTATTTGTTCACATAACTTATATCATGCACGCACTTCGAGGTGTTTTTCATCTTCTTATATGTCATCCACGGTCAGAATATAGTGTTTTATGATTGGAAATTCTCTCCTGATCATTTCTATATCTCATTCACAAAAATTAGACCGGTAACGAAGTGCCAATTTTAGTTTGAAGTTGCGCTAAAAATCGAATTTTTTTGGGATCAAATTAGGCTTGGGCCCAAGCCCACAGTATAACCCAAGAACGCATCGCGTTCTTCTTCTTCATCTTCCCACTTCCGCCATTAACACCTTCAAACCCTAACATAAAAAATAAAATTAAAAAGAAACCTCAATACACC
Source organism: Coptis chinensis (assembly GCF_015680905.1). NCBI lineage: Eukaryota > Viridiplantae > Streptophyta > Magnoliopsida > Ranunculales > Ranunculaceae > Coptis > Coptis chinensis. The sequence continues at coordinate 9,104,075 of NC_141462.1, forward strand.
CATGCCCACAATACAATTCCAACTTCAAATCTTCTCCAAAACATTCCTCCACCAATCCCAACAATTTCCACAACCGAAAACTACCCAAAACTCAAAGAATTTGGAACTGCCGCGCCACCACCGCACCACCACCATTGTTTTGTTAATGACGGAGTCTCAAACTCTATCCCCACATTCCATTTAAACCCCCAAATCGTTCTAAAATATCAATGGCTCAAAGACGTCGGATTTTGCCGGAGCACGCATTTACTGCCGACCACTTCGCGCCGTTTTACAGTGATGAGATGGTTAGGAGAGATTGGAGTGGCTTGTGGTACTCGACAGACGATTTTTACCACGAAGATTTGGTTTGACAGTTTTATAGGACGAGGGAGTTGGATTGGAATAGAATTTTTGTTAAGGTGGCTGGGAGGAGGAGAGAAGTATCTCGATGCCACATTACAGGATTCCCAATTTACTGGGGTCGAGCCTTTGATGAACGTGACTGTTTCGGAAGGGAACTACAATGCGAGCTCGCATTGTGTTCGCCAGTCGTCTCTTAGAACCAACCAGCTGGCTGTAGCTCAGTGGATTAGTAGGAATGTCATAGGGAAGGAGAAAGTCAGCGACATCGGTCTGAACTGCCTTCACGTTTTATGGATACTCCAGGAGCAGAAGTATAAATTATGTATTTTGTAGTTTTTGAGTAACATGATTAGGGGAGTTGGGAAGAGTATTGCACCTCTCCCTGTTTTGATAACGAAGATCATGATGACCTTGAGAGCGACTCCGACGTCTGATAGGATTTGCCTGAAAGAGCACCGAAATCCTCATATTTATACGGAGTGTATCCAAAAAGTTTGGAGGTTGCCTGAAGAGAGGGTAGTTGAAGAGGATGACTCGGAGGATGAGGAGGACACGACATGTTTTGATGCCGATGCCTTGGAGAGGTGTAGGTCAGATGCAGAACGCATGACTGTGATTCATCGTGGCATGCATTCTCTCAATACTATTTGCGAAGACCTCCGGACTCGGCAGGCTACCATGCATCATAACTTCGAGTCTCGTGCCCAGCGCAAGGATGAGTGGTGGGAATAAACGAGGGCCGAGATGGAAGCTCAGTGCAAGTTCTAAGACAATATGCTTGCATGCTTTCCACCCCAGGGGGTGCTTCTTCTGAGGAGCAGTCTGTGAGGCATGAGCGTCGTCGCTGCAGGATGGATGGCTCTGGCCCATCAGGAGCTCAGGAGCCATCACCTTCCCATGTGCCTTCCACTACCAGTAGCGAGTGGTTTAGGAATATTATGAGTTGATATTGTTTTGTATTTGCTTTTTATTTAGTTTGGATGTTAATTTATGAATTCCGTAGTTAAATTTGAAATTGGTTGTTAAATGTTGTTTGAATTTCAATTTTAATATAATATGGTTCTTTTCAAATTGTGTATTGTTTTTATCGTTAATCCCACTTCCTGAATTGTTTGGGGGTGGTATTATTTACTCTAGCATGATTTGTGATATGATCCTCCAGTTAGAATTTGTGTTGGAGTGAGGGTTGAGAATATTGCCGATATGGGCATGGCTATGAATAGATATTGTGGTAGGATGAAATCTCGATAAGTTAGGCAGTTTCTGTCCTAAATTCAATCTAAAAGATATTAGGGTTGTTTTAGAATCAAGAATATGAGTTGTTTTCGTTTTCGGTTTTGAAATTTTTTTTGTTTCCGGCAATTGCCTTAAAGCTTTTTAGCAACTTCCCGATTTGTTTTAGCAACTTAAAACCTATAAAAACTTCATTCATTCTACACTCACAACCCACACTACACCTCACTTCCATCTCTCACCTTTCACTCCCACGTTTCCCATTTTTCTTTTCCATTTTAGTAACTTCGGTTGCTTCGAGCCTTCACACCCGCGCTGAGCGCTACTCGCCAAACTCTAGGCAATCGGCCCATAATTTCATCGAGCTAACCCAGCCTACCAAGCCAGCTAAAGCTGCGACTGCTCCACACAACACCGAATTCCAGTTTTCATCCTGAGCGCGACCCGCGCCTATCCCAGGCAAAAAGTGAGTGCGCCCTGCGTCCAAGTGCCTAGAACTTGAAAATCACCAAGGCGCACCCCGTGCCCTACCCAGGCATAGGTTGAGCGCACCCCGCGCCCAGAACCCCGTGGGCAAGAAAAATTCCAATTTTTTGTGGGTTGTTCCAGGATCGTTGTAGCTGTTCTAGAGAGTAGTTTTGTGATGACTTCTCCTATAGTAATACCGGAGCAGTCTTTCGAACACTTGTTGGGGAGCGAGACTTATGGACATTGGTTCCGCGAAAGGATCATGCGGTTGGATTGAGGCATCTTCCGGTAAGTGAAGGCGACTTCGTATTCACCTAAGCTTACTGAATTTTTACAATAATGTTAAGTTCTATTGTAACCCGGGATGGAGAACAAGAATTCTCCGTCACGGTTGATAACACACCACTAGAATTCAATAAGTATGTGGTAGCATTAGTTTTTTGGAATACCAATACCGATCCTATTCACACGTGGGGATATATGACCGATAATGCATACCTCTATGACTATACATATTTCCATGAGTATTATGAGGGAGGGTATTTCAGATAATGGACCAAGGCGTTACAACATATAGCCCTTGGTAGCCTGTCCCTAAATGTAGGCACCACTATGTTATTCATCCTGATGAATATTTTAGGGGATTGGCAGTTTACCTCTGCAAATAGTACCGTTAGTGACGTTTTCCTTACTTTAGCTGAGGGAGATCGCCGATATGACATTCCCCAAGTATTAGTGGCTAGTCTTAAGAGAGCCCAAAGCATGCGGCATAAGTATCTTCTTATGCCTGTTTTAGTTTGCCACATCATGCTCAGTTGTCTACCTGAATTTTGTACCCAGTTCACGGATTGGAAAAGGGTTGAAGTTATGAGACCCACCAATTGGGTGGTTCGCTCATTTCGAGTAATGACTTGGTCGGGATGGCAAGTGCAACCTCATTTGGTTGCTCCTTACACCCCATCAGACATAGTAACACTAGACAGGTTAGCACAAGTTGACGACACACGGCGGCAGGATTGGCAAGTTATCATGGCATGGCAGGATGTGAAAGAACCTCCTCTCTTTGGAGAGGAAAATGAGGATGAGGATTAAACGGGAGTTAGGCTAGTTTTTAGTTTCAGTTAGTGTCTGCTTATGTCCCAAGCAATTTATTTCTCATTAACCCCATAACGGGTGGAACTCATATAGAGTTACGTAAGTTTTTATTTTCTATATTAGTATGTTTAACCTTGTTTTGCAGATGTTCCAGAATTTCACGCGTTTCCATGGTATTTCTCTACCTTATTTATTTAAATACTTTGAGGACAAAACATGCTTCTTGTTTGGGGGCATATAGAAACCGCGTGTAATTAAGGCATCTGTTAGGATATAGATATGTACAATATGCACTTGTTTTCTAGTTAAAAAAATCAATTTTTTTAACTAGAAAACAAGTGCATATTGTACATATCTATATCCTAACAGATGCCTTAATTATAGGGGGGGGGGCATAGAAACACGTGTAATTAAGGCATCTGTTAGGATATATATATGTACAATATGCACTTGTTTTCTAGTTAAAAAAATCAATTTTTTTTAAAAATATTAATAAAAGGTTTATGCTGTACACTTAGGAATATTGGTATTGTTTTCCTTTTCTAGGCCCTTGATAATCTAGAAATCTCACGTAGTTTTTGCATTAGAATAGTTTTTAGAAACTTAGGCTAATATATAGGTAATAATCATTGCATCTATCTATAAATATGTTACATGAGTATCTATGATTGTTGGCAGTAAGTTTCTGAAATCTATGCTAGAGTACTTATTCTACAAATCCTGTGAGAATATAACCTAAAGCCTTATATGAGTGAACATTTGAGAAATGACACAAGGGAGAAGTAAAATATGGATAGAGAAATCACACGTCCACTTGCTTGATTACTATACCATATCCTAAGCGAGAATTTAGGTCCTCTTTGGATCGATATAGCAATTTTAAGGTCCTATGCACTTTTTTCTAGTTAAAAATCGATTTTTTATAGCAAGTATATTGTAGTGGAAACATAGAAACACGTAATTAAGGCATCTGTTAGGATATAGATATGTACAATATGCACTTGTTTTCTAGTTAAAAAAATCAATTTTTTTAAAAAATATTAATAAAAGGTTTATGCTGTACACTTAGGAATATTGGTGTTGTTTTCCTTTTCTAGGCCCTTGATAATCTAGAAATCTCACGTAGCTTTTGCATTAGAATAGTTTTTAGAAACTTAGGCTAATATATAGGTAATAATCCTTGCATCTATCTATAAATATGTTACATGAGTATCTATGATTGTTGGCAGTAAGTTTCTGAAATCTAGGCTAGAGTACTTATTCTATAAATCCTGTGAGAATATAGCCTAAAGCCTTATATGAGTGAACATTTGAGAAATGACACAAGGGAGAAGTAAAATATGGATAGAGAAATCACACGTCCACTTGCTTGATTACTATACCATATCCTAAGCGAGAATTTAGGTCCTCTTTGGATCGATATAGCTAGAAATTTAAACCTATGAATTATTTTCCGCTAGTCGCCCCTCTGAGCTTTTCTTTAGTCTTTCATATACCACAAATCCTTTACCCTATTACAAAACAAAACAAAATAAAAAAAATTAACCTACCCAATTCTTTGAATAAGTCTGAGAATAGAGATAAAGAATAGAAAAGAGAAGAACATTTGAAATCAAGAATTTGTTAGTCGCTTCAGATGAGAAAAGTAAGTTTCTATCCAAATAAAAAAAAAGAAAAAAAAAAAGAAAAAGTTAGAACTCTAAAAATAGAATCAAGGAGTCAAAAGCCAAAGAAAAAGAAAAACAAAATGGCTAAGGATAGAAACAAAGTGTAGAAGCAAAAGTAAAGAACAAGAGTTTCTCTAGTTGCATAATATGAAGCCTCTATTATCTCAGACTTGTCCTTTTTGAATATCAATTTTCTTCCTTCTTAAACCATCTCCTAATCCCCGCAACACCTAATAAAGACCTCTAGCTCAATTAGGAATATGTTAGTGTGATAGTAAGTGGCAGATGTGTTTGATCGACTCCGGCTTCCTTGTGTGTCATTGAGTTTGTAAGGTAAAGTGTGCCCACCGCATTACATCGGAGTAAAACTTGAACTTGAGAAAAAATCGAGTGGTTTTGTCTTGACATTTATGTGAGGACCTACTTAAGGATGCTATTCCGAGTTTTCAGAAACGGACGTGCTAGTTCAGCTCATAGTATTACTCACTGTATATATGTTTATTCGTAGATGATTGATTATTATGTATATATTAGCTTAGGTTTCGACTTGATTATTTTGTATTCATTGCTAGTGTGATATATAGATAATTGAGACATAGATAAGGAAACAATAGTTTTATTTCTGAGTCGTTGTAGTATAGATGAAGTTTGTGAGTATCTTCACTGGAAAACTTTCACGAGGCTATAACTCGTCCACTAGGGAATTCCTCGTGGTTTAAGGCCTTATTGCATATAGTCAATGCAATCGCACTCGGCGAAACGAGATTAGTTAGAACTCCATTTTTAGTCACTTATGCTAATTTCTCATATTTGCTTGAGGACAAGCAAAATGCTATTTGGGGGTGGTTTGATAAGAGCCCAAAACTGTAGTTTTAACCCCTTAACAATAATACTTTTAGACCAATTATGCGAGTAATAAATAAGAGTTAATGCTAATTACGTGCTTTTATGTATTTCAGGCATTGAAGTCAATTATGTGCAGAAATGTGCCACTTTGGCGATATAAAGGAGCAAGGGTTGGTTGCTAAGATGTTCTGTGATTAAAGGCCAAGATTCAAGGAGAAAAAGCCTTTGTAAAGCCCAGCCAGAAGCTAAAAAGTCAGAGTCAACGCGGGCAGAAACAACACACAAAAGTCAGCAGAACTTCTGAAGACCGTATCTTTGGACTCAGGCCTCGGAATTAGGCATACCTTATGTCAAAACGACCGGCTAGGAAAGAGATTTCCAATGGTCCAAACCTTGACCCAATCAGAAGAGCAGAAGTGAACAAAAAGCCTATTGAAATCAAAGCCAGATGAAAAGGGCCCTGTGGACTGAAGAAATTAGGCTTTGGGCTCGATTTTCCAGCCCAAAACATGGTCCCTCAGCCCATGCACGAAAATGTGGATCTGGTCTCCTCCATTTCCACACACAAGACTTAGCTCTTAAGTATCAATAATGTTAGGATAAAAAGTAGCCATTAGAGATAATTCTAGATCTAGTTTTGAGATTTATTCAATTAATTAGTTTTCAATTATTGTTTTACATCTAGTTTTTACTTTACAATATATTAGTTAGAACAAGTAAATGATTAATTTAGAATCACATTTAGTTTTATAATAAAGTATTCATCTTTAATTCCGATTGAGGTTATTGATTCAATTCTTGTTTAGTTTTAGTATTGTTAAATTCATAAATTAGTTGTCTTCAATTGCTAATTAGTTAATCATAATCTAGTTTTAATTATTTAGTTATCAATTTCATTTCTTAGTTGTTAATTTAGATTTGAATCTATTGATTAGTTAAATTAGTAAAGTTAGAATCTTTATATGATGTGTAGTTTTAATTCAATTGGAAATGATAGTTTGATGAATCAAGGCTAAACCTCCATTATAGGTTTGATGAAACATTGATGAAAACTTGATTGTGTAGTGTAGAATCGTTGTAAGAGTCTATTCCACTATAGAAGGTCGTTGATTCGCCATGAGAATGGGTTGGACTTCTTCACATGCTAGTTATGAATTGGTAGAGATGCCATGTATAATTAGGGATTAGAACGACCAATTCTTACTGTAAGAATGTAAGAATTGGATTACAACAATCTATGCTAGTTTATTAAGTTGGATTCAATTCCCCCCTAATTCTTATTTTAGATTCAAACCTTAGTATTCCATAGCATTTCGTAGTTGAATCATTATAATTAGTATCTTGTTCTTAGAATTCACATCGTAGTATAATCCCCTCGTAAAACTCTCATTGACTTTGGTAAGATTGATAGTCGTAGAAAACGTTGAATGCTAAAGAACTAGGAGTGGAACGAATATTCTATTCCAACTCTACTTCAATAGTATCGAGAGTAGTAATCTTTGATAAATAGTATTCGTATAAAGTTATAGTTTTACTTGCGTTTTGAGACTTCATCGTTTATTCGTAAGTAGAGTTATATTCAATTTTATCATTTTATCAAAAATCATGTCTGTTTGTGTTTCCTAGAACACGTTTAACCTGAGCATGAGACCCTTCGACTCTATTGGTCGTTGTACTCCCAAAGTGAATGTGTTGATCTGTCCAACAACATACAAATCGATCCTTGTAAAGCAACCAAGTCTCTCGCAAATAACTAACAAAATTGGAGTACTCAGCCCTATAGTGTTTTTTCAAAGCAGCAATTCTACGGTTGAAGATATCCTCAGTCCTCGATTTTACTACAGTGTTCCACGAGAACTGGCCTTTATCTACAAGTTCTGTGGTGGGAAAAAAATCATTGCATTTCTAAAGGACGCACATAGAGATATGCCATCTATAGAGATGCTTGTGCGCGTCAGGAAACACAATATCAGCAACACTCATCAAGGCCAAGTCCCTGTCAGACACGATCACAGATGGCCTTTCTTCACCCAACAAGCCGTTAAACTGACGCAAAACCCACTCATAGTCTATCGCTGTTTCGGACTGAAGCAACACTTAACCGACTGTGAAAGACTTCCAGGTTGAAGTCACCCCCACAAACTGTACAAAAGGCCACCGATACTTATTGGTTTTGTAGGTGGCGTCTATGATGAAAACTTTTGGAAAAGTTCGAGCCATTTTAACACCGTCCCGGATGGGCCCATAACAATCCCGTTATCTCATCCGTATTCGTATCCTCTCTCACCTCCTCGAAATAATGGTTTTCTGCTAACAACTCATGCAATCTCTGCATTTGCGAGCGATCGTTCATATCTAATGTCCTCACCTTGTGCCTGGCATTGTAGACTTGACATATGCTAGATAGGTTATTAGGAAACCTATGTCTGATGGACTTCAAAATTTCTTTAGGCTTAACTCCATTTTGAGTCATCTCTAACAAGAACTCGAATTGTGGAACGGTAAGTCGAGTAGCAAATGCATGTCCTTCAAGGGTCTTCGCCAATGGATGGTTGTGAACACCATTAAAAACGACAATTTTCCAACTATCGACAGTGCCGCGTTGGAAAATACATCTTAACTTAAATGGACATCAACGTTTCTTGGTTCCCGTATTTCTCTTATTAGCCTTCTCTACCTTTTTATGTGAACAATACACGCTAAACTCTCGCCAAGCTAAATCCAAATTTGGTACTTTCGGTTCCGGTTAGCATTCTCGACTTCCCCATTACCACAACCACATTACATTGTTTTCCCCGAAAGCGTTGCCCAACCAATTACGTCATTACGTGTATGAAATACCTAAAGATATGAAAGAAAACAACAATCAATAAACTAATATAATTTTATTTAGAAAATAAAAACAAGTGAAAACAATGCCTACTATGTACATCTTTCGTAGTAAATATTTCTGTTGTATCCATTGAAAGCGGTTGAACATCATCCACGTCATTCGAGTTTCCAGAGTTCTCGAAACACACCGAAGGATCCTAAATGAAGAATAGTTGTTAATTGATGTATTATGGACCCCGTAAAGACATAGCCACACTATTTGGCTTAAGTACCAAATGCCACAAACACACCGTTTACCACTGTTTGTGTTTTTCTATGTTCAAATCCTAAAACGACATGGCCACACCGTTTGGAATAAGTCCCAAATGATGTGGACACACCGGTAAAGAGGCCAAAAAACATAATTCTGTTTTTCCAAGTTCAAATCCCAAACGACTTGAATTGACACCGGTCAAGAGGCCAAAAAACAGAATTTCATATTTTTTCAAAGTTCAAATCCCAAATGACATGGCTACACCGTTAGGACTAAGTCCCAAACGGTGTGGCCAAGTCATTTGGGACTTAGTCCAAATGGTGTGACCACACCGGTAAGTTTTTTTTTGTAAGTCCAAATCCCAAACGACATGGCCACATCGTTTTGGACTTAGTCCAGACGGTGTGACCAGACCGTTTGGTGTATTATCTGACGACCTAGCCGTGTCGTTTAAACCCTCGGTGTTCGAATTTTCTCTTTCAGTCCTATATATCACTGTACACATGCATAATTACTACATGGATAATTACTACATGCATAATTACTACATACATAATTACGTTTAATTTATATTTACCTTATTCTTATTAAATGCATCATCATCAATTCTTCTATTTTCTTCATTTTGAACGTGTTCTACATTTTCTTCTTGAATGGGGTCACTTGGAACTTGTTCAGAATCAGAAGTTCAGAACTATTATATGGGCTAACACAGTAGTTCTGAATTGTCTTCGTGTGGAGTGACACACAACCTAATACAGTTAGTCAGTTACTGGCGCCTCTTCATTATCATGACTAAATGATTTATTTAAGTACTTTAGATATTCGAAAAACTATGACATGAATCAAAATTAGACACCAGATTACACTTGAGATATGATATGAGAAAGGGTTATCGACTAATTTTCTCATCAATTCTCCTCCAAGAAACAGATGCATTCCTGACATTTGGTTTTGAAAAAGCAGATGATAAACTGAAATCATATTTGAATAGTACACCCCACCGGGCACCAGAGCATAGTTCTCACTGCTCAGGATGAGCTACTGGATTCTGTCCCATACCATCTCATATGCGATGAAATGTTGCTATTGGTCTCAGTACTTTCTGTATTTGTTGTTGAACCTTCTATGCTGCTTAGGATGAAATTTATGTTTACATCTGGGGAGAACAAATGTGAAAATGGATTAGAAGGTTCCATAGCGTCTCTGTCTCCCTCAAGAATCTGCACCACTTCGCTCATGGACGGTCTGTCTGTATGAACGCGTTGAACACAGCATAGTGCAAGCTTATACAGCTTCTTTGCCTGCTCCCTATCCTTTCCCAGAAAGCCACATTGTGCCAAAAATTCGTCTAGCTCCCCTTTCTCAAACTTCTCCCAAACTAGTCTCGGCAACCATTCTTGGTCCTCATTCAAGCTGGGATCCAAGTTCCTCCTGCTCCCCACAATTTCGAACAACATCATACCGTAGCTATAAACATCACATTTACAAGTAACAACCGAACTTCGATCCCATAACTCTGGGGCAGCATAACCAGGTGTCCCTCTAAATCTATTCACAGGGACATTTGATCTGCCCCTATCATAAAGCTTAGCTAACCCAAAATCAGCAATCTTAGGACAAAAATTTGAATCGAGAAGAATGTTACCAGGCTTTATATCATAATGGATTATCGTTTCATGGCATTCATCGTGCAAATAAGAGAGTCCCTTAGCCGTTCCGATTGCGATACCATGCAACCTCTCCCAATCCATTATCTGGTTTTTGCCAAACAAAATTTTGTCCAGCGAACCATTTTCCATGTATTCATATACAACGGCTTTCATGTTCGTATCAAAACAGTACCCATACAGTTGAACTAAGTTTCTGTGGTGCGTTGTATATATTGTGCCCACTTCAGCCATGAACTGGGCTTTCACCTCGTTGTTAGAATTGAATATTTTTAGTACCTTAACAGCAATCATTTTGCTGTTTGTTGGTAGTTTTCCTTTGAAGACTTCTCCGAAACCCCCAGATCCTAACCTTGAAGAGAAGTTTGAGGTAAAACTCTTTAACTGAGCATGCGTAAATCGAATTGGGTTCCTTCTTTCCATTTCATTGAAAAACGTCTCCATAGAATTTCTGTTGAACTTTTGAAAGTCCTCGGCGGCATCCGAATGTAAAGCATCTAGTTCCATAACATGTTTTAGAAACGTGGACACTTTGCAGCTGAGATTCATAGTCTCTTCTAAGTTATAGCATCGTTTGAAAATACTTCTATCAATATGTCGATTATACTCTTGTGATAGTATAACCATCTCATCACGTTTTTTTGCCACCGCATAATACCACCGAACCACTGTTTTTGCCTGCTTCGACTTCGATTTCATACATGCATCGTCTATCATCAAATCACTGCTTAAAGCCGTCATTTCATCCATCTTAGTAGTCAACGCATTCCAGTTTTTTCGAAGATTTGAAACTGCGATCACCCCGTCCCGAAAACCCATTAAGAAGCTAAATGCTTATAATTAAAGGCCCCCTGATATTTGGTGACAACCGAAACTAAACCGGTAGATCGAGATGCTAAAGTTTGTGAGCAACCGCTAAAAAAATATCTCTTTCTTGACTTTTTGCATTATTGATCCGTGTAATTTTAGGATAGTATGGTGGTCGACATCAAAATTATTAATCCGTGTGGTACTGTGCACGTTTTTTCCTTTGTGAATTCTGTTTATTATTGACTAATTTAGTTTGTTGTTTGGATTTAACTGGTGTTAGTTGGACGATGGCCGCCTTAAACGAACCCGTACAACAAGAATTGTTTCTCTGCACTCGATTTGTTTAATTCAGTTGATCGTTAAGTGGTTGACCCAAGACTCCAAGTACTGACCAAAGAATAAATGTATCTCGATTTGTTTCTCTGCACTCGATTTTGTTTTTGCTGAAGGCCAAAGATTGGATGCATTGGATCTTGTCTAAATGTATCTTTTAGAGCACCTGATCACATCCACAAGATTAATAAATGCAACGCAATCCACAAGAATAAAAATGCAATGCACAAAAAAAAAATGGAGGTTTTCTGGAGTCTGGGTATTAAGGTGGACATATCTCAGGCCTATGATACTCTCAGCTGGGAGTTCTTGTACGAGGTGCTTGCCCCATTTGGTTTTGATGGTAGGTGGATATCATGGGTGCACGTGCTACTCAAGACTGCCAAAATCAGTGCTAGTGAATGGAGGTCTTTGTGGTTTCATGGGTGTGGGTAGGGGGGTATTGGTAGGGGCCTCAGGCAAGGAGACCCATTGTCCCCTTTAAGTAGGAGCATCAACTACTTAAGGTACTTAAGGGACATGAGGATGATTAAGGGGCCATTTGTTTTTTTCTTGTTAGGCTTTTGAAGTATAAGACCTTTAAAATAGTGTTAAAGTCGATAAAGTATAAAAGTCCTCTTATAAGATGTGGACTATTTACTCCTTTTTTTCTTTTTTTTTTAAAATAAGAACTTTATCACTTTTTTTATTTTAACACTACTTTTTAAATATAGAGAGCTATTGATTAAAATGTCTTAAAAGACCTCGAGGTCTTATACCTCTTATAAGATAAGATGGCCTGATTTTTGGACATTTTTTTTTTTTTTTTTTTTTGCCTCTTATAAGAGGCATTCTATAAAATGTTAAAAAGAGGCTTCAATTCTATAAGTACCACAATTAGATCTACTTCAATTCTATAAGTCTTATAACTTAAAAAATGACTCAAACACCCCCGGCCCATATACCCCTAGTCTCATTTATCTCTTCTTCCATTTTCATTATCTTATTTTCCAAATAACTCCATTACCCTAACCACCACCACCACTACCGCCACTGCCACCACCACTATCACCACCACCACTACCATCGAACTATTAAGACTATCACCACCACCACTGTGCTATTAAAACGACCACCACCACCACTACCACCGTACTATTAAGACCAATATCATTACCTCTACTATCACCACCACCGTACTATTAAAACTATCACCACCACCACCACCGTGCTATTAAGACATCCACCACTTCTACTACCACCACCATCACCATGCTATTAAAACCAATATCATCACCTCCACTACCACTACCACCGCCAATTAAGGTAGTTTCCTAAAATTGATATTCTAATTATCAAAATTGATTTGAAACCGAAAATCAAACTATACGTTTATTTCAAATTAATATATTCAAATTAAATGTGATGTAAAGTAGGGTTATATTTGTCAAATAACCATCTATAAGATGTCATGTATTTGTTTTTTCTATTTTTACAATTGCTTGTAAGAGGAACTTAAAATTAAAAACAAACCACTTTATAAGACCATCTTATAACACATGGTCTTATAAGACCCTCTTATAACTTAACCCAAAAAAACAAATAGCCCCTAAGCCTTTGTGTAATGCTAATGGGACCCATAGCCTTTCTCATTTACTTTTTGCCGATGATATTTTTCTCTTCATGAATGGTGATGTTGGAAATAAGGTTGGATAGATGCCCACCAAGATAAGGATAAACCACTGAGTATAGGACTCTATCCTATCTGATATTAGATGAGTATAGGACTCTATCCTATCAGATATTAGATGAGTATATGACTCTATCCTATCGATATTAGATGAGTATAGGACTCATCCTATCGATATTAGATGAGTATATGACTCTATCCTATCGATATTAGATGAGTATAGGACTCTATCCTATCCAATATTGAGGAGGTGGGAACCTCTATAAATAGACCCCCCACCTCTCACATATTAATCATCCAAACAACAAGAAAAGCTCTCTTTCCTTTAATGGCGACCTCCAACATTTTCTAAAGTAGAAGCCCGGTAATTTGTGGAGATTCCATAGGTGGTATCCTCCCTAGCCATTGTCGGTTCTTGGTTCTTGGTTCGTGAAAAAGGTTGCTTCCGTTAAGTGGTTGGAACTTGACTCCAAAGAAAGTTAAGAAGAAGAAGATCTTGAGTGTGCCAAGAATATCTTCTCCTGTAGATCAAAGCTTGGAACTTCAAATTGAAAGCTGTGACCAAGGTACGATCTTCTGTTTCCGCTACGCTATTTTATGCATGTGGTATAACGTAATTGTATATATCGTAGGAATCATGCATGAGATATCGATAGAATCCTACAGGTGACATTAATGATATTGTGTGTGTGTCAAATCTTCTCGATGCATACCAACAAGCACCTGGCCAGATCATTAACAAACAGAAGAGTAAGCTTTTCTTTGGTGGTATGCATGTCAATCAAAGAAATGAGATATTTTATCAGCTGGATATACAAGAAGGTGCTCTCCCCGAGAAATACCTTGGGCATCCCTCTAGTGCAAGGAAAGGTAAAAGCAGGGGTGATTAGTGGACTGGTTGATAAAATCAAGAGCAGAATTATTGCTTGGAGAGGGAAACTTTTGTCCTTTCATGAAAGAGCAACTCTGATTAAATCTGTCCTCTCGAGTATCCCAATCTACAACATGAGCATTTACAAATGGCCACCGAATATCATCAAACAAGCTGAGACTATAATGAGAAACTTCCTATGGATTGGAAATCTATCAACGAGCAGGGCTGTCACTATTTCTTGGGAAAGAGTGTGTAAACCTTTTGAAGAAGGAGGACTGGGGATAAGAAGACTAAAAGAAATCAACATGTCTTTGCTTATGAAAACTGCATGGCACATTCTCACAGCTGATGACGACTTTGCAAAGCATATGAGAAGTAAATATTTCACTAGAGATGGTGAGATGATTACTTACTATGTCAAGTCCTCTATATGGTCTGGTATTAAATGAGCTATGAAGGAGTTGCTTCCTAAATGCCAGTGGATTGTGGGCAATGGTAATAAGGTGGATATTTAGAGAGATGGGTGGTTAAACAGTGTATCATTGAAGCAAGCTCTAAATATCTCTGTTATGGAATTAAAAGGTTGTAGAGCCAAAGTTTCAGACCTCATTGTAAATGGAAATTGGGAGATCCCATAAATCATACAAGAGGTGATTGAGCTTGCTGGTTTCAGTGTTGCTTCCCTAGCCAGTCCTAATGAAAATGAAGAGGACCATTTGGTATGGATTCCTGATCTAGGGGGTGAATTCTCAGTGAAGTCGGCCTTTGAAGAAATTCGAGTTAAGAGTAACAACAAAAGTTGGCATTCTTATGTCTAGAATTCTCATGTTCCAGTAAAGACGGCTACCACTGCTTGGAAATTGATCATGAATGTTGCTTCAGTTGATGTTAATGTCCAGAAAAAAGGAGTCCACTTAGCATCCAGATGCTATGTATGTCAGAAGAATGAAGAAAGCCTTGGTCATTTATTGTGGCATTGTGAGCATGCTCAAAGAATTTGGAAATGGATGATTGATACTTTTGGGTTTCGAGTTCAATGCGCCTCTTTTGTTGAAACTATTGATGCTACTAAGTCGTGGAGTCCTATGATTAAACAACTCTGGGATATCGCGGTTTCTACCACTATGGTGACACTTTGGCATCATCGTAATAGGATTTATCATGAGGATAAGACCGTAAACTTCAGCCTGTGTTCTGGGAAGATAAGAAAAATGATTAGGGCCGCGTCTATGTTGATCACTGGTCACTCATTTCAGAAAATGGCAGATATGAATATAATGAGAGCTTGGAATATGCTGGTATTTCTACCAAAAGCTCCTCGTATTAGGCCATGTTGGTGGACACCGCCGGCAGAAAGCACAATTAAGGTCAACTGTGATGGATCGACTGTTGGGAATCCCGGACCAGCTGGGATTGGGTCAACATTTAGAGATGATTCATGTGAGTTTCTTTTGGTTATGTGGAAGAAAATAGGAGTTAATACTAATTATCTAGCCGAGTGTTTAGCCATAGTTGAGAGTGTGGAGATTGCAGTACAAAGAAACTGGAAGAATGTGTGGGTTGAATAAAATTCAGTGGCAGCGGTTTCTGCTTTTGGGTCAGGCAAGCTTCCATGGCAACTCAAGACTAGGTGGAGCAAATGTATTTCTGAAATGCATCAGTTCATGATATCCTCAACTTGGAGAGAGGCAAACTTTTCGGCAGATCAGGCGGCAAAAAAGGCTACAACGATGACTTCTGAAGTCCTGTATGTGTATCACGGCAAGCCATCATGGTTATATAAATGGGAGGCTGTGTCTAGTACCTACTTTAGGTTTGATTAAGAGGGATATGTGCTTGATGAGATGCGCTTGGAGGCCTACCTAGTAGGGTTGCAACAACACCTCATTAAAGTACATTACCCAGTTTTTCATTTTTTTTTTCCTTTTACACTTTTCTTATTGTAATTCCTCCTCCCCTTTTTCCCATACTTAATATAATTCTTAGCTCACTTAGCAAAAAAAAAAAAGATCACATCCATGTATGAGCCGAGCAATACTAGTTAATATAACTGAATCTCAAACAATTATATATAATGAATTGCTATGTTCTTTCAAATGAATGTGAGGAACAAACACATGTTATACATTGAAGTGGTGCCTATGTTCATTCAATATTGAAACTCTATAAAGAGAACCTCTGTAACAAGGAAATAAGTCGTGGTCTCATTATCTCTCTCCCTTTCCCTCCAGTGTTTCGTTTCGAATGTAGGTTTCATTAGAGTGCTTTGAGAATTCTTCAGTATTGCTAACTGCATAATTCTATGGTTTGTTGTATCTTCGAGGTAATTTGCCTAGACCCGATAACAAACACTTGTAGTGGGGGCAAATAACACCTTAAGGATAGTGTTATCTGCATGCCTCAAACCGTTGTCAAATTTATGATCATTCTCCCTGTTCCCATATCATTCTCTGTTGATATTCTCATTACTCTTAAGGTGTTATTCCAATGGGGAATAAATCAAACATGACTGCTTTCAAAGTTATGAACCAAGACTTTGTTAAGTTGGACAAATTCGACGGAACTAACTTCAACCGTTGGAAGGACAAGATTATGTTCTTGCTTACTGTCCTGAATATTTCCTATGTGCTGGATCTGAAATTGAAGCCATTTCCAGAACCAAGCGAAGCAGATATCGTGAAAATTACTGCAGACCAAAAGAAACGTGAGGAAGATGAACTAGTTTGCCGAGGACACATTTTGAATACACTTTCATATTGTTTATATGATCGATACGCTTCTATGCAACCTCCAGTGGAAATATCCAAGGCTTTGGAATACAAGTACAAGATAGAAAAATCGGGTACAGATAAATTTCTTATATTCAAGTATTTCGAATTTTCTATGACCGATAACTTGTCTGTTCTTGACCAAGTTCACGAGTTGCAAATCCTTGTCACAAAGCTCCGAGAACTTAAAATAGTTCTTCCTGAATCCGTCCAGGTTGGGGCTATTATCGCAAAATTGCCTCGAGGGTGGAATGATGTAAGGAATAGACTTCTGCACAAGGCAGAAGACTTCTCTTTGGAGGAAATACAGAAGTACTTGCGAATTGAAGAAGAAACTTTTGCACATATTCAAGTATATATATCAGGCTGGCTACATCGACATATAAAAATGATATCCAGAATTGACATATGTAATCCAAAAGCAGACTTGCACATTATTCTAAGGGCTGATTTTTTGTAGATATTACCTCCCTACCATAGTATCTCCACAAAAAATTAGCTCAATTGGATGTGTCTAGTCTTGTAAAAAGAGAGTTAAAATTCTAAAACATCAGATAAATTTTGGTCTTAAAGACATATGTATTGGTGATTTTATGAGATAGATTGTTTTATGTACTGAAGGACCACATAATGAGAACTTTAGAACTATTATATGAGCTAACACAATAGCACAATAGTTCTGAACTATTGTCGATCGTCATGTGGAGTGACACACAACCTAACCAGTGCTGCTACACTAAATGTGTATCATCTGCCACATCACTATGTTGAATGAATGTGCCAATTTCCAGTGTTAGTGTAGAATTATTGAAACATAACACAGTTAGTCAATTACTGGTGCCTCTTTATTGTCATGACTAAATGATTTAAGTACTTAAGATATGATAATCGAAAAACTATGACATGAAATCAAAATTAGACACCAAATTAAACTTGAGATATGATATGAGGCAAGGGTTATTGACTAATTTCCTCAATTCTCCGCCAAGAAACAGATGCATTCATGACAATTTGTTTTGAAAAAGCAGATGATAAACTGAAACCATATTTGAGTAGTATGTACACCCCACCAGGCAACAGAGTATAGTTCTCACTTCTCACTCCTCAGGATGACAGGATGAGCTACTGGATTCTGTCCCATACCATCTCATATGGGGTGAAATGCTGGCTATTGGCCTGTTTACTTCCTCCATTATTTGTTGTTGAACCTTCTATGCTGCTAAGGATGAAATTTATGTTTACAACTGGGGAGAACAAATGTGGAAATGGATTAGGAGGTTCCATAGCGTCTCTGTCTCCCTCAAGAATCTTCACCACTTCGCTCATGGATGGTCTGTCTGTAGGAACGTGTTGAATACAGCATAGTGCAAGCTTACACATCTTCTTTGCCTCCTCCCCATCCCTTTCCAGAAGGCCATACTGTGCCAAAAATTCGTCTAGTTCCCCTTTCTCAAACTTTTCCCAGACTAGTCTCGGCAACCATTCTTGGCTCTCACTCGATGTGGCGTCCAGGTTCCTCCTCCTTCCCACAAGTTCAAACAACATCATACCGTAGCTATAAACATCACATTTACAAGTAACAACTGAACTTTGACCCCATAACTCTGGGGCAGCATAACCAGGTGTCCCTCTAAATTCATTCACAGAGACATTTGATCTGCCCCTATCATAAAGCTTAGCTAACCCAAAATCAGCAATCTTAGGACAAAAATTTGAATCCAGAAGAATGTTACCAGGCTTTATATCATAATGAATTATCGTTTGATCACAGTCATCGTGCAAATAAGCAAGTCCCTTTGCCGTTCCGATTGCGATACTCTGCAACCTCTCCCAATCCATTATATGTTTTTTGTCAAACAATATTTTGTCCAGCGATCCATTTCCCATGTATTCATATACAACGGCTTTCACATTAGTATCAACACAGAACCCATACAGTTTAACTAAGTTTCTGTGGTGTGTTGTACATATTGTGCCCACTTCAGCAATGAACTGCGCTTCATTAAAATTGTAGTTTAGTACCTTAACAGCAATCAGTTCGCTATCTGGAAGTTGCCCTTGGAAGACTTCTCCGAAACCCCCAGATCCTAAACGTAAAAAGAAATTTGAGGTAAATCTCTTTAGTTGAGTATGCGAAAATCGAATTGAGTTCTTTCTTTCCATTTCACTGAAAAAAATCTCCATAGGATCTCTGTTGGCCTTCCGAAAGTGCTCGACGACACGGGTATGTAGCCTATTGCGTAGTTCTATCACATGTTTTAGAAACGTGGACACTTTGCAGCTGAGATTCATAGTCTCTTCATAGTTATAGCATCGTTTGAAAATACTCCTATCAATATGTTGATCATACTCTTGTGATAGTATAACCATCTCATCACGTTTGATTCCCACCACCTTCAACCAATAAAGCACTTCATCTGTGCGCTTCGATCCATTATATTTAACCTTTATCTCCACTCTTTCGCTTAACTCCTTCAGTTCCTCCATCTTAGCAGTCAAGGCACTCCAGTTTTTTCGAAGTTTTCCAACTGCGACCGCCCTGTTCCGAAAATCCATTAAGAAGCTAAGCCTTGTAAATTTGTAATTAAAGGCCCTGATATTTGTTGACAGTTTAAACTAAACTTTGAGAGCAGCTTATAGTTTGTGAAAATGTGAGAAAGAGGATGAGGATTAGATGGAGCTTTTCTTCGACTTGGGTCAGTTTATTGCAAATTTGTCTTTCCTTGACTTCTCGCCATCATGGAAATATATTGCGGAAAGAAAAGGAAAATAAGATTAGTCCACCACTCCACCTTATCCCTTCCCGTGATATATATGTATTTGGGTGTAATTTCAGGATAGTTTAGAACTTCCGCAATATGCATGAAATTTCTATGATCAGCATCGAAATTATTCAACTGGGTGTTGGTGTTAAAATCAGGGGGGGTATTATATTCCTCGAGTAACGCACCACCACTGGGAGACAAGACAACAATTTATTAGTTGACTTAAACGTAAACAAGATACTAAAACCCAGGACGACGTACATCAATATCAATATCAAAATCCTTAGGAAAATCTAACGGTGTAGAACCTAGGACGACGTACATCAATATGAAAAGATCTACTCATCTACGGCTATATATAAAACCCAGCCCCTGGAAACTTCAAAATCCCTAAAATTTCTGCAAAATCTAAATAAAAATCCAAACAGTTTTCTTTCTCTCAATGGAGTCACTTCACTTGAACAAACTCATCTTACTTTTGGCAGCTTTTGTTTTAATCATACCATCGATCCATGCCACGAATGTCAAATACTGTGAGTATCTTTTTTCATTATCTAATAATTATTGTAGATTTGCGGTTTAATATTTTGTGAATAATAATAATAAATTGCAGGTAAGAAAATTAGCTATCCGGTTAAGGTATCAGGAGTTGAGATATCACCGAATCCAATTACAAGGGGCAAACCAGCTACTTTCAATATCTCTGCTTCTACAGGTGACATATATTATTTTCCTTTTAATTTATGGTGTCACAAATCTTATTATTATGTTTTGTTTTAATCAGATGACAACCTCACTGGAGGGAAAGTGGAGATAGATGTCAAGTACTTCGGCTGGCATGTGCATTCTGAGAACCATGATCTATGCGAGGAAACTCCCTGCCCTGTTGCACCTGGCGACTTTGTGCTCTCTCACTCCCAAGTTTTGCCTGGAATCACCCCTCCAGTAAGTCATCCATCCTACTTAGATATTCCATACTTGTCCACTACCCATATAGTTGCATTTCACTGTTTGCTCAGTGTTGAACTTAGATATTAGATTCTTAGTTGAGAATTTTACATTTTTGAGTAAAAAAGAAAATGAATCTTGCATCTCAGCCCCTTTCAACTAGGGTCCTGTGTATTGGGCACTCATCAAATTGGATTGGGCAACCCCTATATATATATATATATATATATATATATATATATATATATATATATATATATTACAAGTTTGTCATCAAAACCCAGGCCCAACAACTAATCCAACCGGTCTCGCCATAACGAAACCCTCGGGTCGTTTGAGTGTACACTCAAACGGTCTCGCCATGTTGTTTGAGTATATACTCAAACAGTTTATCCATATTATTTGAGTGTACACTCAAACGATCTCGCCATGTAGTTTGAATGTGCACTCAAACAATCTCACCATGTAGTTTGAGCGTACACTCAAACAACCTCATCACCATATAGTTTGAGTGTACACTCAAGTGGTCTGTGCGTGTTGTTTGAGACAAAACTTTTGATTTTTAGCTAGACGATATGTTGGGGTCGTTTGGGCAGTCTCTAAGACAACATGGCGAGGACAACATGGTGGGGTCGTTTAGGGACTCTCTTGGGTGATATGGCTGGGTCGTTTGGATTTAAAAAATTCGTTTTGTTTGTCACAATGTTCATTTTAAAAATCAACTTCCACTTAATCAATCCAAACTCGAACTCAAACTCGAAACGATTTCATTATGCTTGGACAAACTCAAACTCAAATTTAATTAACCCAATCTTTCACCCAAACTTCAAAAAAATATCAAGTTTAATCAACCCAATCTTCCACCCTAATCAAGTTTAATCAACCCAATCTTCTACCAAATCAAATTTAATCAACCTAATCAAGTTTAATCAACTCAACCAAGTTTGAGTATATACTCAAACGGGACACGATTCGAATTGGGTGAAATCGCCAACTTCAATTCCCATTGTTGATTCACAACTCAACACTTGAGTATGAACACGACAGAAAACTCGAAGTTTTTTTTTTTTTTTTTTTGGGTTCAGTCTCGCGAGAGAGATGATACCGGCTAAAAAGGTTTGAAAAAAATGGTAGCCGGTATGCGTTGAGGTGTGCGGGGGGGGGAGGAGGGTGTATTGGGCTATTGTTGTTGGACTTAGTTGTCGGGCTTGGGCCAGAGGCTGTCCAATGCAATTTGATGAGTGCCCAATTAAATCACCTTCAACTACTGTCAACCGGTTATAATTGTTATGACCTTTTACATTTGTATGTCTATTGGTATTGGCACTTTTAACAGTTGTTCTAGTCTTCTACACATATAAGCTATTTAGTGTTTAATGTCTCTGACAATCCATGGCATATACAGGGATCATACACACTGACAATGAAGATTCTCGGAGGAAATGGTGGTGAGCTGACGTGCATTAACTTTGACTTCAGCATTGGGTGGTATGCGGAGGATGAGGCTGTGGCAGATAGTTGAATGCTCATACTGCCTAGTCTGATGTGTAAATTTCTTTGGTTTCTATCTCGAGTCTGCTCAACTTATAACACCCTGCTTGGACCCCCACCTTATGTATATTTCTATCTCTGACTTATGTGACTGCCGAAATACCAAAGCAGTGTTATAGTGATGTACCAGGTGGTTATGGTTTTATAATATGAAGTCTGGAATCTCATGTTAGGTACTCAGTGTCTTGTTATAAAAACTGTTTCCTTGAAATCACATGTTACTGTTTCATGGAAATGCTAGGGTAAGGTGTATTCGGAGGATCAAAATCATCAAAGTATACTGGTTCTGATTTTTTATTTATTGGTGCCACAATTTTTTGTATGTTGTGACCAAGGTGAAGTGACCCCCAAAATAGCTATATAACAAGGACACACCATATTTTTTATATTTCAAAAATAATCCGTGGCGGATATGTGTCTCATTTCAGCCGTCTCATACTCTTCTTGTCCGTGGTGGATATAAACAATGTAGCTTAACAAAATAGGAAGGCCAAAATTTTGGATATGGTCATGAGGTTTTTCCAACTCCAATTGAAAACCCGGGACATTCCTTTTCTTCTTCGTCTGAGTTGAAAAAGGAAAAGAGACGCTAAGCGAATCAAAAGAACAATAACGAAAGACCTTGGAAGGATGTGCTGTATATGAATTGAAGGTTGTGATTCCCAAATAGAAAGAATGTCAAGAATTTCGTGCTCCATCCAATGGAAATGGTGAATAATTTACTCATCCCCAGTGCCTTCGATTGGTTTACACATCGCGTTTGTGAGTTTGGTGTGTTTTATACTTGTCCTTTGTGATCTTTGTGATGTATGTGGGCTGGAATTTCTCGCAAGAAAACCCTTCTCACTTTACTCTGTTTTAGGGGCTGACATTATAAATAAAAACAAGGATGAGCACTCTGAAAGGAATAAACAAATTTATGCTGCGCGCTGATGTACTTCGGTATTTGGACGCCAATGTTTGCAACTTTTTCGATTCACGTCCATAGCACTGAACCATTAAATTGGTGAGAAGCTTGAATTCAAAGAAAATGATAGGTGTGGATCAAGTAGCCTAGGAAAATATTGGGGAAAGAGGCACATGCCATTCAAAATGTTGGTGGTTTACATCATGGCCCAAAATATCGCCGAGATATCTGATATCTCGCCGATATATCTCGGTAAATTGGTACACCAATATCGATATTTCTGATATATATCCACCGAATATTGAACCCCTTTTTTCCGAGATATATCGGAATTTCCGATATGAAAGTTTATATCACCAATATAATCGATATTTCCGAGATAATCGATATATATCAGTTGACTTTTTGACCAATTGTTAATAACTTAATATTGAAATTTCCGAAATTTTCGATATATTCGAGATATATCGGCGAGATATCCGATATATATCGGTGAGATATCCGATATTTTAAAAACTTTGGACTGGTCACAAAAAAAACCGATATATCCGATATATCTCGGTTTTTGGGTACACCGATATATTAACCGATATCGAAATTTTGGGCCTTGGTTTACATCGAAACCACTTTGTCTGCCAACCATCTGCAAGTAGGCAAGAAGCATGTTCCCATTTGCTCATGTCACGTAAAAACTTGGATCATTTAAATGGTTGAAACAGCCCATAGTCCCTTTCACCCAGCCTCATACATCAAGTTACACTCTCAACTATCGAGCTTCCCAACTTCTCTTATTATTATTCCTCATCACATTCGCATGATTCACACAGCTCCAAGAGATCGGCTGCCACCTTACTGGTCATAAAATGGGTTGACACAAATGCCCCATCTCGACCCTAGGATAGATATAGGTCCGCGGGGCGAGACCTAACAGCTGGCTAGTCGTAGAGTTGTCTTGTCTGTGACTCTCTGTTCAAATATGCATCATTATTTTTTCTGACAGCCATGTGCTACCTCTGGTTTGGATCCTTGAACCCCTTCCACGTGTCCTTAGGCATGTGTCCTATGGCATGCCTAACTGTACCTGCCTCTTCGATTCTTGCGAAGACACGCATCCCCATTTGGGTGGTCCGTGCCTCTGCTGACGTGTTTTCCCATGCCCATTATACCCTTGTCTCATCAAATCCCGAACAAACATCTTTTCATGCACCCTTCATTTCCCAAACTCTTCATTTTTCTTTTCACGCACAACCTTTTCATTTTCCCTTACCTTCTTCTCCCACCTTCTCAACTTTTCCAACCTTTCTCCATACTCCTACTAGTGAAATCATCTCCACACCTTGCTTCCGCGCCTCCGTCATCCCTTGCCTGGCTACAACTTTACCCCAATCAGGTTTGTGTCTTTCCTTCTCGCTTCAATTTTGGTACACATTAGTTGATCTTGTTTTTTTTTTTTTTTTTTGTTGCGTTCCCCTTTTTCCTCATCGAGGGCCATATCCCTGTCTTGCTTCTCTTATCCTCTAACTGTTGGTTCTTACCATGTCAGACTCTGATTCTGGTGGCTTGTCCGCTACCAGATCTGCGTCCTCGACCCCTCCATCTGTGTCTTCACCCCTAGATCTGCTGACTCTTCCCCCATATCGGGGTCTTCTAGCCCCGCCGCCGATCACTTGGAATCCCCTTCTCCCGCACCCACTCATCCGTCCGCTGCCCCTTCCACCTCTGGGAGACAATTTGTGCTTCCTTCCCCGCCATCCTAAACCTAATATGGCTGCGGTCCAGGTGGCTTACGGCATTTCTGATGATGTGATCCTGGAACACGTGCCTGGTGTCACCCACTTCCCTCATCTAGTCCCATCGCGGCCATGCTATCTAGTAGTCACCGTGGGGCCGATAGCCGCCGGGTTACGCTTCCCCATATCCTTACTAGATGTCAAGGTTTGCAACCACTTCAACATCCCGCCCTGCCAGGGCATTGGTAATTTATGGCGGATCATGTATGTTGCCAACTACTACAACAAGTCGCACACTTTGCAGATTCGCCTCCATGACATCACCGCCCACTACTTCCTCAAGAAAAAGTACCAAGTTTGGGAGCATAGGATACCAATCCTTCTGTGTTCGTCCGCGGAAGAAATCTTTTGTCCTCCGTGTGACCACTTCTGATAAGGTCTAGCACCACTACCCCCTGTATGTTTCGGGGAGCTTCCTTTCTGCGGACCTTCCCCCTGAAGTAACCTTGAGGCAATTTCATTTTCTTTGATGCGGTGAGTGTGGTTAGTTGTTCTGCTTGGTCTCCTAAGAACCCCACTGTACTAATGCGTATCCTCTTTAATGTGTCTCAGGTTAGATTCCTAATTTGCTGTCTCGGATATACGTCGGTGTCTCTTCTGATATTTTCTCCAACTCTGCGACCTAGGGAGCGGCCAGTGCAGCGTTCTTGGCATCGATTCGGACAAAGGCAATGCACTCCTTCTTGATCCTTCTCTTCGAGACATTGGCAAGTACCGGGTCCTCTTTACAGATTGCCGCCACCAAAGGAACGAAAACCTAAACCTTCTCCGCCCAAAGCCCGTAAGGCGAAGCCCCCTGTTCATAGATCTTTCGATTATACCACCAAGATTTCCCGATCCAAAGCACTCGCCCAGAAAGCAGCCGCCATTACGCCTAGCAACATTCCCCGATCATACTCCTCCATCGCTGACTGGGAGGACAAATTTTCTAACCCAATTGTCCCTACCGCTGCCATGGACGTGTCTAAGCTCAAACTTTGGGACATCGATTCCTACGGCGATGCCCCTACTGATGCTGCTGCCAAGGGCCCTCCCGCCAAAAAGGCTAAGATCTCCGCCTTCACCTCTTCCGCCAGTGAAGCACGACAGGGATCACCGCGGCCCGTGGCTTCACTATGCCGCTCTGGGAAGGAGGCTGTCCCCATTGGTCCCCTGCCCCCGGGGCCAGTAGAAATCTGGCATCCCCAGTTCAAGGCTAGGGATCGGGACGTCACCACCTGCGACTCTGCGCTAGACAACCCGGCGGTGGTTGCGTCCCTGTTCTTCAGCTCCCATCTCGCTAGGGATCAATCTTATGGGGATTCTGGCTCCTTCGCCTCCCACAGGGCTGCGATCTACACTGGCTGGGAAAGGGTATGTCCTTCACATTTTAGTTTTCCTCCATTATCGTTTGCGTTTCTCTAACCTTGTCCTTGAGCCTCGATGTCGGCTATGTCATCCGCGGCCTCACCAACACCCTAGACACCCTGGAATCTGTGAAAAATGAGATCCATGGTCCTGAGGGGTGGAAGGCGAAGTGCACCCAACTGGAGAAGGAAAGAGAAGACGCCCGCCTCTCAGTGCTCAACTATCAAAAGGACTGCAAGCGCGCCGAGCAAGCCTATCAGGACTATGTGGCTGGCATCTCCTCACAGCTGGAGAGCCAGAGGGAGGCTAATTGAACCGCGGCTCAAGCCCTCTTAGAAAAGTCGCTGACAGAGGTCGCTGAACACTTCGAGGCCTTAGCCTCCAAGAAGATTGCCAGGGAGCTGAAGCAACAACTGGAGGCCCTGACAGCCGCCGGTTGCCTCCTCCCAGCTCAGACTCCCGCCTCGGCCATTCCAGACTCCGCAACCCCTTCCCCGACAGTCGTGCTAGAGGCTGCTATCCATCCTGGGGTAGCAACCTCCCCTATTGATGTTGATGCCACCGTTATGGGTGAGGATGGGGGGCAGCTTTCCGCGGATGTAACTGAATATCCCAAGTGACCATCTTTTTTATGTTTTGTACTTTCACTATAGGCCTTGTATTTCTGGGTACTCCCAGCAGGGCACAATAGACTTGATTTCCTGTCAAACACTGGCTTCAGATATGTTTTCTGATTTGCATATCAAAATTTTCTTTTTTTGCTTAATGCATTGCCCTCGACTCATTATTGCAACCGGGGTACCGGGCCAGTACTTGTTTATCATCCATGTTTCTCCTCCCATACCGCTTCTCTAACTGTTGCTAACGTTGTTTAGGGGCAGCTCAATTTCCCCAGTTAGGTTCGAACCGCGTAGTCCGCAAATACTTCATTCCCACCTGGACTATGGAGATGTTGGGGCAGGACAGTTTAGCCCCCAACTTAAATTCAGGTCTTGTGATCTGCAGAGGGTTCCCTCCCTCCGCTGCCCTATAGACGTTGGGGGCGACCCGGGTTGCCCCCAAGTTGAACATGGAGATGTTGGGGGCAAGTCAGTTTAGCCCCCAAGTTGAATTTGGGCCTTGTGGTCCGCAGAGGGTTCACTCTCACCGCTGCCCTGGACATGTTGGGCAACCCGGGTTGCCCCCAAGCTAAACATGGAGATGTTGGGGGTAGGTCAGTTTAGCCCCCAAGTTGAATTCGGGCCTCGTGGTCTACGGAAGGGTTCACTCTCTCCGCTGCCCTAGTGATGTTACGGGCGACCCGGGTTGCCCCCAAGTTGAACATGGAGATGTTGGGGCCAGGTCAGTTTAGCCCCCAAGTTGAATTCGGACCTTGTGGTCCGCGAAGGGTTCACTCTCTCCGCTACCCTGGAGATGTTGGGGCGACCCGGGTTGCCCCCAAGTTGAACATGGAGATGTTGGGGGCATGTCAGTTTAACCCCCAAGTTGAATTCGGACCTCATGGTCTGCGGAGGGTTCACTCTCTCCGCTGCCCTGGAGATGTTGGGGGCGACCCGGGTTGCCCCCAAGTTGAACATGGAGATATTGGGGGCAAGTCAGTTTAGCCCCCAAGTTGAATTCGGGCCTTGTGGTCCACGGAGGGTTCACTCTCTCCACTACCCTGGAGATGTTAGGGGCGACCCGGGCTGCCCCCAAGTTGAACATGGAGATGTTGGGGGCAGGTCAGTTTAGCCCCCAAGTTGAATTCGGGCCTCGTGGTCCGCGGAATTCAGCCTACTCCACATACAAACGAATAAACACGGATCATATAGAGGAAAATAGTTAGCATTTTCATTGACATTCTAAAGGACTCAAAATATCATTACAAAGCTTGATGCTCTCATATTTCGAAGCAACTGAACTTCCATTTTATAACACCAAAGACTGCATACATAATTACTCATGGAATTTTTTCAATATCCTCATATTCCACGGTCGCTTGATGCTCTCTCCCAGGGGTGTCTGCAACTTGTAGGTTCCGGTCGCTCCAGCCTCTACCACCACATACGGTCCCTCCCAATTAGGGCCCAACTTTCCATATGTCTCTTTCTTGGTGGCTGGGGTCACCCGCCGAAGCACTCGGTCACCAACACTAAATTTCCACAGCTTCACCCGCTTGTTATACTGTCTCTGCAGTCTCCTGTGGTACTCTACCAGTTT
This sequence comes from Coptis chinensis, assembly GCF_015680905.1. NCBI lineage: Eukaryota > Viridiplantae > Streptophyta > Magnoliopsida > Ranunculales > Ranunculaceae > Coptis > Coptis chinensis. Next base: position 9,132,445 of record NC_141462.1, read on the forward strand.
GAGGCGTGCGGTGTCCCTCCTTTCCTATGTGAGATTCAGTTCCCCAGCAAGTACTGTACAATTAACTCCCATCTCAACAGCTTTGGTCCTGGTTGTTGCGGCCATCATTTTCAATGGAACCACGACCTCCACTCCATAAGCCATAGCGAACGGTGATTCCCCTGTGGACGTCAGCAGAGTCATGCGGTATGCCTATAGTACCCTGTGCAACTCCTCATCCCACGACCCTTTGCGCTCCTCCAACTTTTTCTTTAGGTTATCCAATATAACTTTGTTTAAGGACTCTGCCTGCCCATTCCCCTTTGGATTGTAGGGGCCCAAGAATCCTTGCTTTACCCTGAACGCTTGGAGGAAAGCTTTCACTTTTCCTCCTGTAAACTGGGTCCCGTTATCCGCGATGATGGTGTGTGGGAGTTCGAACCTACATATGATGTTTTCCCATAGGAACTTTCTCACCTGTTCCTCCTTCACCTGTTGTAGAGCCACGCCCTCGACCCATTTTGTAAAGTAATATATCGCGGCCAGCATAAACCTTCTTTTGCCATTTGTCATGGGCAGGGTCCGACGATGTCCAATGCCCACATAGCAAATGGTTATGGACTATAGACCTGGTGCAAGGGCTCAGCTGGGGCGTGTATCAGTGGTGCAAAACTCTGGCATTTCTTGCACCTCTTGGCATATTCTGTGGCATCTCTCTTCATGTGAGGCCAAAAATACTCTTGCGCTAATAGTCAATGCGCCGTAGTTCTCCCAGCCGAATGACTCCCACAATCCCCATCATGAATTTTCCCCAACACCTCTTGCACCTTTTGTGGTCCCAAACATTTCAGCCATGGTCCACTGACACTATGCCGATATAAGTCTTCATCTAATAAAGTGTACCTCTGCGACACCTGTTCCATTCTCCTCCTTTCTCGTTTATCCTCTATCTCTATCTCCGAAAGAAAACTCTTAATGGGATCCATCCATCCCGGCTCGTGCTCAGTAGTTAACCATACCCCTTCTTCCTCTGCGGTGCTTGGTTTACTCAGCACCCTGACTTCGATGGATATGTCCTCAGTTTCGGGAAGTACCTCGGCCACATACGCCAATGCATCGGCGTGTCTGTTCTCTCCCTTGCCTAGATGGGCAAAACTGATCCTATCAAATTTGTCTGCCCTTTTTCGTAATACATCCAAGTACTTCGCCATCCTTGGACATTGGGCCGCGACTCCATTGACCTAACATATTACCAAGTTCGAATCTGAATACACTGTCAGCTCTTTCACCCCTAGATCCTTGGCTAAGTCCAAACCTGTTATTACTGCCTCATATTCAGACTTATTGTTTGACGCAGCAAAACCCAGTTTCATTGATAACTCCAGGCGTGTATTCTCAGGTGTGACCAACACCACCCCATTCCATTCCCTATGTCGGTAGCGGACCCATCTGCAAAGACTCTCCATCCATTTGGCATGTCCCAAGGATCCAGATGGTCGCGGTCTTGGTCTACCTCCTGTTCCATAATCATCTCTTCCCCCCAAGTAGGATCCTTGGCTAGAAACTCAGCCATGGCTTGCGCCTTTTCAGCGGTCCTGACTTGATACTCAATGTCGTACGAACTCAGCATTACTGCCCATTTCAACATTCTACCTGATTTGTCCGCCTTTAGGGCCTGCTTCAGCGGCAGGTTGGTCACCATCACTACCGAGTGAGCATCAAAATAAGGTTTCAACTTCAATGCCGAAAAGATCAAATGCAAGACAAACTTCTCAATTCTGTTGTATCTCGTTTCAGCGTCCAACATGGTCTTGGTCTGGAAGTACACTGACCTTTCTGTCTTGTCTACTACCCTGATTAGCACTGAACTGATTGCATGTTCTGATACCCCTAAGTACAAATACAGCTTCTCCCCCTACCCTGGGCACGACAAAATTGGTGCCTTCCCCAAATATTCTTTCAACTCCTGGAATGCCCTTTCGCATGTCGCGGTCCACTGAAAGTCGGTAGTCTTTCTCAAGAGTAGGTACAGAGGTCGGCATTTGTCCGAGGACTTTGATATGAACCTGTTGAGAGCCGCGACCTTTCCAACCAATCTCTGCACCTCTTTCACATTTTGCGGGGATGGCATTTCCAACAAAGCCCTTATCTGGTCCGGGTTCTCTTCTATTCCGCGATAGGTGACAATGTATCCCAAAAACTTCCCGGATGTCACCCCGAATGTGCACTTTTCTGGGTTCAACATCAGCCTGTGTCGTCGCAGTATAGAGAACGTTTCACTTAGCCCCGCCAGATGCTCATCCTTGGTCATGCTCTTCTCTACCATGTCATCTATATAAATTTCCATTCCCTTTCTGATCTTGCTTCCGAACATCTTCTCCCCTACTCTCTGAAAGGTTGCCCCCGCATTCTTTAGCCCAAAAGGCATTATGGTGTAACAATATGTTCCCCCTTCCACTATGAATGCGGTCTTCTCTTGGTCGGGACCAGACATCATCACCTGATTGTAACCCATCGATGCATCCATGAATGAGAAAATTTTGAACTCTGCGGTTCGGTCCGCCAACTCATCTATTTGTGGCATAGGATAGCAGTCCTTTGGACACTTCTTGTTGACATTCGTAAAATCCACACACATTCTTACCTTCCCATTCTTTTTGGGGACTGCCACTATGTTAGACAGCCACTTAGTAAACTTGCATTCGCGGATGATGCCAGCGTCTTTCATCTTTTTTACCTCATCTCAAATTCCTTGCGCGTGCTGCGGTTTCACGCCCCTCATCTTCTGTTATACTGGCTGTGCACCTTCCCTCATATGCAATCTATGGCATGCGAACTCTAGGTCTAATCTCGCCAAATCCTCGATTGTCCATGCAAACACATCGCTGTTCTTAGTCAATAAGGCAATCAACTTTATTTTCCAACTTTCTGACAAACTTGTCCCCACATTCACAAACTTTTCTTCCTCCATGACCCTGACATTCACCACTTCAATCTCATCCATTGTCTTGGTCCTGACGAGCGGTTCCTTCTCGCCGGCCGCAGTCTGTAATTGCTATGCAGACTTGTCATCCCTATCAGATACCTCTTTCTCTGGTGTGCAGATTAGCCCTTTCATGGTCACCTGCTGAATGTTTTGAGCCGTGACCTGATCACCTCTTATCTCATATGTGTCTCCATTAGTTGGGAAGCGGATCATCTGATAATACATGGATGGGATGGCCCTTATCTCGTGAATCCATTTTCTGCCCAAGATTGCGTTGTACTGAGAGTTGGTGTCTACTATCATAAACCGGGTCAACACTGTCACTGGCACTGCAGTCACTGGTAGTATAAATTCCCCTAACGGCTCTGTCATGCTACCGTTGAAACTGAACAAGTTGGTCTGGGGGGCTTCATCTGCTTGCTTTCAATGCCCATCTCCTCCATCACGCCTTTGAATAACAGATCCACTGAGCTTCCGCAGTCTATCAGGACTCTTTTCACCATATAGTTACCCATCGCGATGGTGATCACCAGTGCATCTTCGTGAGGCGAAGCCACTGACTCCAAATCTCTTAGTGTGAACTTTATCCTGTCATTCCCCTTGCCGGTGCCAGGAACAGGCCTTGGACCACTATGCACCTCATTTACTTGTTGCAGACTAGCGGTCCTTCGCACCTTATCTCGGTGAGCATTTCTCCCCACCGTCTCTCCGCTGAAGATAACATTACTTATACCCACGATCCTGGCCACAGTCGACACTCTCTCAACTGGCTGCACCTCCTTGATGAACTCCTTTAACTTTCCTCTCCCAATCATTCTCTCTACCATCCACTGTAATGCAAAGCATTCATTGGTGGCGTGATTCCGTACCTAGTGATATGCACAAAACGACTTTCCCTCTATTTCCCTGGGTGTGCTCCGCGGTGCTTCATAGTACTGATGTCCATTGATTAATGGCAAGATCTCTTCAAACGGTTTATTCAACGGAGTCAGATTTGTCTCGTAATAAGGTTTTATTTCCTTATACTCTCTTCTGGTTTGCTCCCTACCTGTTTATGCTTTATGTGTTTCCCCTCTGTAGTTTCCCCCCTCTCGTGCCGTGGCCCTTTCTCTGTCTCTCCAATCCTCCACCCCCACGGCATGTACTGACTTCTCAGGTTTCTTGTGTTCCTTACTAGTCCTCTGCAAAATATCCTCGTACCTTATGTACACCGACTCATGGACCCTGGTTCCCTGTTTTAAACCATGCTGGAACGCAATGACTGTGGTGCGCTCATCCAGGTTTTCCACTCGTAGTGTCTCTTCCTTGAATCGGCACAGAAAATCCCCCAACGTCTCGTTGAATTTCTGCTTGATGTTAAAGAGATCTGCGACATCTACTACCCTCTTCCTTTGGTGTATGAAATGATTTACGAAAGCCTGCTCCAGTTCCTCAAACCTTCGGATACTCCGCGACCCCCAGCCGAATACCAATCCGAGGCCCCCTTTCAAACTGGCTGGGAACATCATACAGTGGAGTCCATAGTACATCTCTTCTTGCCATAGAGGCATCTGTTGCTTGAAGTGGTGTAAATAGTCAGCAGAGTCTCCTTTCCTGTCGTATCTCTCAAAGCGGGTGTGAACCTCTTGGGTACCTCGGAGTTCCAGACTGAGTCGGCCAGCGGGTTCTGATTCAAACTGGCCACCACCTTCTCTGTCGTGCCATGTTTCTCCTTTTCCACCGTGCGGCTAGCTTCTCTGTCCCTTTTGATCATCGCCTGCACCATTTCCATGGTAATGCCTCCAGTGCTGTTCACTCCGGTCTCGTGTGGGGGTTCCACGCCTTATCCTTGCACCTCACTACCCTCGGGTTCTACTGCATTCGCTCCCCCTTGGGTGGTTTCCCTTTCTCTTCTCAGCTCATCATTCTCCTCCCTCAGCCTTCCTATCTTGTCTTGGAGCAATCTAGTCGCTTCTGCCTCCGTATCCTCCACCTCCTCTTTTGGCATTTCCTCATTCTCAATATTCCTCGTTTCTTCCTCTCTGACCTTCGCCCTCACTCCTCTAGGTCTCCCCCTTCCTCTTCCTCTTCTTCTTCCTCTTCCTCTTCCCCTCTTAGCTACAGGAGCCATGTTCTAGCCTTTCCTTTTACTCATTGGGTCGTGGACTTACTCGTCCCCACAGACGGCACCAAATGTATTAACCTAGAATATCTCTTACAAGAAACTCCTATTCACTCCAAATGTATTCTCTCCTAAAGATCTCTTCTCAGACACTCCTCATCCTCCATTTTTTTCCACTTCTACTGTTCTTTTTATATCCTCTTCTCTCCTCTTCCTGTCCATTCATCTCCTCTCTCATCCTCCAACCACACTCTTCACACATGTCTCTTTAGGGTTACCGCGACCTTACTCCCGTGCTTCCCTCCTCACTTTCCTTATCTTGTCTCTGTTCTCACTAGGCGATCCTCCTGACGTTATCACGCTGACATCACTTTAGGGTTTCGCGGCTGTGATACCCTGCATCGCGATCCTATTTCCTTACTTTACTCCGGGCCAGATCAGCTGCCACCTTACTGGTAATAAAATGGGTTGACACAATACACACCAAAGAAGTTAGCATCTTATCCAAAAACCTCTCACTCACACTTCAAAACAAATGTACATATGAAGTCTTGTTTTGGGGTCGGGGTCCTCTTTCATTCAATTCCAATTCAATCCCGATAAATAGAATTATGAAATTCCTGAAAAAAATATATCATTCAATTCAAATTAAGCATGATGTTAGCACACCGCCTTAAGGTTCAATGACATACACGTGATAAAACACTACTTGTTTTAGACATCAAAAGATCATGACTGCCATAATTATAAGCTTGCTAGCTAGATTACCAAAAAAAAAAAAGCTTGTTAGCTAGTTGTGTCCCACGTGATAGAGTTTAAGGTCATGGGTTGATGAAAAATACACATAATCATAACGATTACATTAGTTAAAATTACAAATAATTACTGATTCAACCTACATATAACTCGGAAGTAAACCAATACTCTACAATTCTATAATGAAAACACTGAGTACATCAAAACATAGTAATTCGTGTTACCTTCTTGATTAAATCCAAGCATATATAGCTATCGTTGATGTCCCTTCTTAATCCCTCGGGCAAATATTTGATTAGCTATATTTCATCTTCTCCACTTTTGTCGTTCAAAAGGACGTACTTTATGTGTCAGGTGTGATAACAGTTCTCTTTGTTTCATATATTATAGTGGTCTAGTTAACAGTAGAGAAGAGTCTTTCTATCTCGAAGCACTCTAAACACCGTGTTTAACAATGTGGAAACCCCACAACAAAATCACACACCTTAAACTTTGTCATATCCCTATAAATTGAAAATAGAATAAACAGGTGATCCTAATCTCTTTTGCGATCACCGTCCAAGACTTTTCTATTAGAGCCTTCTTCTCTAATTCCATATTCCATTGGAGACTCTTTCTGCTTCAATATATTCGAGTTCATTCTACTATACAACAAACAAAAATATTACTAATTGATTCTACTATATTACTCGCATGTAAAGATTATAGAAGTTTTAGAATAAGTGAAATAGATGAGAGAGTTGTACTTTTAATAGGAAACAACCAATAGCCTACGGTCTCAAAATTGCACTTGCACTCAAATTGAAATTTAAGTGATCCACGTGGCAAAACCAAGTACTGGGAAATTGCCACATAGGAAAGAAATTGTCCACCTTAATATAGGGACGGTCTACTATCTATATACTAAAGTAGCATATTAGATTTTAAGTTCTATCAATGAGATGAATAAAAAGAAACAATCCATATAATTTTTTTTAATATAATTTTTAATTATTATGTATTAAAAAAATTTAACTCCAAAATATTTTAATGATTCAAGTTTTGATCAAAACGAAGAGGTTTTCTCACTCAGAGAGAGAGGATTCATAGACCAACAATTCCTTTTAAACCATTCAAGCAAGGATTAAGATGGATTAGTCTTCATTTTTTTTAAAATTCCTTGAACATCATGCCCAACCACTCTTTCCTGACAACAACTCCAATGATCTATGCTTCTCAAGTGGCATAATATCAGTATTCATTTCAAACTATTTGGTTGCCATTGTTGCACACACTCATATACAATGAAACTTGCTAGCATTTCTTTTATCCCTTTTATAATCAAACTGCAATATATATTCACAATTAAAATAAACATAATAATGAATGAAATGAATGTGTGAAAGAAAAATGTAAGAAGAAATATCATGTTGGAAAAAATCAAAATGACAGTAAGATTGCTCGAAGATTTTGCAACTTAAGTGTGTCGACAATGGTATTATTTACATTAGTTCTCAAACACATGTTGATTTCAAACAAACTTGAGAAAATATTAAAACACGATGATTTGTGTCTCACAAAGCCTCACCATGTTTGATATGATGCACTCAAGTTTATTGTTGTGCTTAGGGGGCATTTGGATAGAAAGCCAAAAAGTAAAAAGCTTAAACTTTAGGCCAATAACGAAGAGAATGGAAGAGCGGGAGGTTGAATTGCCCTTTAAATTAAGTTGGGTATCCATGGATATATATATATCGAAAGAAATTCTTCGCCCGAAGGCCTAAAAGACCTCAAGTATATATAAAGACTGACTCTTTTTTTATGTTTGAACTTTGCAGATAACCAAATTTTTGGGTATAAAAATGAGCTGTTGGAAAGTTATAGATCCATAAGGATGGAGCCATAAGGAAAATAACACTTGTCGAACGTTGCACTACAACGCTTCAACTGAAAGGTGCACATAGTTTTGTGCAATGAGCTGCATTGTGATAGTAGTTACTGTAGTTCATAAAGAAAAACAAACATACTAAGTGCCAACATAGTATAAAAAGAAATATCTAAAGACAGCCCTATATATCACTCTTCAGCTATGGCTATTGAATTCATTGCTCTCAAAATCAACACCGACACACAACCTTGCTCCACACTTCTCATTGTTCCCCCCTAAAGTGAATTGAATCTTCCTGCATCACCAAAGAATTTAATCGGTGAATGGTATGCTTTGATTCACAATAGGTCCAGAACGGACATGGCAAGCCGTGAGAACATTGAGAAGAGGGTTAATAGTGATGATGCAAGTGATACTAAAACATGATTAGTTACTTCATATAAAAAATTTAAAGAACATAATAACATTATATATGAATAGTACCTTATTAAATCAAGATTGTTCCAAGATCCATTTTCCCAAAGAATTCAGGAACTCCTCTCATGACTTATATTTGAAGTCCGTCAAAAGCAAATATACGGAATATGGCCTGAACCAAAAAGAAAAAGATAAGGAAAGAATACTAAAACCATTTTTATGTACCTTACCCAAACAATGTTTGGATGGCCATTTAACTGAGATGCTAACTATAGTGAAACATCTATATACCAGACAATGTTTGGATGGCCATTTAACTGAGATGCTAGCTATAGTGAAACATCTATATACCAAACAATGTTTGGATGGCCATTTAACTGAGATGCTAGCTATAGTTAAATATCTATATACCAAACAATGTTTGGATGGCCATTTAACTAAGATGCTAGCTATAGTGAAACATCTATATATGATAGTTTTTACTGTGCATGTATGTGTTAATTCTCCACAAAGCCTGATGTATCACGTGACATCCTATAAGCATTTTGATAAAAAAAAAAATATGTTAACGTCAGTAACCAATTGACCAACCCATAACCATATCTAGCTTATCAGTAAGCTTCAATTAAGAGTTCAGTTCAACCCCCAAATGTCTTCCTTAACTACGTCAGGTCCATCATAACTTAATTAGTTCATTTCAACGATATTTGCGAATATCTGGTATGTATATAGCTATGTTACATGGACACACCATATATATTTCACAAATAATCCATGTCGGACACACACAGACACATTTTGTATGTAATATACCTCAGTTTTTTTATATTTTGCCGTGTCAGACACTTCAAATCCGTGTCGGATATGGACACACGTGTCTGTGTCAATGTAACTTAGGTATATAACAGTCTTTATCCCAGGAATTCATATAAGAGTTTAAAAAGAGCTGACTGTTGTTAAAGGAACCCAAAGCTCCTTCAGAAACAACACCACTAATTAGAGAAATCAACCACCTACTTGATGGGATAATTACAAAGAATAGTACATGTGCACATTATACCATGTTGCATTGTTGCATTGATCCCCTGATAAACCATATTACGGAGTAAAAGTTCTATAAATACATTCTAAACCATTGGTGTTACCTAGTAGTAAGGTGATTTTCACCTCTAGTTGGAATCGAAACAAAAGCATCATATGCACTCATTATTGCATTGATCACCTCCTTTCGATAGGGTTTCCAAAAGCTTTCTCATTATTAGACTTAAAGAGGAAAACTGCTCTTTTTGGAGGAGGCTTTATACATAGAAATATTAATTGCAATTAAAGAAGGTAGTGGCTAATTGGCTACTACAATGAATAAAAGTGAATCAAAACACTGAAAAGTCTGAGAAAACAAAGGATAAAAAAGATACATAATAAAAATAATAAAAAATGAGGTATTTAAATTAGAACAGATAAAGAACATATTATTAATAGTTAATGCAGATGAATGCTATTAAGAAGAAGATAGAGAGTCATACCTTTGATTAGATTGAATTTCCATGGATGCAAAGATGAACCTGCGAGGTTCTGCAAACCTTTTCGCCCATAGTGAGTAAAGCAGAGCTTGAGAAAGTCAGAGAACCATAAAAATTAGGGGAATTTTGACTTAACCCCCCACAGATGGGTAGCGGTTTGACTAAACCCCCCATTTTTAAAATCATTTGAGTTTGCCCCCCACTCCGTCAATTTTGTGTGTAACAGACGTTAGTATTTTAGTTATAGACCATTTTACCCTTATGAAATAGATGTTGCATTACCCCCCACATTAACACGTTAAACCTAACTTTGCGAAAACCCCCCAAACGTTGCCATTATTTAATTCTTGCACTCTCTCTCTTGTATTTTACCTATTGACCATTTTGCCCTTTCTGACAAATTAAGATTAAGGTTTTTTTTTTTTTTTTTTTTTCCTTCCTTTAGTTAAAACAAATTAAGAGGTTTACTATTAGTTAGTGTAAACCCCCCAAACGTCAATATGATATTTGCATAAACCCCCCAATTTTTTAGTTAACAGTAAACAAGAAGAAGAAACCCCCCAATTTTTTAGTTAACAGTAAACAAGAAGAAGAAATCTCACGATTGGGACATAGTTGTTAAGTTTCCAAAGTTCTCACAATTGGAAGGGTACTGAGCTCTCATGAACATGATGAAGAAATATTTTCATGGCTTCATCGTGGACCAAAGATATGGCGGTGCGGGAGCATGAAATAACACTCTTGTGAGAACTTTGTGAGAACTTTGGAATGTTAAGATTGTCTCTTCCACCTAGAAATGTTAAGATTGTCTCTCATGTCTATCCTCTTCTTTGTGAGCAATCCCGTCCATGTCCTCTTACTTGTTTGGTTATATGTGTATAATTATATTTGTTGAAATCCCGATATTGATTTCTCGCTTCCCACTTTACCGGCTCAAAGATTTTGAAAACAAGATTGAAGAGATGAACAAAGAACAGGAAGCTTTGATTGATATATTTTCAGAAGAGAGGAAGCGACGTGATGACGGCGAGGAGAATCTCGGGGAGGAAGTTGAAGGTAAGAAACTAGTACGATCAACTTCTTGGTTTAATTCATCCAACCGTTTTGCATCCCTTAATTCTTAAGATGCTTTTTCTGATGACTACATTGCTAATGCCACAATGTGAAGTCTCTATAATAGTAGGATTTCTGCAAATTTACACATATATAAGCTATAAATAGCATCTGATTTAAGATGCTTAAGGGGAAAGATACAAATGCAACCCAAGTATGAAGTGCACAAATAGCTAGCTTATTTTATATACTTTTGGCCGATGAATGGCAAAAGATCTTGTTGCATAAACTTTCCTAGGTAAATGTAATTGCTCAATTAATATTGTTCTCTTCCATGTTTTTGATTCAGTTGTTGTTTATTCACCAGAATTTTATCCTTGTTTGTTTCTCTTGAAGGATCGTCGAATCACGATACAACAATTCTTTGGATAAAGTGAAGCACCGGAAAACGCGTTGAATTCTCAAAAGTGCAAAATAGAACATTAACAAAAGAAGGGCAACTAGAACATCCAACTTAATTATTGTCTGTGATGACGATCGCTACCTTGATCCTCGGAGATATTTCGCGTGGTTGAACATAAATTTCCACAAAGACGAACCCTCGAACGGGTCGTTGAGCGGGGCTTGCCCTTTTTGTATCTTTCGCACCGCCATATTTGAAGTCCACGATGAAGCCATGAAAATATTTCTTCATCATGTTTATGAGAGCTCGGTACCCTTCCAATTGTGAGAACTTTGGAAACTTAACAACTATGTCCCAATCGTGAGATTTCTTCTTCTTCTTTTTTTGTTAACTAAAAAAATTGGGGGTTTCTTCTTCTTGTTTACTGTTAACTAAAAAATTGGGGGGTTTATGCAAATATCATATTGACGTTTGGGGGGTTTACACTAACTAATAGTAAACCTCTTAATTTGTTTTAACTAAAGGAAAAAAAAAAAAAAAAAAAAAAAAAAACCTTAATCTTAATTTGTCGAAAGGGCAAAATGGTCAATAGGTAAAATACAAGAGAGAGAGTGCAAGAATTAAATAATGGCAACGTTTGGGGGGTTTTCGCAAAGTTAGGTTTAACGGTTAATGTGGGGGTAATGCAACATCTATTTCATAAGGGTAAAATGGTCAATAGCTAAAATACTAACGTCATATACACACAAAATTGACGGAAGTGGGGGCAAACTCAAATGATTTTAAAAATGGGGGGTTTAGTCAAACCGCTACCCATCTGTGGGGGGTTAAGTCAAAATTCCCCTAAAAAGAAGAGTGGAGCAGGAATCCCTTTTCCCATTACTAATTGTGAAACTCAAAGCATTAAGTCTAATTGCTCAATCAAGTGTGAAACACTCGAATCAATTATTCCTGTGGGAAGGTTTCCCCAGACTTGCACTATAGTTATGTGGAAACCTTACAGAGGCATTAGAGCAAGATGCCAAGATGGAATGGAATTGGAGATTTGTTTGGTCAACGGTATTTTGGAATATTTTATCGGTCATTATTACAGTTACCATAACTACAATAAAGTTACTAATGCATTCTTATGCACCTATATTGTTGAACATGAGCTAGTTTATGAATGGTGATAATGCATACTGTATACTTACCAATGCATACTTGTATAAGTGCTACTATGCTTGGTGTGTGTAAACCCACTCATAATGCAATGAAACACCCAAATATAAATAATTAATGCCATGAAACTACAATATTTTTTACCTCAAAATACAATTGTAAGGAGACGTTCAAACTTTAGGCAGTAGCCAAATAGTTGGTACTACTAATATCATTTGAATACATTTTGTCATCTAGCAGATTAAGACGTGTCTATTCAACAATCATCATGACTATAAAGTATTCAATCTCGATTTTACAAAACTGTCAAAGCCATTTCACATGAAAACTATAAACCCATTTCATTGCATCATGATCAATAGGTATAAATCCAAATTGGACACGGCCCATATCCTAATTTTTGTTATGCAACAGATTCCTGGATTACATAAACTTTTTTCAGATAAATATTCAGGAAATTGAAAAGATATCATAAAGATAATAACTAAACCCTATAAAGTTCTGATACAACGTGGACAACAGGGTATGCAAAGTATTTGAAAGCAGAAGCTCGTTTTGCACTACAATATTCAACGACTTGTAAAGCTCTCACACCTTTACTGTAGTTGATAATTTTTCTACATAATAAATAAATGGTTTCTTTTCTTGTACTCTTAGCCATGAATCTATAATCTCATTTGTGTATACCTTGAGAGTTTTGGAACGTGGTATTCTTAGTTTTGCAGCGTGATTCTCATATCATGTTCTCCAAAGTGAATTCTCGTCCTTCTACACTTCGGTATCTTATTGATCACGTGGGCGAGTTTATCTATGATTTTGAACAAGTATTGTGTTTAGCTTCTTTGAGTTTGGTTCAATTTGCCGTTTTAGTAGGATTCCCATACGGAATACACTATTCGTCTGGTGTATATATATGTCTACCATCACTAAATCAAAGAAAAAGGTTCAAAGAATTAAGATTGCATTTCCTTTAAGTAACAGGTGTGGGTACTACGATTTTATCTATATTCTCAAATTCTCAATGGTCTCTCCATTGAACCACTCTGAGCCTCTTCTCTTCATCTTTTAACTCTCCTCTACCCAACCTCCCATGCAAAGACACAAATAAGTGCCTTATGAGCTCTTTCAACAATGTTAATTGGCAAACTGTTGGAACGCAGTCAACGCACCCTACACAACTTTGAATCATTCCATTTTAGCCTCCCTGGTATTGCCTGTTCAGGCAACTTTTTATAACAACTTAAAATTGTTAAGTTGAGTCCCCATACCTGGTGTTGCCTGCTAGTGCTACCTTTTTAACACCTTAGAGTTGTTAAGTCCCCACACCAATTGACTACCATGTGGATTCATCACTTTCATCTGTGCGGTCTCCCTCTTTGGCCGGTACTATGTGTGCATAAGGCGGATCTAAACCTTCAGTTATCCATTTCCATAACTCCATTAGAGCAATATGTACTTCCTCTTTCTGTGTTAACCTAATTATTATATTCACTACATCATTTTCTTGACCCGTTCAACGAACGAGGACCGTTTTTATAAATTTTATTATTATGTATCAAAAATATTATATATCGAAACTCATACAATAAATTTATTGATAAAAAATATTATTTAAATAATTATATTGAACAATAAATATAAGTTTATTTGAACAATGGATACCGTTGCTTTTCTCCCTATCTTCCCTGCAAAACATGTTTTGTGCAATTACTTGTCCAGATTAAAAATGCTATAAGTTTGAATAGCACATCTATTCTGATTTCTGATAGGTGCAGAGTCATTGACTTTCATTGATCAGTAAGCCCATCTATGACAAAAAAGTGAAAAACCCCTTCCCTTAATATTTAATTTCATCATAATTTAACTAAGTTTAAGGTGAGTCCAAATTTCACTTCTCGTTCTTGAAACTTTTCAAATTGTTGTAAATAAATTAGATAGGTGGGTTTTAGTCGTAATATGGAATTTGATAGGTGAATGCTCTATATCATTTCGTAATATGGAGATCTTTGTCAAAACTTTAACTGGGAAAGCAATTACAATTGAGGTCCAATTTGAATACCAAGATCCAGGATAAGGAAGGGATCCCACCAGATCAACAGAAGTTGGTGTTTGCTGGAAAACATTTAGAAGATGGTCAAACTTTGGCCGATTGCAATATTCAGAATGGGAGTGGTGTTACTGATATTGAGAGTAAGAGGTGGTGGTAATACACTCTATATTGCATCTCAATATGTTCAAAGTGATGGGAGTACAATGAGTGATGATGAGATGTATGACATTGCTCCTACTTCTCCAAGCGTTGAGATGGTTAAGAATCAAATTGGAGAGCCTAGAGCAGAGAGTGTTTGTGAACATGATAGACAATATGTTTATAAGCCAAATCATATGATATCAGAATTGAATAATCACATACTAATGCATTTTTTCCCCATTATTATATTATGACCGCATTTTTTACTTGCGTGACGTTTGGGCATATTGCAAAGGTCTTAGCTGGTGGGAAGATAAGTAAGAGGGAAAAAGCCTTTTTCCTTCATTCATCGTGATGAGAAGAGATCGTATCATATAGCCTGCAGTGATTATATAACATATTCAATTTATAATAAAGAACGGTGAACAGAAGTTATCTTAGGAATCAATGAATTTGGAGGCCAGTTGCAAAAATGATCATTACTGTGGTGTATGAATTGTATCTGGTGAGGTACTGTTAGGTCCCAACTCCATTAAGCAAACATCTTTTGTACTGTTGTAGATTTACTTTGTGCAGATTAAAAATGCTAGAATTCGAATAGCACAATAACTTATTTCTTTTTCGATGAAACAAATAGCACATAAATGCAAGTCTATATCTATATGCCCACATACTCAAACAAAAAGGCATACGGGCTCAGAGCGAACTAATTCTTCATAGGTTAGAAAATAGAAAGTGCGAAAACAAATATCATTCTCAAAGATGCAGAAACATTTGGGTTATGTGACTTCTTCCGTGAAACATATGTTCCAGAGCAGATGTTAATCCACCTTAAAAAAACCTAACCCTAAACCATACCTTCCTAATTTAACTGTTTGTAAAAAAAGACTGAGATCCGATAGTAACATTATAAATAATTGAGATCTGTCAGGATATGCAGACTCCGATGTTGTACAGGGAACCAAATCTTTACTTTTTTTTTGCTCAGTTCAGAGCTCCAATTCTTAGATACTATTAAAACCAACCTTTCTCCTTTATTTTTCCGTACGAGAGGACTTTAGTACGAAAACCCAACCCATCTTTTATCTATCATATCCCTCTGATTTCAAGACCCCACTTTCCTGAACACTTCCCTCCTCACCACTGGACTTATCTATTAAAATTTAGCGCCTCTATAATGTAAATTGGCTAGTTGTTGTTCTAAACAGTTGCTCAAAGGCAAACGTCTCAAGTGGTTTGTGATGGTAATCATAGTCCAAAGTGGTTTTAACAGTGACATGTCTACCCTACCAAAACGTGTGATACCATTACAATCAATTAAGGCTGAAAAACCAAACATTAAGTGTACACCACTTGACCAAAGGAAACACCAGAATTTCCGTAGAGGAAGTGTGAAAGCTTGCTAACAATTTCGGGGATAGATCACATGAAAGCACCAGGAGGATTATAGACTTATAGGAAACAAAAACATGCAGGATAAAAGAGAAGATTGGCAACTTAAGATAATTCAGGTGCAATTTACTATCAGGTCAGGAGCATTGTCTTGCTTACATAGAATCCAAGGGACACCAGTGCCAAGACCCACAGCCATTTCTGCCGCAAATTCTGTATATGCTAAAGCAGGAGGACTAGGCTCATACTCCATAGGCCCATACTGGATGCATTGGCCCCTTGTTAGAAGCAAGTATCACTGAATTGGAGTAACTTTCTAACCATTTTATGTTCCAATTCTTGCTAGCTGCAACCACCATTGCTAATGTGATTGTGTGCCATTCTACTTCAAAATTAGTTATTATAGCTAGTCCCCTTGCCTTGCCATGATACCAATTAAGTTAGCAACATGATCTCTGTAGACTATCCCAGCACCTCCCTGACCTGGGTTATCTAGAACTTTGATTTCAATTTGTTTAGGCAGACACCGGGAAAGCTCCATTGTTCTTTGATCCATCCCATTCCACCTATCATACTAAAACCATTCAAAGATTCATGCTCCGCTGCTGAGCCCTGCAAATCTCCTTTCATAAGCTGACCTATGATTCACATATCCATTTATTACTGTCACTCCAAGCTTAGCTTGAACAAAAACTGTTTTCAAAAACTGACTTTCCAAATGTATTGTGCACCATGGGGTGAAGAACTTGAGCAAACAAAAACAACCATGAGGTGAATAACTCCAGCTAAGCAGGCTTGTTATTATGAAGAATTTCAAGTTTTAGCCACAGCAGGAATCTCTTGTACATTATAACTTATTAGTCTCATGATGCTGATTAAAAGCCAATAAAGCAATATAATGAAGGAATTGAAAAGAAGGAAATACCTAGGGCAATACACAAAAGAAATTCATTGACACATGGGATTTTTAAAAAATTATAATTTCGTTAAAGCTACACTAAGAATGTCTGTTATACTAAAAATCCACTAAGAAAGGTACTTATTACTGACCGTTCAACTATAAAATGTCCAAATAAAGGTAAGATAATCACAAATAGTCAAGGCTCACGGAGGCAGTTCCTATATACCCTCAAATACTTAAAACAGTGGCAATTGCAAGACTCACAAATCGGCCATACGGATCCCTTTACCGTATTGCACAGACTCTTAAATTGGTGTTTATAACTTTTAGGGTAATATACTATAACTTTCAGGGTAATATACCAAGTCTAAGGATCCGAGAACCCACAAAAAGGAAAAATCAAAGTACATGAATAAGATGGAATCCCATTACAACATATTCTATTAGCAATAAACCGTTAGATGAGAGCGAGAGATATGATGAGTAGGGAGGTTCAATTCGTGACGTCAAGTATCTGAGCGATGACACTGAAGTATTAGCCAAGAACTCATTTCTTGGCTGGCCCGAAGTTGTTAATCTGCATATGAAGATCATCCATGACATGACTATTAATCAATTGCGCGAGATTTAGATTCTAGGGTGTATTGACGGAAAATTAACTAATTTTTTTGGATCTTAGTATGTTTTGACTACATTTAAGCTTGGTCGCAACATGTAAAAAGCTAAAGGTTAGTAAATACTCCTAGATAGCTAAACAGAAAAAGATCATGGATATGGTGGTTTATCATGCACAAAGTTTAAAGCTACAAAGGGTATTTGCATAAACCTGTGACACTCTAGAATGCATATCATGGAAATCAGAGATTGAAAATGTAGTAAGAAATCTGCACATGATTACCAAACTTTCGGGAACAAAAGAAAACCAACTTTGCATACTTGAGGCTTCAATCACAATTTGAGTTTGAACTTGTTTCCGTACTTTAGCACGATCATTTTCTACATCCGTTTGTTGTTCCATGATGGCTATCATAGCTTTTTAATTGAAATGCCAAGCTAGGAAAAGTTGAATTGTGTTAGATTAACAAATAGTCAAACAACCATCTTTACAAAATCACTAATTACCAACTCCTCTTCAAAAAATCAGCAAAAAGTTAAACAAAAAAATTAAATAAAATAAAACGCAAACCAATGGATGGAAAAAGAGAAGAAACCATTCCTCTGTTACAAAAATCACGATCCCGTAGAATCAAAGAAAGTAATGGTGATCAAGATTTAATACCAAGGGTCTGGATTGAATCAAATAAACTATGGCACATGTACATTTACAGCAAGGTGCAAAAAACATTTGTCCATTCAGCATCATCAGATAATGAATCTAATAACCATCAAACCAAATGAAACCATTTCATAGAAGTGAAGTGCTGTGTAAATAAAAAAGACGACATAGATTGATAGACTCGCTAATAAGATTACGAACATCTAAAATATGACTGTATCTACTATTTTACCCTTATTTTTTTTAGTAGATTGATGATATTACCCTTCTATGCTTTAAGTAAAACGCACAAGGTGCGTGCATCAATCTAGTTTAATTAAATACTAGATTTTGCATTAATTAAATGATGGCCAACACGTGGGACCCGTGTGTTAATGGCAAAAATGATTTTTTTTTCTAAAAGACATATATACCCTTTTAAAAGACACATATACCCTTGTTTAAAATTTAATTTACTTTAATTTTGCTTTTCTAATAATGTCATTTAATGAAAATATGAAGGGCAAAATAGGAATAAAAAGTGGAAGTGTATGAAATGTTAAGAATCCAAATTCAGCAAAATTACTTTTTTACCCTTCGTAGGATAGATTATTTACATGTGACCCTTTCAATATATGATTGTTAAAAGAGAAAATAGTTGGGCGTAAAACGAAACCGGCACTATTCATCGTGCCATTCTCTTTATAGTAGTAAGATAATTTTTTCGTGATTTCATATTGAACTTCTAATCATCAAGCTAGTGACTAGATTAAGTTGGTACTCTTGTTTCTCAAGAAAAAGAAATGAGATCAATCTGCATAATTATTTGGTGGAAATTTTATGGGACGGAAATCCAAATGGAGAGTGCCCCCTTATTTAGCTAAGATGTTATTTTGAATGACGTACGAGTTTCTAATATCGAAATTTGTATATTTTCTCCATTGGAGACATTCAAGTATGTAATAATTATTCATACCGTATACTAGAGTGGAGTGGGATGTAAAATCCAAAAGTGCAGCCTAGTGGAGGTGTAAAATGGATAATCTAAGACACCATAAAAGACTCGTGTTCGCGCCATTTTCAATCACAAAAGTCGCCTCGTTTGAAAACAATTTTTGCGTTAAAACAAAGAAACGCCCACAACCAAATAAGAAAAGCCCAAAGGAAATAAGAAAAGCCCAAAACCAGATTTCCTCCGCCCTCGTCCCCATTTCTCAAAAAAAAAAAAAAAAAAAAAAAAAAGAGACCTCCACTCTCACTCTCTCTGGCGATTCCACCCAAATTGAGGATGGAGATTTGTTGATCCTCAAATTCGAGAATGGAGATTTCGCAAAGCGTGATTATTCAATAGTGAATCGACAATGGAGAAGAAAGGTGAATTAGAGATTGGAATTATATTTTGGCAGTTATAAAAAAAAACATGTTTTAGTCCCACATCGTCTTTTTATACAGTGTTTATTACGTATTTAATAAGTTTGATACCAGAAACAGATGCCCACGAGGCACCTTCCACCCACCACCCCACTTCCTGCTGAGGACATGGCAGGGGAAACACGACCCCTCACTGAGGCTGAACCCCCCCTGTCATCGAGGCACTACCACCCCCTTCTCGGTGAAGGGGCTCCACCCATTTTTTTTACTTTTTCAAGTCTCTGGTTTTTTGCTTTCTGTTTGTATGGGCACAGATCCAATCCTGTCCTACAATCGAAACATTGGTGGCAACTGGTTTTTTTTTGTAAACCTCCATTTGTTTTATGCAGGTCATTCAAACTCCATTACCAGTTTAATAAGTTTGATGGGAAATTGCTTGCTTCTGGTATGGGACGCATATTCTGGCATTCCAAAAGTGCACACTTGCAGGTCCTTGTGACGGTGTCGAGGTGAAGTCTCAAAGAATATATTGGAATCGACCCATCAATTGAAGAGATATTGATCACAGCCGGTCATGTTAGAATGCTGCCCGGCCAAGTGTTAATGGGATATGGTTTTACAATTCATCTGATGGTGAAAATGTTGAATGATATGGAATCCACCCAGTGATTCCTCTTTTAACCAAGTCTTTAAGTCGTATGTTTCTTCTTTCAGGATACTCAGTGCCTACTTAAAGGTCCCTCCAAAGCTGGAAGTAAAATCAACTAAGAGGTAATATTAGATTCTGCCACTTCAACATGCTCATCAACTAATTTGTAGTATTCGTATACGACTCATGTTCTTAGCTGGTCTTTTTAGTTTTTGTTGTTTGAACCTTTCTATTGGAATACATGATATAGTTTATGTTCTCAAAAGAATAAAAGAACATATCATCAGTCAGTATAAATGGTTTCTCCTCCTTAACGAGGAAAGCTTGTTGAGTTAACCTTGGGTGGTGGGTAGAGATCTAAATCTATTTGGAACTGGTGATGGAGAGATGTAAGTGGAAGTTAGCATCTTGAAAAGGCAAGTACCTATCAAAAGGTGGTAAGCTGGTTCTCCATAAGTTGAGTGGCTCATGTAAGGTGATTAGAGATGGTGTTATGCATTTTAGTAATATTTCAAGATTTTAGTCATCATATTCAAGATATAAGGTGCTTATATTCAACTAAGCCAGTTCTTAGCATCTACTAATGTTGGGTTTAAGTCCATATTCTTAGCATCTACTAATGTGGATATCCTGTTTTGGTCTATGTTATCCTACTGTTTGAACAGTTGTATGTAGTTAATATGGGTGGAGACCTTCTCAACCAAAATGCAATGCGTAAGCGCACGAAAGCGTGGCTAAAAAGCTTTTACATAAAATTTTACCTTTATTCAGAGCGCTCTTAGAGCATGCATGTGTGTATATAAAAGTGTATATATACAACACATTATTTGGAGAAAAATCAAAAGGAATACTTAAAGAGGTTTTACTTGTTGTATTTTTCTTTTATTTTTTTAATAAGAAATGTAATGATTTAAGTGAAAATTCTAGTGTTGTAGATGGCCCTAGTTGTAGTATACTCATTAGTCAAACTCAACTTTTAAATCGTAAATTCATTGTTAGTTGAGTGCTTGCCGTGTTGATCAAACATTTTGTTGCTTGACATTCTCAAAAAGTAATGACTTTTGCATCAAAACCAATAAACCATGTGGTCTGGTATTAATAGTCTGCTAAATTAAGACATGTGATGACACCTAAGAGCATGAGAACAGCAAAACGTTTTGTAAAATGGGAGAGCTCATAAATTTTGGTAATGCGCTTTGTACACGTTTTGAATTAAAAAGCGGGACAGCTGACTTGAGTGCTCAAAAGCGGCATCCTTGTCCCACGCTTTAGGTTGCTAAGGTGGAGACTTGTGTATTAGTTTTCTTAATTCAACTCTTTTTGATACGTGGACCAAATATTTAACGAATCTCATCTGCTTTTACATACTAATATTTCTTGGCAGCGATTTTGAGGAATCGGAAACAGTCGGGAAAAATGTGATGGAGGTCCTGCTGGAATCACCATCTTCAAATTCAACTGAACCTAACATAGCGAAACTCTCTGGAGGATTCTTCTTTTCTTAAATTTTTTTAATGTAAATGATCTTAATACCTATCCCCATCTTCTTCTTTTCTTTATATATATATATATTATATATATATTTTTTGTTTTATGAGACGGTGTTAGAAACAAATTGCTGTGTCATTTTACCTTGAGGTTTGCTTGAAAACTTTATGATCGTCATCGTTATTGTCAACCATATTGTGTATAGCTGCCTGTCATTGGTAATTTCTCTGTTTTACTCTGTGACCTCTATGGCTCCCTGACTTTTCTTGTGGTCATGTTTTTGCAGACAGCTACCAGTATAACAAACGCTTCGAATGCAGCAAACCCTGGACAATACCAACCTCCTGCAGTAATCCCTCCGTCATTCCGTTCACCAAATGTACCCACCACTGTACCAGCCCTGGAATTACCATATGCACCTTCGCCTAGGTCTGGACCATCATTGCCCTTCCCCAATTTTTCTGAGACAAGCATCATTAGCAACCGTGTCACTAATCTTGTAAAGCCGTCAGTATTTCATATGCAACCTCCTTTGTCTACATATATGATACCATCAACATCTTCTTCCACGCCAACTACTCCAATTAATGGACTAGGCATTACAAGAGATAAAGTTCGTGATACACTTATGAGGCTTGTACAGGTTTGTCCTTTCTAATATACTGTATTTTCACCAAGAATTTTATAAATTAGTACTGTGACTTAGCCTCGTGAACTTTGTTCATTTGTTTGTGTTTTGTTTGATTTTTGTTTTTATCTCTATTAACGATTATGAATCATAATAAGAGCAAGTTTGTAGCAAGGCTCTCCGATTACAGCTAGTAAATGTATCCCTGTGAATGTGGCATTGTATTAGAGTGTCCAACAGTTTGTTCTAGGGATTCACTCACGATGATCCTGTTCTGTCTTTCAAGATGGGTAAACAAGAGGTCCTTAGAAAGTGGAGCTCTTCATTGAATGCATATCTGGTAGTGTGCATTCTTTTAAAAGGTAAATAATGTTGATGCATTGTGAAAATGAGTTCACATGTGTGGTGTTGCAATTTGGTGAAAATGAATTAGAAGGGCTGATATTGTCTCTTTGACACTTTCGAGCGTGTTCTCAGTTTATGTTTATGGCGCTTTCTGTTGTATACCTATATAATACATTTATGAAGTTATTTAATGTGGGAATAGGTTTCATTATCTCACTCATCAGGCTGGTCGATATATACACAGCAAAGCATGTAAAACTTTTAGGACAAACTTACTATTTACGAGTGTTAATTGACTAGGAATTGCTATTTTATTCTGAAAATAAACATTGTGATTCGTATATGATGTTACATTTTGGCTCGTTTCACCACTAGTATGCAAAGTGAATGGCTTCATTCTTCTGTAGTAGTTGCATTTCTAATTGAGACTGCTTTTTCTGCAGGAACTAGTGTTCAGGGATAACAAACTAATGAAAATGCCTGATGTCAGCATTTTCAAAAGTCTCCTGGTGTTTGGTGTATCTTACAACGAGATATCGTCCTTAAATGGTGTCTCAAAGGTCTCAAGCACCCTCAAAGAACTCTATGTTTCTAAGAATGAAGTGACAAAGATGGAGGAGCTTGATCACTTGTACAATCTGCATATTCTTGAACTTGGTTCCAACAGATTAAGGGTAAACATTACTTTTGATTTTAATTTGTTTGTTGAGACTCTCAAGATTTTAATTCATCTAGTTTGGAACAGAAAGATTTGAATTTACCCTTACAGCTCCATGTTGAATTCTATCCTTTCCCAGGTAATGGAGAACTTGCACAATTTAACAAATTTACAAGAGCTGTGGCTTGGACGGAATCGTATACGAACAGTTAACTTGTGCGGGCTGAAATGCATCAGGAAGATTAGTTTACAGCGCAATCGTTTGACTAATATGACAGGATTTCAAGTATGCTACCTTGATAGCCTTTTCTTTATTGATAAACAAGAACAGAGAATAATGTTCGTCATAGTTTGCGTGACTAATTTAGTTTGCATGCTTCCCTTTTAGGATTGCGTTGCATTGGGAGCCATAATGGTATTTCCAAAATGGAAGGCTTATCTACATTAGTTAATCTTCGGATCTAATCTAAGACACCATAAAAGACGCGTGTTCGCGCCATTTTCAATCACAAAAGTCGCCTCGTTTGAAAACAATTTTTGCGTTAAAACAAAAAAAAAGTCCACAACCAAATAAGAAAAGCCCAAAGGAAATAAGAAAAGCCCAAAACCAGATTTCCTCCACCCTCGTCCCCATTTCTCAAAAACAGAAAAAAAAAAGAAAAAAAAAGAGACCTCCACTCTCACTCTCTCTGGCGATTCCACCCAAATTGAGGATGGAGATTTGTTGATCCTCAAATTCGAGAATGGAGATTTCGCAAAGCGTGATTATTCAATAGTGAATCGACAATGTTGAAGAAAGGTGAATTAGAGATTGGAATTATATTTTGCCAGTTATAAAAAAAAACATGTTTTAGTCCCACATCGTCTTTTTATACAGTGTTTATTACGTATTTAATAAGTTTGATACCAGAAACAGATGCCGAGGTCTCGGGTCACTCGAGTGGAAACCCCACTCCCCAATGGGGCGGTGGGTGACGTGGCAGGGGAAACACGACCCCTCACCGGTGAAGGGGCTCCGCCCATTTTTTTAACTTTTTCAAGTCTCTCTCACCGAAAAACAGTGCAGTGATTTCAATGAACATGTTTTTTCAAATGGTTTTGAAACAAGTCTTCTAGAAAAAATAATAAATTCTCACTGTTTTTTCTTATCAAAGTTAACATGAAAACTTCATGTTTCGTGAAATAGGAGAGGTATATTGTGTTGTGTGATTCTTGGCCAATATGCAGATGCTGAAATGTGGCAGTTTGGCTGTCTGCTTTATGGAATGTTATTAATGGTGCTAATAAGACATTCAGTGGTACGAGTTTCTCTTCTGTTTAGCTTAACTTTAATTTTCCTTATCCCAGTATATATCAACTCTGAAGAGTTGTCCCGACCGACTAATTGTGTAGTTGAATGGCATAATATGGACTGTTTGATTGCTTTCGAGTTTCAGAGTCCATTTTCTTTGATTTAAGATTTAGACCTTCAAACCGAGGGGCCAGCCATGTCCCTTACTTCCACTTCCGTAGACTTGGTTAGACCACTTGTCATTACACTTTCCTCGTTCGTGGGTTTTGTTTTACTCTTGTGTTGGATAACTGATTACGATTTCATTTGATAAAAAAAATACAACAATGTTGTGTTTGTTTGGACACCGTGGTTAAAATTTTGTGATGGCAATGAGTCAAATTTAATTGGCTTCAAAATTTTGAAATGGCTTATATCTTGCGCGCCATGATTTCAGTGTAATCAAAAGATCGAAATTTGAACCAGTACCACTTGATCTATAGAAATGAGGTCACTTGATCTAAATGTGATGAGCGTAGTAACCATTATGTATTTTTTTTTTCCCGTCTTATTCTTCTAACACGTAAAACTTATATAGTATCTATACTTTGATATGCTACTGTTGGTACTCGTACTGTCACCATCGTATCTACTGGATATGGATAACAATCTTTGGTCTCTAGTGCTTAAGGAACTGTAACTTAGTCAACTGGCTCTTCTTTTCTAATCGCTGCTTTCCTTCCCGGCTTCCCCTATGCTTTCTTTGCAGCTGCTTATTGTCTGCTAGCTCTGATTTTCTTACTGCTGCTCTCTTCGTCGACTGACAGCTAACCGGTACATTTCTCTGGCTTGTTTACTCCTAGGGTAGGAAGAAGACGAGACTTATGACTACCCACTATGGAATATGAACCGGTACAAAAAATCCTCTATTACTTGTGATCGGATTAGTTCTTTGCCCGATTGCTTGCTTCTGTATATCTTCTCTTTCTTGAAGATGCCAGATGTAATTAGGACAAGTACACTGTCAACGCGATGGAGATATTTGTGGACGTCAATTTCATGTTTAGATTTCTATATTGGTGACGACAATGGATTGCCTCCCTTTGTCAATAGTTCAATATTCCCTTACGAGGTCCACAGTTAAAAACTCTTTATATTTGGGACGTTACCGATGATGGTGATTCACTTGAGTCATGGATCTCTTTTGGAGTTAGACGTAATGTGGAGGATCTTGATCTTAAGTGCATCTTCTCTCTATGAGTTGCCTCATTCAATTTGTAAGTGTAGGTCAAGTACCAACTTGTCACTGCGTTATTGTGATATCAAGTTTCCTGCTATGGTGCATCTGACCTCACTCAAAACACTTTTACTGGAATGGGTTGCCTTATCTCCAGACACATTTAGGCATCTCATTTCTAATTGTCCATTGCTTGAAGAATTGTCTCTTTTAGGCTGCAATCAGTCTAGTGATCTAGATATATACGTTGAAAACGAGCACCTTAAGTCCTTGAAGATATATGAATGTGGACGAGAGGATCTGAATGGTACTGAGATGAGAGTTTATGCTCCAAATGTGATTTCACTTGAATTGGGTTATTTCTTGACGAGGTCATCTTATTGTATTAAAAACTTGTCATCTATCAAGTATGCTGGCTTTGTTGATCCAACTGATGTAAGCGGTTATGATTACTGTGAGCAAGATGAGTCAGCAGACTCAGTGAAGATTCTTGGTGATCTCTGTCATGTTCAAGAACTTAAAATCTATAGTGCTTTTATTCAGGTAAGCAATCCAGAATGCTTTCCTGAGCTTAAGTATCAGAATTTATCTATCTCTTGAGTCAACTTATTCTGCCACTGTTCTCAGCTTTTGTCAATGAGGGAGGTCCAGATGCTTGCACCATGGCCTATAAATGCTAAATGTCTTGCACTAGAGGCTAAAATAACAAAGTGGGAACTCCCAGGGATTGCATACTTGCTGAAGAATCCTTCCAAGCTTGAGACTCTTAACATAGAACTTCTTCCAGATAGGAAGGAATTATCAGTGGTAAGGTCTTTTTCATTTTTCTTTTGAAATAAGTTGAGGTCAGGCAATGCCATGTTTTAGAAGTATTAAGCAGTAGAACATAGATTATGTACAGTATCACTTGGCATCTTGCCTTTAGGCTCTATCCTATTTCAACTGCATGTTTACTGTGTAGAGGGTGTTGTATTAAGCTTGGAGTCTGCACCTTCATTGAGGATGACATTCATTTGAAAGGGGCAAAGTGGAAGCTCATTAATCCGAACTTTATTTTGCCTGTCAATCATCATTTGTGTGTCTTTTGTTATCATTCTTTTCTTTATATGGAACTAAATGGCATGGATAACAACAGTCTTCAAATGTTTCTAAACGTTGGGGAATAAGATGATGTGTTTTGCATTGTATTTTGTTGCCTCTGGTAATATTACTTTTGTTCCAATTAAATCTGTATGTAAGTGAACTGGTTTTCTTTTTAATTGCAGCTTGACGATGATTTTAAGTGCAAGTATGATTTTGATAAAAGGGATTATTGGAGATCAAAGGAGCTTGAGTTCTCTTCCCTGTTGCAGAACCTCAAGACTGTTAAGATATATGAATTACTCTCAAATTATCATCCATATAGTGATGTTGATAATGACCTTAAAAAACTAGAGAATCTTATTGAGCTCGTGAGGTTTATGCTGAGGAACTCAAAGGCTTAGGAGAAGATAATTATTAGAACCAGTACGAATATTATGCCTATGTTCGGCAACCACTACGAGTTACTATTCTGCAAAGCTGACTGCTCTCCCTAGAGCCTGCCCTGAAGCTGAAATTCACATCATCTCAGTGTTTTCTTTTTTTCCATTTCTTTTTCCTGTGTTATATAACATCATCTAAGTGGTTACTCATCGGCATTTCCGGTGAAATTATTTTTGCAGGTTATCTGGAAGTACATATGTATTTTGTATGCGTGTATATTGAAATTCTTAACTTTTTCCAAATGGAGAGATTGTCGCTTGAAAAGTGTTAGCAGGCACCAGATAATGGATTTGTCGACCTATCTTCTTATCTCTAACATAATCACAGAGAAATACTTGGGCAAGTTTCATTGTTTGGCTAACCTAGCACTATCTCGAAGAGACAGAACTGAGTCCGCATTTCGGCTTTTGTCAAGTAGAATTTGTGAAGTTGGTGAGTTTGTAGAGTGGAATATGTTATTCGACCTTAATTCATTGTCGAGCACATCCGAATAGTAAGTGATGAGGAATGTTTTCTACTCGTTCAGTTTGTGGACTGCAATCACATTCGGCAGTGAAGATAGTCGGAGTGGAAATTCAGCATGGATTATCAGCTCAATGAAACACATGTTTGAGTTACGTATGATGTGGTCAGGACTAAGGGCCCACTAGAAATGATTGTTATAGTGTGTTAAGTCACCTGTTGGCTCTTTCATTGAGCTTAAGTTTCAGGAGATTATGGAGGAAGAAAGTTTGAATTTCTCCGGCCTGTGCTCTGATTTCAAATGTAGACCTCAAATATGGCGCATTGTGTGTAGGACTGTAGGTTATGTTAACTTTTACATCTCTGTTGCACGTATTGCATAAATGAAGATATATCATATATTATTTGGATTTTCATTTGCTTGCTGATAAAGTGACAAGGGAAAGGACTGACAATAGAATAATTTTATTTGTTTGGATATTGTAGTTAGATTCCTTGTAATGGGTGTTACATTCGTTTAAAGAAAAGTGTTTTTCTACAATAGAATGATACCAAAACAAGAACAGATATGGCTTTTGCAATTTCGCATGATTTCAGTATCATCAAAAGAATATCCTTATTATTGAATCAATGCCATGCGATCAATATAAGTACTGTCAAACTTCGTTGAACACTAGTTGAGCTAAATGTGATTAATCATTATCCCTTTGTTTCGTATATTTCTTCTGGGTATAATTTAGCCTAATCGTTGTATGTTTGTCTTTGTCCCGTTGGCCTGCCTTTGAGTCCGGCGTCTTGAAGGGGCTGATGAATTGATTTATGGATTGGCCGGGCAGGTGAGGTGAATGAGACCGAGATAATGAGGAAAGGAAGAACCATTACCCCTTTTTTTTTTCTTATTTTTCTTCTAACACATAAAACATTTTTCTGCCTTGTGTACACCTAGAGTAGTTCATGGAGGGAACGTGGGTAAAAAGAGGAGGGAAACTCATTTGGTATTGTAATGTTTTGCTGACGTTTTTGTACAGGTGTCGTGCCTTTGAGCACTATAGGGGGGGTCTATAGGGCTCATACCTATGGGCAAAATATTTCTCCACAACCATTAGGCAGCAATATTAATCATGTTTGAGTGACAATAACTTTCAGGCCTAGTTTCTCAAGAACCGGTGATGACTCCATGATAATAAGTTTACCCTTAAGAGTTGGTGAGTGATGTTAGCCTCTGGGACAGGTATGAAGTGGCTGCTGAAAAGGGACCAGTCCAAAAGTTGTGGTGGCTCTAGGCCGATAGAGTGAATATCTAACAGAAGTTAGAGAATAAGTGTGCACTATTGAATCGCTTGGATAGTTGAATTTGCATGAATTAGATAAGATTTTAAGGTCATCATCACATGGCACACAAACTATATAGTCAAAATCAGGGGGCAGAAATCCCACATTGCACCATATTAGTAGCAGACTACACATGAATGGGCATCTTAGCTCCAAGCCTCCGACCCTACTCTCAATAATTTTGAGAGGAAACAACAAACAAAAACAGGACAAGATCAACAATAGGCCCACTCCAAAGGCAGACAATGCATTATGCTTACCCCCACTTACTCATACATTCTGATTGTACTGGATGATTAAGTTTAGGACTCTCATATTTCAATGGCCTGATCTATTACCAAGATTTCAGAAACTTCTGCACATATCAGAGTTGAAATTTTCACTGGTCTGTACTCTGTAGTCCTAAACTAAAAAACAATAAAACCCAAAATACAGAAAAATGTGAAAAGAAACAAGGAGCATAGCCAAGTTACTCTAGTACAAGGAATCCGTATGTGTGTTTTCAAGTCAGTTATTGGGCTGGACCTCAAAACGACTTTTTCCCCCCCCCATCACTTTTGCGGAAGCTGGAAAATCATTTGTTTTTTAAATTTAAAAAATGCGATACAGCTTTCTAGCCGTTGAAACCTCAACACACACACACACACCTTTTGCAACACAAACCAACCTCTCTCTCTTTCTGATACACACACAAATCACTGTTACCTGAACACAACCCAATTGCCATCACCTCATTCCTTCAACTGGGTTCTTTAAAAGATCATTATCAATAGCTGTAAAGCTAAGAAATGAAAGGAGTGAAAGGAAAATTTCTCAAGAAACTGAAATCAATCAAACCAGTAGGTGTTTTAAAGCAAGCCAGAGTTCTTCACATCAATGCATTTAATGGCTTTCTAGATCCTTCTTCTTCTTCTTCTTCTTCACCTTTGAATACCAATAGTGTAATTTTACAGGATTCATCAAATTACAGAAACCAAGAAGATCATAGAAGTGTTCAAGTTAAGAATCTCGATGTCGACATTGCGGAACTGATTAAAGATCTTGAAGATGAAGAAATGGAGTTTGGGGAAGGAGAGAATAAAGAAAACATTGGGCCCTTATTGAAAAAGTTGAAGGACCCCTTTTTAGTACCTGATGATAAGGAAAAGTTCAAGAACCCAACCTTATCAGAATCTGAAAACGATCTTTCGTGTGCCCCATCGTCTTTTCACCGAGTTGATTCAACATCTTTGAAGGATAACTCAGAGATAGTGGGAGTTGATGTGTCGTCTTTTCGGAGGCCGGATTTGAGTGCAGGAAGTTTGTTTGATCCGAATTTGTTAGCTGCGTTTGATAAGGCGAGAATGGAGCATATTATACTACTTGAAGCTTTGAGGGAAGCTAGAATTGAGGAAAAGAAAGTGGAAGAAGTTGAGGAAGAGGGACCTCCTTTGAAAGCCCGTCGATTAGATGAAGACCCTTTATTGGAATTTGAAGAGAAATGTCCACCAGGAGGAAGTGAGTTGGTGATACTTTACACCACTAGTCTTCGAGGCATTAGGAAAACGTTTGAGGATTGTCAGAGTATTCGGTTTCTGTTGGATAGTTTTAAGATTTTGTTCCACGAAAGAGATGTATCGATGCATTTGGAGTACAGGGAAGAAATGTGGAGAATCCTTGATAGTAGAGTAGTACCTCCAAGGCTTTTCATTAAGGGGAGATATATTGGTGGTGCAGACACTGTTGTGACATTGCATGAGCAAGGGAAGTTGTTGCAGTTATTAGAAGGATTGCCGAGGGATCAGTCCACCAGTCCGTGTGACGGGTGTGGAGGGATGCACTTCATATTATGTTATAATTGCAATGGAAGTCGTAAAATTAGTCCAGATGGGAGTGATGATGGCTTGTCAGTTCAGTGCCCACAGTGCAATGAGAATGGGTTGCTTGTATGCCCAATGTGCTGCTGAGGGTTGCCTCTTGATCATGGCCTCATGGGTTCTTAATTCGTTTTTCCGTAACAGATTTTTTTGTATTGTATCATATTGGAATTTAGGATAAAACTGATGTTCAAAGCATTGGCTAGTAAATACAGAGATTAGAATCCATTTGTTGCTTAAACATTTAATAACAGCTTTGAGAAGCTTTGTTATGAGAAGTACATTCTGAAGTAATTGATAAATGAGAAGCTATTACTGCATTTTGTAACTATATGCCAATGATTAATTCGTGACACCTTTCAGCTATCAAGATAAACTCTGAGTGGATGACTTTAGGAGTCTCTTTCAAGCATCATTTCAATTACATATGGTTTTGTTGTTATTCAACGTATTGTTCTTTTTCTTTTGTACTTCCCCACTATGTATGTTTTCTCAAATCTTCCCAACTCTGGCTTCTAAAAGGATAAAAATCTATCACCAGACCAAAGCTAAATTGCTTGTGCGAAGTGTTCTACACTTCTTTAGGTCTCACGCAAACAACTTGCAAAGATGCTGAACTCTTCTTTACTCTTTTTTTTAACCTTTCCAGCAAGCGCTACGACAAGTCGACAAGCAGTGAAAATTCCTTGAGAATGCGGCAAATGGATGAGCATCTAAAGTAAACTCCAACAGCCACTACATAAACAAAAACAACCACAATCATCGAATGGGGGATCAGCTGACTACATGTTAATTTGCACTGGAAAAACTGATTTTACATTGGCAATGATGTTTTGGGCTATCAAAGGCTGGACCATGGTTAAATGATGTAACTTAATGCAACAAAGAAATAAACCTCCAACAAGCTAGATCGTCCTAAATCACAGTCC
This sequence comes from Coptis chinensis, assembly GCF_015680905.1. Classification (NCBI taxonomy): domain Eukaryota; kingdom Viridiplantae; phylum Streptophyta; class Magnoliopsida; order Ranunculales; family Ranunculaceae; genus Coptis; species Coptis chinensis. Next base: position 9,164,176 of record NC_141462.1, read on the forward strand.
AAACCTCACCAGACGAAACAACCATCATCTAAGTATTAAGGGAATGCATACCAGATCGTCTAAGCATATGTTCCCTGTATGCATGTATACCATCCAGGAAAACTTTTAAGAGTTCTGAAATGAAGCACTTAAATTGTTATTATTCTGTCATACTGGACTTTCCCCTGTACAAGTAATCAGAGTTGGTCACAGCAAGTCATTTTAAGCGAAACGATTTCAAGAGTATCATCAGAAGAAAAAAATTGTACGACAACAAGTAGGACCATATGTGAATTATACATGGTCATGACTGCTAAAGCTAATTGTGCAGATAAGCACAGTGCACATCTACCAGATATCTAACAGCACTTAGACCACAGTATCACCAGCTAGAAATCCTAACTAAAAAGACTAAAAAAATGAAGGGAATACAGGAAAATAAGCCTAAGAGTATTTATGTTCAACAGTTAACTGGAGATTTAGGCTGACGCTCTCCCTCATTATCCTTGGGTTCTGCCTCTTCTTTGCTATCCTTGTGGCTGCTGTCCTCTGGCACACTTTCTACCACTTTGACTTCCTCTTTTGAGGACGGCTGATTGTTATCTGGTACACTTTCGTCCACTTTGACCCCACCCTTGGAATCGGCCTGGCTGTCATCTGGTAGACTTTCACCAACTTTTAAATCTTCTTTTACAGAAGCCTCTTCTCCGACCTTGGGCGCTTCAGCAGATACCTCCTCTTCTACCTCCTTTGGCTCTTTCTCTGCAGGTTCTTCAGACACTCTGCTTTCCTCAACTGCAGGTACAGACTTATCCTCCACAATCTTTTCCTCCTTTTTCTCCACAGGATCTTGCTCCATGGTCCCACCACTCAGGACTTCTTCCTTAACATCCTCTTCTGCATTCTTGTCCTTGCCCTCTGCCTTCTTGTCCTCTACCTCTGCATTCTTGTCCTCTTCCTCTGCATTCTTGTCCTTGCCCTCTGCATTCTTGTCATCTTCCTCTGCATTCTTGGCACTGTCCTCCACATCTTTCATTTCCACATCAACGGATGCTTTGGCATCTTCAGCAGCTGTGGCAGGAGCTTCTTCCTCTTTGGGAGCTTCACCCTCTGCAGTATTACTCTCCTTTTCCTCCTTTGCTCCCTTCTTCGAGCTCGATTTCCTCTCACGCTTCTTTGGTGGTTCTTTCTCTGGGGTTTCAGTGGCCTTTGACTTTTCACTTATTCTACTGGAACGCCTTGGCGTATCACCTGTATGAGTCAGTCAATTGTACAGGTTACTTTGCTGTACTTTATGTGCAAATTCAAGGGACGGGACAGAAAGAGGGGGGAGAGAAAGAGTACCAGTTCCCCAATCAAACTCAGCTAATGTTGGGCCTCCAGGATGAGTTCTCAAGAACTGCTCCAACTGTCGCTTGTTTTTTATCTCCTCACTAGTGGGTGAGATGAATACGATTTCATTCCTTCGTGACGTCCCTCCTTTCTTAGGTAGTATGAACTGCAAGGGAGCACATTAATGTAACTGAACAGAGAGAAATTGGCAGTATTGGCTAACGACTTGGGAAAACTAAGGAACAATTATATCCACAAAACTGCAAATAAAACAGTTATGCGCCAACATTAATAAAGCAGACAAGTTTTTTGCTTTACTTCATAATTTAATGGTAATCACCCAAACCAACTGCCCAATATTTTCCTTGAAAACCAATTTACCAGTTTGGACAGTAAAAATACTGGAAAATTATGCAAAAATGCAAGTCTAGAACATCATACATATCATATTAGATGCAGTGAGACTGTAAAGTACTAAAGTGAAGGTAGTTCATATATTTGAGGGTTGCAAAAGTGGTGAAATCCGAAATCCGATCATATGATATATACATTTCCTTTTGTACAAAATATTAACCACATAATAAATTACGTGTTTCTACTTTATAATTTAACTCAAATTTGTAGGACTGGCAGAGTTGGAATTTAACAAGCAGGAGTCCCCTCCAATCATCCAATTAAGTAAAACCCAAATTCCAATGAAGTGAACTCGAAAAAGTTCAAAAATGCTCAAAAGACGACATGATCACTGTCTACCAATGCAAATAACCAGACACCCAAAGGCCCACCTTTCCAAGAAGCATCTGCATATATCCTGAATGAGTTGCAGACTAGCATGTCTCCTCATCCGAACCAGTACAACAAGGTCTATTAGGCAGTTAATGTCAATTCGCTGTCTTGTTGTTTGTTTTTATTATAATGGTTTTCAAATTTTATTTCCAACTTCATTGGAAAGAATTTTGTGAGTTTCCTATTTAAAGTGAGACCTAACTTCAAAAGATTATGCAAAAAATAATAATAATAATAAAAGGCCAAAAAGGAAGGAAATTCTCACCTACTCCTTTAAAGCAAACTTATAACATAAAATTTTGCATGCAAAAAAAAGTGGAATAAGATAAACGTCACCATCATTTAAACAACATGAGATACACAAATAATAGTCACACGACAAACCTTTGGATGAGAGTTTCATTTCAGTTCAATGTATGAATTTCTATCCAAGACAACTCAGACTGTATGTGATATTAATCCCATGCTAGGGTTGCCATTCAAAAATCATAATATGAAAAAATAAAATTGCTGCTCTTCCAGTGTCTGGGTAAAAGACAATGAAACAAAACCGATGAACAAAATGTCAATTTTTTTTTTTAATTATCTTCCAGTGTCTCCATTTTTTCTTGGAAGGATATAAGTTTCAAGTGTTTTAATCTACTATGTAGATCTAGTATTTCCCAGCCTACAGTTTTTCTACAATACATGGGGATATGAGTGAGCACAGCACCACCTTAGGTAGAACTATCCTACTTGAGGACATACACAAAAGCATACAATTTAAGAATATCAGGCTTTGAGAGCAGAAAGATGGTAGTTTTCATGAACCGTAGATAGAACATCACCCCTTACACACACTTCACCCAAGCATCACAACAAAGTCAAATACTAAACTACAAATAATTTCAAAAAAGAACATCAAGCCCTTCAGTAAAACAAAACTCTTTATGATGAGAAGACCGGACAAAATGGACAACTTACAAAGACCAAAACAGGAAATACAAACTTTTTCTCGAAAGCAATGAAAATACCAGTAAAGTCTTGGTTAACTGTCAACTCATTGATCACATTCCCCTGAGGGTGGAAGAAAAGAAAAGGTGTTACTAAACAGTGATTATTCAAACAAGTTTAATTTTAGCCTCCATACCAGTGATAACTATGATATAAGGGAAGGGTCATGGGGTAATGTTATACATATAAGACAATACAAAACAGAAAGATCTAATTCATATTTAATAAAAATATATATGATACACCAGATTTAGTCCAATAAGGACATACATATTATTTAAAAGTCACTTTAGATAATAAGACATAGTTCCCTTAGTGATATAGTCTTTGGATAAGAAAATAGAGTCACAACAACATGCCATTTACTTTGATTGGAACAGGATAGATTATACTATAACGAGAAAAGAACTAATTGTAAACAACAAAAAAGTTCAGGAGTTTAAAAATGTTATTTTGGTGCGGAAAAATTTGATGGCTTTAGCATCAGCTTTTTAGTTTTATACCTGTTTTTCAAACCATCCTACCTGTCATCTCCAAGGATGAGGCGGGATCATACATCTTCACTAATTTCCCAGCTAATCCATTTGTTTTCCTAGTGTTATGTTTCTTTCATTCCTTTTATGGCACGACATATTACGGTGCAGCCTACCAGTTTTTTACTCGTACTAGGAAAAGCAAACTATACAAAGAAATAAGAATAGCTAGCAGCTTCAAGGGTTTGTGTCTAGTTGTATGTGTGTTAATTACTTGGCGCATCACATAGATTTTATAACTAAACAAGGTGACAGATAACAGCCCAGTTTACATGCTAAAAGCTGAACAAATTATGGAAAAAACACATTCTTTAATGACTGGCTAACAAAGAACTATAGTCTATGATGTTAGATTGTGCTATTTGAGTTTTACGTAATAACCAACAGAATTATTTAATACAACCGCAAGCGTAATAAAACTACCAAACAACAATTATTAACTATACATTCTTAGGATATATCCACCCTGTAAAAAATCCAAAATCTTTTCAACCTTGCCACTACAATCTTCAGTAGACTTGCAAACAAGTTACAAGACCAAACCATCTTGTAATGGAAGAGATTACTACACCAACAACGACCATGAGAATAAAAGGATTAAGGAAAAGCACAAAGACTTGGATCAAACTCAGAGAAAGTAGAATCTCTTTTTCTTGTATGCCCCCTCAATTCAACAGCGACAAGAAACTGTGTAAACTTTTCACCTTTACCATTCCAATTTGTCCTTATGTAAGTGTACTAGATGGACCTCCATGTCATGACCCCAAGCGTTTAACCTATCTATTCCATCTCATTCGTAACAACTTGAGTTACTAATTTTTTCTAAACCATTAAATACCCCTCCGCAAGTTGACGCTTGAAATAACTCTATTCCAAATAAAGAAGATCAAGCAACTACGTATTTCCAGCCAATCAATAGCCCATGTTTAATGTTGTAAATTTTTAATGGCTCCTAGGACTCATTACTGTCATTACTAAAAACAAACTAGAATTAAGCGGCATGCTTTTTATTTGTAATGATATCATTTCATTCGATTGGGTTCTTATGTTGTCACGAAGCTTATTAATGAAAGTGCACCAAAGAAAGCCGTGTTTCAATCTACATATAGTCATATAGATATAGATAAAAAGAGAGTTTTTATGTTGTCAACGAAGCTTATTAATGAAAGTGCACCAAAGAAATCCACATTTCAATCTACATAGATAAAAAGAGAAACTAAAAGACGGTATTAGGAAAAGACGGCAAGTCAACAATTTGACCTAGAAAATTATACATTGTGTCCCATAAATACATTAAAGTTTCGTCACACATCAGTCAGCCAAAATAATAACTATAACAGTAGTAAAAGCTCAACTAAACAACCTTTCCTAAAACCATACAGTTCGAAGTCCAGATTACAATGAGTTTCATAACTGTTACTATTTTAGAAGGTTCACAGTCTCACAGAAACCTTTCTGATACATGTGAATGGCCAAATGTACGTTACGAAACATGACATTATTAAGCTAAAACTAACATCTTCTACTCAAGAAACCAACTAAATATTACTAATTGGACATAAATTGCAGCCAAGAAGACAAATTACAAACAGATTCAACCAAAACTTAACAAATTAAACCTTTCTCAAGCATTAGGTATTCTGTCATTCAACCTAAAACACACAAGAACCAAGAACTATTCTATTCTACATAAAACTACATACTTGTAAGCTGGAATTGTGCATAAAACCATTCGTCTCAAAATCATATCAAATAACATCGAATGATTCAAATTAGTCACAAAACCCTAACAAACATTCAAGAACAAGAAACAAGAAAATAGTCATAAAATAATTCTCAAAGGCAAGAACAACAGAGTTTTAAAAGCTACATAAAACGCTCAAATCAAAGAAAAAAAATATAAAAAATAAACCACAACAACTTTACACAAAACGAGAAATAAATTGCAAAACCTTCTTTTTCCAGCCATGAGGTGCAGGAAGTTCAACAGAGATTTGTTCACCATGAGTTTGCTTGTTATTATCTGCTTCTGCTTCTTCAACCTTGTTCAACGTTTCTTGCTTCTCCGCCATTTTATTTTCAAGTTTTTTTCGCTCCTTCCCGCTCTGCTCTCCAAAAAAATAAATTAAGTAAATGTGAAAATGAGGAAATGAGGATTTTGTTTGTTGTTATTTATAGTAACTGAAAAAAACAATAGAATATTCTTTTTTATCTCTCTTCACACACGACACGTGTGACACGCCATATACGGGTTAAGAAAATCTGATTTGTTCTAATTTTAAAATCCTTATGATCTTTGTTATATCATTTTGGGATAGTACTCTTTCAATATTTATTACCTCATTTTGGGAAAAACTTTGCCATATATATATGGATGCCGGTTGGACCAATGGAGCTGAAACTGTTGAGACCCTTAAGGCTGGTAGGTGGATTAGGCTAAAACAGCACATTACACGTGTACCAACTAACAAGATGGAATATTATCTAAACACCTTTAAAGCGGCCTGCCCAAGCTATTAAGCCCACGCTTAGCCGCCACCACATAGAGGCTAGCCTTCCACCGCTCAATTAGCTAAGCAGATTTTAACAGCTGTCCATTTTAGCCATCTAAGCCTCTAGGCTGTACGGGCTTTTCATCCAATCAGAGTAAGGAGTGTAAAAAAAAACCGTTGACCCATCATCCGGTAGGATACCCGGTCTTCACCTGCCACCCAAACCCGCACCGACCCAAAAACAAACCCGCCCCGCCACCGTTTTTACGCGGTCGAGCTATGGGTGTAGGTTCTATGCTCAAACCCGACCCATCAAGCCACCCGACCCACACCGTGTCAAAAGCCGTTTACCCAACCCCGTTGACCCGCATAATTTCAAAATTCTAACTCTAATATTTTTGTATTTTGTTTATATTTTCTTTTAACTTTTGTAGAAATTTGGGAGATATGAACACAAACTTATGAGTTCAATATCAATTTCAAATATTCAATTTTGAACATTTGGCAAATATCAAAAGTTCAAATTCAACTTTCAAATTTTGGAGAAGATGAATCATTCATCCTTGTATTAATTTCAAATTCTTTTAGTTTATATTTTATTGTTTTGTACCATAGATCCTCGCTCTCATCTTCATTTTATCATGTTATGGAAAATAATCAATTTACAAATAAATCACGAGAAAGAAGTTTCAAATTTGCAGATATAGTTTTGGGTTCAAGTTCAAGTTTTTTTTTTTTTGTTTATTTTTTATTGATTGATTCCATTTTTTTTCTCTATATTGTGAATTGAAAATATATTACTTGCAGAATTAGAAAGTTTTTTTAGGTGAAATTGGGATAAAATAATAATTTCCACCGACCGAATGAATGACCTAAAAAAAACCACCCGTAAAGGTGACAATTCTAACAGCCGGATGATGGTACTAAGACATGACACTTCAACCCGCCCCGTCGGAGACCAATGGATTTGTATCCCCTAGACCCGCCCTGCCCCGCCCCATCGCTATTTGACCCGTGGTTGACCCGACCCACCCCGTATTACACCCCTAAATCAGAGCACTGCTTCTGAGTGCCTCGAGCCTCCATGCCAGTTTTCCTTCCATCTTTATCCTTCCAATTTTAATTATCCTGTACGTTCTTATCCCTACAGACAACCCCAGACCCTTTTAGCAATTGTTTGGCTTTTGGAAATTCCCTCCTCTCATAATTCAAACCCTCCTCTCATCTATCTAATAAGATAGGGTTTTTTTCCCCCACTAAGAGACAAAATAACACACAAAGGACGGCTCAAATCTGTTTGAGCAAGATCAAACGGCTGTTGAGTGTGGATCAATTATTTTGTTCAAAACTCATTGGTCGAGCACTCGAACTCCCAACTCTCCTCACTCCGTTCTTCATCCTCACTTTTCTTCTCATCCTTCACTAAAACACTAATATCTATTTACCTTCACTCAGTCAACCAATATTGAATCTTTCTCTCCAAAGAAGCTCGAGCCCAATCTACTCTCTCTGATAAAAAGTCGTCTTTCTTCAAGAGAAGGAAGCTCCCCATGCGCTTAGTTACCAGTCACGCACTATTCCTAAATGAAGATAAGGAAATCCCGATTTGCCTCCATGTCCGGTGAGCCCTGAACCGGATCCAACCTCATACATGTTAACCTTTATGTGAAATATAGAAAAAAAGTTTCCTGAACTAATGATAGTTTGTGTAATCTCATGTTTTTTTCTTGAACATTCTTATAATAATTAGTTGTTTAGCTTACTTTCTTATATGCACTCATTTAGTTATTTTGATTTTTGTTGTAAGTTTACTGTTGGATTTGATAAATATAAACGCGAGAATTGTTGTAAATAGTTGTAAATTGTAAGTTTATTGTTGGATTTGAAGTTTAGCAAATAGTAGATGAATTTCTCAAGTGTAAACATTGTGTTATCATGTACATTGTGTTATCAAGTGCAATTGATTAATTATGCTGAGTTTATAACTTTTACCCAAAATCAGTTTATAACATAATATAGGCCCCTGATTCGACTAAATATGACTATAAATATGTTTGACAGAGTTGACTGCGTGCTGAATTTAGTCATGTTTTTCTATTAACTTGAAAGTGCATTTTCACAAGGTTTGGTAAGTAGTCTAGCCTATAGTATGTATACCACAAAAAATTTAAAGCTATGTTTAGTGTATACTTTTTCCTTTTTTAGTTAAGGTTTGTGCGGAACTTGGGTTGGTTTACGAAGGGAGAAACGCCATGCTAGGATTGTGAAGAGAGGGTTTGTAGTAGATTTGTTTGGGCGGAATTCTCTAATTTATATGTATTCTTCGATTAGGAGAATTTGGGATGTGAGGAAGGTGTTTGATGAGAGGTGTGAGTTAGATTTGGTGTCGTGGAATTTAATATATGATTGCTGGGTATATGAAGAATGGGGAAGTTGGTATTGTAAGGGAGTTTTTTGATGTGATGCTTGAAAGAGATATTTAGAGCTGGAATTCGATGATTGCGTGGTATGTTGGAGTCGGTGATATGGAGGCTGCTCGAGAGCTTTTTGAGGGGGTGGTGGTTAAAGATGTTGTCAATGTGCTAATGCTTTGTGTTTACCTATCGTTTGTGACATATTACAAGTTTCTTAGAGTATTTGTCATTATGTGTCAATGTATTTATATTATGTGTATGTTGTACTACGATACTATTTTTTTTCCCCACTAAGAGGCAAAATAACACACAAAGGACGGCTCAGATCTGTTTGAGCAAGATCAAACGGCTGTTGAGTGCAGATCAATTATTTTGTTCAAAACTCATTGGTCGAGCACTCAAACTCCCAACTTTCCTCACTCCGTTCTTCATCCTCACTTTTCTTCTCATCCTTCACTAAAACACTAATATCTATTTACCTTCACTCAGTCAACCAATATTGAGTCTTTCTCTCCAAAGAAGCTCGAGCCCGATCTACTCTCTCTGATAAAAGGTCGTCTTTCTTCAAGAGAAGGAAGCTCCCGATGCGCTTAGTTACCAGTCACTATTCCTAAATCCTGATCTGCCTCCATGTCCGGTAAACCCTGAACCGGATCCAACCTCATACATGTTAACCTTTATGTGAATCATAGAAAAAAGGTTTCCTGAACTAATGATAGTTTGTGTAATCTCATGTTTTTTTTCTTGAACATTCTTATAATAATTAGTTGTTTAGCTTACTTTCTTATATTCACTCATTTAGTTATTTTGATTTTTGTTGTAAGTTTACTGTTGGATTTGATAAATATAAACGCGGGAATTGTTGTAAATAGTTGTTAATTGTAAGTTTACTATTGGATTTGAAATTTAGCAAATAGTAGACGAATTTCTCAAGTGTAAACATTGTGTTATCATGTACATTTTGTTATCAAGTGCAATTGATTAATTATGTTGAGTGTATAACTGCTACCCCAAATCAGTTTATAACATAATATAGGCCCTTGATTCGACTAAATATGATTATAAATATGTTTGACAGAGTCAGCTGCGTGCTGAATTTAGTCATGTTTTTCTATTAACTTGAAAGTCCATTTTCACAAGCTTTGGTAAGTAGTCTAGCCTATAGTATACCACAGAAAATGTAAAGCTATGTTCAGTGTATACTTTTTCCTTTTTTAGTTAAGGTTTGTGCGGAACTTGGGTTGGTTTGCGAAGGGAGAAACGCCATGCTAGGATTGTGAAGAGAGGGTTTCCAGTAGATTTGTTTGGGCGGAATTCTCTAATTTATATGTATTCTTCGATTAGGAGAATTTGGGATGCGAGGAAGGTGTTTGATGAGAGGTGTGAGTTGGATTTGGTGTCGTGGAATTTGATATGTGTTTCCTGGGTATGTGAAGAATGGGGAAGTTGGTATTGCAAGGGAGTGTTTTGATGTGATGCCTAAAAGAGATATTTAGAGCTGAAATTTGATGATTGCGTGGTATGTTGGAGTCAGCGATATGGAGGTTGCTCGAGAGCTTTTTGAGGGGATGGTGGTTAGAGATGTTGTCAATGTGATGATGCTTTGTGTTTGCCTATCGTTTGTGACATATTATAAGTTTCTTAGAGTATTTGTCATTATGCGTCAATGTATTGATATTATGTATATGTTGTACTACGATACTATTTTGTGTTTTGCTTTGGACTGTTTTATATTGGTGCTGCTTTCGTTAGAATTTATCAAACCTGAATAGAAAAAAGAAAAACATAGATTTGGCAAACTGTTTTACTTCATGTTATTAGTCAACACCATTTTTTTAGGCAGTATTTGAATTTTATTTTTTACTTCCAAGTGAGAGGATTGGAGTCAATAGCTTACAATAAGGACTATATTGGTGTGGTTTTGTTGACAATCACTCATCTGATGAAATTAAAAACCCATTTTTTATTCAGGAGGATATTCATGAGCTTCTCGAGTTTCACAGAAGTTGGTTAGAGCTCCCCTAAACCAATATTCCGTATAATATTTCACCCGCTTTTGTTCTTAGAACTCCCCTTATTAATACCATCATTTCAGTTATGATACCATTTAACTTTATGCATAATTTCCTTCCTAGGCAATCATGGTGAAAGAGCGAATTCAGGCTGTGAAAGAGTGAATTGCAACAGTATGAAATACTATTATGTGATTTCACTTTGTGTCATAACCACTTTTAAATATTACTTGAACATAGTCCCGAGTAACGAAATTGTTTTTTTTTAACATAGATTTACACACACCCACACACATATATATTTGTCCAGTTACATATCTATCATTATATTGATTGTTTGTTATTTACGAGTACAACTATATCAACATATTAACGGGCGTATCTTAGGTTGTGACTTCATTACCACAAACTAGAGAAATGAAAGAGAGGGAAAAGGAGTCGTTAATTCACACAGTCAATTCCATAGCACGACATCCTATTACGCCTCCCAATCTAATATATGTGCCTCCCCATCAAAGATATATATGCTACGCCCCCAAATATGGTATATGTGCCTCTTAATCGAAGATCTACTACTTCTCCATCTGATTTGCTTCATAATCGAATATCTACTCCTTCTCCATCTGTTGTGCCTCATAATCGAAGATCTACTCCTTCTCCATCTGTTGTGCCTCCTAATCGAAGATCTAATGCAACTCCCAATAGGCTATCTGTTGTGCCTCATAATCGAAAATTTACTGTAGCTCGAATAGGCTATTTGTTGTGCCTCCTAATCGAAGATCCATTGCAGTTCCCACTAGGTTATCTGTTGTGCCTCCTAATCGAAGTTCTATTGTGGTTCCCAATATGTTATTTGTTGTGCCTCCTTGTCAAAGATCTATTGCACCTCCTAATCGGAGATTTGTTGCACAATGTCTTCGAAGAGAAAGGGAAATGCAAGTGCCTCTAGATCACGATCAAATGACTATAGCACAACAAAATCGGAGATAGAGAGAAAAAGATGTTATGTCTGATTACATAGCAGATTCCTTTAAGAAGACGAGGTCAACGTACGAAGTTGGGTTATCTTCATCAATGTATGATATCTCTCATAGAGAAAACCAGACTCCAGTCACAAAAGATGTAACAATGCAAAGTTGTGAGGATAACACTATGTAAGTCAAGTGATTAAATTCTCACTCTTATGTTAGATTTCAACATATCATAAAGCGTGACATATCATAGGTCTATTTTTGCAGTGATCATGATATGACTGGATTTGACGAAAGTGAAGAAGAAATTCTTAATCCTCATAGAGGCTATGTGCTTCCAGTTCCAAATCGCCATCACTTTCTGGGAAAGATGGATGTTCTTTGTCCATTTTGTTCGGCCCTTCATTGGAAAGATGAACAGTTATCGAAATCAAGGCACAACCGACCTTTATTTGGAACTTGCTGTTTACAAGGAAAGTTAAGCTACCGCTTCTTTCTCCACTGCCTCCGGCACTTAAATCTTTATTCGAATGATCTAATAAACGTGCAAGATTATTCCGTGAACAGATTCGGCAATACAACGTGTGTAATGCCTTTACCAGTCTTGGTTGCAAATTTAACGATCGTGTGTTACATGGACGTGGTCCTATCTCATTCACTGTTCATGGGGAGTAGCGGCATAGCGGCACCAAATTGGTTCATTGTTGCCTGATCCGGGGATGGAACCTAAGTTTTCACAACTTTATATTTATGATCCCCTAGCTGCTTTGGATCACCGCCACAATCGCAACCCGAATTTGTCAAGGGAAGTGTTGAAAACTGTACAAGAAACTCTTCTGCAGACCCACAAGTTTTGTGATATCTATAAGCAAGCATTTGAGGTTTTAACTAAAAATGCTTATGAGAATAACAATGTTCCGGTCCATCTACACTATGATCCGTGTTTGGATAGATGAAGGTACAATCTTCTAACAACTGATGAGATCGCAGTGATATTGCCTGGAGATGGGAGTAAGGTTGATGCCATATGTGATATTATACTTCGCTTGAGAGGAGGGCATGAGTTGGAACGGATAAGTGAATGTCATCCCGCTTATTTACCTTTGCATTATGTTCTTCTATTTTCTTATGGGGATTTGGGTTGGTCACCTTATTTGAAGTTGTGGGACGTCAAGAGAAATGCTCCAAGCAATGCAAGACTCACCCAATTATTGTATTACACCTACCGTTTGTTTGAACGACCAACAGAGTACTCATCCATCTTGCTGGGGTGTAAATTGTTGCATGAATTTTTGGTTGATGTTTGGGCTACATATGAACAGAACTAGCTGCGATACATTAGACTAAATCAAGATACCATCCGTTCGGATGTGTACAAGTGCTTGACAGATATTGCACTTGAGGGATTAAGTCCTGATCAAATTGGCCAACAGTTTATTTTGCCTTCCTTGCATGTTGGAAGTCCAAGGCACATGTACGAGATTTTTTAGGATTCAATGGCTATCACCCGGCACTATAAGAACCCAGATATTTTTCTTACGGTGACTGCAAACCCTAATTGGCAGGAAATTAAAGATGCGCTCAAGGAACACCAAACTTCGACACTTCGACCTGAAATAGTTGCATGGGTATTCAAGCTGAAATGAAAATCAATTATGAAAGAAATCTTGAAGAATGATATCTTCGGTCGGGTGGTTGCATATGTCTATACCATTGAATTTCATAAGCGCGGTCTTCCACACATGCATTGCCTTTTATTTCTCGCGCATGATGACAAGATCCAAAACAGTGAGCAAGTGGATAAATTTGTATGTGCTGAATTCCCAAACCCCGACACCTACCCTGCATTGTTTGAAACAGTGAAGAAGTGCATGGTTCATGGCCCCTGTGGTGATCGAGATCCGAGTGCTTCATGTATGGAAAATGGTCGATGCACCAAAGGCTATCCAAAAGAGTTTGTGGAGGAAACAATTATGGATAAAAAAGGGTACTCCATTTACTGAAGGCGCGACACTGGCAAGAAATATTTTGTGAAGAGGAAGAATAAAATGGTTAAAGTTGATAATGGAGATGTTGTTCCCTACAATGTATATCTGTCTGAAATGTTTGACTGCCATATCAATGTTGAAGTTTGTGCATCGTGTCAAGCTGTTAAATATATTAACAAGTACATCTACAAAGACTATGACAAAGCAACAGTGGTGGTGGCAGAAACAAATGATGAGATTCAGCAATATATTGATGCAAGGTACATTGGACCAACAGAAGCTACATGACATCTATTTCAGAATCTAATGCATAAAGAGTTTCCAAGTGTCCAACGATTGGCGCTTCATTTGGAAAGTATGCATAGGGTTGTTTACAATAGCAAAGAGCCCATGGATGCAATTCTTTCCCGAGCTAGAGACCAAACTTCAACACTGACAACTTTTTTTGAGCGTTATGCTGAAGATCTAGATGCACGAGCATATACCTATCAAGAATTTCCACAACACTATGTTTTCCACAAAGACTCTCAAAAGTGGACTCCTAGGACTCAGGGACCTTCCATTGGTAGGATGTATTTTGCAAGCCCTAATGCCGGGGAGTGGTTTTATCTATGCTTGCTACTTACTGTTGTAAAAGGGCCTACCTCCTTTGCATATCTTTATAAAGTCGGTGATACCGTGTACAACACATACAAAGAAGCATGTATTGCCCGTGGGCTATTGGAAGCTGATGATGAGTAGATACAATGCCTAGAAGAGGCAGCGATAATGAAAACTGGATATCAACTGCGGAGGTTGTTTTGTGTAATTCTTTTAGAGTGTCAACCGTTACGACCAGATCTACTTTGGAGCAAATTTGCATCGAGTATATGTGATGATCTTGGACACTGGCTTCGAACAAAGCACGGCATCCCAGATCCAACTGGGGGTGGGAATTTGGCCCTAACGACCCTAACCCGGCCCTGACCGACCCGACCCTAAGCCCTATAAAGCCCTTACAACTAAAGCCCTCACAGAGTTTAGGGCAGGGCCGACCCGGCCCTAATGCCTTCTAAGGCAGGGTCAGGGCTAAGGTTCTGAAACATAGGCCCGACCCTAACTAAGCCCTAGTTATAATTTCAATATAAAATACACAACTAAAACTATCCAACTCCTTGTTACATATTTTCAATTAAAATAACACTATCCTTTGTAATTTATCACTTACCGTATGGGTACTTCTAATAACTTGTCTTATATCATAAAAACTTGTAAACCTAATTGTTTCTATCTCATAACTCACGTACACCTCACAACTCCCCGTCTAACCTAGTCGCCAAGAACAATAATGAGCACTGGGCACTAGCCTAATGAAAAATAGGTTGGCGTCACTAAAAACTCATTCCATACTCTTATTTGTCTTTGTGTTCTTCAATGTTAAATGTAATTTTGGTGAGATTTGAGTACAAGAAATAACGGATTTATGTCAGTGAAAGCTCATTCCAAAATGTGTCTTGTGCATTTTAACCGTAATTTTGAAATATAAATATGAGTCTCTATGTACTTCAGTTTATTAGATTGTGGATATGCATTTTAAATTGTTGGACTTATCAAGAATTATTACTAGATTGGTTGTTATTCAAATTTCAAAGTGGTGGGACTTTGAGTTTGCAAATCTTTGAAATTTTTTGTAATATAAATGAGTTTTAAAACCGATGCAAAGAAAAAGAATAAAATATATAGGCCCGGCCCTAAAACATAGTAAAGAGGGCTTAGGGTAGGGTCAGGGCTTGAAATTTAGACTTATGACCCGGCCCTATGGGGACTTTAGGGCCGGGCCAGCCCGGCCCTAATAACTGAAAGGCTTTAAATGTTTAGGGTCGGGCTAGCCCGACCCGGCCCATTGCCCACCCCTAGATCCAACTGATGAGCAAATAACAGATTATGATTTATATCTGGTGGAACAAATCCTTTTAGAATCTAGGAAGACATTGGAAAATTTCCTGCCCATGCCAAAGCCAAAAGAGGATTGGAGCAAAATTGTTGGCAATAGGCTCATTTAGGAGCAACGCCAACTTCAGCATGAAGGCATAGGAGAAGAGGCTGCAGTTGATGTGAGTCGTCTTAATGACGAACAACTTCATGCTTACACTGCTGTGACTGATTCAATATTTGGTGGCAAGGGCAAACTTTTCTTTTTTAATGGAGCAGCTGGTACAGGGAAAACTTTTTTGTATAATACAATTGCAAAGAGGACCTACCGCAGCATGGGTCTTATTGTCATCATGGTGGCATCGTCGGGAATTGTTTCTTTGTTATTGTTTGGTAGACACACTGCTCATTCTACATTTAAAATTCCAATTGATGTGATGGATACCACTTTTTGCGGTTTCGCTAAACATTTCGACCTTGCTGACCTATTTAAAGAAACAAAACTAATTGTTTGGGATGAGGTGCCCATGCAACATAGATAATGTGTTGAGACTGTGGATAGAACACTTCAAGATATTTGCGGAAACAAGAAGATATTTGGTGATATCACTACAGTTCTTGGTGGTGATTTTTGACAAACACTACCTGTTATACCGTTAGGCCAGAGAAAGCAATTTGTTGGTGCATCACCACAGTGCTCTTTCCTTTGGAGTTATTTAGAAGTTTTGCACTTGGTACAGAACATGCGGCTTGAAATGGCGGAGTCCGAGAATGTCTAATTCGTCGATTTTTTGTTGGAGGTGTGCTATTAATGCCTTCTAATTAGAATGTTTTTTCTCCATTAGTTCCATATATAAACGAACTATTTTAGAAACTAATTAATTCATTTTTTGCTTTGATTCATTTAGATTGGTTCGAATCCCAAAGAATGCGTACAATTGCCGAATGGAATGCACAAGTATACCAATATCCAAGAACTCATATTCTCTGTCTATCCCCAATTAGATGTTATGGACACATCGTCTCCAAATTTCTTAATTGATCGTACTATTCTTGCTGCCTGTAATGATGATGTGAGTGCAATTAATGAGGTTGCACTGAATTTGTTCCCTGGTGAAGCGCTCGAGTATTTGGCTGCAGATAAAATCATCGAAGATGATATTGATAATCCAAGTGGGGCTCACTATCCCACAGAGTTTCTGAACTCCCTCGACCCTTCTAGCTTACAACCTTTCAATCTCAAGTTAAAACCTAGATGCCCTATAATGTTGCTCAAGAACATAGCACCTAAAGATGGCCTTTGTAATGGGACACGACTTATGGTGCTTCAATGTACGAGTAAAGTCCTTCAAGCCAAAATTTTGATTGGAGAGAAAGCTGGAAATCCGGTACTTATCCCAAGAATATCTCTGGCTCCTTCAAATTCGGAGTTGCCTTTCAAACTATCAAGGCGACAATTCCCTGTTCGACTAGCTTATGCCATGACAATTAATAAGTCGCAAGGCCAGTCAGTGAAATATGTTGGCACTGATTTGAGGACACCAGTTTTCAGTCATGGACAACTCTATGTGGCCATGTCCAGATGTACTTCTTCAAAAAGAATATCCATTTTTCTTCCACCTAATGCAAGAAATTGTACCATAAATGTCGTATACCCAGAAGTTCTTCTCTAAGGACATCGATACCAATGAGAAAAAGGCGAGTAAGAAATTAAATAATGCTACTTTTATTGGTTTAGAGATTAAAGAATATGTTGTATCCATATACATGCTATGTAAGTTTTTATGATAGTTTTTTTTTTTTTTTTTTATGATAGCGTGGATACTTAAAAGTAAGAATAAAGATTATTTCATTTTGAGAACCATCTATTTTGTAAACAATATGCTAAATGTATCAAGTCTAAAAAAATCATGTGTATGTGGTTTGCTTGCAGGTACTAAGTTAAATTGCCAAAAAATTTCAGCGACATGATTGCAGTCATTGCTCCATGGTGCATTTATCCATATGGTAGCATAATGGTGTGAACAGTATATATAGAGGGGAGAATGAGATAAATGAGGAACTCGATTATTGGGCATGGAGTATTTATTTTATTTTATTTTTCCCTTTCGTTACTAGAATTAGCCCCAGCTAAAAAATTATGCAAAGTCTTCTTTAATGTTTAATGAGTTGTCTTTTAGTTTTAGAAGTAATTTGTGTTATGTATAAATATGAAGTTATATATTTTGGTTTGGTTTATCTATGAGAATTGTATTGTTTGATTTTCAGGTTATGACAGGATTTAAGTTTTTGAAATGTTGAAAATACAAAGGAGACTCTGCTGGATTTTTTATTTAAAAAAAAAATGATGATGTTCTTAATTGAAGACTCTCTCCCCTTCTTTTCCTCATTCTCATTCTGATATGTGTTGAATTAATGAATGTGTAAGGGTATGTGTAATGAGTTGGTTTGTGAGAAATGAAATGCATAGAATTGCAATAATTAAGCTCACTTGAGTATGCGTAGTATGAAATGATTATAAAGTATAAAACTGTTGGAAATGGTTATATCATCGATCCAATGCTACCATAGAGATGGTCTCTTGGGGTGTTGTTCAAAAGCAATGTGTCTAGAGTGCCGACTGGCATGGGCATTCACTAGTAATTAATAGTTTGTACTATCAATCCAGGAATAGATAAAGATTACGTGATATCTTAAGTCGATCTCCCGCTCTCTGGCTATCGAAATTGAAGCTCATGGTTTAGCTAGGTGGAGTTTTGCTCTCTCCCTCTGTCTAGGTCTTCTTTAGATAAGGTCAAACTTCAAATCTTGATTAATTGTTTTTAAACAAGCATTAACTTTGTTAGTTTTTGAAATTGGGATTTGTCTATTGTTTACAACATGTATTTTCTAAAATTGGGTTTTGAATTAAAAAAACAGGAATTCAAGTGGTTCGCTCATTTTTGTTTTTCCATACACTTGAACTTCAAATCACTCTATACGGGTTAAACCTAACCTCAAGATATCAACAAATGTTCAGTTCTGAGTCACAGCATAATTTTCAAAATGAAAATTAAAAAAGTCGTTAAGGGAGATCTTCTCATCTTCTCAAAACTATATGGCTTTTAAACTAAACAGAACATGCATAGATGCTAGCCTCAATGAATAAGCTTCAAACATATTTTAAAATTAAAACATTGATAAGAGGATATTTAACGTTGGTCATCTTAGCAAGATGATGTCCAACCATACTCACTCGAACAAATAAAAAAACATGCATAACTTTGTGCTTTGGCCTAGACAAAGCAGCTACTTCACTGAGTTCATATCACAGTCGATTATTCTATATTTATTGTTTTCTAAATTTACTATTTATTGTTCTAAATAGTGTGTTAATATGTGCGTTTTTACTTGTTTTTTCCTTTGTAATTGGAAAGTCCAATGTCTTCTGCCAATAATTAGCCTACAAATTCCAAGGTGCCAGAACAATATCGATATCACTCTACTCATCATGTTCGAGATATGTCTGCTGAACAAGGAGACGCTCAGCGAGCACGTGACCGTATTCGGAAAAGAAATCGTCGTCAGTGTATGTTAGAGGAACAACGTTCTCAAGAAAGGGAGCGTGAATGTCTGAGAAGTAGAGAGAATCGACAAAGAATGCGTATGGCAAAGGATACGACAAGTGTAGACCAATTTCTTCCAATTATGCAACAACATTTGCAATCAGAAGTATCAAATTTAACTGCAACTTCCACTTGGTCTGTTACTAAATATTGATAACAACGTTATACAAGTTTGTCTTGGATGTGCAGGTATTATTTTTATTTAATTTATAATCAAATTTGATGCAGTATCTTTATTGACGCACTTTCTATATCATTTCTTCTAAGGAACGTCCACTTCATAACTGAATTTGGAATCTCACATGGATTTAGATGTTGATCCACATCTTAACATAGATGCTTTTAATGAAGAGCTTAACAGTGTGGATGAAGGTGACTGTGAATTTATTGATGATATGATTCATTCTTCATCAATATTGCATCCTACTCAGGAAGGTATACATATCTATATTCTCTATTTGTGTTATTCAATACTTTCAGTATAATTTTCATTAATTTTACTAAATTTAATAATGATATAAGTTATTTAATTTATTTGTCTTTTTTTTACTCTGTTTCTTAATACGGAATTTGACATTATTTTAGATATTAATTCAAATTTTAAAGTAAGTTATCATCATGTTGATACGTCAATATTTAATCAGGCTTCACAAGGTATATAATGCTTAACTTTTTATTAACATCTCCATTTTTATGTTTATATATATGCATGTATAATATTTGTATTTATGATTTTATATTTTTTGTTTAATAGATACATATTCCTCATTTATAGGTATCGCTATGTTACCACGTATGAATTTAGATGGGCATCTTCAGTTATCAAGTGATCAATCTCATGAGACTGTGTCTATTCTACCAGGTTTGTATCTAGAGTTTATACATATTTTTATATAGTAATCGTGTTTTTTATGTAATACTATTTTTCAATTTCATAATATTTATATATATATGCATATCAGAGATCATATTGTTCACCTCCATCAAGTTATCGACATCATGGATATCATAATTGTGCAAGGAATTATGTAGATTGCTCTGCTATGCAGCCTTTTCAATTGCCACCTTCAATACTATGTCCTCACTGTTCTGCAAAACTGTTTGCTCATGAAACATCAGAACTTTGTTGCTTAAATGGTCAAGCCTCTTTACCTTCACCCCCTATTCCGGATGAGTTATTGGATTTGTTCAAAAAAAAATTGCCAACAAGTAGTTGATTTTAGACAGAAGATTCAATCATATAATCATGTGCATGCCTTTACTTCTATTGGTGTTCATGTAGATGAAAACTTGGCAAATGGTCAAAATGGTATCTATCCATATCGTGCTAAATGATCTATATATCACAGAATTGGAGATCTCTTACCACAAGATGGGCAGCGACCAAAATATCTTCAAATGTATGTTTATGGTACTGATCATGAAATTGATAACCGTTTGGTTGAAAATAATTCACTAGATCGAGAAGTTTTGGCAATTTTAAAAAGAACGTTAGATTCATGCAATCCTTTTGTTGGTATTCTGCGACAAATAGCTCAACGAGATGACTACCACAATGTTAGGTTGCATATAAAGGACCATCCAGATGATTTGCCACAATATAGTCTGCCGACAACATCACATGTTGCAACAATATTGGATGGAGGGGAAGACCCTTTTGATAGGAATGACAGAGATATCATCATTGAGACAGCACATGGACATCTATTTCATCTTCCGAACACTGCTGGGTTCTATGACCCTTTACAATATCCTTTATTATTTCCTTATGGAACATTTGGTTGGGACTTAACCATTTTCACTTCAAATTTGAAACGGGTTAGTTGTCGAGCATTCTACTATTATAAGCTTCAGGTAATTACTTATATTATTTTGTTAAATAACATGTTTATATTTTTTTTATTACTTTATATATTAGGATCATTTATATAAATTGATATTATTATTATTTTTTTTAGAGAACACATGTACAAATCTATTATTATTTATTGCTTATTTATGAAATATTACCGATATGGGCATAGCTAGATTTTATTTTCAGTGATTGGTTCCATAAAAGATACAGTTATACATAAACGTAAGAAACAGTAAGTAATTTTCTGCTAGGATAATATCTTACCGGTAGGCTTTAGGATTTTAGTTGCTATATTTTTTATTGCCTCGGTATGAATAATATGTACAAGTTTTGTCCTTATTTATGTGAACTGCTATTATATTTGTATGAATTATTTGTAGCATTATATTATCAATTTTTTTTTTAAAATTATCCTGTGTTGCCTTCCCAAATAATAAATGATAGGTCATTTTTTTTTATTCATTGTAATATGTAAGTTTTATAGATTCGAGACGCATGTGAGTCATTGTTGGTTCGTGGTGGGGGTTTATTGCAACAATATGTTGTTGATAACTATGTTAAAATCTCTACGCAACAATTACGATACATAAGAGATCACCAAGAAGAGTTGAGAGCTTATTTGTATCAAGGTTTAAAGGATGCTTTTGCTATAGGACAGTTATATTCAAGTATAACTACAATTAAATATTTTTATTACTTCTCTGCTACTCTACTATCAACGTTTCTTCTTTTATGTAATTTATACTTTTATTGTTACATTTATTTCTTATTCATCAATATAGATACAACTGGAAGAAGAATTGTTCTACCTGCTTTGTACATTGGTAGTCCTCGTGATATGCATGAGAGATATCATGATGCAATGGCTATTGTTAAAAAAATTGGTAAACCAGATTTATTTATAACTATGACATGTAACCCAAACTGGCCCAAAATTAGAAGAGAGCTATTCAGTGGACAAGTTGCAAGTGATAGACCTGACCTTACTACAATAATTTTTCATTCGAAGTGCCAGGAGTTAAAAAAAAACTTATTTAAAAGAGGTGTTTTGGGAAA
The DNA here is from genome assembly GCF_015680905.1 of Coptis chinensis. Classification (NCBI taxonomy): domain Eukaryota; kingdom Viridiplantae; phylum Streptophyta; class Magnoliopsida; order Ranunculales; family Ranunculaceae; genus Coptis; species Coptis chinensis. The sequence continues at coordinate 9,186,103 of NC_141462.1, forward strand.
AGTTATTGCTCATGTCATGTTATTGAGTTCCATAAACGGGGTTTACCACATGCTCATTTTCTTTTAATTCTAGATCAAACTAATAAGCTCAGAGGTCCAGAAGATTATGATTAGGTTGTTCGAGCAGAGATCCCAGATCCCCTCATAGAGCCTAAACTGCATGCAATTGTCTTACGTCATATGATACATGGACCCTGTGGACTCTTAAATTCAAGTTGTGTTTGCATGAAAAAGGACAAGTGTAAGAAGAATTTCCCCAAGGAATTCTCCACCTCGACACTTCAAGGTGATGATTCTTTTCCAATTTACATGAGAAGAAACTTAGGTCAATATTTGATTCATGCTCATGGTGGTGATTTTCATGTTGGTAATCAATGGGTTGTCCCTTATAATCCATGGCTTCTCAAGAAGTATGACTGTCATCTCAATGTAGAAATTTGCTCTACTATATAGTCGGTCAAGTATTTGTATGAGTATGTATACAAGGGTGTTGACCGAGTTTCTTTACAACTTTCATCTTCTGAGTCTTCTCAATCTATTACTCAAAATGATATCAAGAAGTTTGTAGATGCGCGCTAGATCTATCCTCAAGAAGCAGTATGGAGAATATTTAAATTTCCTTTGAACCGTATGTATCCTTCAGTCTATACTTTGCAAGTTCATCTCGAAGATATGCAGCACGTAACATTTTGTGAAGGTGAACGCTTACCTGAGTTGGTAAATGATGACAACACATCACGTACCATGTTAACTATAATTTTCAAGCTTAATGTTGTTGATGAGAATGCAAGGTAGTATTTATATTGGGAGATTGCTGAACATTATACATGGATAAAGGCAGGTAAGTTTTGGCAGCTGAGAAGAGGTATAATCGGCTGATTGGTAGATTGTATACTGTTTCTCCTTCTAATAGTGAAAGATATTACTTCATAATATTATTAAATCATGTTCGTGGACCAACATCATATGAAAGCCTTCACACAATTGGTTCTCATGTATGCTCAACGTTTAAAGAGGCTGCAAAAAAAAATTGGGCTTAGTTGAAGGCGGCAACGACATTCACAAAACTCTTGAAGAAACAATAGCTATACATATGCCTTATGCATTACGAAAGTTATTTGTCGTCATGTTGCTGCACTGCAATCCACCTCATGTTCGTGATTTATGGAATAAGTTTCATACATATATGATGGAAGATTATTCTTTATCGTCCTCCCCAAATGAAGCTATGAACTGTCTTATTAAAGACATCAGTTTTGATCTCTCTCAATATGCAGGAAGTTGTCAGACTACAATTTGCCTTCCTTTTCTAATCACACGGATGAAGATTCAACAACTAATGACTTGATATCAGAAGAGCAGTCAGTATCAGTGCCTCCTGAGGATCTCTCTTCTATTACCAGCTTGAATGAAAAATAGAGATATGCTTTAGACAAAATAACAAACTCAGTTATGAGAAATGATAGTAAAGTATACTTAATTGATGGTCCTGGAGGAACAGGTAAAACTTATCTTTATCGTTCTATATTAGCTCATCTGAGAAACCTAGGACACATTGCAATTGAAACAACTTCATTAGGAATTGCAGCAATAATGATGCCAGGTGGACGAACAGCTCACTTAAGGTTTAAAATTCCTATACCGACTTATGCAACGTCTACCTGTACAATAACGAAACATTCACCACTGGCTAAACTACTTTGCCGTTCTTCTCTATTCATTTGGGATGAGGCTATAATGACACATCGATATACACTTGAAGCCGTGAATCGGACTTTAAGAGATATTACTGGAGTTGAAATGCCGTTTGGTGGAAAAGTATTTGTATTAGGTAGAGACTTTCGTCAAACGTCACCTGTTGTGCCATATGGAAGCAAATCTCAGACACTAGATGCCTGCTTACCAAGATCTTCAATCTAGGAAATTAAAGTGTTGAAATTATTCGCCTAATAGAGAACATGTGAGCAAAAAATGATCCATCATTTTCAAATATTCTTATGCGAATTGGCAATGGCTCCGAACCATATGTTACCAAAGACATGATCAAGCGTCCAGATGACATGGTCATTCCATGGCAAGATGATCGGTCTTTATTTCAGTTAATATATTTTGTCTTTCCAAATTTGCAATCTCATGTACTGGATGATGTATATATGATGGAACGAGTAGTGATTACTCCTACAAATGAGCATGTCGACAAGGTTAATGACGAAGTTATCAAACTATTTTCAGCACATAGTTTTACAAGTCATTCTTTTGATTCAGTTGAAAGTGATGTTCAACAATTATATACAGAGGAATTCCTTAATTCTATATCTCCAGGTGGGTTGCCTCCTCATAAGCTCATTCTTAAACTTGGTTGTCCTATTATACTATTGTGAAATCTTAATCTGAAGAATGGATTATGTAATGGAACTCGATTGTTGTGTCGAGGTTTTTTTGGAAATATGGTATATGCAGAAATAATGATCGGTAGTTCCCGTGGTAAACTAGCTTTTCAACCTCGAATTCCATTAAAATCTTTAGCTGACATCAGAAGACCTTTTGTTTTAACAAGAAAGCAAAGTCGCAAGGACAAACAATACCCAATGTCGGTGTATATATTTGCCGAATCATGTTTTCAACTATGGCCAGTTATATGTTGCTATGTCTAGAGGAGTCTCAAGAAATACAACCAAAATTTTGGTTAAAAAAGGGTTGTTGCCTGCTTTAACTGGAGCTCACACAAGAAATGTCGTATATGCTGACTTACTCCATTCTGTTACTTGATGCTTGTAACCACATTTGTGTTGAACTAGGTACTTGCCATTTTTGTTACTTTTTGTTTATTTATTTTTTATTTATTTTAAATTATCTTAAGCTAAGCATTTTAGTATTCAATGCTTACATATTTATTATCTTTCACTATGTTACGAGTACTAATGTGAAGATATAATTCCATCCTGACTATCAATATTAGCTGCCTCAACTTCTTGGTATTAATTTCTGAGATGGAAATAATTTGGGCTTTACATATTGTCTTTTAATATGTTATCAATGTTTAATTTTATTTGTTAGACCAAAATTTTATTTAATATAATATTGATGTTGTCCACGACTGTTTCATCATTCTATTATATCTAATCAGTTCTCTAAAATTGTTTTTTTTATTATTATTTTTTTAATTGTAAATAAATCTATCGACAATATCTACAAGTTTCTTTGCATAAAACCACCTTAATGTGCTAGATATGCTATTAAAATAAAATTTCGGGTTACAAAATTTGAACCTGGTATTTTACCAACTGTATTTTGCAGGTACTTGGGCAACATAACTTTTAACTTTTTAGAGAACATTCTTTCCTTCTTCTTAACTCTGAATTTGGTCATGAAGAAATAAACAATCAAATATTTTAAAAACTTTTACAAATTGAGGCTCCTCAACCACTTGATGAATTCGGTTGGTAAAATTGAATATCTGTTTTTATCTTATTATGATATTTATGGTTGTTTAATATTTTTCTTTTTTTATAGGCCATGTCACCCCCGCGGTAAAGTAGCTTCAGCATGACAAGTAAAACGGTCTAAGATTGAAACATCTTAAGGTCACTAATTCTTCTTTCATCTTTATGTAGAAATCATCTGTTGATTACATTAATAGTAGCATAAGATGTAGAGTTTTGTTTACTCCAATTGCTCGACTTTCATGTGCTATTGCAGGCATTGTTAGTTGAATAGCATTATAGAGGAGTCAATATAGTAAATGCGACTGTTGAGTCCCGAATTTTTGTGGATGAGGTCTCCAGTTGATGAGAGAGGTGTTCTTAATCTTCAAAATTGTAGGAGTCTTTCGCATCACGAATCCATTGAAAAATCCAGATGTTCGAATAGAAGCATCAAGAGACTGGTGTGGTTATTATGAACGGATTGGCATTGATTTACATGTTTATGGATCCTGTGAGCATTGTTCTTTTTCTTTATTTATCTTTGGTTATTAGTATATGTTTTCTTACTGTTTGGAGTGTTGAAGACTAAGATAATTGAAGTTCTACCATCTGGCATGCTGGGCAATCGTAGTGGATTCTTGCAACTGGTAATCATCTATATCTTCATTCAACATGTGAATCGTAGTTTGACAACATTGTTCTAAATAGAAGTCTCTATGGACAGATGTACGAAGAATTACAGGTGCTTTGACCTTTGATATCAACTCGAGAATTCTACTTCATTCAGTTCTACCAACAACTAGACCAATGATTATGAGCGATATCAGATGTCTTCTTTGATATATCTCGACAAAATCAATTTTCATCACCTCACTCTCGCAGGCTTCCATCTGGTTGCTTGATTCAAGACATGCCCAATGGATACTCTAATTAAGGTTATTGAATCAATAACATGCACCTAATTTTCATTTGATTTCTTCTTCCTAAATAAGTCCACTTCTCATTATCTCATTTCTGGAGGAATACTTTGATAGGTCACTTGGGCAGAACATGTGGAGATGTCAGAGAAACCACCAAGTCGACCTCTTACATCATCTTTACAGGGAAGTTGTTAATAGTGGGATGGCATTCGGATCAGAGAGATGTCTACATTGCAAACAATGTGCGAGCTATTTGCTTCTCTGATGGTCACTACGGCTACTACGCGGGCTCTTGGACCTTTGGTACTTTTACCACCTTATCATGCGCTTTGTTGGTTGCCTTAGTCTGTTCTAACATTATTTCAAATGTTGTTTAGTTATTCCCTTTCCCGATGATAGACGAAGCATGATAAAGCTCTTCCAAAGGATGATTAACAGTTTCTATGCGGGCATAAGTGCTTCAAATGGCCACAGATGGTCTAACCTTGCTGGGTTGAATTACGTCGAGGTCCGAGTCACAGTTAACAAGAACACAGATCCTGGGCAACCCAATAGTGTGTGGTTCTTAGTGATGCAAACTTTCATATGTCTGCCTGTATCTTCACAGAATGTATTCAACTTCTTCGGAGATGAACTTATGGTGGACAATAGAATAGAAGTACCATGCCAGTATTGTGTGTCTAATTTTATACACAAATTTTCTCTATTACTAGGATGATTTTGCTTCTGGAGCCTCTAGGTTTTTGTTAATCCACCCTTCTTAAAGTACTTTCAAGAAGACTTGATGGGAACTTAAAAGTCAGTGTATTAGTTCATTCGGTTGTGGACATGATGCCCTGATCTCTATAATTGTGCAAATGTGGGTCCACAGTGTAAGAACTTGATTAGTCTTTGAGCAAGGTTGGATCGACTGATCCTTTGAACGACAAATGTCACTTGAACGATTTACTATAAAGGTGAGAAAAATTTAACACAGTTATACTCAAGTAAACCAAGTCAGTCGTGGCCGTCTATTTTGTTTGGATCATTAGCTTAATTTCTTTGGATTCTCTTCAAGAATTGCCTGCCGAATTACTATATCAACTTTGTATAATTAGTTCGAGTGTATATGACCTCTACATTTTTTAAACTATAACCGTCTGAGTCCTCTAACTCACTTTACTGAAATTGTTCACGGGTTGGTTCAGCTCCCCGCCCCTCCCCCCTTAAGATAACTTGGGTGGCTGCAACTCGACTACTTGACCACAGCAAGAAAATATTATGTAAAGAAAAAAAATTGTGCCTATTCAGTCGGTAAATATATTAGTAAGTGAACTTGAATCAGACTCTTCTAACTTCACTAGAAGAACTCTAAGTTGGGCACATATTCTGCCAGGGTTTTAACAAAGTCCTCAAATTGAAAAAACTTTAACTTTTTGTTGGACCCCGAGCTTTATTTTCATGCAGAGTGCTAACTGCATAATAAGATCAATGCAAATGGTCAATAATAAGATCATGTTAGAGTTTCCCTTCTTTGGCTTAAATGGCTAAGGTCATGCCCACTCTTTAGTTCCAAATTTCAATCTTCCAAGATATGTTGGATTGTCTTAGATATTTTAGTTAGTTGTTGATGCGCACATGGTCAATATCTATAACATGCATATTTGAACTATCTAAGGTATCATATTTAATTGTTTTTAATACCAACTATGATATTATACAAACACCAAGTACAAAGATAAACTACAAAGTTAAATCAACAACTACAGACCTTTAATAATTAATTCAAACTTAATACATGACCACCGACAAGTTTTTAACTGACCCAGACCATTTTAATAATAAAATATTTAAAACAAATACCTTTTCACCCAAAACAAATATCGGCTTCCCTTCACAAAATGAAAATGCAACCAACCATCCTATGTGTCCAAACAACAATTTCCTTACCCTGGTCATCTCCAGATTCTATGTTTGCCATTCAAAAACACCCTAACTTCACTATTATCCCTTCTTTCAAACTAAAGGGGTGCTCTAACATCATATACCTTGAGTCAGTCTAGGGGCCACAACCATCCTATTATCACATTTGAACCTAAATGCCTCAACTAGAACCCAATTCATGTGCACTATAATGTAATTTGTCTCAAGGGCATTCTTCCTCTCTATAAATTCCACTTCATCACACTGTCCTTCTGTCGAATCACTTCCATCTCTTTTTCACGTTAAAAAATCAACCGCTATTTCTACTCATATATATGTAAAATCACAAGAAAAAAACATAATGAGCACACTTCATATAGAATAACTGCAATGAACATTAAACATTGGCATGCAGACATAAGAGACAAATACAAACCTCATCTGCCAGTACCTGCCCCCTATTCTCCAGACATTTCAAACAAATTAAGAGACTTATAACAACAAATATGCTCTAAACTTAAGCACTTTGACAGTTCAATGAAGTTGACTTTGGTGAGATACAAACCACCTGTTTCGTTACATTTAAAACTGATGCCCTGGCTTAAATTCCCCAAAAGCCAATAACAACATTAATATACAAATTATATGAGGGGATAAATCATTATAACAAAAAACTAACCTTCGAAAAAGAAAATAAAAACATACTGGAAAATAGTGGTGAGAAGTAGTGTTAAATTTTATATTGCTATTTTTATGTTAGAAAAAGCTAATATTAAACTAAGGGAAAAAAATGCAAAAAAATTAGCATGTTTGTATCAATTTTTTCGAACGATATCTTATAGTTCCTCAATCTTCCACATTGACTGTGGAATGAACAAGAAAAACACAACAAAATTGATTGCAGACTATTGTGGCAAGGTTATTTATACAAAAACTTAAACTGTTGGTTAATTTAATATTAAATGGTCCATACAAAACACTCATCAAGATTCTACACTTACTATAAATCGAAAACTTTACAAACACAGCTGAACCCTTCCTTAGTTAAAAACAAAATTCTGCAATCTATTAAGAGCTACAAAACAAACATATTAATCTGGAAACAGCAACATCTGCTTTTTTTACAAACCATTTATAATTTTTTTTTCAGCCTGCCAACACCATTGTTGTTGCACATGCACACTCACCTTCACTTCTGGCAGCACATATCACTTCCCTTCTTCCTAAAATCTCCACATGTCATGCAACACATGTTGGTTCACGTGAGAACCCAATGTTTTTGTCTCCTCTTTTCCTCCATCCTCCCACGTGACCCCCACTTTACTTTGTCTCTTTCCCAACATCCGCTTTTGACATGCGTGATCATTGCACCATTTACTTCCCCACTACAGTTATAACTATTATAAAAATAATTAACTTCAAAAATAATGTCATGCTAGCCTCCTTCCTTCCATTGGTTTTTGTTGCATGTTCTTTCTAAGGGTTTGGTGCAAAACAAAGTACAAGTGAGATAGGGAAATCAAATCCAATGGTTTATATTTTAAAAAAGCCATCAGACCCTATTAAATTCTCTTAAAAAAAAAACCAAATTTTTTTGTATGCCATCATCACCCATCCCAATTTATCTTCAACCCTTTAAAAAAAACCCATTCCAAAATAAAAAAAATAAAAAATAAAACCAAAAACCAAGTTTTTTATACGCCAACCAGTCAAACCTTGTACTCCATCACCAGTGGCGTGTAAAAATCAAAAAAAAAAAGCTATGCTGATGTTAAGGGAATTTGTGATACTTAAATGTGTCGTGTGTGTTTGTTCAAGGGAATTTTTTCCGGTACTATGCTGATGTTATCATGGATGGTTACTTCAGTTTTGTAAATGTTGTAGGAAAAAAGCTATTCATGCTTCATCATTAACATTAGTATCAGTTTTGACTCGAGCAGAAAGCACCTGACCTCTATCAGAATATCAGTAAAGTTGATCCTGCTACTTTGTAACCAATAATCTGCAAAATATGAAATTGCCATCTCTTTGGCTTTAGTTCTAGTAAAAGACACCATGTATAATCCTTAGCATCTTCGATTATGTTGGATCTTACGAAAAATACATTAGTTCCCCTATAAGCGTCCTTAAAACAAAAACAGTAAAGATTTTATGCAAATCATTAATTTTGACCATTTGTAGGTTTAGTCATTGTAAAACACCTTTTTTTAATCTTAAATAATTAATTGTTGGAATAAATTTAATCTTAAAATTGAAATTATAACAAAGAGATACAAATAAATCAAAAAATTTTAAAAGGTAGGATAGAATGGTAATTGCACAAATTAAGTTATTAAAAAAAAATCGGTACTTGCGTGTCTCAATTTGAATTAATAATTGAATTCTGTACGCCATTGTGAGTGGCGTGTAACTTATTAGGTGAATTAATTTACATTCTCTTTCAATTTCTCTAATAATGATTTTTTTTTGATGCCGCCATTGGATGGTGAAAGGTCTCTGTATAACGTTAAAATTGATTTGCAAAAAGTTTATGAAGATAGCGTTGGCGGTATAACGTTTTAACGTACCATTAGATCACATTTTACGTTAAATTTGATGATTTGCAGCACCATTGGACTTAGCCTAAGGCAAAACAAAGTACAAGGAGTAGGTACATATGATCAGACCCTGCGTTCTCTTCACCACCAAATCCCCATCCCAACTCAACAAAACGTTCCAATAAACAACAATTGCATGAAGCAAAGTCAACTAATTAAGTAATCACATCATATAGAAAAGGATTAAACAAGGACTCTTTTCCCAAAGAGCATCTAGATGAACCCGACGATGGTCCATTCAAAATTACATTTTAATTTACATCAAGTTGTGACACACCTCAATAATTAACATGCGGAGACCATTAACAAGATCAAGTGCGTAAATGCAACATGTGTCAAAAGACAATCCACACTGCTGGCAATTGTCCCTCGATTCCAATTTCCTATCGTCCTTAATTGGCGGTCAATTTTTTCCTCTTTTCACAATTTCAATGACGGCTTAATTTGTCTTTTCCTATTATATTTGACGTTTCCTCACTCTCTCTTTCTCTATTTCTTTAAGTCTCGCCTCTCTCCACTCGGCCAAAAGTCCCTTTCTCTCTCTCTCACTGTTCTTTTTATACTCCTTTTCTCACATCACAGCCGTCCACCTGTCTTCCCATCCATCGCCTCTCTGCTTCCCACGTGTAGGGTTATCGTTGTACCTCCACGTCCCGCGGTATGCTATTCCATCTACTCCCATGTCTTCTGATTATCTCACTCTGAGCCCTCCCCTCAAAGATATCTGCTACTCCCCTCTATCTTTTTCCTTTGACCCTTGATGTACCCACCCTTCTGATGCCCCTTCTCGATTCCACGGCCTTTACTAACAGGCTCGGGGTCGAGAACCGACTTTCCTCTTTTATCTGGATATATCTTTCGATCCTTCATCGGTATTTGTGTGCGCTGCAGGCCACTCATTACGCGCACCGTTTCCGCACCCCTTAAGTTCTGAACCTCCACGTGTCGATCTCCTGTCGGTTCCTCTACCGTCCCTTTGGTTTTTGCACCTGGGTAATTACGGTTTTGCCCCCATACTATTTAAACTTCTGCTCCTCTCTTCTCCCTCATTTTCTTCATTCAGTTCCTCTTCCCTTATTCCTCTTTTCCTCTCCAAAGCCTTTTCCCTCTTCACTCACTAAAATCATCTGCCCCTTGGCGTTTGCTCCGGTCTGATTTCATCACCGTTGGGCTCTGATTCAGGTTCGTTTCTCTTTGTACTTGCTCTCCTTATCTTATTGTTTGCATTCTCTTCTTCCCTTTCTTTACATTGCTCATGTTAGTGTCTTCTTCCTTCTTCAAATCTGTTCATCTTTCCCTCGATGTCGGTGAAGGCCTCCGAGAACCCTTCCTCCTCTCATTCCGCCGACTCGTCCTCCTCTCGTTCTATTGAGGTGGCCTCTCCACCTCCCGTGGCCACTACGGCAGCCCCCTCCACCTTTGGCCGATTCATCCACCCGCTACCGCTGCCATCCAGGTATCGTAGACCTAATTTGAGTGCAATTAGGGCTACTTACGGAATTCCAACTGATATTCTGATAGAGCACATTCCCTCGGTCACCCATTACCTTCACTTAGTTCCACCGCGGTCCGGGTCCTTAGTAGTGTCAGTAGGGCAGATTGTCACCGAACTGCGGCTCCCCCTCACTTTACTAGATATGGAGGTGTGTAACCACTTCAATATCCCTTCCTGTCAAGGCATCGACAATTTTGGAGAGTAATGTATGCCGCGAACTACTACAACAGAACTGGTGATCCCAAACTAACAAGTCGCGACATTGTCTCCCAATATTTCATAAAGAAAAGTACCAAGGATGTTGGCATGGGGTACCAATCCTTTTGTGTCCGTTCCCAAAAGAAATCCTTCTTACTCCACATCACCTCGTCTGATAAACAGTGGCACCACTATCTGCTGTATGTTTCTGGGAATTTCTTGCCCGCGGACCTCCCCACTGGGATGACCCTTAATCATCTTACTTTCCAATATAGTGGTGAGTTCCGTTGCTAACTCTGTCCCTTTCGGTCTTGACTCCGCAAACTAGCATTCCCCTGGTTGTATTTCCTTGCAGGTTGGTGACCCGATTCTAAATCGAGGATATACGCCGACACTATCTGTCATGTTTTCGATAGGCTCCGCGATCTTGGTCCTGCACAAGCTGACCGTCTGAACATTCACCTTACTACTAGCACCCCTCTACTGGAGTGTCCGCGGCTTGACAATATCTCCAGTTTTGTTGCGCCCTTTTACCGTCTACCCCCTCCTAAAGAGCGGAAACCTAGGGCATCGCCTCCTCCCAAGAAGCGTTCCCGTCCACCCCCTTCTCATTACCGCCCTGCCCGAGACTCCTCTACCCCCTCTACTGCCCTTGAACATAGAGACCCTCTACCTCCAACCGATTGTGAACCCCTCCCTTCTTACAAATCCATTGCCACCTGGGAAGATCAGTATACCCCTCCACTCTCTCCCTCCGCGGACATGGATCTCTCCAAGATGAAGCTTTTTGAAAGTGATGATGAAGATGAAGTAATGGAGGTCTCTCCATCTGTGGTGGCTGCCCCAACTGATGGGCGGCCAAGAACCACTGTATCTGATGAACCGGCCCTTGTTGTCCGAGCCGCTAAACAAAAGGCTCCTGCTGAGTCTACCCGTCGGCCAAGCAAGGAGAAGACCCTCCCCTCTGACCGCGATGTCTCCCTTGCAGTGTTCGCCCCGACCTTTAATCTGCGCAGTCGCAAAGTCACTATTGCGGACTCCGCTCTTGTGAATCCCGCGGTAGCGTCATCTATCTTCTATGGCTCCCACCTGCTAAAAGACATGGCCTATGTAGAAGGAGGGACCTTTGAGCAGCACCGAACCTCTTTTTATACGAACTGGGAGAAGGTACTTTACTATGCCCCATATTCCCTTTCTCCCGCATTTCCCTTCTGATTCGCTGTCTCCTTTCCTTTCAGGTGAGTCTTGATATCTCGTATATGATTCGCGGTCTCTTCGGTTCCCGGACCAAGGTGGAGGCCCTGGAGAAAGAATGCCACGGCCCTAATGGCCTAAAAGCCACTTGCGCCCGCCTTCAATTGGAGCTCGAGGCCGCAAATACAACCAAACTCCAGGCCCAAGATGAGCTGAGGACTGCAGAAGCCAACCATGAGAAATATATGGATACTGTCAACGACCGCTTAAATCAACAGCGTGTCGCACTCCTCTAACAACACCAGGAAAGCTCCACCGCCATCGCATCTCAACATGCGGCAAATATGACCGCCCTTCAAGCCCCATTACAAGGCCCTTGCAGATAAGTGGGTGGCCAGAAGATACAAGAGGAGCACGCTCGACTTCTCAAGGAAGGACGCCTCCTTCCTGAAAACCCACCCACTCAGACTACGGATCAAGCTGAAGATGCTTCGGGAACCAAGGGGCTGGCTGAAATGGAGGAGCATCTTGAAGAGGCTGCGGCAGCAACTAACACTGAAGCCATACCCACAACCGCGTACACCCCTACTGTTGATGACCCTTCTCTAGCAACGCCCTCTGACATCCTTTGAATGTGTTTGGCCTTCCACCTCGAAATGATTTGTCTCTTTATGTTGTTTGAACTCTGGCCTTAATCTTCATGAAAGAAGTTTTTGATGTGTTTTATATGTGCTCTTTGTAAGTGAACTTGATACTATGGATGTTTTTCTTCTCCCTTTATACTTAAGTTATGTCTTGTATCCTCTCTGCTCTTGCTCTCTCTAACCAACTGTGGATGATGTTTTCCTTTGCCTTTCTCTCTTGCTTCCCCCTTAGTCTTTCCTGGCCCCGAATATCTTATAAGTCAAACCTCTTGAACCCAGCATATGCTGGGGGCAAATCTTTTTGCCCCTGAGTTTGATTCGGACATGAGGTTCGCGAAGAGCTCCCCCCCCCGCTGTCTCTTTGAGGCTGATGAGCCTACTAGGGGCAAGTCTCTTTGCCCCTGAGTTTGATTCGGACATACTGTCCACGAAGGGATCATCCCCCCTGCTGTCTCTTTGAGGCTGACGAGCTCGTAGAAGCAAATCTCTTTGCCCCTAAGTTTGATTTGGACATGAGGTCCGTAAAGGGCTCATCCCCCAAATTGTCTCTCTGAGGCTGATGAGCCTGCTAGGGGCAAGTCTCTTTGCCCCCGAGTTTGATTTAGACATACTGTCCGCGAAGGGCTCATCCCCCCCGCTGTCTCTGTGAGGCCGCGAGCCTGCCATCGGCAACCCCTTGCCCCTAAGTCAGGTCTGTTTATGTTAATTCAATATGCTCATTTCCCAAAAGTGTCATTGTATTATGTATGTGCAAACAGGCCAAGTCCCTTGTCTCGGACTGGTAGTACATTCAAACATAAAACTTTTTCAACATCCTTACATTCCAAGGTCTATCTATCAGTTTCCCTTCCATGGTCCGCAATTTGTATGTGCCAGCCCCTCCAACTTCCTCCACCTGGTAGGGCCCTTCCCAATTTGGCCCCAACTTTCCATCCTATACTTTCTTGGTGCTAGGAGTCACTCTTCGGAGCACGAAATCCCCCACTTGGAACTACCGCAGCTTCAACCGCTTGTTGTATTGCCTTTGCAAGCGTCTGTGATATTCCTCTAGCCTGATACGCGCGGTGGCCAAATTCAAATCTCTAGCCAGTATGCCCCAGTTCAAACCTCCCTCGACCGCCTTCATGCGCGTCGTGGACGCCACCATCTCTGAAAGGATCACTGCCTCTATACCGTATGCCAATGAAAAAGGAGTCTCTTTAGTGGAGGTCCGCGATGTAGTGCGGTAAGCCCATAACACGTGGCTCAGCTCATCGGCCCATGCTCCTTTCCGATCCTCTAGTTTTCTCTTTAGATTGTTCATGATAGTTTTGTTGGACGATTCGGCCTGCCCATTACCCTTGGGGTTGTATGGAGCCAAAAATCTCTGTTTCACGTTATAGGCCTACAAGAACTCTCTCACTTTCGACCCTGTGAATTGTGTTCCATTGTCCACGATGATGGAGTGCGGTAATCCAAACCTGCAGATAATATTTTCCCACAAAAACTTAATCACCTGTTCTTCCTTTACTTGTTGCAGAGCCACGACCTCTATCCACTTGGTAAAATAATCAGTAGCGGCCAACATGAATCTTCTCTTACCACTGGCCATTGGCAGCGGACCCACGATGTCCATGGCCCACATAGCAAACGGCCACGGACTGGATACACTGTGCAGCGGCTCTGTTGGTGCAAATATTAGCTGCCGAAACCTCTGGCATTTCCCACACCTCTTGGCAAACTCCACCGCATCCCTTTTCATGTGTGGCCAGAAATACCCTTGCGTCAACAGTCGGTGTGCGGTTGTTCTTCTTGCCGAATGGCTTCCACAGTCCCATGCGTGCAACTCTGATAATACTTCTTGTGCTAGGCTTGGCCCCAGGCACCTCAACAGCGGTCCGTCAAAGTTCTTACGGTACATCTCTCCTTCTACCAGAATGTATCTTTGTGAAGTTTGCTCTAACCTCCTTTTTTCTTTCTAGTCCATCACCTCCCCTCCTAACAGGAAGTGTTTAATAGGGTCCATCCATCCTCCCTTCTGCAACCTGCCACACTTCGTCCCCCCTCTCAATGCTCGATTTCTCCAACCTCCCTACTTTTATGGTTCTTTCCTCTGATCCTAGTATTGCGGCTAGCGATGTACACTAGAGCATCCGCATGTCGGTTCTCCCCGCGGACCAAATGTATGAATTTGACTTTTTTGAACTTGGCTGCTTTGCAGTGCACAATCTCCAAGTATTTGGCCATTCGAGCACATCTGGCAACAAATCCTCCGTTTGCCTGGCATACCACTAAGTTGGAATCTGAATACACCGTTAACTCATCCACCCCCAAATCCTATGCCATTCCCAATCCCTCTATCACAGCCTCATTCTCTGTCTCATTATTGGTGGCCGCGAACCCGAGCTTCATGGATAACTTAATCCGGTCATTATCTGGCGTAACCACCACGACGCCTACTCCACTGCATGCATCTGTTGTTGACCCATCCATGAACATTCTCCACCCATTCCTTTTATCCCAGGGATCCAACTGGTCCGGCTCCCCCTCACACTCAGGCTCCATGACCATCTCCTCGCCCCATGTCCGCTGGGAACTCTACCAAAAACTCCGTTACTGCCTGTGCCTTTTCCGCGGTTCTTATCTGATATTGCACTTCATAGGAACTTAGCATCACCACCCATTTGAGCATTCTCCCAGACTTCTCCGTCTTCAGTGCTTGCTTGAGGGGTAGGTTTGTCACTACCACTACTAAATGTGCCTCAAAGTAAGGTTTCAACTTCAATGCCGAGAATATTAGTACCAGGGCATATTTTTCCACCTTACTGTATCGGGTCTCCGCGTCCAATAAGGTTTTGCTCTGGAAATACACCGGTTTTTCAACCTTGTCCACCACTCGGACGAGAACCGAACTTACCGCGTACTCTGTAACTCCCAAATATAAGTACAATCTCTCCCCCTGTTCAGGTCATGATAGCAAAGGTGCCTTGCCCAAATAGCTCTTTAGTTCTTGAAACGCTTCTTCGCATTCCGTCGTCCTCCTCAATAGCCGATACAACGGTCTACACTTGTCAGATGACTTAGATATGAAATGGTTTAATGCCACGACCCTACCTGCTAGCCTCTGTACTTCTTTAACATTCTGAGGAGATGGCATCTCTACTAGTGCTCTTATCTGCTCGGGATTAGCCTATATTCCTTGATGAGTCACGATGTACCCCAGAAACTTTCCCGTGGTCACCCCGAATGTGCATTTCTCTGGGTTCAACTTCAAATTGTGAGCCCGCAATGTTGAACATTTCCCTCAGTCCCTCCAAGTGCTCCTCTTCTGACATGCTCTTTTCCACCATATCGTCAATATATATCTCAATTCCCTTTTGGATTTTGCTCTCAAACATTTTCTCCCCCAATCGTTGGAACGTGGCCCCAGCATTCTTCAAACCGAATGGCATTCTTGTGTAACAATAGGTACCACCCTCCACTATGAAAGACATCTTTTCCTGATCCGGTCCATACATTGCGACCTGGTTATATCCCATCGATGCATCCATGAAATAGAAAATCTTGAATCCCGCCGTTCGATCCACTAACTCGTCCACCCGCGACATTGGATAAGTGTCTTTAGGGCACTCAGAGTTGACATTTGTAAAGTTGACGCACATACACACCTTTCCATTCTTTTTAGGTATCGCGACTATGTTGGACAACTAGTCCGTGAACTCTACTTCCCGTATTATGCCCGCTCCTTTTAACCTTGCGACCTCCTCTTGGATTCCCTCTGCATACTTCGGTCTGACGCCGCGCATTTTTCTGTCTCTCACTGGTTTAGTATCTTCCCTCATGTGCAACCGGTGACAAGCGAACTCTGGATCCAACCCCGTGATCTCCTCAATTGTCCAAGCAAAGACATCCTTATTCTCTGAGAGGAATTGTATTAATTTGTTATTCCACTCTTCTGACAAGTTGGATCCTACTGAGGTAAACTTCTCCTCCTCCCCTATCCCCACATTTACTATCTCGATCTCGTCTAGCATTTTTGGTATCACCGACGTCTCTGCCTCCACTTCCGCGGAGGCACACTGTAATTGCTATGCCTACCTCTTCCTAGGTTTCGAGGCCTCCCATTCATCCCCTCTGATCAACCTCTTCACAGTCCCCTGATGACTGTTCCTCATTGTCACTTGATCACCGCGAACTTCATGCATACCTATCGGGTGGGAAACCTGATCACCTGGTAATACGTAGATGGTACCGCCTTCATCTCGTAAATCCACCGCCTCCCAAGGATGGCATTGTACTATGAATTTGCGTCCACCACCTTGAATCGAGAGAACACTGTCACTGGTCCCGTGGTCACTGGCAGCAGGAGCTCCCCTAAAGGCTCGGTCATGCTTCTATTGAACCCATACAAATTTGTCTGCGACGGCCTCACCTGTCTCTGGTCTATCTTCATCTCTTCCATCGTCCCTATGAAGAACAAGTCCACTGCGCTGCCGTAATCGATTAACACCCTTTTCACCATGTAATTCCCCATTGCCACTGTGATTACCAATGCATCCTCATAGAAGGAGTCGACCGTCTTCAAGTCCGCGTCAGTAAACACTATGCTTCCTTTTCTAGTCACGGACCATGGTGCGGGCCACGAGTAACCTGACTCTTCGTTAACCTGCTGTATGCTAGCCGTTCACCTTATCCTATCTCTATGAGCATTGTGGCTCAAAATCTCCCCACTGAATATAACATTTATGGTACCCAGTATTCTCCCCTGGTTTGGCGTCAGCTCCTATTTCCCCTTCTTTTTGGTAAACTCCTTCAGTAACCCCTTCCATATCATTCTTTGTATTAGCCATTTAAGGGAGTAGCATTCGTTCGTCTCATGGTTCTGTATCTGATGATACACACAATACGGCTTACCCAGTATCTCGTCGGGTTTGCTTCACGGACCTTCATAATCCTGCAAATTCTGAATCACCAGCAAGAGTTCACTCAACGGTCGGTCTACTGGCGTCGGCTCCATTTCTTGATAAGGCTTCCATTCTCTATTTTCCCTACGGACTTCATTTCTCCCTCTTTCCGACCGCGAAGAATAACTCCCGTGCCCACTGCTTCCCCTATCTGATGCCTCATATCGTCCACGGTCATCGCTTCGCTCCAAAGCCAACACGGCCTTCCCCGGCCTCCTCGTCTATTTCTGCATGGTATCCTCATACCTTATGTATTTTTCCACCCTTGGATATAAATATTGTAATGTCGCGATCTCATTCTTGGCCACGGACTCATGTACCCTAGTTCCCAGGCGTAACCCCCTCTCAAATGCAATCATTGCAGTCCTTGCGTCCAAATTTTCTACCTTAAGTGTCTCCACCTTGAATCTGCATAAGAATTCTCTAACTGACTCTACAGTCCTTTGCCTTACGTTGAACAAAGCCGCGATATCCACTATGTGCCTTTTCTGGTGTATGAAATGGTCCACGAAAGCTTGCTCTAACTCTTGGAAGTTGTTTATACTCTTCGAAGGCAACCGATAATACCAATATGAGGCTCCCCCCTTCAAGCTTGTGGGGAACATCATGCACCGCAGTCCGTCGTATCTGGGTTCCTACCACAGCGGCATCTGCAGCTCGGAAGTGGTGGATGTGGTCTGCCAAGTCTCCTGTCCCATCATATCTCTCAAATCTGGGCTCGTTGAACCATTTTGGGACCTCCGTCCTCTAAATTGCATCTACCAATGGGTTGCTGTTCAACCCCGCCACCACTTGGTTTGCCATTCCACTTAAGCCCTTCGCTTGTTCCAAGTTTGCTTTCAAATCACTGGCGATCATCTCCTTCACCTGCTCCCTCGTGAGTCCCGGCACCACATTTTCTCCCAAGTTGGGCCTCCCCTCCTCCTCTCTCTCCGACTCCGATGCTTCTCTCTCTGATTCCTCTATAGTCTCCCTCTCCCTCCGCAGTCCATCATTCTCTTCCCTCAATCTTGCTACTTCCTCCTTTAACTGTCTCGTTTCCTTTGAAATTGACGCGACCGACTCTTCTCCTTCTCGTTCTCCCCCATCATTCCCCACCGATTCCACCTCCTCCTCTACGGCCGCCACTTTCCTTGGTCTTCCTACCCCTCTCTTTACTCATGTTGCCATATCTACTACTACTCAGATCTCGGTCCCCTACAGACGGTGCCAAATGTTGTGTCTCAAACATTGTTACATATAACCTCACTCTCTCTTTCTCTATTTCTCTAAGTCTCGCCTCTCTCCACTTAGCCAAAAGTCCCTTTCTCTCTCTCTCACTGTTCTTTTTATACTCCCTTTCTCACATCACAGCTGTCCACCTGTCCTCCCATCCATTGCCTCTCTGCTTCCCACTTGTAGGGTTATCGTTGTACCTCCATATCCCGTGGTATGCTATTCTACTCCCATGTACTCTGATTATCTTGCTCCGGGCCCTCCCCTCAAAGATATCTGCTACTCCCCGGTTCATACTACTGTGGCTTTCAGCGGTCCCCTTGACCTTTGACCCTTGATGTCACGGACCCCACCACTACAGTACTTAACCTTAATATTATACAAAATTAACGTTTATATGTAACACCTGCTCAAAATAAGTACCCCTACTCCTCATCACATGCATCCAGGCTCTATACAAAAAAAAAAAAAAAATCACATGCAAAAGCATTATGAAATTTATTCCCTGCAAGCACTATCACATGGGTCAAAAAATCTACATTTAACATTTTAAAACTATATATATACGGGAGTGTATTATATACCAACGAAACCAAAAACTTCACATGCACAGAACACTACACCTCCCTCTAAATCAAAACAAACTTACTTCTTCGTCCCAGATTTTCCCGATTTTAACTATTGCTCATATCTAACAAAATGTCTCTAAGTTTAGACATGCTATTATTTAATGAACATGTACGTATAATTTTTATGTTTATGTATTTATATTAGACTCATTAAAATAACTTACTTATTATTAATGACAATATCTAATTCTAATTCATTTGCTATTTTCTTACCACTCCCGGCCATAGAATACGTGCAAAAATTCCATTAACCGTTGAAGCAAAATTCAGACATCAACTAGAGGAAAATTCACTATGTATCAAGCAATTAATTCACGTAATCTAATAGCTGGATAGTGGATTATTTACTTCAAATGGACCACAAAAATTAAACCTCAAAATGCAGAAAACATTCCATTTCCAGAACATGCTTTCTCATTCGTCAATTTCTCTGAGCTACTAAACAAACTCAATGGCAGACATCTTATAGGTACTTAAATATATAATACATTTAAAACATGTTCAGAAACTTTTTTATACATAAAAATATAATCTAACAACTTTTGTTTTGTTTTGTGTTTTTTGCAGATATAGTTTGACGAATATACACATGGAACCAAGCAAGACCGATTAAGAAAAGTAACTGCCGTGATACCGTCATCAAAGAAATTGAACTCCTGAATGAAGAGTAATTTTACTAATAATAATACTAACAAAAAATTTAAACTTAATTCTTTTAAATTCATACACTAACAAAGTGTCTATGCATAGGGGCTATTTGATAAAAGTTACTCTGTGGGAAAGTGCAGCCAAACAACTAGACCACCACAAAATTTGGAAAAATTCCAATAAATCGATTCTCACTATCGCTTCTATAACTCTTAAATATGATAATGGTATTCTCATATATGATAAAATTATTAATTGTTTTTGTAAATACTTTCAATAACATAATCTATTTTGTATAACCTAAAAAAATATATAATATTTGATACAAAAACAACTGTATCTCAGCAACAAAATTGTATCTCAACTTAGATCTTCCAGAACTTGCGAATATTAAAAATAGGTACCATTGGTAAGAAAACATTATATTTAAATTAGACAAATGTTTACCACTGAATATTTTAATTAGAACTGTCTTTTGTTATATAGTCCAATTCAAAAACAACCTCAACCGTTGGAAGTAGATCCTCCTCAATTACTATCACAATCTACTGAAGCCACATCGTCGCAGGAAATGAGTACGATATCCGATATTCTCAACTCACTAAATGATGTTCCATTACATGTAATAAATGTATACTTTCTCTCTATTACAATTTTCCACATCTCTAACGATATTCTATTCAGGTGACGCAATTCAAATGTGAAGCAACCATATCTACTATACTTCACGATGATGGATGGTTCTATATTGGATGTGTCTGTTGCCCAAAATCAATTACTAAGATTGATGACATTTACGAATGCCCCACACACGGAGCTACTGATACAGAAAAAAAAATAATATAACTATACACACTAAACACGAAATATTTTAAAAGTTATACACACTAAACATTTTCAAATGCTTAGGTACCGTTTGAGAATGGAAATTATAGACGAAACTTGAAAAGCACGCGTGGTGGCATTCCGTGAAGCTGTAACACTACTACATAAAACTGAAAAAGAACTACATATAATCGAATCTCAGGTACAAATTTATAATTGTTTCTCCAAATTTCAACCTATTTTCATTTACAACAAATTTGTACTAACAATAATCACGTACAGGACAATGGTACCGAAATACTACTGGAGCTCTTTCAAGATTTGATTGGATATAAATCTATCTTTCATATAAAAATAGATGAGTTCAACATGCAACACAAAAATAGCTTTTTAACTATGACGAAAATATTTCCTTTGACCAGAGCTTCATCAAGCAAATAGAACGTCGGTGACTACAGTTAGAAAAAACAAACATATGCAGGGGCGGAACCAGGATTTTACTCAAGGGGGGGTGGGGGGGCTATTATGAAGTTGAAATGTAGAATTTTTTTTATGAAGGGTGTGGGCCTAGATGAAGGTAGGTATATATATCTAGAGTGGGCCTATATGACTAGATCAAGGATGTTTTATTGGGTTTGTACATGCCCACAGATTAATATGGATAGAAATCTGTATTTTCATAGTATAGAACTATAAATATAGTAATTTTGTGTGTGTGTGTGTGTGTGTGGGGGTGTTAGCCCTCCCTAGGTCCCCCTGAACATATGTACTATTTATATAGTGTGTTTACCTGCTTTGGTGTCTAAAGTGTGTCCTATCATGTGTATGGTTTGTTTTTTTCCCCTATTTCACGTATGTATGTACTTATGTAAATTTGGCAATATAATGTTTAATATTATGAACTGTTTATCAGTCTATTTAAATCATTAATGTCCCCCATAAGATCTAACTCCTTTAACATATACCAACCATGATCTGTTCTCCACTTCTTAGTTGAGCCATATTAATTTGTTCTCAACTTCTTACTTAAGCCACATTCTAATTCTACACCACAACCCACCAATAATCAAAACATATACCTCACATTTCTCACAAACTCTAGCTAGGAATGCTCAATTAGCACAAAATGTTATGTAGTGTTGGCTTCTGACATTGTGGCAGCAACATGGTCACTATCTTTCTTTGCAATTGTTATACATGGCTCATTATTTTCTGCAGTAGGCATTGAAGAAACTTTTTAAACAGTTGTGAAAGCGAGGCAAAACTAAAACTGCAATTGATTATTCTTTCATTATATAAACCTTTGTTTAATCTGGCTATTTATTGACAATTTGAATGTCGTTAGTACATACAACCAACTATTTTGAAGAGCGCAGCCAATAATTATAGTTGCACATGACAAACGTGCGTAGCACGAGCACTTATACTAGTTTGATTAATGACATATTGACATTAATGAAACAAGGAACTAAATTTTGTTGGTCACTGAATCAAATATCTATATGAATGAATATTTTGGTAATACTTTTGTTTGCTTTTACAATTTTTTTCCAAAGATTTTATAAAAGGTTTTCGTGAATTTTTTTGTTTTCGATGCTCTTTGAAACATTCATTGGCTTCTCGACTAGAAGACCAATAAGGGGGTATGGGCACGAATTCCCCAACGTTCGTTTTTTTTTTTTTTGTTTGGAGGGGGAGGGGGGAGGGATAGAGGTTTGAGGGTGGAGCTTGTTGAGAATGCCTTGTCCGGTTGAAAAACTATTTTAATTTGTTGGGACTCTAGTAAATCCTAAAAAGGGGGGTTGAGGAATTCTTGCATGCTACATCTCTCTTTTCCTTTTTTCTTCTCTGCCGAATTACATTTCAATATTGTCCCCATTTACGTCATCCAAATGCCCAAGTCCAAAGTCTACCCATACATGGGTATGGGGTTTTCACTCAAAAGGCCTCGACATTAAAACTTGGAGGATCAATGACTCATAGCTAGGATCCTTGATATATTATGTTTGGATCCTGGATATCAAGGCCTTTTGAGTGAAAACCTCATGCCCATGTATAGGCAGATTTTGGACTTGAACTTTGGGTGATGTAGGGGAGACATTATTGACATGTGGTTAGTGGCCCCCTTAACATGTGTAAAAAATCATGGACAATTTTATTTATAAGTCATTTAGTTGACAAAACCCAATTTAACATTATTACGAGTTATCACTTGTGAATTATGAGACCAATTTAGTTGACAAAGCCCAATTTAACATTGACAAAGCCCAATCACGTGTGAATTATGAGACCGGTAGGAGGAAGGTAGCTTTGTCCAAGTGATATTTCTTCAATAGCCAATGTTTAATTTTAGTTTTAGAAAATCCTGAAATTAAAAAGGCATATCACTTATTTGAAATATGTCCTAGAGTAAGAGTAGGGGTGTGCACAGTTCGGGTCGGGTCGGTTTTGACCAGAAATCGATCACTGAACCGATCTCCTCGATTTTTTACTCAATAGCCAACCGAACCCGAACCAATATGTACAATAACCCGATCCAAATTTTTGGTTCGGATCGGTCGGTTTTTCATATCCACATGAATTTCTAATAGAAAAAACATCCTAAAAAAACCCCACTTTAACATTATTTAGGGGATGGCTACATATGGTATGGTACTGGGGTCCAGTAAGGCGACCCTTTGGTTCCCCTTCTCTTTGCACTAGTATTGCATCTCCCTGATTCTACGGATTTATTCCAGTTGTTAATTATTGCTACAGGCTTGGTACCTAGATGATGGGACTCTGATCGGATATACATAACAGGTGGCGATAGTTTTGGGTATGATTAAAGAAGAAGGTCCTTTTTACGGGCTGGTTCTTAATGTGGCTAAAACTGAGATATTTTGGCCATCACTAGATCCACGTTGCTCTACTCCGGGTCTTTTTCCTTCAGATTTGTCTCGTCCTCAGCAGGGGGTCAGGTTTGTCACACCCCAAATTTCCAAAAAATTTAAAATAGGGAATTATCCAAGATATAATTATCTCAATAGTCACCCTATTCAATCATCTGAAAACCCAGGATGAAACGAAACCCTAATAACATATTATCAACCACGATATTAAAATCTGAGATCAAATTTAAAACCAAAAGGAACAATCCTTCAATCACATTATTAAACTATAAAGAAACTAACCAACTCTATTACATCTGTCTCAAAACAAAACCGTACACTTTAAAAAAAAAACTTAAACCAGAAAACTCCAAGAGCAAATCCAAATCACGTGTCCTCATCCACTACACTTTACCATCTATGTTTCCAAGAACACACCCACGTTGCAAAACAAAGCAAACATGGGTCAGCAAATTGAATTTGCTGGTATGAGTAAGACTAAAAATATAAAAACAATATGTTTAATATTTCAAATAAAGGAATATACTATTACAATCATTTCAACTTAGAAGACAAGTTAGTTTTGTTTTCTCAAAACGGCATGTAGTTTCTTCCTAAGTTAGATTTTACCCCCAATATACAATTCCAAGAATCTTATATAACAGTATTCATCATTCTCACTTTCCAAAATAACTCACAACATAAATATCACTTACATTCCACTTATTAAATGCACATATGATAACATAATTAAATATAAGTTTGATACACCTTACTTTTAAGCCAACACGTTGTCTTAGGGTAGGATATTTACGTCCATGCATAAAAGATTAATAGATACTACCCTCCTACAAAACAAAGTTAGACATTTTAATAAAATGATTTATCTCAGCCAGTCAAATTTCCATTCATAATCAAACCTCATTTAATACATTTAAGTCTAATTGATACAACCTAGTTCGTCCCGCATATTCGAGGAATACCACTTATCATAATACCTATATCAAGGGTAGTCATTCACATGACATCATTACGTCATAAAGTTTCTACATGCATAACCATAGATCTCAGACTATCACAAGTCATTAATATTTTAGTAATAACATATCAAGTTATAGTCATTTCATAATCACATAAAAGATCACAAACATTCACTAATATTATTCACAGTCACACTTCACATCCATAACATCACACAAATTCACATACTTTTAGTTCATTCAATTCCACAATATATCTGGTTTATTAATCACTTATTTACTGACCTTACCTTTAGTTCCTACTCCACGATTTGCATTTTACACATTTGCCAAATTACACACATACCCATGTGCCTCTCTCACACTGAGTACCATTACAAGACATATGTCCCAAGCGGGGATATTGCCTCTAGAAACATATTTACATCTTGCAAACTCGTAACTTATGAGTCACAACCATTTCTAGGCTTTCAATATCTCAGGTCATTCATGGCACATTTAATGAATACCTTGGGTCATTCCCGCCACATTCAAGGAATACCCATTGATAAATGGTAAAATAATAGTTTTACCTGCTATTAACTATTTATGTTATGAATAAGTAAAACTAAATTGTTAATCAAAGAACTATATATCAAAATTATCTACTCTCGGTTATTGGGAAATATGTGGAGTAGATAATTTGTTCCACTCATAGTTGTTTAAACGTAAGTTTCCACTAGTTTAATCGATCTTAGCAAAACGAATGAGAGTAATTAATTGAAATTATACTAATATGGCAATTGAACTTAGATAAGATGTTTAATTAACTTATACTGTGATAATTGAATATTAAAATGTGAATATGGAGAAGGGATTAGAGGGATTTGAATCCACTTGATGTACTCCTAATATGCTAATGTAGATGATTGCAATCCTAATCAAATAAGATTAAGTGTTCAATCCCTAATTACTCATGGCAATCTCTGCCAACTAATAATTAGCATGTGAGGAAGTCCAACCCATTCTCATGGCGAATCAAGTAACCTACTAGAGTGAAACTCTTAAAAGGCAATAATCATAACTAACACATGAAGTCTTCATCAAGCTTCATCAAACCCCTTTAATGGAGGTTTAGCTAGAAGTCTAAATCATAAACATATAAATAAGAAGAAGACATTATGAAGAACAAACTTGGATTTTATTAATCTAATTGAATGATGAAAAACAATAACTAACTTAAGTTTAAACTAATAACTAAGTTTAATTAAGTTCTAACTATCTATATCTAATTAATTATATTTATCTTAGTCTAAGTATATTGAGAGTTATGCTTTAGTCCTCTTTATATAAGAAAGGTCTAGGTTTACAATTTCGTGCATGGGCTTTTGATTCATGTTTTGGGCTCTTAAATCAAGCCCAAAACCTAATTATAAATGTCCAAAAAGGGTTTCTCTGCTAGAAATTACTACAATAGCCTTTTCGTCTACTTCTATCTCTCTAATTGGGTCAAATCTAAGACCATTAGAAAGCACTTTTTGAGCTGGTCGTTTTGACATATAATAGGCCCAATTCCGAGGTCTGAGTCCAAAGATATGACCCGCGGAAGTTTTATTGACTTTTCTGCTCTATTTCTACCCCCGTTGACTTTGACTTTTCAGCTTTGACCGGGCTTTAAAAGGGCTTTTTCTCCTTGAATCTTGACCTTTCATCATAGAGCTTCTTAGCAACCAATCTTTGCTCCTTTATCTCGCAAAAGTGACATGTTTCTTCATATATTTGACTCTAATGCCTGAAATACATAAACGCACGTAGACAGTACTAATTCATATTTATTATACACATAATTGGTCTAAATGTAATGATATTAAGGGGTTAAAACTACAGTTTTGGGCTCTTATCAAACCACTCCCAAACAACATTTTGCTTGTCATCAAGCAAATATGAGAAATTAATATAAGTGACCAAAAATAGAGTTCTAACTAATCTCTTTTTGCTGAGTGCGATTGCATTAACCATATACAACATGGCCTTTAACCACTAGGAATTCCCTAGTGGACGAGTTATAGCCTCATAAGAGTTTTCCAGCGAAATGACACTGCCTCTTTTTGTGTGTGTAGATGTGGTATATGGATGATGTAGATAGATGATGGTCGTTGAACAAAAAGAAGCGTATCAAACCTAATTATCCCTCAATAAGTGAAGGATGAGTAGGGTATTGTTCCACTTTTAAGTGTATGTTTATATGAAGGACAGGATTGGAAATGGGGTTTGAGGGATTAAAACTATTATTATAAATATTGTAGATTCTAATGTTAAACTAAACTAAACTAAACTAACTAACTAAACTTATACTAAAACTAAGAATTGGAAATAGGGAGAGAATATGAGAGAGATAGATTCAAGAGATTCAAATCCACCAATGCTTTTGATTCAATGACCTTTTGCTTCATGTTGTTCTCCAAGTAGACTACAATCGGGCAATCAAGCGAGTGCCGATGCCCTCTTGGATAAAACATCGTTAACAATTAACTCTACTTAAGGTTGTTCCTATGTTCATATTACTAGTATCTTCTTTCCTTTTATGTGAGCTTGGGCAGCTATTCAATGAATCACCATCTAAGGCAAACACAAGGAATACTTCCCTTACTTTAAAACACTACACAATTAGAAGAAAAGTAGAGAATAATAGTATAATATTCAATTACAATAAATAAAACTCTATTCTAGCATTATATTCAATTCTGATAAATAAAAGCATGTTTCTAGCAAATATTCAATTGCAATAAATAAAACCCTAAACTAGCATGATATTCAATTGTAATAAATAAAACCTTAATCTATACTTCCATCCCCTGGTGTGGGCAATGGAACTAATAACTAAAAACATAAAGAACTAACCTGATTGAATAACACCATAAACCAGAAGAATCATTAAACCTTAAGCACCGGCTTCATCTCCTCCCTTGAAGGAGAAGATTAGCCTTCCATATAGAAGGAAGAACACGGAGAATGAGAAGAAGAAGAGTCGAAGAACATAAGACTAGAAAGACTAATTTATTAAGACTCAGCTAGTTAAAACCGATCTTTTATTATTAATCTCTCTCTACCTCAAGTTTTGGAGACAAGAATATAAGTGAATTGGCAAATTACATGAGGCACTTAGGTCCTCTATTTATATGGGTTACAATGAGCTCTAGAAGCATTCCAAACCGTCATTTGTTTCCTAATACAAATAGACTTTTTTCAGAGTCCAACTTCGTCTCCAAAACTGAGAAGGAATTGGCTGGATGTAATTCATTCATGCGTCGGACTCATTATCCATCGTCCCGGGACACTCAATCGTCTGGGCCGCTTCGATACATCGTCCCCAGTGCACACGTAAGCCCGATTTTCTCTCTTACTTCTATCCTTCTATCCTCTTTTGCGGGCTTTGGTCCAAACAACGAATCCTTTGGCCTTGGGCTTCCAAATAGACTTTAAAATAGGTCCAAGTCGCATCTTTAACAGCTCCAATTCCTTGGCCTTCTCCATGATTGTCCACGGGCCTCCCATGTGATCCTTAATGCTCCAATTGCTTCGTTTTTACCCATTTTCTCTAATATTCTACAAAACTCTCTTTTTCACCTGTAGAATCTTAAAACATAACTTATAAACACTATTAGTCCACTAAGATGGCTAAACAAGAGGCATAATCGAGGGTTAAATAGCACTTTTTGAGCACTTATCACAACTCCCAACTAGCCTTTTGCTAGTCTCTTAGCAAATAAGATAAAAAAAATAGATAAGTGATCAAAATCACATCCTAATAACAAAAATAAAATCCTAACTCATTTTTAGCGAGGGCATCGCGATTGCATTTACCATATGCAACAAGGCTTTAAACCTTTATGTTCCTCAAAAGGGCGAGTTATATAGTCTCGTGAGGGTTTTCGGTGATATACCCACAAAATCAATCAATAGCATGTTCAAGAATGATAGTATTTTTCAGAGAGAGAAATTCCTTACCCACTTAGTGCTTACTCCAATAGACAATCTCCATTGCTAATTACATTCTTTTTAGCAAAGACTCATAGATTATGATGAGAGATAGTAAAATTGACAAAAATTCTCAATCAAGGCTTATGTGTGTACTTAGTCAATCTCCTATACTCTCCTATCCAAGAAACGAGAATCCCTAATTTACTATGGGTAGATAATCTCGACTTTCAATTCTCACCGGTCATACTTTCATAAAAGAATCTCTCGGAAGATGGTCTACTATTTTACCTCATGTATGTGGGGAAAAGAATAATGCATCTGAACATCCCACATACTACCTTGAAAAAATGACTTGAATAAAAGTAGTCTCATGGAAAGAATGTCAATCACATATGAAGTGTCGGGTCCTTCACTTAGCATCCTCTCACCTATTCTAGACTTAGCACCATCTTGTAGTGATAAGTCATGGGTTGTAACTTGGCTTGGGTATTGGTTTATGAAGGAAAGGTAAAAAGGATTCTAAGGTTGTTTCTAAAAACACTAAGGGTTTTGCTTTTTTTTTTTTTGAAGATTTATTCAAATTCTGTATTGCAGAGAAAATTCTTCCTTTGTCTTAGCTTTTCCATCCATTCTGTTCAACATTTTTTTTTTTTTTTTTTTTTTTACTCAGTGGTATATCCTTGATTAGTAATCTTGGATATGCTTGTTTTCCACTAGCTTCTTTCACTTAGAAACGGAATGATGGTCTTTATTGTATCTCTGGTATTTCCTTGTAATCTTCCTTTTGTGCTCTTTCTTTCCTCTTTGTGTCCCTCGTATTCTCGAAACATATGGGTATGGTGATAAAGATTTTGGCTATACTCCTTGTGCGGAGTTGGGTAAAGGGTAGGGGTTTTATGAAAGAAAATGGCTTATTGTAAAGCGAAAGGGTTTAACATGATGGTCCTACTAGGTGGGATAAAGGCTGAATGGGTTTACTACTTGACTTATCGATGATGATACTGTTTTGAATAGACTACAAGACCTAATGGCTATCTCCCCAGTTGATGTCACCATTGATTAACCAAATCAACGAATAATGAGACTATATTACAACGATATAAAGAACTGAAAGATGTTGAGTCACTAAGACTTCGGATTTTTTGTAAGAACTGTCCAAAGAATGGGTATAAAGCTCAAGTCTCTCGGGCTAAGTCTAAAAAATCTACTTCCAGGTTTACTAGGGGTTTAAATCTCTCTTTCTAGCAAAAGTACACAAAAACCCGATCAAGTATTATGGTGGTGCCTTGATAAAGAATTCTATCAATAAGAACTATGTCCGAGAGCATAATAAATAGTCTAAGCGGTAATGAAATCAATAATATCAACTATCTATCAAACTCAACACTAAGCGATTATAGAATATATATCCCGGACTCATCATTAAAATTCATTTTTCATCACTTCGATATAGAAACAAAAATATTTTTGTTTTGAAAACTAATTTTGAAATTCATTTCTCAAGTACACCCTCCCCTACTTATGCATGCATTGACCTCAATGTATAAAGAAGTAAATGAAATGGATGAGAAAAAGGTAGGATATTACCATTGATGCGAATATCGAAATTAGTTCAAGAAACAAATTTTTAGGTCTTTTTTTAAATCGGATCCCCAAGGCGTAATGTGAGTCTTTTAAAGTCAGATTCTCAAGACTTTATATCATGCATTATCAATTTGGAGGAAGAGATCAGATTTTCTCACCCAAATCGGCCGAATGTTTGGAGGATCGAGGAGGTCTCACCTTGTGGGTCATCAAAAATACTCATTGATATCTTTGGAAAGATTGTTGGTGAAGTTGCTTCTCTACCTTGAATTATTTTTAGGTCGGCGATTGTGTGATAGGCCTTGTGGTTCCCTCCGTGTAGAAGATTGATGAAAATCTTTCTTTCTAATAGGATAATAGTATCGATGATGTGTCCTTTACCACCACAAGAATGATAATGGATGTCCGGCTAATCTACAGCTCAAGGTGGGCGGTGACCGGTTTATATACTTCTCTTGTTCGGACAATGATGGTGTAGAAGAAGCTTCAACATTGCAATTCTCCTTATCAATATGGTTCACTTTCTCGCTTTAGAAGACTCATTTCAGTTTCTAGATTACGTTGTTTTTCCAAAATTTCTTTAAGATGATTTTCTAGTAACCGATTTTTTTGAAAGGCGGTAAAGTCGTTGTTCATCCCGAAATGTAGAGTTCATCTTCTCAAGATATGATACTCTCTATGTCAATTTTCCATTACGCTCACTTAAATTCTGAATTTTCTCTGCTAGCAGAGATTCCAAGAACATGGCTAGCAACGCCCTCTGTGGTGGGGTTCTCGGGTTCATCACGGTTTTACGTAGATTGAGCACTTTCAATTGTATCTTCGAATGGGACGAATTCTTGTATCATACTATCAAGGAAGTACACCTCTCCACCTTCGGCTTCATCACAATCCTTATACAACAGGTGAAAGATATTTATGTCCATGGACATCTTACCAAAGTTGATCTTCATTTCACCGTTGTAACAATTTATCAAAGCTTTTGCGGTAGCGAGGAAAGGTCAGCCTAGAATAATTGAAATTTAATCAAAGGCTTCCTGGGTGTCTATCACAATGAAATCCACTAGATAGTAGAAATTGGCTACTTGAACAAGAACATCCTCAACTATGCCTCTGGGAATCTTGGTAGAACGGTCAGCTAACTTTAATTTGACTTTTTGTAGGCTTTAGGTTCTCCGGCCCAACGCTTTGGTACACATGATATGGCAAGAGATTAACACCACCACCAAGGTCTAAAATAGCATTACCCGTGAATTTTCTCTCCTATCCTGCATGATATTGTAGGACTTCACGGATCTTTGAGCTTGGAGCTTCTTTGCGATGGATAATAGATGTTGTTTGTCCAAATAGAAACGCCGCTTTGGAACATGAGTACTTCTCTTTATGTTGCATGCATCCTTCAAGAATTTTGGCATATGATGGCAACTGCTTGATCACTTTGAAAAGGGGATATTGATGTTATCTTTCTCAAATGCCTCCTTCATCTCTAAAAATTGCTTGTCCTTTTTGCTTTGAGCAAAAAAAATAGGGAAAGGAGCCTTTGGTACAAACACATCAGCATGTGTTTGCTCTTCTTTCTCTTTGCCATTCTTGCATATCTTGTATTGGTCATCTTGACAAATGGGAGTGGAAAGGATTTCCCCCACTTCCTTTTGAAATTCATTTGAAATCTTGACCGATTGCTCTGTAGCAATGTCATCATGAGAAGGTAAGTCAACCTTGTTGTCTATTCCTGATCTGAGAGTAGTAACTTAGCTGACATGATCATGGAGGTGATCAGTACTAGAAGTTGTCCCAATATGGCATACATCTTCACTCTTCGATATTGGTTCCAATAAGCTAGGTTGAGTGGCTTGTGTCTTTACGACAAAGCGAAGAGTGAGTTAGTCGACCTTAGCCTCTAGAGACTCCATTCTAGAACATTGACTTGCCCGAGATTGTTGGAGATTGGAAATGAGACAATAAGCTCTAGAACACTTTCAAACTTCTGATTTTTTTCGTGATAGCAAAGTAATTGCATTCTCCAGTTGGCGGGTCGCGGCATAATTTCTCCTTGGATCGGGCAATAACTCTCCACTTGTATTGGAATTTTGTTGAGAGTATAATTGTTGTTGAGGGACCAACTGTGAAACTTGACTTGTCTGTGGAATATAACTTTGATCTTGAGAACCTAGGGGTCCAAAGATTCATCTCCAATAATTACCTTGAAAGTTATTACCACCTTGGTTGGGCCTCTCGAAATGAGTTTATATTGTACTCTCCAACCGATGCATGTTGATAGTAACTAGGACATTCTAGAGTTGCATGAGAAGTGTCCGAACGGACTTCGCGATATTGGCTAGCTTGCATGACCGGGAGATTTAGCTTGAGACTTGTTGAACTTGGAGGGATTCATAGAGAACTGATTAAATTTCTTACTCGAGTTTCAATCTTTGGTGGCGACCGGCCAATGTAGACTTCGAGTTCTTGATCCGATTGTTCATGTGCTTTGTAGCCAAATTGCTTTGGCTCCCCCTCCATGCTAGTGACATCCTCATTGCTAGTAGTCCACTGTTGTGTTTCTTCAGCTAAATTCTCGAGAAAGTTGTAATCTTCCTCTCCATCCATCGATGTAAACTTGCCTTTGTGCATTATTTGTATCATCTGCTTGTTCATCATCGAGAGTCCTCGATAGAAAAAATGAGCAAGTGTGCTCTTATCGTATCCATGATGTGGACATGAGACTAGCAGATTATTGAATTTCTCCCAGCTTTGATGATATTCTTTAGTCACCTTCCCTTTGAAATTGTTGATGGCTTCTTTGCGATGACATGACATCTTACGGGGTGGGTAGAACTTGTTCATAAACTTTGTTCTCAACTTCTCCCATTGTCTATTGAATTGATCGGCTGTGCAGTTAACCATTCAGATGCTTTACCTTCGAGTGAGAGTGGGAACCAGAATGATTTTAATACTCTCATCCCTGATATTTTGGTTCTTAAAAGTTAGAGGATCGATAGAAATTTGTTCATGTGAACATAAAATTTTGAACATTATGCGAACCGTTGAACTTTGGAAGCATAGAGATTATTGATGCTCTAAGCTCAAACTGGTTAGCTTCGTTTACGGAAAAAATAATCTTCTTTGGGTGGGTCTCCAATGATTGGCGAATAGAAATCGCTCAACTTCTTCCTCTGCTGCGCTTGCATGGGTGGGATAGCCCGGGATTATTGGTGTCCAAAACACCTCCATCATTCGCGTCGCAGACCATTATATCAATCATGTCTAGTATTCTTGCTATCAAAAGATGATGAAAACTATCCTATTATGCTTGAATGCAATTAAACTAATACTGCAACTATTCTAAATTATACTAATATGCAAAACTACTTTCCTTCAACTTGGTTGGGCTTTGCAGCTAGTATCTCCCGTTGTCTAAAAGTCGTCTCTTCTAGGGTTATGGTGAATCACTTGGATTGCTTAAGTACCGTCCCACGACGATAGTCCGTTTGTCAAGATTCAGACAAGAAACACTAGAGTTTGATATTTCGCTGTGTTGGCTTACAACTTCAATTGTTGAAAAGATCCTAAATGCAATTATACTAGAAAGCAATAAACTAAACTATGATGCAACTATACTAAGAAAGCAATCAAAAGAATGAAGATTCGACTAACCTGGATGGTAGATCTTGTCTTCGAGATGTCCTTCAAGCTTCTCTCTTTCTCAAAAGGTTGGATGATGCGACTAAAATTGCCTCAAGATCCAAAGTTCTAATCTTGAAAGAAAACGTTAAACATAAACAACTTAAAACGGCAGCGGCGCCATTGACACTGCCTCTTTTTGTGTGTGTAGATGTGGTATATGGATGATGTAGATAGATGATGGTCGTTGAACAAAAAGAAGCGTATCAAAACCTAATTATCCCTCAATAAGTAAAGGATGAGTAGGGTATCGTTCCACTTTTAAGTGTATGTTTATATGAAGGACAAGGATTGGAAAGGGGTTTGAGGGATTAAAACTATTATTATAGATATTGTAGATTCTAATGTTAAACTAAACTAACTAACTAAACTTATACTAAAACTAAGAATTGGAAATAGGGAGAGAATATGAGAGATAGATTCAAGAGATTCAAATCCACCAATGCTTTTGATTCAATGACCTTTTGCTTCATGTTGTTCTCCAAGTAGACTACTGTCCGGGCGATCAAGCGATTGCCGATGCCCTCTGGATGAAACATCGTTAACAATTAACTCTACTTAAGGTTGTTCCTATGTTCATATTACTAGTATCTTCTTTCCTTTTATGTGAGCTTGGGCAGCTATTCAATGAATCACCATCTAAGGCAAACACAAGGAATACTTCCCTTACTCTAAAACACTACACAATTAGAAGAAAAGTAGAGAATAATAATATAATATTCAATTACAATAAATAAAACTCTATTCTAGCATTATATTCAATTGCAATAAATAAAAGCATGCTACTAGCAAATATTCAATTGCAATAAATAAAACCCTAAACTAGCATGATATTCAATTGTAATAAATAAAACCTTAATCTATACTTCCATCCCATGGTGTGGGCAATGGAACTAATAACTAAAACCATAAAGAACTAACCCGATTGAAGAACACCATAAACCCGAAGAATCATTAAACTTTAAGCCGCTTCATCTCCTCCCTTGAAGGAGAAGATTAGCCTTCCATATAGAAGGAAGAACACGAAGAACGAGAAGAAGAAGAGTCGAAGAACATAAGACTAGAAAAGACTAATTTATTAAGACTCGACTAGTTAAAATAGATCTTTTATTATTAATCTCTCTCCCTCAGTTAAAAGAGACAAGAATATAAGTGAATTGGCAAATTACATGAGGCACTTAGGTCCTCTATTTATAGGGGTTACAATGAGCTCTAGAAGCATTCCAAACCGTCATTTGTTTCCTAATACAAATAGACTTTTTTCAGAGTCCAACTTCGTCTCCAAAACTGAGAAGGAATTGGCTACAGTGTCGATTCATGCGTCTGGACTCATTATCCATGCGTCCCAGACGCACTCAATGCGTCTGGACGCTCGATACATGCGTCCCAGACGCATAAGCCAATTTTCTCTCTTATGCTCTATCCTTCTATCCTCTTTTTCGGGCTTTGGTCCAAACAACGAATCCTTTGGCCTTGGGCTTCCAAATAGACTTTAAAATAGGTCCAAGTCGCATCTTTAACAGCTCCAATTCCTTGGCCTTCTCCATGATTGTCCACGGGCCTCCCATGTGATCCATAATGCTCCGAATTGCTTCGTTTTACCCCATTTTCTCTAATATTCTACAAAACTCTCTTTTTCACCTATAGAATCTTAAAACACAACTTATAAATACTATTAGTCCACTAAGATGGCTAAACAAGAGGCATAATTGAGGGTTAAATAGCACTTTTTGAGCACTTATCACGAAGGTACTCACAAACTTCATCTATCCTACAATGACTAAAAAATAAAACTATTGTTTCCTATTTTATTCTCAGATATCTATACATCTCACTAGCAATGAATACAGAATAATCAAGTCAAAATCTAAGCTAATACATGCATAATAATCGATCATCTACTGAATAAACATATATATAATGAACTATGCTATGAAATGCAATAACATGTCCGTTTCTGAAACTTTGGAATAGCGTCCTTAAGTAGGTTGATATTTGCTCTTTACTACTACTTAGAGTTTTGATCTCTAAGAATTGATGCAAAAACACTCAAGGTTTCTTACTCACGATCTTCGTTTCGTAGAGTTGGAATAAATATTCGAACTAAACTAAAGCTTAGAACAACTACAAATTGGAATTTACAATTAAGGGAAACTAAGGAGTAAGGTCATAATATAAATGCTAGATTTTTCCTTCCTACATAAACATTAAGAAAACATTAACGTTGAAAACATTCACTTAATACCGAAATAGAGATTTGAAAGAGAAGGTGGAGAGTTAATCCTCCTCATGTAAAATTATCATTAGTGTTGATTTGAAAAGGTTTTGATTCTTCCTAGACTCATAGACAAGTCCCTAACAGAAAAAATAGATTTGATCCCTAGCATGCATGGCTCACTAAAAGAGCTCATACATGCTAGCAAAGTGAAACCAAACAATGACTTATCTCTAAGCTCATTGCTTGATTCCTAACTAAACTCTACACCAACTACCATTTTTTGGATAGGATGTAGAGTTAGTTGTTCTTCCTAAACCTACCAAACCAACAACAATTGGTTTTACCCTCACATGAGTTGGATTAACTCCCCAAAAGGGAAGTTAGCTCATGATCCTTGGGACAAGGATTTATAAACTAAGAAAAATACAAAAAGAGAGAAAGAGAGAGAGAGGAGAAAGATGAACAATCAAACTCACTTCTATTTCTTTTCGAAGAAACAAACAAGTGTTCCTCCATTAAAACTATTACAAGCTTTTTAATAAAAACTAAAACTAATTTTACATTTCTTTCACTAAGGAACTAAAATAATGCCATGTGAGGAAAATAAGTCAAGGGAGTAAATGGAGTGTCCCCACCCTTGTCTAATTTCTTCTCCATTTGAGAGAAATCTCATTTCCTCCCACGAATTATCAAACCACATTAATGAATTTTTATCCACCACATTAAAACAAAGTGACACCTTGCCTTTTTTCACTATTAATACCTAATCTAATTTATTACATGCAAGGTGTCAACTTTGCACCAATAATTTGTTATCTTTGTCTTGACATGCTCCATGATTGATGACTCATCCAATCTTGTGGCCCCATAGTAGGGTCCATGTGCGATCGATGGCGGTCCGGTAATTTGGGCGGTGTTACAATTTCCGCCTATCGCGTAGAGTTCATCATACGATTGTCCGAGAAAGATCTCTCGTGTCGCATTCGAGTCCCCGTTCGAGAGGTAGGAGCTTTGGAAGTTTGATGCTTCAAATGGATTTGGGAGAATTAGATATATCGCCGTTCCTCGTGCTTTATTTCAGTTTAACCAATATTTCCATGTTTACCGCGAAATACACGCAAAAGTATGAAAACATATTTATTTCATAATTATTAAACACATAATTAACCAAATTTATATGTCTCAATGGGGTTTCATAATACACTTTTGGGTGCTTATCACATTACCCCCAAACAAAGACTTTTTGCTTGTCCTCAAGCAAAAGAAGAGACACTAAAATAGATAAGTGGCCAAAAATGTGTAGTCTAAACTAATTCTCGTTTTAGCAGTGCGGTTGCATTGACCATATGCAACAAGGCCTTAAACCACTAGGAATTCCCTAGTGGACGAGTTATAGCCTCGTGAGAGTTTTCGAAAAAGATACTCACAAACTTCATTTATATTATAACTACTCGGTGACGTAAACTCATTTCCTAAATTAATCTCGGATATCCATACATCTCCTTATTAGGGAACGAGGATTGATTTCTTTGAAACTCGAGTTAATATGTATTCAATAATTAAAACATCTACATATGATTATTCATGCAGTGAACTTTTCATTGAAATATACTAGCAGGGTTGTTTCTGGATCCCTTGGAGAGCGTACCTAAATGGGTTCTCACAGGTATGTGTCGAAACACAATTCCACTCAAAATTTTACCACTCAGGTTTTTGTTAACTCCGGTGTCGCGGTGGGCACACGTTTCCTTATCATGACAATCGAGGAGGAGCCGATGTCGATCAATCACGTCTACTACTTATTATCACACCACCCTACTCCTAATTGAGCTAGAGGTCTTTATTAGGTATTGTGGGGCTTAGGTGATAGTGTACAAGAAAATGGAAATGGACAATCAAAATTTACGAGTATGAGAGAATAGGGTCTTCATATATTTACACTAGAGAAATCCTTGTTTTCTTTCCTTCTTCTAACTGAGCTTTATAACCTTGTTCTTAAGCCTCTAATGGATTTATTATTATTATTTTTTTTTTTTTTTTATAGATGGCTTAAAATATATGATTCTATTTTTATTTCCCCGAAGAAATTAAAAACATGATTCTATTTTTCTTTTATTTGGGACAAGTCTTTCTCTTATTCTTTCCACATTTCATCCTATTTCTCATACTCATCCTTAGGTAGGTTCTTTTATTTGGTTTAATAAATGGGTAAGGAATTTTTGGTGAAAGTGAAAGGTTTGATGAACGGTTCA
Source organism: Coptis chinensis (assembly GCF_015680905.1). Lineage (NCBI taxonomy): Eukaryota > Viridiplantae > Streptophyta > Magnoliopsida > Ranunculales > Ranunculaceae > Coptis > Coptis chinensis. The sequence goes on from NC_141462.1 coordinate 9,224,283, forward strand.
GTGGAGTGACTAGCGGTAAAATTTGTAACAGGTAAGAATTTTTAGCTATGTCGATCCAAAGAAGGCCTAAATTCGCTTTAGGGGTTGGTGGTGATCAAGTAAGTAGATGCGTAATTTCCTCTAATTGGAAAAACTACTCCTCTGTGTCATCACACACAAATCACTCATATCAAGGCTTTTGGTTATATTCTCACAGGATTTATAGTTTAAGTAACTAACCGTTGGTTCCAAAAACTTACTGCTATGTACAATCAATGATACTCAGTACATGAATATTCATGAAAAGATGTATAAACTATTGCATATGTATTATCTAAAGTTTCTTAAAAACAAATCCTAATTCGGATACTAATGTGAGATTTCTAGACAATTTTCATCATTGAAAAGGAAACAAGACTTTGTCACTAAGTACAATTATTAATATGAAAATAAAAACTATATATAGGCTACAAGATGCCTAATTTTTGCTCTGAGGTTTAAAGCACCCCAAACATAATGATGCTTAGTCCTCGAAGGATCAATAATTAAAGAGAGAAAGTACCTGAGAACCGTGAGCAAAATTAGGGCTAGATTACTGGAACAGAGAGGTTGGAGATCATAATATATTATTCAGAAAGAACAAGTAAATGTTCAATAGCACACTAAACATAGCACACGATACATAGCACACGAAATAATGAACCATAGCATACGAAACATGAAAAACAATAGCACACCAAACAGAAGGTTTAGCTAGATATATGTACAATGGCAAACTCAAGTTTACCATCCAGCAGGACGTGAAGGTCTGGTGTCCTCTTTAAGGAAATGTATTTCCTTAGCATCGCCTTGATAGATAATAGTCCGCCAAATTTCTACCCATTCTTTGTCTCCGATTCCCTCAAATTGGTCTTCATCTTTTCGTCCTTTGGGTAACATCGAACATGCCTCAGGTATCGAGCAGGACGCTTCCATTGACGAAACCTCAATGAGCGAATGATTCTGTTTTTTCGGGCACATGGAATCTACCTTGACCCGATCATGAAAAGTGGTACAAACTGTGGGAAATGTGTCTTCATGATCCGATGGCGGTGGTGGTTGGTAAAAGTATATACCGATCTGAAAAGTCGCGAGCTCGTTTCAGGTTGGAGATAACACAACCTAAAATGTAAAATAATGCATGACCCTCGAAGCTAGTGCATCAATACAACGCGACCTCATTGGCGGTAGAAAAATGCCAATCTCCCATAATGTTTAGGAGTACAAATAACATTGCAGTCCCCATGTTCATGGTCATGCTTGCTAATGGAATGGTGATGTTAGCCATGGCACATGGCCATCTCCTTCGTTTGATCTCAAGACCATCACCATAAGAGTCGCTGAAACGCTTGCCAATGAAAGGAATGGTAAGAATTATGATAGATGTCTTGCCAAGATCAAATGGCGGGTTCATGGTATGGAAGGTCCAAAGATAGGGCAAGTTGTTGTTCGAAAAAGATATGAGGTGTGTCACCAACTTCGGATTGTGAACCCGTCTAAGTAGAAACCATGCGCATGGTTGAATCTTTGGTGTGTCATCCATATTAGCATAAAAGTATGCAGCCAAACTTCGGAGAATAAGTTTGGTCGGGTTGAAGAATTAGGGAAGACCACCCATGTTTGTGATGTAATCATGGAAGAGATGGCCATAGGCATTGGAATCCATCATAGGCTGAAAGGATTGCTTTCGGGAATGAGTTTGGGAGGTCCCATGGATGATGAAGATGCAATGTTTGATGAAGATGCCATGGTGGATGAAGTAAAGAAATGGGTAACGATCTGGAGCAAACCGGATGGAAAAATGAGTATGTAAGAAAATAGACCCTCAGAAGACACATGTTAAAATTATATTAGTCATAATGGAAATGATGACAATCCTATTAAGCATTGCATACAAAAGAAGACAAAAAGATAAGACAAAATACATAGTAAGACGAAAAAAAACGTAATAACATAGATGATTATATACTTATTGACTTAGTAATATCATGGATTCTTATATTGCTCTTGGAGATGCATATTTTGTACCAAACCTGTTTAGGTCTTCTATTTGTTGGCGAGCTGCATCTGAATGTCCCCTTGGGTCGCAGAGTGAGTTTGATTTTGATTTTAGCGTGATTTTGCAAGAATTGAGAATGATTTTCCAAGATCTCCTCCTGTTCAACATCATCGTTGCTTGACGATCTTGGAAATCTGAAGAGTTGTGATGATGATATTCGACGAAATGTAGTTCCCTCAAACCCTTATGAAGAAGTTTAATGCCTTCCATGGGATTAATAATATTGACATGACATTTTCATCAAATAAATGGTCGAATTTGAGCTTGGGGTGTTACGCTCATCTATCGAGTATCGGGGTCCAAAAACCAACGGAGTAGTCTGTTTGAAGTACCTTTATATATGCTCTTTGAAGGGGTGTCTCTGGAGAAATTATTGGATAACCCCAATGCATCATAATCTGCGTAACCAAAGTGGGTAGAGCTGCTGACCTTCTTGTTTTCTTGGTGATTACGTTCGAGAGGTGTTGGATCAGACAAAAGTCATCTCTTTGAGTTTGCAAAATCCAAAGTAGGTGAAGTTGAGGCTTTGTGACTTCAGATTGGTGTGATGTACCTACCACATTATGTCCCAACCCGGTGGAGCACAACACGTTGATTCTGTTTTAAAAGAGCGTTGAAGAACCATGTGATGTGTATGTTTTTCGGCGTCGCCATGAGATCTGGTAGCTCATGATAAAGTTTTTCGCGAATCGAATGATGACTCTTGAACAAGGGACTCTGGGTTTTATTGGGATTTGAAGTATGTCGGAGATCATTTCCTTATTCAATTCCAATCGTTGTCCATAGGCATTGAAGTAGAATTTTCCATCTTCATATCCGCTAAATTGGTAGAACATCAAAACCAATTCTCGGGAATAACTAGGCTGCTGAATGATATAAAGAGGTCCATCCACGACGATGATTTCGGTGTCAAAATAAGGAGAAAACCCGCCCTCTTGAAAAAGTTTTTAGGTAGTCTTTCTCTTCCGTTATTTTTCTTGGTTGAGCCATTCTTGAGGGAAGGATAGTGAAAATTGTATGAATAAGAATGGCTTAAAAAGAAGAGATTTATAGGCAATCTATGAGGCTATACCAATCTGAGTCCAAGTGTATTTAATGACCCATGTGATTATGAACAACATCATAGGGGATCCACACAAAAGTCTTTGTCATGTCGATATCCAAATACAACTAATGAGATGGTTTAATGTTTAGAAAATACGGAGGAAAGTTTCACAGGGTAGTTAAACTTACACGTAATTTCAGAAATGATGATCATAACTCAGTAATAGAATATGGATAGAATAATCGAGTTGCATGTGTGACAAGTGTTATGTGTACCTTGTAGCGTGCGCGATTTTCTCTGAACACTATGTGTATCCATTAATTATTTTGGTGAGTTTTGGATGGCCTTTCTTTGTTATGGTTTGTTTATTTATTTACTTATTATTATTATTATTATTTATTATATATATATATATATTTAGAGAGGAAAAGACAACTAATATACACAAATATTTAATACGGAACTTCTCCATTTAATACGTAACCCGTACAAATGTGTGAGAATTATTTAACACACCATACTAATATACAAAATGAAAATCAGAAAAAAAAAAAAAAAAACGGTTACATAGATCTAGATGTTCTGGATCATGTTGTGCATGAGTGACAAGAGAATAATGATAAACACTATTATCACAATTAATGTGATAGCCCATTCGCGTTGCACCTTTTCCCATCGCTCTATTTTATTCATTATGTTCAAAAATTGAAAATTTGTGAAGAAGAACGTGTGAAGAGTGAGAGAAGGGAATGAGTGAAAGTGGAAAGGAGAGTTGTATTTATAACTTGATTTCTGACCGTTGGGCATCGACCGTTTGGATCGATCCGTTGGTTTCGACCGTTGGGCTTTGAGAGTAGGCCCAATGAATCAAGGAGCAAACTCATATTTTTGAAAGTACTATATTCATATAACATAAATAATTTCTCATTCAAACCGTCTGGAGATACAAAATTATGAGAAATCAACCGATATATAATAATTTATCACTAAAAATAAAAATGCAATGCATAAGGGAAATAAATGACATAGTCATTTCTAAACCAAAGGAAATAAACAGCCTCTCGTGAATCCTCCGGGTTAGCGTAAGATGAACCCGGTTTCTACGTCTTGACCCATGACGAACTTCAGCCGAAATGAATGACCGGTGCGGAATGTGGCCTATAGATCGTAGCAACTAATCTTGAATTGTCTGATTTGCCATCATCATTCTCTGGAATTGGCCTTGGCGATTTCTCATTTCTTCTTTGGAAGTCATTGCGGGAAGTAATCATCTCTTCTGGCGAAGAAACATCCTGCGCATACTAGAATTCATGTTCCTCAAGGCATCCATAGGAGTATTGATTCGGGCGATGGTATCTTCATTAAAAAGCGATGCGGTGGTGAAGGAGGAGGAGGAGGAGGTGCGTTATCATGCTCAATGTCATCTCTAGCTACCGGGTCCCAATGGTCTAAAACACAAGTCTCAAAAATTCCAAAATTCTCGAAAGACCTTGTTTCAATGAAAGGAGTAGCGACCGAACCCTAAGTTAAGCATAAGCCGAAGTAACAAGTACAAAGAAGAGGAGCTGACCGCTTGACGCTGTCGTAAGAATATGGCCCAAGAAATGGACCATACAGAAAGTGTGCTTCCTCTCCCCGTAGGATCCACACAGCAGGTGCAAGAAAGTCTTGTTCACGTCGGGGCGTCTTTGAAGTTCCAATGGCGTTATGCACGCCCGACCATTGAGTGGCGGCTAATTGGTTACGTCCGAGCGAATGCTTTGGTACACGCAGATTCGAGCGATGTTGTACTCCCCTCCGAAGCGTGTCAAACATCAAATCCCTCGTGGTCGGATACTCGACAATAACGCGGTCGGGCTATCGAGTTAATCGAATCTGCGCGGTATTCGAAATCAACTCCAACCGTGAGTTCACGCGTTCAACCCATCCGCCGTAATCCAAAATTAGTCACCCGGAAACCTCCATTGTTGTAAAATTTCAACACCAATTCTTGAATATTGAGCTGGAATTCGATGCAATAGATATTCCCACTCTACTAGCAATTTCCTCATCGAAAAATGGGTGAAACATCCCTAATTGTAGAGATTTGTGAAATTTCTCTCAACCGTGATTCTCCTTCGTCTTGCCATAGCGTTGTAGATTAACTTTTGATGGTGCAAATAGCAAGAGGAGGTGGAGGAGGTGGTGGTCTTTGGAGGAAGGGGGTTGAGGTTGGTGGAGTTTGGCCGCGTCTTGTGGGTCAATTCACAGTGGTAGTAGCCAGCGAGTGGATTATGGGGGACCAAGATCCGATTTTTGTGGAAGAAGAAATGAGAGGGGTGGACGCGTGGGTTCCCCGCGCGTGGGCTTTGTACCCGGGTTTTTTATTTTTGGGTCGGGTCAAAATTTTGGCCCAAGTACAAATGAATTTCAGAAATTCCCCTTATGTCCCGAAATGTTTCGAAATTTCAAACGTGGAAATTTGATTCGTTTCAACTCCAAATTGAACGGATGAGATATCAAAACGATCAGCATTAAAAATGTCATCCACTAGAATATGAAAAAAATTCACATTCAAACATTTTTTTTTTTTTTTTTTGTTGTTGTTGTTGTTGTTGTTTGTTTTTTTTTTTTTTTTTTTTTTTTTTATTTTAACAATCTTTGGTTTTTATTTATTTACACTTTTATATACAAATGTACAAATCGAGAAGAACGTGTCAACAACACCGGAAATCCAAATAAAACAACACATCATAACAAACTTAACTTCGGGCAACTTTCATGTCGGCTCAGGCTTAACCCAATCCAGCCCGGATCCGTGGCTTATCCTTTATGTTTTGGGGGCCTAGGGTTCGGGATCGGGTACCATCCTTGACCAATGTGCAATGGTCTAATAATAATATTACCCTTAGTACATATGGTATAGCCTCAAACCCGCCCAAAAATATCCGCATAGAAAACCGATCGGGGTTGGCACGGTGGAATCCATTGCCATATCTGAACTAGGAAATTCGATGGTGCATATCACTCTCTTTGGGCACCATTCGGGTGCTAAAAAAAAAGCAGTATATACATGTTGAGTCTTTTTACGTCAGATCCTCAAGACGAATGTGAGTCTTTTAACGTCAGATCCTCAAGACGAATGTGAGTCTTTTAACGTCAGATCCTCAAGACGATTGTGAGTCTTTTAACGTCCGATCCCTCAAGACGATTGTGAGTCTTTTAACGTCCGATCCTCCTTCCCAACCCGCGACGACGACGAAGTTTATCCCGCCGAAATGGGTGTCGACAATAATATACCTTATACCGCTCATCCTAGAAGATCAAGACCGATTGGAGTTTGACGGTTCATACACCACCCCATCCTTTTCGCCGAGGAGCAAAAGATTCCCATTACCAATTCGAGATGGGTGAGATTTGGACCAAATGATGAGTTGGAGTTCACGGAAAAGGGAGGAGAAAGAAGGAGTTATTTTTGGTACCCATTGTTTTCCGGAGGCACGTTTGTCGATTATCGAATTTATACCTTAAATAGAGTTTGGTATAAATACGAAAATATGCACGCTCATCTCTAATAGAAGATCAAGACACCGACGAGAAAGGAATAGCGATTGTTATTCTCATACACCACCCCATTTTGTTTTATTTGTATTTTCCACTTGGCATTATCGAGCAAAAGTACTTAAGTGATTACCAATTTTTCATTTTTATGGGTGAGAAATGGACCAAAATGATGAGTTAATAAATATATAAAATAGAATAAATTAATAATTATATAAAATAAAATAATTAAAAAAAAGGAAAGAAAAAGAATTATTTGAAATTTTTGGTACCCATTGTTTTCAACTAAAAAACGCGTTTTATTAATTTATAAATAAAATATTATTTTTATTTATTATATATATTTGATTATCAAAAACTATAAATACATTTAATATAAAAATATATAAATAAAGAAAATATATAAAATATATTATTTTATTTATTATATATATTTAAAAATTATAAAAAAAATAAATTATAAAAAAAAATTATAATATAAAAAATATATATAAATAAAGAAATATATAAATAATATATTTTTTATTATGTATATATATATATATATTTTTTTTATTATTATATTTTTTTTTATTATTTATAGTTTTTTATAATTTTCAAATTATATAATAAATAAAATAATATATTTTTATTATTATTATTTATAGTTTTTGATAATTTTCAAATATATAATAAATAATATAATATATTATTTATATATTTCTTTATTTTTATATAATTATTTTATTATTATTATTTTATTATTAATTTATTCTTTTTATATATTTATTAATTCAAAAAAATATTAATTTATTTTTCACCACTTAAAAAACGAAAATGCCAGTTGGCAATGCTCTTGGTAGAAAATGCCGATGATGCCAAGGGAAAATTTTTTAGAAAAAAAATTCTATGAAAACCTAGGGTTTCAAGGCTTGCAACCACACACTCTAGGGATTTTTTAGAAAAGAAAATAGAAGAGGGCCTTAATGGCATACTTTTCCTGTTTAAATACATGGAAAGAAGTACATCGGCCGAATCTATTAGTCCTCAGGTAGACTGGATCATTTAGAAGAGTCTCTTCGACATCCGGAGAGCGAACTCATGATAATGTTTAAAAGGCCATTTACTTGAAATTCGCTACCATCATTTACGTTTTCCGCGAGATAGCCCCATAAGGGGTGACGAAAGCAGAGACAAATGAAAGGACCGACCGGACCATCGAAGTTTTAATTTTCCCGGAAAAATGTGTAATCTTGAGTTGTACATCAAAACTTTTTGACCGACCTTGAACTCTTTTCGCAATATGTGCTTGTCATGCACTCTTTTCATGTTGGCTTTATAAGATTTCGAGAGATCATAGGCATCACTCCGAATTTCCTCAAGCTCATTTAACTATAATTTTCTCTTTTAAGCGCCACGCGTTAGTGTTATAATTGAGGCTTTTGATGGCCCATAGAGCACGGTGCTCAAGTTCAACCGGCAGATGACAAGGTTTTCCAAAAGCGAGGGATACGGAGACATCCCTATAGGTGTCTTAAAAGTCGCTCGTATGCCCACAAGGCATCGATAATCGTAGAGACCGATCTTTCCTAGATGGATTGACAGTTTTTCCAAAATGGATTTTATTTCTCGATTAGAGACTTCTACTTGACCACCGGTTTGAGGATGATACGGAGTTGCCACTTTGTGCGTGACTCCATATTTCTTACTAATGGTTCAAAAATTTTATTGCGAAATGTTTTCCCCGTCACTAATTATAGCTTTTAGAACACCAAATCGAGAAAAATATTTTCTTTTACAAACAAAGCGACCGTTTTATGATCGTTAACCACGACATGCCAATGCCTCAATCCATTTTGACACATAGTCAACTGCTACAAGTATGTATAGGAAGCCATGAGAATTTGGAAATGGACCCATGAAGTCGATGCCCCATACATCAAAGATTTCCACAATTAGAATGGGATTTAAGGGCATCATATTGCGTTGAGTAATCGCGACCTAACTGGCGGCGGCGATTGCATGCTTTGCAATGCTCATGTGCATCTCTAAATAGTGTTGGCCAATAAAACCACATTGTAGAACCTTGGCGCAGTTTTCTTACCACTAAAATGACCACCACAAGATTGTTCATGGCGGAAGGATAACACATCGTTGTGTTCCCGGTCGGGAATGAATGCAACGGATTAGTTGGTCCGAATAATACTTGAAAAGGTAGGGATCATCCCGAAATAGAATTTCACGATGGATAAAAACTTTTCCCGTCATTCTGAGACCAAGATAAAGGAACTTCCTCGGTAACTAAGTAATTTACTATGTCTGCGTACCAAGGGGACAAAAAATAGAGTACAAGTGTTCATCCGGAAAGGAATCACGGATAGGTTCGTTATCGATATCAACATCATCGACAAGTCTTGATAAATGGTTTGCAACCACATTTTCGCTACCTTTTTATCTCTAATTTCGAGTAAACTCTTTGCAAAAGGAGAATCCATCGGATCAACCTTTGTTTTGCATCTTTTTTTCGCTAACGGATAACGGCGAAGTGCGCGGTCGTGTGTAGACAATAGTTGGAGAACCCACTAGGTACGGACGAAACTTATCTAACGATATACAACGGCGAAAACTCTTTCTCGGTGGTTGTATAGTTACGTTGAGCTTCATTAAGGGTTTTACTTCGCATAGTAAATGACAACCGGCTTATCTTCTCGGCGTTGCCTAGTATGCGACTCAATAGCATAGTCGCTCACGTCACACATTAATTCAAAAGGTTTAGACCAATCAGGTGGTTGAATTATAGGAGCGGTAGTTAATGCGGTTTTTAATACCTCAAAGGCTTGTTTGCAACTGAAACTGAAATCAAAAGCGACATCTTTAAGCAGGAGATTGGTTAAAGGTCTAGCAACCTTTGAGAAATCTTGAATAAATCTCCTATAGAAACTTGCATGTCCTAAGAATGCGCGAATGTCTCGAACTGTTTTTGGTATAGGAAGTGAAGCAATTTTTTCTATCTTAGCTTTGTCGACTTCGATTCCGTCCTTTGAAACGATATATCCTAAAACTATTCCTTCAGTAACCATGAAATGACATTTTTCCCAATTAAGAACAAGGTTTTTCTTTTCACAACGTGTAAAGACCTTTTCAAGATTTGATAGACACTATCGAAAAGAATCTCCATAAATTGAGAAGTCGTCCATGAATACTTCCATAAACCGTTCAACCATATCACTTTGAAAATATGAAGCATGCGGCGTTGAAAAGTACCGGGTGCATTGCAAAGGCCAAAAGGCATTCTCAAAAATGTACCAAATGGACAGTGAAGCGTTGTCTTTTCTTGATCGGCCGGGGTCGATGACTATCTGAAAATAACCTGAATAACCATCAAGAAAGCGATAATAGGCATGACCGGCTAAACGCGTTCGAAAGCATCCGATCGATGAATGGAAGTGGAAAGTGATCCTTACGGTGGCGGCATTAAGTTCGCGATAGTCAATGCATATTCACCATTTCTTGGGATACGGCGGAAATGCATTCATCTTTATCATTTTCGCTGGCCAGTAATGCCGATTTCTTTGGAACCGCGTAATGCGAGGACTCACCCAAACACTATCGAGATAGGGTAAATAATACCCGCATCTAGTAATTTTAACAATTCCTCCCTGACCACACCTTTCATGGTAGGGTTTAGGCGACGCTGTGGTTCACGCGATGTCTTAGCATATTCTTCCAGGTGTATGCGATGGGTGCACACATTAGGTTCAATGCCTTTAATGTCATCGAGGGACCATCCAATAGCAGAACGATGTTGTTGAATGACATTAATTAAACGAGCTTCCTGATCGTCAGTTAATTGTGAAGAAATAATAACTGGATGACGACCATCGCGATCAAGTCAAGACGTATTTTAATTCGAAGGAAGTGGTTTTAATTCAGGGGGTGGAGTGGGTATTAAAGATTCTTGAGGAAGGTCATCATCCATGTAGTAAACAGATTGATGATCATCCAAGTTACTTGACATCACCGCTGTTGTAGGGTCAAATAATGGTAATGCCGACTCTAATAACTCATTTACTTCTTGTGTGTAATCATCGTCCCTCAAATTCAGATTAAGCTAAAGGAAAGAAATTGGTACATTTCATCTTCGGAAAAGAGTTTGTGAAATACTCTTGCGGAATCTTTGTCAATCAATCTGTTGGCCTCACCATCAATGTCGCTCGAAGTTGTTTCATCAACTTGAACACATTCACCTCGACCGAAAGATTTCCGAAGGACATGGTCATGGAACCATCTCGACCGGTTAATAAGAGCATTAGCGAGTGGCGAGGAACGGACGCCCTAAGATGATCGAAATGGAATCACATGCAACTTCAGATCCAAAATAACAAAGTCTACGGGATAGAAGAAATCTTGGACTTTTACAAGGACGTTTTCCACAATTCATTTTGGATACTTTATGGAACGATCGGCTAACTGTAGAGTCATGGTGGTAGGTTTGAGCTCATGAAGACCTAGTTGTTTAAATAAATAATATGGAAGTAAGTTCACACTAGCTCCTAGGTCTAGTAGTCGCGATAAGAGTGTATTTGTCACCTAAGGTGCATGGAACCGTTGGTCTATCGAGGTCCTTGTATTTTACTATACCATTGTGTTCTAAGTGATGGAGGAAACTATTGAAAGAACGCTTGTTGAGGAACATTAGTTCTCCTTTTGTGGTGCACATATCTTTCGAAATTTTGCATGTTTTGGTAATAATTTTAAGGCATCGAGAAAAGGTAAGTTGATTGTTAAATTTTGAAAAGTCTCTCGAATTTCAAAAAAATTCTCATCGGGGTTTATTCTTTACGCCAAAGCGTGTAGGAAATGGTGCCTTAGGGCGAATTTGGCAAAAGGGTCTACTTGCTTGTTTCCTACATTCGGAGGTGTTGACTCTGTTGAATCTGGGGAATCTTCCGTAGGTTCATTATTAGAAATAGATTCCTTGGAACCCTCTTTTCTTTTGGTTGATCATCCGGCATCGTGTCGATTGTCTACGCTTTTCGGATCGTAGAGTAGTGATTGCATGCACCTCACCTTGGTTGGGGTGCTTGTACCGAGGGCATTAATCGGTTCAAAGGTCAGTGTTTGCTGGTTTAGGGTTTGGAACTGCTTGTCGAAAACACGCCTTCGACTCTTTTCTTGCTAGCCAATTCTTTGAAGTGATTGTTGGATAGGCGTTAAAATTTGAGAGGCTGTTGGTTCATGTAAGCCAAGAAAGTCTCATTTGTCCTATCCGTAATGGTTGGCGCAGGTTGTGCCAACAGTAGTAGTTCTCGATTATTGCTTAGAAGTTGTTGATTATAGTTGGGATCTGGATTAGTTGGAACAAGGCTGCGGTTGGTTTGATAATTAGCATTGGAATTATTTGGAAATTGACCTTGTTGGTATTGTTGATTATTTCCTTGGCGGTATGGAATAAAATTGTTGGTAGGGCGAATAGGTGGATTAGCGAAACCTGGAGGAGCCCCCATTTGTTGGTTATTTTGGCGCCAAGCGAAATTCGGATGTTGTCTCCACGGTGCATTAGGGAATGTTGAATGCACATGCCTCCTCCGATTGTTGAGTAGGGGAAGCATATAACAAGGGACAATATGCATCAGGATGGTCAGGACTAAGACAAAGGACACAAGGGCAGTGTCAACGTTCATGACTGGTTTTGGTAGTTGATCGTTTACTTGAACTGCAAGGGCATCTACTTTTTAGTTAGGGATTCTATCAAATTTTTATTTCGGGATCGGGTTTTACCTCAAAAATAGATGTGGCCTTTGTAACATTGTCCTTTGATGACCTAGATGACTCGGTGTTACCCCGGTGTGTACCCTTTTTTCGCTTGTTTTCAAAGAAAAGTATAAGCTTCAGTAGCTCCTTTGTCCATGAAGCAACCGCCGTTCATTATATCAAGAGTTTCTTTTTGATGATCAGAAAGACCATTAAAGAATGAACGAACAAGGACAGCTTTTTCCAGTTGGTGATGAGGACATTCTAACAGAAGATCAGTAAAACGACTCCATGCTTCTGTAAAGGATTCATGAGGATTTTGACGAAAGAATTGAATTTTCTGAAGCATTTCAGTTGTTTTTTTCTGAGTGTAAAACTGAAGCATGAAAGCCTGAACTAGTTTATTCCATGTGTCTATGGATTGTGATTGTTGTCCTGCTAGCCAGATTGACGCTTTTTCCGCTAAAGTGAATGGAAACAGTCGAAGCAAGAGTTGTTCCTTAGAGACTGCTGGATGATGAAATGTTGTTGCCACTTGTTGAAGCCTACGAAGATGATTGTACGGTTTTTCGTGCTCCAAACCATGATATATTGGTAACAAACTGAAAACGTTTGGTGGGATACGAAAATCACCGACAATGTCCTCAAGTTTGATGCAGGAAGAAGGTCCTTCCTGTAATGCAGTATAGAAGTCCGAGAGGGGCTTCTCTGCTGGTGGAGGATCGTCGGCCATAATGACAGAAGTTGATGGCGACGAAGGATTGTGATGAAGGTAATTAGCGAAGAAGAACAATTTTTATGTGAGAACTTACGCAATTGCTTATCGTATTTTTTTCGACGATAGGTATGTTCAATTTCTTTAGTGGAACCAGACCTATATCTCATGCAAACATAAAAGTAGATCTTACTTACAGAAGGAATTATGAGGACTCGAATTTTATTATTATCTTAAGCATTAGGGTTGAACAACATATGCCTAAGCTGCTGCTAACGTAGCAGGGAAGCTAGGAATATGTGTGCATAAACCAACAGCCAGGTCACAAGAGAGATATGAGGGAGGCTTTCCGTGCAAGCACGGTTCTAATTAAGTAACCTCAATCTTTCAAGTTTCCTAGACACCATTGGAATATGATTTAAGATTTATGGAATTAAAATTTATGCAAAGGTGGTATTAATTTTAATTTAATTTAATTTAATTTAATTTAATTAATTTATTTATTTATTTATTTTTTTTTAAAGATTTATGCAAGGGTTAAAATACAAACATGCAAATACGATCTACTCATACAATACTAAGTGCAGTAGCATGTGAAGATACTCTACTCATACGTATAACTATACGAATAGGCAAGCTTGTGTCATCGATAAATATTTCCATACGTACAGGCAAATATACATCAGTAATACATATATGTACGCTAATTTGTAAATTGATATTACGTAAACGTATATCAACAGTAACAGGCGAATTTGAATCACTCATACGTATCTACATACATTAGCATACGAATACAGTATACATACGCAGAATAGACGACAAAACTAAACATGCAAAGTATTATACCTAAAACTAAAATCGACTTCTTGTATTGCATAATAAATCGATTTCGACAATACTCATTGAGATTGCGAATGTCCCATAGAGAGCGACTTTACCCCGTAGGGGTTTAGAAACAACTTACCCAACTCAGATTTTAACCCTCGTTGGAATGTTCTCCTCTTTCTTGACAAAATCGACTTATTAGACAAGACCGTTAATGCGATATCGTGAAAATATCAAACATGTAACAAGAAACATTTATCGTGAAAGACATATACCCATGCAATACAAGATTACCATTAATATGTAAATATACATTCATATGCAATTCATGTCCGTGTAATCGTATATAAATATTTACCGTATATCTAACTTGATTCATACATAATTCGAGGCTAAAACTTAAATAATAATCCATAAATATTTCCTAATACTATATACATGGCATACATGCAAAAAAACATAATAAAAAAAAATTACAATAATCTGAAAATTGGAACACTCAGAAGCTTCCTCGTTTTTTAAGCCCTTGAAACAAAGCGTTTCAATTAAATGTCGACGATTAATTAATCCCAAAGGATTATCGAATTTTTCAGTCTGGGACCAGATATTTAGGCACGGAAATGGATCAAGGTAGATCCGGAGATCTTTGGTGGTTGAGCAGGGCAGCAAAAAGAAAAATCATTCAGGACGCTGGTCACACTCACTGGGCCGACTACACACCATACACAAGACGCGTGTCCATAATTGAGAATACTTTCAAATTTTCTCCGTCTTATAATCGCCTATATTTATCTTTCCCAATCCTAACTTTTGGTACCTGAAAAGTGGAACGAAATTTTTTTTATTATTACAGTGTCTATCGCGCGAGGCAAAAATACTGAAAAACAACAAAAAACGTAAGCGAACGAAAAAGGAAAGGAAGGAAGAGAATGGGGTTCCCCTTGATGCAACTTCCGATCTTTAGCACAAGTTCTATTGCTTTAGAACAAAGAGCGGCATTTTGATATTTGCTCTTTACTACTACTTAGAGTTTTGATCTCTAAGAATTGATGCAAAAAGCACTCAAGGTTCCTTACTCACGATCTTCGTTTAGTAGAGTTGGAATAAAGATTCAACTAAACTAAAGCTTAGAACAACTATAAATTGGAATTTACAATTAAGGGAAACTAAGGAGTAAGGTCATAATATAAATGCTAGATTTTTCCTTCCTACATAAACATTAAGAAAACATTAACGTTGAAAACATTCACTTAATACCGAAATAGAGATTTGAAAGAGAAGGTGGAGAGTTAATCCTCCTCATGTGAAATTATCATTAGTGTTGATTTGAAAAAGGTTTTGATTCTTCCTAGACTCATAGACAAGTCCCTAACGGAAAAATATATTTGATCCCTAGCATGCATGGCTCACTAAAGAGCTCATACATGCTAGCAAGTGAAAACCAAACAATGACTTATCTCTAAGCTCATTGCTTGATTCCTAACTAAACTCTACATCAACTACCATTTTGGGATAGGATGTAGAGTTAGTTGTTCTTCCTAAACCTACCAAACCAACAACAATTGGTTTACCCTCACATGAGTTGGATTAACTCCCCAAAGGGGAATTTAGCTCATGATCCTTGGGACAAGGATTTATAAACTAAGAAAAAAGACAAAGAGAGAGAGAGAGAAACAATCAAACTTACTTCTATTTCTTTTCTAGAAGAAACAAGTGTTCCTCCATTAAAACTATTACAAGCTTTTTAATAAAAACTAAAACTAACTTTACATTTCTTTCACTAAGGAACTAAAATAATGTCATGTGAGGAAAATAAGTCAAGGGAGTAAATGGAGTGTCCCCACCCTTGTCTAATTTTTCTCCATTTGAGAAAATCTCATTTCCTCCCACATGAATTATCAAACCACATTAATGAATTTTTATCCACCACATTAAAACAAAGTGACACCTTGCCTTTTTTTCACTATTAACACCTAATCTAATTTATTACATGCAAGGTGTCAACTTTGCACCAATAATTTGTTATCTTTGTCTTGACATGCTCCATGATTTATGACTCATCCAATCTTGTGGCCCGTGATAGTGGGTCCATGTGCAGTCGATGGCGGTCCGTATTTTTGGGCGAGTGTTACAATTTCCGCCTATCGCGTAGAGTTCATCACATACGATTGTCCGAGCATCTCTCGTGGTCGCATTCGAGTCCCGGTTCGAGAGGTAGGAGCTTTGGAAGTTTGATGCTTCTTATGTGGATTTGGGAGAATTAGATATCTGCCGTTCCTCGTGCTTTATTTCAGTTTAACCAATATTTCCATGTTTATTGCAAATACACGCAAAGTATGAAAACATATTTATTTCATGATTATTAAACACATAATTAACCAAATTTATATGTCTCAATGGGGTTTCATAATACACTTTTGGGTGCTTATTTTTCCACTCAAGTTTCGCTCACTCCAGTGTGCAATGGGCACACTTTACCTTACAATCTCAATGACACACAAGGAAGCTGAAGTCGATCAAACACATCTGCCGCTTACTATCACACTAACCTATTCCTAATTGAGCTAGATGTCTTTATTAGGTGTTGTGGGGATTAGGTGATGGTTTAAGAATGAAGGAAATGGATATTCAAAAAGAACCAGTCTGAGATAATAGAGTCTTCATATTATGTAACTAGAGAAAACCTTGTTCTTTATTTTGCTTCTACACTTTGTTTCCATCCTTAGCCATTTTTTTTTTTTTGGCTTTTGACTCCTTTGATTCTGTTTTTGGAGTTCTAACTTTTTATTTTATTTATTATTTTCTTTTCTTTTCTTTGGATTTAAATTTTATTTTCTTATTTGAAGCAACTAACAAATTCTTGGTTTCACAGGTGTTTCTATTTATTCTTCATTTCATTTCTATTCTCAGACTCATTCAAAAATGGGTAGGCTGATTTTTATTTTTATTTTGTTTTGTAAAAGGGTAAAGGATTTGCGGTTTATGAAAGGCTAAAGAAAGGCTCAGAGGGGCGACTAGTGGAAATAATTTCATATATATTTGAATTTCTAGCTATATCGATCCAAATAGGGACTAAATTCTTGCTTAGGATATGGTATAGTGATCAAGCAAGTGGGCGTGTAATTTCTTGCTCTATTCAGAATTTACTTCTCCCTTGTGCCATTTCTCAAATATTTAACTCATATAAGGCTTTAGGCTATATTCTCACAAGATTTGTAGAATAAGTACTCTAGCTTAGATTTCAGAAACTTACTGCCAAACAATCATAGATACTCATGCAATATATTTATAGAAAGATGCAATGATTATTACCTACATATTAACCTAAATTTCTAAAAACTATTCTAATTTAAAAAAAAAAAGCTAATGTGAAATATTAAGACTATTATCATGATAGAGAAAGAAACAATATCAATATTCCTAAGTGTATAGCATAAACTATTTATTTATATTTATGATTTTTTTTTTAAAATTTTTTACTATAAAACAAGTGCATATTATACATGTATTATCCAAATAGGTGCCTTAAATTACGCATGTTTCTATGTCACCCCCAAACAAGAACATGCTTTGTCCTCAAAGTATTAAAATAATAAGAGTAGAAAATACCATAGAAACACGTGAAAATTGAAGAACACCTGCAAAACAAATTTAAAACATACTAATATAGATAAATAAAAACAGACGCAACTCTATATGAGTTCCACCCGTTATAGGGATAACAAGAACTAAATTGCTTGGGACATAACAAAAAAAATTAAAAATTATTACCTCATATCCCGCATTTGCTTGTTATCCTCCTTTTCTATATAGAAGCGAGGTTTTTTTGCGTCCTGCCACGCCATGATAACTTGCCAAGCCTTTCTCCTTGTATCATCAACCCGTGCTAATCTGTAAAGCGTTACTCGGTTTGATGGGGTGTAAGGAGCTACCCAATGAGGGTGTACCCTCCATCCCGGCCAAGTCATAATACGAAACGAACGAACAACACAATTGGTGGGTCTCATCATTTCAACCCCAACCCAATCCGTGAAACGGGCACAAAAATCAGGGAAAAAGAAACGCATGATGCATCAAACTAAAATAGGCATAAGAAGGTACTTATGCCTCATACTATGAGCTCTTGCTAAACTAGCCACTAAAACCTGGGGAATGTCATATAAGAAACGTCCCTCAACTAAGCAAGGAAAATGTCACCAGCGGCATTATTCACAGAAGAAAACCGCCACTCCCGTAAGATATTCATCATGATAAAGAACATGGTAGTGCCTACGTTCAGGGACAGGCTACCAAGGGCTATGTTATATTACCCTTGGTCTTCTACACGAAAAATTCCTGCCCCATAAGTCTCGTGAAAATACTCATAGTTATAAAGGTATACATTATTAGTCAGATAGCCCCATGAATTTTTAAGAATAGGCATAGGCATTCTCACAGCAAAGGCAGCCAAAAACTTGCTGAAATCCATTGTCGTATCACTAACTATGACAGAGAATACTTGTTCTCCATCTGGTTGATAAAATAACTTAGAAATATTATAGAAATATTCAGTAAGTTTAGGTGAATACGAGTCATCAGGGCTTACCAGTAGATTATGCCATCTTGACTGCACAATCCTTTCGCGGAACCATCCTCCATAGGTCTCGCTCCCCAAGCAAATCTTCGAAGGACTACTCGGTATGACCTGAGGAGACTTCATATCACACAACATACTCTAGAACTGTTGGAAATAACCACGAAAGAACCTACAAAAAAATTAGAACTAGAAGTGGCTGTGGAGGTGAAGGGCGCGGGCGCGCTCAACTTTGCCTGTGGGAGGGCGCGGGCGCGCTCTTGCCTGACTCGATGTCCAGTGATTTGAGGGTGGGCGTGCTCCATGTATGATGAGTGCTATGAAGTGAAATTCAAAGGCAAAGTGAGAGATTCAAAGTGAGAGATGGGATGTGAAGTTGAGAGTGCACCTAGGATTTATAGAGAACTAGTTTCTAAGTTCCATAAACTTCCCAACTAGTTAAGGCAACATGATGGAAAAAGACATTTCTAAAACCAAAATAGAACTAGACAAGAGGCATTCTCCAAAACCAAACCAATAGCTTTTTGGCTTGAATTAAAATAGCAATCATTTAATTATGACTCCTTGAGGTTACACCAAACAACACTTGCTAATTCTAGCGACACCAATTTAGCAACATTCTCACATAATTCAATCATTATTAAGCAGACAATAATAATTCGACAAAAATACGTTGATATAATTAGAGGCATTTCTAAATAAATAATTCCACCCCCAAACACGTTGAAAGGGTGGGATTTACGATACAAAACATAGCATATGCCGGAAACTAAAATAACTTCAAATTAAATTAAAAAAAAAAAAAAAAAAAAAAAAAAAAATTACAGAATCCAAATATTAACTATTTAACTAACAATTCGGAAACAAAATCTACGAAAAACAAGAAAACAAGTCTTAACACAACAAGAATACAAAATAAACTAGCCACGCGATGATGATAGGCCAGAGTCATCTGTCTTGCGTTGACGACGCTCATGCCTCACAGATTCATCAGAAGAAGGAGGTGGCAAGCGACATAGAACTTCTACTTATAATCGGCATTGTTGTTCCATAAATGCATTCATGGTTCCCCAACGCTCATCCTCACGCTGGACGAGAGTCTCCATGTTAGCCCAAATATCCCGTTGACTATTGCTGATCTTCTCAAAATTCTCATGAATTGTAACCTGCCTAGTTCGAAGATCCTCACAGATGGTATTCAGAGAACGCATGCCACGATGTAGTAAGGAGGCACGGGCTTCATCCGTAGTAGCCTTTTCCCAAACTCCGGCATCAAAACACGACGTCTCATCCTCATCCTCCTCACTCGATTTCGTCTCAACACCCCTATCCTCAGGCAACATCCACTTTCTCTGAATACATTCTTTATAAATCTGTGGATTTGCATGCAACTTCAATATAATCCTATTAGTCTTCGAAACACAACCCTATTGCATCATAATCTTTGTAATCAAAGTAGGGAAGAGTGCATTATTACTACCAACGCATCGAATCTCAGCTAACAAAAAGTCGAGGATGCAAAAATCATACATTTTCTCCTGCAAAACCCAGAGAACGTGCAGACTGTTCGCATTAATGTCACTGACTTTCGTAGTGCAAATGACATTCCGTCCAATCCACTGAGCTACAGCCAGCTGGTTGGTTCTCAGAGACGATTGTCAAACACAATACAATTTAAGATTGTATGCGCCCACTTTCAATCTGATCTCGCGATCAAAGCCTCGATTCCTCCGAACTGAGATTCTTGCAATGTCAGTGTGAGGCGTCCTACCTCAATGCCAAGAATATTAGATAACACATCTATACACAATTCCCTTCTCTTACCATTCACTTTCACAAAAATCTTCCAACCCTCAATCTCCCTCTTCTTATAAAAACTCAACATCAAATCGGTGTGATAAAAATCATTCGCCAAATACCACAACCCTTTCCACCTCCTACTAATCATCTCAGTATCATAAAAGGGTGAAAATTGTTTAGAAGCAAAAGGTTGTTCTGGAAGAATTTTTCGGTTTTGAGTAGTCATTAGGGTTTGGAATTCGAATATGAGTGGAATGCAAGGTGGGGAAAAGTTCTAATTGAAACTCTATTGAAAAAAATTGGAGTGGGTCGCGGTGGTTTTTTAGATTTTTTTTTTTTTGGTTTAATGCTGTTCTTGGAGGTGGGGAGAAGATGAAGAACGTGGGGTTTAACCTATTGGGCCCAAGCCCAAAACAAATTTCAAAATACCCATTCTGTCCTATGCCGCGTGAAATTAAAACTAAAATTCTTGATTTGCTAACGGTCCAATTTTTGCGAATGAGCTATGAAAAGAATCATCAAAGAGAGTACAATCCAATAATCTATATAAAAAAAACTCGAATCTAACCATGGTTGACATGTAAGAAAATGGAAAACACCTCGTAGTACATGCATGACATAAGTTATGTGAGCAAAAAGAATCTAAATTCATAGATAGTGTCAACCTGAATCAAAATATGACTAAACGGCATAAACAACAAGAATAGGAAGTTGAGCGAACAAGAATGGAAAGACCAACATCCCACCCCCAAACAAATTTTGAAAACAGGGTTTAGAAAATTTGTTTAAACACGTGGGTCTTTTAAAGTCAGATTCCCTAGACTTGCTAGATTAGAATTTTTATGGTTTTAATATTTTCTATTTTTTTATGAATAAATTTTAATATAAAGGAAAACAATAAAGCAACAAAGACAGAATTCACACCATAGAGAAACATGACTAAAAAACCGAGAAAACATGCAAGAGTGGAAAACGTGAATTATGTTAACCGTGGACTTAGGATCCGGTACTTACAGCCACACACTCTAAAGGGAGG
Organism: Coptis chinensis; assembly: GCF_015680905.1. NCBI lineage: Eukaryota > Viridiplantae > Streptophyta > Magnoliopsida > Ranunculales > Ranunculaceae > Coptis > Coptis chinensis. Next base: position 9,245,630 of record NC_141462.1, read on the forward strand.
GACCGATTACCTGAATGGTGCACTCACCAATATATGGAAATGAAAGGAAGTACACCAACAACAAAGGTCAGTCCTCATATACAGGGTCCTGTAAAAGGACATCCTCCACATCTGGGGACATTAACTCGGGAAAATGTTTTAGTCGTTGGCCATTAACTTGAAAGGTACTGTTGTCCTTGGGATTTAACAAGGTGATTGACCCGTAAGGGATGACTTCAGTAACCATAAAAGGACCAGACCAACGGGTTTTTAATTTTCCAAGGAAAATGTGCAAACAGGAGTTATAAAGCAAGACCTTTTGACCAACCACAAACTCCTTACGCAAAATTTGTTTATCATGAACACGTTTCATGTTAGCTTTATAATCTTTCGCGAGATCATAAGAATCGCTACGGATTTCTTCAAGCTCATTTAATTGCAATTTGCGCCTGACACCTACCTCATTATATTTGAAGTTAAAGGCTTTTTATATCCCACATAGCACGGTGCTCTAATTCTTTGGGCAAGTGACATGGCTTTCCAAACACAAGCCTAAAGGGAGACATACCTATAGGAGTTTTAAAAGCAGTCCGATATGCCCATAAGGCATCAGTAAGACGCTTATACCAATCTTTCCTATCAGGATTTACTGATGTTTCTAATATTTTTTTATTTCCCTATTAAAGACTTCTACCTAGCCACTAGTTTGTAGATGATAAGGAGTTGCCACCTTATGGGTAACTCTATACTTTTTAACTAAAGAAGCAACAACTCTGTTGTAAAAATGTGTTCCCCCATCACTGATGATGGCTTTAAGAATGCCAAAACGACAGAAAATGTATTCCTTAACAAAATACACAACTGTCTTATGGTCATTGCAACGGCAAGCCATGGCCTCTATCCATTTGAAAACGCAGTCCACGACAACAAGAATATAAACAAAACCGTGGGAAACAAGAAAAGGACCCATGAAATCAATGCCCCAGACATCAAAAATTTCTACCACCAAAATGGAATTTAAAGGCATCATATTACGTTTAGTAATACGCCCAAGTTGTTGGCAACGAACACACGTCTTGCACTGAACTTGAGCATCTTTAAAAATGGTATGCCAATAAAAACAACATTGAAGAACTTTAGCAGCCGTTTTCATACCACTAAAATGGCCACCACACTCTTTGTCATGACAGAAGGATAAAACCTCATTATTTTCCCACTAGGAAATACAACGACGAATAATCTGATCCGCACAATACTTAAAAAGGTAGGGCTCATCCCAGTAGTATAGCTTAATGATATATGCTTGGAGAACACTACTTAGAGTTTTGAACTCTCTAAATTAATGTAAAAGCAATCAAGATTCCTTACTCACGATCTTCGTTTCGTAGAGTTTGAATAAGGATTCGAACTAACCTAAAGCTTAGAACAACTAAAAATTAGATGTTACAATAAAGGGAAATTAAGGAGTAAGGATATAATATAAATGTTAGATTTTTCCTTCCTATACAAACATTAATAAAAATATTAACAATGAAAACATGCACTTAATAATACTAAATGGAAATTTGAAAGAGAAATTGGAGAGTTAATCCTCCTCATGTGAAACTATCATTAGTGTTGATTTGAAATAGGTTTTGATTCTTCCTAGACTCATAGACAAGTCCCTAACGGAAAAATAGATTTGATCCCTAGCATGCATGGCTCACTAAAGAGCTCATACATGCTAGCAAGTGAAACCAAACAATGACTTATCTCTAAGCTCATTGCTTGATTTCTAACTAAACTCTATACCAACTACCATTTTGGGGTAGGATGTAGAGTTAGTTGTTCTTCCTAAACCTACCAAACCAACAATTGTTTTACCCTCACATGAGTTAGACTAACTCCCCAAAAGGGAAGTTAGCTCATGATCCTTGGGACAAAGACTTATGAACTAATAAAAACACCAAAGAGAAAAAGAGAGAGAGAGAAGAAATATCCACAACCAAACTCACTTCTATATTTTCTAGAAGAACAAGTGTTCCTCCATTAAAACTATTACAAGCTTTTTTTTAATAAAAACCAAAACTAACTTCTCATTTTCACTAAGGAACTAAAATAATGTCATGTGAGGAAAATAAATCAAGGGAGTAAATGGAGTGTCCCCACATTTGTCTAATTTCTTCTCCATTTGAGAGAAATCTCATTTCCTCCCACGTGAATTATCAAACCACATTGATTCATTTTTATCTACCACATTAAAACAAAGTGACACCTTGCCTTTTTTCACTATTAACACCTAATCTAATTTATTACATGCAAGGTGTCAACTTTGCACCAATAATTTGTTATCTTTGTCTTGAAATGCTCCATGATTGATGACTCATCCAATCTTGTGGCCCCACATAGTGGGTCCATGTGCAGCCCGATGGCGATCCGGTATTTTGGCGGTTTACAACTTCCCGCCTATCGTAGAGTTCATCGCATACGATTGTCTGAGCGCAGCTCTCTTGTCGCGATTCGAGTCCCGGTTCGAGAGGTAGGAGCTTTGGAAGTTTGATGCTTCTACATGGATTTGGGAGAATTCATATATACGCCGTTCCTCGTGCTTTATTGCAGGTTTAACCAATATTTCCATGTTTACTGCAAATACCTGCAAAAGTATGAAAACATATTTATTTCATGATTATTAAACACATAATGAACCAAATTTATATGTCTCAATGGGGTTTCATAATACACTTTTGGGTGCTTATCACTTAACTCTGGCTAAAAACTTCTTACGTTCATTTCTTGACCAAATATCATAAATAATATCAGAAGCTAAGTAGTTCACAATGCCGGCATACCATGGTGCAGAAAAAATAGAATAAAGATATTCATCAGGAAAAGAATCAGGTATGGACTCTGAATCACTATCACTGTCATTGGTAAGTCTAAATAAGTGATCTGTAACCACATTTTCTACCCCTCGTTTATCCTTAATTTCTAGGGTAAACTCTTGCAGGAGAAAAATCCATCGGATCAATCTCTGTTTAGCATCCTTCTTGGCGAGAAGGTACCTAAGAGTTGCATGGTCGGTGTAAACTAAGGTCTTAGAACCAACCAAAAAAGGGCAGAATTTATCTAAAGCATAAACCACGGCTAAGAATTCCTTTTTAGTAGTAGTGTAATTGCGTTGAGCATCATTTAAAGTTTTACTAGCATAATAAATTACAGTCGACTTATCATCTAGTTTTTGTCCTAACACAGCACCAACAGCATAATCGCTAGCATCACACATAAGCTCGAAAGGTTTATACCAATCGGGAGGCTGTATAATTGGTGCAGATGTTAAAGCAGCTTTTAAAGTTGCAAAAGCCTGCTTGCAGTCATAATTAAAATCAAATATGGCATCTTTCAAAAGCAAATTAGTTAAAGGCCTAGCTATTTTTGAAAAATCCTTGATAAAACGCCTATAGAAACCTGCATGGCCTAAAAGGGCTCTAATGTCACAGACAGTCTGTGGTATAGGTAAAGACGCTATCTTATTCAATTTAGCCTTATCTACTTCTATGCCGTCACTAGATACAATATGACCTAACACTATCTCTTTCTTTACCATAAAATGGCACTTCTCCCAATTTAAAACCAAAATTTTCTTCTCACATCGTGTCAACACCTGGGAAAGGTTAGACATTCATTCACTAAAAGAGTCTCCATTGATAGAAAAATCATCCATGAAAACTTCCATAAAGCGCTCCACCATGTCACTAAAGATATGAAGCATACACCGCTAGAAGGTACCAGGAGCATTACAGAGACCAAAAGGCATCCGTTTATACGCATATGTTCTAAAAGGACATGTGAAGGTAGTCTTGTCTTGGTTATCAGGATCGATAATGATCTGAAAATAGCCAGAATAGCCATCTAAAAAACAATAATAAGCATGACCAGCTAGACGTTCGAGCATCTGATCTATAAAGGGTAAAGGAAAGTGATCCTTTCGTGTCATGGCGTTTAAGCGTCTGTAATCAATACAGATCCTCCATTTCATAGGAACACGCATGGAAACATATTCACTCGCAGCATTACCCCGATTTCTTAGGGACTACGTGAATAGGACTTACCTATACACTATCGGAGATGGGATATATGATCCCCGCATCTAGTAACCGTAAGACTTACTCCCATACCACCTCTTTCATGGCAGGGTTCTAGCGACGTTGAGGTTCGCGTGAAGTCTTTGCATTATCCTCCAAATGTATGCGATGCCTGCATACACCAGGGTCAATCCCTTTAATGTCATCCAGGGACCAACCGATCGCGAAACGATATTCCCTAATCACCCTAATCAAATGTGCCTCTTCATTAGCAGATAACTGAGAAGATATGATCACCGGATGACTACCATCCGGATCAAGCTAGATATATTTCAACTCAGCAAGAAGAGGCTTAAGCACAGGGGTGGGAGAGATTGGCAAAAAGGATTTCGGAGGGGCCTCGGCTTGAGTAGTGAAAACCTATTTAGGTAAGAGGTCTTCAAACTTGGAAGGTGGAGCATCAGAAGGATCTAAGACAGGGGTAGACTCGAAAAGGGCACTGACTTCCTCTATGTAGGAGTAATCGTCGAAGTCGGAGCTACCGAAGGAAAGAAATTGGTGCATCTGATTTTTTGGAAATGTATTATTGAAATAATCTTAAGCTAAGCTCTCGATCATGCTAACCACCCCACCTATAGACGAATCTGGTAACTATTTCATCATTTTGAAAACATTTACCTTAACAGAAAGATGGCAAAAGGACATGGATATCAAACCATTACGGCAGTTAATGAGCGCGTTAGCAGTAGCCAAGAAGGGACGCCCTAAAATTATAGGAACAGAGTCGGTAGCGACTTCTGTGTCTAGGATAATGAAGTCTGCTGGGTAGTAAAAATCTTGAACCTTAACCAGCACATTTTCAACAACACCCTTAGGATACTTAATAGACCGATCAGCTAATTGCAACGTCATTTTAGTAGGTTGCATCTCCTGTAGACCTATTTGTTTATATAAATAATAAGAGAGTAAGTTAACACTCGCCTCTAAGTCTAATAATGCAGTCGTCGTATGGGTATTCCCCAAGGTGTATTGTATAGTAGGACGACCAAGGTCCTTGTACTTAACGATTCCATTATGTTCAGATAGAGTTGGGAACTGTTCAGTTAAAAAGGCATCTTTTGGTATATTGGTCTTCCGCCTTGTAGTGCACAACTCTTTTAGAAACTTAGCATGTTGTGGCAACTTTTTAATAGCGTCAAGAAAAGGTAGGTTTATCGTTAAATTTTTAAAAACTTCCCTACACTACACCATTTGGGTGAATTGGCCACAGTTAGAATTTATCATTAGTAACAGTTACACATCCGTTACGAAGTTAATCACACTTATAATCCGTTAGCAATACTCTCAACCGTTGCTAAATTAGTTGAATTATTTTCTAACATTTATGCAGATATTTAGTGACGTTTAGAGATATGTTAGAAACTAAGAAAAAAACAAAGAAATACGAAAAAAAAAATGAACTCAAGCGGGAGTTTTTCACTTCTCGCGCTCATCTGAAAAATAGGAGAAAACAGTGAGCTTGGACGAGTTATTCCTCACTAGCGGTGAGTCGCCTCTCCACTTCTTCCCTCTTTGTTCAAATTATTTAGGGTTTTGATTTTGTATGGCTAGGGTTTCGATATTTTCATTTTAGGGTTAATTGTTCGATCTATTGAGCAAATGATCTCTTCCACTGAAGTAAGTAATTGTTGGTCACGGTTTTAGGGTTTTCCTTATCTGCCGAGCATTTTTAATTTTTGGCTGCTTGTTTTTAAAGAATCCAATGCTTGATTATTTTTAAAATGAAAAAAAAATGACATTTTGATTAAATTTAGTTAAAGATTGATATCTAAGTTTCTAAGTAACAAGTTTATCTCTGTTTCTTAAGGTTCTAATTCAGATATCAAGCAAGCTTATAGCTTTTCCAGTTCTCTGTTCATAAGGTACCAATTTCTCTTATTGGTTGTTGCTTTGAATTTCTAATGCTTTGAATTCATGATTTGGGGTTCAATATTCTAAAATTTTGAAAGTGCTTGTTGTCGTTGCTGTTCTTGCTTCTTACTAAGTGTTTGATCTACTCAAGGTAACAACCCTAAGGTAGTGTTTTTGACATTAAGATTTTAGCTTATGGGTTTGGTTAAACTTTAAATTTTTAAGTAAAATATTGCATCTTTATAGCTTCATATATGGTGTTCTCATGTTCAGTTTATTGTCAGGTTTTATAATCAGTGAGGTTTTTCTAAATAATATTGGCATTGTTTGATAGATAATATAAGCGAAAAAATATTCTTGTAGCTTAATGTAGGACTGCTTGGACTAGAGCATTAGATTCACATCAAAAAATAAAATCATCGTTAGCAACTAGTAATTACTTGTGCTTCAACTTTAAGTTCAAGCTTCAGTTAATGAAGTATAGTTTTTGTGTTGGTGTGAACGGCTTTTTTTGTTTGGAATGTGGTTTCATTACTCATGCTAAGTCTTGCATCACATAACACTTTGTATATTATTAAGGCAGATAAATTGTCATCTTATTTTATTTTTCTGTGGACTTTCCAATATAAAACTTTTGGTCTTTGATGTCAAGGTTGGATTTGGATCAAATAGCTATGTATATTACTTGATATTATTGTGCACAGGCTTATGCATTTATGGGGTTGAGATATTTATCTGATGTGTTATATGCACATTAAACAAGCTAGGTCTTCTTGTGGCCTTCAGTTTGGTAGTGTCTTTTGGTACTAGGCTAAAGTTTTTTTTTTTTTTTTTTCCATGTTTTGTTGCTTATCCATTCTCTTGAATATAAGTCCTTAGTTTCTTTCCAGGTAGTAAGATTGTTGCTTAGTGGATATTTGTTTAGGCAAGGATATTTGTTGCATTATTGTGAAATCATTATTGGATATTATATGGTGGCTTATTTTTTTTATATTTATTTGATTTTATTGCTTAAGAAATAGGTGGTATGATGTAGGACCACTAGTAAAGAAATGGGCTTTGTGACTGTTGCATCTAGAACCGTCACAAATCCTTTTTCTAGGAAAGGGTTCATGTATTGACGATTATATGTGACTATTCTCCCAAAACAGTTACATACTCCCTCACATTATGTCACCGTCTTATATGACCTATTTAGTTTTCGGTCCCATGGGCCACAACTCCACTAAAAATAACTACTTGTATACACAAACGCGTTTAGACTCCTGCTTCCTTTGCAAACCTAATTCACCCCCTTCCTGATAATTCCTACAGTTTCATCTCAGCCACTTGTCCCCATCCATCTTTAGTACATATTCTTTCCATCTCGATCCTGTCCTCTCCACTTCATCTTCTCGTTTTCAACAAGCCATAACCATTCTTCTCACTTTCGAACTTCGAATCGAATATAAGATAGTGGAATGGGTAAGTTTTGATTTTCTTCTCTCTGTTCATCTCTTCATGTTATTGAACTCCAACATATCCAGTTTTTTTTTTTTTTTTTTTTTAATGGGTTGGGAATTTCAGATCTATGGTGTTAAGCTTTGATGCCTGGCTTATGTTTTGTTAGGTCTTTCTCAGTCTTCACTAGCTAATTGAACCATAAATGAAAGAAACCAAAAGGTTTCAATTTTTTTGTGAAAAACTTGTGGAAAAGAAGACATTCTTGTAATGAACATTACAAACTCCAAACTTATCTTGCAATGAACATGTGGCTAATACTAATTTGATTAAAGGTTGCTGGAGGTATATGGGCAGACACAGTTGGTGGGAAGTTTGTATTGGGATTTGCCGTAATCTGGTGGTCTATTGCCACAGCTCTCATGCCTATTGCTGCTAAACTCGTTTTGCCTTTTTTGCTTGTTGTGCGTGCATTCATGGGGATTGGTGAGGCCAGTTTTATAACTTAATATTCCTCACATTTTATTTTTTGCTTTAGCATAAATTTCATATCTTATAGTCTCGTTCTGTTTGGCGCTATGTTCAGTTAATACCTTCAGGGTGTTGCCATGCCTGCAATGAATAATATTCTATCAAAGTGGGTTCCTGTAGCAGAAAGAAGTCAGTCGTTAGCTCTCGTATATAGTGGGATACTGGGATGTACCTTGGTTCAGTAACTGGCCTCGCATTATCCCCTTTTTTGATACATAAGTTTGGATGGCCATCAGTATTTTACTCCCTTGGCTCTCTTAGAACCGTGTGGTTTGCTATATGACTTAGTAAGGTAAATTCCATCTCGAGGGAATTCTGGTCCTCTTAGTTATTACTTAATTATGTTTGTCATCAGCGTGTTTTTTCACCAAGTCTCTTGTGTTGCATATGGATATTTATAGCATATCAAGTTTAGCTTCCTAATAATCTAATAGAAATCCTCACAATATATATTTCAATCAACAAAACCTCACGAGTCAAGACCAATCCCTATGGATATTTTGTTGGCGATGTGTTTTTTCAGTAAGTTTCTTGTGCTAGAATATGGATATTTTAGCATATCAAGTTTCATTGGCTTCATAGTAATCTAACAAAATCCTCAGAATATCTATTCCAATCAAGAAAATTTCACAGCTCATGGGTCATCACCAGTCCATCTGAATATCCCTTCCAAATAATAATAGGCCGCATTTAAATAAGAAACAGAAATCATAAGATTTAATGTTCAAAGCAGATAAGGCCACTAAGCGGATGGGCCACTAACCTATGAAGCACGGACACCGACACGCCGACACGGATATGTGGACCGCGACATCATTCAAAAATTACGTGGACACGGATACGTGAGGGACATGGATACGCCATGGACACGTTAAAAGAAAATTTATATATATATTTTCATGAAATTTAACCCTCTCCACTAAGTTTAAATCAAAATATGAAAACTAGTTTTGAACATGTCTAACTCTAAAAGATTAAACAACATACATGTCCAAAAATGCAAGCTAATGCCAACGAAAGAAATAACAATTACAGAGGATTCATAACAAATATATATAAAAAACTTAAAAAGAACTTGGCAATCATCAAAAGTGTGCAGTTGTGCATTGTGCCTCCTTATTTCAAGAGTGAAATAAAACTCCTACCAAGTCATGTTTTCTTTTAAGTATTTTAATCACTTTTTTAAAATTTAGAGTAAAATGTAGAAGTGTCCCCCGTGTCCCCAATGTGTCCATGGAGTGTCGGAAATTCTATAAATTAATTAATAAATCCGACACTCCAAATCGAGTATCCGACGTCATGTATCGGAGGCGTATCGGGGAGTGTCGGTTAATCGGATAATGCGTCCGACACGGATACATTACCCTTAGAGGAGTGTCCGTGCTTCATAGCCACTAACGAAAAACTATTATGTCATGGTCTCATGGATAGCTTATATAATTTACAAAATAAACTTGTACCATGGATTAGCTTCACTATTTCCTTTCAATGACCAGGTTTTAATTTGGCTACTTGATGCATAGGCACACAGCTCACCACTAGAGGACCCTCAACTTAGCTTTGATGAAAATAAGCTTATTGTCGGTGGGCAATGATGCGATGGAGCCAAATACTTTCATTCTTCTCATGTCGATGCCAACGCATGCTATAACCAGGGTAAAGCTTTTATATTATTTCTAGGTTCATGCTTGATTTGGTATGTGGTTATGAAAACCACTGAAGCTAAGCATTTAGGTAGGAAGTGTGGAACATGGACCCTCTTAATCACCTATTTCATGTCTAGCTTTCAGAAAAGATCACTCAACCATTGTTGTTTGTGTTGGTATTTTTCTTTTTCTTTTATGGGGAGGGGAAAAGAGGGGAAGTGTTGTCAGAAACTTCAGTAAACAAAGCTAAGAATGTCATGAAGCTTATAACCAATGGACTTGCTATTTGAATAATGTTCTAATGATACACTTTTACTTCCCCTGTCCCCTAACCTAGAGAGGGAGGAAATGGGGCAATAAATAACTGTAAAAATCTTGGGGAAAAAAAAATCATAAGCTGTCACTAGGTTTGGCCCTGGATGTCTTGATGTATTACCTTGGCAATCTCGGCCTTTTCAAGTCTTATAAGCCTTTTCTCTGTTGTGTTTTGCGTGTTTACCGCACAATCGCATATATTTTACTTGCTATATTCTAGGTAAAGCATTTCTGAATATATCTATCAGCTCTTAAATTGAGGCAAGCTTGCTTATTGGCATGGTCTGAGTTTTAGTAGACTTGAAACCTAGAATCACCTGATATGTTCTGTAATACTTGATTGATGCCAGATTTATTATCTGCTGGTATAATGTGATCTGATTTGTGTAATGAGAACTGAGAATCTAAAAGCCGATAGAGCTGGAAGACGATCCCTTCTTTTGGTACGTGGTAGTAATAGTCTGCCTCTAGCTTAGAATTTTAAAGTATCACTCTTTGATGAATATAAGGCCCGATGATTTTCACTTGTAGACTTCTGAAACAGGGGTTAGTCCTCTCACGTTTGATAGCTACTCTTTCATTCTATTTGAAGGTCTTGGTACTAAAGTTATTTATGTTCTAAGACTCCTTTTTCTTGTAAATGGTTAGCCTTCTTCATCTATTTGTTGTTTGAGTGAAATACTTTATGTATCCAATCTATTTTGATCATATCTATTTGTTACTCTATATTCAATGCAAGTTAGAAAGAGAGCACTGAATGGCCAATCTTACGGGAATTTGAGGTTGTCGTTTAATGATGATATGGAAAATTGAAGTGACGAGGATGAGGAAGATAACATTAAGCTTTTCTTTTCTATTTTTTTGATACAATGTCTGTTAGCATTGCTCAGCATGTATACTTGTAACTTGTGTACTTGTAAACTTGCTTGTTGTCTATTCTGATATGTATTTTTCAAACTAGTACAAGAGAACTTTGAGATTAAGATTGTGCACTCCATACATGGGGAAAGTAATGGATATGAAGGGGCACTGTTTACTGACTTGTAAAAACGTGCTTTGTCAATGCTTCATTATGCTTGTTCTTGATTGTTTGGTTACATTGCTAATACCATATAGAATCTCGGCGGGGTCAACCAAATGAGTCCCGTGAGTCGGAGTCGTCTAAATCTGTTGGTTGGAACACAATAAAATCATCAAGTGAGTCCCCTAGAACCGGTAACTGAATTCATTGGAATCTCGGGGAGACTCCCCTGATGGAGCCTTCTCGATCCAAGGGTTAAAAGGTGAAGAAACAAAGGCAGGTGGGTCGGAGTGGAAATGACGCATATACTCAAGGTAAATATATTTACAAACCAGAATGATACTACTAGTTTGATCGAGTTTATTAGAGTTATGGTCTTATGGCAGGAAATTTTCGATTATATTTGATGGTTGTTTCTTTTGGACAGGTATTGAATTGAAAGAATAAGAATTTAATACTTGTGAATCTTGGTGGTGCAATGGCGGCGAATGTTACAGGACAGCCATGCCCATTACCAATGAAGCGGGCGACATCTGATCTAGTGGAGTATTCCACGGTGATAATCCTCTTCATTTTTCACTCCCTCTTATCATTTTGCAAATATGTCTTGTACTTTTCGTCTCCCACTCTTGCGCTTCTTCTAAAGCCTATGAGACAGCCCTCGTAATCACCGAGATTATTGTAAGTATTTTCTCTGCTGATTTTAATTACATTACCTTGATTTCTATTCCGACAATTTTTTAAGAATGAAGATAAAAAAAAAGTTACCGGGTTGACAAATATGCAATTAAATTAGGGCGAGTTTTCCTAGTCATTAGCCAAGTCAAACTTGAATAATAGTGCATTGATGCTTCTTGAAAGCTAAAAGCTAAAAAGCATAATACATGTATGATTGACATATATCTCTATTTGTTGTTAAAATTGTATTATTTGATGGAATTTACATAATAAAATACTTTGTTTTCTTTAATGTTAGATGCTTTCTTTACGTAATGCCGGGAGGTGTATTGCTAGGACCATCGCTGATAAATCTCATTTTCATCATGTTTTTCCCGCCAAGCTAGAGCCTCACAAAGTTGTTGGATACTTTAGCCAACATCGCCTTCTCTTGTTTCGCTTCGGTCGGGCGAGAATGAGACCCAAAGTCCGTCACGACGCAAACCGAAAGAAAGCCTTTGCCATCACTGTTGTTGCAGGATTAGCGCATTCCATTTGCTTTAGGAATTGGAGATTCTTTTACTCCCCGTGAAAACTATTTCCAATGGTGTAGATGTATGAACACCCTTTTACTTGATGGGCCTCGCACCTTTTGATGGTAATAAGCACCATCGCCGCAATCTTTCTATTGAACCGGGTTCTGTTCCTCCCCAATTCACTCCCACACCTATGTCAATCAGAATTTCATGATTCCGACATCTTCACCTGGTCAGAGTATTCCTATGACGCAATTAGGTAAGCATGAACAACAATTAAGGTTCTACAAACTCCTGAAGGTAGGAGCACATGTTACATTTTTTTTTTCGATGCCATCTTGTTTACTTGCGATAATTGTGCAAGAGTTCGCATGCGACTTCCTTATCCTTATCCACTATTGATGATAATGTCTCAAAGCCTCAAGCCGAGTTAGATCATGGGGACAAAGATACGGAGGAGAGCTCCAAGCATGGCGACAACAACACCCATGTCAGGTAATAATGTAACAATGAAACGATAAAGATTGAAGAGTTTCGTTTTTCAATCCTTTGCTTTGGCAAATCTATGATCTCCTATATTGTTTTGTGACTCTTGTTTCTATGTAGGGTACTTATAATTTTCTGAGATGGTCTTATTGTATTATGGGGACTTGAAGAAAGTAAGGGAATTCTTCTTATGGGTGGAAACATGTCATTCATAATCGAATGAAACAAAGAAAGTTACTTCTTCATGTTGGGCATGCCCCTTTGGAAGTAAAAGTCGCTCTTGGATATAGTAATGGAGAAGTATACCTTTGAAGTGTGCCGCCACTTTCAAATCCAGGTGCAATAATATCAGCAAATAGGGAACTAACTTCTCACAAGAAAATGTCCTTTTGTGTAAACTTTGCTATTTTACTTGGTTGGCGGGCCGGGGTGTTTAGAACATCTATGTTGTTCTTCATTACTTTTCGTTGTGGATGAATAGAAAGAATTTAATTGTTAGATTGAGTTATTGATGAATGAAAGAATTTAATTGATACATTGTAGACCTAAAAGAGTGCGGGTGACCTCACATAAAAAAGGGCCGGAAAAACCATTTTTTTTTAATAAATGAGAAATAATTAGTAACGGATAGAAAATCGTTAGGAATGTAAATAATTAGTAACGGATATATAACCGTTAGTAATGGAAAATTAGTAACGGTTAGTAAATGTCAGAAACGGAAAATACCAACACTTTATCGGTTTGCAAACAAACGCTGGGCTAAATTAATAAACGCTTGGAAATGAATTGTAACGGTTTTTATATGTCACTGAAATTAATTTCAGTAACGTATATTATCCGTGACTAATTTTAGTAACGGAAAATAAACGTGACTAATATCCGTTACTGTAGATTGTCACGCTTTTGTGTCAACGCAAGATAACCGTTACTAATATTTTTAGTGACGGATGCATATCCGTTACAAATCAGTCCATATGGTGTAGTGCTAATCTCATCAAAGTTTGTATCCTTGTGTAACATGGCTAGTCTCTGGGAAAACGGTGGGTTCTCTTTATATTTAGCATATGGATCAATAGGAGTTTTAACCTTGGCCATTATTCTCTTGGGTTAAGGTTTAACTGGTACCTCTACATGAGTAGGATCATCAGTTACTACTTCGATATCTAGTAAAATATCAGGTGTAGGGACCACTGGTGGGGTAACAACAGGCATAGTTACGGCGTTATCAACCACTCTGCCAGAATAGAGAGTGGTGATGACATTTAGCTCACCTACGTTTATATTTTCATTACTAGGATTACCGGTTACTTCAAAGGCTGTGTTTGGGATTTTAGGATTAGGTATGGCTTGACCTGGAAACACACCTTTTGGTTGGGTTTTCTCTTGGGCTAACTGTTGGATGGAATGATTAATGGATTGTAGAACTTGTTGGTTAGAATGATGAAAGGATTGTAACAACTGTTGGCTAGCCTGTGTGTAGGCATTGAAACGATCCGGTTGTGAAGGTGTAGTGGTCACAAGTGGTGTGACTAGAACTATCTCACGTTGATTATTAACAGGTGGGTTGCGATAGTTATTAGTAACCAGAACGATACCTCTATTAGCATAATAATTATTATTATAATTACCTTGTCCTTGTCCTTGTCTCGGTGGAGCTTGGTTGTAATTGGGCACTGGCCTAATATTTTGATTATTAAACCCTGGAGGTGTAACTTGATGATTATTTCTCCAACCAAAGTTGGGTTGTTGCGTCCAAGGGGCGTTAGGTTTGCTATTAATGGAACAAACATTGTCCGGTTGTGCGGATGGTTGTTCATAGACTAGAGGACAATATGAGTCGGGATGCTCAAGGCTGTAACAGAAATTACATGGAAGAGTGTTGACGTTCATGACAGGAGTAGGTTGTTGTTGGATAGAAATGGATTCTACTTTTTTAGTGAGAGATTCGATTAAAGTTTTAAGCTCAGGATCAAATTTAACCTCAAACATACCGGGCGACTTTAATCGTGGAAGAAGAATTATCGAGCGAGGGATGCCATTACACCCCCGCTTATTTTGACGTTTAAATTGATCTTCCAAAAACATATAAGCCTTTGAGGCACCTTTACTAAGGAAACTACCCCCATCATTATGTCAAGAACCTCTCAGATGGTGATGTAAAAGCCCTTTGAAAAGGCAACAAAAGCGTGTCTTTCGCAAGGTTATGATGTAGACACTCGATGAGAAAATCAGTGAAACGATTACAGGCCTCTGAAAAGGATTCATGAGGATTCTGGCGGAAGAAATGAATCTTTTTAAGTATTTCATCTGCCTTCAGTGGTGGGTAAAACTGTTCCATGAATAATTGAACAAGTTTGGCCCATGAGTCCACAAAATTAGTCGCTTGGGTAGTTAACCAAGATGTCGCCTTATCGGCGAGGGTGAAAGGAAACACCCTCAATTTAATTTGCTCCAAACCAATGGTAAGATGATGAAATGTGTTAAGAACTTGTTCTATCCTACGCATACGCTAATAAGGCTTCTCATGGTTTAACCTATGAAAAACTAGTAACAAATTAAATATATTCGGGGGGATTCGAAAATCCCCCACTGGGTCTACAAGAACGATGCAAGACTTAAGGCTATCGTTAAAGGCCTTGTAAAAATCAGAGAGAGGAGTCTCTATTTCGTTAGCCATTGGTGTAGGTGTAGTGTGTGGTATTCTAGATAGGCATGTGCGTTGATGTTTGCAATAAATAACAGAAGATGGTTTACTAGTATCGGACCTTAATCTCATACAAGGTTAAGGCCAATAAGAACAAACCACTAACAACATTCAAACAACCCTGATATGCTAGAAAAAATCTTCTAACAGGAGAGGCGAGGAGTGGAAGAAGGAGTACCTGAATGCCTCCTTGCTACGCGTTTGAATAACGTCTTATATACGCAATCACAGTGTATTCATGAAGTTCGAAACACTAAATAACTTGAACGAAGAAAGTTGGAAACTATCCTGTGAAAATCAGGCTAATTCAAGAGTGGGTGGCACGCACGCTTTGGAAATAGGTGTAAAGAAAGCGCGCTTCTTGCCCCGACCAATGTCCAAGAGCTTTTAGCGCGCGACTTCCAAGATAGCCTACTATGGGCACGGGTGCGCTCTGTGTAGGATTCTGAAAAAAATATTTCTGAACCAAACAAACACAGTCAGAACCAAACAAAGGTGGGTGGGTTTAATGTGGTTTTGGTAGGGACGAAAATACTAAAGGAAACGAATTTAAACATAACTAAGATGGTAGCGGCGCCATTTGATAAATGGTAAAACAATAGTTTTACCTACTCTTAACTATTTATACTATAAATAAGTAAAACTAAATGCTTAATCAAAGAACTATATATCAAAGTTATCTACTCTCGGTTATCTGGAAATATGTGGAGTAGAGAATTCGTTCCACTCCTAGTTGTTTAAACGTAAGTTTCCGCTAGTTTAATCGATCTTAACAAAACGAATGAGAGTAATGAATTGAAATTATACTAATATGGCAATTGAACTTAGATAATATGTTTAGCTTATTGATAAGAGCCCAAAACTGTAGTTTTAACCCTTTAACAATAATACTTTTAGACCAATTATGCGAGTAATAAATAAGAGTTAATGCTGATTACGTGCTTTTAGATATTTCAGGCATTGGAGTCAATTATGTGCATAAATGTATCACTTTTGCAAGATAAAGGAGCAAAGGTTGGTTGCTAAGAAGTTCTATGATTAAAGGCTAAGATTTAAGGAGAAAAAGCATTTTTAAAACCCGGTCAAAGTTGAAAAGTCAAAGTCAACGCGGGCAGAAACAACGCACAAAAGTCAGCAGAACTTCCAAAGACCGTATCTTTGGACTTAGACCTTAGAATTAGGCCTACCTTATGTCAAAACGACCGTCTTGGGAAGATCTTTCCAATGGTTTAAACATTGACCCAATCAGAGGAGCAAAAATGAACGAAAAGTCTATTGAAATCAAATCCAACTGAAAAGACCTCTTTGGACTGAAGAAATTGGGTTTTGGGCTCGATTTTCCAACCCAAAACATGGCTCCAGGCCCATGCACGAAATTGGGAATCTCTTTCTCTTGTTGAAAGGAGGAAAGGAGGCAGACTCATTAGCTATACCTAGATCATAAATAAATTAGCTTAGACTCCATTTTTTAATTAGTGATTTACTTGTTTTTAATTTAGTTTATTGAATCATTGATAATTCTTCATTAGATTAATAAAAGTAGTTAGTTATTCATAAATTTAGTTTTGGTTTATTAAATTACTTAGATCTAAATTCAGTATTAGTTGTTAATCATTTCTTAATTGTTAATTCAGTTGTGAATCCTTGATTAGATCAAATTAGTAAATTTATAATCTTTATATCATGTCTTGCTTAAATTCATATAGAAATGATAGTTTAATGATTCAAGGCTAAAACCTCCATTAAAGGGGTTTGAGGAAGCCTTGATGAAAACTTGTTTGTGTTAGCTTAGAAATCATTGTGATAATCTATTCAATTCTATAAAGTAATTAGTTCACCATGAGAATGGGTTTGATTGCTTCACATGCTAGTTATTATTTTGGTAGAGATTGCCATGAATAATTAGGGATTAGAAATACCAATTTGTTATGCGAAAGCATTGCAATTAGGATTACGACGAATCTTCGCTAGTTAATTAAGTCGAGTTAAGGTGGAATCAAATCCCCCTAATTCCTCCTCATATAGTCAAATTAGCAATTCCGTAGTTTGAATTATCGTATCCTGATTAGTAGTCTCCCATCATAGTATAATCGTATCGTTACTCTCATTAACTTTGATAGACTAATAATCGTAGTTAACTTAGAATTCTAAAGAACTAGGAGTGGAATGAATTTTCTATTCCAACTATATTGCAATAGCATCGAGAGTAGAAAACTTTGATAATATATAGAATAGGAATCAGTTTTACTTTTACTTACCTTGTCGTAATTGTATTCGTAGGTAAAACTATCGTTTTTACCGTTTTATCACTTATACTATAATAATTGAATATTAAAATGTGAATATGGAGAAGGGATTAAGGGGATTTGAATCTACTTGATGTACTCCTAATATGCTAGTGTAGATTATTGCAATCCTAATCAAAGAAGATTAAGTGTTCGATCTCTAATTACTCATGGCAATCTCTACCAACTAATAATTAGCATGTGAGGAAGTCCAACCCATTCTCATGGCGAATCAACTAACCTACTAGAGTGAAACTCTTAAAAGGTAATAATCCTAACTAACACATCAAGTCTTCATCAAGCTTCATCAAACCCCTCTAATGGAGGTTTAGCTAGAAGTCATTAGACTATCATAAACATATAAATAAGAAGAAGACATCATGAAGAACAAACTTGGATTTTATTAATCTAATTGAATGATGAAAAACAATAACTAACTTAAGTTTAAACTAATAACCTAACTAAGTCTAAGTTCTAACTATCTATATCTAATTAATTATATCTATCTTAGTCTAAGTATATTGAGAGTTATGTCTTAGTCCTCTTTATATAAGAGAGGGCTAGGTTTACAATTTTGTGCATAGGCTTTGGAGCCATGTTTTGGGCCCTTAAATCAATCCCAAAACCTAATTAAAAATGTCCCAAAAGGATTTCTCTGTTGGAAATTACTGTAATAGCTTTTTTGTCCACTTCTTCTCCTCTGATTGGGTAAAGGTCTGGACCGTTAGAAAGCTCTTTCTGAGTCGGTCGGTTTGACATATAATAGGCCTAATTCCGAGGTCTGAGTTCAAAGATACGGCCCGTGGAAGTTCTGTTGACTTTTATGCTTTATTTCTACCCGCGTTGACTTTGACTTTTCAGCTTTGACCGGGCTTTAAAAAGGCTTTTTCTCCTTGAATCTTGGCCTTTCATCATAGAGCTTCTTAGCAACCAACCTTTGCTCCTTTATCTCGCAAAAGTGACATGTTTCTTCACATATTTGACTCCAATGCCTGAAATACATAAACACACGTAAACAGTACTAACTCATATTTATTATACACATAATTGGTCTAAATGTAATTATATTAGGGGGTTAAAACTATAGTTTTGGGCTCTTATCACACATCATGCACTAACAGGTCATTCATGGCACATTCAATGAATACCTTGGGTCATTCCTACCACATTCAGGGAATACCCATCATAACACTAACATGTCATTCATGGCACATTCAATGAATACCTTGGGTCATTCCCGCCACATTCAAAGAATACCCATCATAACACTAATAGGTCATTCATGGCACATTCAATGAATACCTTCATATCACATGATATCTCTAGTCATAATATATCATTACCAAATCCTGAGGCATGGAGAGTTCTAAAGGTGTGGTCAACTCGTTGAAAATATTATTCTTAGCTCACTTATCATTGTACTATCATTAATCATGCACAACAATTGATCACACCTACATAAAGTTATTTTCACGCATCAATGCAAATCAATCACGTATTTAAATATCATTGAACGCAATACGAATGGTCATCAATCAAATACAATTCAAATAGTAACAATCACGTACACAATTAAATACTAACATTATATACATATAGTTATTACAAAAACTAATATATAATATATAATATAGTGGCTGCACCTGTACATAAGGTTGCCTACGTATCCAATCTTTCAAGATTAGAATCAAACCTTACGTAGCTCTTAACCAATAAATATCAACATCCTTGTATGTACCTTTAAGAAAAACAACAATTTATACTATATAGAATCACATACAATAAGTTTCAAATACTCTCACAATCATATACGTAAAATTTCATACCCAGAGATACGCTATGAACTTTTAAATCCAAAATCTCACAAATAGATATTTCTCTATTTTTTATTCTAAAAAAAATGATCTTATGAACCATGTCGGTTCCAAATAAAACCACAGTCTAAAAGTAGGCTACAAACACTATATAAAACACCCAAGAAGAGTTTAAGAGAATCTTAGTGCATTACTAGACATATTTCCCAAAGCAGGTTCATACACATAAAGGATAACACGGTAGGTTTTCTAGCCAACTTGTCAAAGCAATAATTTTTTCTACATTCATCCAAATGATACACCACTTGATTATTTGAAAACTAGGATAGGTATAATTACTTCTTCATGTAAAACTCGAAGTCCTAACCTCAGCCTATCTAGAAGAAAATTTAGGTCGAAAACAGTAAAAATCCTAATTTTCAGCAAACTAGATTTCTAACGGACTATCTTCCGAATGACACAACTCTTTCCACAGGTATCCAAATGCATCGAGGCTTTTTGTGTTGAAAGTCTAACACATAGAACTTACATTTTTATGTTTACAAAAATACTAAATCTCATTCTAAATGTGCGAAAACTAGACTTGAATACAGTGTGCAGAAACTGATTCCTGACGCACTGTTTTCTGCCAGTCAAACTTCCAGACGTCATAATTAATTCCAAGGAACTTCAAATGCGATGAGGCCAATTGGAATAGAAAGCAGACTTTCAGATCTTACTCTTTTATGTTTTATAAAAATTCTAACTCTCATCCTAACTATTTTAAAACTGGACTTGAACACAGTGCGCAGAAACTAATTTCTGACGCACTATTTTCTATCAACCAATCTTACAGACATTATATCTATCTCCACATACCTTAGAATATGACGAGGCCAATTGGGTTGGAAAGAAGACTCATAAAACTCACTTTTTCATGTTTTGGTGAGAGTTTGAATCTGACCCTAACTATGTGAAAACTCGATTCCAAACCAGGCACAGACCGGATTTCTGCAGTTAGAAAATTCTGACGTGCCCACTTCCGAAGGGTGTAACTCCTTCTACATAAACCGAAATGCTATGGGGATTTTTGAGTTTGAAAGAGGTCGGATAACACTTACTTAACGTGCTTTAAAGAAAACCAAAATCAATGTCTAAACACACTGAAATTCGTCTCCAAATCAGACAAAATTCATGACTTGAACAGGACCAAACAACACCAAATTTTGCAACAACATAGACACCCACGTCAGTACTATACATCCGTTATTAGTATTAGATATATACGATTTGAGACCTCATGTGATTTAATAGGAAGGGTCATGCTCATCTAGGGTCTATATACAAAAGCAAAGGTAATAGATAAGTTCAAAACTAAGATAAGGTTAAGCTAATGCATTACTAAAGTGTGGCGACTTAGCCTTATACCATCCATCTAAGTAATCAAAACTCGTCTAAAATACCAATACATTGGCATCCCCTGTCATGATTTATTTCTTATAAACATTCCAATGCACAAGCAAGATGAACAAATAGTCGACAGTGTATTTCAAGCACACATAATCATCGCTTTCAAGATGCTAGATATCATCTTGTGTGTCATGTCAAGTAAGACAACTTTGTATTTAACCATACATGGAGCAGATGAATGTATATATACATGCTTAACAGTCAAGCACTTCTGGTTATTGATCACATATATCATTAATTGAAATAGTATTCTAAAATGTTGTTTCTATAGCATGTATGACAATTAATCATTACCACTTATATTTTATAATTCAAATTCAATTCAAATAAGTTGCACCAGTAGCTAAATATAACAACCCGTACATTCTATTTTATTTTGAGGTACCCGTACTTGAAAACAACTAAAAAAAATAGGCCTGCATACGGTTTGGTAGACAGCACTCACGAAGAATTATATATATATATATATATATATATATATATATATATAGCAAAAGGATTTTTGGACGTCAATAACTCATTATGGCTTTTATCAAACTAAATCATTTCTTTGTATATCAACGATTCCAATCAACCAAATAATCAAATTACTAACTAAAATATGTATAAATCAATCAAACAAATTTTTAAAATAAAAGATTTAGACTACTCACCAGAATTAATCGAAAAGCAAAAACGTTTCTTTATGTAACAAACTCGAAAATCGATTACGCATTGAGAATGTTGTCTTCTTCCTTCGGCTCCTTTCTCTCTTTGCCTTTCACTACAAAAAGGTTTGCTCTCTCTCCATTTTCTCTCACACACGTCTCTTTTCTTTTTCTTTTGGTTCTCTTTTTTCTTTAAAAAAAAAACTCCCCCAAAAACAAGAACAAGGGTTTGGTAAAACCAAAACCCCCAAAACCCCACCCCTTATTTTTGGTAACTATACTTATCCCACTTTCAAGTTTTTCTCTTTCTATATTTATCATTATCATTATCTTTGCTTTAACTTTTTTTTTTGTTAATATTTTATTTCTAAGCACTAATAAATAGGAAGGAAAAATACGGGTGTTATAAGGTTGCTTGGAGGTGCGGTCAACACTCATGCATACTTTGTCATGGGTCTTGCCCGCAAGCGTGTTGAAAATGTTATGATTTTGATGTACCGTTTAAATACATTAGAAGATCCACAGTGTGAGTTAGCGTTTTTATGTGCTTGTGTTGGGCACCCTAAGTTGGTCTTTGCAATTCATACTTGTCCACCATCCCTTTTCAGAGAGGCAGCTAAGACTTTTAATCGGAATCTCCGTAGTGTTCTCCAATATATTGTAGTTTCTGATGGTCCTAACTTCGGTGATTTGCAGTGGCGTTTATCAATACTCCCATTATGTCTTGATAGGTTAGGTATTTATTGTGTCACAGATGTCTCTACTTTTGCTTTTGTGCCCTCCCATTGTCAGATTTCTGAGCTTCAGAACCACATTCTTAGGAGTTGTGGCCTAGTGCCTTTGGATGAGATTCTTGATGTTGCTAGCAATGCATTGAGTATTTGTTTACCCGATTTTGACCACAGTTCTATGGTTGTGAATGCTACCGTCCCCTTAAAACCACATAAAGTTTTGGGGGGAAGCGTTATATGGTAAGATTGTTGCTAGTCTTGAGAGGGATCGAGTTTGTGTTATATGTTCGTCAGAAAGCAGTCATTGGATGCTTACAGTCAAAACACGCAAATGATTTTCTACTTGCTATTTCGATGGAGGGACTTGGTCAGCGTATGTTGCCGGTGGAGTATCGTTCTATTCTCTGGTACCGTCTCATGATTCCTTTGTACTCTGATGGTGGTTTATGCCCTCTTTGCAAAAAAAATAGACTATATGCTTTCAGGGACCATGCAGCACATTGTAGACATTTTTCAAGTTTCAAATACCGACATGATAATGTCAGAGATATTTTATGTGATGCATTTTGGAGGGCTGGAGTACAAGTGAAAAATGAGGCTCCCATGAATTTTCTCACTGATCCGAATGAGAGAAGATCAACACTTCGGCCTATAGATGTATTGATCTACAGTTGGTTTGAGGGGAGGCATGAGTGTGTTGATGTAACTGGAGCCTTTCCATTTATAGGGCTTGGGAATTGAGTCTTTGAGGGGGGAGAAGCAACTAATAGAGCAGCGGCAAGGAAGATTGAGAAACACGAGGAAGGCTTGTAGAGCTAACTAGCATTGTTTCATTCCGTTCGATTTCGATACTTTTGGTTTCTTGGCACAACAATCTGTTAAACTCTTTAAGAGATTGCAGAAAGTTATGGACTGCAACGTCATAACAGTTGGTTCTAACAAGTTTGTATTTAGGATGATAGAATTTGTCATTCAAAAATGACTTGCGGCGTAACTTGTTGCACGATTGTCCTAATTATTTGTAAAACTCGTTATTATTATCAATAAAATTTCCACTTGGTAATAAATAAATAAATAAATAAAAATTACTTTACATCTTTCTTTTAACCTACAAAATTTTAGGGTTCCAACTTCCAACTTAAAACCCAAAGAACTAAGCATGGAGTGATCTTAAATTATTGTGAAATCAATTCAAACTATTGTGAGTGGTTTGTGATATTTTAAATGAGTGTTCTTTTAGAAAATGAGAGAGAGATTTGAATAGAGAGATGAGAAGAAATTAGGGATTTGGAGGAGAGAGGAGCAGTTGAGAGGGAGAAAGAAAGAGTTGGCGGCTAGATTGAGAATTATGTTTGTAATTATGTTTTATAACAAGATCTAATGGCTAAGATGTATTCTTGGCACCTAAGGGTCAAAATCTATCAAGTATTTATCAAGCCCTAACTAGAGAGCAATTCGGGTCGGGTATTACGGGTTTTAAAATTTGAAAACCATGATCCAAACCAACTTGGTCGGTTATTAATTTTCTCAACTGAACGGAACCGGTTACTATGAAAAATCGAAACTAAAACTGCCTGGTTTGGTCCGTTTAGTCAATTTCAAGCACACCCCTAAGTTTTTTTTTTTGGCTACAACACCCCTAAGTAAGTAAGAGTATAGGGAAATTATATTTTATTTTACTAAAGGTTCAACCTAATTCAATGGAAGATTAAAAAAAAAAAAAAAAAAAAAAAACCTAATTCAATGAACATAAATGTTACTCTTGGCACTTAGTGCAACTATAAAAGTATGGTTCAACCCCTTAAACAGCTTCGTTTTAATTTGGTTAAGCACCAATTATTCATCAACTAAACACATTATTTTTCCTTATTCAAGTGTTTGGTATATATTGATTAGGTTTTATGTTCTTCAATCAACTTCTCTAGCAATACTTAATTATAATCGTCTATCCTCATAAAAATGGAACATCAAGAGACTTAACAAGAAAATGAGAAGAAGAACAGCAAGACACAAATGTGACTGGTTGATTTCTAGACATCTTGAAGTTAAAAATTAGCACCAGATGAGATGATTCATGATTGAACACCACTGGGATTTGAATTCTCATAATTTTCTTTTAATTTTTGGAAACTAGATAAAATAAATAAATAAATAAAAATTATAAGAGAACTTCTCAATATCTCATTCATTTATTGGACCCAGATTTGTGACAGCCTGTTGAGTCATTGTCCTTGGCTACAGCAGCCATGTGAAACTGTGAAAGTGACATGCCGCCAACGTGAGTTATTGATCTCATTTAAAACATAATTGTCAAAAATAAAAAATAAAAACTATCGAAATTCATAAAAAAGTGAGCTTCCCAATTTTTTGTTTTGGTAAACACGAGCTTCCCAATTTACTTTCAAGAAAATAGTACGTTATTATGTCGAAACTCAGTTCTCAGTTAGTCAACTAGTCATAGACGTATAGTGTTTCTTGCTCAAAAGAAATAAAAAATGTGCTTAAATTGATGCGTGTTAAAATCTTAAAACCCGTTCAATCATTCAGTATTTTGATGGAAAACGGAATTATGAAGCAATTAAGCAAACACTCCACTACTCCACTGTTGTCCTTTTTATCATTATAGCCACAAATACCAATCCTCATATCTGAATCATGTGCCTTGTCAAAATACTAACAAAACAGATGAAACACATCTATCAGTGGTAGTTGCAATGTTGCATTTTCTCCATCTCTAATATCAAAACCAGGTTAGTTCAAATTCCACAATCTTAATTTATTCTTCAACAATGAATTTCTTCAAGAAAAAAAGAAATAAATCTAAGGTAACTGTTAGTTATAATATGGTTACTCCTAGTACTATTACTTCAGAGTTTAATGAACCTGACTTCCCTGAATATGATACAACACCTTATGGTGGTGGTTATGATATCTCTACTACCTATGGAAAACCACTTCCACCAAATGATATTATCTGTTATCCTCGTTCTTCATCAGTTCCAAACCAGAATGGTCAGAAACCGAAGGTAGAAAACGAGTCTATACCGCCTTCTAACGACAATTCGTTAACTCCTCATGAAATACATAAGGAAGTAGACCATGTTGATCACATACCCAATCCACAAAATGGGTTTACGCCGCTTTTTAACGACAATGATTTTAGTAATGAGCACGATTTAGACATCCCCATCGAGTCGAACTTACGCCAAGAGTTGCCAGATTATGGTTATGATTACACAAGTCAAGAAAATGGTTATTCTGGTTATGAAAGTCTAGTGCCTTTACCACCAAGTGACTACATTGAACCTTGCGGGAGTATTTTCGGTTATTGGCCTTGTTTGTTAAAAGATTACCAGAAAAATGTGAAACAGAATTGTTATGAACATGGTTATGGGAATGAGTGGAAGGGAACTGAAGAGTATTTCTTTGGGAGTTCTTATCCATATAATGATTCAAAGGATGATTCTGTTGGTAAAGTGGATTTCAACTACGGGTATGAAAAGCATCATGTGGAACAGCCTACTTATGTGCAAGAGGAAAATAATGAGCAGTTATGGTCGCAGAAATTGAACTACAGCTACTATGAATCTTATCAGGAATCTTAGTTCAAATGTAAGTAGAGATTTCCTATTCTTGTTCAATATACTGATTCAAATTGAAGTTTGTTAGGAATTTTGTTATGTTTATTTAATTGTTCTCAGTAGAGATTGGAGTCGCTTCTTGATGTTTTAGTATTGGTACTTAAGATATTCGGTCTGCGAGTCTCCTAAGTTATAATCTGCATATTCAGCTTATTAGAGAATTGAAATGCTTCTAGTTCTCTGTGTTACCTTCAACTATTTGAATTGTTGTGAACTTGTACCTGAGACTTCAGCTACCTTTATCTTTTTGTATGAAAATGTTGCAATCACTACATCTGTAGCTAGGTATTCAATTCAATTGTGACTTCTAAGTTTGAAATGATTGTCTCATTTCCTATGCAACTCACGGGCTGTTCCACACATTAGTTACATTTGCACATGGTTTTTTCTTGGACTTGTTACATTTGACTATTTGAGATATGTTCTCAGACTTATTCCAGGCAGAGGTCTTAGCTATTCATTCCTTCAATCCTCTGACGCTCTTCTGTGTTGCATTGTATGAAACATTTTTAACCCTGATAGAGACCTTACCCACCCCCCCCCCCCCTTTTGTGTCTACATTACTTTCAAGTGGAGCTTGTTTTTTTTTTCTGGACATTGTATGAATTTCCCTTGATATGAATTTCTGATACACAAATATGCTAAAAGCAAAATGTGTAAAGAACAATTAAGATCATGTTCCTTGATATGAATTTCCTTGACAATAACTAAAGCAATAGTGATTGCAAATACTCTAAGTTTTTAGTGTAAAGGCGAAGTTAACTGTCGTAAGAGAATTCCGGCTGTAAAACTTTCAATTGGTAGCTGTTTTCTTATAGACTGTTATGTTGCCTTCATAGCACATAACATAATTTATTCTCATGACATTGGTTGAAGAAAACAGCTACAAATTAAATAACAGTCTATAAGGTCTCCCACATGCAACAAAACTCTAGTCTAAAGCAACATACAATGACAATTCAAGAATTTTAGTAAGAAAAATTATCAAGCACTTCATACACATATATCTGGCAAAAAAGAAACGTGAATTTGATTATATCTTGCGCCTATTATATGCTTTAGAGTAACTAATAGTGGAGTGATGATGCAGTGCAGAAAATATAATATCTTGAATTGAACCCAGAAACATTTCCAACTATCTATGAGATATGATGATATACTTCAAGGTTCAAGGTTCCTTGGCATTTTGCATTGCTAATCTGTTGACGGATCCTAAATTAAGACGACATGTGTCATAGCGTGAATTTTCTGTTAGGTTATACTCTATGTAATTGTTGCAGATTGGAGTAGTATCCAAACTTTCGTAGTTTAGTATATAAGAAATTGCTTAGGTAGTGTGAGGAGCCTCTGTGCTTTCATACCAAGCACAGCCTAAAAGTTCAAGTTTAATTTAGTTGGTAAAACTGGTATCTGAGTACTTCACACTTAATTGACTCTGCCATTTCAAGTCCATTTTTAGGCATTGAGTGGCACAGAATAAAAGTGCAAACATGTGTAGCAGTGAACTTCTGGCATTGTCTTGCATTGAGTATAGTCTAGGAAAAATGGATTCAACGGTGTTATGCCAGTATATACCTGAATCATTGTTTTGTATTCTTTGCAGTTATCGCTGACAATTGAGCAGAAAAGCTGTTTGGTTGCTCACTCGCTGTCATTGTATTCTATGTAGATGTGTTGTTGAACATTGTAATAATGTACTAAGTCTACACAAGATTAGTGAAAAGTTACTTTTCTTGCGTATATATGTAGAATGTGAACAGAATTGGCTGTAATTTTTATTGAATATGCACCAGATATGAATAAATAATGCATGGGTTCTCTGAATGTTCAGCGAGGGAATTATATAGGATTGCCATTTCTAACAGAGATTAAGGATTGCCATTTCTAAAGAAGACATTATCTCAGAGCAACTGAAAATAGTACTGTTCGTGAGTGTGACAGTATTTATATTTGAACGTTGTGCTCATACTAGGTCCCATATTTAGCAAATACCAAACGTTGTAGTATGGAAGTCTTCAAACGAAGGGCATTTCTATTTTTCTTGATGAAACTTGCACACTTCAAAACGTGTTTATGAAAGTTTAATCGTTACAAGGATTGTTATCCCCAAATGGTTTGAACTTGAAGACAACATTGATATTTAGGAAAGAATTTAGGCTCATGGAGAGCAACGATTTGATCCTAATAAGAAATAACCTCTGCCTAGATGAAAACTTAATAAGAAAAGCTGATCCAGTCTGGACCCAACCCCACAAAACTAAAACCAAGTTAAGCGGTCGTGAGCTCTGAGCCTGTGACACGTGTGAGATTAGGGACTATCCTTAAAAATGGTCCCTCTCAATAAAAGCCCATCCTCAAAACCTCAGTCTCTAATAATTGACTGCTCATTTACTACTCCATACCTCGTTATACCATTCCCAATGCTGGTGAAAATGGGGGGTTTGTGAAAATAGTCACCTCTATTTTGTGGAAAACCAGTGCCCAATGTATAGGTGAATAATTAGTGACTATTTTCCCAAGGTGAAACCTTCAACCGAGATAGTGGCTAATTTGTGAACTTCAGACGGGATGTTAGATTCCGTCTGGATTACAAAACTCAGTAGACGGAATCCAACATCCTGTTTCGCTATATTTTTTTTTCCAGACGGAATCTAACATCCCGTCCGGAGTGCTAACGGCTAGTTCACCAACGGTCAGAAAGTCATAACGGTAAAAAACGGTCAAAAATTAAAACTTTGGTATATATACAACATTTGTTCCATTACAACTCACACTCACTTCCAACAATCATATTTCTTCTTCTTCAAAATCAGTTTTTCAAAAAAAAAAAAACCAAATGGCATCTGAAGCATCTCAAACAACTCAAGCAAGTGGTAGCACTCAAGCAAAACACAAAAACTCACTTTAACATGTCCGAAGATCAAGCTCTATGTCTTGTTTGGATAAAAATTAGTGAAGACTCTATTGTTGGTGTTTTCCAAAATGCAAAAAGATTTTGGAATCGTATAACAAACGAGTTCAATCAAACATATGGGTCGGATAGGTCTTCTGATTCAATTAGCGGTAGATGGAAATATATTTCAAAGATGATGAACAAGTTTGTTGCAATTGTGAATACGGTGGAGGCTCGACATACAAGTGGTACAACAATACAAAGTCGGGTAATTACAACTTCGTCAATTTGTCAATTATTGATTATCTTAGTCTTAGTATAATTGTTTCCGTCTTAGTCTAATTATTATCTTAGTCTAATTATTATTTTAATTTAATTATCTTAGTCTTAGTGATTATTTTAGTCTAATTATAACCATTTTATTTTTTAGTTGTCCGAGGCAAAGATGACGTACCAACAACAAGAAAAATTGTCTTTTTCAATCATTGTTATGTTATACTCAAAGATAATCCAAAGTGGAGTAGCGTTTTTGAGACAAGGTCAAGTTGCCCCACAAAGGAAAAAGGTCGCAAAAGTGACGGTGAAGATTCAACTTCTAATTCACCAAGTGTTGGTGGAGTTGAATTGGAGGATTCTCAAGAAATTGAGCGTCCTCTTGGATCGAAGAAAGTCAAGTCCAAGAGGAACCAAGAAAAATTAGTTGGTATGTTGGAGGGTTACTTTACATGTTTAGAGGATACATTTGCAAATGATGCAAATGAAAAACAAAAGTGCTTATAACTTAGGGAAAGGGAGCTTGCATATGATCAATGAACTGTAATGGCAAGAGAAGAAAAAAATCGGATTCAAATGGAAAAAAAATCAAGTTCAATTGGAAAAAAAATCGGCTTCAAAAGATGCAATATGAAGCTAAGATTTTAGCGACTAATACAAGTGTCCTCCATTCCGATACCGCTTTTATAATCGAGCAACAACAAGTTGAAATACGTGCTGAATGGGCAAGGGCTAGAGGTGGTTCTAGCTCTAACTAAGCTTATGTAATATCTAGTATTTTATTTTAATTAATGCACTATGTATTTTAATTTCACTGTATTTTTAATTAATGCATTATGTATTTTAATTTCACTGTATTTTTAATTAATGAACTATGTATTTTAATTTCACTATTTTTTTTTAATTAATGTACTATGTATGTTCTTTCTAATATAATTATTTTCATAAAAATACAATTACTAATAAAATTAAAATACATTGTAATATAGTTCATTAAAACACAACTCATAAAACACATAAGAACTTCTTGGAATTACATAGGAAATACTTTGGAACTTTATAGTTCACATTAGGAAATACATAGGAAATGCACTTTCATTTCCATTTTAATTTTCCCCTCCTTCTCCCTCCTCTGGATCCGACCAATTTGGATCATAAATTGGTATTGGTATTGGTACTGTTGTTTCTTCAATAATAGTCCAATTAAAAACATGCTCAACTAAGTCCTTTTGGAGATTAGTATGTGTAACTTCATTTCTGATTTTATTTCTTGCTTGAATCATCTGATATACAAAATGATAACCATCATCTTCCTGAAAGAGCACATGTATTGTTTCTTTCCTCTGACCTTTCCAATTCCACATTCCACTTGCACATTCATTCTCAACAATCATATTATGCATTATAATGCATGCCTTCATTATGTCTCCAGGAACAACAACACTATAACAACGCGCAGAAGCCTTAATAATATGCCATCGTGCCTGCAAAACTCCAAACGTCATTTCAATATCTTTTCTTGCAGCTTCTTGACGTTGAGTAAAGATCTTTTCATGCTTATTTCTTGGATAACAAATGACTTGAAAAAATGTGCCCCATTTTGGGTAAATACCATCAGCAAGATAATATCCCATATCGTAGTCATTACCATTCACATTAAATACAACAGCAGCAGACTCACCTTGCTCTAATGATTTAAAAACATGAGAACGATGAAGCACGTTAATGTTATTATGCAAACCTGGTAAGCCGAAGAAGCAATGCCAGATCCAACAGTGTTTGTCTGCAACGGCTTCAAGTACTAAAGTTGGTTCCTTTTTGTACTCTACATGTGTTCCAGCCCATCCAGTTGGGCAATTCTTCCACACCCAGTGCATACAGTCGATTGATCCAAGCATTTCTAAAAAATCCCTTGCCGCATTTTCAGCTAATATCCTAGAAGTGTCTGCCTCAGTTACGGCAGGGTATCGGGTCGGGTAGACCTGAATCTGACCCAACCCGATTACCGAATACATCGGGTTCGGGTTGATTTTCATATCCGTTTATGTATTCGGGTCAGATTCGAATTCGGGTATGTTGGGTTCGGATTCGAATATAATTTTTGGGCTTTTTTTGAATTTTTAGTGTTATCCGATCGAGTTAGTCGGGTTCGGATATAATTGGGTTTGGGTTCGGATACTGTGAAATTATTCGAATTCGGATTCGGATATAGCTATATCCGACCCAAACCCGACCCTATCCCTACCCTAGCCTCAGTTGGTCATCTCAAGTACTCTTCCTTAAACGCCGTGATTATTGCCTTACACCAACGCTTCATAGATACAGCTGTTGTGGAATCTCCAATTTGAAAATATTGATCCGTTGAATCAGATGAACAACCAGTTGCTAATTGTTCAACTGCAGCTAATTCCTTCTGCAACCAAGAAGTTGCTTGCCGACCCAATCCATCCACCTTGTCTTTGAACTTTGACGTAGTCGTCGAATCCAGCAACAGTTTTCAACATATACGTAAAAAGCTCTCGACTCATCTTGTACCTTCGCCTAAACTTATGAGGAGGCCACCTAGAAGGTGTTGTGAAGTAATCCCTCAGTATCTTTTGTTTATTGAAATCACCACTATCTCTAAACATATATTATCTGCCCATCACAGATCCACCGCATTTGTCTGTATCCACATCTTCAATGGCTGCTTGAGTCATTAATGCCCCAGCAGTGGATAATAACTTCAACCTCCTCCTCCTCCTTCGCCTCATCATATCATTATGCTCATCTCTTACTTTTTCCATGTAGTCACCTTCAGCGGAAATACCAGAAGACGACCCGGTAAAACCAGAAGACGGACTATTACTACTAGATCCTCCCCATAAACGTTGGTTGAATGCAATTCTATCTTCTCTAGACATTTTTTCAATTTTTAGCTTGGTTGTGGGGAAGAAGATGGTTGTTTGTTTGTTTGATTTAAAAGAAAGAAGAGTAAAACGAAATATGAAAGGTAAGGTCACATGTGATAGCTAGATTTTGGTCCACTCTCCAATTGACAACACATTTTATCAGATTTTTGTTCACTCTCCAAGTGACAACACAATCTATCCAAATGTACCCTCAATAATTCCAATCTATGGGCCACCATCAATAATTCCAATGTATTGAATGAAGAAAAGGCGCAGTGGCATGGACCTATTAACCAGACGGGATGTTACATTCCGTCTCGGTCTACACCATATTCCTGTCAGGATCAAACCTGAAAAAATGAGTGATAGTCCTGAAAAATACAAGTCATAGCCTCCTGTAAAAATGAAAGTTGCTGCGTCTGGCCAATCATTTGGATTTGCTCTATAGTGTGCAAGAGTTGCAGGAAGAATATCAGAGGCTGTCATATCTATGGGTGGTGGGTAAGGTATAACAATCTCTCCAGATACTTGATGCCAACATCTGTCCCCAAGGTACCATGCAGTTACTGACCCTACAAGTATCACTTGCCGCTGAGAAAGAAGTCTTGCTCTATGACACATATAGGATAGTCTACGACACTCAGTGTTCTCTGGAACATCTGGAATATCCGCATAAGGGATCTAAAATATGAAGGACTCGGCCCAGGGTTGCCACTCAATTCGGGTAGCTCCTAAAAGCTCAATCTATTGATAAGTGTTATGAATATTATGTGATAGATCCCCATACCTCCTCTGCTTACGATGAAGTCCCCATGCTTGAATACGTGGAATCATGTCATGAGTCTCATTCTCTTCCAACCTCTTCAACACAGGATGCATCACACGAAAATGTTCGTACCATCAATACTAAATCAATAGATAAAATACAATATCAATATATATATATAAACATGTCAACATTAATAATTAGATAAATAAATAAAATGAAACAATAACTTAATAAATAAGACTTACCGGTATAATCCAAACAAAGCTGCACAAATTGCCTTTAGCGGCTTTCGTCTCAACTGTGAGGTCTAGCCAACAGTAAAGGTATGCCAAGATGGATTGACCCCAGTCATAATCCCACATCCTCTCTACATTTGAGACAAATGGGCTATCCAATTCGACACGTAAAAACTATCGCTGTATCCAATAATACCGCAACAAGTAGAAGAGGAAGCCACGTACATATTCTTGGATCGACTCCTCACCAATATGATAGTCTTTTGGCTTCTCCTTTAGCCTATTCAAGTATCTCGAAGTAAACGAACTCATATTTATAGCTCCTCCCTTAAACTGCTCAGCCGATAATCTCAAGAACTCGTCTTCCTCATCATCTTCTACCAAATCAAAACCTTTGAAGAAACTCATTGCCGTAGTAAAAACCTCCAAATTTTCATCAAAAGGAACGGCATCTCCATAACCAATTGGGATACCCGTGAGCATTGTGAAATCAAGAGGGATAATCCCAAGCTCACCCCATAGGAAATGGAATGTGTTGGTAGATTTCCACCACCGCTCAACTATCCCAAACAACAATGCTTGATCATTTTGTCCCAAATTTGAATTCAAAAAGTTCCCAAATAGTGTGGCGGCTATAATGTTGGTAACTGTGACAAAATTAGGATCCATTTTTTATTTCAAACAACATCACCATGACACATCATTTGAAAGTGCACAACGCACTTTCCATAGGTGTACTTCCTACATTCATATTACACGCAATACAACAAACTATTCAATACGATATAATTTCAACTCAAATTTTTTTAACACAATGCAACAAATTCAAACTAATTACACAACAACAAACTTGATATAAACTAACATAAATAATAATTAATAATTAACATAAAAAAAAAATCTAAAACTTACTTGAGACTCCGCCACTCGATTTGCTACGTGTTGGACCGATGTTGACACTAATGGTAGGTGTTCCTTGATTTCACAACGCGGTGGAAAATTAAACCCAAGTTCAATTTCATCCTCCTCGCCACATTTTGTATTCTTGACAACGATCCTTTTTGCCTTTTTTTTATATATATTTTATAACTTCCAAACCATCTACTACGCTCTTCATGTGGTGAGGTTGGTGGGGAATCATTTGGGGGTGGGTGGAGAAGTCATTAGGAATTGAAGAAATTGAAAAAAAATTGGTAATGGCAGCAAGAAAATCGCAATGGAGGTGTTGGAAGAAAGTGAAAATGGGCTTGTTTCGTGTCTGTGATATTTGACTCACTAGACGGGATGTTACATTCAGTCTCGATCAAAAAGCCTCCTAACGGAATCCAACATCCCGTCTGAGATTTTTTTTTCACCTTTGCATTGTGCAGTTTCACCTTGCTTTTCACCAAAACGGTGAAAAGAGGGGAAAAACTGCCTACGTGGAGGTGATAAGAGGGGAATTACTTGCATTGGAAATGCTCTAAGAGCATTCCCAGTGAAAGTTTTTTTTTTTTTTTTTTTTGATAAAACCTTCATACATTATATTAAAATAGGTAAAATATCCCTAGGGCAGTAAAAATAAAACTGTTTAAGACCATCAGAACTAGGCCACTCTGCTAGCTTTATAGCCCATTCATTCCTTGTTACAGAAGTGTTCCTAAACGAAAATTTTGTCATATCTATCAGCTTCTTGTTCATCTCTTCCACAGCAGCGCTATGATTCCTATTTGAGGTCCTCGAAATGATGAGTTTGATCACTTGTTGATCAGTTCCTTCAAAGATCGCATTCACCACTCCCTTTTGTCTGACGGGATCAACCACAAATTCTACAACAAGAAAGCTAGCTTCAGTGCGAGATAGGGACCACATGTGTTGGGTTGCAGCAGCAACACACACTCCATTCCAGTCTCTGATAATCGCTGCAGAAACACTAGAGAACTTAGATTTCGTAAACAAACCATAGTAGTTCACTTTGAACTGACCAAAAGGAGGAGCAATCCATTCCCCCTCACTTTTAGAAGGTTCTATCTGTTGTGAAAAGATAGCCAAGGGACTATCCACAGTAGTCCATTCCTGCAAGTCAGCAAAAGCTTTGGCAAGAACTTGTTCATGGTTAGGTCGAACAAACCTAAACCGACAATCATTTCTATGCCACCAAAGGTGGTACAACAAAGCAGAGGCATATAGGGAAACATTTTCAGAAGAACTATCTCTGCCTTTAAAAAAGTTAAACCATCTTTGAGATATAAAAGCTTCACTCTCCACTCTGAGCCCGAGCCAAGAAGAAAACCAGAGCCTTTTGCTCCAAGGGCGTTCAAAGAACAAATGATCCAAATCTTCCGGTCGATCATTGCAAAAAATGAAAAAATTCTCCACATTGATGTGATGTTCCACCAAAGCACTACTAGTGGCAGTAGTTTTTTGGCAAGTTTCCATAAGAAAAGTTTCACTCTTGCTGGAATTTTGAGCTTCCATATTCCCATCAAATCCTTATTTTGTGGATTAATTGAGCATTGACTTTGTGACCTATTAAGAGAGCAAATAAAATCATAAGCAGATTTACTGAAAATTTTCCATTTGGAGCCGAATTCCACAACAGTTTATCATAAGAAGATGGCCGAGCTTGCGTGCACACTCTTGATAGAATCAAGAACTATAGTAGGAACCAGAGAAGAGAGGCGCACACAATCCCAAGAGTCGTCAGGATTTATAAAATCATCCACTGTAAGTTCAAGGTCCACACATGGTGGAAGAGGGGTGACAAGGTCAAGAAGAGCCCATGGTTTGTTCATCACCATCATCCATTGGCCAGTCCAAAATTTCACCGATGCACCATCCCCAATCCTCCAAAGCGCACCCAATTCCACAAAAGACTTAACTTTTTTCAAACCTTGGCAGATAGGAGAAGCATCAGAAGTATCTGTAGTGAAATTATGTAGGGTAAGCGTTTTGGTATACTTAGACCTCATGAGTTCACTCCAGAGTGACTTTTCTATCATAGCTCTCCAGAAAAGTTTGCAAAGGAGTGCCAAATTAAAAAAATGAGCATCCCTGAAACCCAAACCCCCTTCGGCTTTAGTTTTGCACAAGCTACTCCATTTACAGAGGTGAATGGCATTACTATCCGGGATATTCCACCAGAAATCCCGACATGTCTTGTCCATCTTAGAGGTAATGGAGATGGGAATATGGAACGCAGGCATAGTATAAATTGGCTTTGCTTGAGCAACAACTTTAATGAAAGTTGTCCGGCCTGCCTTGGAAAGAAGTTTCCCCTGCCAATTCGCCACTGCACTTCTCACCCTATCTAGCAAAAAGCGAAAGTCCTGGACTTTAGATTTTGAAAAGATGATAGGCGAGCTAAGATACATATCAGACCCAGTCATCCATGCCACCTCCAAAGTGCGTGTGCTTCACCGACTCCTGTATATCAGGACTTGTTCCCTGACTGAAAAGAATAGATGATTTGTCTCTATTTATCATTTGACCAGTAGCATCACAATAGAGTCTCAGAATCTTATCGATATTGTGAGCTTCATTCGGTAAAGTCTTGCCAAATATAATCAAATCATCCGCATATAGCATATGAGAGATACTAGGAGCCCTCCTTGAGATCTTGATGCCAGAGATGGCTTGTGCAGCTTGAGCTTGTAGAAGAAGTTTGGATAAAGCTTCAAAGAGTATGATGAAAAGGTATGGAGACAGGGGGTCCCCTTGCCGAAGCTCCCTAATCGGTGTGATGGTCTTCAGTGGGGAGTCATTCAGCAAAACATTATACTTCACAGTAGAGATGCAAAAACGAACCAGAGCAATAACTCTGTCACAGAAACCCAACTTACTCATGATAGCAAGGAGAGAAACCCATTCAACCCTGTCGTAAGCCTTTGACATGTCCATTTTCAAAGCAAAAAGACCTAGTTTGTTCTTCTTCACTTTTTTGATTTTATGGATGACTTCATGTACTACTCCAATATTATCTCCAATTGCACAGTTAGGCGCAAAGGCACCTTGGTTGGGAAAGATAAACTTAGGCAACAACCCTCTTAACCTATTCGCAAGGAGTTTGGAGATAATATTGTAGGAAACATTACATAGGCTGATAGGTCTATAATGTGAAGTGTAACAAGGGTTGTCTATCTTGGGGATGAGAGAAATGAAAGTTTTATTCAGATATTTTCCAAACTGTCCTTCAGTGAAAAAGTTTTGGACCATCTTAACAAGGTCAGTACCCACAATCCTCCAAAATCTTTGATAGAACATGGCTGGAAAGCCATCCCGTGCTTTGTGAGTCCCCATGCATTTAACAACTGTTCGAATCTCTGTAATAGAAGGACATCTGATGATAGACATGTTTTCTATATCAGTTATACAAGGGTCAAAGAGATTGACGATTGTATTCAGAGAAACAGGAAGAGTCAGATTAGATGGTGGTCTGAAAATATCCTCAAAGGAAGTGAGGAATTCGGTGGCAATAGTTTGTCTGGAGGTAAGCCATGTGCCATCCCTTCTTTGTATTTTATCAATACAATTCCTTCTCCGCCGAAAGCTAGCAAAGGAGTGAAAAAATTTTGTATTGTTGTCCGCATCCAACACAGAGGCTGAGTGAGAGATATCCTTCCAGTATAACTGCTCTTTCTAATATAGGTCCATAATATTGTTTCTCATTTCCTTGATCTCCAGAAGATTGACATCAGTAACAGGTTTCGAGAGAAGTGAAGTTAACTTCGTTTCTGATTCTTTAATCTGGGTAAAAATGTTCCCAAACACTTCCCTATTCCATGTTCATTCGAAAAGAGGTTCTAAGAAGCTTGAACTTAGAATTAAGAATGAAAGATGGTGACCCCAAGGATGGGTGACTCCAACAATTTTCAATCACGCCTTCACATGAAACATCTTTACTCCACATATCATGGAATCTGAAAAGCTTTGGGTCACTATCAACCACGCCAGTCATATGAAGAACAAGAGCAACATGATCAGACAAAGAAGTTGCAATATGTGAAACACATGTCATA
The DNA here is from genome assembly GCF_015680905.1 of Coptis chinensis. Taxonomy (NCBI): domain Eukaryota; kingdom Viridiplantae; phylum Streptophyta; class Magnoliopsida; order Ranunculales; family Ranunculaceae; genus Coptis; species Coptis chinensis. The sequence continues at coordinate 9,283,543 of NC_141462.1, forward strand.
GGGAAAACATCTAGCCATTCCACATTCGTAATAGCTCGATCCAGTCTTTCTCTAATGTTGGCGAGCTTCCCCCATTCTATGATTCGACCAAGTGAAAGATGGTCCAGAGAGTCATATCAAGATCATTAATGAGGCTAACAAAATCATCCAAATGTCTAGGGGGTATAGGATTCCCCCCTTCCTTCTCAGCAGAGCACACAACAGCATTGAAATCACCCAAAATGAGCCACGGGCCAGAGAAAACCCTTTTGAAGGCTCTGAGATAATCCCATACGACACGTCTTTTATGTGCCATTGGATCCCCATAGATGAAAGATACATACCAAGATACATTAGAAAGGTAATTGATAAAAGTGCTCGATATTGCATGTTTACAACCATCAATCACTTGAAAGGATATGTTATCCTTATATAGCACTACAATAACACCACTCTGCCCTACTGGATCTACAACAAAAACTTGAGTATATTTAAGAGATTTTTTCTACTAGAAATAAAACATCTGGATTAAACTGCTTCACAAGGCTCCTAAGGTTCAAAACTGTTTCCTTAGAGCCCATCCCCCTATAATTCCAGGATATAATCATTGCACCAAAGGCTTTTGTGAAGGGACAAAAGCCGCGAACCCGTTCAAAGTAACAACACCTTGTGTGGATGGATTATGAGTGTCATCAGTCATTTGCTCAACAGTATCATCACATCCACAGTCTCAGTAACTATCAAGCAGTTACTCAGGTACGGTCTTAGTAGCATAGACAATCATTGAGCAACAGAATTCTTCTCTGCACCAGCTGCGTACACCCTCACTGACCCACTGGTCTTGCAACAAGAAAATCCACCAAGACAAACTCAAACCTGCAACTATATAACTCAAAGCCTTGAACAAGAAACCACAAAGCCTAAACCGATTGAAACTTAGAAGGAATCAAAACATAGGTCACAACCGACTTGTCGAAACTCAGAAGGAATAAACATTCAATCACTTTCTTACCACCATCCAAAATGCTCATCAAAACGCTATTCGCAGATTGATTGAAAATGGAGCACTGTCTCTGTCTCTGATCAATACTGCAACAACATCATCCAAAATTGGTGTTTCATGAGCTCATACAATAGACCCGGAAAAAACTAACTTTGCACGACCAGAAAAATCTCAGCTATCAATGGAAATCCCCCCCCTATCAATTCATCCCCCACAAACAAGCAAGAAATCGATTAATTAAGGCCTAGTTTCTTTTCTGCAAAGTAATTTGTATCTCATCAGAACCCGTTACTTTTCTCCCCAAAATACCGCTGATGCCATCACACACAAACAATAGATACACCTCCATTGCAAAAATATTCATAAAAAAAGGGAGAAGATGGAAAATCAATAGGAATAGACAGTTTTGAAGACCCTAAAGATGGAGAAAGAAAGTGATTGAGTTAATTAGCTGATCGGAGCAGAAAGCATCTTCTTATATAAACTAATCGGAGGTGACCTAGATCTGATCGAAATTGGCCTGGATCTAATCGGAGTGTGTTGTCTCTTGTGAATCTGTGATTACGCTTTGATTGTGAAACTATTACAGACGCCTCATCTCAGCACAGAAAACCAAGACCAACATCCAAAGAAAGAAATTGTTTTGATTTGCCGTAACTTTGGTATATACTACCACCTTAGGCAGGCACCGCCATCAAACAAAACAAAAAGGATTGGAAAAAGTCAGTCGGAATTTGATACCTCTATTTGGATTTAGCTGGTGAAAGAGAATGAATCCTTTGGTGTAGCTAGCTGGATGGAAGAGAGAACCCAAGACAGAGTCTTCTAGATTAAGATCTCTAGTCTTATTGTACACACAATCATCTCTATGCGCCTTCAATGGCACTAGAAGCTAAGAAATGAGAGTGCCCTAACACTTCCTTGAGAGAGCTTCTTACAAGTCAGCCATAGCCGTAGAGTCTTTCGCTAAACCACCTTAATAGTAGACCTTTAGTTAAATTTTCTCTCTTGGAGAGGAACAATTAAATGTTGATAATAAGAGAATTCAAAGATAAGTTTTTCAGGGTTGAAGTAAGGTATGTTTCCAATACCAAAATATATAATGATAAGTTGATAACTTGGCAAACCAAGAACCATGGGCAGGAAGTTGTCATAACTCACCCATTCCCAGTGAAAGTAGTTTTGAAGGGAAATAGCAACTTGTCATCCTTATTGAGCCAAAAACAATGGCGGCAATCAGGGGCGGACCCAAGACTTCAACTCTCCATGGGATAAAAGCCTAAAAGATGGAGCACATGCCATTGTGTTTACTATATAACTGTTACTTATGATTATGAGGGAGAAAGAGGCATAGGTTCATGACAGTTCCTTAGCAAAACATATCTCTAGTATAATTCCGATAAAAAACAAAACATAATCAATAAGAATAAAATACTTGAAGTCCTAGACAGTTGTATTAAAGCAACTTATGAGCTAGATAAATAACCACTCTAGAAAAGGAGAAAATGAAGTTGATTAAGCACAACACTTATTCATTCAAAACAGATCTCAAGAGCAACAACAGTAAGTAACAATTACCATTAAACAAAACAAATTCAAGACTAAAAATAAATAAGGCCAGTAACATGAAACTAGAATCTTAATACAAGAGTCATTTGTTCTTTATTTGAAACGTCTTGCTACTCATCACCAATAATACAAAACTTAACATCTCCAACTTCCTCATTAATTTTACCCCTCACATGATCACTAATAATGTTCAAAAGCTCTTTCAGAATCTTTGGAGAAGTATAATTGGCTTTTTTTTAGAAGAATTATCTAAGACAACAACATCAATAATTGACTTGAGGGGCGTTAACTATTCCAATTCATTTACCTGAGAGAGAGAGAGAGAGAGAGAGAGAGAGAGAGATCAGCTAAGAAAATAAGGAAATAAGGAATACTTTGATAACAAACCATCCTTATTATCAACGTTTAATGGGTCAGCATCAAATATTTTTGACCTTTTGGGTTGTTAATCCTTCAAGCCCAAGTTCTAAGTATGTGGGCAGACTTTTTTGCCTTGGGCAATTGGACTTTAATTTAGGTAGTATAGTTTTTTTTTTTTTGCAGCAAAAGGACTCTAGGCTGACCCCAGGTCCAATCCTCTCCTAGGTCCGCCCCTGGGCGCAATGCAAGGGTGACAATGATGGTAGTTTTGAGAGAGAGAGAGAGAGAGAGAGAGAGAGAGAGAGATCAGCTAAGAAAATAAGGAAATAAGGAATACTTTGATAACAAACCATCCTTATTATCAACGTTTAATGGGTCAGCATCAAATATTTTTGACCTTTTGGGTTGTTAATCCTTCAAGCCCAAGTTCTAAGTATGTGGGCAGACTTTTTTGCCTTGGCAATTGGGCTTTAATTTAGGTAGTATAGTTTTTTTTTTTTTTTTTTTTGCAGCAAAAGGACTCTAGGCTGACCCCAGGTCCAATCCTCTCCTAGGTCCGCCCCTGGGCGCAATGCAAGGGTGACAATGATGGTAGTCTTCACTAAGTTACAAGGAGGGTAGCACTTGCTACTGAGATAATTGCCGACTTGTGACCTTCAGACGAAACTTTTTATTCCGTCTTTTTTTTTTTGTCCGGACGGGATGTTTCATTCTGTCTCAAGTGTTTTTTTTATTTATTTATTTTTATTTTTTTCAAGTGGAAATTTTATTGATAATGATAACGAGTTTTACAAATAATTAGGACAATCGTGCAACAAACTGCGCCGCAAGTCTTTTTTTTTTTTTTTTTTTTGTCCGGACGGGATGTTTCATTCCGTTCGAATCATTTTTTTTTTTCATTTTTTACATTCAGACAGAATGAAACATCCCGTCCGAAGTTTAAAATCACATCTGCATTGCGCAACTCCTAGCAGCTGTTCACAAATAAAGTAAGAACGAGGAGAAATAGTTCTATGTGGAGGTAACAAGTTGTTGTTTGCATTGGGAATACTCTTACCATCTTGAATCAACCGCACGTAAGTTACTTCAATTCTCCCTTACCTTCTCCACACACACACGTACATACGTTCACATTCATTTTACATATTTGAACAATTGCTTATCTTATATATAATGTGAAAACTTGCTTTTCTCAATTAGGCATTGTATTACAGGTTTTAAGCCAAATTTTTTAATCCCAAGGGTACCCAAAAGTTTCACCCCCTAAATTTTTGGGTAGTACAAATTGCAAGGATAGATACGTAATTACATATTTCCAAGCACTTAAAACTCTAAAACATGTACGCGAGCAATAGACACACCATTTCGGATCCATGAATAAATGATAATCTAGGTTCTCTTCCTCCAAAACACTACATGCTCCTTCCTTCTCAAAGAGTTTATTCGTGGTGTTTGATCTTCATAATACAATTTTCTTTGTTTCCACTTCAAAAATTACATTCAATTATCTTATTTTGATTTGCAAGCAGTCACATAACAAAAACTCTTCTTTGCGAACTGGTTCTCCGACCCCTCTTCTTTTATTTCCTCACATTATCTTTAGAAACTTTTTTTTTTTCTGTTAGTTCTTTAATTTAGAAGACATTTTCTTCGATGCGCCAAAAGTCAAATGCACTCAATGTACACCAATCCACACTCTTCATCCACTCAAACCAAGAGTTGAGAATGTATTGCACAAAAGACAAATTTTTTGAGTGAAAATTTTCACAAAAGCCCAAATCTCAATGAAAAAGATGTCAAATCAAAGGCAATAAATTGTGCTCATTGAGTCTACTCAATGTGATGCAAATTGAAGACGCACTCAATTCATAATATCAATTTGAGGTTTTCTATTTATGTTTTTCGGGTTTGATGTCAACCACAAACTGTTGCAGAAGTAAGGGTGGAATTTGAGCCGAGGGCTCGAAGCTCGGCTTGGGCTTGGCTTGTTTAAGTTTGGCTCGAGCTCGCTCGTTTACTATATGAGCCGAGCTCGAGCTCAAATAAAAGCTCGTGTAACAAATGAGCTTGATGAAGCTCGGCTCGTTTAGTTCAAATAGCATATTTATAGTGTAAAATAACCGAAGGCTCAGAGCTCGGCTTGGGCTTGGCTCATTTAAGCTCAGCTCGAGCTCACTCATTTAACTATATGAGCCGAGTTCGAGCTCAATTTAAAGCTCGTGTAATTAGCGACCGAGCTTGAGCATGGTAAAGCTCGGTTTGTTTAGCTCGAATTCCACCCTTATGCAGATGGGGGCGACAACCCAAAAGAAATAATGGGCCACCCCACTAAACCCGCACATAATAAAAAGTGTCCGGGTCAATTAAAAAAAAAACATAACCCGTAACCATATCCAGCCCATTTACTAAACACCTATTTCCCCTTTCTCAAAAAACTTGCCTCTTTCTTTGAAGCTCCAATAACCCGACGGATTTCAATGTAGTTTAGTAGATGTTGAATTAGTAATTTTTCTGCATCGAGAAGAGAGTCATAATGGAAGAGGAAGCCATGGGTTCGGAAAGCTTTTTTTCCAATGCCAATCGCGGGAAAACAATAGAGGAGTGCCAAGAAATGATTCAAACAAGTTTTACAAGTAACTTCCTCTTATTGTGTTTCTGTCTTTACTATTTTTTTACTAATTTTCTTCTTTATTTTTACAGTTCCAATGGTAAAGTTTTTGAGAGAACATCTCGACAAGTCTGGGTGCTATATGGGGAACAACTTCATCAAGGCTGTTAATTGTGAGAAAGAAGTTGCTGGTGGTTATGTTCGTGGCAAAGGGGTAATGACCCTTGTCTTCTTATTAGGTTTATTTGGCTAGTTTACTAGTCCATCATTTGTTGCGTATAATATATATACATACGGAAGAAAAATAAAATGCACATATGATACAAGAGCAGAATAATCGAAAGAAGAGATCTTAGTATCATTTGTGGAACTTAACAGCGGAAAAGTACCTGGAAATTTATGTGCCAGATAATAGTAGTAACACCCATCTCTGGTTGTCTGTGCCAGATAATAGTATGTAGTAACCACATGAACATCCAAGACGAGGTCAACCAAGTTGTTATACACGAATTGATTCATGCTTATGATGATTGCCGGGCTAAAAATTTGGACTGGACAAATTGCGCTCATCATGCGTGCAGTGAGGTAATCCCTCCCCCTTTCGTCTATCTTTAGGTACCAATTGTTGGAAAGGAGTTTCTGTAATTACTATTTTTTATCCCTGTTCAGATTCGTGCTGGGCATCTAAGTGGTGATTGCCACTACAAACGTGAATTGTTGCGTGGATTCATGAAATTGCGGGGTCAGGAACAAGTGAGTTCTGGTTCTTCTGAAACTCAAGTAAACAAAAAATATTCTTTCATAATGCTTGTCATGGTAAGTAGTCTACTGTAAGTCAGTGTTCGCAAATGCACTAATTGTCATTTGAGGTTTCCTCTGAGCAATTTTGACAGCAAACATCTTGGTGCGTGTACGGGTACTTGTCCTCGGATGTCTGTTCGCTTCTGTATATGAATGTGTAAACTATTTAATGGAGTGGATGTGGGCATCAAGAAGCAGGGGCAGAACCGGGACTTTTTTTGTGGGGGGTGGGTGGGGTTATGAAGTTGAACTATACAAATTATTTCTGAAGGCGGGTATATATATAGTGTGGTACTAGATGACTAGATCAAGGACGTTTTGTGTAGGCTCACAGCTTAATATGGATGAATACCTGCCCTTCCATAGTACATAATAGTAAATAACTAAATATAGTAATATTTTTCTTTGTTTTTGTAGAAGGTTAGTGGGGGCTGTGAGCCATGCCTTAGATCCCCCGTTCTGCCAAGAAGTGAACATGATGCTTGCAACCTAATTGGAAAACTAGAAACCAGATAGTATTGAATTGTAAATACGATACCCTTACCTTTGAACAGCTAGTGGAGTCTGGCAGTCTGAGCTAATACAAAGTTCCTGCCTTTAGAGCATCTCTAGGTGGTAGTATCACCTCCAAATTTGCTTCCACAACTTGGAATTTTGCGAAAAACCAACTCTAGGTGGAAGTAAATTTGGAGTTATCACTTGTCTAGCCGTATCCGTGGATGCAAATTTGTGATTTCGGATGCGGATGCGGCGCGACAATGGTAATGTCGCCCCAAATGTTTTTTGATTTTGACCAGCACACCGCGCTATTACTAATGTCGTGCGACACTCTCACTATCGCGTGCTCCAACGGGAAAAAAAGGGGCTAAAAATGGCCGGAATTCTATATCCATATATCTATACTCATTTCCTTCTTCAAATTACATACACTTAACTCAAACATTCTAATCAAACAACTTAACCATTTCACATCAATCTTTAACAAACAACACATGCACATTGCCAAAAAATAGATCATGAAGTGTATGAGTTTTTCCCCCTTCAATCTTCATCTTTGTCTTTATCTTTATCTTCATCGTCTTCTTCTTCATCGTCGTCTTTTTCTTCATCTTCTCCGGCGGAAGACTCGGTAGATAGTCTTGATGAGGAATTTGTTAACGCCATTCCCCTTATGAAGCACAGTTTGGTTGTACTTGCACACGCACAAGCACATGCTCTGAAGGCACAACATGGTGGTTCAAAGAAGGGTCGAAAAGTGAAACATAGAAACTATGTTTTGACTTTGGAAATCTTGGAGGCCAACTACTTCTTCGATCGTCCTGTTTTTCCGAAAAAGGATTTCAAACGGCGCTTTCGTATGAATTTTTTTTATTCATTACCATCTTCAACGATATTCAGACTCATTTTAAGTACTTTCAGCCTAAATTTAACAATGCTGGTAAACTTGAGATAGATCCTTTGATCAACGTGGTTGTAACTTTGCGTATTTTTTGTTATAGTACGGTGGCTGATCAAATTGACAATCAATTATGCATTTCCGAGCAATTTGGAAACCAGGCGTTGAGGCATTTATGTGATGCAATTATCAAATTGTACGGTTCAGTCTACTTGCGAAAGCCAAATATTGCAAACACAGAACGCTTGCTTGCACATTCTGCCAAACGTGGATAGCCGGATATGTTGGGAAGTATTAATTGTATGCATTGGGAATGACATAAATGTCCAACTGGATGGCAAAGTGTTTACAATGGTCGTTTTGGAAAACCATTTGTTATTCTCAAAGTTGTTGCAACCGAAGACCTGTGGATATGACATTCTTTCTTTGGGATGTAAAGGTCACACAATGACATCAACGTGTTGTACAACTCGCCGGTATTTTGAGCACGTGATCAATGATACTTCCCTACTTGTTTATTTTGATGTAAATCATCATAGCTACAATATGGGTTATTATTTAGCTGATGGTATCTATCTTGACTATGCGACATTTATACAAACAATTTCAAAACCTAATGCTCTAAAGATGAAGTAGTTCGCAACGATGCAGGAAGCTGTAAGAAAAGATATTGAAAGAACTTTTGGAGTTTTGCAATCTAAATTTGGGATTTTGGCAAAAGCTTGCAAATTATGGCATGTGGAGACAATAGGTACTGTTATCAAAGTATGTATCATATTGCACAATATGATAATCGGAGCTAAGAATAAAAATTATAAAATGAGGAGGTACATTCCTGATCTAGAAGGGAAACCATAGATCCCACCTACTCAGGAACACTACATTGAGTGGATTCTACGAGTTCAATTAAAGACTATGTATGATAGATTTAAAAGCGATTTTGTCGAGCATCTATGAAGCATTAGGGGTGACTAACGTTGAGTCAATTGTTGTAATTTAATTTAATTTCGTAGATGTATGTTTCTTCTTAATCATCAATAAACAATGTTAATCAATTTCTCTTTTATTATATATATATATTTTAATTTAAACTAACATATATTTATATTAAATAAAAGTTCATTCATATTAAATAAACATATTACGTTATATATTCATAAAAAATAAAATGATTAACCACTCTCAACCTTTTCCATTACAGTACCCAACCACTCACATTTTCCACACTATACACTTCAATAGATCAAGACCTTTTCCTTCAAGGTTCACGAATTTTTTCAGCTCTCTAACACTATCACAACCATTTGGATATGATATCTGTGCATAAGGGCAATACCTATACCAATGATCTTCCTCGCCAGGATTCATGCATATCAACAAACTGTCTCCATATATATATATTTCATACCAAGGCATATATCATACATGCATTTCAAAAATATTACTTCTTCACCATCTTCATTACAGCTTCTATATATAAGCATATAACCTTGGCAATGTGATGTTTTAGGATACCTTGCATTCAGATACTTGCATGATAATGCAAGGTGTTTTCTTGAGGTGCAAATTTGGCACCTCTCTTGATCGAGTGTATCAAAATAACATGATTGTTGAGTTGATTCGCCAACGTCGGTATGTTGGCTAGTTTTTTGCAATGATGAAGAAGAAGTCATGGTAAAATGAAATGGTTGTAGAGATAGTTTTGGAGTGTGGGGTGAGAACGAAACAATTTGTAAAATTTGCGTCATTTTACTCGATAACACGCGACATTGGTAATGGCGCACGACAGTACCAATGGCACGCGTGGTAGACCCTATATACAGATTTGCGTCTACCTAGAGTTGGTCAAAATTTGAGGATACTTTCTTCAAATTTCGCCCTCAAACTTGCAGGTGATACTACCACCACTAGAGATGCTCTTAATTCCAATTTTGTATTTTCTTGCTCCAAGAAGATAAATGTAACAATATGCAATTGGTTGTTCTGGCGTTTGAGTTTGATCTTGAGAAAAGGAAATTGTGAATGTGTATTTTGCTGGTTAAACTAGTGTGGAGTGAGAGGAGGCACTGGTTATCCCACGAGTCTCAATAGATAAAATTAAATTGTAAATTTTTGAATATTCTCATGATGAATAAATTTGAAAAACTGTTCTCAGTTTCTTCACTGATACTATATCCGGCTTGGACTCAACATAACGAAGTTTATCTATTTGGTTGTCGTATGAACTCATTATGATGTAAATTGTTCGTCTTTTTTCTGTAACATAAGAGAGGTTTTGCAATACACTTGTGGTCAACTGGTACGTGGTATGAGTCAGGTTGGTTATGTGTTCACATTGAGAGTTTATTATGCTTTGTACCTCCTGCTGCTCTCCTGGTATGGATTTGTTGATTTGGTGTAGGAGGACAAAATCTACGATGGTTTACCAATTATGTAACTCTTTTGAGTTTTGATTAATAAACAGGTAGGGCCTAGGGGTCTGCCTAACCCCAACTTAATTCTTAAAAACAAAAATGTTCTTAACTCTGTCTCAGACTGCTAGGTGTTCTGAATCATCATCTTCTATGTGGTTAATTCATTTTAAACTTTTTGAAAGTGTAATCCTGTGCTTTGGAAATCAAGAATGTAACTCTAGAAGAGGATTTATTACAGGTTTACTGTTGTGTTTTTTCGTTTGTTGATGTTATAGGAATGTGTCAGAAGAAGAGTTCTGATGTCACTCAAAGGTAATCCAAATTGCTCCGAAGCGGCTGCAAAGGATGCTACGGATACTGTTTGGGATGTTTGTTACAACGACACAAAGCCTTTTGACAGAGCTCCGTAAAGACATATATGTGGTTCTCATTTTTCCTTACCTTCTTTATGATAATTTTGATTTCATTACTTCAAGACAGATTGGAACTGTACCAACCCCATCTTTTTGAGCTAATTATAATTTGCTCAGAATGATGTTTTTTGTTGATCTTCCTTTTTGTTTCCCTATCCTGCTTATATTCGGATTTTCTTCTTGATTCTTTAATGTTTAATCAGGCTGACAGTTGTGTTGGTATTTGATGCGCTACAAACATCAACCAGGATTTCATAAGTTTTGAGGCCTCCATTCCAATAAAAGAAGGATCGTTAATCATGGCTTGTTACTTATGATCTCCTTCAATTCAAATAAAACTTTTGTATATAAACTCGATTCCATTTATCCGTGATTTATTTTGGCCGCTTGAGAAAGCCTATTACTTCTATAATATCGCTTATTGCGGCTTGCCAGATTCTCTATAGGGTAATCTTGGTTAAGTCTGTTAAGAGTGTGTTTGGTTGCACCTATAGCTCTACTTATTTCAAAAGTTTGGTCTATTAAACGAGGGCTCGATCAGCTGTGTATCTCGAAGTACTTTCAAAAGTCATCTCACCATCTGCTCAAGACTATTAGCACCCCAAAATATAGGATTGTCACTCCTGGTTCTCGTGCTGCTTCTGACTCTCCACCTTTAGCCGGGCGATAGGTCCTATGTTAAAAGGGTGATGCACCACGGAACCAAACTCCTTTATTGTTCAAACTGTTATATCTCACTCTCTACAAACACACTCCTTTTTCTTCTCTCTCTAGTTGTCGCCCCCTTTTGATAATGAAAAGACCTTCTCTTCTTTTCTCACTTTCCTTTCTCTTTATACCACTCTCCCTTTTCATCCCAGCCATCTATCTGTCCCTTTATCTTGCGGCCATACAGGAGTTATGAGTCCACAGTCCGATCTTGTGCACCACACCTCCACAACGTAGATTACTTCGGGTTCATCTCACTGCTGATCTACAATACCCCGGATCCTTCCACTACAAATGCCCTCTCTCGAGTCCGCGATCCCCAGACGATCGGGGGGTCGAGAGTCCCGGCTCTCACCCTCTCTGCTGGTCGCGGTCTATCCCTTCATCTGCATCACTTGGCCACATGTGCCTGAGATCAATGTCCCTTCGAGTTCTGTGCATCCACTTGTCGCCTTTCGGGTGGCTCTTTTTGGTGTCCCCTCGATTTCAGCACCACTAGATTGCTGTTTTACCCCTCCCCTTATAAAAGCCCACTCAATCTTCCTCCTCTCTCATTCAGACTCTCACTTTTCCCCTCGTGTTTCTTCTTCCTCTCTACTCCTCTTGCCTTTGTTTCTCCGATTGGTGGCGCTGTCGCTCCTTGTGCTTTTTCCACTTCTATTGCTCCAGCACCTGATTGATTTTTTACCTCTTCAGGTTGGTCTTTTTCTCCTGCTTTCTCTTTCTTGCATTGTTTTCTTTTGTTAAACTGTTTCTATTTCTCTTTCCCATTGTCAAACTGAGCATCTTCTTTTTCTGCCACTCTCTCTGATGTCGGACTCCGATTCCGGCGACTCTTCCTCCTCTCCTTCTAACACGGTGGCCTCGCCCCCTCCCCTTGATCCATTCGAGGCCCCCTCCACCTCTGGGCAACACTTTGCTCTTCTTCCACCGTTGCCTCATAGTCGTAGACCTAATTTAGAGGCAGTCAAAGCCGCTTATGGCATTCCCGCTGATTTCATTTTGGAACACGTGCCTGACCTAACCTACTTCCCCCACCTAGTGCCCCACAAACTGGGGTGTCTGGTGGCCACGGTCGGGCAGATCGTTGCTGGACTCTACTTCCCCTTAACTCTCCTGGATGTCGAGGTATGCAACCACTTCAACATCCCTCCTTGTCAAGGCATTGGTAATTTATGGCGAGTCATGTACGCCGCGAACCATTACAATAAATCCGATGTGCCCAAAATAACATGCTGCGATATGATTGCTCACTACTACATAAAAAAGAGCACCAAAGACGTAAGTGTAGGTTATCATTCTTTCTGTGTCCGTCCTAGGAAACAGCCGTTTGTCCTTCACGTCACCACTTCGAACAAGATGTGGCATCACTATCCGTTGTATGTATCTGAAAACTTTATGTCTGCAGATCTCCCCCCTGACTTGACTCTTAATCATCTCGCCTTTCTGCCCAGTGGTGAGTCCCATTTGCATCTTTCCCCTTGTATGTGCAGTTAGCTGTATGAAACTTAATATTGTGATTTCCTTGTACATGTTGGAGACCAGATTCGAAGTCACGCATCCACGCCGACGTGATCTCTACCATCTTCCAGAAGCTCCACGAATTAGGATCTTCTCAAACCGCGGTTCTGGGAATTGACCCCACCACAGTCACTCTACTGTTATCTGACCCTCAACTGCAAACCATTGGTGCATACAGCGCCCCTTTTTTACCGTCCACCTCCCCCCAAAGAACGAAAACCTCGGGCTTCTCCTCCTCCTGTGAAAAGGCCTCAAATCAAGAAACACCACCCCATCACAACTAATAATCGCAGACCTACACAACCCACTCCTCATTCCACATCTGCCCCCGCCACCGCTCGCTCTTACCAATCTCTTATTACTTGGGAGGACCAATACCTATCCCCTCACTCCCCTACCGCTGATTCTCCCTGCTCAGACATGGACGTCTCGAAGAGAAAGCTGTTTGACAGTGACTCAGATGATGATGTAGTGATCAAGTCATTCCTTCCGCCCCCACCACTTCTCCATCTGAACCGCTTCCCAGGCATCCGCAGACCTTTGCATCGGATGAACCAATCTCTGCTGTGAACGCTCTAGTCCCCACCGCCCCTGCCCCTCCTGCTCGCCCACTTCAGCGGCCTGGCAAGGAGTTGGCGGGCAAATATGGAAAAGAGTCCGCCGATCCCCTAACTACCTTCTGCCCCACTTTCAAGGTCCGCAGCCGCACCGTCAATATCAATGACTCGTCCTTGGGTAATCCTGCGGTGGCCTCCGCTCTGTTCTACGGGTCTCACCTTCCTAAGGACATTGCTTACGCGGAAGGCGGCTCGTTTGATCAGCACAAGATCTCCTTCTACACTGGCTAGGAAAAGGTACTCTTCAATCTTGTCTTCCTTTTCATTTTTATTTTTACTTTAGGTTGTATTAACCTTTCTCTTCATTTTAGATGAGCCTGGATATCTCTTATATGATCCGCGGGCTGTTTGGCGCTAGATCCAAAGTGGAATTACTAGAGAAGGATGTTGCCCGCCTGGAGAAGCTGAAGGAGACATGCTCTCACCTCCAACAATAATTAGAGGCCACGGCCCTGGATAAGCTCAAAGCTCAAGATGAGCTCAAGAGCGCTGAGGCTTCACACCAGACATACATGGACGGGGTCAACGACGCCTCGAGCCATCGGGCCTTCCTTCCTTCAAAGACAAGACACAAGCCATGGCCGCTCTCTCGGAATCATCGGGCCGATCTGCAACTCTCCTCAAGCAGTACCAATTCGACATGGATAAGCTCCAAGAGCGCTTCAAAGCCCTGGCGAATAAACGGGTAGCTAAAAAGATTAAGGAGGAACATGACCGCCTCATCAAGGAGGGCCGTTTACTGCCAAACATGCCTGCCGCAGCCGTCGGACCTGAGATTGTTGTGATCCCCGCGGACCTCATCTCCTTTACTGAGGTCTTGGCTTCTGGAGCTGGTTGTTGGGGTTATTGACACAGCTGCGGATGCTGCTATTGAGGAGGCTGCAGAGGTAGTAATCAATGAAGAAGTCTAAATGCTGCTTCTTGTATTTCTTTCCTATGTTCTTTGTAATTTTCGGAGTATCCCTGTGCACCTTGCTACTTTATGTTTGAGAGTTGTCAAGCATTTGACCCTTCACTCTTTCATTCGCCTTTACCCTCCGATTGATTCTTTGATGGGAATTAAACTCATATGCATAGTTTGAATGTTAGTTTTCTCTTTCAGCAAGTGTCGTTATATTGCCCTCTTTTGTCCAAGTTCTTGTTGTCCACTCTTTTGTTGCAAGAATAAATTTAGATGTGTCGCAGTGTAGTAAGATTCAGTATAGTGGGATCCTCTCGAGGGCAACTCCATTTGCCCTCACTTGTTCCTTAAGACCCCACTCTGCTATCTTCATTAATCTGGAGGCCACCCCACGTTCGTCTTGCCCTAGTTCTAGTTGGACCTCACATCCATGAAAGGACAACTCATCTTGCCCCCTGTTTGTTTCGGACCTCATGCCCGCGAAAGGGGCATGTCACTTTGCCCCTAGTTCGATTCGGACCTCATGTCCGTGAAGGGGAAACTCATCTTGCCCCAACTCAAGTTGGACCTCATGTCCACGAAGGGGCAACTCGCCTTGCCCCCCGTTTGTTTCGGACCTCATATCTGCGAAAGGGGCAACTCACTTTGCCCTTAGTCGATTCGGACCTCCTGTCCGTTAAAGGGAAACTCATCTTGCCCCGGTTCAAGTTGGACCTCTCGTCCGCGAAGGGCTCATCCCCTTTGTTGTCTTCGGTCAGCTGTTTAAGCATTTCATCACTAGTCGTATTACTCTCTCAAAAGTGCCATTGTATTATATATTTACAGATAGCTAAAGTCTCTTGACTTAGATTCTCATTACATTCAAGTGTAAAATCTCTTCAACATTCTCACGTTCCATGGTCTCTTTATCAACTTCCCTTCCATAGTTTGCAGCTTATAAGTGCCAGCCCCTCCAGTATCCACTACAGTATAGGGCCCCTCCCAATTTGAACCTAACTTTCCATCATTTACCTTTTTGGTACTAGGGGTCACTCTGCGGAGTACAGAATCTCCCACTTGAAAACGTCGCGACCTTACTCTTTTGTTATATTCCCTCTGCAGGCGTCGGTGATACTCCTCCAACTTGATGCGCGCGGAGTCCCTTCTTTCCTCTACCAGATTCAAATCTCTTGATAAATGCCCTAGTTCAAACCCTCCTCAACCGCTCTAGTTCAGGTTGTGGATGCTACCATTTTCGACGGAATTACTGCCTCTATGCCATAAGCTAGTGAGAATGGAGTCTCCCTTGTGGTGGTCCGCGGAGTAGTTCGGTAAGCCCATAGTACGTGATTTAACTCATCGACCCAAGCCCCTTTCTTATCTTCCAACTTCCTCTTGAGATTATTCATTATGGTTTTATTAGAAGATTCAGCCTGTCCGTTGCCTTCTGGATTGTATGGGGCCGAGAACCCCTATTTCACATGATATGCTTGTAGAAAATCCTTCACCTTGAACCCTGTGAATTGGGTTCCATTGTCCGCGATGATGCATATGGCAACCCAAACCTGCATATGATATTTTCCCATAAGAACTTGATTACTTACTCCTCCTTTATTTGCTGCAATGGCACTGCCTCTATCTACTTAGTGAAGTAATCGGTGGCCACTAACATGAGTCTCCTCTTGCCACTGGCCATGAGTAGCGGACCTACTATATCCATGGCCCACATAGCGAACGGCCACGAACTAGACATGTTATGCAGCGGTTCGGCAGGAGCGAATATCAATTGAGAGAACCTCTGACATTTATCACATTTCTTAGCAAACTCCACAGCATCCTTTTTCATATAGGCCAAAAGTAGCCCTGGGTTAACAGCTAATGTGCAGTGGTCTTTCCCGCTGAATAGCTCCCACAATCTCCCCCATGCAATTCTGCCAGCACCTCTTGTGACAACCTCGGACCCAGACATTTCAGTAAAGGCCCATCGAAATTCTTTCGATACAATTCTCCTCCTAACAACGTGTACCTCTGGGAAGTCTGTTCTAACCTTCTCCTCTCTTTCTTCTCGCTCACCTATTTTCCAGACAAAAAGTGCTTGATAAGCTCCATCCATCCCCCCTCCTCTTCCACGGTATGCAACACCTCCTCCGGTCCTTCAATACTCAGTCTTACCAACCTCCCTACTTTGATAGTTCTCTCCTCTGATCCTGGTATAGCTGCGGTTACATAGGCCAAAGCGTCCACATGTCGATTCTCACCGCGGTTCAAATGCACAAATCTTATCTTCGTGAATTTGTAGCCCACCTATGCAAGACTTCCAAATACTTCACCATTCACGGATATCAAGCAGTAAATCCGCCGTTCGCTTGGCACACCACCAAGTTCGAGTCTGAATATACTGTCAATTCCTTCACCCCCAAATCCTCCGCCATCCTCAAACCCGCTATCATAGCCTCATACTCTGATTCATTATTCGATACCGCAAATCCCAGCTTCATAGTTTGCTCTATTCTGTTGTTTTCCGGCGTAACCAACATGACCCCTATTCCGCTGCATGCATCTGTCGCTGATCCATCCGTGAACACTCTCCATCCGTTCCTCTCATCCCATGGATCTAAGAGGTCCTGCTCCAATTCTCATTCGGGTTCCATGACCACCTCTTCCCCCCAAGTGGGATCCTCCACCGGGAACTCTGCTAAAAACTCTGCCACCGCCTGCGCTTTCTCTAATGTCCTGATCTGATATTAGATTTCATAAGAACTTAACACCACTGCCCACTTCAGCATTCTCCCAGACTTCTCAGCCTTTAGGGCTTGCATGAGGAGCAAGTTCGTCACCACCACCACTGAATGTGCTTTGAAATATGGTTTCAACTTCAAGGCTGAGAATATCAGCGCCAAAGCATACTTCTCCACTCGGGTGTACTGGGTCTCTGTATCTAGCAAAGTTTTTCTCTGGAAATACATCGACTTTTCCATCTTATCCACAACCCGAACAAGGACTAAGCTGATCGTGTACTCTGTAACCCCCAAATACAGATAAATTTCTCCCCCTATTCCGGCCGCGATAACAGGGGAGCCTTGCCCAAGTAACTCTTCAATTCTTGAAATGCCTTCTCACATTCTGTCGTCCATGCAAAGTTCGGGGTGTTCCTTAACAATCGATACAACGGCCTACATTTATCGGATAATTTTGAAATGAATCTGTTTAGTGTTGCGACCCTTCCTGCTAATTGTGTACTTCCTTAACACTCTGAGGAGAGGACATTTCCACCAAGGACCTTATCTGTTCAGGATTATCCTCTATTCCCCGCTGAGTAACAATATAACCCAAAAACTTTCCTGTGGTCACTCCAAACGTGCACTTCTCAGGATTAAGTTTCAAATTGTGTGTTCGCAGTATGCTAAATGTCTCCCTCAAACCCTCTAAGTGCTCGTTTTCTGACATACTCTTTTCCACCATATCATCTATGTATATCTCAATTCCCTTTCGAATTTTGTTCTCAAATATTTTTTCCCCTAACCGCTGGAAGGTAGCCTCGGCATTCTTCAGCCCAAATGGCATCCTTGTATAACAATATGTTCCCCCCTCCACCACGAAGAACGTCTTTTCCTGGTCCGAACCATACATCGCGACCTGATTGTACCCCATTGAGGCATCCATAAAAGAAAATATTTTGAATCCCGCCGTCCTATTCACTAACTCGTCTACTCACGGCATAGGATAACTGTCTTTAGGACACTCTAGGTTGACGTCTGTAAAATCAACACACATATGAACCTTGCTGTTTTTCTTTGGTACCGCGATGGCGTTGGACAACCAGTCTGTGAACTCCACCTCTCTGATGATTCTCTCCCCTTTTAACCTTGCAACCTCCTCCCGAGTTCTCTCAACATACTTCGGCCTCACACTCCTCATCTTCTGTCTCACAGGCTTCGCGTCCTCCTTCATATGCAGACGGTGGCACGCAAAACCAGGGTCCAACCCTGTGATATCCTTAATTCCCCATGCAAAAATATCATTATTCTCTGACAAGCACTATATCAACTTACTCTTCCACTCATCCAGCAAATTGGACCCTATTGATGTAAATTTCTCTTCCTCCCCTACCCCAAATTCACTATTTCAATCTCGTCTATAGTCTTTGGTCCCATTGCTAACTCCATCTGCTTGGATGTGTACTCCATAGCACATGGCTCGGGCAATTACGTAATATGAATTCCAAAGAATATTCTGATCTTCCAATGTTAGTGTAGATGTTGGTGTTTACTAGATAACGACTTGATGATCTGGATGATAGGGAATGGCTGCACTCTTCTCGGGATAAGAGTTTCCTACATATCAAGTTTCTTAGGGTAAACTTGAATTAAGCCTTACGTAGTTCATCTCTATCTATTTATAGATGTTTGAGCTTATCTTCCATATTTACTCTGGACCGTTATGAAGTGTAGATCCATATTGTGCGCTATCTTGATGATTCACCATTACTCTGTTGTTACAAAGTTAATGGCTCCTTGATTGTGGCGTTGATTGAGCTCCAAGATTGCGCTAGTTGGTTTGCTTCCATAAATGACTGTAAGTGATCCTGTGGACGACCTGGGTGTTGGGTCGTGGGGTACGATTTGATGGTGTGGGACGAGTTAAGGGAGGACGACTTGGTATGTGGACACATGTACTGTAGTGTGGAACGGAGGGTACTTACATAGCCCCCTTTATGTTTTTATTCGTTTGTTGGACAGCTGTTACGTGGAAAATGAACGGTTTAAAAAGTAAAGTTTGAAAGCACGTGTCTGACAGCTGTTTGTTTCGAATTTAGGTTCTGGAAAATGTGTGGGAACTGTTGGGTTGGATTCGTGGGCCCAAAATTACGGCGATTTGTAGGCGAGTAATGATTTATATATTTGGGAACACGAAACGTTTTTGTAGTCTCTCGAGGTTTTGGCAGCTGAAGGGTTTTGACTTGTTAAGGGCGAAAGAAAAAAAAGAAAAGAAAAAAAACTTTTCTCATCTTCGATATCAGGTGCGTCTTTTGATCTTGCAAACTTTGATCTTTTGTTTATTCTAAAATTCATAATGTCTGCTATCAGTGATAGCTTAACTGGTGAAGTTGAAGTTGATGAATGGAGAGAGAGAACTGTAAGTGATGAAGAGGAAGATGTTGAAGTTAGGTCTCGTAGTGGTGATGAGGCTTCGTCGTTTCCACTATTGGATACGAGAGCTGAGGATGTGAGGAGGCCTAGGTCGGATGATTGTTATGCTTCTTTGAGGGAGGAGTTTGGCTGGGTGAAGGCCAACCTGGCTATGTACGACCTGAGGGGGGAGAGGAATTTGTTTCATAATGACTACGTTCCTTGGGGTGGAGGAGTAATTGTTTGCTATGGACAGTTCAAGGCTGAGATGAGGTTGCCTCTATCCCGTCTTATTGTGGAGGTGCTGAATTATTTGGAAAAAGCCCCTTGCCAGTTTGTAGGGAACAGTTGGAGGATCTTCCATGTGCTGGATATGTTAAATGATCGATATGGGTTATAACATCTGTTTAACAGATGTGTTGGAGCACTTTGTTGTGAGGAGGTCGGGTGCTATGAATTTCAGTTTTCAGGTCAGTAGGGGAAAATCTCCTATTATTGTGGGGGTAAGTAAGGAGGAGTGGAGTCGTAGGCCGTTTTTGGTTGTGGGTAGATATTGCCCTCCTAGTTTGGAGTTGGCAAATCGTGTTGTGCAGTTTGCTGGTAGGTCGTTGGTTTTAGGTCGTAATGTGTGTATGGTATATTATGATTTGGACGTTCTGATTTATTTTTTTTACAGAGGTTTCTATTCGTGGTCGTACCAAGACCGGTGCTATAGAAATGTTTGCTTGCTTGAGCTGGGAGGAGAAACGAGCTTTGCTGGGGGAGGTTGCTAATTATTTTATGAGGCGTGGGGGAGAGAAAATTAACCTTAAGAAGTTGGAGCAAAAGGAGAGGGCTTGCAAGGCTGTCGTTGTTCTCCCTGATTCTAGCTCGGATTCTGCCATGGAGAGGGAGAGTTAAAAGAAAGCACCTGTTTCTGGAATGAGAAAGGCTTGAGGGGCTGGTGATAGCCGTTCTGGGGTAGATAGGATGGGTGGCGTGGCTGCTGATAGCCGTTCTGCATCAAGACGCTCTGAGGTGGGTGATGTGGATCGTTTGGCATCCCAAATGTTCTGAGCTGGGGGATGGAGGACGCTCTGCATCCAACCGCTTCTCTGCTGGTGATGCGGATCGTTCTGCATCCAACCGCTTCTCCTCTGGTGATGCAAATCATTTTGTATCCACCCGCTCGACTTCGGTCTTTGGAAGTCTTTGGTCTTGCCTTTGCCGATCATCATCTTTGGTGGAAGTGTTGGTGGTCTTGCTGTTGATCATGCTGGTAGAAGTGCTGGTAGGGATGTTGATGCTCCCACTTTGTTCTGGAGGAATAATCTAAAGAGGCGCTCCGAAGTGGTTGAGACAGAGGGGGCTAAGAGGTCCCGAACTGAGTCGGAGGAACGACCTAGTACTGTGGAAGGTCGTACTTCCTCAGGTCGGGTACCTTTGAAGAAAATGAACCTGATTGATTTGGCTGTTGACACTGGGGTAGCTGAGGCCCGTGGTAAGAAGAAGATATGTGATGGTGAACCTGCTGCTTAGCAGTGCAAGGTGGTCAGGGAGTGTGGCCCCAAGTGACAAGAGTGGAGATGACATTCTGGACAGGTTCATCATGTATGAGGACCCTGTTAATGGGCTGAGGAAGTTTGTGAAGAATGGGGATTGCAGCTTCAAGTCCACATTAGTTGCTGGAGGGTTGATGGAGAGCATTGCTCTTGATGGAGATAGGCGTAAGCTAGATGGTAAGAGGCTTGAGGTGAACCTGAAGGAGATGGATCGGTCGCTGTGCTATGTGAGTATATCCGTTTTGAGCTTGTTTTCTTTGGGCTTTGTCAGTATTGACCCGATTTAATCTTGATTTGTTATGTGTCAGGTTCTGGCCATGTACATGAAGTTGAGTGAGATGGCATCTATCTCCGATTTGTACTAGAAGGAGTTGGATGCAGCAAGAAGGCTTATGGCAAGCTGGTGGCCGAGCAAGAGGTGGAGAGGGCTGAGGTCACAGGCTTAAGGGCTCAAGTGCAAGAGTTGGGTGGGAAAGTGGCTCTGTTGCAACCCTCTCTTGACTCTACAAAGCTGGAGGTTCAGCAGTGGGTTGCCGAGTGCAAGAAGGCGGGCCGGCACTTAACGAAATGAGACTGAATATAACAACCTGGTTGATTTGGTGGAGGGTGGTGATATTTACGTTCTGGTAGAAGATTTTATGGAGCTAGATCGTAAGTATGAGCTCCTCAAGATGTCAGTTGAACGTGGGGCTGCAACAGTGTCTGCTGAAGATGCTGGTGCAGATGCTAGTAGATGATCTGACCTGCCATTCGATCTAGGTGCTACTCCAGCTGCCTCTTCTGGTAATGTTGTCGAAGATTTGTTGACTGTTGGTGATGATCCGGCTAGCCGCTCTGGTGCTGTACAGGGCGACGAGCTGGATCCTTTGAATGTTGATCAAGTTTCTACTGTTGTGTTATCTTCAGCTTCTCTTGTTTGATTTTGGTTGGCTATTTCTTTAACCAATATTGAAATATTTGTGCTCTTGCTACTGATAAACACTATTTTTGATAATGGGGATACTGGGGTCGTTTTCCTGGGATGACCTAGGGGCTTCCAGTATCTAACCGAATTTGTTATTCAAGTAGAAATATTTAAATTACTTACTTGTTGAGATTGTGCTTGAGGTTTGAATGTGTGTGATTGCTTTTGTTGTCGTTGCTTGTTGTTTGACGACCTGTGTTTCCTTGCGGTAGCATTGATGAACTACTGGACTTGGGTAGGTCGCTTGATTGTAACAGGTCGTAGAGCTTTTGTGTACGACCTGGTAGATTTGCATAGTTGACACCTAGGGTTTGCCATGTTTAGGCGTGTGTAAGTCGTTCCTTTTTGGGGAATCTGCTATAATTAGCCTTTGAGTGGCCGTTATAGTTGAGTCTAACTTAAACCATTTCGAGGTCGTAAGTTGACTTGGGGTCCTTTTGGGGGTCCCTTAGATTGTATTTATCTGATAATTGGCCTTTGAGTGACAATTACAGTTGAATCATACTTAACCCTGGCATTAGCGTTAAGTTGATTTAAGATCCTTTGGGGGGACCTTGGTTTGAATTGATTGATAATTGACCACTGTGTGGTTGTTGTATTCTTGGCTTCTTCTTTGATGTATGACCTGACATTGTGATGTCCTAGGTCGGGATACGTAGTGTAAGATGCATTGTACTCATGTAATGCAAAAATGACATCTGTACTCGAAGTGAACTTTTATTCATATCGACCTATATATCTGGAGAAAAATTTATTGATAAAATCGCTTTAGGAGAGCTGTATTCCAAGGTCGGGGAAGTATGTCACCGAGCTGAGTTTTGATCCAGTACGCTCCGTTTCCAACGACTCTGTCAACTATGTATGATCTTGGGATCGTCTGGTTGGAAGGATCTTGGGATGACCAAGGTCGGGGAAGTATGCCACCGAGCTGAGTTTTGAGGACTAGGTCGCCAACTTGGAAGGATCTTGGGATGACCTTCTTGTTGTATGATCGTTGGATCATCTGGTGGTACCGAGCTAGGGATATTGCAGCTGTTTCTCTTTGCTCTTCTAGGAGATCGACTTCTTTGGCTAAGATGTTGTCATTGTCTCCTGATTCGACGATATCTGAGCGTGTGGTTGTGATTGTGAACTCTGATGGTATTACTACTTCTATGCCGAAGCAAAGTGTGAAAGGAGATATTTTGGTACTGGCTCTGGTTGTTGTTCTGTATGCCCATAGAATGTTCTCAAGTTGCTCTGGCCATTGGCTTTTCTTGCTCTCCAACTTCTTTTGGAGATTTTCTTTGATGTCTTTGTTTGTGGCCTCTGCTTGGCCATTGCTTTGTGCATATCTAGGTGTAGAAAATGATTGAGTGATGTGCCATTTTTGTAGAAAAGCATTGACTTGTGTGCTAGCAAATTGGGTTCTGTTGTCCATGACAAGGGTGTGGGGTAGACCAAATCTTGTGATGATATTGGTCCATATGAAGTTGATGACATTGACTTCCTTGACTTGGACTAATGGGATTTCTTCTACCCACTTGGTGAAGTAATTTGTGGCTGCTAGGACGAATTTGAGCCCTGTTTTCTTTTGTGGGATGAATGGCCCCATGATGTCTAGCCCCCACATGTGGAAAGGCCATGGGCTTGCAATATTGATCAATTCCCTTGCTGGACTTAGGTGGTTGTGGCCAAATATTTGACATTGGAGGCATTTAAGAACGTACCTTTTTGCTTCTATATGCATGCCTGGCCAATAATACCCTTGGGCTATTGCTTTATGTGTCAGAGATCTTGCTCCTGCATGGTTGCCGCATTCACCTTTGTGGATTTCGTCAAAAATGAGTTGGCCCTCGCATGGAGTTATGCACCTTAGGTTGGGCCCTCTTGCGGATTTGCGGAATAAGCGTTCATTGATTACTGTGTATCTTGGGGCTCGAAATTGTATTACACAAGCATTCTTTGCCTCAGCCGGCAGCTCACCCTGTAAAATGTATTTCATGAATGGTCCTATCCAGGATTGAGTGATTTCTTCTTCAGATGAGGGCTACAAGTCGGTGAGGCTGTTGACACTTTCTTTCTGGTATGCGGGTCTTTCCAGAATGTCAATGTAGACTGTGTTAGGGCAAACCTCTTGTGTCTTTGAGGCTAAGAAAGCTAGACTGTCTGCATGTTTGTTATCTTCCCTGGGAATGTGCTCCAATGAGAACGTTTTGAATGATCTGATAAGGTCATTGACGACCTGAGCGTACTTTGCCAGGTTTGCTCCATTCGTGACATATTCTTTGGTGATCTGTTTGACGATTAGCTGGGAGTCGCTGTAAGCTTTAAGCTTTAAGCTTTTGGACTTGTAGCTTCTATGCCATGCGGAGGCCTGTGATCAATGCTTCGTATTCCACTTCGTTGTTAGACATTGCGAAATCGATCTTGATTGATTTTTGTAGCTGGGCGCCTTCTGGTTATGTTAACATAACCCCCAGGCCACTGCCGCTGTTGTTGCACGCTCCATCTACGTAGAGGTGCCATATGTCTGGGGTGGCTGGTTGATGGAGTGAAGTGATGGGCTCGGGTTCCCAATTGGTGTCTTCGATAGGGAAGTTCGCAAGGAAATCAGTAACGACCTGTCCTTTGCGAGAAGTTCTGGGAACGAACTCTATGTGGTGCTCTCCGAACTCTTCAGCCCACTTGGCCATTCTAGCGGTTTTGTTGTTGGAACTTAATACTTGATTGATGGGTACATCGGTGATTATCTTAATGCTGTGAGATTGGAAGTAAGGTCGGAACTTCCGAGCTAAGTAGAGTAAAGAAAGCATCATTTTCTCTATCGGAGAATAGTGCTTTTCTGAATCTGCCAATGTCTTGCTGGTGAAGTATACAGGCTTTTCGACTCCTTCGTGTTCACGAAAAAGAACTGAGCTGATTGCAAAGTCGGTTGTTGCAAGGTAAAGCCCCAGTGTTTCTCCTTCTTCTGGTTTGGACAAAACGGGCGGCGTTGATAAGTAAGCTTTCAGGTCGGTGAAAGCTTAGTGGCACTTGTCTGTCCATGTGAATGTTGCGCCTTTCTTGAGTATTCGCAGGAATGGTCTGCATTTGTCAGATGCTCTGAGATGAATCTATTGAGTGCTGAAACCATGCCTGATAACTTGTGAATTTGCTGCTTTGTAGTTGGTGCTGGCATTTCAAAGAGAACTCGTATTTGTTCTGGATTTGCTTCAATATGCCTTTGTGAAATGAGGTAACCTAATAATTTTTCCGAGGCTACTCCGAATACGCAATTTGCTGGGTTGAGCTTCATCTTGTTTTGGCGAAGTCGTTCAAAGGCTTCTTGCAGGTGAGAGATGTGATCGCCCGCCTTTTCGCTTTTAACCACCATGTCGTCTATGTACACCTCCATAGTGTCTCCTAGCAAGTCTTTGAACATTTTGGTGACCAGTCTTTGGTAGGTCACACCGCCGTTCTTCAAGCTGAATGGTAGGACGTTGTAACAGAACATTCCTTGCTCGGTTACGAAGAATGTCTTTTCCTGGTCTTCTTCTGCAAGCGGTATTTGGTTGTATCCACTGTATGCGTCCATAAATGATAAAAGCTCGTGGCCACACGTTTGATCTACTAGTATGTCGATCCTTAGTAGGGGGAAGCTGTCCTTTGGGCAGTGCTTGTTGACGTTGGTGAAGTCTATGCAAAGTCATACTTGACCGTTCTTCTTTGGAACGGCTACAATGTTGGCTAGCCAGGTCGGGTACTCGACTTCTCTGATGAATCCAACATTTTTGAGCTTTTCTATCTCTTCATTGATGGCTTTTTGAAATTTGAGTGCTAGTTTCCTAGGTCGTTGTTTGATAAGCTTGACTTTTGGGTTTACATTTAACTTGTGGCAAGCGACCTGAGGATCGATTCCTAGCATATCGATATACGACCAAGCAAAAACATCTTTATTAAGAGATAAAAATTTGACAAGTTGCTCCTTGAGCTTGGGGTCCAAATCAGTCCCTACATAAACAAACTTTAGGTCATCATTTGTGCCCAAATTGACTTTTTCCCCTGGTTCTATTTAAGCTTGTCTGCTGCAGTTGTTGGAGGGCTAGATGCTTGAGGATCTTGCTTTTTTGGGACGTCTTTATGTTCGACGACCTAAGGCTTTGGTAAGGTCGTTGTGCTGATGTGATTGCATCGGTGAGCTTCTAGTTGGTTGCTTCTGAGCTCTATGATGCCTCGGGGTCTGGGGAATCGCAGGACCTGGTGTAGGGTTGATGGAATTGCTTGGATCTTGTGAATCCATCGGCCTCCTAGAATGGTAGTGTAGGACGACTTGGCATCAATCACACTGAAGCATGTTGTAGTTTTGACCATGTCTTCCTTTTCTCCAATGGAGACTGATAGGATGACATCTCCAATAGCATCTATGCGATCTCCGTTGAACCCATAGAGTGGTGCATTTGATTCTATCATCACCGAGTCTGGCAGGTGCATGTCCTTGTAAGCTTGATAGAAAAGTATGTCGCACGAGCTGCCTGGATCGATGAGGACTCTTATGACTGTTCACCCATTGATTTTGACGTGCACTACCAGGGCATCATTGTGGGGTAGGCACACCTTGTCTAGATCCTCTTCAGTGAATGAAATTGTTGTTGTTGTTTGAGGGTTAGTGGGATTGATCATCTCAGCTTTGTGTGAGAGGTGATAGATTTCTTGAAGTGCTCCCACTCTTCTGCGCTTCTCCCGACCAAAGGTTTCGTCGTTTAAGGTGTTTGTAATCATGTTGATTACTTTCTCTTCATCGTGGTCGGAGGAGTGCTGTCTCCTTTTGTGCCTCGACTTACCTAGAGATCGTCGGGTTGCTCTGCTCCTGCTTCTATTGAAGGTAGTGCTTGAGGCTCCAACAATCATTGGTGTCATGGTGGCGGAGCTTGTGAAAGTGGCAGTATGGATGTTCTGGAATGGCGATTACCTTGTTGATGTTGGGCTTGAAGTATGGTGCTACATATATCTTCTTCAGGATCTGGCTTGGCGTCCTAGAGAAGTTGGAGAATTCCCTTTTTGTGTAAGAGGGCTTGTTGGAGCTGGAGCCCTTGTTATAATTGTTGGTGTTGTTGCTATTGTTGCCTGAATAGTGGTTGTTTTGTTTGGGCTCTTGTTTGTCACTCACCGCGAGGACTTCTTTACCCTTGCGCTGGGCCAACCATTCTTCGTACTTGATGTACTTGTCTATTTTGTGGTACAGGTCGTCTAAGCGTTCTGGTTTGTTTCGCATTAGAGACCCTGCTAGGTCAGAGTCATCCAGGAGAGCGTTGGTGAAGGCGGAGGTTGCAAAGTTGTCCTTTAGGCCTGGCTCCATTGAGAGGAGCTCCTTTTTGAAACGTCCTAAAAAGGCGTGTATCGTCTCGCCATGTGCTTGCTTGAGCTGGAATAGGGAGTCCAGGTATAACACCCCGTGTTTTATTCTTTTATTTTTCCTAATAATAATAATAATGGATAATAGATAAAATAAAATAGGATAAGTGTTAGTGGAAATAGGAGACGTGGGTTTATGGGATAAACCTTCTTCCCTATTTGGGGGTTTTTTTTTTTAAAACAGAAAAGAAACAAAAATAGGGTTCGTCAAAAACAGAGAGTTTTACAGAAAGAGGTTTTCACAGAGAGGAAAGGGAGGAGAGAAGTTTTTCTGGAAATCTATGAATAGCTAGCTGACAGTCGGAGCTAATCATGGGTGAGTAGATATTTTACGTTTTTGATTTCTCGTTTACTGTAGATTTTATGATACAAGGAAAAGGAAATATATATGTATTTACTGTTCATACTGTTCGCTTGATACTCTGTTCAGTACGGTATGTCGTCGTGCTAAGTTACATATCGGATTTCGACGGAAGAACCAGTCTGGTCTCCGAAAGAAAAACTGGTCCGGATCCTTTGAGAAAAATCGATAGATCAAGCCATTAAGAATTTATGTAACTTACTTTGTATATTTAAGTATTTAATATGCGTTGTCACATTTTAGATTGATGGTGATTGTTAGATTATGGGTGATGTCGGGTTTTAGATTCGTTGGTTAAGCTGTTGGGTTGTGTGGGTGAGATGTGGAGTTGGGTGGGCTGTGCGTGGTGAAGTAGAGGTGATTGTTTGAGAGTGGGAGTGTTGTGAAGCTTGAACAGCCATTAATGGCGTTCAAGCAAGAACCAAACCGTCCGGATTTTGTGTTGCTTAAATGATTGGTTGTTTGATTTTGTTTTGAGGTTATGTTGTTGGGTTGAGGTGGATTGTTGATGGTTGTTTGGGTGCTGGAGAGGGGACGATGGAAGCTTTACAGAGTGTTAATGGCGTAAAAAGCGATTTTTCACAGTATAAGGGAATCACGAATTGTTGGTATAGGTACATGGAGTTTTTCTCCATGAACCAAACCGCTGGGTTCATTGTGGAGATGGATGGCCGGTGGTGGCTGTTGTGGTGGTGGTGGCGCTGGTGAGGGAGGAGGAAGATGAACAGTGCGATTTTAGTTTTGGTTTGGGCTTGGGCCGAACTAAAAACGTGGGCTTGAATGTTTAATTTTTGAATTTTCATTTTTAGTTTTAGTTTTAGACTTTGGGCTTTTGGGTTAGAGGACTTTAGGATTGGTTGACTTTGACTGTTGACCAGAGTTGACTTTGACTTTGACCAGGGTTGACTTTGACCAGTTGATCCAGTTTGTCTTTTAACTCAGATTATGATTCGGTCTATTAAGGGTGTGTTTGTTATGATGGAAACACTATGGAAAGGAAAGGAAAATAAGAGTGGTCCACCCTTTCCATAGTTTTTAAGGCGTTTGTTTACCCATGGAAAGGAAATGGGCTTTTCCATATGGAAACAAATGGAAAAGGTTTTGTGTCTTTAGCTAACCCCTGAAAATTTTGTGGAAAGGGAAGGAAAGGAAAGGAAATAGATAGATAGGGACTTACTACTAATACACCCCATCCAACAATACAATTATTCCTTTCCATAGCTTTTGCAAACAAACATGATTATTCCTTTCCCCAGTTTTTTCTTTCCTTTCCCCAGTTTACCAAACACATACCATTTAAAATTATTTCCTTTCCATTCCATTCCATAGTGGACCACCCATTTTATTTCCTTTCCTTTCCATGAGTTAAAATTTAACAAACACACCCTAAGATAGGTCTAGGGCTATTAGCATGATTGGCTTTAGGCTAAGACCCTTCTATATACGTGTGTACGTGTATTAACTACTATGTGATATGTCAGCTTTTATGATATACGACGTTATGACACTTAGACATCGATATATTATAACGCGTAAACAATAATATAAGAAACAAGATACTCCTTCGTTCTCTGAAATAATATATGCAATAAAATTCAATAATGCGTAAACAAATTTACCGCACCCTTTTAGTTCTCTCCACGTCTCAAGTTTTGGAAATGAGACTTATGACTGAAGATGTCATGTGATAGGTGGGCATTTATTGAATGTGCCATAAATGGCCTGTTAGCGTTATAATTGGGTATTCATTGAATGTGCCATGAATGACCCGGGTATTCATTGAATCTGCCATGAATGACTAGATTGTTTGGACTGCCTTAGAGAGGAACTAAGGTATTCGCCTTACGGGTTAGTTGTATTCCTTGAGTGTACGGGAATGTAGGGTTGGGTATTCCTTGAATGTGGCGGGAATGACCTAAGGTACATAGGTACTAAATGGTGGGTGTATAAGAAAAATAATCGTTTAATTAATAAGAGAAATTGATTTGATTGTACGGGTGTGCTTGGACTTATATTTGAATACATATAGGATATCTACATGTGTTATATAAAATTTCTAACTTTCTTTTGCAGGAGGGTAGGACTTAATAATATTTTGTGCAGGAACGCGGTCCTACCCTTATCCAGAAGTGGATATTGGTAAGTTTTAATTTAGTTACCTAGTTATAAAAACGAGTTATGATAATGAGTTAATAGAATGAAAATCTTACTTAGGAAGAAACTATGCCGGTTGAAATGACGGAACTATCTGTCTTCCAAGCTGAAAATGATTAAGTTATGATATATTTATAGTGTTAGTTTGATAAGTAAAGGCTGAAAATGTTTATAGGTGGTTAGTCTACTCATACCAGCAAATTCCATTTTGCTGACCCATGTTTGCTTTGTTTTGGCAACGTGGGTGTGTTCTTGGGAACATAGGTGGAAGGCAGTAGAACCGCGGCGTGTGATTTGGGATTCTTCTCTGGAGCAGTCAGTTAGTTCTTTTATTAGGTCTGATCTTTTTGGAAGTATGTAATAACGTAGTTTCATATTCATCATGGAATGAGAATACGATGTTGAAGACTTATTATTCTTAGAATGTTATATTGATTATTTTTTAACGGAAGATAATCTTTTAATAAAGTGATGGTTGAGAAATTTTGGAGATATTTTGCTGTTAAGTTGATTTTTTATGATGTGGGTTTTAGGTTTTGACATGTGTTATATCCACCCCGTCATAGCCTGGGTTTTTAGACAATTGAACTGAGTGATGTTTGAGATATTTATATTTCAAATATTCACTTTGTAATTGTTTAGAAATTCGGGCTATGACACCAGGTTGGCTTGCTTTTTCTTATTGTGGATGAACTTTGCTGCGAATGACTCAGCTAGCTTGTCGAAGTTGCTGATTGAGTCAGGTGTGAGCGTGTAAAACCATTCCAAAGCTCCGTCTTTCAGGCTGGTTGGAAAGAGTTTGCACTTCAAGTAGTCGTACTCCAGAGCGCTGTATAGTGTGAGGATCTGGGTGAAATGAGCTACGTGCCGACCTAGACACGAGCTGTCGTCGTACAGTGGGAATTTTGGCTGGATGAACTCTGATGGAGGGTGCTTGTCTCTGATTTCAGCTGTGAATGGTGACGCCTTGTACGTCTGGAGGATCTTCTGAGCGATCTGGAGCGCGCTTGCCTTGTCATTCGACTTCTCCAATCTTTGTTCGAAGTCTTCTAACCTTTTGTTTGTGGTTATGGTGAGGGCTGTGACGGCGTTGTTCTCCACTGCGTCTAGAGTGTTATTATTGTTGTTGGAGGTGGTATGCTCGTGATAAAATGTAAAAATTATAGTTTACCTACGAAATGAACGATGAAACTCAAAACGTAAGTAAACTAAAACTATTTACGAGTCTATATTTTATCAAAGTTTTCTACTCTCAATTCAATCGAAATAGAGTGGAGTAACAAATTAGTTCCACTCCTAGTTCTCTAGCATGGAATGTTTTCTAATCTAATTAATCAGTCTTAAGTCTAATGAGAGCTTTACGAAGGGTGTTATACTACGATACAATATGAAATTGATTATGTTGAATTTAAACTACTTAATGCTATGGAAATATGATTGTTTTGAATCTAGATAAAGGATTAGAGGGAATTGAATCCTCCTCGAATCCAACTTAATAACCTAGCATAGATTCTTGTATCTCGATTCTCACATTCTTACGGCAAGAATTTCGAAGTTCTAATCCCTAGTGTTCATGGCATTTCTACCAAATACTAACTAGCATGTGAGGTCGTCCACCCATTCTCATGGCGAATCACGACCTTCTAGAGTGGAATAGATTCTACAACGCTTCTACACTATACCACTAAGTTTTCATCAAGGCTTCATCAACCCCTCTAATGGAGGTTTTAGCCTTGAGTCATCAACCCATCATTTCCCATTGAATTATAATTACGCATCATATTAAAATTCTAACTTAACTAATTTAACTAACAATGTTTCAATCTACTTAAACTACGAAATAATAATCAACAAGAATTAAAACTAGATCTATAAATTGAAATAACAAAAATCAAAATTGACAAAATAACTATTTTATTTATCTAATCAATCAAGAACAATGATTCAAAGACTTAATCTAAAACAAGAATTGAAAATGGAACTTAAACTTAATTACTCTACTGAAAACTAGATCTAGAATTCTATATAGTTTTAGGTCTAACTAGCTACCATTAACAAAGAGCTAAGCTTTGGTTTTTATATGTTCAGATCCAAAAATCGTGCATGGGCTTGGATCCATGTTTCGGGCCAGAGAATCAGGCCCAAAACCCAATTCTTTCAGTCCAAAAAGGCCTCTTCAGCTGCAGTTGGCTTCAACAGACTTTTCGTCCACTTCTGCTCCTCTGATTGGATCAAGGCTTAGACCATTGGAAAGCTCTTTCCGAGACGGTCGTTTTGACATACGGTAGGCCCCATTCCGAGGTCTGAGTCCAAAGATACGGCCTTCGAACTTCACGACTTTGTCTTTTTTACGCCCAAGTCGACTTTTCAGCTTTTGACCGGGCTTTAGAAAGGCTTTGTCTTCTTGAATCTTGGCCTTTAATCACGGAACTCCTTAGTAACCGACCTTTACTCCTTTATCTCGCTAAAGTGGCATATTTATACACATAATAGACTTTGAAGCCTGAAATGCATAAAAACACGTAATCAGTGTTAACTCTTAATTATTACTCACATAATTGGTCTAATAGTATGACTGTTACAGGGTTAAAACTACAGTTTTAGGCTTTTATCAGCTCGCGCATCGTCTGATTCTCTTGCTGAAGCGTTATGAATGACTCCTATAGCGTCTTCATCTGATCTGCTAGTGCTTGTAATTGTGCTTCCATGGTGGCTTGTTTGTGACCAGCTTCGTGGGCTTGAGAAAATGGTATATGTATTTTCTTAAGACAATGAACGGGCAGGCGGCACCAATGTAGATGTTGGTGTTTACTAGATAATGACCTGATGATCTGGATGATAGGGAATGGCTGCACTCTTCTCAGGATAAGAGTTGCTTACGTATCAAGTTTCTTGGGGTAAACTTGAATCAAGTCTTACGTAGTTCATATCTCTCTATTTATAGATGTTTGAGCTGACCTTCCATATTTGCCCTAGACCGTTATGAAGTGTAGATCCACCTTGTGTGCTATCTTGATGATTCGTCATTATTCTGTTGTTACAAAGTTAATGACTTCATGATTGTGCGTGCTGGTATGTAGACACGTGTACTGTAGCGTGGAACGGAGAGTAGTTACAATTAGCATGAATAGACCGATAGGCAGACATGTTAGGTTTGTTATTCCACTTGGCTGCATGTTCATTGTTCAAGGCATAGAATTTCTTGGTTACGTTGCATAGTTTCCTTCAATGTTATAGTTTAAACTTTGAAGAGGCAAGAAGCAGCTTGTTGCTTATAGATTTGGTCACAAGAACAAGAAAAGTCGTTATGCTTTCCCACAACTCCCCACAAGCCCACAATCCTCTTTCCTGACAAAAACAAGTGCTGATTTGCTATCATCAAAAGCAAAGAATCTTGCCCTTTTCTAGGAAAGAACTACAGCCTGGTATTGGAAATGCATATTTTTTGAGGCACCTAGATCTCTAACATTGTTCTGTGACTACTGTGTGAACCTTGTTCGTACCTTTTAACCTCACACTTCCAATCTCCTCTGTCTCTTCTCGAAGATGAGACTCTCTCTCTTGTGAACCTTTTAGCTGAACCCGTTTAGGGCTGCCTACGAACCCCCGACTCTCCGGGGGATTAAGCTGTGCCGCCGTAGTTCTCTCCTCCTTCTCTCCTCTCTCTCTTCCCATCTCCTTTCCTTCTCTCTCTCGTAACCGCCCCTCTTATTCTCATCTCCTTCTTTTCTCTCATAACCGCTCTCCTTTTCTCTAACTGTCCACTTCTTGCATTACTTATCGCGGACTGGATATTGTACACCTGACCCCGGTTTCACTATCTTGCATCTTCTTGAGTCACTGAACCCCTCCTTGCCACTATGTCTCTCTGGAGTCCACGTCCCTTTAATGTTTCATGGATCGATCCTATGCTCTCTCCCACTTGTGCCTTATGTTACCTCCGGCCCATGAGACGTGTCATCCTGATAGTCATGAATTTGGCCGATACAGATGCCCCCTCTCGGCCCCCGGAACCACGCGACGAACTCTGTTCAGGGGTCCGAGATATCCTCTACTTACTTGATTCGTGATTCCTTACTCTAGTTCGCAATGGGTCTTTTCCCCTTGGCCCTCACTCTTCACAATCAATCATCATCTCTGCAAAGTGTCTCAATCAATCGGTTCTCGTACATAGAACTCATTAGAATATCCGCGAAGGGTCGCATCCCCTTCGCTCTCACTCTTCCAACTCACCTATTGTCCACGAAAGGTCTCACCCCCTTCGCACTTACTCATGGAACTCAATATCACGTCCTCAAAGGGCCTTATCCCCCCCATTTCTCTTTTGTAGAGCTCAACAATATATTTGCGAAGGGTCTCAACCCCTTCGCTCTTATTCGTAACAGTCATCATCTCCATAAGGGTCTCATCCTATTCTCCACAGCGCTTTGTAACACTCCATATCATGTTCGCGAAGGGCTTCGTCCCCCCCCGCTCTTTGGCTTAGAGGCAGTTCATTTTGCCCCAAGCTTGATTCGGACACTGCGGACCACGAAGGGCTCATCCCCCGCTCCTCGGCTTATAGGCAGCTTATTTTGCCCTTAAGCTTGATTCGACATCGGCGTCCACGAACGGCTCATCCCCCTCTCGGGCTTATAAGCGCTCATTTTGCCCTGCAAGCTTGATTCGGACATCTGCGGTCCACGGGGGCTCATCCCCCGCTCTCGGCTTATAGGCAGCTCATTTTGCCCTAAAGCTTGATTCGGACACCGCGGTCCACGAAGGGCTCATCCCCCGCCGTCTTTGGTCACCGTTGAAGAAGCTGATGGGGGTAGTTCAGTTTTATCCCCAAGTTTGATTCGGACATCTAGTCCGGAAGGGCTCATCGCCTCACTGCCTTTGGTCACCAGTGAAGCCCGAATGGGCAGCTCAATTTGCCCCCTGTTATTTTCGCTCATATCCCAATACTCATGAAACAACTGGAAGAAGTATGCTCTCTATTTCATTGATATAACATTCAACCCAAACTATCATTCCTCGGCTCACTTAGCAATATGTAAAAGCAAGCTTCCTCTCTTTTAATTGAAAAACTAAACAAAGACTCCGAGGTTCCCCGTATAGCTAGTACGGGGCTCGACTCTGGTCTTACTCAATGTTATATCATGCAATACACATTTAATGGAGACAGTAAACTTTTTGACGACAATATAGTGTAGGCAAATAAGGTAGTAAATGAGGTGAGATGGATCCATCTCCCAATACCAGCTCAAACTCCGCACGGTTCCACGGTACCGCAAGTCTTTCGAGTATTGCACAAATAATACGTGAGTTTTAACGAGGAACATTAATTCAGCATATGTATTTGCATGCAAAGATAACGACGATCATATGTTCCAAACGGTGTACAATCTTTCTTACCCTGCGGTGTACAACCACGTTTCTCATTCATGGTATGCGACCTCCTAGAGCGACTAGGTTCGCGGAGTACCACGAGGTCTGGGGACAAACCCCAATCTGTCCCCATATACATCTCTACCAAAGACGGGGACAAGGCTTGCTTGCCCCCAGTGTAACCCTGGCTGACGGCCGAGTCACTACTTGTCTATCTATTATGTACATGACGGTAAAATAAACCAGTTACCTGCCGCAGTGTGTCTCTGCATATCTCCTGTAATTATCTTACTATTCGTATTCGGACGCTCCAATCTGTCGATCTTAGTCTCAAACTCTGGATCTCCTTGTTCCTTTGCCTTGAAACAATGCATACTCGGCAATCAATTCTTGCTGGAGTAAAGCTTATTTCTGAAAGTAGGGTAGACACTATCAACACTATTGCGGTAATCAAGTTGACCTCTATCTGTTCCATATAACAACAGCAAGGCAGAATGCTATCATAATCCAGTTCGCCTCAAGTATGTACATTCGTCCATGTATCTGACTCGATGTATGAACTATCTTAACACCACCTAAGTGCTCGACACTGGTGGATAATTGAGTAAGAAGCTGAAATTGCTGCTTTACTTCCTACAATCGTTGCCAGATGTGCAAGAATGAAAACTGGCCAAAAGATACGGTCAGGAATGACCATGTAAAAGCTTCTCTTAAGGTTTCCCTTGTTCTTGGAAAGATAAAGATAAGCAAAAATCACGCATGCAGTGTACCAGGACGCTGATATTTATCTCCTTGATGACCCTTTCAGTGCGGTTGATGCTCATATAGGCACCCAACTATTTGAGGAATGCCTGCTGGGAATTCTCAGAAACAAGACCATCATTTACGTTACACATCAAGTGGAGCTTCTTCCTGCACCTGACCTCATTCTGGTGATGCAAAATGGAAGAGTTGCAATCTTTGGAAAGTTTGAAGAAAGTTGAAAATACAAGTAGAATTTCGCAAACACCAATATCAGACAGCGAAGCTGATACAGACACCACCACTAATATAGAACTTCTAAATAGTAAACAAGACTCCAAACATAATCTCTCTCCGGACGGCAGTGCGAGGTGGACTACTGTTCCCTTTCATTATCTTAGCACAATCACTCTTCCAATTGTTACAAATATGTAGCAATTATTGGATGGCATGGGCTTCTCCACTTTCACCAGAGTCTGAGCCCGAAATGGGGATGAGTTACCTTTTCCCTGTGTACATACTACTTTTCAGTAGGCAACTCACTCGTGTACTTTCGTCGTGCAACACTAATTGCGAGGTTGGCATTCGACATCACAAAAGTTCTTCACAAGAATGCTTCACGCCGCTCGAGCTCCAATGTCTTTCTCTGATTCAACACCAACTGGAAGGATCTTAAATCGGACATCTACAGACCAAAGTGTGATGGACATGGAGATAGCTAACAAAGTAGGTAGGTGTGCCTTCTCAATAATACGAATTCTGGGTACCATCTTCCTCATGTCTCAATGTGCATGGCAAGTATTCGCCATTTTTGTTCCAGTGACTACAGTATGCGTATGGTACCAGCGATATTACGCACTCATTGCTAGAGAACTTGCTCGCTTTGCAGAATCACTTTCAGGAGCTGCTACAATCCGAGCCTTTGATCATGAATGCCGGTTCATCAATACAAATTTGGGACTCATCGATAACCACTCAAGACCATGGTTTCACAGTGTATCAGCTATGGAATGGCTTTCTTTTAGACTGAACCTCCTATCAAACTTTGTGTTTGCTTTCTCACTGGTTCTGCTTGTGAGCCTCCCTGAAGGAATAATCAAACTCCTCCAACAAATTTTCACTATCCACCCTTAACTCCTCCGTAACATAGCTGTCGGCCGTAAGTAAACATTCCCACCAAAAGTCAAACAAATTCCCGTCTTCCCGAATATTTCGATTCACTCCACAAACAGAAAAAATCTCATTTTTGTTTCCAAACATATCAAACAAAACACAGTGAAATTAAACATAACTGAGTTAAGAAGAAGAAGAAGTTTTGCAGTCATTAGGAGTGAGCTGTCACACTCGTCTCTTTGTTTTAGTGAGTGAGTCGAGGAGAGGAAGAACAAAAGATAAAAAGGTCTGTTTCTGTGTTACCGAAGTTTGAGGAATGGGATCTTGAGCAGAATAGGAAAAATAGCTCTCTTTGTAGCCGGGTCTCTTTTTTTCGCTCATCTCGAATGTGAAGGAAAGATCATAATCGCTCCCCACGACGGGCCATTTGTGAACCCTGCTCGTACCTTTTAACCTCACACCTCCAATCTCCTCTCTCTCTTCTCAAGATGAGACTCTCTTTTGTGAACCTTTCAAATTTGAACCCGCTAGGGTCGCCTTTACTGAACCCCCGACTCTCCGGGGGATCAAGCTGTGCCGCCATAGTTCTCTTCTCCTTCTCTCCTCTCTCTCTTCCCATCTCCTTTCCTTCTCTCTCTCGTAACCGCCCCTCTTATTCTCATCTCCTTCTTTTCTCTCGTAACCGCTCTCCTTTTCTCTAACTGTCCACCTCTCGCATTACTTATCGCAGACTGGATATTGTACACCTGACCCCGGTTTCACTATCTTGAATCTTCTTGAGTCACTGAACCCCTCCTTGCCACTATGTCTCTCTGGAGTCCACGTCCCTTTAATCTTTCGCGGACTGGATCCTATGCTCTCTCTCCCTTGTGCCTTATGTTACTTCTGTCTATGAGACGTGTCATCCTGATAGTCATGAATTTGGCCGATACAACTACAGAAATGTAGGTCCATTGGAATTGATGACTAGAAAAATGCAACATTTCACATCATTATGGTCTATCATTATGCTTTAAAAGCATATTCTGGTTTTGACAGCTTGTGGGTCCATTGCCATTACTGTGTTGTTCTTAGTTCTGACCACAAAGTGCAATTCATATCAGAATGCTTGCCAACAAAACTTCTTCAGAGTACAATGAAGATGGAAGACTAATGATGAAACCAGTAGTTATTGAAAAGTATTGCGTGAAAAACTCTTACTAGAGAAAGTTGAGAAAAGCAGTGAAACAACTAGAAGGCAGTACTTAAAAAAGCCTAAAGGAAAGATGAAATTTAAAAACCCTGCAACAAAGACTTGGATGTTGGTAATTTCTTAATTATACTGTTTTGTAGGGCAAGGATGAATAGTGGCAAGCAACACTTAGTTTCCTTACAGTTTTCAGATTATCTTGTTGCTATCTTTTATATGACATACAACTTAGATTTGTTCTGGTATTTTTATCAATGATAGAAATTAGGCCTCTGTGTGAACTAGTTCAGTATATAAATGATTAACTAAATGACTCTGTTAAACCACTGTATTTTTGTTTAATATCCAGTGGATTAGATGGATTGTTTTGAATTTCTAGAATATTACAACCAGTATCTAACAAAAATTTAATCATGAAGGAAGAGTATGTGTTTAGACCGTAGACCATAGCACTGAGAGCTATGATTGAGATTCTCTGATTGAACACACAGACGGTGTAATATAACATAACAAGAAACCTTAAAAATAAATGTTTTTCTTTAAAAAGTTGTGAGTACATGTAGAATAGGACCAAACAAACAAGGAGTGGTTTGGTTATCCATTAAGTTTGATAGGATGGCTTAAGCTTCATAGTAACACCAGATAGTCTACGCTTATTCTTTTGGCACCCAATACATAAATGATGTCTGATCCCTAATGTCGGTAACTGCTCAATCTACAGCTTCTTAAAACCTGCTATGCTATTGTGGTCGATCATCCAGATATAATTATTGTAGCCTTCTCAGATATGGAGAACCATATTTTGTAGTCCACATTTTGTAGTGAATTAGGTGTGTTTTTTTTGTTTTACATGTAGTAGGCCATATATGAAAAGTACCATGATAATGTTGATTACCACCAGTGCAAGATACTCTGAATCTTGGTTCACTTTAAAACCCGACAACAATGAAAGCTATTTGAACATTTTTTTTGGTTGATTAAAAATGTGGGCAAGCCTGTTTTTAAAGCTATTTTAACATATTATAGTGTGTAGAATTAAACAACTAATTAAAAAGACAACACACAAGAATTTATAGTGGTTCGGTGCCAATGCGGCAACCTACGTTTACGGAAGTAGAAAATTTTTGCTTGATTGATATTGATTTGTGTTACAGAGGTGTTTATATAACACAACATAAGTGCATATTCATGTCTCTTGTTTCTAAAAGGATTATAGACTTTTCTTTATATAGCACAGAGGTGTTTATATAGCACAACATGAGTACATATTAGTGTCTCTTGTTTCTAAAAGGATTGGAGACTTTCCTTTATAGAAAACATACGAATCTATTAAATCTCTGTCAAAACCGACTCGGCGCCAATTCGACCAGCATATTAGTCTTATTCAATAGCGACCAGCTCTTTTGTCTTGACGAACCTCCAGGCGATTGAGCATGCCCCGCCCTCGACTTTGCCTGGCCAAGGGCGTAACCCGCGCCTTCTCTTACTTCTCCCACACTCCCTCTCAAGTTGGTGCGAAGATATCCAGCGAACCCAACTTGGAGATAATATCATAGAACTTGGAAGCTGGAAGTCCCTTGGTAAAAATGTCTGCAAGTTTTTGGCCACTTCGAACAAAGGAGGTAGTGACAATGTTAGACTGTACTTTTTCACGCACAAAATGATAGTCAACTTCAATATGTTTAGTTCTCTCATGAAACACCAGATTTGCAGCAATGTGCATAGCAACTTGATTATCACAGTAAAGTGTAGTTAGCAGATGCATCCCAAAACACAAATCTTTCAGAAGAGCACGAAGCCATATGATTTCACTGGTGGTGGAAGCCATAGCCCTGTACTCTGCTTCTACACTAGAACGAGCCACTACATTCTGTTTCTTGCTCTTCTAAATGACTAAATTACCTCCCACAAAGGTACAATAACCAGAAGTAGACCTTCGATCAACTGGACATCCTGCCCAATCAGCATCTGTATAAGCAGTAATAAATGTATGCCCATTTTTCGGCATCCAAATACCTCTGCCTGGTGACCCTTTCAGATACTGCAGTATTCTAAAAAATGCATTCATATGTGGAGTCCTTGGAGCATGCATAAAATGACTAACCAAGCTTACTGCATAAGAAATATCTAGTCGGGTAATAGTTAAATATATTAGTTTACCAACTTATCGCT
Source organism: Coptis chinensis (assembly GCF_015680905.1). NCBI lineage: Eukaryota > Viridiplantae > Streptophyta > Magnoliopsida > Ranunculales > Ranunculaceae > Coptis > Coptis chinensis. The sequence continues at coordinate 9,323,919 of NC_141462.1, forward strand.
GATACTGACCAATGTCAGTAAGAAGATCACCGGTGTTGTCCAACTTGGCTCCACTGTCAATTGGAGAATCAGATGGTTTTACCTCTAGCTTTCCTACTTCACTCAAAAGATCCAACACATACTTTCTTTGATTTAGAAATATACCTCTTTTTTAATAAGCAATTTCGATCCCAAGAAAGTACTTCATAATACCTGATAAGAGTCCAAAGCTGTAGTTTTAACCCCTTAACAATATTACTTTTAGACCAATTATATGATTAATAAATAAGAGTTAGTACTGTTTACGTGCTTTTATGTATTTCAGGCATTGGAGTCGAATATGTGAAGAAATGTGTCCCTTTTGCGAGATAATGGAGCAAAGGTTGGTTGCTAAGAAGTTCTATGATTAAAGGTCAAGATTCAAGGAGAAAAAGTCTTTTTAAAGCCCGGTCAATGCTGAAAAGTCAAAGTCAACGCGGGCAGAAACAGTGCATAAAAATCAATAGAACTTCTGCAGGCCGTATCTTTGGACTCAGACCTCGAAATTGGGCCTACCATATGTCAAAATTACCGGCTCGGAAAGAGCTTTCTAATGGTCTAATCGTTGACCCAATTAGAAGAGCAAAAATAGACGAAAAGGGTGTTGAAGTCATTTCCAGCTGAAAACCTTGTGGATTGAAGTAATGAAGTTTTGGGCTTGATTTTTCGGCCCAAAACATGGCTCCAAGCCCATACACGAAATTGTAGACCTAGCCTCTTCTATATAAAGAGGACTAAGGCCAAACTCTTAGACTCTCCTAGATTAGATTCATAATATAGTTTAAACTTAATTAATTAGTTATTACTTAGTTTTATAATTCAGCAGTTAGTTATAATTCAGTTTTCAATACAGTTGAATCATTAGACTCTTTCCATTTTCAATTATCAATCCAAGTTATTGTTCTTTATTATGTCTTCTTCTAAATTCTATATCAATGATAGTCTAATGACTTCTAGTTAAACCTTCATTAGAGGGGTTTGAGGAAGCTTGATGAAGACTTGATTGTGTTAGTGTAAAGATAGTTATGATAATCTATTCCACTCTAGAAAGTAATTATTTCACCATGAGAATGGGTTTAATTGCTTCACATGCTAATTATTAGTTAGTAGAGATTGTCATGAATATTTAGGGATTAGAAATACCCAACCTTTATGTGAAAACGTAAAGTTTAGGATTACAACAATTCTATGCTAATTTATTAAGTCGAAATCTAAGTAGAATTAAATCCCCCTAATCTTCTTCTCCATATTCACATCTCGTATTTAATTGTCGTGGTTTAAATTATAACATCTTAATTAGTATTTCCACCATCGTAGTATAATTTCCATCATTACTCTCATTGACTTTGATAGAACCGATAAACGTAGTTAACGCTAATTCTAAAGAACTAGGAGTGGAACGAATTCTCTACTCCACATATTGTATTGATAACCGAGAGTAAATAACTTTGATATTAAGCACGAATTAGTTCTAGTTTTACTTATTCTTGAGTTTAATTAATTAAGAGTAGGTAAAACTATTGTTTTACGTATTATCAAATGGCGCCGCCGCTAGGTTAGTTATGTTTAGAATTGTTTTCATTCGTATTGTTAGTCCTCCCAAAGTCCCGTTACACCCACCCACCCTTGTTTGGTTCTAACTGTGATTGTTGGTTCAGAAATTTATTTTTTTCGCAGAAAAAGCCAGAGCACAACACGCACCCTACACAGGCAACTTCAGAGCGTACCCCGCGTTAAAGTACCTAGACATCGAGTCAGATAAGAGCACACCCTGTGCCCTTCCTAGGCTAATTCCGAGCGCACCTCGCACCCTCTTCTGAACAGCCTGATATTCACAGGTTAATACAAACTTCCATTTCTTCAAGTTATTCAGTGTTTCTAACTTGTTAAATACACTGAGCTCGCGTATACAAGACGTTATTCATAAGCGAAGCAAGGTGGCATTCAGGTACTTCTTTCTTCCACTCCTCTCATCTCCTGTCAGAGGAGTTTTTAATTCTAGCATATCAGGGTTGTGTTGATTGTTTATCGTGTTTAGTTAATATTGGTCTTAGCCTTGCATGAGATTAAGGTCCGGAAAGAAAAAAACCGATTAACATGATATATAGTAAACGTCAAGGCACACGCCTATCTAGAATACCACACACTACACCTGTATTAATGGCTGAACAAGCAGAGACTCCTCTCTCTGATTTTTATAAAGCCCTAAACGATAGCCCTAAATCATGTATTGTTCTTGCAGACCCAGTGGGGGATTTTCGAATCCCCCCGAATATATTTTATTTGTTACCAGTTTTTCATGGGTTAGACCATGAGAAGCCTTATCAGCATATGCGTAGGATATAACAAGTTCTTACAACATTTCATCATCCTACCGTAGGCACGGAACAAATTAAACTGAGGGTGTTTTCTTTCACCCTAGCCGATAAAGCAGCATCTTGGTTAACTGCACGAGCGCCTAATTCTGTGGACTCATGGGCTAAACTTGTTCAATTATTTATGGAGCAGTTTTACCCACCCTTAAAGACAGATGAAATGATATATAAGATTCATTTCTTCCGCCAGAACCCTCATGAATCCTTTTCAGAGGCCTGGAATCGTTTCACTGATCTTCTCATTGAGTGTCCACATCATAACCTTGCGAAAGACATGCTAGTTCGTGCCTTTTCAAATGGCTTTTACACCACCATAATGAGGTTCTTGATATTATGAATGGGGGTAGTTTCCTTAGCAAAGCAGTCTCAGAGGCTTATAGGTTTTTAGAAGATCAATCTAAGCGTAATAATAACTGGAGGGGTAGTAACGATATCCCCCGCTCCACTAGTTCTTTTTCAATAGTTAAGACTACCAGCATGTTTAAGGTTAAATCTGATCTAGAGCTTAAAACTTTAATCGAATCTCTCACTAAAAAGGTAGAAGATATTTCTGTTCAACATAAGCCTACCCCTGTCATGAATGTCAACTCTATTCCATGTAATTTCTATTTGAGTCCTGAGCATCCCGACTCTTATTGTCCTCTCGCCTATGAACAACCACTATCACAGCAAGATAATGTTTGCTCCATAAATAGATATCCTATTCCTAACGCCTCTTGGAGACAAAATCCCAACTTCAGTTGGAGAAATAATCAACAAGTTACACCTCCAGGGTTTAATAATCAAAATATTAGGCCAGCAAACAATTACAACCAAACTCTACCACAACAAGGACAAGGACAAGGACAAGGTCAGGGTACTTATAATAATTATAATAATAATAGAGGCCTTGTTCCGGTTAACAATAACTATCACAATCCACCTGTAAATAATCAACGTGAGACAGTTCCTGTCACACCACCTATGACTACTACACATCCACAACCGGATCGTTTCGACGCCTTTATGCAAACTCAACAACAGATTTTACAGTCCATCTAACAATCCTTACAGCAGTTAACCCAAAAGAAAATACAACCAAAAGGTGTGTTTCCAGGTCAAGCTATACCTATATCTAAAACGCCAAACATAGCATTTGAAGTAACTGGTAATCCTAGTAATGATAATATAAACATAGGTGAGTTAAATGTCGTAACCACTCTCCGTTCTGGCAGAGTGGTTGATAATGCCGTAACTATGCCTGTTGTTACACCACCCGTAGTCATAACAAATGAAAACTTACTAGATACCGAAATAGAATTTGAAGATCCTACAACTATAGAGGTACCAATTATACCACAACCTAAGAAAGAAAAGGCCAAGGTTAAACATCCTATTGATCCATATGCTAAATATAGAGAGAAACCACCATTTCCACAAAGACTAGAGATGTTAAATAAATATTCAAATTTCAACGAGATTAGGGAAGTTTTTAAGAATCTAACGATAACTTTTCTTGAAGCTATAAAAAAAACTACCACAACATGCTAAGTTTCTTAAAGAGTTATGCACTACTAGGCGTAAAACAAATATTCCAAAAGACGCCTTTCTAACTGAACAATTTCCAATTTTATCTGAACATAATGGAATCATGAAGTACAAGGACCCTGGTCGTCCTACTGTACAATGTACCTTAGGGGATACTCACACGACCACTGCTTTATTAGACCTGGAGGTGAGTGTTAACTTACTCCCGTATTATCTATACAAACAAATAGGTCTACAAGAGATGCAACCCACTAAAATGACGTTGCAATTAGCTGATCGGTCTATTAAGTATCCTAAGGGTGTGGTTGAAAACGTGCTTGTTAAGGTTCAAGATTTTTACTATCCGTCTGATTTCGTTATCCTTGACACAGAAGTCGTTAACGACTCTGTTCCTATCATTTTAGGGCGTCCTTTCTTGGCAACTGCCAACGCGCTTATAAATTGTCTCGATGGTTCGATGTCCATGTCTTTTGGTCATCTTTCTGTTGAGGTAAATGTTTTTAAAATGATGAAACAGTTACTAGATTCGTCTATAGATGGGGAGGTTAGCATGATCGAGAGCTTAGCTCAAGACTATTTTAATAACACGTTTCCCTAAAATTAGATGCATAAATTCCTTTCCTTTGGAAGTTCATATTTCGTCGATGACTCCTACTTAGAGGAAGTCAACGCCAATTTCGAGTCTATTCCTATCATAGACCCTTCTGTTGCTCCATCTACTGAGTTTGAAGACCTGCTACCTAAACAAGTCTTCACTACTCAAGATGAGGACCCTCCAGAAGCCTTTATCGACTTTCCTCCCACCCCTGTGCTTAAACATCTTCCTTCTGAGTTGAAGTATATTCAACTTGATCCGGATGGTAGTCATCCGGTGATTATATCTTCTCAGTTGTCTGCTGATAAAGAGGCACATTTGATTAGGGTGATTCGGGAACATCGTTCCGCAATTGGTTGGTCCCTAGACAACATTAAGGGGATTGACCCTAATGAATGCACACATCGTATACATTTGGAGGATAATGCAAAGACTTCTCATGAACCTCAGCGTCACTTGAACCCTACCATGAAAGAAGTGGTCAGGGAAGAAGTCTTACGGTTACTCGATGCGGGTATCATATATCCTATCTCCGATAGTGAATGGATAAGTCTCATTCACGTAGTTCCTAAGAAATTGGGGGTTACCATTGTGTGCAATGCTGCGGGTGAATATGTTTCCACACGAGTTCCTATGAAATGGAGGATTTGTATTGACTACAGACGCTTAAATGCCATGACACGAAAGGATCACTTTCCTTTACCTTTTATAGATTAGATGCTTGAACGTCTAGCTGGTCATACTTTTTATTGTTTTTTAGACGGCTATTCTAGCTATTTTCAGATTATTATCGATATTGATGACCAAGAAAAGACTACCTTCACATGTCCTTTTGGAACATATGCTTATAAACGAATGCCTTTCGGCCTTTGTAATGCTCCTGGTACCTTCCAGAGGTGTATGCTTCATATATTTAGTGACATGGTGGAGCGCTTCATGGAAGTTTTCATGGATGATTTCTCTATCTATGGAGACCCTTTTAGTGACTGCCTGTCTAACCTGTCTAAGGTGTTGACACGATGTGAGGAGAAAAATCTGGTTTTAAATTGGGAAAAGTGTCATTTTATGGTTAAGAAAGGAATAGTGTTAGGTCATATTGTATCTAGTGACGGTATAGAAGTAGATAAAGCCAAATTAGATAAGATAGCGTCTCTACCTATACCAGGGATTGTCCGTGACATTAGAGCATTTTTAGGCCATGCAGGTTTCTATAGGCGTTTTATTAAGGATTTTTTGAAAATTGCTAGGCTTTTAACTAATCTGCTTTTAAAAGATGCCATTTTTTATTTCAATTATAACTGTAAACAGACTTTGTCACGCCCCGAGACCCAACACACATCCCGAGGACGTGGAATGAATCTCAAGGCAGACACCTATCCCGATTCTACCGAAATTTCGGCAGAGTTTCCTTTGTTTGATCAACATTCGTAAACCCTAAAAACCTATCATAAACCTGTCATAATCCCTGGACATCTCATAATTCATTCTTCTAATCATATATATATCCAACAACCATACATACTACTCCTAACTTTAAATACTACAGGGATATGATGGTATATCTACAAAACAAGGAGAACCGTCGCTAAATACATCGATTATTACATCAAGATGGCCTAGCTCACTATATATACAACCAAAGGAACTAGCCTCTTACTGTACAACCAAAAGAAAAGAGCTATGCTCATTATATACAGCAAACGAATAACCTAGATTATCTCTATACAGCCCAAAATATAAACTTGACTCTGTCTCTCGTCAAGCATAAGGAAATCCTCCCAAATCCCCATAACCCTCATCGCTAGGGTTAGGAAAAGCCTCCTCCACAACTGGCTCGTCTGAAATGTTAAGTAGGATGAGCAAACAACTATGCCCAGTAGAAACGCATATAACCAATACTAGACTACTTATAACAAAACATTTAAAACATGCAGGTTTTTATAATAATATCCAAATATCGTGACTATACAATAAATCACTAGCTAGCATAAATCATATCGGCATGCTTCTTTAATATTCAAAATATAGTTTTCACAGTCATCATACAACTATTGTGGCCGCTGCATCCTATTAGAATGGTGAGGGTACGACTGGTACTCAGCCCCAGTCACAGGCAATCTCGGTTCAGTACTTTCCAGTGTGAACCATGCACCGTTGTTTTCCTGATTTTACCGGCAGGGAGATGAAATGCCGTTGTTGTGTTCGTACACACAAAATCCCCAAAGCTTTTAGGGCTCAGGTGGGCCCTGTGACCACGACCCCCATACGGGCTGTCACCTAACTTACGGTGGTCAACCGTTCGACGACTGCAGACTGCTCAGGATCCTGACACACATCCAGGAGTGGACTAAACTCTCACTCCTCGCGTCTAAACCTCATCGAGGTAACATGTAACCCCACACAAGCTAATCACCATACAGCATGATACGTACAAGCATGGTTATCTAGAAAAGTAGAAAAGGAATTCCCGGACTACATCCAGTGATGCATCCCTTTAAAGGTGGCCCACCACCTCGAAAGGTGTACACCACAGTTGGAATCCTAGAGCAAACTGCCGTCTCCGGAATTTGCGACAACAGTTCCTTCTTTTTAGGAATTCACAATTCCTTTTCTAAATCCCTCGTGATAAGCATAGTAATATCTATATATATATACTTTCATTATTACCGCTTGTTTTCCAAATACTATAGATACATATTTAGTTTTTCTTTTAAAACTGTTGATCCTGTATGTGTGAGTTCCTGGATTTCCCCCATCGATCACATACACCCTATGACTCCCAAACGGCCAGTCATAGTAAATGACAACCGATGATTCTCAAACGGCGAATCATCGTAAATAACAACAAACTCTATCCCGGGGACAATCCAGAACCTCACACCTATTTACAAACAACCGGGTAATCCTCACCCGCATACAAAATCCATCTCTCTGTCTCCTTACTGAGACAAGAGATGCGAACCCTTCCCAAAACCAGTTTTTCTCTTTTAACCAAGAAACCAAATCTCCACTACCCCGATTTTACCAAAAAAAAACTCATTTCACACGAAAGCTATCTATATATACAGTTTATATCGAGGAAATACAGTGCAAAACATGAATATCATATATACATGCATGGTTGATACGCAACTATCTATTTCCTATTTAAACAATTCAAATCATGCATGAAAATAAGCAGACCATATATTGGTATGTAGGTTCCTACCTTAGCAAGCTCCGTTCTCCTCAAGCCCACTTAACCAAATCGACTCGAATTCAATCCTATAACAGCATATACATATACGTCGGTTGTTAGAATTGATCGAACAACGAGGAATTCTTAACTTAGTATAAGCCGAGAAGAAATCTCGACGTTAAGAATTGGGTTTCGGATAAATTTTTTTTTCTAACTACCGTTAACAGAGCTACAGGCCATTTCTGGCACTGTTACTCTGACAGGCTCTGTAGTCGTTTACAGCCACTGTAGAACCGCACGTCAATGCCAATCATATATATCAATCCCCCTAACTATCATGATTTTTCCCAACTCTAACTACAACAAATTCCACTCTTCAATTCACATTTAATCTAATACTACTAAGTGGGTGTTCTTTCTCACTCATTCGATACTCAACGTGATCTTAACCAAGTGTAAACTAGCATCAATGCTCTAAAATAGATTGAATATTTAAAATTCTTACCGAGTCAGCCGATCTCTCCTTAGTTTTCAGCTCCACCTCTATTCCACTCCACTCCAGCTCTTCCAAACTGCTACTGCCGACCTTCACCACCCCCAATACAATCAGTTACAATCAATACATTCAACTCCATCGAATTTTAAAGCTAATTAACTAATAGAGACGGAATCGCACTCACCTTTCTCTGCGATTTCGCGTGGTACGCTCGAAATTCACTAGCTTTTCCAACTGCTACTACCGAAATACCACACCCCCGTTCAATATTTCCATCAATCCATCACAAGCTATCGACATCGAGTTTAAACTAGTTGTTTGAAGCAGATTAAACTCACTCGGCAGCGGCGGTACGACGAAATTCACTAACCTTTCGCGAAACCCGACGCAAATCCAAGAATTTTTGAAGCTGCACACTTGGGTTTATAGTTTCTAAGGATTGGGTGTTCTAATTCTTGGTTTGAATCAGTGAATTTGGGGAGAAGGGAGTTTCTCTCTCCTAGGGTTTTAAAGGTGCGAATTGGGGAAGAAGAGGTTAGGTGCGTTTTTTTTTTGATTTCGCGATTTCGTTTTTTCCTATTTGGGCCCAAGCCCAATATATTACAATTTAAGCTTAAGGTCCTAATTAACTCTAACCCCCACTAATTCGACTTAGCGTCTTGATTATTTTTTTTCGGCCCATCCCGCTAAATTTAATCTTCTATATTCTATCTCACCGCAGGCTATGGCAATAACCCACTCATGCGGGTAAGCTGTTAACTCGTGCCAGCTTCGACGCGGAAAAGCCGCTAACCGACATTTTTTTGCCAAATTTTCGCCTATGGTCGCTTACCTAACATGACTTATGAGTCGGAGTTAAGTTTCATCCAGTTACGTACGTTTGAAAAATAAACCCGACGACCAATTTACATAACGACCCTAGAGTTGATATGAAATTTACAAAAATACCCTTAACGAGAATTCAGGACTTTACAAACCTTTAAAACTTTAAAAGCTACTTTAACATCTACACCAATTATACAGCCTCCTGATTGGTCTAAACCTTTCGAACTTATGTGTGATGCTAATGATTATGATGTTGGTGCTATGTTAGGACAAAAACTAGATGATAAGTCAACTGTTATTTACTATGCTAGTAAAACTTTGAATGATTCTCAAAGAAATTACACTACTATGGAAAAAGAATTTTTAGTTGTGGTTTATGCTTTAGATAAGTTTCATCCTTATTTGGTTGGTACAAAGACCTTAGTTTACACGGACCATGCAGCCTTTAGGTACCTTCTCGTAAAGAAGGATGCTAAATAGAGATTGATCCGATGGATCCTTCTCCTGCAAGAGTTCACCTTAGAAATTAAGGATAAAAGAGGGGTCAAAAATGTAGTTGACAACCACTTATCTAGGCTAACCAATGACAGTGATAGGGATTCTGAGTCTATACCTGATTCTTTTTCTGATGAGCATCTTTATGCTATTTTTTCTGCACCATGGTATGCTGACATTGTGAATTACTTAGCTTCTGATATTATTCCTGATGTTTGGTCAAGAAATGAACGTAAGAATTTTGGCCAGGGTTAAGCTATACTACTGGGATGAGCCCTACCTATTTAAGTATTGTGCGGATCAAATTATTCGTCGTTGTATTCTCTAGTGGGAGTATAATGAGGTTCTATCTTTCTGCCATAACAAAGAGTGTGGTGGCCATTTTAGTGGTATGAAAATGGCAGCTAAAATTCTGCAATGTGGTTTTTATTGGCCTACTATTTTTAAAGATGCCCAGGTTCACAGCAAGACATGTGTTCGCTACCAACAACTTGGGCGTATCACTAAACGAAATATGATGTCATTAAATCCTATTATGGTAGTAGAAATTTTTGATGTATGGGGCATTGATTTCATGGGTCCTTTTCCTGTTTTCCTCGGTTTTATTTATATTCTAGTTGTCGTGGACTACGTGTCTAAATGGATAGAGGTCATGGCTTACCGTAGCAATGACCATAAGACAGTTGTGTTTTTTGTTAAGGAATACATTTTCTATCGGTTTGGCATTTCTAAAGCCATCATTAGTGATAGAGGAACACATTTTCGCAACAGAGTTGTTGCTTCTCTAGTTAAAAAGTATGGAATTACCCATAAAGTGGTAACTCCTTATCATCCACAAACTAGTGGCCAAGTAGAAGTCTCTAATAGGGAAATTAAAAATATATTAGAAACAACAGTGAATCCTGATAGGAAAGATTGGTCTAAGCGTCTAACTAATGCCTTATGGGCATATATGACTACTTTTAAAACTTCTATAGGTATGTCTCTCTTTAGACTTGTCTTTGGAAAACCTTGTCACTTGCCCGTTGAGTTGGAGCACCGTGCTATGTGGGCTATAAAAAGCCTTAACTTCAATTTTGATGAGGCAGGTGTCAAGAGCAAATTGTAATTAAATGATAAGCTTGAAGAAATCAGTAGTGATTCTTATGATCACGCGAAAGATTATAAAGCTAACATGAAACGTGTTCATGATAAACAAATTTTGCGCAAAGAGTTTGTGGTTGGTCAAAAGGTCTTGCTTTACAACTCCCGTTTGCATATTTTCCCAGGAAAATTAAAAACCCATTTGTTTGGTCCTTTTCTGGTTACTGAAGTCACCCCTTACGGGGCAATCACCTTGGTAAATCCCAAGGACAACAATACCTTTCAAGTCAATGGCCAACGGTTAAAATATTTTCATGAGTTAATGTCCCCAGATGTGGAAGATGTCCTTTTATAGGACCCTGTCTATGAGGACTGACCTTTGATGTTTGGTGTACTTCTTTTCATTTCCATATATTAGTAAGTGCACCATTAAGGTAACTGGGACCTCCCTTTGGAGTGTGTGGTCGTAAGTACCGGATCCTAAGTCCACGTTTAACGTAATTCACGCTCTCCACTCTTGCATGTTTTCTCGATTTTTTAGTCATGTTTATCTATGGAGTGATTTATGTCTTTATTGCATTATTGTTGTCCCTTATATTAAACATAATTCATACAAAATAAAAATATATATATTAAACCATAAAAATAGTAAGCTAGAAAGTCTCGGGAATCTGACTTTAAAAGACCCACGTTTAAAACAAATTTTCTAAACTTTGTTGTATAAAATTTGTTTGGGGGTGGGGTGTTTGATCTTTCCTTCTTGATCTCTCAACTTCCTATTCTTGTTGTTTATGTCGTTTAGTTGTATTTTGATTTGGGTTGACACTATCGATAACTTTAGATTTCATTTGTTCACATAACTTATGTCATGCACGCACTTTGAGGCATTTTCTATATTTGTATATATCAACCATGGTTAAAATAGAGTGTTTTATGGATCATTAGATTGGAAATTCTCTCCTGATCGTTTTCAAAGTTCATTCACAAAAATCGGACCGTTAACGAATCGAGAATTTCAGTTTTAAGTTTGCGCACATAAGGACAAAATAAGCATTTTTTTCGAATTGTTTGGGCTTAGGCCCAATACCACGTGGTTCGCACGTGAGTGTCCAAAACAACCCAAAAACCCTTCGCAAGTTCTTCATCTTCCTCACGCCATCAGCCTCCATTTAACCATCGAACCAAAAAAAAAAAACACCACCGTTTTTTTCCCACTCCAATCAAACCACCCACACTAAATTCAACCCTTACACCAATTCATCTCTACCGCCTCCATTAAACCACCCAAAACATAAACATAAACTAAATTTTCTCTAAAATCGCACCAATCAAACCACATTTCATCCCTTGATCAATTTACTTTCCCCCACCTTACCCTAACCCCATTTTCGAAATAAAAAACAATCAAATGGCCCAAAAACGAAAAATTCTCTCGGAACAAGTTTTCAAATCGGACCATTTTTCACCATTTTACAATGACGAGATGAAACATAGGAATTGGCAAAGGTTGTGGTATAAGGAGAATGATTTTTACCATGAGGATTTGGTTTTGAATTTTTACAAGAAGCGGGAAATCGAGGGTAGGAAGATTTTAGTGAAGGTGAATGGTGCAAAGAGAGAAGTGAGTGCTTCGATGTTGACTCACATTCTAGGCATTGAGCCAAAACACCACCTTGTAGCCACCGTGCAGGAATCCCAGTATGGGGGGGGGGGGGAGTAAAGGCGTTGATGAGAGAGACTATGTTGGAATGACAGTACAATGCGAAATCGCATTGCATCCGACAGTCGTCTCTGAGAACCAACCAGCTGGCTGTAGCTCAATGGGTTAGTAAGAATGTCATTAGGAAAGAGAAGTTCAGTGACATCAGTCTGAACTGTCTGCACATACTCTGGGTATTACAGCAAAAGAGGTATGATTTTTGCATCATCGACTTCTTGTTAACTATGATTAGAGGAGTTGGAGTGAGTACCGCACCCTTTCCTGTTTTGATTACTAAGATTATGTTGTCTTTTGGAGAGAAATCAAAATCTGAGTGGATTATGTTGAAGTTGCATGCAAATGCAATTGCTTATACAGAATGTATCCAGAAGACATGGAGATTGCTTATTCGGATGATGAGGAGGAGGACACAGCATGTTTTGATGCCAATGCCTTGGAGAAGTGTAATTCTGATATAGAACGCATGTCAGTGCTACATTGTGTCTTGCATTCTCTAAACCATATTTGTGAAGACTTGCGGAATAGGCAGGTTGCCATTCATAATGAAAATGTTAACATGCAGAAGACTGTGGAGACAAACGTCCAGCGCAAGGATGAGCGTTAGGTAGAGATGAGGGCATTTATGGAGGCACAGCGCAGGTTCCGAGTGGAAGTTCTACAACGCATGCCACCCCAGGAGGGTTCTTCTTCAGATGAGTTTGTGAGGCATGAGCGTCGTCGCCGAAGGCCGGATGACTCTGGCCCATCTTCATCTCATGGCCCCTCTTCATCTCGTGGCTAATGGTTTAGGAAATTTGTTGTTTTGATGTATTTTTATTGTTTTTAGTAGATTGGATGTTGAGTTGTTAAATTCAGTAGTTAAAATTGAATTATGTAGTTAATTGTTATTTGAATTTCTAATTTAATTTAATTTGGTTTTTGTCCAAGCATGCGATATTTTTTCCATGAATTCCACCTTCCCAAATTATTTGGGGGTGGTATTATGATTTTTAGCATTGCTTTTATCTTATCCACCATTTTAGAAGTTAATATTGCAAAACTGTGAAAATATGAGTTGTGTGAGAATGCTGTTAATATTGGTGTGGCTAGAATAAGCTACTTTTGGTTTGTGCAACCTCATGGTTTAGAAATAAGAAGTGTGCTATTCTAGTTTCAGCAAAAAAGCTATTGGTTTGATTTTGGAATATGCACCTAACTTGTTTCCATTTTGGTTTTAGAAATTTCTGTTTTCCTCATCCTGCCTTAACAATTTGGGCAACTTGTGGATGTTGGATTAAGAAACTAGTTCCCTATAAATCCTTGGTTCACTCTAAACTTGTTCACACACCTCTCACCTTGCACTCTCACTTTCACTTCTCACTTTTCTCTTAGTTTTATCACTACAGAGCACTCAAGGTATACGGAGCGCACCCTGCGCCCTTCACAGCCTAATTCTGAGCGCACCCTGCGCTGAAGAGCCTGGAACTCAAGTTAGACAAGAGCGCGCCCTGCGCCCTTCATAGGTAAGTTGTGAGCGGACCCTGCGCTGAAGTGCCTGGACCTCGAGCAAGACAAGAGCGCACCCTGCGCCCTTCAAAGGCCAATTCTGAGCACACCCCGCGCCTTGACCTTCGCAATCATTTAAATTTCTGATTTTCTTGTGAGTTTTCCAAGGTTGTTTGCAGCACTTCTAGATTGTAATTGTTGTGATGACATCCCCTCGTATCATACCGGAGTAGTCTTTTGAAGATTTCTTCCAAAGTGACACCTATGGTGCGTGGTTTCGCGAGGTGATCATACACGCAGGCTGGGAACCGCTAATGGTAAGACCTGATAAATTTTATTCTCCTATGCTTACATCTTATTTTTATGATAATTATAAGTTCTTTGATAGACCGGATGGAGAACAAGTGTTCTCCATCACCATTGAGGATGAACCGATGGAAATTACCAGGTTTTTGTTAGCCTTTGCTCTTGGACTTGCTATGCCCGCTGAAATACAAGACTTATGGGCCTATTTGGTAGATAATATGTACCTCTATAACTATGAGAATTTGCATGAGAATTATGGGGCAGGAATCTTTAGGATAGAGGATCAAGGGGAATATAACGTCGCCCTTGGTAGCCTGTCCATAAACGTGGGCACTATTATGTTTTGGATCATGCTAAACATTAGAGGGAATGGCATTATTCTTCTGCGAATGACGAAACTTGTAATATTTTCCTTGCTTTAGCTGGGGGACGTATGCTCTATGATATTCCCCAGACCTTAATGTCTAGTTTAGCACGAGCCCATAGCATGAGGCATAAGTACCTTCTTATGCATGTTTTAGTTATTATGTTATGTTTTTTCCCTGTTTTTTGTACCCGTTTCACGGATTGGGTTGGGGTCGACATTGTGAGAGCCACCAATTGTATTATTCGATCTTTCCGTGCAATGACTTGGCAAGGGTGGAGGCTACAACCTCATCGGGTTGCACCTTACACCCCATCCGACCAAGTGGCGCTTGACAGGTTAGCTATAGTAGATGATAAGTGGCGTGAAGTCTGGCAAATTATAATGGCATGGCAGGATGCGAAGGAACCTCATTTCTTTATAGAAGAGGAGGATAACGCTTAAACGCTGGAGATAAGGCCAGTTTTTATTTTTTGTACGTGTCTGCTTATGTCCCAAGCAATTTGATTTCTGTTATCCCCATAACGGGTGGAACTCATATAAAGTTGCGTCTTTTTTTATTTATCTATATTAGTATGTTTTAACTTTGTTTTGCAGATGTCCTAAATTTCACGCGTTTCCATGGTATTCTACCCTTATTATTTTTATACTTTGAGGACAAAGCATGCTTTTGTTTAGGGGTGGCATAGAAACACGAGTAAATTAAGGCACCTGTTAGGATAGATATATGTATAATACACACTTGTTTTCTAGTAAAAAAATTCAAAAAATTCAAAAATATAAATAAAAAGTTTATGCTATACACTAAGGAATACTGGTATTGTTTATTATTCTATAATGATAATTGTCTAGAAGTTTCACGTTAGCTTTGCATTAGAATAGTTTTTAGAAACTTAGGTTAATATGTAGGTAATAATCATTACATCTTTCTATAAATATATATTGCATGAGCATCTATGTTTGCATTGACAGTAAGTTTCTGAAAACTAGGCTAGTTACTTATTCTACATATCCGGTGAGGATACAGCCTAAAAGCCTTATGAGTAAAATATTTGAGTAATGACACAAGGGAGAAGTATATTCCGAATAGAGAAATCACACGTCCACTTGCTTGATCACTATACCATATCCTAAGAGAGAATTTAGGCCCTTTTTGGATCGATATAGCCAGAAATTCAAACCTATATGAAATTATTTTCCGCTAGTCGCCCCTCTGAGCCTTTCTTTAGCCTTTCATAAACCAAAATTCTTTTACCCTTTTATAATAACAAAACAAAATAAAAAATTAGCCTACCCATTTTTAAATGAGTCTGAGAATAAAGATGAAGAAAAGAAAAGAGAAAGACCTGTGAAACCAAGAATTTGTTAGTTGCTTCAAATAAGAAAAGAAAGATAGTTCCATCCAAAGCAAAGAAAAAAATAATAATAAATAAATAAAAGTTAGAACTCCAAAAATAGAATAAAAGGAGTCAAAAAGCCAAAAGAAAAAAAAAAAAAAAAAAAAAACTAAGGATGGGAACAAAGTGTAGAAGCAATAGTAAGAATAAGGTTTCTCTAGTTACATAATATGAAGACTCTATCATCTCAGAATTGTCAATTTTGAATATATATTTCCTTCATTCTTAAACCATCACCTAATCCCAACAACACCTAATAAAGACCTCTAGCTCAATTAGGAATAGGTTAGTGTGATAGTAAGTGGCAGATGTGTTTGATCGATTTCGACTTCCTTGTACATCATTGAGTTTGTAAGGTAAAGTGTGCCCACTGTGCACTGGAGTGAGCGAAACTTGAGTGAAAAAATTATAGTGGTTTTTGTCTTAACATTTATATGAGGACCTACATAAGGACGCTATTCTAAAGTTTCAGAAACGAACCTGTTAGTACATTTCATAACATAGTTCATTATATATATGTTTATTTGTAGATGATTGATTATTATGCATATATTAGCTTAGGTTTTAACTTAATTATTTTTATTCATTGCTAGTGAGATGTATAGATATCTGAGGATAAATAAAGAAACAGTAGTTGTATTTCTTAGTCGTTGTAGTATAGATGAAGTTTGTGAGTACCTTCATTGGAAAACTCTCACGAGGCTATAACTCGTCTACTAGGGAATTTCTAGTGGTTTAAGGCCTTGTTGCATATGGTCAATGCAATCGCACTCGGCGAAACGAGACTAGTTAGAACTCCATTTTTGGTCACTTATTCTAATTTCTCATATTTTCTTGAGGACAAGCAAAATGCTGTTTGGGGGTGGTTTGATAAGAGCCTAAAACTGTAGTTTTAACCCCTTAACAATATTACTTTTAGACCAATTATGTAATTAATAAATAAGAGTTAGTACTGTTTACGTGCTTTTATGTATTTCAGGCATTGGAGTCGAATATGTGAAGAAATGTGTCCTTTTTGCGAGATAATGGAGCAAAGTTTGGTTGCTAAGAAGTTCTATAATTAAAGGCCAAGATTCAAGGAGAAAAAGCCTTTTTAAATCCCGGTCAATGCAGAAAAGTCAAAGTCAATGCGGGCAGAAACAGTGCATAAAAGTCAATAGAACTTCCGCAGGCCATATATTTGGACTCAAACCTTGGAATTGGGCCTACCATATGTCAAAACGACCGTCTTGGAAAGAGCTTTCTAATGGTCTAAGTCTTGACCCAAGAAGAGGAGCAGAAGTGAATGAAAAGGGTGTTGAAGTCATTTCTAACTGAAACCCTTTGTGGACTAAAGTAATAAAGTTTTGGGCTCGATTTTCCAGCCCAAAACATGGCTCTAAGCCCATGCATGAAATTGTAGACCTAGCCTCTTCTATATAAAGATGACTAAAGCTAAACTCTTAAACTCTCCTAGATTATATTCATAATATAGTTTAGACTTAATTAATTAGTCATTACTTAGTTTTATAATTCAGCAATTAGTTATAATTAAGTTTTCAATACAGTTGAATAATTAGACTCTTTCCATTTTCAATTATCAATCCAAGTTATTGTTCTTCATTATGTCTTCTTCTAAATTCTATATCAATGATAGTCTAATGACTTCTAGCTAAACCTCTATTAGAAGGGTTTGATGAAGACTTGATTGTGTTAGTGTAAAGATAGTTGTGATAATCTATTCCACTCTAGAAAGTAATTATTTCACCATGAGAATGGGTTTAATTGCTTCACATGCTAATTATTAGTTGGTAGAGATTGCCATGAATAGTTAGGGATTAAAATACCTAACATTTATGTGAAAATGTAAAGTTTAGGATTACAACAATTCTATGCTAATTTATTAAGTCAAAATCTAAGTAGAATCAAATCCCCCTAATCTTTTTCTCCATATTCACATCTCGTATTTAATTGTCGTAGTTTAAATTATAACATCTTAATTAGTATTTCCACCATCGTAGTATAATTTCCATCATTACTCTCATTGACTTTGATAGAACCGATAAACGTAGTTAACGTTAATTCTAAAGAATTAGGAGTAGAACGAATTTTCTACTCCACATATTACATTGATAATCGAGAGTAGATAACTTTGATATTAAGCATGAATTAGTTCTAGTTTTACTTATTCTTGAGTTTAATTAATTAAGAGTAGGTAAAACTATTGTTTTACGTATTATCAATATCAAGATCCTTGATGGCAAATTTCTTGTGTAGTAACTCCTTGAGCTTAGAAATTTCGATATGGTCATCACCTATGATAACTATGTCATCAGCATAAATAAGAACAATAACCAAGCCTGGCCTGCTAGATTTAACAAATAAGGAAGGATCAGCATCACTTCACTTAAGGTCGGGCATAGCTAGAACAGAACTGAGCTTGGTAGACCACGCTCGTGGAGATTGTTTCAGTCCATAGATAGCCTTTTTTAACTTGCATACTAATCCAACCTTAGTCTCCTTCGGATGTCCAGGTAGGATGCTCATATAAACTTTTTCTTTAAGATCTCCATGTAAGAATGCATTTTTCACATCCATCTGAAATAATTTCAGTTTTGATTTATAGCTAGAGATACAAGAACTCTAAACGTGTTCATCTTTGCAACTGGTGCAAAAGTCTCCTTGTAGTCCTGACCATAAGTTTGGGTGAATCCCCTTGCAAGAAGTTGAGCTTTAGACCTCTCTAAGGAACCATCATTGTTGAACTTGTTTCTAAACACCCACCAACAATCAACAGTTTTCTTTCCATACGGTAGCATAACAATATCCCAAGTTTTATTCTCGTCTAGAGCACGAAGTTCTTCTTGCATCGCCTTTTTCCATACTGGACGAGAGTTAGATTCTTTAAAGTTCTTGGGTTCTTGCATGTCATCGACTGTACTTAGGAAAGCATGATGAGATGAAGTGATATTGGCATACGTTATATACTCCGGTAGAGGATAAGAAACATCATGCAAAGAATAAAAAAAAATTGTGAGTCACTGGAGGATGCAGTTCTCTATCAGATTTATAGTAATCCTTGAGAGTTACTGGAGGTCGTCTCTCTCGTTCAGATTTTCTAGAAACTAGAGGAGCTGGAAGAGCACTAGAGCGCACCCAAGCCTCAGTTTGCTCATTCTGGGGGTGCGCCCTTGCTTCAGTAGAGCCCAATTCTTCAGTGGCAGGAACTATACCTTCACCAACCATTGGGACAGGAACAATGCCTTCACCAACTGCTGGGAGAGGAGCCAAATCAGCCGTAATAGCTGGGAGAGGTGCCAAATCTGCCAAACACTCCCCATGGGACCGATTCCCAGGCACAGCTGAATCGTGAAAGAAAGCTTCAGATTCCACAAATCGGACATCACGAGAGACAACCAGTTTCCTTGTCGCCGAATTGTCACATATGTAGCATTTCTGTGTGGTAGAATAACCAACAAACACACATCGAGTAGCCCGAGCATTAAATTTATCTCGATGAATAGCTTGCTAATGCACATAACAAACACACCCAAACACTCGCAGATGAGAGAGATCCAGCGGCCTAGATTTGAGCACTTCCAATGGGGATTTAAAACCAATAACCCGACTGGGAAGACGATTAATCAAATAGGCAGCAGTTAAGATGCCATGAGACCAATATTGCTTAGGAACATTCATGCCCAACATAAGAGCACGAGTGGTCTCCAAAAGGTGTCTGTTCTTTCTTTCAGCCACGCCATTCTGCTGAAGTGTGCCAACACAGCTAGTTTGATGAATTATCCCCTGGCTACGAAGATACTCAGGTAACAGACCTTTACAAAACTCAGTGCCATTGTCAGATCTAAACATCTTGATGTTTGCACCAAACTAATTAGTAATCATAGTATGAAAATCCTTGAATACAGTCACAACCTCAGTTTTCGATTTCAACAAATATAACCATGTAGCACGAGATTTATCATCAATAAACAACACAAAATACTTATAGCCATCCATAAGAATTAACGGGATCAGGTCCCCATAAATCAGAGTGAATTAACTCAAACAACTTATTTGACACAAAATTCGAGTTTGGAAAAGATAAACGAGTTTGTTTAGAAAATTGACAAACATCATCAGAGTTTAAATAAACATGCAGAAACAAATTTGACAGGACATGACTAGATGGATGCCCAAGTCTTTTATGCAAAATTCGACTCTCAAGTAAATCACTAGCTTGACACACCTTCTTATGCGACTTCAACAAATAGAGTCCATTGGAATAAATTCCTTCACCAATCGTCCTCTTCGACTTTCGATCCTGAAAGACGACAGAGTTAGGAAAAAAAATGACATCACAATTTAAAGAATTGGTAAGTTTTCCAACAGATAGAAGTTGAACAGGGAATGAAGGAACGACTAGAGTATCACTCTTGAGACTTTGATAAAAAAAAACCACTTGACCACTACCTAGAAAGGGAACGGTGGAGCCATTGGCTATGGAAATATTATGTTTTTCGGTTTTGGACACAAAATTATAGACAGAGGCAGGGCAATTAGCCATATGATCTGTAGCCCCCAAATCAATTATCCATGAGTTACTATTTTCTGGCATAGTAAAATAGGCATGTAAATTACCTGACACATGAGTTGAGGCAAACTGACCTTTGCTAGATGACATGGACTTAGTGAGTTGATGGAGAATTTGACTCAATTGATGACTAATATCTGAGTTGGACATTGATGTCTCGGCAACAGCGGCATACTCTTTCTTGGACAGTTCCTTTTTCCTTTTTAAGATACAGATATAATTAGGGCTGTCAACGGGCCGGACCTGAATAGGACACACCATAGGTCCAGGCCCGGCCCAAATCATATTTGATATCTTGAGTCCAAGCCCGGCCTAAGTCCTATTGGGCAAGTTCGGATTCGGGCCAGTCCTAGGTCCGTTAGCAATTTAATCAAATTTGTAAGTGGGAAGAATCGAACCCACAACTCTTGTGTGGCAAGCACAATACTAACCAATATGGTTTCCAATTTTCTATGTCAACTTCCAATAAATATAATAGATATATTAATAATATTAAATATAAAACACATAAACTATTATAAATTTCGAGCCGGGCCATTATCGGATCGGACATAAGTATGTCCAAACCTGGCCCAATAATCTTATCGGGTTAAATTTAAACCTTATCTTATCGGTTCGGATTCAATCGGGTTTCGGGCTTGTCCCGGCCCATTGACAGCCCTAGATATAATTTCCAACAACGGTCCTTGGTGTGCCAGTTCTTTTCACAATGATCACAGTGAGACGGTTCCCTTTTTCCCTTACCTTTTTCGAATCCTTGTAACTTCTTTCAAAAATCATTTTCTGCAAGTAATACAGTAGATTCAGAGATTGAGAACTTTACCTCATATTTCATGGTTTTCTTCCTTATTTCCTCTCTCTGAATAGTTGCACAAACAACGGCAAGGGATGGAAGAGTGTTTTCTATTAGAATATTGCTTTCCAGATTTTCATATTCTGGTTTAAGACTGCAAAATACTGTGAAGATTTTATCCTCTTAAGCCCGTTTCAAAAGAGTCTTAGCATCTGTGGTGTGTGGACGATATATATTTAACACATCCCATAATTTCTTCAAATTCCCAAGGTGTTCTGTAAAAGTCTTCTCACCTTATTATAAAGCACCGATTGCGAGTTGAAGTTCAAACACACAAGTAGAATTGTTCTAATTTTCGTATAAATCTTTAATTGAATCCCACATCTCCTTTGCAGAATCAGAGAAAGTAAAAATTCCAGCAATAGTAGACTCCATAGAATTGAGTAACCAAGATCGAACAAGCTGATCATTGGAAACCCAATTCTCATATTCGGCATCATCAGTGGCAGGACACATCTTTGCACCATTAATGAACACTAATTTCCTCTTGCCACCAAACGATAGTGAAACAGGCCTAGACCAAGGTATATAGTTTGTTCCTTTCAAGAGAATTGATTACAGCTTCCAACCAGGATTAGAATTAGTCTTTATTGTAACAGCAGACTTTGAGTTTGGTTTTAGATCTAACATAATGTATTGTGTTTATCTAGATTGATTTAGAGGAGAGATTAAGTGCTCCACTCTGATACCATGTAGAATTAAATAACTAATTAAAGAGACAACACACAAGAATTTATAGTGGTTCGGTGCCAATGCAGCAACCTACGTCCACAGGAGAAGAAAGATTTTGCTTGATTGATATTGATTTGTGTTATAGAGGTATTTATATAGCACAACATGAGTGCATATTCGTGTCTTTTGTTTCTAAAAGGATTGGAGACTTTCTGTTATAGAAAACATACGAATCTATCAAACCTCTGTCAAATCGGGACTTCGGAGAGTGCCCTTATTATATTAGTCTTGGTCAAGGTGCGACCCACGCTCTTGTCTAGACGAACCTCCAGGCGATTGAGCGTGCCCCACCCTTGACTTTGCCTGGGCAAGGGCGCGACCCACGCCTTCTCTTACTTCTCCCACATAGTGGTTTATCCTAATATTGGTTATCTAAATACTTGAGTGGCTTCTTGGGAACTAAAAGACTAAATGTTAATGTAGCAGTGCTGTGAAAGTATAGTCGGGCAAATGACAAGCCTGGAAACCTAAACAACATTTATCCAAGGTTAAGGCAGGGGGGAGAGATCAGTTGAGGTTAGGGCTTTGGATATAAAACCTATGGCCACTAAGAAAATAAGGTGTTCCTATCAATAAAATGCAACTATGGCTTTCTGTCAGTTGAGTTTTATGTATTTTGAACCAAGAGGTAGAGCCTGAAAATTGATGTTCCTAGCATCTATGATGTATGTCCATTGTGCAGAAACTGAACATGGAACACTATAGCCAGAAGAATTTGTACTTTGTAAGCACGGTGGCTTCACTGAAGCGTGTTGCTTCTGCGTTGATGATTGCTTTGACCTAGTTACAAGGAGCAAAGCTTTTGAGTGTTTCTGCCAATCTCTTGTTTAAAATTGTTTTCATATATGCTTCCAGTAGTTCAGATTGAATGTGTATACATTCCAAGGAAAAAACAGCGTATATTTAGGGTGCAGTATCATACTCTCGTAGCATTGCATGCTTAATCCAGATAAATAACTTTTCGGATCAGCTGATCAAAAGAGCACACCTTGCATATAGTAAGAAGTCATAACCAGTCTACCTGCCAACTTTTATCTAGTAAATTATAGTTTCACAAGTTTTGTCGCAAGGGATCATGCAGGCCTGAACGGTCCAAACCCGACCCATTGGCAGCTCTAATCCCCAAGTCGTATTGGCTTTTAATTCATGGTTTCTTTGGTTCACAGATACATGTCGTGGCAATCTAGTTACCATAAATTGACTCAAAGTGCGTGCAACTTTCGTTGTTCCCATCTCCCAACGCCCAAATACACAACAAAAAAGCTGAATGCTTATCCATATTCCAGACTGCTGACGTAAATAGCGAAAATACGCATATGTACTTTCTCTCAAAATAGTTTAATATATATATATATATATACACGGCCGGCGTGGACATATTATTCTAAGAAACTATTTTGACATTCCTAACCAACTATGAGATCTTACTGAATCTAATATTGAGATATGCTTCAAAATAGCATAACATATCTTAACATTGCATGGTTAATCCGGATTTAAATAAATAACTTTTCGGATCAGTTTATCAAAATAGCACGCCATGCGTATAGTAAGAAGTCATAAGCAGTCTACCTGCCAACTTTTATCTGGTAAATTATAGTTTCCCAAGGTCTGTCACAAGCGTCCCTAAACGTCCTCTATATATTCAGATTTCGGTTTTAAGGAACATTTCATTTGTCAGCGGACAGCGCAGGAAAGCTTCAAAAGTACTGTGACAATTACTTTGACGCTTAGCCTTTTACAAGATTGATAAGTACCCTTACTCATATGTCCAACATACTTATATAAATCATTTGTTGGATTCCAACAGATATATTTGACACAACTTCTAAATTCGAATTCTGACATGTTTAATAGGGAAAATGATAGCACTGCAAATTTCACATTAGTGAGATAACAACGTTGTAAAGGTGTGATTTGGCTTTCCCTTACAAACAATCAATGGGGGGACTGGAATAGGTTATTGGATAGACCGAGTTCGACTTGAGAGCGAACTGCCTACGTATCTTACTCTTGGTTTTATGGGAGAGAGTAAAATCAGGTCTGGCGTAGTTCATAGGGGAGGTATTTATAGATATCGAGAGTGTATCCTTGCCCACCACGTGTAAAGGGTGTCCCAAACGAGGGGTGGAGATCAGGGTAACACGTGAGAACCGGCCCTCATAGGTCCGTGAATGATGTGGAGTGTCAGTCTGTATAAGTAACTTGCGGCCGTGACCAGTGGCTGACGGCAAAGATATGTGCAAGTACACCTTTAGTCATGATTGCTTCTGGAAAGGGTATCTGTGTCACTTCCTAGCGTAGTTCGCGTGATACTGCGATCTGTCTGTAGCGTTCTACTAGCTCATGGATGCGACCTGGATCCATAGGTCGATGTGTCATTTCCACCATGTTAGGCGCCGTCTTTGGATAGAGAATATCACTCCCCACACCCCTCAAGAGGGTTGTGAAAACGACCTGTTGAGAGAGATCGGTAGTGCGCGTGGAGTATGGTAGAGGTGGAAATTTCCAACGATCTGTGAGGAGTGGCTCGTGTTAATCATGTGAGCTGGTGGGTGCAAAAACGTTTGACGCGTGTTCAGCACGTGACAGGATATGAGCAATTGCAGAGAAGAAAACGTGCCGCCCCATTTTTTCGGGATGTGAAAAGACAGGACACTTGGTTGGAAGTCGTGGGCAGCTAGGGCTGGGGTGTAATCATGATGCCTTGGAAACTAGAGGGGCGGTTGCTCAAAAATTTCACTTGCTCTTTTGAAACTTCATTTGGCTGCTTCGTCTGGTAGACAAAACTTCATTACCGCATCATCCTTCAGGTTAGTTCTCTGCCATTGTTGAACCTCTTCTTCTTGTTTCGTGCTAAGCCTCTGTTCTAGAGTTGTTAGGATACCCTGTTAGTTACTAGTAGCTAAACTTGTTAGGGTTAGAAGAAAAAATGTCTGACTCCGATGACACTCGCTCTAATGAGGTTCGTGAAGTTTCTCTTGGCTGGGATGATGAAGATGATGAGAAAGATGAGTCTGTGTGTGAGGTGGTTGAGGTTGATGATGAAGGTGAGGCAGCTAGCAGTGAGGAAGATGTGGCTTGATCTGCTTCTGTAGCTACTGAAGCTAGCACTTCAGGTCGCTGTGAGGGGTCATCGTCTTCGAGTGGGCTGCCCGCTTTGCGTCGTGGATAGACATGCTTTGGGCGCCCCCATATCCGAGAAAGAAATATGGGATAACCGTAGCGTTTATCCGGAGATCCATGAGCCCCACCCGGAACGCCTGGTTTATAGTGATAGGTACACCCCACCAAATCATGGGGTGATCATCCGCAGGAGGGGACAATTGAGGGCCATTATGACGATACCGTTCTCCAAGCCGGTTTTATGAAGTTCCCCGAACCCCGTGGCAAAGCGCTGCTCAGTTTTATGGGTGACACGTGGCGATTATTCAAGGTTTTGACCTATTGAGCGCCCGATGGTGAGTAAAACCGAATCGAGGTCCCCCGATGTTATCGAAAGCACTACCTCGTAAAAGCGATCTAGGTCGCTGAACTTTAGCTTGCAAACTCGAAGCTCTGGCCGTGCGTTCGGATGGTAAAGAGTAACGAAGTCGTGGGACAAACGACCGCTCCTTTGTAGGGGAAGCTACCGTGCTAGCGGGTTCGATTAATGGACCATAAAATATCGCGACTTTTTGGTGGGTACCAAATAGCGTTGTTTGATGATGTCAACTTGATTTTGTTGAACTTATATCAAACCGTTGTCTTGTTGCCTATCACGGATATCCACCAAAAAGGAGTCGAAATCGACAGTGATCGAAGTTCGCTAAGCTGATCTGAAATGAAAAAACAAAAAGCTACCGGAAGTTGTGCATTTCTTTGAAGAGCGCGGAGGACCCGCAATTAAGGAGAAAAGACAAGTGCATAAAGCCAGAGCGCAGGGTAAGGTGAGCGGGAAGACGTCGAAGAAAGCTGTGATGGAGAAGCGTAAGAGTGATCTCGGTGGACGAGGGAAGACAGCATCGAGGCGCATCGGGTGAAAGCGACCTCTTTGGAAGTCTTTGGGCCTCTGGGTCTGGAGCAGGGAAGGGTCGAGAGGACGCTCCTTTCGATGTGGATGACGTTCTCTTCGACGTCCCGGAGTCTCGACCTGCGAAGGTTGCAAGGGTGGTTTGAGACCGCGACCGGGTGAAGTAAATCTGGCCGGGGAAGGGGCTCGCGAACTCGAGGGCGGAGGCGGCCGATGCCGACTTCAGGCCCTAGGTGAGGACGCCCCCAGAGGTTGCCCCGGAGGTCGCCGACCCAGGGTTGTTGGAGATCCTCCGCAAGATGAAGGGGAAAGGTTGGTGCAAAGAGATCGGTAAGGGGCACTCCAAGATCGAAAAGACGAAATGGAGTGCAACCTGATGTACATCGGCGAGGTGGTACCGGAAGAAGCGCTATGTGAGGAGGTCGGATTGCAGCTATAAGTCCATGCCCATAGCTGCTTGCTTGCTGGAGGGGATGACCCTGGACGGTGATAGGAAGGACTTGGACGCTAACGGAGCTGGAGTCGAACCTGAGGGGGATGGACAAGGCGATATGCCCGTAAGTAACCTTTGGCGCTCTACTTGATGTTTATCGTTATCGCTATATGCGTCGTTGTTTGATAATAATGTGATATGTTGTACGATCTGTCGCAGTTGATCGCGGGGTATCAGAAGCTGAAGACGGCCGCGCAAATCGCTGACCTGGAGAAGGCGGAGGTTGAGTCGCTAAGGGACGAATCGCCGAATCCGCGGTGGCAACAGCCGAGAAGGCCGGATCGATGGCCGAGGCCCCACCACCGCCTGACTTCGAGAGGACCTCTACAGTGAACGAGTCGATCAGGTTGAAGCATGAGGTGGAGGCGTTGAGGGGCCAGCTCGCCACGGCGAACACCTATGCTGAACAATGTAAGACTTCCACCCTGCAAGCGAAAGAGGCCTATCTCACCATCCGTCTTTGAGGTGGAGGAGGAGCCGAAAAAAGAAGCCGACGACCTGCAGGAGGAGCGGGAACGCCAAACTTTGGGAGAACTCGAAGGCGAGCTACCTGAAGATGTCGGCCCTATTCCTGCAGTCATGCCGTCCCCTCTCACTGGTGTGGTGAGTGAGCAGCTTCAGGGGTCCGGCGAGCTCAACGTGGGTTTCTTGAGGCGGTAGGCCGCGGGCGCCCTCTGGTGATCCAAGCTCCGTCTCCGTCTTGAATGTCGCTCTTGGAGAAGATCTGGACGAAATTGTTTAGAACTCTTGTTATTGTGTGTGGTTGTACTGGGCCTCTGGCCGTAAACAATAGAGCTGGTTTCCTAGGTTGACCTGGGCAGCTCATTTTTCTGCTTTGCTATTGATCATGATACTTAGTGACTAACCGTGCTTGATTTCCTGAGTGCTCTCAGCAGCACGGTTAGTTGTGAACTGGGGCGTCCCTCATGTCGTTAGGTCGCTCTTTTTATGAATGTGAACCTTGTTGCTTTTGCTTTCTACGCTTAGTCTTGTGTATGATAAGAATGTTTGTATTTGTAAGCATGTGCATGCTGTTGCTATCTAAACGGTGCAGGTCGCTCGTCTCTATGAGGGCGCCAGGGCGTTCTGTACTCTGGAGCGGCCTGAGTTATAGTGCGTGCGTGGCACGTGTCGGGATGTGGGCGGTTGGGAGATATGAAATGATGGCTGTCAGGTTGGCTGGCGTTTGGTGTCTCGATGCCATAATGGTGTGCCTTGGGAAGAGGCGTTTCGTGGGTACAAATACGACCGGTCTTAGGAGAGCAACAGCATTTGCTCTTCTTATTCTTCCTGCTGCGGCTGCTCCTCTTCCCTCTTGCTTCTGTTTTGCTCTGCTTTCCCTTTCACTCAGGTACGTTTCTCTTTTCTTCATTTAGATCATGAATGTAAAGGTTACTGGCTGCTCTAACTAGTTTTCTTTTGTTTTCTGTGCTCAGTTTCCGTTATGGCTCGGTGCTTCCCATACGTCATAGGAGAAGGGAGTGCAAGAGAGAGTTCCCCTCTGCTCATGGAGGAGATGGAGTTCCGTCCTCATGTGCATGGGGACCGTGGTAAAAGAAAAGTTGTGGCGTCTGGGGGCAAGAAGAGTAAGTGATCCAAGGGATCAGGTCGCTCGACGGGCGGCATTGTGTTCAGGTTGCCGCAGCGAGCGGAAGGTTCCCATCGGGCTGCTGATGGAAGCGACGACCTGGGGCAAGGTCGTCACGTCGCTAGTGAGTTAAGTTCGCCCCTCGGGGCGGGGGGGAGCGAATTCTACTACGTGGGGAGAACGGGGAAGAAGCATGCTGTAAAACGTTCTGATTGCAGCTTCCACTCGGCACCCATAGCGACTAGTCTGCTGAAGGGGATCGTGTTAGATGGGGACAGAGCTTAAGTCGAGGATGAAGACATGGATACACTGCTGGGGACCATGGATATGGCTAGTTGTTTGGTGAGTGTTTCTCTGTCAGCTTTGCCGCTTTGTTTCTTAAGTGATTATGATTATGATTTTGTCCTTGTAGTTTCTGGCCAGGTATGATAAGCTCAAGAACGCTGTGCAACGTGCTGATACTGACGTCAACTCCTGGGTCGAGCTAGGATGCTTGTGAGCTGCCTGGGGGGCTGACAAGAGGAAGCTGGATGCGATGACGGCGAAGCACCATGCTGCTGTTGATGAGAACGCTAGACTGGTCGCTGCAATGGCTGAGCTGCAAATGGAGGTAGCGGAAGTCACTGAGTACGCTAAGCGATGTAAGCGGGTTGCTCGCAAAGCTCAAAGCACGTATACCACGGCCTGTAGTGAGTATGCCAAGTTGGACGAGAAGTATTGTCAGCTAACAAAGGCGACGGGGCTCAAGGGACGGGTATGCGCATTGTTCTGCGGGCTGCGAGGCACATTCCTTCGACCAGCACTGCTCCTCAGGACAAACATGTGGTTGCGGCTCCGTGATGGTGATTTCTCTTCTCAGTAAGAAACTTGGTTCATGTTGTAATGACTATGTTTGTTCTTTGCCCCTACGAGGGTTAAACATTAGAGCTGTGTTTTCAGGCTTGCCTAAGCATTTCGCCTTTATTTGATATAGAGAACTGGTATCCACGAAAGTGGTAGTTCGTTAACTTTTCTTTCTTTGTTCACCGGTCCGATCTGGATTTCTTGGGTAAACCCAGCAAATCGGTGGGTTTGAACTGGTTACTTGAAACTGGTCGTACAGCTTCATGGTAGATGTATGCTTAATGTTTATCTTTTGCTTGACTGCTTGTAGCTATTAATCTATTACTTTGTTCATTGGGCTTGTTTCTGAGATGTGCTCTCGTAAAGCGTTATACTTGTTTAGTATTTGCTCGAGAGAGCGATCTAGGAGATGTAAGTGTATGATTAGCTTAGGCTTAGGGGGCACGTGACCCCGCGAGTTCCTGAGGGCGTGTTTCTCGCTGAGAGCATTCTTACGTAGTTGATATTAGGAGTATAGGTCCTCAACTAGCGAGGCTCAGAGAGGCTATGAGCCTGTAAGCTCCCCGAGAGCGTTCGCCGCTGAGAGCAGTGTAGCCCCCCGAGGGCGTTGCTCTGAGAGCATTCTCGCTGAGTTGATCCTAGGAGTATAGGTCCTCAACTTAGCGAAATTCGGAGAGGCGATGAGCCTGTAAGCTCCTGAGAGCATTCTGCTCGCTTGAGAGCGTGTGTAGCCCCGGAGGGCGTGCTGCTCCTGAGAGCGTTCTCGCTGAGTTGATCCTAGGAGTATAGGTCCTCAACTTAGCGAGATTCCGGAGAGGCGATGAGCCCGTAAGCTCCCCGAGGCGTGTAGCCCCCGAGGGCGTCTTTATCCCCGAGAGCGTTCTCGCTGAGTTGATCCTAGGAGTATAGGTCCTCAGCTTAGCGAGATTCGGAGAGGCGATGAGCCTGTAAGCAGTGCATATGGTGCTTGCGGTGCGAGTGGCGTGGCTTGGAGATGCGAGTAAATACCGCAGTTTATGATAACAATCTTGAGTATCTTACACTTGAGCTTGTAGCAAATGGAAACATGAATTACAAAACATAATGCAACTACTGGTAAAACTTTTTTAGCAAGTACGTGTTCCAAGGTCGTGGCAATAACTTCCCTTCTTGGGTTTTAATCCAATACGCTCCATTGCCAACTACGCGTTCCACTATGTAAGGGCCTTCCCACGTTGGCGCTAGCTTAGAGTCATCTTGAGTTTTTTTCAAGACTAGATCCCCAGGTTGAAAAGATCGAGGATGTACTCGTTTGTTGTAGGATCGCTTTAGGATTTGTTGGTAGGATGCTATTCTGATAGCTGCTAGATCGCCGCTCGCCTTGAGGAGGTCGACCTCTCGAGCTAATATCGAAATCATTATGACCTGACTTCGACAAGCTCGGATCGAGGTTGTCGGGATTGTCATTTCGATGGGGATGACGGCTACGTGCTATAACATAAGGAAAATGGTGATTCGCCCTGGCCGAGCGAAGCCGGTAGGTGCGGTGAGCCCATAGTATGTTCTCGAGCTGATTTGGCCATTGGCTCTTGTTCTTTTCAATCTTTTCTTCAAATTCTCTAGAATGGCTTTGTTGCTGGCATCCCGCCATCCATTGCTTTGAGCGTCTTCGGGGAGTGGAGAATGCATGAACGATCTTCCACTTGGCGGGAACTCTCGATTGTTTTGCCCTTTGAACTGGAACCGTTGTCCATCACTAGTGTGTGTGGTAAGCCAAATCTGGTGATGATATGAGTCCAAATGAAATTCTTGACATGTGACTCTTTGACGTGTGCCAACGGAACTGCTTCGACCCACTTAGTGAAGTAATCCGTGGCAGCTAAGACAAAACGGAAGCCGGTACTTTTCTGAGGGATGAATGGTCCCATAATGTCCATGCCCCACATGTGGAACGGCCCAGGGCTCGCGATGTTGATCAGTTCGCGGGCTGGCTGTATGATGTTGTGACCAAATGTTTGACATTTGACACACTTGAGGACATACGTTTTGGCATCAATCTGCATACGGGGCCAGAAGTATCCTTGGGAGATCGCTTTATGGGCCAATGAGCGATCTCCAGCATGATTTCCACACTCTCCTTCATGAATTTCAGCAAAAATTAACTGGCCTTGTTCTGGACTGATGCATCTCAGATGAGGTCCCCCAGCGGATTTGCGAAATAATCTGTCATTTACCAAACAATAGCTACGTGCCTGGTGCGACATCTTCCCGGGCTTTGGCACGCGGCTCAACCGGGCCGCATCGCGTCTTTGATGTACCGTTTAATAGGCGATCCACGCCCGCCTCATCCGATCTCCGCAGAGAGGCACAGTGTCGATTTCTAAGACATGGTCCGCTTGGTAAGCTGGTCGATCGACCACTTCAATGGTCAATTGTCTAGGGGCACAGTTCTGTGTCTGAGTGGCTAGGTACGCTAAAGCTATCTGCGTGACGGTTCTCGTCACGCAAAAAATGGTGTACCGTAGCTCTGATGAAAGAAGGAAGTAATTCATTAACAACTTGAAGGTACTTGGAAAGGTTATCTTCGTTGGTAGTGTACTCTTTTGGCGATCCGGCGAACAACCGGTTCATGAAGTCACTAAAGATTTGAGCTCCTTTACACCGAAATGGATTGCCGATTGACGCACGCAGCCCATTATTAGTGCCTCGTAATTCTCAGCCGTTATTGGAAGTTGCAAAGTCTATGCGAACTGCTTTCGATCATAGCTCCCTCGGGAGATACTAAAACGATTCCGATATCACTGCCTCCTGGGTTGCTAGAACCATCTACGTAGAGGGACCAGACTGTTTTTATGTTTGCTTTTGTGGGTACGACCTCTGCTTCTGCCTCCCGATTAGGGTCGTCGACTGGAAAATCTGCTAGGAAGTCTGCGATGATCTGACCCTTCTGCAATGTGCGGGGGACGAAGTCCATGTGGTGCTCTCCCAATTCTTCGGCCCAGATTGCCATCCTAGTGGTCTTATTTTCCTTGTGAAGGATCCTCTTCAATGGGAGATCGCTAAGTACTTTGATTGGATGGGCTTGGAAGTAAGGTCTGAATTTTCTTGCCGAGTATAATAAAGCAAGCACTGCTCTCTCCACGTGGGAATAATTCTTCTCAGCTGGAGTGAGCATCTTACTTGTGAAGTAGATCAGCTTTTCTGAATTGTGTTCCTCTTTGAATAGAACCGAACTGATGGCGAAGTCTGATACTGCCAGATAGAGCCCCAGAGTTTCTCCATCTGTCGGTTTAGCTAAGACGGGGGGTGTTGTGAGGTATTCCTTGAGAGTGGAGAATGCTTGGTGGCATTGATCGTTCCATGAGAACTGCTCGCCTTTTTTCAGTATCTGTAGGAACGGTCGGCACTTATCTGACGCTCTCGATATGAATCGGTTGAGTGCAGCGACCATGCCTGACAACTTTTGTATCTATTTTTTTGTTTGTGGGTCGGGCATGTCTAAGAACGCCCGAATTTGGTCTGGATTCGCTTTGATACCTCGCTGCGAGACCTGATATCCCAGAAATTTTCCGTAGGACGCTCCAAAAAGGCACTTCTCTGGGTTCAGCTTCATTCCGGTTCTTCGTAATCTGGAGAACGCTTGCTCAAGGTGAGTAAGGTAGTCGCCTGCTTTTTTGCTTTTGACAACCATGTCGTCGATGTAGACCTCCATGGTATCTCCTAACATGTCCCGAACATGTCGGGCCACCGATCGTTGATATGTCGCCCCGCGTTCTTCAACCGAACGGAGAAACGTTGTAACAATAAATTCCTTGCTCAGTGATGAATGAGGTATTCTCCTGATCTTCTTCAGCGAGTGGTATTTGGTTGTACCCACTATATGCATCCATGAATGATAACAGCTCGTGCCCACAAGTCTGGTCGACAAGTCGGTCGATTCTAGGTAGTGGGAAGCTGTCCTTAGGTGTTTCTTGGTTGACGTTGGTGAAGTCGACGCACAGGCGGACTGTACCATTCTTTTTTGGAACGGCCACTATGTTTGCTACCCAATCTAGGTAATCGACCTTCCGGATGAAACCAACTTGTTTGAGTTTATCGACCTCATCGTTGACTGCTTTTTGAAAACGTAATGACAATCTTCTAGGTCATTGTCGAACTGGTTTGGCACCAGGGTTGACGTTTAACCGATGGCATGCAACGCTAGGATCTATACCAGGTACGTCGATATATGACCAAGCGAACACATCTTTATTCATGGAAAGAAAATTTACAAGATGAGCTTTAAGTGTGGGGTCGAGGTTAGCCCCGACATAGACGAGTTTAGGGTCGTCTTTTGTTCCCAGATTCACTTGATGCCTTTCTTCAGTCGGTGCCGGGTTCTGTGCAGTTTGAGTGCTCTCTGGAGGATTGCACTTTGCAGATGTTGTGCTGGTCTGATGACTGGCTATAGTAGCTGTAAAGAGCGGAGCGTCTTACGTGGTTCGACGACAGTGGTCGAGGTGACTTCGCTGTTTACCGTGACAACAGAAACCGATGGTTTTAGCTGCTACGGCTACCGGTTGAGTCGGTGGGGGGCTTAATTCTAGGCTCTATTTGCATGTGACGCTCTCTACTGGGGCGACCTCAAGGATTTGCAACGCTGGGATAACTGCTGCCTTGGTGGAGGTCGGGATCCGGGCTGGTGAGAGGAAGTTCTTGTTGGAGCCCCCAGCGTTCTGTTTTGTTGCGCTGGCTCTGACCTCGGCCACTAAGTCTTTGGCCATTGTATAGTCAGCGGGCTGGGCTCGTTCGCTATGGGAGATTCGGTGATCTTGTTCGCTGCGATGATCTGGTTACAATGATAGGCCTCGAGCTGGTTGCTTCGAAGCTCCATCATTCCCCTCGGGCCAGGAAAACAGATCACTTGATGCAAAGTGGATGGTACTTCCTGCATTTGATGGATCCATCATCGTCCTAGAATGGCGTTGTAAGACGACTTGGTATCGAGGGGCGGCTGAAACGCTGCGTTGAAGTGACCTTGTCTTCTCGAGCCCACCGAGATCGAGTATGATGTCTCCTATTGGGTCGGCCCTGGAGCCATTGAATCCAAAGAGGGTTGCGATTGGGTTTATGAAGACCGACTTTGGCAGGTTCATCTCTTGGATCGTATGGTAGAACAAAATATCGCATGAGCTGCGAGGATCTATCAAAACTCGCTTTGACGGTCCGGCCCGCTGATTTTGACGTGGACCACGAAAAGGCCGTTGTTGTCGGGGAGGCAAACCTTGTTGAGGTCGGCCTCGAGAAGGTGATATCTCCCCGACTGCGTCCGAATCTGCGTGGCGTGGAGTGCGGCTGTGTGAAGAAAAGTTGTAAACTTCATGAAGGGCCAACGCCTTCTTTTTTTTCTCGAAGTTTGTAACGGAATCATCCCCGGCGTGATCATGTGGATGGTTCATCATGCTCGCGCGACCTATTGATGGTCGGGCGGCGATCTTGATCGGATCGGTCTCCTCGAACGCCCTCTACCGCGGAGAACGACCTTGGGACCTCCTCGATCGCTACGCCGGGGTGGGGATACGATTCCGCGGGGGCCATGAGTTTGTGGCGCAGGTCATCGTCGGGTATGTTGGTGTATTGCTTGATGTGTCCGGCTTCGACGAGATCCTGCAAATAATGCTTGAGCCCCCAGCACACGTCGGTCTCATGGCACTTAGCTCGGTGGAACGCGCAGTAGGGCTGGTCGGGGCAATCTGCTGGCTGCAGGTCGGTATTAGGCAACTCGTTTGATCTTATCTAGTATGTAACTAGGAGATCTGGTGAGTACGGCGAATTCTCGGTCATTGCTTGGTTTGGGTTTGGAGGGCTGCCCTTGTTGTCGGGGTCGTTTTTTAGAGGATGATGTTACCTCGTAAACCTCTCCTTCTTCTGTTTCTTCTTCTTCTTGGTTATGATTTTTCAAACCTTCTTGTAACTTGATGTACCTATCAACTCGAGCGCATACCGCCAACGCTTCTAGTTCTCTTCGGGAGTGATCCGTGAGTCGCAAGTTGCGGGTGCGGCAGGCGTTTGTGAAAGCCGCTGCAACAAATGACTCTTTGAGGCCACTTTCCATGTCTAAAAGTTCTGTTTTGAACCGACTTAAAAAGGAGCGGAAGGTTTCCTCCTTACCGAGAGCAAGCTGAAAGAGTGAATTGAGATTGCCCTTCTTACGTCTATTATGGACGTACTGGCCTGCGAACAGGTCGGTGAGCTGTTCGAAGCTTTTTATCGAGTCAGCCTCGAGGGAGAAGAACCAGTCGAGTGGGCCATCTTTTAGACTAGCCAGAAATAGTCTGCAATGAAGGTGGTCGAACTCTGGTGCACTGTAGAGTGCTAGACTTTGAACATACCGGGCTATATGCTGGCATGGGCATGTGCGGCCATCGTACATTGGGAACCGTGGTTGGACGAAGTCTGGAGGAGAGACTTTGTGGAGTAACTCAACAGCAAATGGAGATGCGCGGTAGGTTTTCAGCATCTTTTGCACTATCTGGGTGAAGTCTTTCTTTACCGCGTTTTTGTCGAGCCTTTGGCTCAGCTCGTTGATCTGTTGACTGACGTTGACGACGTCGTCCTCTGCGGTGACACCTAGTGGGTTCTGTGTATCCACTTGTGCACGTAGTGTGACGTTTTCTTGCCTGAGCTCAGCTATTTGCTCATTCACTGTCCCTAGTTATCCTGCTAAAATGTGGAGTTGAGCTTCGAGGCTTGCCATGCTTCGTGGGCTTGAGAGTTTTGGCTACGGATTTGTTTGGAAATGGTTTGGTTTCTCAAGTAATCGAGACCACAGACGGTGCCAATGTAAAGGTGTGATTTGGCTTTCCCTTACAAACAGTCAATGGGGGACTGGAATAGGTTATTGGATAGACCGAGTTCGACTGAGAGCTTAACCGCCTCGTCTTCTTACTCTTGGTTTTATGGGGAGAGTAGAATCAGTCCGGGCGTTCATAGGGGAGGTATTTATAGATATCGAGTGTATCCTTGCCCACCACGTGTAAAGGGTGTCCCAAACGAGGGGTGGAGATCGGGGTAACACGCGAGAACCGCCCTCATAGTCCGGCCAGAATGATGTGGAGTGTCATCAGATAAGTAACTTGCGGCGTGACCGACCGGGGGTTGACGGCAAAGATATGTGCAAGTACACCTTTAGTCATGATTGCTTCTGGAAAGGGTATCTGTGTCACTTCCTAGCGTAGTTCGCGTGATACTACGATCTGTCTATAGCGTTCTACTAGGTCATGGATGCGACCTGGATCCATAGGTCGATGTGTCATTTCCACCATGTTAGGCGCGTGCTGGATAGAGAATATCACTCCCCTACAAACTGTACATATTATGAAGTTAGGCTACTGATATGACTACAGCTGTTGTGCTCTATAACAGTATCACCGTTATCTCAAACTCAGTGCCCTATGACCAAGCTTGAGATGTTTCAGATTTGAAAGATGACTAATTAGGTTGTTACACTAGTGTTCTAATAGAGGGCCAACATAGTTGGGAGGCCAGCCGTTTATACTGTCATCAGTATACATTTGTATGTTCTCTATGGAACTTTTTTAACAAGCCAAAAAAAGTATATCTTCGGCAACAAAATAGGCGCAGAAGGAAGTAACAATTACTAATTACTGGAATACCTGTAATCCTTTATATTTGATTAGTTCTTTTATTCGATCAGCAACAAACAATCGTCCACTAATGTTTTACCTCCAAGTCTAAAACCTTGCCTCTGTCCAATCAGCCACGATTTTATCACAAACAAACACATCAATTGAAAATATGCAATTAATCAAACAAACTTGAGTACATGTAATTGGATGATTGAGTGTGAGGGAGAGACATAAACAAATATTGAAATTGAAATCCACTAGAATTAAAGAAATCGAGAGAGAAAGAGTACCTGATCGAAGAACTCGTACCTGTCAGATCAATTTAAAAGGGCACGACTCATGTCTCTTATTTAAGGGTGGAGAGTGTTTTTTTGTTAAAGGAGGAGGGAGAGAATTTAGGAAACACATAGAAATTCATGACTTGGTGTAGCAGGTTAAACAACTGATCTACCAGTTTTACTCTTATTTAGGTTGGTGATTCCATCGGGCACTCATCAAATTGGATTGGGCAACCCCTCAAAAAAAAAGAAATTTTACAAATTTGTCATATTACAAGTTTGCCATCAAAGCCCAAGCCCAGCAACCAATTCAACCGGTATTGCCAAAACAAACTCTCCGGGCCGTTTCTGTTTACACTCAAACGACGTGGTCACGTAGTTTGAGTGTACACTCAAACGACTTGGCCAAGTCGTTTGAGTATACACACAAACGATATGACCACGTCGTTTGAGTGCACACTCAAACTACATGACCACATCGTTTGAGTGTATACTCAAATTACGTGGTCACATCGTTTGAGTGTACACTCAAACTACAAGGTCACGTCGTTTGAGTGTTAGTTTGAGTTTGAGTTCACTCAAACTACATGGCCAAGTCGTTTAAGTGTATACTCAAACGATATAGACAAGTCGTTTGAGTGTTACTCACACTAACACTCAAACTACGTGACCATATCGTTTGAGTGTACACTCAAACGACATGTACCCGTCGTTTGAGTGTACACTCAAACTACGTGACCATATCGTTTGAGTGTATACTCAAACTACATGACCAAGTTGTTTGAGTGATATGACCACGTAGTTTGAGTGTTAGTGTGAGTAACACTCAAACGACTTGTCCATGTAGTTTGAGTATACAATCAAACGACTTGGTCATGTAGTTTGAGTGTACACTCAAATGATATGGCCGCGTAGTTTGAGTATACAATCAAACGACATGGTCATGTAGTTTGAGTGTACACTCAAACGATATGGCCGCGTAGTTTGAGTATACAATCAAACGACGTGGTCATGTAGTTTGAGTGTACACTCAAACTATATGGCCGCGTAGTTTGAGTATACACTCAAACGACGTGGACATGCACTCAAACGATTCCAAACGCACTCAAACGCATCCAAACGCACTCAAACGATTTTAATTGAATTAGAAAAATTGAAATCCGATTTAAAAAATTGGGTTAGAAACAACATAATTACATCAATAAAACTACATGCACTCTGCACTCTTTATCTGTTATGACATAATATCTTTATAACCAAGTTAAAACATGTAATCAAACATGCTAAAATCTAAAATAATAATTTGTTTTATATCTAAACTTGTTATTATTATTATTTTTTCAATTGTGAATCATAAACTAGTTTGGGTTTGGAGTTCAGGGTTCGGGGTTTAGAAATTTCGTACCAACATATTTCACTTAATTATTTGAAATAATAATTTGTTTTATATCTAAACTTGTTATTTTTTATTTTATTTTTAAAATTGTGAATCATAAACTAGGTTGGGATTTAGGGTTTAGAGTTGTTTACAAATTTCATACTAACATATTTTACTTAATTATTCAAAATAATAATTTGTTTTATTTATAAACTTATTATTTATTATTTTCTTTTTCAAATTTTGAATCATAAACTAGTTTGGGGCTTGGGTTTAGGGTTTAGGATTTACAAATTTCGTACCGACATAAAAAAAATTAATTTCAAACATATTTCACTCAATTATATCCAAATCTAAAATAATAATTTGTTTTATATCTAAAATTGTTATTTTTCATTTTTTTTATTCAATTGTAAATTAGTTTGGGGGGTTTAGAGTTTAGGGTTTACAAATATATTTCACTCAATTATTTGAAATATATCAAAATTTCAAACATATATAGAATACTTATTCACTCAGTTTAGAGTTTAGGGTTTACATAGAATACTCAAGTTTCTCTACATATTAGAATACTTAAGTTTCTCTAAATAGAACATGAAGATGAAGAAGAAGTATTTGAGGTACAACAACAAATTAGAGAAGAACAACAAATTAGAGAAGGAGAAAATAGAAGATAGATTGAAAGTGAAGAAGTGGAACAAAATGTTGAAGGTCAAGGTGAAGAATTTGAAGATGCGACAAGTCGAGCAAATGAAATGCCGAGAAATCGTCGACGACAAAGTGCAAACCTAAATAATGAGGTAACACTTGATTAAAATGAATACAAAACACTTGATTGATTGAATGGATGCAAAACGAATGAATGTAAAACCCGAGCCCAAACGACATGGCTGGGTCGTTTGGGAACACTATAGAACGACATGGCAGTGTAGTTTGAGAACACTATAGAACGACATGTCCGGGTCGTTTGGTTACACTATAGGACTACATGGCTGGGTCGTTTGGTAAAACTATAGAACGACTTCTCCGGGTCGTTTGGGGACACTATAGAACTACATGGCCGGGTCGTTTGGACCCTCTATGAAACTACATGGCTGGGTCGTTTGGACTAAATTTAATTAAAAGTTTTTTTTTTTTTTGTGACTTTGAAACTAAATGCAAATTGTTTGAGACTCTT
The DNA here is from genome assembly GCF_015680905.1 of Coptis chinensis. Classification (NCBI taxonomy): domain Eukaryota; kingdom Viridiplantae; phylum Streptophyta; class Magnoliopsida; order Ranunculales; family Ranunculaceae; genus Coptis; species Coptis chinensis. The sequence continues at coordinate 9,363,314 of NC_141462.1, forward strand.
GTTTTATTCTTTTATATGTATAATTTTTTGCCGCTATCCGGGAACCGATCCTCTGCAAACTCGAATGATGTGGATTGTCAACCGATTTTAAGTGATACAACAGAATTTTTTACTACAGAAGAGGTATGATTGAGTAGGCATTGATTTCTTTTTTTTAAATTTTCTACATGTAATTTTATTAGTGTATTAATAATAGTTGTTGTTTTTTATGTGTTTAGGTCTTTCATACACGTAGCGAGGCAATCGGTTGGGCAACCGCTAAAGGAAGACAAGTTAATGTTGTTGTAGTCATTGAAAAGTCAGAGTATGCCAAATGAAACCGAGTAGCAAGATTGAATTTGGTTTGCGAGTGCTCGGGTGTGTATCGGTCACACAAGAAGGAAGGCGAAGAGAGGGCTAATAAGAGAAGGTCAGGAACCAAGAAATCGGGACGTCCATTTAAGTTAAAAGGTGTTTTCCAACACGGCACTGTCGATAGTTGGAAAATTGTCGTTCTTAATGGTGTTCACAATCATCCATTGGCGAAGACCCTTGAAGGACATGCATTTGCTACTCGACTAACCGTTCCAGAGTTCGAGTATTTGTCAGAGATGAGTAAGTGTGGAATAAAACCTAAACAAATTTTGGATTCTATCAAGAATAGGTATCATGATAACATCTCTAGTATATCCCAAGTCTACACTGCAATGCAGAAGGTGAGGAAATTTGATATGAATGGTCTCACACAATTGCAGAGATTGCGTGTGTTGTTAGCAAAAGAACATTATTTTGAGGAGTTGAGACAGGATGAGAATACCGAGGAGATAACGGGATTGTTATGGGCCCATCCAGAAGGTGTTAAGTTGGCTCAGACTTTTCCAACAGTTTTCATGTTAGACGCTACCTACAAAACTAACAGGTATTGGTGGCCTTTCATACAGTTTGTTGGGGTGACTTCAACGTGGAAATTTTTCACCGTGTGTCAGGTGCTGCTTCAGTCTGAAACAACAGTCGACTATGAGTGGGCTCTGCATCATTTTAGTGGCTTGCTTGGTGACATAAGCCCATCTGTGATCATGTCTGACAGGGACTTGGCCCTGATGAGTGCCGCTGACAGAGTTTTCCCTAACGCACACAAGCATCTATGTATATGGCATATCGCTACGTGCGTCTTTTCAAAATGTTACGATATTTTTCCAACTACAGAACTTGTAGAGAAGGCCCAGTTCTCGTGGAACACTGTAGTCTAATCGAAGACAGAGGTTATTTTCCAGCGTAGATGGGATTCTTTGGAAAAATATTACAGGGTTGAGTACTCCAATTTTGTTTGTTATTTGCGAGAGACTTGGTTTCCTCACAGGGATCGATTTGTATGTTGTTGGACTGACCAACACATTCACTTTGGGAGTACAACGACCAATAAAGTTGAAGGGTCTCATGCTTAGGTGAAGCATGTACTAGGAAATGCAAACTGTCATGATTTTTTGAGTATGTTTAGCTTAATCCACCCGATTCTAGAGATCCAGATGTCCGACATTAGAGCTACCTTCGAGAGAAGTATGATTGTAACTTCAAAGACCACCACCGGATTTCTTTGTTTAAGTGAACTCGAGAGGCCTTGTCTCACGCAAGTGTTTGGACTTGTTATTTGAAGAAATAGATACCCGCGTAAAGCGTGTTAAAGATGGAGAGATAAGGTGTTGGTGTTATTTGCGCACGAGCCATGGACTGCCATGTGCTCATGAATTAATTGAGTTTGAAGAGCAAGAGCGGTCCATCCCTTTGATCGCTATCAACCCCTTTGGAAAACATTGTCCGCTTCTCCCAATGTAATGGGTGTTGGTCCCGATGTTGCACCTTCGATGGACTTGTTCATGAATAGGTTTGCAATGGTTTCTGAAGAAGAGCAGAGGGTTATGATTAGGAAGCTTATGGAGATTGCCGTACCAGAAAGTACATGGCTAGTACCGCCTCGTGAGGAAGCAAAAACCAAAGGTCGGCCGAAGGTAGCTGCAGCAGAAAAAGCTCCAACCGAGATGATAACTCTTCAAAGCGAGATCCATCTCATTTTGAACATTCTCAACGTGACCATGAAGAGTGGGTCTCGTCACAACCAAACACTACTCCCACCCAAAACACCCACACAACACCAAGAAAGAAGTCTTCTCCAAAAATACCAACCCAAAACATCCACACCACACCAACAAATAAGCCTTCTCCAAAAACACCAAAAACAACCACACCAAGAAATAAACCTTCTCCAAAAACACCAAAAACAACCACACTAAGAAATAAGCCTTCTCCAAAAACAGTCACACTACGAAATGTGAGAGATGGCTTAGACTTTGGAAAAACGAGGGGTCCTAAGGATTACGGGTTGGATATTCCTGAAGAAATGCATAAATACATTGTTAGAGTCCATGACCCTGTTGGCGATGGCAACTGCGGTTATAGAGCTTTCTGCATTGCATTAGGAAGAAGTCAAGAAGAATGGCCACAGATGAGAAGGGAGTTGTACGAAGAGCTTACTGACAACCTCCCCCTTTATTGTACTTTGTACAATCAAAGTGAGGTTTTTTATTCGATGAAGGAAATCCTACATGAAGGATGAGCATGCCCTTTGCTGGATACTTATTTGCTTCAAGATTTAATGTTGTCCTTCTGCATTTAGGAGCTCGTCAATGCTTCCTTCTTATGCCGCTGAGAACCCAAGCAAATCCTCAGAGAGTGACCCAAGTGTTGGGTAGCGCACATGTTGGTGGAAATCATTTTGTCAATGTTGAACTTGTTGAAGATTGTCCGATTCCTCCAATGTCGTCAATGGCTTAGAGCTCGATATGATATTGCTGAAAGTTGGAATTTGGCCTTGACAGTAAGGCAATTGCAATTTATGGCATTGAACATTCCCAATTTAATATGGGAAAATGAGCTCGTTGAAGACCCAATAGTACATGTTATCGACTAAGTTGTTTGTATGTTGTCGATATGATATTTTGATGTAATTTGTATTTTGATGTAATTTGGAACAAGTGTAATTTGATTTGATTTTTATGTTATCAATGTTAGGGCTTTTATTTGATTTGATTTGGAAATCGAGTAATCGACTAAGTTGATTCGGACGGCAATCGAGTGATTTGGAAATCGAGCGATTGATTAAGTGATATATTGATGTAATTTGATATTTTGATGTAATTTGGAACAAGTGTAATTTGATTTTATTTTTATGTTATTTGGAAATAATGTTAGGGCTTTTATTTGATTTGATTTGGAAATCGAGTAATCGACTAAGTTGATTCGGACGGCAATCGAGTGATTTGGAAATAGAGCGATCGACTAAGTTGATTCGGACGGCAATCGAGTGATTTAGAAATTGAATGATAGACTAAGTTGATTTGGATGGCAATCGAGTGGTCGACTAGTTGATTCAGACTGCAATCGAGTGATTTGAAATAATGTTCGTATGTTGTCAATAATGACCGAAACTACACGGTCAAGTCGTTTTGCTTTAATCCCAAACGCCAGCCACATCGTTTAGGATTAAAGAAAAACGACATGAGCAAGTCATTTGTATTTTATACTAAACGATGTGACCATGTTGTTTGGTATAAAAGTCAAACGATCTAGCGAAGTCGTTTGGCCTTTATACCAAACGATGTGTCCATGTCGTTTGGTATAAAGGCCAAACGATGTGTATGGGCCGGGTCGTTTGGGATTAAAAGAGAATGATCTGCCGAAGTCGTTTGGTATAAAAGGAAAATGATCTGATGAGGTCGTTTGGCCTTTATGCCAAACGATGCGGTTGGGTCGTTTGGAAAAAAAAAATCAAAATTCATTTTGTTTTTACAACACTTTCATATTCATCAAATTCCACTTAATTCCATTCAAACATCAAATATCAAATACTCATTCATCAAATTCATCCATTCATATTCATTAAATTCCATTCAAACATTTTCATTCATCCATTCAAACATCCAACATTCATTCAAACATCATATCCATCCATTCATTCGAAGTTAACAAAATTACAAACCCTAAACTGAAACAAAGTTAACAAAGTTTCAAATAATCCATCCATCAAACAAATTACAAAGTTACAAACTCTAAACTGAAACAAATCAACTATAGCTCCCACCAATGTACTTGCACCTAGTCAAGTTGTACGCCTGGTCGAAGGAGGACCTTGCTTCCTCTGGCATATCATTCCCAGCCAATTGCAGACCTCTCTCTAGCAAACGATTGGTTTCATCGATGACGTCATTCTGTCGAAAAAAGAAAAATCAAGATAAGTTACCAATCGAATGCAAAAAATCACAGTTAGAGAAACTCAATTAAAAATCACAATACTTACAATCGGTGAACAATTAAGCAGTGTCTCCAGGGAGGGATGAATAGGAAGAAGCTCAGGGTTCACCAAAACTACATGAGAATTCCTCGCATACCAAGTCATGTAGTTTTGATGACACTCCCATGGATAAGACGAGATAGGTCCTCGGTCGCAGGGTTGAATCACGTGATTCTGCCACGACTCCTAGTAAAGTGGCCCAATATTGGTCCAGCTCACCTCATACCCGCGTCCTGCCACAGTTCTTGTTCTCCAATTTGGTATTGGAGGATCTTTAGGTACAAAGCCGACGTGACCTAACCGACGCACCACCCTTTATGGCCGTAAAAAGCTCGACAATGTTGAAAAAACATAGCAATCCCTCAAAAAATGCAATGTCATCGATCGGGTTTGTATCTCTGACATTTTTGTAGGGATGCCAAACAACCTGAAACAAAATCAAATGTGTCATTAACAACTCCAATGATCAATTACTAAAAAAAATATATAAACAAACTTAAATAGTTACATACATTGAATTTAATACTTACATTGAACTCATTCAAATCATCAATTATCGCTCGATAAAACTGCAATGCATACGTTGTATTGTAATAATGTGGAGCGACTGGGATGTGTCTATGAGCACGCGGCTGAGACGAGATATAGTTGAAGTTTGGGACTGTCATGAATACCGGAAAATACTCATAGATCCATGCCTAGATATACACAAATAGTTAACATATTGATAGAGTAATAAAATTAACATTAAAAAAAATGAACTCTAAAATACTCAAGTTTTACCTGTAGAAGAGTCATATAGCCTGTAACCCCTTTCACCTTCGCATTACATGTGGCGACCGAGACCTCTATATAAAAATGCCAAAATTGCTGCACCCCATGCATACTCTTCTATCTCACTGAATTTCAACAACAGCCTCAGATAACATATAGGCACTCCAGTCCCAGACTTGTTAGTAAAAACGGCACATCCAAAGAAAAATAGGATAAAAGCTCTAATAGTCCGTTGAACATCCTGGAAACTCGAGGCCTTCTTTACCACCTTCCCAGCAGCGTCACATATAGGGCTATCATGAACCTTGTTCGCAAAATGCTTCCGGATGAATTCTAGCCTTACTTTTGAAGTGAACCTGCTAGATTCCATCTCCGCCCTAATCAAATCAATAGGGAGCCCCAGACCAAGATGTAGGAGATTTATCGATTGTTGTAAGTTCACTTTCATCGTCCCTTTGCACCGCTCTTCCTCTAACTGTGACTCCACAGATTTGGACAACATCGTCCAAAGTCACAGTCATCTCCCCAACTGGCATATAGAAGGTGTTGGTCTTCGGATGCCATCTCTCCACAAACGCAGAGATCAATGGTGGATCCATATGCTCGTGATAACCTTCCACGAAATCAAACAACCCAGTCCTTCTCAACTGCACGGCAAATCTCGGAGACCTTTCACATTCATTTTTGAAATCCCATTAGGATAACTTCGCTAAGTGTGAAACACACTTCAACACTCCGCGATCCTCCTGAACAACCAAGCACGCATTAGATATATATGAACAAAAACAAAAGATTTTGTAAAATAAAATCAAAGTATACAAGAAAAACAAAATATTACCCTTCTCTCCCAAACATCGCGAGCGACATGCACTGCATAGTCATACAACAACTCTGACTCATACGGGCCTCCCCCATACACACCTCTTTGAAACTCCAAATCATCATTGGATTTTCTTACGAAATCCAATACCGGAGGTGCTTCTTCCACTGGTGGTATGTCTTCTACCACATATTCTTCCACATCATCATCCTGCTCATCCTCCTCCTCACCCTCCTCCTCACTCCCCTCACTCTCCTCTTCTACTATACTATTCTCTTTGTCCATATTTACATCTAAACCTACATTAGTATCACTATCTACACTATCTACACTATCTTCACTAGACGGATCAACCTCAGAAACCTCTTTTTCCAAATGGTCCCCTCTACGCGCTGATGTCGTTAAGCCGTCTGCCTTTTGTCTTTTTCTTCCAATTGCGTCACCGCAAGAGGAACCGCCACCAAACAATTTCTTAACACCTTGAATGTAGTTTTCGCTACATTCTTCACATTCTTTGATCGAGGACCCATCGCTACAAAGAAAAATTAAACAAGTATTAGTAAACTATATTTAAATAAACAATGTACAAAGAAAACCACTAGAAAAAAGAGATCATCCCAATCGTAAAACTAATATACTTATAAGCTTGCTATGATAACTCCAAGTATATATGAAGAAATAGAATGAGGCGTTACACTATCCAAATTTTATCGAATTTTGGGCAGAGTTTCCTTTGTTTAGTCAACATTTCGTATACTTAAACCTGTCATAACCTGGAAATCAATAATGACATCCTTCCAACAACCATATGTACATAACACCCTATAAAATATTCAACCCACAATACAATTTCTAGCCGCATAATAGGTGGACGCAAGTAGAAGGAAAAGATAGACTTCCAAAAGAAAAGTTTTTGTTCTTTCAAAACGCCATGGTTATATGTCTTGTAACTTGTTAACAATATTAACAGTATTAAGAAAAGACAACCACTACAAGTTACAAGAAACTATTAACAGATGTCAAAGAGTAAATATTATGAATACATTGATCGAACACTTATACTGCGAAATCCATATATTTCCGACTGCTTGGCATCAATTAACTTTCTTAACAAAAAAACGAGAGTAAATTTTTCATACTAAACGAAAGTAATAATTAAGCTGTTACAAGATCTCCCCTAGTGCCTTAGACATACTAAATTTGTGTGTTGTGTTAGAAATCTTCTTTTCCAGCTGTTCTCACTTTTTCATTTTCTTAATCAAGATGACCATGCACACATTAGGAAAGTTCTTTGTGTTCCGCGAGTGGAGGACATGATGATAAGAACCAAGTGGAGTCTTATACCAAAACATATGAACTACTGACAAAACTTGGCGAGTTCACAGTTAGGCTCTTAACATCCAAGAGAAAAAAAACTTTTTTTTTCTCTTAAGTGGACATAGGGTGAAGTACAATGAAGGGACTCAATTTATTCTTTCCTTATTTTGCATAAAAGATAATCGTTTCCCCCCACTACCCTAAATCTAGTCTAATCACCAAAGAAATAATTGACCACTTCTCCTATTCGGTAAAGAACCAATGCAAAAGACAAATTTATCAGTGAAACCATAATAACAGAGCAAATTTATCCTTGCACACACAAGCTCAAGGTCCTCTTGCCATAACTATTGTAAATAAGATTTCATCTCAATGAGCCCTCACAAAATAAAATAGTAAACACTCGAAACACACTAAACACACTAAAAATTTTCTAAATGAACACCCGCTCAAGGTCTATCAGTCTTATCTCTCAAGTTGGACTGCTCAATTCTTCCTAAATCACCATCCCGGGAAACACAATTCACAACACTTACAGAATAGGGTTCATTACTAAACACTCAAACCACTCTAAGAAATTAATAAATGAACACACTTAAGTCTAAAGTTGAACTGCTCAGTTCTTCCTAATCTTCATTCCAGTTAACATGGGTCATAACTTTCAAAGAAATTTGTAGATGACCACGAAATGCAACAACATATCAAGTTTCAGAGCCATATAATTCACTCTTACAACTTAACTTCTGGGCAATGGAAATAGCTAATATGAATCACTTAAACCATTATGGCTTCACTACCATCCTTGACAAGAGCTAACGGAAGTCGCTACCCAAACTACCAATAATCTAGTAAACATATATTAAAAAATAGTTAACTAAAAGAAATGTGGTCAAAAACTTTTACCAAAACAATAGCCATCCAATATAACAAGATTCATCACAAACTTTATCTAAAAATAACAACACTAGTTTAACACTTTCGGTTCAAACACAAGTAAATCAAAATGATAACTGAACCAAATCAAACACTCAGGTTTAAACACAAGTACACTTGCATCTCATTACTGTTCTTAGTGGGGTTTTGGCCCGCTTTGCTCATTGACTCGTCCACCACAATGTTCGTTTCTAACCATATCCTTAAGCCCCACATCATAAGACACTGTACAGCCCTAAAGGATACTAATACATGCTCTCAAATTACAACAACCATAAAGAGGTAGGATAGCTTGCATCTTGAAACATCAAAGCTGGTCTGACCTTAACGAACATGCCACACAAGGTGGGCTATGCATCTAACATCACCAATGTACATACAACATATATCTAACATCACCGAATATCTAACATCACCAAATACTTCAAAAATGTCATCTCTAACGGTAAGCAGTGGCTATGCATCTCTCATAACCCCAGCAAGAAGGGTCCCTCGACTAGTTAAGACAGTAGGGGTGCTTACCGTTTGGTGCGCCTATGTTGTGTTACAGTCATGGCTACGAGCCTACGATAGTCATTCAATATTGAATGCCTCCTTGCTTATAAACTCTCTCAAAACACTGGTTTAAAAAAAAATTACGGTTGAATGGGTTATCTATAAATTCAGATTTGAAGGGTCGATATCCTTCAATAGTGACAATCATATTGTGTAACAAAAAAGCAATGTACAACCAAAAGATACAGTTTCATGGCTAAACATACAAAGGAGCACCAACTGCGAAGACACAACATCTCAAACACACAAAGGAACACCAACGACAAAACCAAACACCTCAAGCACATGAGATGTTTCCAAAATAGTATATATAGCCAATGCAATTAAACTTCATAACACAAATCGAGTTGGGTCATTAAAAACACTAATCAGGAACAAACCACAATCCAATAAATTTCAGTTCGTACCTTCATACTAGAAATGAATCAAAGAGTACAATGCAAGAATCAAACAACTGGAAATGACGAAATTTTAAGCTTTCACCGCTCTCCCAACTTGCAAAAGCTTCAATAGCGAAATTGCAAAAGCTCGAATGTTGGATTGGATTGGATCGCGATTGGATTAAATTTCAGCAGAATTGGATTAAATTTCGCAATTGGATTGTTTCGTGATTAGATTAAATCATGGATTGGAATGGTTCAATACTATTGGATTGTTTTTGGGTTTTTTTTGTTAGGGTTCGAAGGGTTTGCGCGAGAGAGATGACCGGTTAAGGGAGATTTTTCCGGTTTCGCGATGGAAGGGGGGTGTATTGGGCTTTGCGATTTGGGCTTGTGCTGGAGGCTGCCCAATCCAATTCTGGTGGCGCCAAATACAGCACCCTTTAGGTTTGATAAGAGATTCGAAATCGAACGTCCAGAACACTGCACATTTAGTGCATTTACAACTCTGCGCATTAAAAAAAAAGTCTCTGAAATATTATTGAATTTCGGTGAAAGGGATCTTGCAGTCCTAAACGGTCCAAACCCGGCCCATTGGCATCTAATCCCCAAGTCGTATTGGCTTTTTACTCGTAGTTGCCATAAATTGACTCGAAGTGCGTGCCCAAAATCCCAAATACAAAACACAACAAGAACAAAAAAAAAGCTGAATATAATATATTTTCTGTGGACATCATTACCCTCCCGTCCAACTACTTCGTCTTCCTCTGTTCTCTCACGGCTTTCTATTTCGCCCATCTGAATGGATTTAGAATTTATAAGCAAAGGTTTAGACTACTCAAAAAGAAGGAAAAAATGGATTCTCCTACTCGCAGCATTCGGAATTACTGGGTATAGCGTTTACAAGCTACATAACTTACCTTGTGTAGTTAAAAAAAGAAAGAAACTAATGAAACTTATTGGAACCGTAATTTCTTTAATCCAAGTTGTCTCCGATTCGACGGAGACAATTGGGATTGTTTCTAATGATTTGAATCAGTTTCTTAAATCTGATTCCGATGAAATTCCGAATAGTTTGAAACAAATATCGAAAATTGCGAGGTCAGAGGAGTTTTCAGAGTCTGTTGTTAGAGTTACACAGGCGTTGACTTTGGGGGTTTTGAGGGGTTATAAGTTGGATGCCAAGAGTGATGGGGGTGAGGAGACTGGTGATCGGGTTTTAGATAAGCTGTTTTCGACTGCAGGTACGGGTTTTGCTTCTGTTGTTGTTGGTAGTTTTGCTAGGAATTTGGTTATGGCCTTTTATTCAGGAGATGGTAATCAATCTTCTAGTGAAGAGCAGAAATGGGTAAGTGTGATTTGCAATGATAAGTGTAAAGAGTTAATTGCTGATTCCATTCAATTGTTTGTTACTACTGCTGTTGCTGTTTATCTTGATAAGACGATGGATGTTAATACTTATGATGATATATTCTCGGGTTTGGCTAACCCAAAGCATGGAACTAAGGTGAGGGATATTTTGGTATCGGTATGTAATGGTGCTATTGAAACCCTTGTGAAAACATCTCATCAGGTGCTCATGAGTTCAAATTCGGATGCGAAATTGGATGGAAGTTCGACTTCGTCTTCTTTGGATTTTGATCAGGGGGAAGTTCCGTATACGGTTAGAGATGAGGGTTTTGAGCTGGGAAATTCGTCGAGGGACTTGAAATCAAGAAACTCGTTTGATATTAAGGATAGTGGTTGGGTCAATAAGGTTTCCTCTACACTAGCGGTACCGAGCAACAGGCGACTTGTTCTAGATGTGACTGGAAGGGTCACGTTTGAGACAGTAAGATCTTTCTTGGATTTCTCGTTGCGGAGAATGTTGGATGGTTTGAAGATAAGTGCCAAGGTTGTTCATGAGGAGGTTGTTGAGAGGGGCATGGACGTGTTGAGATATATTACCGCCAAGTCTGCTGCTATTGTTACTATATGCTTCGCCTTATGTTTGCACGTAGTTGGTGGTTCTAGGATTTTGATGCCAGCTTGAATTCAATGGTGCAATAATACAATGTAAAGGAGCTTTCCAAAATGGTACTTTGTTGTAAATGGTTCCTCTGGTGTCATTAAGTAACATTCTGAGGCCTTTTATTTCGTAACACTCCAGTATCCTGCAGTTCATCAATGAACAGAGGCAAAATGGGAAAGTTGTATGTTGATTACAAGCTTGAGTTTTTTGCATATGTCATTTACATGCAACATCTGTTGATATTGTGTACCAAATGATGTTCTAGATATCGTCAACAGGCAAATGTTGGAAATTGTCATTTGCCAAGTTTGGCAGTGCTTGATATCACAAAAAAAATTCCATTGGAAAATTCGGCAAATAATTATCTTCAACCCTTGTTGCAACTCCTTCGCTTCTCTCACTCTCTCTCTCCCAAGGTTAGCCGCCTCAACTGAAACTCCCTCCCTCTCTTTAATTTTTTTTCATATATATATAAATCCATTTTAACTGTGATTGGCAATGTCAATTTGACAGATTTGGGGAGGCAGGATTCATCTCTTTCTTTTATTAATTCGAGTCAAGGTGAGAATTTTAATGGTTTTCACTTTATGTTTTCAAAGTGTGCTAGTTCAAAGGTGTTTAATGGTTTTCACTTTTATATTGTCAAAGTTATGATGTTCAAGTAGCCTCTTGAGATCATTTTCACATATCACATTTCAGTCCAACTTTTCATTTATTTCTGTCTCGCAATTATTCATTATTTTTGGGATCATTCCAAATCCCGTTTCTAATTTCTCACATGAATCCTGAATAGTGAGTACTTTATAATTTATAATTTCTTAACTAATTGGTAGTGCTAAGGTCTCTAGTTTGGTTATTGAAAAGCTATTGAATGACAACTTACACCCCACACATGGTTAGTTGTTAAGTTTGTTTTGGGTTGAGAATAGAAAAAAATAATAATAATGAAGAAAGGGGGGGACGTTTGGGGGAAGAAGGCTTATACGGAATCAGTCCCAACTTAATACAAGTTGAATTATCTTCCAACTTTTGTTTTCCATGGTCAGGTAAGTATAAGCTTAAACATGAGTGTTGTAGCCTATAAAGTTTTGGAGGAAGGTTTAAACCTTAATCGAAGCACGATAATCTCCATTTCTTATTCTCAGAGGTATGAACCGATCAATGCCTATCACATACTATTGTTTCTATCAAGTGTTATAGTGCTTTGATTCCGTCTTTAAATTCCAATTTTTTAAGTTTTTTCCTAATTTCAAGTGATGATGCATGTATGAGCTTGATTTAAGCTTCAACATCTGAAAATCTGTTCTTTGATTCTTTTAATGCATGTATGCCTGTATGGTTATCAATCTGCATTTATTAAGAAGCTCTTTTATTAAATTAGATTGTCTCTTATCAAAATGTTGGACATTTAGGGATTTATCAGATAATTTGGGTAAAAGCACTGCTTGAGATAGATTACCAATGGTTTATCATGTTTTGTACATCTTTGGTAGTGTTTAAGTCTTGTTGATGCAACAATTGTTGCATGCATTACATTCTCGTGTCCTACATCCGAGCTCTTAGAGTTCAAATGCTCATTAAGGAAATCAAAGGGAACTAGAATACATCTATGAATGACCAAATGACCTTCTCTGGAATACATCTAAGAATGTTAAAATGTCCTTTCTATAGGGAACTAGAATGTCACTTACGAGACGTGAAAGACCAGTTTTGTATGGGCAATACTGGTATGGTGTATCACCCGCCTGCTTGGTTCAGGGAGAGGATGATATTGATAATGATAGTTGAAATATCTCTTATAGCTTACTTTGTAGTGTATCGATCAAACAGTGAGATCAACAGGTTGGTGTTCTTACAATTTTTACTCGCTCAGTTTTTTTTTTTCACGATATTATGGGCAGTCATATGCTATGATTGGTACTATGTCTTATTCCTTGTCACAGCAAATACATGTTTTGGGTGTGATTGTGTCAATATGTTGAATTAATTTTTCTGTCCTCTGTTTTTATTTCCTCAGGTTATTGAGCGGCCAATTAGAGTCTTAGGGTTTCTCCTCCAAAGATAATTTCTCCTGGACTTGATGTTCTATTTGCAGTCGCTATTTATTACTGTGACTGTGATAAAGAGTCATTCTTTATGGACCACCAGGTGCGGGGAAAGCACTTTTGCATTACATCTTTTGTTTATGTTGCAGAAACCTCTTTGGAAAGGAGTGGTTAGACACACACCCTTTTGGTAAAAGAGCTGGGTCGTAAAAGGTTAATAATGAGGTGAGCTTAGAATTCACTATTATAATTTGTAGATGTGTTTACCGCGATTTTGCTTGAATCAAATTTAGAAGTACGTTGAGATAATTTAGCTGGAAAAATTTGAGACTGATTTGTACTCAATCAAACGTGCCTCGGCGTATATCATTGTTCTTTCATCATATTCAGCTTATGGTAAACAATCTACCTGTGCTCAATAGTTCTTTTCATGGTAAACAATCTTGCAAGTGAATAGAATGTTTAACAAGTTGATAATTGCATATGGTTGGATTTCCTGTGCAGGAAAATATACACCGCAGTATGTTTGGATTCAAAACAAGTTCTCAAAGGTGAATAGATCAGAGACCCCATGCTTATGAGAGATCGGTAAGTTTCAGTTTGTGACCTTTTTACTACATGAATCAATCTTAAGTTCTTAGTACTGTTCTAATTTGTAATTTTCTTTATATCTGCTAGACTGCTACAGGTGAGAATTTCAAATAGAGTATACAAAGTTTCAAATGGGAATTGCACACCAGTGTTAAACTCATCTGCACCGGTTTACATTACAAGCGGCGATGGAGGAAACATTGAAGGCCTTGCGAATAAGTAAGTCTTCCTGCTTTTAACCTCGTTACAACAACATTATGTAGCGTCTTCTTGAATGACGTGCCATTTTCTATGTGCAGGTTTACAGAGCCACAACCTAGTTACTCAGCTACTCCTGGCACCGTAACCAGGACAGCGAAGCAGTTCTTGGAGATTCTCAGTGGTTCTACAACAGGCAGTGGTATCCACACGAAGAGAGTAGCACTGCTGGTGATGTGGCTTAAGGGAAGAGTAGTTTCAAGAGTCTCGGCTTCAGTTTGATGTTTTTACAACGGTTGCAAACCTACATGTTCAACTAGTGTCAGTGATTCAAAATAAATTTCATGGTAAGATTAGGCAGACTCATCAAACAGTGGGTGAAACAAAAAAGTTTACTTATTTATATCCAACTAATCATCGCCATGACAGTAGATAGAATCCCACACATCAAAAAGGCATAACAATTCCCATACTCCAGAAAATAGGATCACAGGCAACAGCATCCCTACTTAAAGATTGCTTTCTAGTCCTTTTAGAAGCCTGCTGTGTTGACTGATCAGAGTGGGAGAGTTTAGGACTGGACAAATAACCCCTGGTGCTTGACCTTCTACCAGTTAATGACTTTGCAGTAGCAGAACACCCTCCTTTAGAAGAACTCTCTCTCCCTACATTTCGACTGGAAGAACCCTCTGCACTTTTAATTACACTAGCAGTACAGTCTCCACTTACATTTGCACTAGCATAAGACTCTCTATTTATTATTCCACTAGCAGAGCAATCTCCATTACTTCTTTTCTTAGCCACTTCATTCCTTCTAATGCGACTTAAATGTGAAGAGGAACAACCTGAAGGGAGGACATCAGATATAGATGTGCATCCAAGCTTGAGGAGCGTGTTGATACCTTGCCAACCAAGGACCCTGGTCTTGCATTCTCTGGCCAGAAGGTTACCTTGCCAACCAAGGACCCTGGTCTTGCATTCTCTGGCCAGAAGGTTACCTTGCCAACCAAGGACCCTGGTCTTGCATTCTCTGGCCAGAAGGTTATTCAGGTTGAGGAGCAAGATTCACAAGTTGATCTAGCTTTAGGTACTACTGGTCCCGCACTAGTTGGAGAGAGCTTCTTAGTCGAGAAAAACCACTATTTCGTCTGGTCCTGGTAAACACTGAGAGAGCTTTGCTTTCTTCATAGTAGTTAGGTCATCTTAGCGCCTCTGGTTGTTCAGGCTCCTGTTTCAGCCCATTCTTTAATGGTTGACAAGTAGGACTAAACTCTAATTTGTCAAATAACAGTAGGGACCAAGTCTTAGAAGATGACCTTATTTCTTGTATCAAAGTCTAACTTATATATTCACGTGATGTTGCACGCGAGGGGTATTATTGTCATTTGGAGATTGACCACAGTCAACTCAGTTGACTAACATTTAACAACCAGAACTAAAACTAAATCCTAATATTCAAGTTTTTCTGAACCAAACCCTAATAAACTAACTATTGTTAGGACCAAAGTCTAAATACCCCAAAGATAAACAATCCAACATATAATACTCATTTAAGCAAGCAAAAATGAATCATTTAAAACTATATAAATCATAAACATTAAAACACCTATCGAATCATAATTCATGAATACAATTGGATCAAATATAATACGTATTCTAAAAATAATTATTCATATCCATTTATCAAAGTTAAATAGATTGAAACAAAACAATTAAGAAGAAATACTCGACATTCATTGTTATTATTATTATAACTAATTATTTTAAACAGTGAAAATGTTCAAAAATTAATCTTCATATACAATGACAATTAAAATAAGACTTGCTACCGTATAACACAAATTTTTAAAATTTTAGAATAATATAAATCCACTCCTAATATATCACCCACAACAAGTTATATTGGCCTTAACAAAGTTCAATATATTAATATTTATGAAAAAAACAATTAAGGCATATGTTTAAGAATACTTGAAGATGCAAAACCAATGTGAAACTAATTTAACAATACTAATCAATCATGTCATAATTTATAGGCACGAAACACACTTATAAGATAAAATAAAAAAATTTGTTTGTTATTGAAGTAAGATCATCATTATATTAAGACATCCTCTACATAAATTCCAATATGATTTACGAGTACTAATTATCACAACTATTTTAATTAATCAATTATAACGCAGCATTAAGAAAACAACCTATACATGCATGTCTTATTGGTGAAACAATATTATCATCATATACACAAGGTAATAGTTCATCTATATACAATAATATAAGAAAGCGTGTATACGCAAGTATACATATCTCAAAAGAAATACACATATTTTTAATTATATATATATATATATATATATATATATATATATATATTTCTAACTAATCACATCTAACAAATTAATCTATTATAATTTACAATATTATTCATCCATTAAAAGTGTACGAGTGAGGCGCGATAGTTCATCCAACACAGAGACAATTAGTTCCTCACTTAGTACGTCATAAAGTCATCAATTAATGCAGCTCATTCAATATAAATTAAAATATCTCTTTGTTTCTTAAATAATAATATAACACTCAAATAAAAAATTCACAAATATGTTATCGCACTTAATCCATAATCTATGTGAAAATGAACACCAACAATAAAACAACATTATAGCAGCACACATCATTTTGATCAAATCCGTTAATAATTAACATATAACAAATGTAACTACTCCTCATATGATAAGGAAAATAAAAATCATTTCATATGCACTCCACAAAATAACTAATATAAATATACACATTTCACATACAAACAAATCAAGAAAAAATATTGACTCGCTTCATTTTTTTTATTTTTTTTTTCATTTTCATTTTCTTTTCTTTGTAAAAATAAAATGACTAGTGTAAATAGATTTGAAAATAATATTTCCTAAACACTACCCATAAACCACGATCCGAGGATCACTTAGACTCATCTAAGTCTGAGCTAACCAAATGCTCTAATACCAAACTGTCACATCCCGAATTTCGACAAAATCAGAAAAACAATATTTGTTCCCGACTCTTCGATTTTCAAGGTGTAATGCACTCTCAACTTCCAAAAATCCATCATTATTTAACTGTTCCAATAATTTGAAACCAATAAATTTTTTAAAATAAACTAAAGTCATCTTCATTACAAAAATTCACAAATATAATTAAGTTATAAATTTTCTTTCAACAACTTTTTCAAGCTCCCAACAGCCCCCACTCTCCAACCAACAACCAAATATCAATCCCTTAATCCCCCCGCATCAACCAACAACCATTCAAACAACCAAAACAAACTATATACTAGTTCAAATAAATTACAGGACGATTATTTCTTTTGGGCTTTAGCCACCATTAACAGCCCATAAAGCTTCAACCCCTATCCAACACTTAATCACCCCACTATCACCAATCATAATCCAACCAACACGACAACATAATAAACATTATAAATGTTTAGATAATATAGATAATATACAGGACGATTTCTCTAGGCTTGCGCCGCCATTAACGACCTCTTCCGAGTTCCAACAGTTCAATTCAGAGTTTCAATGATTAAGCACTTAAATATACTAACATCTAACCAGTTCAACAATTCCACAAGATGAGAAAAAATAACGACATAGGAAAAGCAGAACAAAAAAACTGAGCGGGAACAAAACTCTAACAATAAAGCTTTTTCTTCGTGCTTGTAGGTTCGGTGAAATAGATTTAAAAATATAACTACTCACCTCTTGTATCACGAAAAAGTATATTGAATATGACGCAGATAATCCAATCCCAAGCTAGCTAAAAGATGCACAATCCGCCTTGTCTCCATTCTTCTTTGTTTTAGCTGTTTAGTTCTAAAAACTTATTTTTCTTAAAAATCTTAAATTTATGATAAACCATTCCATTCTAAAGAATTTATTTAATGTTTAACATTTTAGAAACTTCCTATTTTACCAAATATCTCTATTCCTAACTATAGAATATTTTTCTCTATTATAAGTACTATATTTATTATATACTTTATATTAATATATCTTTTGAAACCTTACCAAATAATTAAAAATCTTTACACAAAAATTCAAAATTCAAAATACTAATTTTTCCTCCTTTCTCTTTCTATCAAAAAGTCAAACCCACATTTATTAGCACATTGACCAAGAAATAAATATTAAATTATGAAATACTAAATATTATTACGAAATAATGAAAAAATAATTGGGGTCTTACATATGTGGAGGTAACAAGTTGTTGCTTTCATTAGAAATGCTCTTACCATCTCGAATCAACCGCACATAAGTTACTCCAATTCTCCCCTACCTTCTCCATAGACACACACACACGTACATACGTTCACATTCATTTTACATATTTGAACAATTGCTTATCTTATATATAATGTGAAAACTTGCTTTTCTCAATTAGGCACTGTATTACAGGTTTTAAGCCAAAATTTTTAATCCCGAGGGTACCCGAAAGTTTCACCCCCTAAATTTTCAGGTAGTACAAATTGCAAGGGTATATACATAATTACATATTTCCAAGCACTTAAAACTCTAAAACATGTACGCGAGCAACAGACACACCATTTCGGATCCATGAATAAACGATAATCTAGGTTCTCTTCGTCCAAAACACTACATGCTCCTTCCTTCTCAAAGGGTTTATTCGTGGTGTTCGATCTTCATAATACAATTTTCTTTGTTTCCACTTCAAAAATTACATTCAATTATCATATTTTGATTTGCAAGCAGTCGCATAACAAAAACTCTTCTTTGCAAACAAGTTCTCCAACCCCTCTTATTTTCTTTCCTCACGTTTTCTTTAGAAACCTTTTTTTGTTAGTTCTTTAGATCGAATATCAATTCAAGGCTTTCCTATTTATGTTTTTTGGGTTTGATGTCAACCACCAACTGTTGCAAAAGGCGACAACCCAAAAGAAATAATGATACCTCATAAGGAAAAATCTGAAATATGAAAGTACACGATCAAATAGAATTCTAATCAGTATTAATATAAAGCTATAATGTACTAACAACATGTAATCTTATTAACACATTTTTAAGCGTAGCCCATTATGTGCGATCTTCGGTAATCTTTTCTGTGGTTATACGTTGCAATAAAAAAGAATTCTCATTTGAAAGTTGTAGCAAGTTTAGCAATTAAAAATAATAACTCTAGTAAAAAATTTCCCTATAAAAGTAACTAATTAGTAAAGGGCATGCCCAAGAATTAATATCAACATAGATATTATGCCCATTAGATGATATTAATACCCTATAAGGCATTTTAAATTCAGGTGAACCAAAATATTTTTTTAATAGAAACTTCACTTCCTAACGTTAGGTTTTGGTCACTAGATTTATAAAAACTTATTATATTAAATTAGCTAGTATATAGCTCGTGCCCACAACACTATTTCAAATTAGACCCAAAAGAACCCAACCAACCGAATGATAAAAATCCAGCCCACAAAACACCCATTGTTGACCAAATCAATAATAATCCAATACTTTTTCGAAATAAAATTTTAAACTGCACATCTATCTAAAACCATTATTGCACAGTGGGCGAAAATGCTCCTAAATGTTTTCAGCACGCCACGTCAGCACAATTTTTAAGTGGGTACACAGAATTAATTAAAAGTCAGGACAGTAGTTTAATTATTTGCGAGTCGGTCCCTACTACAAAATAGATCAGACGTTGGATTTGCTGGAGATTAGATAGATATTCTCGAGATACATATAATAAGAACAAAACAATTACACGCCCAATCTTTAAACCAATTCGCGATCACTGCGAATCATTCAGACACAAGATTTGAATCTAAAAAAAAACTTCAACTTCAATTAGGAATCCTAAAAACCCAAAACACCTTCAACTAATATTAACCAAAAAAAATAAAACACCCAATTTCTCCTCTAGATCTAGCTTCATCTTCTCTAACCTGCAAATACCTTCACCAAATCTCCAAACAAATCACAATCTCAAGATCATTAGATGCCTCTCGAAACTTAGAAACCCACCCAATACCATTCATGAATAATACACCTGATTCTGATTCTGATTCTGAGTCTTATTCTTATTTTGTTTACACCCTGTGTCAAATACTTCAACTTTCTAACCCATCTCAACAATGGGGTCAAGCTTTTCAATTATTGAAAATGCTGCATTTGTTCATGGGGAACCATCTCAAGATGATAATAAAGGTCCTCCACGGGTTGATTCCGGCTATAATCCTTCATGAGAAAGTGACTAAGACAATTATCAAGGAAGGTCGTGGCGAGAACCCATCCAAGTATTCCACATGCTTTTGTAAGTATATTATATTTATTTCGAATTCTACAGATCAAACTGTTATATATACGGAATTGCATAACATGGGCTATACGAAGATCACATCCGATGTGATAGTGCACTATAGAGCCTAGACGGAAAGCACGCAGCACAAGTTTGAAGATACATGGCAGGAACAGAGACCAATAAAGATGGTTAGGTAATTGTGGTTAAAGTATCAGTGTCTACTGTGGCCTTCATTTTAAGGAAATGTTGGCTAGACGTGTTTTTGAGATGGATTCTCGCTTAAATTCCTTTCATAACAAGAGCATTCTCCACTGACTCATGGATTATGGCATATATTTAAATCGTGAAAATAGATGTATTTTTCGTCATTTATCTAAATTTACCAAATTGTTTGAAGACATTATGGTTTGTGATGAGGTGATAAAACTTGCTTTGAAACTTTACAATGCACTGTATGCACGACATGGAGATGGCGTTGTAGACCAAAGCAGAAAGCGAGAAAAAAGAGTCGCAAGGCAATGTTGAAACTTGGAATGAAAGCCATCCCCGAGTGCGAGCAGCGTCACAGTCGGGAGAGCAAGAATGTTGGTCACATGCCTTTAGCTTAAGCTTTTGAAAAATGTTATCCGTGAAAGTGAATTTTGGATTTTATTTTTATTAATGCTTTCCTAAATGATTTTTCACATTGCTGTCTCAGATTTTGTTTGTCATCTCAAAACCAGACGTATTTAAGAGCCCAACATCAGATACCTATGTCATATTTGGGGAGGCAAAGATTGAGGATTTGAGCTCACAACTGCAGACCCATGTTTGGGGCAGTTCAAGGCTCCCCGATCTCATCATGTTATCTCCAAACCAGAGTCATCAGCCATGGCTCGGGGCGATGAAGATGTGGATGAGACAGGGGGTAGAGCCAAAAGACGAGAATTAGTGATGATGCAAGTCGGTGTGTCAAGATCAAAGGCAATCAAAAGCCAAGGTCACGATGGTGATATTGTTTTACGCCATCATGGAGCTAACGAACTAAGAGAGCCTTTTGGAGCATATTCTCACGGTTGAGACAAGTATAAGGTTTTATATTTGTTTGGCTTATATATATGTTTTTTTTTTTTTTCTTTTTTTTTAAGGTTACTTATTTTTATGAAGCCCGACTGTTTTGACAAAGTTAGCTTAAAAGCAACTTTTGCTTGCATAATTATATGTATCTTTACTAAATTACTATTATAGATTGTAAACTTATGGGGGCTTTCATTACCACTTGCGACCGACTTCAATGGCCATCACTGAACCCGATGGGGTGTAGTTATGTCTCGAATGCAGGCTTTAGTGAACAGGTTAACTTCCAATCTTATTCATAACACATACTTTGTATTTTACATATTCTCAACTTTCTATCAGATCATGAATATTTCAATGTTGGAATATTTAAAGAAAGATCTATGATGTTTAATTATTAGCTTCTATTTTGCAGTCTTGAATTCAAAATTAGTTGTGATGTTTTTTTAGGTTGTGTGCATAAAGATTTTGTAACCTACTTAGGGCTTCTTAGTTTTTTTATAACAATAACACTTTTCAGCTTTAATCATTTAAAACTATTCTTGGGCTTACTTTCAAGAGAAAAAGCTTTACCAAACATGTCATAATCGTGAATCGGGATGGTCCATTTAAAATATTCTCATCCCACTTTTTTCTTTTTAAAAGCTCAACACTTAGGTATTTAGTTGGTTGATGCTCTATAACACACTACAATGAAACCCGCCCATTGATAAAAGCGAGAATTACACAAAATCTATTGGCATTCTTTTTACATGTGTTTTGTTTACTCCATTGGAGAGTAAATTCTATGTAAACATTTGATTCTCGCCATTTAGAGTTGTTCACATTAGGGTTAGTATGTTCATAATAGCCAACTAAGTCGCGACAAATTTATTAGGAGAAGTGCACTATCGTTAATGCATTAAGGTTCAAGATGTCCGGACACAAAACTTTCGTGAAATGGATCATTCTTTGTAACTTATTGCTATTCCTTTAAAACATTGTTATGTACATTCATTGTTTTTTTTTATTCGTGGCAGAAAAAATCGGATGACAGGATTGGCAATAGCATTGCAAACATGAAGTCCGTGAATGTGCTTTTGTCGCATGTGGGTTGGTGCTGCTATGAAGTTGTTAACGCCATGCTCGCACTACCCATCATTTTTCATATACAATTTTTATTAATATATTCTTAGTATTGGTTTTGTTTGATGTAGAGGATATATTTTTTTACTGAGTTTTTTGAAGAAGAAATAGTACGACAACGTATCATCTACAACGACGACAAATGAATGGAGGAGGTTCTTTGTGGAAAAATTTGACTCTGATCGACCAACTAATTATCAATGGAAGTTATCAATGTGAGGTTTGTTTATTGTTGTAGGATTCCATATCCTAATATCACAATTATGAAAGATATTGACACCGCACAAACATAACAACATTTAAGACTTATGACATTGAATTGCTTCATAAAGAAGTACAACTGAGTAAATGTTTCCCTGACAAAGTTATTCTCGTTTGTGTATCGCTATGCCGACATACATTGGTTGCCGACGCTAAGCACTTGCTATATGATCGGCTACTATGAAAAACAATCATTGGCTGCTGATTCTAAATACTTTGCTATGACTGTGCTAAGTACGAGGGAAATAAGGAAGATGTCAATGATTGTCTCAAATCCTTGAAAACGTCAAGAATATGAATTAAAGTTGTTGAAGCTTCAAATTTTGGAAGGTAATCACCGTGTTTCTTGGAACATAAAAAAATCCCAGATGAAATGAAGGTTCAATTAGATATAGTGTTAAACAAATGACATAAAACTATCAAATGATTACATTTGTTGCCTCTTTAAGAAAGTGAGCTTTAGTAGTAACATTTTATACCTCTTTACGGAATACTATTTTTATATCATTGCTGAAGTCAAGTTTCAATGCAGAGCTTTCCCCGTTGCTCTAAGGCAATGACCGAGATTGATCACGAATGAAAAGAACTTTGCAAGTCCTATTCCGCAGAATATAGTGAACGCCAAAAAGGAGCAAAAATTTGGTTTGTCCTCTTGCATCGAAATGGACATTAGTTAAAGCTGACAACACGGTGGTGAAGAGAGCAATGGTTCACCACCCGCATTCATTCCATGTCAATATTGTTATTTTTTTTTTCTTATTATTGTTATATTTATTTTGTGGTTGAATTTCTTATATGAAATAAAGAATGCTATTATTCAGGAATGAACTTCCATAATTTACAATGGTTTACATAGTATCTGTGTATCTTATATATGTGAACTTACATTTGCGTTGTATTAGTTGTAACAATATGCTATATTAATGTTGTGGAACAAAAGAAATTAGCTGTTAATTATGCCTATGCATTGGTGGGCTTACCTGGTTGAGTAGGTAATTGGTAGAAACTGGGGTGAGATCAACTGGGAGCTGGTTGTTGACACTCCCATGGTTACAACTGCTTGCACTTCACCAGTGCAAAAAGTACAACTCTTAGGACGCTACTTAGGACGCTACTGACACACTTTTTCTTCCTTTTTTAAGCTATAAAGGTTCCCTAATGATCTATCATTCCAGTTTTTCTTCCAGTTTTTTACATCCCATGTCGCCAAAATGGACTGAGACAGTTAAGTATAGTTGACTCTAATAATTATATAAAAATTAAACTCAAAATACAGGTAAACCCAAATGTTTAAAGCATACAATGAAACAATCCCGGCATCGCAGGGTGAAATGCTAGCATCTTATAAAACTTTAGTTTGGATCATGACACAAGCCTTTTTATTAGATAGACTATTAAAAAAAAAAAAAAAAAAAAAAAAAACCATTAGACCATGGGCCACAGCACTAAACCCACACATAAAAAGTGTCCGGGTCAATTACTAAACACCTATTTCCCCTTTCTCAAAAAAATTCCCGTACCAAATAATCCATCTTTCTGACAGATTTCAATGCAGTTTAGTAGATGTTGAATTACTAATTTTTCTGCGTCTAGTGAAGAGAGTGATAATGGCAGAGGAAGCCACGTCAGGAACTAATCGCGGGAAAACAGTAGAGCAGTGCCAAGAAATGATTCAAAGAAGTTTTAGAAGTAACTTCCTCTTATTGTGTTTCTGTCTTTACTATTTTTTTTACTAATTTTCTTCTTTATTTTTACAGTTCCAATGGTGAAGTTTTTGAGAGAACATCTCTACAAGTCTGGGTGCTATGTGGGGAACAACTTCATCAAGGCTGTTAATTGTGAGAAAGAAGTTGCTGGTGGTTATGTTCCTGGCAAAGGGGTAATCACTCTTGTCTTCTTATTAAGTTTATTTGGCTAGTTTATTAGTCCATCATTTATACGGAAGAAAAATAAAATACAAGAAGAGATTTTAGTATCATTTGTGGAACTTAACTGCGGAAAAGTACCTGGAAATTTCTGATATTTGATCATGTAGTAACACCCATCTCTGGTTGTCTGTGCCAGATAATAGTATGTAGTAACCACGTGAACATCCAAGATGAGGTGAACCAAGTTGTTATACACGAATTGATTCATGCTTATGATGATTGCCGGGCTACAAATTTGGACTGGACAAATTGCGCTCATCATGCGTGCAGTGAGGTAATCCCTTCCCCTTTCGTCTATCTTTAGGTACCAATTGTTGGAAAGGAGTTTCTGTAATTACTATTTTTTATCCCTGTTCAGATTCGTGCTGGGCATCTAAGTGGTGATTGCCATTACAAACGTGAATTGTTGCGTGGATTCATGAAATTGCGGGGTCAGGAACAAGTGAGTTCTGGTTATTCTGAAACTCAAGTAAACAAAAAATAGTCTTTCATAATGCTTGTCATGGAAAGTAGTCTACTGTAAGTCAGTGTTCGCAAATGCACTAATTGTCATTTGAGGTTTCCTCTGAGCAATTTTGACAGCAAACGTCTTGGTGCGTGTACGGGCACTTGACCTTTGATGTCTGTTCGCTTCTGTATATGAATGTGGAAACTATTTAATGGAGTGGATGTGGGCACCAAGAAGCAGGGGCAGAACCAGGACTTTATTTGTGGGGGGTGCGATGGGGCTATGAAGTTGAACTATACAAATTCTTTCTGAAGGTGGGTATATATATAGTGTGGGCCTAGATGACTAGATCAAGGACGTTTTATTTGGGTTTGTATAGGCTCACAGCTTAATATGGATGAATACCTGCCTTTCCATAGTACATAATAGTAAATATAGTAATATTTTTCTTTGTTTTTGTAGAAGGTTAGTGGGGGCTGTAGCCTGTGAGCCATGCCTTAGATCTACCCCCCTCCCCTCCTTCTGCCAAGAAGTGAACATGGTGCTTGCAACCTAATTGGAAAACTAGAAACCAGATAGTATTGAATTGTAAACACGATACCCTTACCTTTTGAACAGCTAGTGGAGTTTGGCAGTCTGAGCTGTAATACAAAGTTCCTGCCTTTAATTCCAATTTTGTATTTTCTTGCTCCAAGAAGCTAAATGTAACAATATGCAATTGGTTGTTCTGGCTTCTGAGTTTGATCTTGAGAAAAGGAAATAGTGAATATGTATTTTGCTGGTTAAACCAGTGTGGACTGAGAGGAGGCACTGATTATTTTATCTGTAATACACGAGGCTCAATAGATAAAATTAAATTGTAAATTTTTGAATATTCTCATGATGAATAAATTTGAAAAACTCTTCTCAGTGTCTTCACTGATACTATATCCGGCTTGGACTCAACATAACCAAGTTTATCTATTTATTAGAATATATGTATGAATCTGGTTGTCGTATGAACTCATTATGATGTAAATTGTTCGTCTTTTTTCTGCAACATAAGAGAGGTTTTGCAATACACTTGTGATCAACTGGTACGTGGTATTAGTTAGGTTGGTTATGTGTTCACATTGAGAGTTTATTATGCTCTGTACCTCCTCCTGGTAAGGATTTGTTGATTTTGTGTAGGAGGACAAAATCTATGATGGTTTACCAATTATGGAAGACTCTTTTGAGTTTTGATTAATAAACAGGTAGGGCCTAGGGGTCTGCCTAACCCCAACTTAATTCTTAAAAAAAATGTTCTGAACTCTGTCTCAGACTGCTGGGTGTTCTGAATCTTCATCTTCTATGTGGCTAATTCATTTTAAACTTTTTGAAAGTGTAATCCTGTGCTTTGGAAATCAAGAATGTAACTCTCAAAGAGGATTTATTACAGGTTTACTAAGTTGTGTTTTTTCGTTTGTTGATGTTATAGGAATGTGTCAGAAGAAGAGTTTTGGAGTCACTCAAAGGTAATCCAAATTGCTCCGAAGCGGCCGCAAAGGATGCTATGGATGCTGTTTGGGATGTTTGTTACAACGACACAAAGCCTTTTGACAGAGCTCCGTAAGGACATAGATGTGGGTCTCATTTACCTTCTTTTTCCTTTCTTTATGATAATTTTGATTTGATTACTTCAAGACAGATTGGAACTGTGCCAACCCCTTCTTTGTGAGCTAATTATAATTTGCTCAAAATGATGTTTTTTATTGATCTTCCATTTTGTTTCCCTTCCTGCTTATATTCGGAATTTCTCCGTGATTCTTTAATGTTTAATCAGGCTGACAGTTGTGTTGGTATTTGATGCACTACAAATATCAACCAGGATTTCATAAGTGTTGAGGCCTCTATTCCAATAAAAGAAGGATCGTTAATCATGGCTTGTTACTTGTGATCTCCTTCAATTCAAATAAAACTTTTGTATATAAACTCGAGTCCATTTATCCGTGATTTATTTTGGCCTCTTGAGAAAGCCTATTACTTTTATAATATCGCTTATTGCGGCTTGTCAGATTCTCTATAGGAAGTCCTTTTTGTGGTAATCTTGGTTAAGTCTGTTAAGTGTGTTTGGTGCACCTATAGCTCTACTTCCTTCAAAAGTTTGGTCTATTAAACTAGGGCTCGATCAGCTGTCTCTCCAAGTACTTTCAAAAGTCATCTCACCATCTGCTCGAGATTATTTATCAGGACTGCGGTATTAGCACCCCAAAATATAGGACTGTCACTCCTGGTTCTCGTGCTGCTTCTGACTCTCCACCTTCAGCCGGGAGATCGGTCCTATGTTAAAAGGGTGATGCACCACGGAACCAAACTCCTTTATGGTTCGAACCAAGACTTAGCAATGGCGTCCTCAATGATTTTCCTGGTTTTAGCATCCCTCTATTAATCAAAAGTCCTGCTGTACGCCACTCCATTGTGTCAACACGGGCACCTTCCTTTCTTAAGTCGTTTTGTAACTAAAACAAAAAATATACTTCTGTTTTGTTTAAAGAAATCATATGCATTAATCAAATCCTTCTACTTTGCAAATGAAAGTTGGAACCGAGATTTCGGCAGACTAATGTTGAAGAACCTTGTTATCAATTCAATAATTCTGTCTGTCGTGCACCACAAACTTTCTTCGTACTGCCTATGTGAGTTGGTGGCATACATAGTTATTAGTTACACTAGTAGTTATTTGGGGAGAAAGATGAAGCAATGGTGATAGTAGATTAACAATCATTTTAATATGAGCAATCTAGATTGTTCTAAAATGTGTTAGACGAACAATCTATGTGCATCATGAAACCTGTAATGAAGTTCAAAAGGAACGAAAGTAGATTGTGATACATATACAAATGACTAACAAAATCTACTTGGAACATTAATGTCATCATATTTATAACTCAAACAAAGCAGCAGTAACAACATTGATACAAGCGGTCATATTTATCTTTGAACGTTACGCTCATACTTAGCAAGGACATTTCTATTTTTCTTGATGAAACTAACACACTTCAAAACGTGTTTATGAAAGTTTTTGTTATCCCCAAATGGTTTTGAACTTGAAGACAACATTGATAGTTAGGAAAGAACTTAAGAAAAAACTTAATAAGAAAAGCTGATCCTGAGCCTGTGATATGAGATTAGGGAGCATCCTAAAATATATATATATATATATACCAATAAAAGCCCATCCTCAAAACCTGAGTCTCTAATAAATGACTTCCCATTCACTACTCCATACCTCATTACCATCTCGAATCAACCGCACGTAAGTTACTCCAATTCTTCCCTTACCTTCTCCACACACACACACACACGTACATACGTTCACATTCATTTTACATATTTGAACAATTGCTTACAGGGTTTGGTGTTGTAATAAGAATAGCAGCTACACAAGTAGCCGTGTTGAAATGGAGAAAGCTGACTCATTTGTGGTTGATGATCAAGAATTGCTTGACAAGAAGATATCTTCTATACGCAATGCTGGCCCCGCAAAACTCCAGGTCTCCTTCGCCATTGTATTTACTTGTATTACACTACATAATAATAATGCCCCGGAGAATTAGTCAATATGTATGTATCAGGTGATTGCAGATTTTGATGCTACATTAACGAGGTACTGGATCAATGGGCGGCGAGGACAGAGTAAGTAGCTGCTTAGCTTAGCTGGCTGTTAATGATCTTTTTTCTTTCTTTGTTATTTGGTTTCAGTGTTCTCTAATAACATGCTTAGGTAGTCATGGCCTATTGCAGCAAGGGAATCCCGAGTTCGATGTCAAGAGACACAAGCTGCATGAATACTATCACCCATTGGAATTTTCTCCCACAATTTCGATTGAAGAGAAGACGAAGCTCATGGAGGAGTGGTATGATTGTATTCTTGTTCCTTATCATTTCTTTTATCATGACTTCATACAGTAGATTGCCTTTGCTTAAGCACGACTATTTAGTAGCATTTCTTAGTGAGGTGAAAACACTGGACATGCAAAATTTCTTCATGTAAATGACACTTATGGGAATGTGATGTTTGTCTTTTTCAGCTTTATATAGTCTGAGAAAATGAGCGCTAGTTTAACCATTGCAGGTGGGAGAAGTCACATGGTCTTCTTATCGAAGGAGGGCTTATCTACAGTGCAATAAAGGAATCTGTGTCAAATGCAACAATTGCTTTTAGGGAGGGCGTAGTTGAGCTTTTTGAATATTTGGAGGTAGAAATTCTCAACCTTTTTTTTTTTTTTTCCTATCCTTTGTTTGAGCAATGAGCATTTGCTTGGAACTTTTAGGTTTTTACCTCTAAACAGAGTAGCAGACTATAAACGATAAACAATAAAACTATTGGTAGTGGTCTTCCAATTTATGAGTTCTATTGACTTGGACAGACCCTCATTGATTTTTTTGTTATTCCATGAGCATATTATCATTTAATTTGGATATGCTTAAATCTGAATTTCTTGAAAATTTGATGGCGAGAAGGTTTATTTATGTGCTTTTGCTTATTTATTTGTAAGACAACAAATTGACGCAAATGTAAGCTACTAAGCCAGTAATGAAGATATGGCATATTGCAGTGCCATACATAGCCATAGTTTAGATGTGTCTTACTAGTTGAAGGCCTCATTAGTGCTAAGTGGGAATGAGACGGTCAGAGCTAGACTCATTATTATTCATAAGAATAACCCAAATACAGAGTGTATGTTTCTAGGTAAGGATTCACGGTTTTCAAATGCAAAGTTTTTGGTTTGTTTGATTAATTATAAAAAGTAAATAAGCATGGTTTGTTATCAATTGTCTAATGCCAGTAAATTCTTATCTATGAAATAGGAATGTTTTCTCTAACTTTCATATGTTACTATATTATATTGATGAAAAGAATTCAAAGTCGAGTCTTGCCGGACTTGTCTTACAATAGAGTTGTATGGAAGCGCCGATGTTGTAAACATGTAGGCACATCTCCTAGTCCTTGGCTTCAATTTATTAACTAGAATAAAATCTTAAATTCTTTGTTGACACTATATGTTTTTATTTACATTTCCAAGCTATTGTTTAACCTAATATCCAAAACTTGAAGATAGCTAAAAAGTAAAAACTTTATGTAATCATATCTCTGAAATTTAGGTAACATGTTATATTCTATATCATCTTTTCATTTTTTTCAATGAATGTTTGTCCCAAAATTTCACATGTCAGTAAAGAATCAGTTGTTCGATCAATGTATTCCCAATATTTACTCTTTGACATCTTTGATTGGCAGGAAAGAGACGTGCCTGTTCTTATATTTTCTGCAGGGCTTGCTGACATTATTGAAGAGGTTAGTTTCAGAGGTTTCTTAATACTGTTAATAGTGGTTGTCCTTTTGGGCATGGAGATCCCAGACACTGATATGCCCCTATCTTTCCAAATTATCCCGATTATGTATTGTTATAGTTTCTCTTCTATTTTTTACCAGGTCCTGAAGCAGAAACTTCACAGGTCTTTCAAGAATGTCAGAATTGTGTCAAACCGCATGGTATTTGACAATGATGGCCACCTTGTTTCTTTTAAAGGTATTTGATTAATCACATATTCACATGAGATTTGCAAATGAGCTTATAAAGAGGTCTTTATAACACAACAGTATCTTGACAACTGCACTTTGTTACTTGACAAGTATCTGTACAATTTTTATTATGAAAGAAATGGTATTTTGTAGTATGCCTATTTACCCCCTTAAAAGTCTCAAGAGAGAAAAGTTTCTTTCTGACCTCAGTTTTTTTTTTAAAAATCCTTCACTTCCTATGACTATTTTCTTGTCTCTCGGAAAGTTGTCCATCTCCAGGTCAGTGATGGTTATCCTGATCCTACAACCAAAATCCATAGTTTGTGGAAAGATAGCTAAAGTCGTGTTTAGAGAATTTCCTTCAAAACCAGAACATTTTTTTTTCAAGTTTCCAACAGCAGGAGATTCTTGGATTTTGTTAATGTCGGATGTTTATTGAAACGCCAGAATTTTAAGAAATAGACGGTTGGTTTTCTTTCCTAACTCTCCACCGCCTTCCAATATGGTTGGGTTTTTTCCCCAATACTCCCCACTTCAAGTTCTCCTTCCTAGAACATGTTTAAGCACAGCTACAACTTGCTTCAGTAAGGTTCAGATAGATTCATTTCTGGAGCGAAAATATCACCCAATTATACTTCAATGCACATATTACATCTAGAATGTAAATATCAGCTAGTACTGTTGGACTTACATATACATTTTGATGTGGAAACATTCAAGGAAAATAAATTACAAGGGTGAAGGGAGAGACTCAACTCAAAAATAAAATACTATTTGCATTTAATGCCATATAAGCGCCATGACAGATAATCAAGCAATTGCAACCAAACAGTATAGTGACAGTTGCCTTTTCAGACGTGCCGGGATAGCACAATCAGTTGAACTAACCAATGAGAATAGTTGGTATATACACCAATGGTAATTTGACTAAGTTCTTATCTATTGGACTCTTTGCAAGCATCATTGTTTTCCCAATGAAAATGGATATTTTCATTTCCATCGTATTGCCTGTAATTCTACTTTTGGGCTTTGTGGTGGTTCTTTATTTGTATGTTCTGTTGATGACAGGGAAGACTATTCATGTCCTGAACAAGAATGAGCATGCGCTAGATATGGCTGCACCTATTCATGACCAATCAGGTGGTATAGATGGACCGACTGATGATACTGCCTCAGTTGAGCAGAGAACCAATGTGTTACTTCTTGGTGATCATATTGGAGATCTAGGCATGTCCGATGGTCTGAACTATGAGAACCGAATTGCCGTGGGATTCCTGTAAGTTAAAATAGCTTCTTATCATTACCAATTTTTGTTTAGTCGAATTTGTGAACCGTGGTCTTTAAGGTATAAGTAGTGTTTGAAGAGATGCATCAGGTTTATATTGAAGCAGAGGTTGTGTAGAGTCTGAAAAATAGGATACGTTCACCTTCCGGAGCGCTAGTCTTGTTTGAACCACACTTATTTGCAATTTCCGGATTGAAAAGAAAATGGATAGCTCTACATCAATTCAGAATGGCTACCTTACCATTCAGAACAAAGAATGTTCTGGGAAGAGCATGGACTTTTAAACATGGATATGAGACTTTAGCTCAGTCTGTTCGCATTACCTTTTCAGATATGACTTGATCACTTCTGCTTAAAAAAACAGTAATGAAAATGAGAAGGGGAGATGTGCTAAAATTTTCTACTCAGCTGCCTCTTTAAAATCTGTCTGTTTTCGGGCTCGACTCTAGGAGTTAAAACCTGAACCTCAAAGCAACCCAAGTTTTAAACTCTATAACAAGCTTAATTTCAAGATGTGTAACTGTGTAAGTTGATGTGCTGGAGAGATACTTGTTATATGTCTTTATATTGGAACTTTTAGACAGTTTTGTGTCTCTTTGTTATGGTTGAGAATTGAGTCATAATTTTTGAACATGGTAGTGTTGGACTGTTGGGTTAGAATTTTGCATGTTTTCTTCTACCTATTTTTCAGTTATTTGATTTTTGAAGTGAATTTGCAGGAACGACAACATTGAGAAGTCTATTTCTGGCTACCAGAAATCTTTCGATATTGTATACCTGGTGAGTTGATTGCTGGAAATTCTTTATCCAGTATCCTCTTTTCTCTTTTCTTGTTTCTTGTTTCTTGTATCCTTTTGTTTTTTTTTTTATACCTGACCTAGTTCTTGAAAAAGGCGTAGATAGCAATGGATTATGTTTACATGCATACCCTCATGGAGAATGGCAATAGCCGTCTTCATTACATGACTTGTCAGGGAGACAGCATGCAGGGGAATGGATGATAACTGATGAGAACTATAATGTCTTGAGCAACATATACCAACTGATCCAGAATTGTTACACATGATTTCAGTCATTGTGATTTGTTTGACCACGGAGAGATGGCATGGGCCCTCTGAATGGCTGGTTAGATAGTGCGACCCTTTGTTGTTCACTTAGGTACTACAGAAACTGTAAATGTTCCAATTTCCTAGAAAAGGTGGTTTATATCCTCTTTTCTCTTTCAATGTTGGAATAGCTAGGCCTCAGTCACTGCCTAACAGCTGTGTCCGACTATCCCTTGTTTTAGTTAGTGTCTTCATATTTTACAACATGGTTTGGCTGTTCAAAGGAATATATCCTGTTACCATTTATTTTCTAATCATTTATCAACTGCTATAAACTCTTTTTCTGCAGAATGATGCATCTATGCTGGGAGTAGTTGATCTTGTCTCTCAGCTTTGTTCATCAGGGGGTGACTAATGCGTTGTAGACACAACAATTTTTACGAAGTTCTTATTGAGTAGGATAAAACCAGCTGACTGATGTAATTACTTGTAGGAGTCCCTTCGGGTGACTGATTAGCGCGAATAATAATTTTGAGCTCCTCATGTTGGATGCTTAGATCATCTCCGTGTTTCATCAAATACTCAGAACAGCCTTTTTTACCCATTGATGCATCATGCATGAATATATTGATATCTAAAGTATGATAATTTACTTGTCTTTTTCACTTCTTCCTCTTCAAAAAGAATGTCTATCCCAGTCCCCAGGCGAGTTCACATGTACCCGGGGTCGAAACATCCAATCGTTTCCCACTTTCCCAACCATATCAGTTGATAGTGGGATAGTACCATAACCTTGGTAGATGTTTGTGGAATTTCATTTGCCCTTGGAAGTACGATGAAGGTTGTGTAAGACTGGGAGAAATAATTTCACTTGCAGGCATATTGACTGCTTCTTTGGACGATAGCCCACAATAATTATTCCAAGGGGCCCTTGCTGCTCACTTTGTTATGGTTGTTTGTTTGGCCAGTTCCATTTTAGTCTTCGCCCCCAAAGAAATCAAAATTGTAGGTACATATATAAATGCCGATAAACAATTCTTTTGGCGTGATTTGAAATCATCTTTTCTATTGTCGTTATGCGGTTGTGCCAAAGGTTTATCTTGTTTGAGAGTTAAAGGTGAGAGGAACAGCCTTTCACATGGCTTACCTGTAGAGAAACTTAACAGAACATTTCAATGGCACATCTTAAGCATGTATTCTTTAATAATTGTACCCTGGTGTATTATGGGACGTTTTTATATTGCTTGCAATCTCATCTTGTGCCTCATGCAAATGCAATCACCAGATACAGTTGGCTTAACAACCAAACAATAAACGGTAACATTATAGGTAAATCAATGCTGATTGTGACCTGAATGGGTAATTTTGGCGATTATAATTAATCCCTTTCTCCAATTGGTTGTTTTGAATATATGATTATGCGATTACATTGACTTAAAACCAAAAAATCGGCGAGACGCTACTTTTCTACTAAATCTAAAAATAATCATCAAATAATTTTTAACACTGATTGATTCATTTGATGAAAAAGACGTTTCATTGACTTTTTTAGCTGCATGCCGATATTTCCTTCCATGTGAAAAATGCTATAAACCAGATTAACGCCGACGAATCATAAAACATTAAAACTTCATCATATTTTCGTCCCGGTTTGATGGACCCTTTTTCGTTTTCTAACCATGCTTTTCAGTTTTTCTGATAAAGTGATAATGCCAAGAGCTGATTAAAGCGACTTATGTTAAGGTTACCACAATGCCAAACTACATCTTTTTAGTCCCTTTAGATTGATGTTTATATATATATATACTATGATTAGGAAAAGCATAGAGATGGATATACCTGCTTGGATGCGTACTCCATAGCACATGGCTCGGGCAATTACGTAATATGAATTCCAAAGAATATTCTGATCTTCCAATGTTAGCATGGATAGACCGATAGGCAGACATGTTAGGTTTGTTATTCCACTTGGACTGCATGTTCATTGTTCAAGGCATAGAATTTCTTGGTTACGTTGCACAGTTTCCTTCAATGTTATAGTTTAAACTTTGAAGAGGCAAGAAGCAGCTTGTTGCTTATAGATTTGGTCACAAGAATAAGAAAAGTCGTTATGCTTTGCCACAACTCCCACAAGCCCACAATCCTCTTTCCTGACAAAAACAAGTGCTGATTTGCTATCATCAAAAGCAAAGAATCTTGCCCTTTTCTAGGAAAGAACTACAGCCTGGTATTGGAAATGCATATTTTCTGAGGCACCTAGATCTCTAACATGTTCTGTGACTACAGAAATGTAGGTCCATTGGAATTGATGACTAGAAAAATGCAACATTTCATATCATTATGGTCTATCATTATGCTTTAAAAGCATATTCTGGTTTTGATAACTTGTGGGTCCATTGCCATTACTGTGTTGTTCTGAGTTCTGACCACAAAGTGCAATTCATATCAGAATGCTTGCCAACAAAACTTCTTCAGAGTACAATGAAGATGGAAGACTAATGATGAAACCAGTAGTTATTGAACTCATTGAAAATTATTGCGTGAAAAACTCTTACTAGAGAAAGTTGAGAAAAGCAGTGGAACAACTAGAAGGCAGTACTTAAAAAAGCCTAAAGGAAAGATGAAATTTGAAACGGAGCAAGTCCCTACTTGGTAAAGGGTGCGCATGCAAAGTGAGGGAAGACGACTATACATACAGCATACCCGAGAGTACAGAGTGCAAGGGGTTAAGAATCTTACATACAGAAACGAGAGGTATATAGAAGTAGAAAGATTCATATATAAATACAGTGCAGTCTAAGTAAGTGGCTGCAGAATGAGATTCATGGAATTGACCATCAACGCGTTGTAGGTTGTAACTAGTGTTTTTAAACTATCATCAACCATAACTCAGAACACAACAGTACACCTCTAAGACTGCCACACTGAGCCACACTCCGTTGCCAAGAGCACATCGCAACTGCTCTTAGAAATGCACTTTCAAAGTAGACTTTAACCTATGAATTTTGGATGACATCTTCTCGATATAAACAAATAACTGAAGAACTTGTTAAAAATGTATCTGAAGTTACAAAGAAACAATGTTTAATCAAACAGAACTAAAAACATATTGCTGTGCACCCAGATCCGAGAATAAAAATAACAAGAGATTAAACAAGACAGATTGAAAAAAAGTTCAATAGATATCAAAAATTAGTTGGAGATTGAAGTTAGAGGTCCAGTAAACACTCATGTACACGACATCCCCTACAAAGAAAACAGTTAAAAGAAATAAAAAATAAGACCTGTCACAGAAACACCCTAATCGCACACGGATAAGTTGTTCTACTCCCTATCCAGCACATAGAACCAACAACACCTAATTAAGTCACTCAACTCAAGTGGGCTCTTCTTTGAACCCAATTTTGCCAAAACCTATCACACAGTTAAGAAAAGAAATATAAAGTAAGTACTATCAACAATGACACCTCCTACAATTTACATAACTTGTTTAACAGGCCTCCACAACTGGTACCACTGCTACTATAGCTCCTGCTGCTTCAACCGCTTGTGGTTCAGGAGTTGGCTGTAAGAACTCGGTGTAATGAAATTCGATCTGAAGTCGATGATGAAGAGGAGTGGAGTCCATCAGCCCCTTCTTGATATCAACCTGCAATTCTCTGATAGGGATAGCAGCCAGAAATTTTTTGATATACTCCTTGCATGATTCCTTCCCTCTACACACTACCTCTTCTTCCCCCTCCGTTTTTCCCAATTCCTCGGGCTTGGCCACCAGCTGCATTGTTACTGGCGTTTCTTTTAGGTTGTTGGTCTGCTGGACCTGCCCATTCCTGCCCTCTACAACTGCTACAGTCTTCTGATCTGCAGCAGTTTTCCCTTCTAACAATTGTGTTTCACTGGGCAGTCTACAGATGGTTGTCTCCCTATCGAATTTGAGGATGTAAGCCTGGTCGCACCCTTCATATAGCCTCTCACCCAGTGTGTCAATGATATAATAGGCTTCTGGATCAACCTTCAGGACGAAAAAATGGTCGTTCCAGCTGACAATGTATATCTGTGGGCTACCATTGCTGGGACAGTTTGACCCGGTGCGACTGATCTCGTCCCAGATGCCATCAAATGACATTGCACCGTGAAGAAAATCAAAACCCCCCTCTTCCATTCCTTCTGGATGGAAGAACCCAATGAAGGACTTTTCAGGAGCAACAGTGAGTGGCCGGATCTTGGCCTGGAGCACTGTATCAAGGTCAAAGTGTTTGTCAGGAAACCGTGTCCTGTAGATTTCATTACCACACAGATTTCTCCACTCAAGTGAGCCTTCCCTGATAAGACTGTCAAACTGACACCTGATGGGCATTAGATCTTGATTGGCCTGGAACCAATCGGCAATGACAGCAACAAGGGCCGTACATGCACTCTCACCAGCAGCCCTCTCGCTTCGTTGATCAATGGACGCATAGAAGACTTGGGTTGAAAGCTTCATCTGCCCGTCGCGACTAACCACTTCCTTGTGTTCCCAACTGCCAACTGCAAAACTGTCATCACCAAATTCAGATACTGATGACCGATTTGTAGTTGAGCCTTCATCAGCTTTATGCCACTGCAAAAACACATTGCAAAATTTTCACATTCAGAACTAAACACGGACTTCAACACTTGAGTGATTCATTGGCAATTTCACTAGTGAAACCATAAAACTCCAGTGCCCACAGCCAAAAATTGCATAAAACACTTGAAAAACATTGGTTTCACATCTATCGGTTCCAATTTTGATAAAATTTGTTATCTTCACTTTCAAGGAGGTTTTACATTTAACAGTACATTAAAAAAATTCAAATAACAAAAGTAGATAGTTACCCCAAGGGATAAAGACTCATCAGAAGAGTTGAGCTGTCGGCGATCATAATCTATGTCATCCCCACCTTCTTCTGCATATGCTTTCTTTAACAGTGGTTCACCTTTCGCTTTAGGAGATCTGAAGCTTAGTTTCCTCTTCCTCCAAGAAAGAAGGCTTCTCTTTGAACTCTGCAAAAGTGACTGCTCAGGGACTGATGTTGAATCCTCAACAGGTAAACTGCCAACATCTGATTTGCGGTGGCTGTAGTAAATCAAATCCTCAGAGTCCCCATTAATTCTCATATCAGAGTAATATGATCCACCAGCAAAATTTGCATGGGCCAAAGTGCCATAACTGAATGACTTCCGAAGATTAGACTCATCCTTGCTGTCCTCCAACTCCCCTTCCTCACAATCATCAAGGGAATCTGTGTCAAACGGATATGTGACGTCTGCGTCGTCACTCCTAGCAGAGCACCTACCCTCACTGTCCTCTTCCTCACGTGCCTTCTTTGCTCTTCGAGTAGATACATAATTTTTGAGAATGTTCACTTTTCTCAGACCTGCTTTAAGAGCAGAAAGTTCATCTTTCTCTGATGAGAGTGCTTCTGACCGTGGTGATAATGGAATTGGTGATACTGCTCTCTGCACTGTCTCGGAATTTTCCTGTGTGGTTCTTAATTCCAATAACCTGAAAAATAACTGCCAAAAAATATAAAGCACAATGTCAGAACAGAAAACTCGAGAAACACGACCATTACAAAAAACAATACAAGTTCAAATAAATATATCAGGAATCTCATACGCATATAGAAGGATGAGGCTCAGCGTCACCACTCGTGAGAGTCAGAGGCACACTAACTTCAAATTCATCTTTCCCAGCTTCTGATGCATATTCTGCGAGATTTAACAATGCTATTCCAAAAATTGGTGTCTTAATCTTTTGTCCCTGGCTCAATACCTGAATAATAACAAAATTGGATAGAGAAGCTGAATAACTTTATAAAGAAGAAAACCTCAGAATGATATAAGAACCAAATTGATATTAACCTGAGATATAGACATAAAACTTAATTATTAAAATAGAAAGGAACACCTAATACCTAATACAAACATAAAACGCAATATTTCAAACCAAAACCCATGAATTACACATCAACAATAAACAAAATGAAGGGCACTCGAGCTGATACAAATAATAATCCAAATGATGTGTCATAAGAAATTAAGCAAGTACTTCAACATGTTGATCCTTCTGGCAATCAAAGAAATCAGTATTGAAAAGCGAATATATGCGTCTGATGATATCTTATAATAGTTTGTTGACCAATTCAAAAAGCAACTAACCACGACCGAAAACATAACTTTCTACCATCACAAACAATTGTTTTTTCAATCTCTAGACATACAAACAATACAAGACCAATAATCAATTTAACAAAACTGAGTAACAGCCAAAGAGATGAACCTGAAGAAGAAACTTCAGAATTTTCCTTTTTTATTTTTAATATTTTGAATTATGTAACCTAGTAATAATCTTCAACCTCTTTCAATACGTAACCTAGTAATTATCAGCCCCAAATGAAAAATAAAATATACTACTGTTTTTTATTTAAACTCTGTAACCCATCTCTCTTTTCCAAAGGAAAATTAACAATTTATTCAGCAAACAATTTTTATGATGTTACCACATTTTATAATTTCCTGCAATTTCAAAAAATAAAAAATAAAAAAAATTATATACTAAGAACAAATGAAAACTCACATTCAATACAGAAAGAGAAATTTCCCAAGGATGAAAAGCATTCTCCTTATAAGCAGAAAGTGTAACAAAACTCTGAAACTCTTCATTCCATTCCACAAACCCACAATCATCATTCACTTCTTCCTCTTTAGTAAAATCTCTCTTCCCTGTTCTTCTCAATGAACTAAACCCATTCTTCCCACCTTTCCACCTAACTTCCACCTTCAATCTCGAACCTTCCTCATTTAAACCAATTCCCAAACCTTGTAATCTCTTAACAACAAGTTTCACCTCATATTTTTTCGTCATAATTGGTGGCCATGGTCTCCATCTCATCATTTTCACTACCATTCTTCTTAATGTCAATTACCCAACACCTCAAATCACTTAAAGATACAATCTTTGATTAAAAAACACAAAGATCTACATAAATTCAAAATAAGATCACTTTGAATCTTTTGGGAAATCGTCTAAAATCCGGTTAAAAAGATTCAAGATGAAAAAGATGAAATTTTTATGGAACAACAAGTCATTATGAGAGGAAAACGGCCGAATATGCGGATATTTATATCAAAAGGAGTTGAAAATAATTAAATATTTAAAATTGAGTACTGAGAAAAAACGTCTCTATCTATACAGCAAATTTATAACTCATCTATGGTTGGAAAGTTTACCTTGTAGTTAAGTTTGAGGTTGACACGTGGTTGTTGAGTTTGGATTTTTTTATTATTAATTTAAACTTTTTGAAAGTCTGGCTTTAGTAATTGACAATAGACAGGAATGTCTTGGTGGATTTTGGATATTTGGATGGACTCTACTTATGATGATTAGTTTGGTTTTTGATTTTTGAGAGAGTCAATGGTGGTGATTGATATTACTGTTATTATAGGGGTGACCCTATTATATGTGATGTGAACTGGCTCTTACTAGGAAAATTTTATTCAAGTTTAAGTGTTGGACTATTTCTACGTGGTTTTTGTGACTTGTATGCCATTCCTAAACGGCCATTAATGTTATGGAAAACTAAGATTTTATGAAACGATTTGAAGGCTTTGAAAACCTAAGGGTATCTTAACTCTCTAAACAAATGTCTCGATCCTTATAATGCAATGTGTACTAGCCATCTATATCTATAGTTAGATTGGATTGCATACTTAAGTGCTGTCGGGTTCTGAGTTGTGTAATAAGACGCAGATGTAATATTGTGATGAAATGAGACTTAACTGTCTGAGAAATAATGTGTCGGACCTGCATAAATTTGTACGTCTCATAAGATACAAATGTGCAATGCGTAAAGCAAATTGTACAACACATCTTCCGGTCATTCACATTGGACCACCAATCGGAAGTCATATTTAAGTGTTGCCGAGTTCAAGGAATGTAAAATGATGAAATGAGGCACCGTCCTTATAAGCAATAACACATTGTAAAAATGCATGTGAGATCCAAAATACGTGAATTTACACATTCCGCATAACAATGTAAAAGGGTTGTAAAAAAAATTAAAAATTATGTTTTATTTTGTGTTTTACGCATAACTTTACACATTGGATTAAAGAGCCCTAATTAGCAAAAAGAAAGTTGATAATATGAAATGAGTCTGAAGCAATAGACTAACTTTCGATGTGAATTATTCACAGAAGGCAGAATATGTCTGAGAGTAATTAGTGCCACTTTTTTTTTAATAGGGAATTGCACATATTTATAGCTAGACAGCTAGTGGAAAATTTATTTCGAAGTGAATTATTCACGAAAATACAAGATGTAAGTTTTTAACAATGTGTTTCCTTACTTTGATTTAATCATAGAGCATGTGCTCAACCTAGAAAATTTTGAGGAGCTTATTACAAGTATAATTGCATATTTTAGCTAAGTTTAGATGGCGTGCTAATTGTGAATAAAAGATTGTTTATATTTTGATCTCTTAGACTCTTAGGAAGTTATAATTAAGTGAGACAAGACATCTATAGCACATTAGCACCCAAACACGCGTGGATGAGGTGGTAAGCATAAATAAACCCCTTAAAATCAAATGATGTTAGCATTTAGGTATTTAAGTGTCGGATTCTTAAGTTATGGTTGATTTAATTAGCTATCTCTTAATGCTTAAGAAATGATGAATGTGTTTGCACTGATTCTATCATCAATCCAAATCAGTACCTAGTTCATAGCAAGAAAAAAAAATGAAAGCAAAATGAAAATGAAAAAATAATAATGAAATTTCACGCCATGTCATTTTAGTTGCCCAAACCGGCCACTAAATTAAACCAGCTTTAGACAACATTAGCTGCATTCTCAAGGTGTGAACATATACAGAACTAGCTTTACAGATTTTCTATTCAAATCCATATGTGATCCTAGAATTTCAGGTTTTCAGTTTTCAATTCCAATTTTAAGGCTAAGTCTAATGGTTTGGTGAGTCATTCCACTAAACCACAATAGTATAGTGGATAGAGTTAGCGGGTTAGCGTTTCCAAAGCCAATAGTTTTTTTCACAGCAGCCAGTATCAATGGTGTAGAGGATTTTTTTTTTTTGGAACTCTCCAACCGCCATTCTCAAAGGCGTGTGGGAAAAAAGATTAAAAAATAAATAAATAAATAAAAATAGTTGCCACTCATACGGGCGTGTAGACTTGACGCTATCGTTAAAACTGGCGCTATAGATAAGTAAACTTATACCGTGTTGGTGGATTATTTAGTGTTTTAATTAGATATTTCTGTGATATTTAGTGTTTTGCCACACTATTGAATTTAGCCTAACAAAACGACTAACCATCGAGAACACACCCTTCTTTGAAACGGCACGGTATAAAAGTAGTCATTTAGGTGCTGGTGATGATACAGTCAAACAAATCGAGCTATGGATAAACTGACAGATGATTACTGCTTTGCTAATTCTTATTAACTCCAAGTTTAAGAATATAATTAATCAAAGTTCCGACTTCTTCTTTGCCAAAGCATTGTCATATAACATATTTGAATGCACACTTATATTAACTGCAAATGTTACAATTGTTTCAGTCAAATTAAGTGTCATTGAAAATAATAGCTTGACTTGTTCATCTCAATATCTTATAGATCTAATCCCTTTTTCCGTTGCATGTTTAATTGTTTTTCTACATGCATTCGTAATAACTAGTGTGTTTATCTTCGTTTTGATGAAATCAAAAAAGTGCACTGCACGCCCAGGACAAAAGTGGACTATGATAGTTGGATGTTGATTTGAAGAAGTTTTGGTTGGAAATGGAATGATGGGCATTTCGTTCTCAACAATGTCCACTTTTCTCATTTTCATCAAATTGGTCGTTTTGGTCCCAAACCCTCATCTAATTGTTACTCCTGCGTTGCATGTGACCACTACTCTTCTAGAGTCTAGACTAACAAAAACAAATTAGAGCTGATAAAACTCAATAAATTTGTAATCATATATTTCGCATGCCTGTAGAAGCTATAATTTTGTTCGGCGTAGGAGATGGTGTATGATTTTTGGACAACTTAAATCACTTTCTTTCGTAATCTTACGTAAAACACTTGGTTAATGCGTCAAATGAAAATCAATTCAATTATAACAATATAATTTTTTGATAACAAGTTACAACAAATTAATGAAAACTCGTTGAATAATTACCAATTAAAGGTGTGAAGTGAAATCAACTAATATACGCCAACTATTAGCCTTATTAGGCCACTCGGTTTTGTGCGACCAACGTACCAAACTTGCCCACACTATATCGTTATTGAAACGTGTATGAAACGATCATGTTATCCCCATTTCGACTTATCCGACAAATTTTATCCAAATTTATTATCAAATCAACTCAATTATTTTCAGATGCAATTAAATATTTTCCAATATAACTTTGTTTCACACTTTCACTTTGCTTACTTCAGTTGTTTCGATTTGGCCGGTGTTGAACGGACGCACCAAATCAATGTCATGTGAAATGTCACCATTTAAAGCGACATGGAAGTTGGACCAATTGCCACATGTGGAAATGTGGAATGCATGTGCATAACTATGCTTAGTTGTGGGGGAGACGAAAGGAGTTGGCTAGGGAAAATCATCCATCCCTATTTCCCTAGCTTTAAGCTTAGAAGTTAGAAGTTAGAAGTTAGAAGTTAGAACAACCCTCTTTCTTTTGTGACGTTGGAAGATCCAAAAAGGGAGGGACACTCACGTGTTCTGATTTTCTTTTCTGAGGTCCAGTGTACTTTCTTTCCATTGGCTTTACAGGTTAGCAGTTTGATGAGGTCTTTAATGTCTTATCTGCTTTTTATTTTTCTTTCTCCTCTTATTATTCCCCATATTTTTCCTTGTTTTGATAAGGAAATTGACCGAGATTCACAATTTTGGCGTGGGAAAAATATAAAAGTATAAAAAAAAAATCTCACAACACTGAGATTAGGTCACTGTTAGAGCCGGTTCTAAATTTATTCTGAGCCCACCACTTATATGTTGGTTGACCGGAGGGTTGAATGAGTCTTCCAAAATTCATAGAGCTCCAAATTGGTTTTCTTTTCTCTGCCAATTGCAAGTCCCCGCTTATTTCTTTTCTTTTCCTTATTTAAAACTAGTATTTGACCGTACAGTACGACACAGATACACATGCCTTTGGTGCTTCCCCCTCTATTCATTTTTTTTTAAAATGAGCTCATACTCATATTTTTAGAACCGAACAACTCATAAAAGTTCAGTCTAAAAACAGTCAAGGCCTTTTTTGTATGGGGTAGGTGAGATGAGAAAAACTTTTAAACTCACCAAAAAAAAACTTGTTAACTCACTCTAAAAAAACATTTTAGTGGTTATGGTTAAGGGGTGACACAACCACATATTACCTTATGAGGTAGAATTTGTCAACCCACTCCACCCTTGTTTGTTATATAGATTTGTTATAGAACAAAGAATTTCCTTTCTAGAGTTGAGTGTATTATTTTCTTAGGCTGCCAAATATAGTCGCTAAATAATCCAAAGCGAACGAAAATAAAATTAAAAGGATTATAATATTCTAACAAAAGGAACCCAATTTATCAAATGTTTTTGGCGCCATGTCATTTTTAAAAGAGTTATGTTTCTTTCCGTTGTCTTTGAAGACATTAAGATATACATATATGTACTTCATCTGAAGACCGGCTACGCAAAGTATAATTAGAGCATCTCTAGGTGGTAGTATCACCTCCCAAATTCTTCAAATTTGCTTCTAAAATTTGGAATTTCGCGGAAATCCAACTCT
Organism: Coptis chinensis; assembly: GCF_015680905.1. Classification (NCBI taxonomy): domain Eukaryota; kingdom Viridiplantae; phylum Streptophyta; class Magnoliopsida; order Ranunculales; family Ranunculaceae; genus Coptis; species Coptis chinensis. Next base: position 9,408,085 of record NC_141462.1, read on the forward strand.
ACATGGAAGCAAATTCGGTCGTATCACCTGTCTAGCCGCATTCTTGTTCGCAAATTTGATATTTCAGATGCGGATGCAGAGCGACAGTGGTAATGTCGTGTCATTGCAAATGTCGCCCCAATTTTTTATTTTTATTTTTTTTTACTTTGACCAGCACACCGCGCCAATGGTAATGTCGTGCACCACTCCTAATGTTGTGCGTCATTCCTTATTTAATTTTGGGTAGGGTTGGTTTCTTGGTTCCACCATTGCGAATAATTCCAACAAAAGTGTCCAAATATCGTGACCAAGAGAATGATCAGACTTAAAATTTTGTAGTTGCTACATTCGTTGTTTGAAGACTATATATTGACTTTTTGTTATTAAACAATTATTTCACTTAATAAAAATAAAAACAAGATGTGGAGTTTATTTTTTAGTATGATAAAAAGGAAATTTAAAGACTACAAAACTAGAAAGACCACCAAAATTTTATTCTAGAAACAATATGTAGGAATGCTTGTAACTTAAAATTGTCTCGTATTAATTTTGGTTTTGTGCACATATCCCTTTTGAATATGCCTCTTCGCATTTTTTCATTAATTATTTTGCAACTTATGTTGTATCCGACTCAAAACCAACCCAGGAACTTATACACTATCATGCAATGCTTAAAATGTTGGATTGTAGAATTACACAACATATCCAGCACGAACGTTCATATACTTCATATATATGTAGTAAGTATCGTATGGGGCTAAACTATGCATCTTAACACACCCTCTATTAGTAGTAGGTAATGGTGGTTGAACTTTGATGACATTAGAGCGAGTGGTTTTTTGGCTTTGGGGTAATGCAAGTAAACCAATAATAATAATAATAATAGTAGTAGTAGTAGTAGTAGTAGTAGCTAGCCATAAAGAGAGAGGTTTACATAATTTGAGCTAAACATGATGTTTGTTTGAGGTGAAAGATCCATAAGAGCGGATAATGGTGGTTCGAACTTTGAAGGTGTTAGAGTAAAATGGTTGTTTTGGTGTGTGTGTGTGAGAGAGAGAGAGAGCTCTACATAGTTTGAGCTGAACAAGTTGTTTGTTTAAGGTGAAAGATCTATAATAGGAGGTAATGCCTGGTGGCTGAATTTTGATGACGTTCTTAGTGCAAGATGGTTGTTTTGATGACACTATTAAGGGAGGTTTATTTTAAACCCATTAATAATCAATACAACACATAGTAGAACCACACAAATCTAACATTTAAACATATCATATCTTCTATTTCTGATTCATTTCTTTTCATTTTTTAAAGCATAAACCAAATTTGTTCAACTCAAACTATGTGAACCTCTCTCTTTATTGTTCTTATGGCTATATATATATATATATATATATATATATATATATATATATATATATATATATTAGCTAGCCATAAGAACAATAAAGAGAGAGGTTCACATAGTTTGAGTTGAACAAATTGTTTGCTTGAGGTGAAAGATCCATAAGAGCACCGATTTGAATTGAATTTTGATGATGTTAGAGCAAGGTGATTGTTTTGGACAACCCACATATGTAGGAGAACCACAAAAATCTAACATTTAAGCATATCAAATACATCTTCTATTTCTGATTCATATATTTTTCATTTTTTTTAAACATGCAATTCAAATAAACCAAAAAATAACAATAATAGCTAGTCATACGAACATTATATAAAGAGACATGTTTACATAGTTTGAGTTGAAGAAGTTGTTTGTTTAAGGTGAAAGATCCATAATAGGCTTTCTTTGCATGACATATATATATAGTTGTGAGCCAATCACATGGAAACTCAATCACTTTAAAATTTTAAGGGTGTGTTTGTTAAATTTTAACTCATGGAAAGGAAAGGAAATAAAATGGGTGGTCTACTATGAAATGGAATGGAAATGAAATAATTTTAAATGGTATGTGTTTGGTAAATTGGAGAAAGGAAAGTAAAAACTGTGGAAAGGAATAATCATGTTTGTTTGCAAAAGCTATGGAAAAGAATAATTATATTGTTGGGTGGGGTGTATTAGTAGTAAGTCCCTATCTATCTATTTCCTTTTCTTTCATTTCCACAAAATTTTCAGGAGTTAGCTAAAGACACAAAACCTTTTCCATTTGTTTCCATATGGAAAAGCCCATTTCCTTTCCATAGATAAACAAACGCCTTAAAAACTATGGAAAAGGTGGACCACTCTTATTTTCCTTTCCTTTCCATAGTATTTCCATCATAACAAACACACCTTAAGTTTCTTATGTAGGCACGAATAAAATAATATTTCAAATAATGAATTGAGAAACTATACAATCACTATAAAATTTCACGTTACTTACTTTTCTAAATGTAAATTTTAACTTAACATGAACTTAAGAATACCTTAGTTGAGCATCTAAGTTATCTTAAGTTACATAAGAGTTTCTAGCTCAATTGGTTGTATACTCTTCTCCTCATCGGAGAGGTTGCAAATTCGAATCACACCAAGTGTTGGTTGCGATTTATTTCTTGAGTAATTATGTGATGGACCTTTGGCCTAGGTGAGTTTTCGGGCTAGTGATAAGGGTGTTGCTACAGTAGGTAGATCAAAGAGCGAAAACAAGTCTTCATGGACAATGTGGAGGCAGTTAGGTCTACTCAAAATGGCGCATCGACGAGAGCCTTCGGATTAGATTTCCTTCGGAGTTGATGAGCCTTCAGGCAATGTAAGCTTTTAGGCTAGTGTTCCTTTGGGGTTGATGAGCTTTCGGGCTAGGGTCCTTCAATGTAACCGGTGTGGGTCTGTCTTAACTCTCTAAATATTTTTAAAAAAAAATTATCGTAAGTTCTTAAGATCTTCCATGGGGTACCTAATTAATTGGGGAGTCTCAAAGATAAAAGATAAAACTGATGATGAAAAACACTTAGACAATAAATCTCTTATTGGTAAACTTTAGGTTTGCCTAACATTCACACTTTTTTGGAGTGTTTTTTCAGGTAATTGCCTACGTCCAGCTAAAACGAAGCTAGGCCATTGCCCACCATTGTTATTGGGATTATTGGGACAAGATTAGCATTCCATAGTTTATGGGGTTATTATCGCCAAGGCCATGGACTTGTTTACTCTAACTAAAATGGTGGGCCAATAGCAGCGCGAGAGGATTACATCCACTGAGAATGATGCACCTTCATCCAAAAGCATTTTTATTGTTATTATTGAAAACCTTGAATTGGCGAGCTCTCACCAAATATAAATTGGGCTGCTAACTCTAAAATGCCATAAAGTTAGTGGCACGCCTCCCTAACCACAGCATTCTGCCACGTATTACCTATTTTATTACTTCAATTTTAGCCCCAGGTGTATTAATCAATTGAGTTCTTTTTTTTATATTTTTCCTCGAGTGTGTGGACGGTGTCGTCTTAGGCTCTGAGCCCCTCAATGTGGATTGTGGAGTATAAGTTCGAAAAGAAAATATTTGAACGTGTAATTGCCTATTGTTTGGTACTATGGTCCACGATACACTCATGAGTCATGTGACAAATTTCCATTGATCCTTAATGATTCACAAATTCTTAAACTGATTACAGGTTCACAACTATATACACTAATATCGTTTTTTCTCAATTTTCGCAACTCTCCCCCCACCGCCCTAGATGGCTAGATCCAACACTGCTTCAAAGTAGATGACTTGGTAATTCGACTTGGAGTAATTTTGATCATATCTCCCGCTTACGCATTGCCACACTGACACGACGTAAATGACTAGATGATTCATTCTCCTTAAATAATCAGAAGCATGTGCTAATAATAGAGGCATAGTTTTCATCATCATTTAATCAATCAAAGCAATGTTCGTAAACCTTCACCAAATAAATATACAAAATTAAATAATTAACATTGAAAGCAACACAAACAAGCCATAAGAAATCTCTAGGAACTAGAAAGAAACAATGTGAAACAGCAACCACAAACAAAAAGGAGGCAATCGAGGGACCTAAGCCACATTATAAAAGTGACCAGAGCGACTTGGACCACACACGAGACAGATTAAGACATAGAGAAACCAAGCCCAAAACATTGGAAAGTTTCCAAAATCCACCAATAGCCTTGGGAAGCTAAAATATATATACTAAAAAAAACTTTATCATGGTGTGAATGTGAGTGTTTGACGTTGTTTGCAAAGCCCTCAACAGCTCGAGTTTTCACATTCAATTTAATTAAAAATTCCAGTTTATAGTTACACAAATAAAAATTTAATTCAGTTTGTTGCGAAAACAGTTAAATAACTATTTATTTATTCAAGGGTCGTATGTTGTTCATTGAGTCTGACATAATTCATCGTGTTTAGCTAGGCTATAACCGTGTATGAATGTGTGACCTCTTTTAAATCGACCGCACACAAGAAGAATGACAAACTTTTAATTTTCAATTTGTCATCATTTTTTATTTCCGATAAGCTAATTTGTCATCATCTATTCTCGTATGCCAAGTCAATTTAGGAGAGTAGTACATATTCATGGGTTATTCCTAGCGCTTGTCAGTCATTTGATGCAATAACGCAGCGCAAATACACCTTATGATTCGAGGTTCTCATGTGCAAAATCTGAAATTGTCAAATTCTAGTAGCTTAAACAAGATTAATATTTAAACCCACCACCAAATAGCAAGCTTTTGTAGTCAATGAATTCCCTGGGAAAGGGAGCATTGTGCCACTTGGAATTTCATAAGAAGATGACCCACGATGGCACAATCCATGCAAGCCAGGTCAGACAAGCAATTTCATCCCTTTACACCAAGAACTGATCCATCACGTAATGTTGGCATTTTTGGCCTCATTATCACCTCTGGACATTTGGATTTGGATTGATCATCAACTTATTAATGAAAAACTCCAAAATTGGTTTTTCAAAATCCCAAAATAAAAGTCCATAAGTTACTTGTGATGATCACAACGTCAAATTTGAATAGCCCAACAACAGGGCTGTGGCATACTGGTATGTCACCCCAAAACTGCCCTGTACGTGAATATTGGATCATGCATTTTGATTACGTAATTTAATGGCAGGCCTGGTCGCCTGGAGGACCAATTCATTCGACTTAATGAGTTAAAGGTGAAAAGAAAAAAACTTGGATAGTTGGATTAGCTGGTCCATATAATTATGGTCCTTTAGGAAGGACTAGACCGCAAGGCACCACTGCCTACAGCGTGTTAGAAATGGGGTGTGCTGTCTCAAGAAGTTCATAATAAATTCCAACCTCTCAAAGACATCTGATACAAAATCTGAAATTGAGCCTCTCTAGATTATGTGGGCTAACATGTAATACAGAAACGCCCCAAATGATATGACCTAGCACGGTGTCGCAAATGTTCTTCAACTGCAGCAGCAGCAGTGCTATTGTTGCGTACATGTTTATGCCTATAACTACTGAGAAGCAAAGGAGTAACTCCTTTCGCAGGAGCCATGGACGGAAAGAAGAAGAAGCAGAGAGCATTTCTCTGGCTGATCTAGCAAACATGGCTGACTGGCTGGCGTCTATCTTCTCTAGAAATCTCGGATTGGCTTGTCTTAAAGTGTTAGGATTAGAGTTAGGGTTGTTTTTTATTCAGTGGCTACCAGTTAAATTCCTATCTATTAGCTTCGTGGCAACAACTATTCATGTCAACCCTCCACTTTGCACTAAAAGGCGTTGTGTTTACAAGAGTCAAGAGACCAGTTGATTTGGTTTATCTCAAAATCAAAAGGTAAAATAAAAGATTCCTACACAAATTTAAGCATGATCATTAAGATTGTGGTGGATGTAGAAAACTCACCAAACACTAAACATAACCCAGAAACCCACCAAACAACACTGAAGCCCACACATGTTATAAAAAACAGATTCAAGACAACAACTAAACAAAGTAAAAAGAAGCAAATTCCACAAAGAAACAGTAGGTTTTCGTTTTTCACCAGTGCTTTTAAGTGGTAGTAGCTTTGAATCTTTGACATCCAATGAATATGAAGATTAACACCACAAATTCACAGGCCTATATTATCGAAAAAAAAAACAAGGATTCACAGGCATATATATTTTACTACTTTAGTTGTTTAGTTTTGTCGTATGTGTCCCTATTATATTGCAAAACCATTAAAGTCAGACTGCATGTTTCACAAAAGAGAAACCCTTAAATGGAGAAGAATAAGATGTTTTGGTTTTTGACTTACAATAGTAGCCATAATTATGGACCATTTGAACAAGTGGAATGCAGAGTTGGCCACATATTCGACTTTAAATCTATTTTTTCTCTCTTAGCTAGTGCCTCAGGATCCAAGATGACTTTTGAATCGCATGACCAGGTTCACGTGTGATGTTTCACATATATTGTCTTGTGGAGTCAAAGCTGATGGACACAGTAGTGATCCAAGTATCCAGCGCAGATAAATGAAATGTGGTCTGGATTTACCAACAGGTAGGATGCATGGACTGATGGACAACCCTAGAGCATCTGGTAGAAAAATTGGATGGATGAGACGATAAGAAAAGTTTTACTCCACTAACATTTAAGAAGAGAAACTCAGATATACAGATCTTTGCTTCTTTATTCTATATTGAGAGAGAAGACGAAGTCGTCTTTTGCCTCCATACACACCAAAAAACGAAGTTGAAGTCGCGGATACACCGCTTCTCTTACCTACACGAAACGGATAAGTCTTTGATTGCTTCAATCTTCTTCTTCTTCTCTTCTTCTGTCCCGCCGAGAGAGAGTTATATTCTTTGTTTCTGAGGGGTAGTCTATTCTAGTGCAAAGTTAGATCTACCGTTAACCATTGAATCCTCGCTGAGGAAGACGCCATCATTGCCTTTCTCCACCATGGAAGGGCTTAAATCTTTCCTTAAGGACTTCTAATCCGCGCCTTGGTTATTACATTATTACGTCCTTGTCTTCTATTGTTTTCTTTTATCCATCCTGACAATCTTAAGGAAAGATCAAGATGTCTACACCGTTGACACCACGCCGATCAAAGAAACTAATTCGAGTCATGGAAGTAACTTCGCCTATGAGAGATGCCGCACCTCTACTTGAATGCCGCGCAATTTACCTAATGTGTCTAAGATTGAATCCTTCAACGGTTCACACTTCAAGAGATGGAGAGAAAGTGTTTCATGTTCAGATATACTCAACTATGCAAAGTATCTCATCGATACCCACCCATGGAGGGTTCTAATGATTTCGAAGAAATCAAGCCGCTTGGCTCAATGGGAATAAGGTATGTCGTCATGCTATTTTTGAGTACCTTGTCCAACGAGATATTTGATATTTATTGTTCAAATAAGAATGCACATGATATATGGGAGAGTTTGAACAAGAAATACATAATAGAGGATGCTTGGTACTTTCGAAATATGCTATTGGGAATTTTCTTAAGTTCCATATGAGAGAGGATAGAGATGTAACGCCTCAAATCCATGATTTTCATGTCTTGATTAATGATTTGAAAACCGAGGGTATTAATTTACCCGAATCCTTTGTTCTTTGGATGTTTGATTGAGAAACTCCCCGAGTCTTGGAAACACTATAAAAATAGTATGAAGATAAGCGTAAGCGATGACTCTTGAGGATGTGATCATTCACATTCACATAGAGGAAAAGAACAAGACTTCGGGATGAGGTGTTGTCTAAGGAATTTCATTCTAAAGCCAATATCGTTGAAGGTAATCCCAAAGAAATCTAACAAAACCTCTAAGAAGCGTAAGTCCAACAAAAATAAGAATTTCAAGGTCAAAGGCACTTCTTTTTAAAAGGAGTGGTAATCGCAATGGAAATTGTTATGTTTGTGGTAAACCCGACATAGGGCTTTTCGTCGCACACAAGAAAGACACCGATGATCCTCCCAATGCTAATCTAGTTGAGGGAGATGATATTGTTCTTCTTTGCCGTGTCACAAGTGTTCATAGCCACCGGAAGAGGAACTGGTGCCACACGCCACGCCCGGTGGTGATGTTGAAGCCTTCTCGACTACATACTAGTGAAAGATGAAAAGGTCTATATATGGGTGACTCTAGGTCCGTTCTGTGAGAGGGAACAGCAAGGTTCTTCCGGTTAACCCGGGAAAACCCTTTCACTTCTAGTAATGTTCTTCATGTTCCCGAGATTCGGCCGAATCCGATTTCTCGGTCCCTACTCGAAAAGTCAAGGCCAAGGTGACTTTTTCTTTTGAGTGACAAGTTTGTTCCGACAAAGAATGAGGGTTTTGTTGGTAAAGGTTATTGTAATAATAAAGTGGTCTTTTCATGTTGAATGTACTTGACAACATTATTATTAATAAGAATGAATCGCCATACCTTATTTGCTTGACTCTTTTAATATATGGCATGGTAGACTAGGACATGTGAATGTTCAAGATATGAAAAGGATGAAAGCATGTGGTTTATTGTCTAATATTTCTGATTTTTCTAATGATAAATGTGAGATATGTCTTTGAGACTAAAGCCACGAAGAAACCCCGTAGAATCGCGTGTCTAGAGATAAAACTGGATTACTAACTCTTATTCATAACGGATTTGGGTGAATTCGGAAGTACCATGTCTAGGGGGAAGTTTTATTATATTACATTCATAGATGACTTCTCTAGGTACACCATGGTATATTTACTTTAGACCAAAGCATGAGGCAGGTGAGATGTTTCTCAAATTACAAAAGTGAAGTTGAAAACCAAATTTTAACTGTAAGATTAAGAGACTTGGGTCCGATAGGGTGGAGAATATGAGTCTAACCCCTTCCGGGACTTTTGTGACAAGAATGGCATTATTCATGAGACTACTCCACCATACTCTCCCGAGTCTAATGGAGTAGCCGAACGAAAAACGTAACACTAAAAAGAGATGATGAATGCTATGCTTGTAAGTTCGGAGCTTCCCCAACTTGTGGGGAAGCAATCCTATCCGCTTGCCATATACGAATAGGATACCCAACAAGAAAAACGGGGAATAAGACACCATATGAGTTATGGAAAGGTCATGTACCTACCCCCGACATACTTAAAAATGTGGGGTGTCTTGCTAAGGTTCTTGTGAACGAACCTAAAAAGAGAAAATTGGGACCTAGAATCCGCTTGATTGTATGTTCATTGGTTATGCTCATAATAGTCTTTGCATATAAATTTTTAGTAGTAAAATCGATAATAACCTTGTCGATGCTAACACTATTATAGAGAGTAAAAATCTGATTTCTTTGAGAATTTGTTTCCTTTGAAAATTGGCATTGAGAGGTTGGTAGCTCTAGTGAACAACAATCAACAGATCCCCGAATTTTCAACAAGAAATTCGGAAGAGTAAAAGAGACAGGAAATCCACCAATTTTGGTGATGACTTTTACACATTTCTTCTTGATGATGATCCCGTGGACGATAATGAGGCAATCAGGTTCTCGAGATGCACCTTTCTCGAAAGGATGCTATACACTCTCGAGCTAGATTCGATTATAGCTAATCACACATGGGAGATAGTTGATCTACCTCCTCGGCTTAAACCTATACGTTACAAGTGGATCTTCAAAAAGAAATTGAAACTAGATGGTTCCATTGAGAAATACAAGGCTAGACTTGTAGTCAAGGGATTCTCCCGAAAAAAGGCATTGACTATTTTGATACTTATGCCCTCAGAACTAGGATTTCTTCTATAAGAAGTTCTAATGGCTCTAGCTGCTATTCATAATTTATTTATTCATCAAATGGATGTAAAACTGCATTTTTGAATGGTGATCTTGATGAAGAAATATATATGATGCGACTGAGAAGTCTGATAAACGATAGGGAATGGGAATGAGCATAAGGTATGCAAGTTAGTTAAGTCTTTATATGGGGTTGAAACAAGCACCAAAACAATGGCATGAAAAGTTTGACAAATTGTCATGATGTCTAATGGATATCACATAAATGATCTTGATAAATGTATTTACTTTAAATCTTTTGATGTGAATACATATGTGATTATCCGTCTATATGTGGATGACATGTTAATCATGAGTCCTAGCCTTGATGTTGTGGAGAAACACCAAGATGTTTTATCCTCCCAATTTGAAATGAAGGATTTGGGAGAAGTTTTGATGTGATTCTTGGAATCAAAATCATCGTAAATGTTGATGGCTATATCGCTTTCACAAGAGCATTATGTTGAGAAGTTTTTGAAGAAGTTTAACTTTTATGATAGTAAGCCGCGGTCGACACCTTATGAGGCAAATAGTGAACTTTAAAAAATGCTCAACATGGTGTACTTCACCTAGATATGCCCAAATTATTGGTAGTCTCATGTACTTGATGAATTGCACTAGACCGACATTGCTTATGCAGTTAGCGTGCTAAGCAGATACACTCATTGTCCTAGTCGGGAACATTGAGTCGTTAGAGAGATTAGCCAAGTACTTTGAGAGGAACAATGAATTACGGCATAAGGTTTAGACAAACTCCACCGTGATAGAGGGTTATTGTGATGCAAACCGGATATCGATTCTCATGATATCAAGTCCACTAGTGGTTATATTTTCACCCTAGGTGGAGGTGCGATCGCTTGGAAATCTTCTAAGCAGACCTTGATAGCTCGCTCAACCATGGAGTCCGAAAGCTTATTGCTTTAGATAAAGCAAGTCTTTGGGTCGAAATGGCTTAGAAACCTCTTGGCGATCTTCCTATTGGTACAAAACCGCTCGGTCCGCATTCCTATGCATTTGGATCGCCGCCGCAATAGCAAAGGCAAAGAGCAAATTGTATAATGGGAAAAGGTGCATATTCGTCTGAGACTACAGTCTATAAAGCAGCTGCTGGAATCTGGAGTTGTGGCTCTAGATTATGTGAGGTCAGAGTTAAATTTGGCCGATCCTCTGACAAAGCCACTTAACAGGAGACAAGTGGTTGATACGTCGAGGGGGATGGGACTTTTGCCTTAGATAGAGGGCGACACTGACGGCAACCCCACCTATGTGATTGGAGATCCCATGAAGTAGGTTCAAAGGGAAAAACAAGTCACCTAGTCGCTCTGGTATGCTATTGTCTTTATTTGAGACGTCCCACCCTATGACTAGATAGCATTTTTGTATACTTTGTATAACTTGAATAGCAATGAGAACAGGATGAGTTATTTTACTCTTAATGGAATCCATAGTCCTTATTTTTATGAGATAGTGTATTTTAACTGCTATGTACACTTGATGGATATCCACCTACGTGAATGTAGAACTGGGTCGGTTCTTATGGGTATTGAGGCAAATATTCTAGAGCATTCACTTAACACAAAAGCTAAGGGCCAAAAAAAGCAACACCGCTATAACGGCATATAATGAAAGAGCAATGTGGGTGCATGTCCTCTATTTTACTACAAGGGAATGTTGGTTCAAAAGATTTTTAATCCACCACTTTCAATGTATTATAAGACATGTTACCCTATGACCGTTCAAGCCCCAAAAGCACCAAAGATCTTATGCATTGTTTTTTCGATTCTCTCCGGCATTTCGTTAACCCATTTCTTTTGTAATATCCTATTCCAAAATAGTGGGGGACTATAAGTATTTTGAAATAGTGGGGATTGTTGGAATCTTCATGTGTATTTCAAATACTTGTGTTGTTGTTTAGTCCCACATTGATGAACCACCACTAGCTAGTGAGGTATTTGAGGTGAACCTCTAGCATAAGGCGTGCCCTTAGGTACAAAGGCTTTGTGTTAGGAGGGAGGACTCACCCAAAGCCACACACACGCTACCGCCCCATACCGAGCCGAAGTCGCTACCGTATTCGGTCGTGGGCTTGGGCTTGGGCTGTTAGACTAGTGGGTAGTGGATCATCAATAGCGGTGTCCTTCTCTCCATCTATGATTCGATCATACCTCTATATAAACACGTGTTCATTGTGAGGAATCAATCACGTAACGAGAGAGAGAGAGAGCGACTACGTAAGAGAGAACTCAGATATACAAGTCTTCCGCTTCTATATTGAGAGAAGAGATAAGTCGTCGTTGCCTCCATACACACCAAATAAAAGCGTAAGTTGAAGTCGTGATACACCCTTCTCTTACCTACACGAAACGATAAGTCTTTGATTGCTTCAATCTTCTTCTCTTCTCTCTTCTTCCGCCACCCGAGAGTTTATATTGTCGTTTAGAGGGTAGTCTATTCTAGTGCAAAGTTAGACTGGCTTAACCATTGAATCCCGTGAGGAAGACGCCACCGTTGCCTTTCTCGCACCATTGGAAGGGGCTTTCGCTTTCCTTAGACGACTAATCCGCTGTTATTACCCTGTTATTCGTCGCCCTTTGTCTTCTATTGTTTTCTTTTATCTGCATACAACAACATTCAGGGAGACTATCGGAAAAAAAAAAAAAAAAACATTCAGGGTGGTTTCTTTTCGTGGATTGTCAGTTTAAGTTGGTCAGCCACAATCGACTGCGTCAGATTTTTTTAAACGAACTTCATTTCACGAAATGAGAATAATGCTCATCGATGGATTGAGCTGCTAAATTGGAACTGATGCCTAGGCATGAGTGACAAACCATATATTGATGCATTTGTTAAGCAGTGTAAATGTTTATGAGATTGGAGAATCACTAGCCACATTAGGGCTTGTAATTGAGCTTGGCAAGAGACAGTCCAGTAAGATATTTTAGAACTCTATGATCTGGTCCACCAATTTGGTTTATTGCCCACCAAGAGACAAGAGACCAGCGGACACGCTTAGTGGTAGTCTGGTAGACGAGTACCTTTGGGATCATCCGGTCAAGAAGACCAGTAGACGAGTACCTTTGGGATCATCTGGTCAAGAAGACGACAACCAAATTTCCAATTATGAAAAGCTAGATGCAAAGGTGGAGCTAGAGATCCAAAGATGCAAACAAATATGTCACACAAGAGCTTATGTAATCCAATTAAGCAACCAAAATAGGTACTATCGTCACTGCAGAGTTCTTTTGGACATTAATCCATCAGAGGTATAAAAGAGAAAAAAAATAGGACATATCACCCCATGAGAATAACCAAGGCATCTCATTCTTTGGACATAAGCCCACTTTTCTAAAAACAATTTAGAGCTAGCTAGCGTGACCATATAAGAGAGAATAGCTATACGACAATAAACCAAATTCTCTTGGCTCCAATAGGGATCAGACATCTTTACAACTCAAGCAGTCAATCTAGACGAGAAGGAGACAACAAAGAGGGAACATTCTAGTAAAATGAATGCCTATTCTGTTATGTGAACAAGATATATCTCTTAAGAAATATCACTTCCTCTAACTCATAGTTGGACGTTTCGAACTGAAAAAGACCTCAGATTGACATCTTGATAGATCTTATTCATTTATACGACATGCAGTTTTTTCCATATGTTCCCTCTCATGATCAGTCCTGGTCTCACAAACTCTACCAATGGCACGGATGAATCCCTTGCTTCATCCAAATGTGTAAAAGAATTCTTCTCCAAGTTGAGCAAGCCTTTGTACATTGGCCATATACTGTAGTAGAATTGATGAAATTCGAGAAAAACAAGTAGAATAGCTGATGATCTGCAGGAAAGGGTATTCTACACAATCTGAAGCACTTTCCTGTACTTGATTATTATTATTATTTTTTTTTTTTGATAAAAACTTCATAGATATATTTATATTAAAACCTGCATAATAGCATCCGGAGAATACATATAAAAGTTCGTTGGTCCATATGATCTAGCCCAAACCAAACTCATTGACCAAGAGTTACCCGATTCTGAAGTGGTTCTAAAAACTAAAAACGAAAAAGAACTTAAAGAGGCATGAATGCTTTCTATCATAGCATTCCGTGTCCAATTTGAATTTTTTTCGTGCTCCATCGTAATCCTAGTAACTTTTTTTTGGGTGCCTTCAAAAGTAGCTTCCACCGGTACGCTACGCACGCCAAGTTCAATCGCAAACTCACCGCTAACAAATGTGCTTCAGTTTTTGATAAAGCTCTACTCGATGTGAGTCGCTGAAGAATACATCCTCCATTCCAGTCTCTAATAATCACAAAGAGACACACTTGTTTTCTTAGCACACATAAACAAACCAAAGTGTAGTTTACTTTAACCTTACCGAAAGGAGGAGCAACCCAATTCTCCTCTATGCAAGGTAAACCAACCTCAAGAGATATATCGATCGCCACTCTCTTATCGTCCACTCTTGCCAAGCGAGAAAGCTTTCTCTAAGACAGAGATAAAGTTAGGTTTCATAAAGCTAAACCTACACTCATTTCGATGCCACCATATATTGTACATAAGAGAGAAAGCATATAAAGATAAATTTTCATAATCTGTTGTCTCTACTCGAAAGTAATTAAACCAATTTTGTGTTTCAAAAGCATCACAATCCACCCTTAAACCCAGCCAAGAGGAGAACCAGAGCACGGAAGTCCAAGGACAAGTAAAGAAGAGATGTTGGAAGTCCTCGACATGATTATTGCGAGAAAAACACAGCCAGCTTATCCACGAGGAACATGATGTTGCTCAAGAGTAGCCCCAAAGATAATAGATTATTTGCAATTTTCCATAGAAAAAGTTTCACTCTTGCAGAATTTTCAGCTTCCAAATAATCATAAAATCATGTGATTGTTGAGCGTAAGAACACCGCCAATATTACTTTCCAAATACTTTAATAAAATTGAAAGCAGATTTCACGTAAAATCTCCCATTAACCTGGGGTTCCACATCAACTTATCTCGAAGAAGATGGCCTAGCACCGATACTCACATAGAGTTTAGAACTAGACTAGAAACGAAAAGCACGGAGTCCCACACAATCCCAAGAACCATTAGGATTAATGAACTCATTAACAAGAAGATTAAGATCCACCAAAGGTGGCAGAGGCACCACCATGTCAATCGAGAGCATGGTTTATCCATTACCTTAATCCATTGATCACCCAGAATTTCACGTAAGCACCATCCCCAATACTCCGGATAGCCCCCAACTCTACAAATCGCTTAACTTTTTGTAAACCTCTCAAGTAGATAGGAGACACCCCAGAGGAGGGGTTAGCATGATTATGAAGAGTCAGATCTTTCTCATACTTGGCAAGCATAAGATCACTCCATAAAGATTTCTCAGAGACAGCCTTCCACAAGAGTTTACATAGCAGAGCTAGATTAAAGAGATGAGAATCTCTAAACCTTAACCCCCCCTCAGCCTTTTAGGCATACATAACTTATCCCATGTGCATAAATGAATAGCATTACTATCAAAGATTATTCCACCAGAAATTACGACAAGCTCTATCCATTTTAGAGGTGATATCAAGAGGTAGATAAAAGGCAGACATAGAGTAAATAGGTTTTGCCTGGGCAACTGCCTGAACTAGGATAGTCTTGCCTGCCTGGAAAGTAGTTTTCCTTGCCAATTTGAGACAGACCCCTCGCATCTTTATCCAAAAAGAAAACTGAAGTCTTGGATTTTTGATGTCGAGAAAATAATGGGAGAACCCAAGTATTTATCTCTCACGGACATAGGTCTCACCGGGCGGTATGCATAATAGCTTCTTGGGTGTCTCGGAAGCATGCACCTCCACTAAAAAGAATAGCGGACTTATCCAAGTTCACCATCCGACCGAGTGCCATTACAATAAAGGTCCATAATCTTCTTGATTTTGTGAACTTCAAAAGGGGAAGTTTTTCCAAAACAATTAGATCGTCGAAGATAAAGCATATGTGAAACACTAGGTGCCCTCCTCGAGATCTTAATGCCGAGATATCTTGTGCAGCTTGGGCCTGAAGAAGAAGTCTTGACAAGGCCTCGGTGAGAATAATGAAGAGATAGGGGACAAGGGATCCCCTTGTCTAAGTCCCTCAAAGGTGTGATAGTCCTAAGGGGAGACCCATTCAACAAGACATTATACTTCACCAGATATGCACCCACTAGACTTATCCACTTGCTCGAGAAACCCAGTTTAACCATGATAGCAAGAAGAGCTCCCCAATCAACTCGATCATAAGCTTTTCGACATATCAACTTTAAGAGCAAACAAACCTAGCTTATTCTTCTTAGCCCTTTTATCTTATGCACAATCTCATGAACCACTCCTATATTATCCCCAATAGATCTTTTGGGAGCAAAGGCCCCTTTGATTAGGTGAGATAAACTTAGGGCAAGAAACTTCTCACCCTATTCAAGCAAGGATCTTAGAAATAACCTTGTAAGAGACATTACAAAGGCTAATAGGTCTCAGAATGAGAAGTATTTGAGGGGTAATCAATCTTAGGAATCAAAGAAATGTAAGTTTGATTGAGGTATATTCCAAACCTGCCAGTATTGAAAAAACATTGTACCATCCTAACTAGATCCTCCCCAACCAGACGCCAATACTTCTGATAGAACATTGCAGGAAAGCCATCAGGCCCCGGAGCTTTCAAACCACCCATACTCTTCAACACCTTTCTAATCTCAATTCTAGATGGACATCTAGTTAGAGAGTCATTCTCAGAGATAGAGATACAAGGGTCAAACAAATCTAGGATGATATCAAGGGAAGGTAGAAGAGCTGAATTTGGTGGAGGTCTGAAAGTATCCTCAAAAGATGAAATGAACTCTTGTGCCACTTCCGATCTAGAAGTAACCCAAATACCGACTTCAGTCTGAATTTTGTCAATACTATTCCTTCGCCTTCTGAAACTAGCATTAGAATGGAAGAATTTAGTATTGTTATCAGCCTCCAAAACCATAAAAGTATTTGAGTGTTTGCCCAATATGATTCCTCCTTTTTGTACAACTCCAAGATATGTTCCTTTATATTTTTAATCTCCACCAAAGACGAGATCGAGAAAACGGGGCACCAAAAAGAGAAGAGAGAGCAGATTCAAATTCTTTAATTTGAGAAAAGATATTTCCAAAATAAGTTTTGTTCCAAACCCTCAAAGAGGATTGCAGCTCAACAAATTTAGAGTTCGAATGAATGAAGGAGACCCATGAACATGAGTCCGCCAACAATGCTTAATCACATCCATACAAGAGGGTCTTTAGTCCACATCTCATGAAACCTAAAGGGTTTAGGGCCACTATCCACCTTCCCGAAACATAAACAGCTAAGGCAACATGATCGGAAGAAGGAGTAGTGACATGATCCAATCGAAACCGGAGGAAAGAGATTTAACCACTCAACATTAGCAACAACACGATCAATCCTCTCCCTTATATTAGCAGCCCCTAATCTATTATTAGACCAAGTAAAAGCAGGACCATGATAGCCAAGATCAGCCATCTCAAGATCCTCCATCAGGGAAACAAATTCATCAATATACCTAGAGGGTGTGGGATTCCTACCCTCCTTTCGCATAAACTAGAAATGGCATTAAAGTCACCTTAATCAACCAAGGCCCGAAAGAACATTTCTCAAATCTCTTAAATAGTTCCAAACAACAATACATTTATAAGCAACAGGATCTCCATATATAAAAGATACATGCCATGAAACATTCGAGAGATAATTTAAAAACGTACCCGAGATAGCATTTTTGTTCCCATCCACCACTGAGAAAGAAATGTTATCCTTATAGAGAACAGCAAGGCCCCCACTTCTTCCAACAGGATCAACTGCAAACACTTGAGGATACTTAAGTTTTTTCTGTACATGCTTCAACTTCTATATATAATTTTAGTCTCGACTAAAAATAAAACATCGATCAAACTTCTTAACTAAAGCTAACACACTACTTAATGGCCTCGGAAGAGCCCATTCCCCGCACAGCCTGGATGTAATCATGTCCGCCGGAAAACTTCCAAAGCCCAACAAACTCACACTTATACAACTCCAAACCTTGAAAAGAACACGCACAAAACCAAATAACTCCAAAAAACGAAAATCAAATTGTATCTCACAATCAACTTCACAAACCCGTAAAGAAAATACATTCAATCACTTTCTTACCACCCTCTAACAGCTCATCGAGAAGATATCCATAACCTGAAATCGGATCACCGCCTCTCGAAAAGTAATCGCAGAGATCATCATAAGGTGATATTCACCAACTCGAAAACCCGAAATAGGACTAACACTCCACCATAAGAAAGAGCCCAAATATCAAAGGAAAAATTCTCTTTTCAAAGAATTCATCCCCAACCAACACAAAGGAAATCGGCAAATCAAGACCTAGTTTCCTATCGAGAGAGCGTTCTATATCTTAATGGTATAAGCATCACATATAACCCGTTCTGCCGACATAAACACACCACAACAGATGCACCTCCACTGCAAAGTTTATCCAGAAGAACAAGACTTGAAGTTCAGAAGAAAAAGGCAAAACCGGAGATAGTGGAAGAAAGTGATTGAGATAATTAGCAACTAGGATCAGAAATCATCATCTAAAACAACTAGGAAATGGCCTAAAACTGAACGGGGTTGGCCTGAAACGCACCGGAAATACTATGAACGGCCGTAGCGTTGGGATACTCTACCACCTTAGGCAGGCACCGCCATCACACTGAGAAAAATTGGAAACATATAGTTGCAAAGATATATTCCTACTAAAGTTCATACCTTTATCACTCCAGATCTCAAACCGTCCAAGCAAAATCGTGAAGAAGAAGGAGCAAAATCGATTCATCCAACTTTGAAGAAATCACTCAGCAGAAGCATCAAATTCGTGAAGACGAAAAAGCCCCGACCACAGCTTACTAAACTTGGATGAAATCATGAAAAAAGTCTGAACTTGCACTGTTCGCAGTGAAGGATTTTACCAGATCCATTGTCGATTTCATCTTCTCATGTGATCATCTTGGACTCGGGATTAATCTAATATCACTTTACTCACCACGAAGTCCTCTAGATCCATATTACATAATATAAAATAGAGAAATGAGGTGATAGAATTAATTGAGATTCAAAGATAAATATTTTAGTTTACATATGTCCTCCTGTACTTGATTAAAAATTAAGTTTTACTATTGTACATGGCAGCAACTTTTTTTTGGTAAAATGTATATGCACTGTATTGATACTATGAAAAGTTACAGGATGAGGTATCCTATATACATCAAGAAAAAGAAAAACAAACAATACAAAAAGTAACGGGGCACGTCAGATGTTCTACATGACAACGCCCAAAAGAGTCTCATCTAAACACCAAACTACCCAAAGGAGTATCCCTCTACTACTCCCAAATCAAAGCCCGGAGAGCCATCAAACCTTTGATCAAAATGACTATCTGCTCCATAATTAAGGCTTTGTTATCCTCAAAGTGCATTCAATTCCTCTCCAACCACACCCCACAGAGGGTAGTATATTCCATAGTTTACAACCCTCTGAAGAATGCACCACCCATATTTGTGGTGTCTGCGAGGACAATATATCTACTGTGTATTTCATTGTAGTAGAGGTGTATACGATCAGAACGTACCCAAATTCTTTTGTGTTTTCTATCTGTAAGGTTGACCACCCAAGCTACAGACTGCGCTCAAATCCCTGCTGTGTTGTCTGATTGACCTTATTGACAGTTTACAAGGCCTTGGGAATCTTTTTGCGGTCCTGATTAGCTAATAATTTTTATTTTTTTTTCGATAACGCATCCCCTATATATTTAAAGACTGAAAATAGAGTTTACAGAGTCAAGATTACAAGGAGGGTGTCTACCAGGAATCTGTTTTGAAGCCCAGGAAGCCAGACCATCGCCAAACCATTCCCAGTACGACTAACCCAAGAAAAAACATGCTTATCTAGCCCTGTAACTAAGGCCAAGAAATGCTGGAAAACAAAAAAGGAGTTCCACCCTAACACAGAACTATTACAAGCTTTTAGAGCTAACATTAGGGACTGACAATCTCCCTCCAAAATAACAAAAGATAGGTTCAATCTTAGAGCCAACAGGATTGCAACTTTAGCCCCAATCAACTCAGCCTGCTCTGGATCATTTGCAGAGAATCTTCTAATAGCAGCTCCCAAGATAACCCCCTTTGCATTTTGACCAATAGCCCCTACAACCGCACTAAAATGAGATTTGTCAAAAGCAGCATCAAAATTAACTTTAACCCATGGAGAGGAGGGTGGAGACCAAGAACTAATATTAAAAGATAAAGGCAAATCAGAAAAGGTTATAGAGAGAAAAACAGAGCTAGTTCTTTCTCTCTTCATCTCAGAAAAGTTCAAGATGGATTTTAGATCTATAGGCCTGCATTCCATCCTAGCCTTATTCCTTGCCAGCTAGAGCTCATATAAAATATAAAGACAAAGATATCCTCTTCTGCAAATATCCTCATCCTTAGAGGAGCACCAGCAGATGAACTGATTTATCCACTCTTTAACATTCCAATCAGAGTGAGCATTTATATCCAGCATAGCATTGGAGACATACCACATCATCTTAATCCATTTACAAGAGAAAAACATATAAAAAGCTGATTCAATACATCTTTGGCAGAAGGAGCAAGTAATATCTCCTTTGAACTTGAACTTATGTAGGACATCCCCTGTAGGAAGTCCACCATTATAAAGTTTCCATATAAACATCTGAGTAGCAGCATCTAAATGAAGCTTCCACAGTTTTTTCACAGTTAAGGGATTGAAAGAGGAAGAAAAAGATATATTGTCTTGCTTGGTGAGAAAGATATAGGCTGACTTAACAGTGAGATCACCATTCTTAGTAGAAGGCCAGATAATATGGTCAGGAGATTCTGATGGTCTGATTTGGATTCTGTTGATGGATTGGATGATTTGAAAAAGAAACAATTCTCCCAATCGATTTTGGTTCAAGGATAGGAGAACAGGGGAAAAAAGAGAGTTTACTTTGAGATCAAGAAGAGATGGTCCTGGATCCAACAAATCCTTGAGGATAATAGGTTTACCCAAGAAAGTGAGCCAAAGATCATTAAAGATAGAAATGGAAGAGCCCGCTCCAATATTCCATAAGAAACCTCCTTTGATCTCTTTCAAAGTTCTAATAATGCCTCTAAAGAAGTAAGAGGTATCCCTAGGAAGATTTTTCATATCAATCATACTCTGCCATTTTGGATAAGTTTTCTTGAATAACAGAGCCCATTTAAACAACTTATCCTTAATCATCCTCCAGCAATGTTTGCTAATCAAAGCCTGATTCATATCTTTTGCTTTCCTAAACCCTAGACCTCCATTAGATTTGCTCCTACAGAGTTTATCCCAGCTGATAGTATGATAGGAATGAGAAACTTCAGAGCCATTCCACCAAAAGTTCCTATTAAGCTGATCCAACTTATCTATGATCTTGCATGGGAGAAGGTAAGTACTCATAGCATATATAGGCATTGCTTGGGCTATAGATTTAATAAGAGTAGTTCTGCCAGTAATTTTCCTTTGCACCTTTTGAATCAGATATTCAAAATCTCCAGTTTTCTTTTTCCCCAGCAAAATAGGCACTCCCAAGTACACTTCCTTCTTATCAAAGAGTATCATCTTCCATTTCTTCAAAATACTTTTCTGAGCTTGTATAGACACATTTCCACTAAAAAATGCCCTTGACTTATCAAAGTTCACTGCTTGCCCAGAGGCTTCACAATAGGTTTTAATAAGATCCATCATACAATCAGATTGCTTTAAATTAGCTTTGCAAAAAACAATAGAATCATCAGCATAAAACAGGTTGCTAATACCAGGGGCCCTTCTCCTAATCTTGATCCCAGAGATATGATTAGAATCCTCAGCTTGTGCAATAAGCCTAGAGAGAGCTTCAGCAACAATAATGAAAAGGTATGGAGATAAAGGATCTCCCTGTCTGACACTTCTCTTAGGATACACCTTGTCAAGGGGGGAACCATTCAGCAGAACATTATAAGAGACAGTACTAAGACATTGCTAGATCATTTTCCACCATTTGGCAGAAAAACTAAGTTTACCCAGAATTTGATCCACAAAACACCACTCAACTCTATCAAAAGCTTTTGTCATATCTAACTTTATGGCCATCCAGCCTTGCTTATGTTTTTTCATCTTTTTCATGTTATATAAGACTTCACTTGCCAGCCCAATATTGTCACCAATAGATCTGCCTTTGACAAAGGCCCTTTGAAGAGGGGAGATGAATTGTGAAGAAGTGGTTTTAGCCTGGTAGCCATGATTTTCGAGATAATCTTGTAGGAAAAATTACAAAGGCTAATGGGTTTGAATTTGGTGATATGCTCAGGGTTTGAAACCTTGGGAATAAGAGTGATGAAGGTTTCATTTAAACAAGGAGCTAGTTTAGAGAAAGTAAAGAAAGTTTTGACTACTTCAGAGATCTCAAGATGAATAGTATCTCAATACTTATGAAAAAAAATACCTTGGAAACTATCAGGTCCAGGAGCTTTAAGGGCACCCATACTTTTGATAGTAGCCCAGATTTCAGCATCAGAAGGCACTCTAGTTAACAAGATGTTTTCATTTGGAGTGATATATGAATCAAATAAGGCTAGGATCTCATGGTTGTCATTAGGTACATCAGAAGTAAAAATATTCTTAAAATAAGCATTAATATTATTCCCAACCTCCACTTTTTCTGTATCCCAACCCTCATTATCATTTCTGAGCTTTTCAATACTATTTTTCCTCCTTCTATAAATGGTAGATAGATGAAAAAATATGGTATTTCTGCCTGCATCCTTAACCCAGTTTGTGGTTGACTTCTGTTTTCAAAAGTTTGCTTCCTTATCAAGTAAACCCTCTAATTCTTCTTGAAGAGATAAGAACTTGGAATAGTTTTCAGCCACTTCCAAATCTTTAGAAAGAATATTATCTATCTCCCTTCTGACAGACTTAATCTCAAGAGGTACATCCCCAAAAACCTCGATCAGCATTCTATATTCTCAGCTTTTTACTGGTATTTTTCAATCTATTATGAACAGACAAAGCAGGGGTACCAGAATAGTCTCCCCCAGAAGTATCATCCTAGGCCATAGCTATCACATCTTTGCAAGAGGACTCCTTAGTCCACATTTCATAAAATCTAAAAGGTTTTTTGGTCTTTTGGATAGAGCAATTGAGATTTATGGACAGGGAAAAGTGATTAGAAGAGGGGATGGAAATATTTTGAATGAGAGAATGCGGGAAAAGTTCCAGCCAATCTGTGGTGGCTAGTGCTCTATCCAGTCTTTCCAAGATATGGTCACCAAAGAACCTTTTATTAGACCAGGTAAACCTTGAACCTTTAAACCCCAAATCCATAAGACCAAGATCATCAATGAAATCATTAAAAACATTCATGCTTATATATTGAGTACCATTACCACCAACTTTCTCTAAGGGAGAAGAAATAGAGTTAAAATCACCAAAGAGGATCCAAGGACCAGGAATGAGCATGGCCATATCACGTAACTCATCCCAGACCCTCTTCCTCTTATAAGAAATAGGTTCACCATATATAAAAGAAAAAAACCAATCAGAATTGGAAAAGTAATTAGAGAGTTTACCTGTAATATGATTAGGTGTTGCTCCTAAGATTTCCAGCTAAATATTATCTTTCCAAAAAACAACCAATCCTCCACTAAGACCAGCTGGAGGTACTATACATTTTCCACTATACTTGTTCTTCTTACTGACTAGGACCATATTTTTCTCTGTAGCTTTGGTTTCAGACAAGCAAAGTATATCAGGATCTAAAACCATAATCAGGTTCTTCAGAGCTACCATTGTCGAGGCCAAACCAATTCCCCGACAATTCCAAACAGTTGTCGTTATGGCTCTAGAGGTGACTGAAATGGATCAGTCACCGCAAACCCTTCTAAAGAGATTGAAGCATCAATATTGTGTCCCTCAGAACAAGAAGTATCAGGACTTGAATGTCCAGAAGAATTATTAAAACCATCAGACTCCTCTTCAGATGGAGAGAGACCATTTGAACCAGAATATCCTCCATGACCAGAAGCATTTGAACTAGAACCAACAGAACCTGAACCCTGAGAACAAACAGCCTCATCAGCGTTATCACCAGAACCATGCGAACCAGAACTAGAAGACCCCAAACCCTTAGAACTAGACTCAAGAAACTCAGAATCCTCCGAATCATTTAAAACCGAGTCAACTAAAATCAAGCGTTTTGAACTCCTAGAGTCAGAATCTCCTGGACCATAAGAAAAAGCACTTGGATTACTAGAATCCTTGCTAAAGGAGTGACTTTTGGTTGAGTCAGAAAGAGAAGGGGTAGGAGTAATTCCCATAGAACCATCATCCTCAGAGCTTGACATGATCTCTTTTCCTCCTATATCCCAATCAAAAAGATATTGAGTTCTCAGCCTCTTCCCTTTGACAACGTCTTCTTCCTTATCAAAATCCTCAGCTTTCCTTTTACTTTTGAAACTAACCATAATCTTTCTTTCCTCATTTTTACATTCTTCCTTGTTTGCATTATCATTTTCTTTAGTAGAGGGATCAAAAGAAATGGGAGTGTGATCAGGAGAAGGGGTAGCATGAATATGAGAATCAATTTCCAGAGAGTTCTCCCCTTGAGAAGAATCCAAATTATCACTCATTTTTATTTTCTTAGACTTTCTAAACTCTGAAGAGAAAATTTCTGTAGAAACCACCACTCTTTTACGGGAATAAAGCTGAATATCTTCAAAGCTGTCAGTGCATGCTTGTGAAGTCCCCAAGATGCAACTGTTCGTCTCATATTTTTGAGAAAATACAAACCCACTAACTCTTAAAATTTTCTTGGAACCCACATGTTTCCTAGAGCTGCCAAACTTTTTGAGAATATCAGTTAGATTTCCTGACAACTTTTCATATGATGGGGGCCGGAGAGAGGAATCAGAAACCAAAAGATCAGAATTACGGGGTTTTGCATGCTTGCTAATACGAGGCTGGGCCAAAGAGACTGGACTTTTCCTATCTTTTGGGCTTAATTTGGCCCGAAGTGGATAAAGAAACTTTGGGCTTCGAATGGGCTTCTCCAAAGAGGAAAACACAAAATCCATAGGAGCAGGAGAAAATACAAGAGAGGGTTCAGAAATCATAGCCTCATTGCTAGACAAGGAAAGCCCAGGATCAGAAGTTTGAGGAGGCCCAACATCCATATTAGAAAGATCAGAACCCTTAGAGAGCCCATTAGCTGAAAGATCCAAAATAGATGAAGACGAAAATTCCAACCCCTCATTAAGCCCTTTATCCAACTGGTCCGAGTTGAGCCCAGAATCCATATTATCCAAAACAATATCTGCATATTCGGGAATAGAATCCATACAATCCCTCTTCAGGCCCAACCCAGAAACAGGCGAAGTGCCACTTGTCATCAGCTCAGCTTGGGCGCACTCACTAAGAGGAACATTCACTTGACATCCTTTTGTCAGAGCAGTAGTAACCGAATTGCCAGATTGCAACCTTTCATAGGCTGGAGCCTCAGAGAATGTCACATCCATATTGGGTGGAATATCGTTAACTATAGACGGCAAGTCCCCTACATCTGTTACCGTCATCTTCTCCACCAAGACTGCCTCAGAACACCGAGAAGCTTCCGATGAAAGAACAACAAAGGGATCAAACTTACCTTTCCTGTTGTTTGTTTGCATCTTAAAATCCATAGGAGCAGTTTTATTCATCCTCTCCGCCTTAGGATCCCATTCTAAGACTTTTCTGGATTGTATACCAATCCCAAATTTAAAAGAAGCAGCTAATCCTATTTGAATAAGGAAGAACATAAGCAATTGGGGGTTTTTTAATACCAGTTTTAAAGAACAGAGGATGATTTATAAAGTCTTTACACTCCTTATAATCATGCACAATCATCTCACAACAATAACAAAACACAGGAAGCTTTTCATATTTGAAGAAAATCCGAATGGATTTGTTTTCGTGGAGATTTACCATAGCATTACTTACCATCCTCCGTTTGATAGTATACATGACTTGAACTCGAGAGAAGGAATTTCCAGCATCAGAACCACTAACAGAATCAATAGCCACCACTAACCCTAATGCCGAACCAATCTTATGAATATTCTCCCAAGTAGATCTTTCAAGCGGGAGACCAAAAATCTGAACCCATAATCTAAACTCCTGGAATCTATAGTTATTAGTGGGATTATCAGGAATCCATTGCTTGAGAGACATAATAAACCCATGGACAGACCAAGGACCATTTTCAAGAACAAGTCTCACTTCCTGTTCATCTTCAAGCCAAAATTTGAATAACCCTTAGAAAAGAAAGTAATCGAAATTTTTGAATTAGTGTTCCAGGACTTTACTAACTCATTTTTAATATCGATTTCATCAAACTTTCTAGAAGTAAAATGCTTACCAATCAGTGATTTCTCCCAAAGTTTTTTCTCCCTTTCATTAATGGAATCCAGACAAATCTCATCTGGGAACTTGTTTATTTTCCACATGGACTCCATCTGGAGATAAAGACGGTGAAACTCTTCTTCTTCAGATTCATCAGGGATGAATTCTAGATCAAGAATACTCATATTTGGAAAAACATATCTAGAGGAAAATATATCTAAGACAAAAGATATAACCAGGATGATAGAGGGAGTGTTCAAGAGAGAAAAATAAGAACAAGAAAGGAAAAAAGATAAGAATTAGGTGTGGTATGAATAAGAAAGGAAGAGAGAAGGAGGACGGAGAGGGAAGGAAGTTGCTATGCTCATATTTTCTCTCTCAGCGTAAAGAGTTTTTCTGATTAGCTAATAGATGGATCCAGCACTCTTGACCCAAAAAATCCAAAACTATTGTTTGTAAATCTTTATTTCTTTATAAAGCTTCTTCTAAGCAATACTTTCCATGTAATCTAAAGTACTAAAGTTCAGAGCAGGTTTATTAGTTCACAATCAAATAACTATTGACCTTGGAACTCCTTGTCGCAACCTTTATCTCTGATATAGAGACAGTTAACCACATATGAATATCCTCCTAAAAGTTCTCTTGAATAAATTGAACAATTAATTTCAGCATTCATCCGACCTCAGAAAACACATGAATAGCCAAACTCCTCAATCACTCTGGCCTCAGTCTTGGATCACATAAAAACTCCTCTCCCAAATTCCAATGCCATTTATCTGGAGCTAGAAGGAACGTGTTATTACTCAAAGCTTCATAATCGTTGACTTATTCATTATAGAAGACAATTTTCCATTTGCTAGATGAAACATGTGCTCTACTTCAGAATTGCCATATTTCATCCCAGCAAATGAGTAACGACTGCTGCATCAGGCACAGGGACATTTTGTAGAGGGGAAAGACTATTTTCGAGTAATACACTAATACCAATTCACGACATACTTGGGATATCTCACCCCAAGTCATGGGTTTTCTTAGGTTTAATAAAATCTATAATTGGCAAAAATAAATAAAAAATAATAAAAAAAAAGTTTTAAGCCAATGCAAAAGTTAAATTTAACAAAATTCAAATCAAACAAAACATGGGTCATCAATACATACTTCTAAACTCTGTTCCTTCAAATACTTAGGGTGAGGATCTCATTCTGACTCAACCGACAATACTTGACAAACAGAACAAATGCTTCACGCCTTCACCTGTCAAAGTTGGGAATTACGAAGGGCTAGTAGAAAATAGGGCCCAGAGAAGATATGTAATATATAGTTTAGGACCTCAAATAATGTATATTGTTTGACAGGTGTGTACAACCCCTACAGTGTAAGAATCTCTCGAAAATAAGTAGATGATCATAAAAATATAATGCTATATACAAAACATTCCAGTTTATCGATAGCAATTTTCTAGCAGAATGCAGTATAGAACCCGCCCCTCTGCTTTGTAGAAATTGGCACCTTCATGATGAATGCAAATGTACAATACTACTTGCAATAAAATTCAAAACCAATAGACATCTAAATTATACACTGTACTGCACCTTAAAAAACTTGAGCAACATTATCCAAAACTAAGATAAGAAATTTCTTAATATTAAAGCACTTACTCGGTTAAGTATCCTATCATTTGTACTCAAAACAATAATAATCAATAGATTACTCTACAGTAATGAAAGAGCCAACTGTTTTGAACCAGCGCATAAGATTCCGATGATCCTTGACATAAAGCCATGCCTGGAGAAAAGGAAAAAGTTCCTCGTTCACACCACGTTCCTCTATGTAAAGATGTAGTGCATCCCTTGCCTTCTCGCCGAGATCACTGAAGGCAAAAAAAAACACAAAAAAACATGCATTACACAATGTGACTAAATAAACGTGCATTTACTCAAACACTTAACTTACTCAAAAGTTGGGCCGCCGTATTTGTTAGGATCAGCTGAAAACTGATTAGTTTGAAGCTTAGGTCTCAAAGAAACAGAATGTATACCCATTGCATCAGGGTAAAGAGCACATAAAAAATTAAGTGAATCTTCTTTCCCATTCCTCGAAACGTCCACGTGTAAAAACAACTGATTAATTTGATCATCATCATTATCACTATCAAAAGCTGCAGCAGCTTCAGGTATGATATCAGCTAATCTCATTACTGTAATAGTAATTTCTTCGTCTTCGCCGTAATTACGTGCAAGTACAGGCCCATTTGTGTCCATTGCTCCTTTTATTATTGTGAATGGTGACGGTGGATTTATTTTCTGCATAAACATAAAAACATAA
Source organism: Coptis chinensis (assembly GCF_015680905.1). NCBI lineage: Eukaryota > Viridiplantae > Streptophyta > Magnoliopsida > Ranunculales > Ranunculaceae > Coptis > Coptis chinensis. The sequence continues at coordinate 9,436,565 of NC_141462.1, forward strand.
TAATGTTAATATTCTAGAATGACCCTGGAAATAGAAATGAGAGTGTTTTGGGGAGTTTATTTTTTTAATTTACCGGGGGTTGGGCCATTTTGGAGACTTCTGTATAGTGGTCTTTGAGTGAACGGAGTAGGATAGAGTCTACGGTTGTGGAGTGATGTTTTGATAATGTGCGCCATGGGTGGAGTAGTGTTGGGGTGTATATTTTCTTCCACATTTTTTTTTTGTGGCGTTTGTTCTGTTTGATGAAATTCCCGGGGGTTTTGTACGAGAAGTTAAATTTTTTTTAGAACGTGAAGATGAACCCCACTTGAAAAACAAACAAATTTTTGAGGTATAATAACAAATTAGATAAATGAGAAAAGATGTGTAACAACAAATTAGAGAATTGAGAGAAAAAAAAAATGAGAGACTAAATGAGATATAATGAAGAGAAGAGAGAAATAGAAAAATGACCAAATGAGAAAAAATGTGGAAAGTGAAGAAGTAGACGACAACGGAGATGTCAAGAAATCGCCGACGACCAATTAATAAGGTAAACCTACTACTACTACACTACTAAACAATTGAGGTCTTTTTTCCCGGCTCTAAAAACTCTATAAACTCGAATGACGTAGATGATGTTCAATCAATTTTATGTTGGATATCAATTTGCTTTGAGATTTAATATCGTCTTCATACATTTAGGAAGTATGCACTGCTATCTTATTATGTCACTAAGAAGCCAAACAAATTTAGAGAAAGTAAAGAAAGTGTTGGGTACCACTTTCGTATATAAATGTCATTTTGTCCATCTTGAATTTATTGATGATTGTCCGATTCCAAAACCAATGCGCAAATGGCGTAGAGCTCGACACTTAATTGCAGATATTTAGGATGTGGTATTATAAATAAGGCAAGTGCAATTTATGGCATTGAACATTCTTGATCTAGTATAAGAAGAGGAGTATATTAATGATGGATCAGAAATACCAATAATACATGTTGTTAAAGACTAAGTCCAAAGTACGATTTAATTAATGTTCATGTGGTTAGAATTGTAATTTGGTTATTGATCCAATTTTCTTGAATTTGATGCATACTTTGGTGGAATTTGATATATGGATGTATGTGTGTTTGGTTAAGAAAAAAAAAAATAAACGGCTCGGTTGGGCCTTATGAAACCATAAGGGAAGACATTGATCGGCCTTTTGGGAGTAACATGTTGTTCTGCGATGGTGTGCCATCTAATGTTAATCCAATAGGCTACCATAGGTCGTTTGAGACTAAAGAACTATTTATTAAAGGCTTTTAGTTTGGCGTTTAAATATATATATATATATATATATATATATATATATATATATATATATATTTAAACGGCCAAACTAGGCCTTAATAAATAGTTTATTTGGCATAGTTTGACCTTATCAAACCAACGCACAAAGCTAGGTTGGGCCTTATGAACCCACCCTACAAGGCACACACATACCTTTTGGAAGCTAAATGTTTATGTTCGGTAAATTAATGTCATATGTTTTTAAGCCAGTAGGCAAATCAGAGCCTTATGAATCCATCACAAAAGGCATCGGTGGGCCTTGTTCATTATTGCTAATAGGCAAAATGGCTAGCCGTTATTATTAAGGGGTTTTGGTGGAGTAGAAGGAGATGGAGATGGAGACGAAGGATGGTAGTTTATGTTTTCCAGTTTCTCGATTTTTTGTGAAGGGTGGAGGGTGTATGCTTTGGTATGCGGTCCCCAACATAACTACAGACCCCAAGTTGGGTCGGGGTCTCTCCAACGCAATTTGGGGGGTGTCAATAGTAAGACTATATATACTACCCAAACTTGAGTCTATTCAATGGTTTTGTTTAACTGGTATTATTTTTTTCAAAACTAGTTTGTAAAGTTTATTAAACCCTAACAAGATTCAGACAAATGGTTCCCAAACAATTTAAATAATAAATAAATGCAAACTCTGTGTAAATAAATATTTCTCAAAATTTTGAGAAGGATGCGTACATCTGCCTCCTGTAACTATTGTAAATTCAAGTAACTATTTCATGGACAACAATTTAATTAACTATAAGACGAATATTATTAAAAAGAATAAAATGATCAAAGAGTAAAAAGTGTGAGCAAAGATAAAAGAAAAAACGCTTTAAACCGACAATAGTGTTAAATAGAGGCCATGAGATTATTTGTTGGTGGATGGCTATTATCGAAATAATTATTTCTTTCTTTTGTTGGTAAACTCTAAATGATTGTCTTCGGGTACCCTTGTTTTATGGCGACGGAATCTTTTATTCTTTTAACTTGCTAGACATAAATATTGTATCCCCGTAGAGAATAAAGAGTGAGAGTCGAGATAGATGAATATGCTTATTATTTTATCATATTCGGTATAAAAAAAGTTGAATTACAACATCAAAATTATGAGGACGGTGAAAAAGAAGGGGAGCCAAGTGGCGCAAAGTTTTTGCTGTTGTTCACAAGATCAACACATTGGCTCCAAAAACTATGTGCCCACTTAATATTTTCATCGTTCTTAGTACTTTCAAAATACTTAACAAGATTGCCCCAACATTTCTTTGGATTTGAAACTACAATTTCTCGGCAACAACGGAGATTACCATTCAAACTCTTTTCATCCAAATGTATTTCTAGTTCATTTCCACATTGGTCACTAATCCAACAATCTTTATCTCTAGTAGATGCAGTCGTCAATCCCACTATAACAAACACTAGTCCAAATATTATTTTTATATATTGAACCTTTTCCATTGTGTATCTCTTTGTCTTTGTCTTTTCTTTTGTTGGTTACGTTGTTATACTGTGGTGGTTCAATGAGTAGAGTTTGTAAACAATATATAGAGGAAAAATATATGAAATGAGATATACAAAGCGTTTCGTAATATATTCAATTAATAATTCGTTGCGATAATAATGGATTTTCTTATAATGCAATTAATATACATTCCCACAATTACTCAAGTTGTTTGGGTTAGTTTAATTGGTCATTTCTAATATACGCTCCAGTTTCAATTCATTAAGTTCAGGAAAAATGTTTCTTGAAAAATATAACAAATTTTTTTCTCTCTCGACATGTTACACCGGTATATCAGTTCATTATTTAATATTTAATATTATTCGTACGCGAAAAATTGAGATTATATGATCTTGAAATTGAAAACATACTCTGTATAACTAAACTATTTTTTTGAATTTTAGACAACTCCGTTTTGTCGTTTTGTCATTTTGCCATCTACGAGCAAAAAAATATGTGCCGCGATAGTTTCAAGATATCTGCCGGTGTTATAAGGTTGACAATAGATGAAATTTGTCGGCATTTTAACTGTTGAATTTTGGTTGAAAATTTTCATTTGATTTGCCGATAATTGAAAATATGCATAGGGCAACTTTTCTATCTGACTTTGAAATTTTCAACTTTATTTAGGCTGAGTCCAATGGCTCCCTATCCCTTTAAAAGTAGTGTTAAAGTCAATAAAATAGAGCTAAAGTCAACATATTTGACTCTCTATCATTATTTTTCTATGTATATATACAAATGATTTTACCCTTTATCTCTATTTTACTCTCTATGTATAGAATCTTTTGTATATAAATAAAGAGAAAATTAATGATAAAGTAAAACCTGTTGACTTTAACTCTACTTTTAAAGGGACAGAGAGCTATTGGACTAGTGAAATCCCAACAAAGTTGACCTACAATGCCCAGCCATGTAGACTTTTCAGATGGGGGACCCTTTCAGAATTTCCAGATGAAGTCATCTGAATTTCTCTTAAAGCTTGGATGACACAATTGAGAATTTGAGATCCTAGACGACTCCTAATGAGCCCCCATTTGTTAAAGCAGTTCTATTCATTCGTCATATTTCTTTTAGCAAACTTGCTTATTAAATTTAAGTACTAAAAACCACCATGAAGAAATTTACGACATAGTGTTACTGTACGTGTAACACACTTATCGGAAAACATTAAGTAATGCGGAGGTACACTAAAATGTTTTGAAGATACTCTCTTCAGTAAAAGTCAGAGGAAGTCCAATGGAGAGCTTTTAGCATGCCCCAGCCATATTTGACAGTCCAAAATCAAAAAATCATTCCAATCACGAATGACATTTTTGTGGTTGAGTGCTATATGGCCATTTAGCAGCCCATATAACACCCCATTGGACTTGCTCTCATGGATACTAAATATGTTTTCTTCTTCTTTCTCAAAGTTATTTCAGGAGTCTGGGCAATTGGTGGATTCATCATTTTATTATCGACTATTGATGAAAAACTCCACTAACACCTGTGAGCATAGTGTGTGTGTCTGTGTTTTGGATTGTCGGTTTAATTCACCTAATACGTTCAGTAACTTAACAGCAATCTGACTGCATCAGGTTTGTCAACAAACTTTGTTTCCTGGACAGCTAAGAAATGAAAGCTATTAGGGACTGTCATTGAGCTTGGCAAGAGTCAGCTCAGTTAAGATATTTTTGGAACTCTATGATCTGGTCCACCAATCTGGCTTTTACCCATCCCATGAGACTGACCATATGCATCGCCAACCTTTCGAACGTATCCCCACCAGTCTGAAAACAATTCAGAGCTAGCATGCATGACCATATGACAGATTTTCATGGATTCGGCAGAATGACTACACAATAATAAAACCAATTTTTTTTTCGCTTCTTTTTTGGCTCCAATAGGGAATATGACATTTTAACTCAATCTAGTAACAATGAAGGCCAATTTTGTTCTGTGAGCAAGAGCTATCTCTCAGCATCACCTCATCTAACAAAGTATATCAGATGGTATTCAAGAGGCTGAAGTCTGAGCATAAGAAGAGAAACCATATAAAGACTCTCCTTTATACCTGTCCAGAGCACCTACAAGAAATTCATGATATCCAAGAAATAGTATTCTACAAAATCTTAAGCACTTTCCTTCACCGAATAAAAGCTAAAATTCTAACATCACATCTGGAACTACAGCTATCACCACCAAGGTTCTTAGTGTCGTGGCCAAAGGACAAATATCTACTGGCTTCACAATTAGATATTGACCTGGACATACCCATAATCTTTTAAGTTTTTCATTTGTCAATTGAATTACACAAACTACAGGCTGCGCTACAATCCATCTTATGTTGCCTAGATAACCATGTAAATGACTGTTATACACCTATATTAAGGCCATGCGAATCTTTTGTGCCAGACTATATGGTCCTGATCACAGCTAATAGATTGATCCAGTAGTCTCGGATCCTACAAACCCAAAACTATCAAAAACAGTGAAAATACAACTATAGAATCCACAACTGTTGTAAAAAATAATTAATTAAAATAATCCAAAACTAGTGGGTGGCTCAAGTAGTTACAGTCCTTGGAACCAAAAAGCTTTCAAACCTACAGAGTCATCTAGTAGTTATATTATACTAAAATAAACTGGCATCTATAACAAAAAAACATCCTTGTCATCTCCTTGAATGGCTTCCATGGCATTCTTGGTATCTTTTCAAACCAAACCTTCTAATCTTGAACAAATGACTCTCTTAGCATATCCCTCATTGTCATTAGGTAGTTCCTAGGAAAGTAAACAATTTTAATGTGGTACAAACAACATCTGGTCCATGTTAGGAAGAGGACTCTGCGTACAAAATACACCTACCCTACAGTTTCCACAGTTTTACCAATAGTTACAGCTTTAATTCGTTTCAAACCTTAAGTTCCCTTTTCCCAAAGAAGGTGGGAATCGATCCCATGACCTTGAGCTCACCCAAGGCTTAACCAGTAGGCCACTTGGACACCTTCAGCACCCAGTACCCACCCTACAGTTACCATTCACATATCAATAAGGAACTAAATCTAAGGTAATGACTAATATATATCCAAATTCCTTTACCATTGCAAGTACAAAGGAGTCAATTAGGACCAACATTTGCCAACTTAAAGATCAATCTATTAAACTTTCCAATCAAAGCTATATGATGCTCATTAAAGACAATTGATGATACACCTCATACAACCAAAATTTCATTCAGTAAGTTTGATACCTGACGAAGCATAACTGCTATTAAGCCCAAAACACCAACCATTCGCACTTTAAGGAAACCAAAAAATAAATGTATCTCTCAATTTAAGTTTGAAGCTCAAGCATGGGATTTTACTCGGTCAATCAAATTTCTAGAACCCGTAATTGAACATTCATCATAACATGTCCCTGATACTATTTAAAAGATTATGTCTAGCTCCAGGTCTGTATCTCCCATCTTCACTTAAAAACCTGACAAAGTATTTCTTTATGAAGCTTCTTCCAAGCAAGACTTTCCATGTACATAAAGTACTAAAGTCCGAGCAGCTTTATAAGCATCAAAATCAAATAATTATTGACAATGGAACTCCTTGCTGCCACCTTTATATCTGATACAGAGACAATTCACCACATTTATCACTAATCTCCAAGAAGTTATCTTGAATACATTCAAAAATAAATTCCAGCGTTCCTCTAACCAAAGAAAACACATAAACAACCAAGCTCCTCAATCACACTGGTAGTCTGGCCTCAGTCTTGGAGCCATAGAAACCACCCCTCTCCAAAATTCTGAAGCCATTTATTTAGAGCTAGAAGCAACAGGTTATTACTCAAGCTTTCCTAAGTGTTGCTTTCTTCACTATCAAAGACACCACTTTCCATTCGCTAAATGAAACGAGAGCTTTACTTCAAAATTACTACATATAAAAACAATTACTCACTGCAGCAAATTTCTGATGACTCATTGCAGAAAGCACCGGGGACATCTTGTAAAGGAAGAAGACTACTCAATCGTCCTCTTAAGTAATACCCTAATACCAAATTGCCACAAATCAGACTTTCTAAACTGCAAAGTTCCAACCCGCTAACAAAAAAAAAAAAAAAAAAAAAATAAAAAAAAAATATATATATATATATATATATATATATATATATATATATAGAGAGAGAGAGAGAGAGAGAGAGAGAGAGAGAGAGAGAGAGAGAGAGAGAGAGCACCTATGTGTCATGGTTCACGAACCTGAAGCTGTGACATGAGCGCTTCAGTCACTAAACCTTAAAGAATGCCCCTCCTAATGGTGTAAAGGCAATTCACGTGTCCATAAATCAATAATTAATAAATACACTAATAGATAAAATATAGGTTATTACAAGACATGGAGAAAAGCTTTGATATTGCAAAAATTAAATTTCAAAGAGCTCAAATAAAACAAAACCTGGGCCACGTCAATACACACTTTCAAACTCTGCTCCTTCAAAAAGTTGGAGTGTGGATCTTATTCTGACTCAGCAGACATAACTTCATAACAGAATAAGTGAAAGGAGGGCATAAAGTCCAAGTCGTGAACTACAAAGGGCTAGTAGAGATTAGGGCCGACTGGCCAAGAGAAGATATGTAATATACATTATTTAGGACCTAAACTAATGTAAACTGTATTACAGGTGTATAAGAATATCCAAAGTATAACTAGATGATTAGAAAAATATATGTTATATGCAAAACATTTCAGTTTTCTAGCAGGTGAATGCATTATAAAACCCGTTCCCCTGCTTTCTAGAAATTGGCAACTTCATAATGAGTACAGATGTGTGATGTGAAAACGGCACTACTTGCCATAGAATTCAAAACCAATAGACATCTAAATTGTACACTATGCTGTATTTTAATACTTGAGCAACAGTATCCAAAACTAAGATAAGAAATTTCTTTAATATTAAAGCACTTACACGATTATCCAATCTTTTTTGTTGATAACCATAATTAAAAGATTACTCTGCAGCTCCAGCTGACTTTTGCTCACTAATGAAAGAGCCTACTGTTTTGAACCAGCGCATAAAATTCCGATGATCCTTGACATAAAGCCATGCCTGGAGAAAAAGAAAGAGGTCCTCATTCACACCACGTTCCTCTATGTAATGATGGAGTGCGTCTTTTGCCTTTTCGTCGAGATCACTGGAGGAAACAAGGATATATCTAGTAAGAACACAATATAAAAAGAGCAGAATGGCACACCAATCGTCCGCTATAATGGCACAAATAGTCAAATATACATAAATGCTAGTATCAGTCGTGTTGAAAGATAAAAGTAGATGTACTCTACGTAGTAGCTTATTGTAATACTACAAAACAAACAGCAATGCACCAAAACACAGAGAAGTCAGATATCAGGATATGACTTTTTATTGTTTACTGCCAAATAGCTTATATAGCTCACAACCGATCACAAACTATTTAGTTTATGGCAGCATCTGCGGCACTTCTTTGAATGTGCCCTTGGTTTCATCTGAGTATTGGCTCCTCTATTTCAATTCATTTGAACTTTTTAAGTCTTTTGAAAGCTCCTTCACTGTAATCGTCCCTTTACTTGTAACTACATTTGTGGATTCATATTTACTGCTTACAAGTGGCAAAATTGATGAGGGGTTTTTTAGGGTAAAATGGGTTGTACTAGTGTGTGGTCCTCTATAGATGGCTCGGTTAATACTAGGAACATGATACATCTTTCCAGTCCTTCAGGGGGGTTGAATTGGGTATGCAAGTATAATTGACCATTTAAAGGAAACTCATTCCACCGGTGAAAGCAATGACAGGACTAGCACAACATCCGCTTGAACTTTTGTTCTCCATATTTTCCCGTTTCTTTAGCCATAATTTTGTTGTATTCTGCTTCTACCTACTGTACCTCAGTAGGCTATCTCAAACAATCTTTTCACTCAACTAATCAACTTAATTCTATTGTTCGCTTCGTGAACAAATATAAATTGATAGTAAATAAAACATGTTATGTTCAATAACTTTGAGACAGTTTTCTACATACAAATTGATCATACTCTAGGTTGAGTTATATCACCCTTGGAAGAGTTTGCTTAAAAGGTCTCTTCCCAGTCTAAACAAAACTATTGCAAACTATGTTGAGGCTATTCATGAAAGTTGGTTTCTGCGAATAAACACTACATTGATAAATCTTCCTCTATTCACACAACATGACTAAAGAAACAAGCATTTGCTCAAGTGCAGTAAAATATAGTAAGTAAGTCGACAAATATTGAGACTTACTGAAAAATGGGTCCGCCATATTTGCTGGGATCAGCTGAAAACTGATTAGTTTGAAGCTTAGGTCCCATAGAAACAGAATGAATACCCATTGCATCAGGATAAAGTCCACATAAAAAATTAAGTGAATATTCTTTCCCTTTCCTCGAAACGTCCACGTGTAAAAACAATTGATTAACTTGATCATCATCATTCAAATTATTATTATGATTAGCTAATCTCATTACCGAAATAGTGATTTCTTCGTCTTCTCCGTAATTACGTTTAAGTACAGGCCCATTTGTTTCTATTGCTCCTTTTATTATTGTGAATGCTGAGGGTGGACTTATTTTCTGCAAAATAAAAAAGAAAAAGAAAATTAAATGTTAAAATTCTAGAATAACCCTGGAATGAGAAATGAGAGTGTGGGATTTTATTTTACCGGGGGTGGGGCCATTTTGGAGACTTCGAGATAGTGGTCTTTGAGTGAACGGAGTAGGATAGAGTCTACGGCGGAGGATACGGATGTGGAGTGATGTTTTGATAATGTGCGCCATGGGTTTACTAGTGTTGGGGTGTATATTTTCTTCCACATGCTGGATTTGTGTGACTGTTTGATGTTTTGGGTTTCGCCGAATACAAGACTGCGTTTACTCTGTCAGTCTGTCCCTAGTAATACACTGATGACTGATACATAGATTTTTTTTTTTTTTTTTTTTTTTTTTTAAACAAATATATTTTATTAAGATAAGTGAAATTACACGCCCCCCCTTTCTGAATACAAAACCCAATCCTCCTAAATACATATTCCTTCAAACCCACCTGCCGTGACATCACATTAGTATCCATAACCTTTTGCAATCTTTTAAGAAGTTCTGTAGATTCAAATGCTAAAAAACCAATGGTATTGAAAACAAAGGGGATAAAATAATGCTAGTTTATTGTGTGTGTGTGTGTTGCCTCGTGTTTTTATATATTTGGCTGCCGTCATTAGCGGCTCGACCCACCTAAAAAATACCATTGTCTATCCCCACCATTGGCAATACTCATGTTACACCAACACGTGCATGATTGTGTGATATCCCTGTGAGAGGTCTGTAAGTATCCTCTGTTCTCAAATCAATTACTACAGCACACATGTCCACACACCAGATTGTATTTGCATAGCTCGTATATCACAAGGTCGTACTACGTCACCAGGATGTAATTACAATCCAAACTCAGGTCATCCCAAATATCAAATACAGCTATACATTGAAACAAATTATCTACTGTGATCCTGAAGTTCAGTCAACGCACCAATGAAGGAGGCATTTACTTTGTAACAGCAGAAGTAATGACGAATCATCAAGGGAGCACAAAATATGGATTTACACTTGACAACGGCCTGAAACAAATAAGGAAAGTCAGATCAAACACTTATAAGTAGAGAGAGATGAACTATGTAAAGCTTGATTCAAGTTGATCCAAGAAACTTGATACGTAGACAACTCTTATTCAAAGAGAGAGTGCAGCCATTCCCAATCAATCTCAACATTAGGTTATATGTAGAAACCTATACATCTACATTGGCGTTGTCTGCCGGTTCGTTTTCTTGAGAAAAACACCCACACCATTTTTCTCAAGCCCATGAAATTTGGTAAAACCACCATGGAAGAACAACTCAAAGCTCTCGTAGATCAAATGAAGCACCTCCAAGACTCATTCACCACGCTCCAGCAAGAGAACCAAACTCTGCGTGAACAAACCACTTCCAACACCAACGGCGTCGCAACACTCACAACCACCACCAATCAACGCCTTGACGACTTCACCCAGCGCTTAGAGAAATCAAGCAAAAAGGCAGCGCAGCCTAGATTGTCCAAAAGATGCTCCAATCTTACAGAGCGTCACCATTCACCGCTGAAATCTGGGACAAGCAGCCTCCCAATGATTTCATCCAGCCAAAGTTCCCAATGTACGATGGCAGCTTATGTCCAGTCGACATACATGGCTTCGTTTCGATCACTCCGGACTTCGACTACGAGAGATCACGGACTTTTTCCCCGACTAAAGGCCGGACATTAGATCGGTTCTATACGCTAGCGCCTGATTCAATTTATAATTTTAACAAGTTAGCCGAAACATTCGCAGCAGAGTTCATCCACAACAGAAAGAAGCAAGCCGACCTGGATTCATTGTTCGAGCTAAAGCAAGCACACGGTGAAACCATTCAATCTTTCTTAGGTCGCTTCAAAAAAGGAATTGCTATCAATGGAGCTAGGCCTCAAGGATAGCTTTGCAACCTCGGTATTCACCAACACCCGCCTGAACGATTCTAAACTAGCAGGGTCTCTCATGCGGAATAAGCTAGATCGCCTAGACGACCTGTACCACAGAGTCGACAAGTACATGAAGTACAAAGAATGGATGGCCTAGCGTAAGAGCAAATAGGTCCTCGCAGTAAGCAACAAAATGAGACCTAAAGAAAGCAATCAGTACTCAAGCAAAACAAGGGCACCAACTCCCAAAAGCTTCTCCAGGACACCAGGCCACATCCTGAAGAAGATAAAGACAGCCCCTTACTTCAAACCACACATCAACAAGGTCATAGAAATCCTAGGATGCCTATACTGCCACTTCTACAAACTCCACCACCATGACACAGATGAATGTTAAGAGTCTCACGCACTACCTCCAAGACTTAGTCGAAGAGGGAAAACTGAAAGAATTCCTGCCAGAAAACTACCTCAGGCATAAACTGAATGCCAACCGCAACAGAAGCAAGAGTCGTAGTCATAAACGACCTGCACACAGAAGGAACATAAGCAGAACAACACGACAATCTAAATCTCCAGGTCGATCGAGGCATAATAGACGACATCACTCCTCTGATCATGAAGAGGAAAAAGTAATTCACATGATTATAGACACCTCTAGCAACAAAACTTCCGGTTGTGAAAAGTGCAGGTGCGTAGGTGCACTGCAAGAGATTTACAACCTATCCCACAAGGCGGAGATGATCACTCTTGCCAGCTCTTGATCTACGAATGAAATATCATTCACCGAGGAAGATCTTGACAAGGTGTGCCTACCCCATAATGATGCTCTGGTAGTGCACTTCAAGATCAACGGATGGATAGTCAAGCGGGTCCTAATCGATCCAGGTAGCTCTTCCAGCCCTTCAGCATCAGCAACAGACAAGCTCAAAGAAAAACAAGCACAAGTCAAACTAGAGAGAAAGTCAATTTGGGCACAAATGATGACCTAAAATTTGTTTATGTAGGGGCTGATTTAAGCTCAATGAGCAACTTGTCAATTTTTTATCTCTCAATAAAGATGTATTTACTTGGTCGTATATTGATATACCAGGAATCAACCCTCAGGTCGCTTGCCACAAATTAAATGTAGATATAACTAAAAAGCCTATTAAACAATGACCTCAGAAACTAGCATTCAAATTTTAAAAATTCATCAATGAAGAGATATAAAAGCTCAAAAAGGTTGGATTCATCAGAGAGGTGGAGTGCCCGACCTGGTTAGCTAAAATTGTAGCCGTTCCTAAGAAAAATGGCCAGGTACGACTCTACATCGATTTCACCAACGTCAACAAGCACTACCCAAAAGACAACTTCTCCCTACCCAGGATTGACATATTGGTAGATCAAACTTGTGGACATGAACTTATATTATTTATGGATGCATATAGCAGTTGCAATCAGATACCACTTGCAGAAGAGGACTAGAAAAAGATGTCATTTATAACTGAACAAGGGACATTCTGCTACAACGTCCTACCATTCGGCTTGAAGAACACCAGTACAACCTATCAGAGACTTGTCACAAAAATATTCAACGACATGCTAGGCAACACTATGGATGTCTACATAGACGACATGGTAGTAAAAAGCACCAAGGCTGACGACCACATTTCTCACCTACAAGACGCCTTTGGAAGATTGCGCTAGAACAAGATAAAGCTCAACCTAACAAAGTATGTATTTGGAGTAGCCTCAGGGAAATTCTTAGGGTACCTCGTCTCACAGCGACGCATTGAAGCGAATCCATAGTAAATACAAGCCCTCCTTGAAATGCCAGGGCCAACCTCCAAACAACAAATATACAAGTTATCTGGCATAGTCTTAGCCCTCAACAAATTCATCTCACGAGCATCTGACAAATGCAGATCGTTCCTTCAGATACTGAAGAAAGGCACAACATTCACATAGATAGAAGAATGCTGCAAAGCTTTCATCGACTTGAAGTCTATCTATCAATTCCACCCATTATGTCTAAACCAAATGAAAGAGAAGCACTGGGGCTTTACCTTGCGACTTTCGATTTTGCCATAAGCTCAGTCCTCTTTCGCGAAAGCGAGGGAATAAAAAAACCAGTTTATTTCACTAGCAAAATATTGGCAGATTCAGAAAAGTATTACTCTCCTATCGAAAAAACAATGTTAGCTTTGTTTCCACCAACAAAACAGCTTGCATGGCCAAATGGATTGAAAAACTCGGAGAACATCACATCGAATTCTTCCCCAGAACATCGCGCAAAGGTTAGGTGGTTGTTGATTTCCTTGTTGGCTTCCCAGTCGAAAATATCAACTGGGAACCCGAGCACATTATCTCACTCCATCAACCAACCACCCCAGACACATGGCATCTTTATGAAGATGGAGCTTGCAACAACAACGGTAGTGGACTGGGGGATGTGTTAATTTCACCAAAAGGAACCCAGCTACAAAAGTCTATAAAAATGAATTTTGCAACATCTAACAACGAAGCGGAATATTAAGAGTTAATCACAGGCCTCCGCATGGCACATCAATTACAAGTATAGAAACTCAAACCTTATAGTGACTTGCAATTAATCGTCAAACATATCACCAAAGAGTATGTGACAAATGGAGCAAACTTATTGAAACTTTAAATAGTGGTAGTAACTTCAAAAGAGTTTGTTTTTAGAAGTGAGGCTCATTCTAAATTGTTTAGAGTTTGAGTGAAAGAGATGTGAAGAAGAAAGGTAGACTCTTGTATGGATTAGAATGGTTTTAAGCTAATAAAAACTTGAAAGCTTTGATTGTTTGTATTGAAATGACTTGAAAACATGGAAGAAAGATTGATTAAAACTTGAAACAAGAACAAGTAAATAAGATTAAAGATTGAAAGGAAATAGGAACAAGTAAATAAGATTGATCGAAAGGAAATAAAAACAAGTAAATAAGATTGATTGAAAGGAAATAAAATAACAATAAAGTAAAAACATGAATTGAAAAACAAGACAAGAAATTAAACAAACCAAATGGTTTGGATTTTAAGACAATGGATGGTTTCTCTCTCCCTTGCTTTTAGCTTATATACCCATACTTTTGCCTTTTACAGATTTGCCCTTCTCCATTACAAACTAGATACCTCACACTTCACTTTTTGCTTTTGCTTTCTGGTTTTTTCTTGACCAAGGTAGGTTTAGAGAGAAAGTCATCATATTTTGAGATAAGGGCCTCCATCTCTGGTCTACTGATTTGAGGGCCTTAACTTTTGACTTTGACCGGTTGACTTTGACTTTTTCAGCACTTTTCCATAGCAACTACTGGTCTTCATAATAAGCGTGATTAAGGCTCTTTTTGGTCCTAAGATGCAGCTTTTATGATAAGTAGTATGAAATACTCTTTAACTTGAAAAAGACAGTAAAAGCTATGAGTTGTCTTTTTGTTAAGCGTAAGAAGGACTGTAATGCAGCAATATACGGGTAATAAAATGCACATTTGACAGCTGATCACTTATCTAATATGTTTAGGTCGTCAGCGATATAATCAACTCGTTCACAACATTTTCCTTGGAACACATTCCCCGAGAAGATAACAGACATGCAGACAACTTGGCTTTTTTAGCCTCAAATACCCAAGATGCATGTCCTTGAACAGTTTACATTGACATCATGGAGAGTCCCACCTACTAACATGAAAGTATCAACAGTCTCACGGACTTCAAGCCTTCATCCGAGGAAGAGATCATCCAATCTTGGATTGGCCTATTTCTGAACTTTATCTTACATGGTGAGCTCCCAGTGGAGGCAAAGAGCGCTCGTGCCATACAATTTCGTGCTCCCAGATACACCGTCATCAATGGACAATTATTTCGAAAATCCGCATAGGACCTCACCTAAAGTGCATTACTCCACGCGAAGGCCAACTCATCTTCGATGAAATTCACAAAGGCAAATGTGGCAACCATGCAGGAGCAAGATCTCTTGCTCACAAAGCAATCGCCCAAGGATATTATTGGCCAGGCATGCACATTGAAGCAAAGAAGTATGTTCTCAGATGCCACCAATGTCAAACATTTGGTCACAACCACCTAAGTCCAGCACAAGAATTTATCAACATAGCCATCCCGTGGCCTTTTCATATGTGGGGGGCTAGACATCATGGGACTATTTATCCCACAAAAGAAGACAGGACTCAAATACGTCATTGCCGCAACAGATTACTTCACCAAATGGGTTGAGGTGATCCCACTTGTTCAAGTCAAAGAAGTCCACGTCATCAACTTCATATGGACCAATATCATCACAAGATTTGGTCTACCCTACACCTTCATCATGGAAAATGGAACCCAATTTGTCGGCTCACAAGTCAAGGTATTTCTACAAAAGTGGCGCATCACTCAAGCATTTTTCACACCTAGATATGCATAAAGCAATGGCCAAGCAGATGCCACAAACAAATCTATCAAAGAAAATCTCCAAAAGAAATTGGAGAGCAAGAAAAACCAATGGCCAGATCAACTCGAGAACATTTTATGGGCATACAGAACAACAGCCTGATCCAGTACCAACGAATCTCCTTTCACACTTTGCTTCGAAACTGAAGCAGTAGTACCATCAGAACTTACATTAATAACCACACGTTCTGATATCGCCGAATCAGGAGAAAACGACACCATCTTATCCAAAAAAGTCGACCTCCTAGAAGAACGCAGGGAGATTGCTGCAATATCCCTAGATCGGTACCACCAAACCATCCAAAGATCTGTCACACCCCGAATTTTGACAAAATCGGAAAAACAATATTTGTTCCCAATTTTTCGATGTTCGAGGTGTGATGCACTCTCAACTTCCAAAAACCCATTATCCGTTTAACTATTCCAATAATTTGAAACTAATAAAAAAAAATTAAATAAACAAAAGTTCTCTTCATTATAAAAATTCACAAATATGATTAAGTTACAAATTTTCTTTCAACAACTCTTTAATTATAATTACAATTGAAAATACAAAAAAACATTGTCTCAATTGAAAATCTATTGCACCTCAAGGGAAAACAAAACATATTTTGTAATGAGACGCTAACGCAAACCACAAGTAGCAATCAACCTTCTTCAACACTAATCCTGTCAAGACTTATCGACTATGTTCATTTTATGAACACACCCGATAAGCAAACATGCAAATTGGGTCAGCATTATAACCAATGCTGGTATGACCATAAATTATGAACCAACAAACTAAGTCAAAAATAAATAATACAAAACATAAAACAAAGCTCAGGACGGAAGGATACTTACAAAACAGATCGAGCAATCCATATGTCTTTCCGATTTGCCTCCTGATCCTTCCCAGTATCCAGTGCATTCCTATCTCCATAAAAAACAATACTTTCTAGCAACTTAACCCATTACCAACCAAAGAAGACTTGAAACTACAGTCCTTGTTCCTCACCAAACGTGACAAACCACTCACAGGGTTGTAGTAGGTAACCGTCCTATCTAGAACAACGAACTTACCAGTCTCTTCACCTTGAAACGCACTTCTAGACCCTTTACATTTTTGGGCAGTTGGCTCAGTGTCACTAGCCTTCTTCTTGCCCTTAGCATCCGCCGCACCAACCTCAGCTGCCAGATCCTTCAGATTCATCTTTTTCAAAGGAGCTCGACCTGATGAAGTTCGACCTTCCCTTATAATAGGTCGTTCTTCACTTCCAGACTCAGGTCATGTTCTCTTAGACACCTCAGGCTTGCCACCTTCAGTTCTCCTCTTCAACTGAGGCTTATGAACTGAAAAGGGAACATCACCACATCCTCCAACATTTCCACGTCCACGTCCACGTCCACCTCTATCTTTATCATTTTCACCGACCTCCACAGGTAGTCTAGACACAAGACAACTACCAGAGCCTCCTCCAACATTCCTTGTCCCAGAAACAGGCCCCCTCGTTTGATCTTTTCTTTCCATCTCAATATCCGAACTAGAGTTAGAGACTTCAAGGATTAATTTTTGGGACCTCCTCTTTTGCTCAACCTTCTTCCGATTGATCTTCTCACCTCCGTGTTTCTTGAAATAATGCACAACCCTCTCCCAAAATAGATTGTTTCTCCTCCTAACTCAAACTAGCAAACTCTTCTATAACCCCGGTGTTCGTATGCCCACGAATATCAACCTCTGCAAAACAAAACAAAATAATCAGAACATTGTCATATCAACTGACCTACATACACTACGACCTATAACATAACAACCTACCATCTATTTTTATAGTACGATTCGCCAACTCCCAGTTAGAAGCACAATAATTACCAACAACTAATAAAGGCCTATGTCCCCAATCCTCCTTACTCACACCCACAATAATAGGATATTTACCCTTCATCATCTGGAAACTAAAATTCAAAGTAGCCGACCTCTTCACCGAAAAATGCTCAAGTACATCCGATAGACAGATGTTATAACCCATATCGTTCAACAAATCCAACACATGTAATACTCTCCAACTATTCCCCACGAACTGACAAGGGGCTTTCCCATAGAAGTTCAGGTGCTCCACAGTAAGACGTGAGAACGGTAGCCTCAGCCCAGCCTTCATTTGACCATAAAAACAACAACACCCCCATCTAAAGGAACGTAATCCACGCTGTAGGGGGGATTTCTCATCACTAACTAAATGACATGTGGGAGGGAAATGACCAAGGACTGTAGATGTCTAGAATGAGACGAGAGCCATCGATCAGTTCTATGAATAAGTAATCTCGTGTTTATAAAGCATGCGCCAGACACATGACTAACCGCCTCTAAGCATAATAGTTCTCCAAGTCATTAGGAACTGATATGGACAGTTTCTGAACAGAAGGAAACTGAAGAGGGCGATTGATAAGTGCCTAAAATTGTATATTTTATATATAATTTTATAGGCACTTTATAATATCATTTATGCTTAACGTAAAACCATACATTTGCTTTATTCCATGACATTATGCACATTATTTTGTCATAAATGATTATTTGCATATATGTGCATGTCTTTGGAAAAGTCCAATGCAAAATATGTTTTATTAATTTGGTTTAATATTTTTTTGTAGGAAATAAAGATGTTGGTCTAATCCCAATAAAACCGAGCCCATAAGCCAAAGAGGATCATTTAGATAATCAAATAAGTGAGAGCTCATGGAATAAATTATGCTATCAAGAATGGAAGGAAATGTTAGAGAATTGATATTTATGGAAGGAAATCAAGAAAGGATAATTGCAACTACCACCATATATTCTTACCATTTTTACCACAATAAATATCCTAATTTCCATTAATTACTTATTCCCTAGATTTCATTATATCAAATCATTCAATAATATCTTATATCCTAGCCGCCATATATTCTCCCATATCCTCACCATATTCTTGCTAATCACTCCATTCCTAATTCAAAACCATATCATTCTATTTTATCCTTTATTTGATTTTCAATTTATATTTCCTTCCTTCCTCATACCTTGATAATATCTCTTCCGTATTCCATTTCCTAAATTCTTTTATCGTATATTTTCTTCCTATATCCCAAAGATTATTTCTATTTTGTGTGCAGATATTATATGTACAAAGATCTTGCTGGTGGAAGCTATAAATAGAGAAGAGAATTGGCATTGAGGGGACACCCATTCTACACTCATTCTACACCCATTATATCTCCATTCTAGTAGAAATTTTGCTTTGTAGTTCTAGTTCATTTAATTAGTGAGGGAGAGATATTAGAGTGTGTACATACTATTTTTCCGATGAGTAATAAAGTGATTTCAAGGTTGAATAAAATGGTGGTATTCTCTTACTCTTTTGATTACTCTGTTAGCATGATAGGGTAAAATCTTCACCCTAATAGTGGAAGATGAATCCCCTATCATGAAGATATAGATTTAGTTTTATATTTCCAAGTTTTAACTCCCCATATCTTATTATTTTAATTATGTCCAATGATATTCTTCCAAAATAACTTAGAGAAAAATAGTCATGGATTCTATCACCATTCGGGATATTTTCCATTGTTTGTTCTTATCTAAGTCTATTTTAAAGTTTGGTTTTGATGTTTAATTATTTATCATGGATGGTTTATGCTCCTCTATTATATGTGGTGATTTTCCATACTTAGATAAATAAATGTAAATGCTTGAAGAAATGGAGGATTCATTTATTGAGATATTCTTTTAAATGTGACTAGCATCCACAAAATGCTTACATTGAAAAATCATCCATTAAATTTACAACTAGCGTTGGAGTTTATTTGATGAAATTTATAGAATAAAAGGGAATAAATATTTGGAAATATAGAAATAATATATTCTTTAAAAATAGGGGTGAAGTCACTCACCTTTATGATTTCTCATTAATTGAATTTTTGACGGTTCTTGCCTGTCACGCGGGTGACCCGAGTTCGATCCCCGGCAGTGACGCCATTTGAATTGCACAAATTCTTATCGTTTGGAACCTACAAATCAATAAATATAATTTTCAAACCTGCAACAATTAAAAAGAATAGTGGCAAGTTAGAGTCGAACAACACCTTGAAATGGAGAAATTAGAGCGAAGAGAATTAATGACCCAATAAGTAACTAAGTACGTTAGATTTAAAACAATTTTTGGATTTTTGATTTTATCAAACTAATTTAATCTAAGAATGAAAATTTGCTTCTATTTTATCAACTAATTAAACTAAATTTTTGTTGGTTTTCAAAAATTCAATTAATGAGAAATCCTAATGGTAAATGACTTCACCCCTATTTTTAAAGAATATATTATTTCAATATTTTCAAATATTTATTCCCCTTTATTTTATAAATTTTATCAAATAAATTCCAACGCTAGTTGTCAATTTAATGAATGATTTTTCAGTGTAAGCATTTTGTGGATGCTAGCCACATTTAAAAGAATATCTCAATAAATGAATCCTCTATTTCTTCAAACATTTACATTTATTTATGTAAGTATGGAAAATCACCACATATAATAGAGGAGCATAAACCATCTATGATAAATAATTAAACATCAAAACCAAACTTTAAAATAGACTTAGATAAGAACAAACAATGGAAAATATCCCGAATGATGATAGAATCCATGACTATTTTTCTCTAAGTTATTTTGGAAGAATATCATTGGACATAATTAAAACAACAAGATATGGGGAATTAAAACTTGGAAATATAAAACTAAATCTATATCTTCATGATAGGAGATTCATCTTCCACCATTAGGGTGAAGATTTTACCCTATCATGCTAACATAGTAATCAAAAGAGTAAGAGAATACTACCACCATTTTATTCAACCTTGAAATCACTTTATTGCTCATCGGAAAAATAGTACGTACACACTCTAATATCTCTCCCTTACTAATTAAATGAACTAAAACTACAAAACAAAATTTCTATTAGAATGGAGATATAATGGGTGTAGAATGAGTGTAGAATAGGTGTCCCCTCAATGCCAATTCTCTTATCTATTTATAGCTTTTACCAACAAGATCTTTGTGCATATAATATCTTCACACAAAATAGAAATAATCTTTGGGATATAGGAAAAAAAATAAGATAAAAAATTTAGGAAATGGAATACGGAAGAGATATTATCAAGGCTTGAGGAAGGAAAAAAAATATAAATTGGAAATCAAATAAAGGATAAATTAGAATGATATGGCTTTGAATTAGGAATTGAGTGATTGACAAGAATATGGTGAGGATATGGGAGAATAAATGGTGGCTAGGATATAAGGCATTATGGAATGATTTGATATAATGAAATCTAGGAGATAAGTAATTAATGGAAATTGAGATATTTAATGTGGTGAAAATGGTAAAAATATATGGTGGTAGTTGAAGTTATCCTTTTTGATTTCCTTCCATAATTATCAATTCTTTAACATTTCCTTCCATTTTTGATAGCACAATTTATTCCATGAGCTCTCACTTATTTGATTATCTAAATAATCCTCTTTGGCTTATGGGCTCGGGCTTTGATTGGGCTTTGACCAACATATTTATTTCCTACAAAAAAATATTAAACCAAATTAATAAAACATATTTTGCATTGGACTTTTCCAAAGACATGCACATATATGCAAATAATCATTTATGACAAAAAAATGTGCATAATGTCATGGAATAAAGCAAATATATGGTTTTACGTTAAAAATACGCAATTAAGCATAAATGATATTATAAAGTGCCTATAAAACTATATATAAAATATACAATTTTAGGCACTTATCAAACACCCCCAAACCTACATTTTGCTAGTCCTCGAGCAAAACAAAAGATAAAAGAAAATCCTAACTCACTTTCACAGGAATCACGATTGCACTTAGCTTGTGCAACAAGCCGTTAAACCTCAAGGTTATCCCTAGAGGACAAGTTTTGTCTCGTGAGGGTTTGCAGAGAATATACCCACAAAATTCTGGTGTTCTAAATTAGACTATAAATACTCAATTATCCAGGTTATCACCCTAAGTTATCTCAGCAAAGTCTTTTCATCTCTCTTGGCAACAAACTTCAATTCTTGTGACACCAGAGTTAATAAAATATAATAAACACAAGCATTAAACATTATAAGCACTCTGCTATGAAAAGATGCAATGCTATGTACAAGTAACTTTACTTGTGGTATCTTTTAGAAAAAATCAATAACTTGGGTTCTCACCAGTTGTGTCATAGACACGTATCACTCATATTATTACACTCCAAGTCAAGGTCTCTCTAGTGTGCGAGGGCACACTCAATCCTTACACTCTCAATGACTAACCAAAGAAACCGAGGTTGATCATCACATCATCTTCTTACTTTCACACCACACTTAGCCTAGGAAGCTAGAGGTCTTAAATGGGGTGTAATGGGGCTTAGGTAGGGGTTCACAAGAAAAGGAATGGATATTTCAAAGAGCTATTACTTGAGAGAATAAGGTCTTCACAACTACTAAGAGAAACTTCGAACTTTAGTGCTTCTTCAATTCAAATTGTAACTTTCAAGGAGGCCCAAGATTTATTTATTTATTTATTTTATTGTGGGCACATCTTCTTGCCATTTTGATTTTTAATTGACTTGTGGCAAGGTCTTGAAACTTTGAATTTTCTATTAAGGAAGCAACTGACTTTGAGTACACTTTCTTTGAGTTAATTCATCTGACACTTGGATTCCAGAAGTTCATTACTCATAAAAAGCAATGCAAGATTCATGCAAAGATACTCAAGAACTAATGCAAGGTGATAAGAGCCAAAAGCTGTAGTTTTAACCCCTTTAACAATATCACTTTTGACCAATTATGTGATTAATAAGTAAGAGTTAGTACTGTTATCGTGTTCTTATGTATTTCAGGCATTGGAGTCGAATATGTGGAGAAATGTGCCCCTTTTGCGAGATAAAGGAGCAAGAGTTGGTTGTTAAGAAGTTCTATGATAAAAGGTCAAGATTCAAGGAGAAAAAACCTTTTTAAAGCCCGGTCAAAGCTGAAAAGTCAAAGTCAACGCGGGCAGAAATAGCGTACAAAAGTCAGCAGAACTTCCGAAGGCCGTATGTTTGGACTCAGACCTCGGAATTGGGGCTACCTTATGTCAAAACAACCGGCTCGGAAAGAGATTTCCAATGGTCCAAGCCTTGACCCAATCAAAGGAGCAAAAGTAGACGAAAAGGTTGTTGAAGTCATTTTCAGCTGTGTGGACTAAAGTAATGAGATTTTGGGCTCGATTTTCCGACCCAAAACATGGCTCCTCAGCCCATGCACGAATTAGTGGATCTTGTCTCCTCCATATCAAGAGACATAAGCTTAGCTCTTAAGTTACTTAGTTTGGAATTAGCTTTACTTAGTATAGATCCAATAGTTAGTTTTAGATCTAGTTAATTAACATCAAATTAGTGTTTAGAACAAGATTTAGTTTTTAGAATCAATAATTAGTTTGTATTTTAAGTTTTAGTTTCTAATTCATAGATTTAGTTTGTCTTAAATTTATAATTAGTTATTCATAATTTTAGTTCCACATTAGTTGTAATTTCAGTTTTAATTCATGTTGATTCTTAGACTATTTGTTATATTCGTTTAATCAAGTTTATTTCAAGTTTATTTTAATCAAGTTTAGTTTAATTTAATTATGCCTTCCTATTATTGTTTATTGGCAATGAATCCAATAAAACTAGGCTAAAAACTCCATTAGAGGAAGTTAAAAAGAAGCCATGTGAGGATGATTGCTTGTTAGAATAGTTGTTATTTAGAATAGAATTTTAAGTTCATTATTGTGAATGTTTAGAGATAAATCTCATAATGATGAACAAGAGTTTAGAGCCACCATCAAAGAGATTTGTGGTGGAGCTAAACTCTCATGCTAGTGGAACCTTGATTCGAGAGGACTTGGTATTCACTAGGGATCACTATTCAATTCGATAACTAACTAATAGCCAATCGAATTGGATGGTGGAATTTCCCCCTCTATGTTCTTCCAATTCATTAAATTCACCTTTTAATTGTTTAGTTAAATTAGTTTTAGTTTAAATAAATCACAACACTACTTTTATTGTTCTCACCATTGTTTCCTTGTGTTTGATTAATTGAATTCATTTATGTCTTGCTAGTTTAAGAGTGGAACGATACCGTACTCTATATATTGTATGAATATATATGTGAGAGTAGGAAATAAATAATTGATACCGTAAGAATAAGGTCAAAGTAATCTAGTTGAATTTTTACGGGTTATCAAATGGCGCTGCTGCCGGGGATATTATTTCATTATTACTTCATTATTTGAGAAGTTTAACCTTATTTGATAAAAGTAAAAAGATAGTTTTACCTACGAATAAGCGATTAAACTCAACGGAAGTAAAACTAAAGCTATTTTAGATGCTAATTTATCAAAGTTTTTCTACACTCTCGATGCTATTGCACTAAGTGGAGTAGAGAATTCGTTCCACTCCTAGTACTTTAGAATTAGTGTTTATTAAGATTATCGGTCTTACTAAAGTCAATAAGAGTACGATGTGGAAATTATACTACGATGTGAATTATACTAACAAGATACAATAATTCAAACTACGGAATTTCTAATTTGACTATATGATAAGGAATTAGGGGGGATTGATTCCACCTTAACTCGACTTAATTAACTAACGAAGATTCGTCGTGATCCAAATTTCAATGCTTTCACATAACAAAATGGTATTTTTAATCCCTAATTATTCATGATAATCTCTACCAAATAAGAACTAGCATGTGAAGCAATCAAACCCATTATCATGGTGAACTAATTACTTTCTAGAATTGAATAGATTATCATGACGATTTCTAAGCTAACAAAATCAAGTTTTCATCAAGGCTTCCTCAAACACCTCTAATGGAGGTTTAGCCTTGAGTCATTAAACTATCATTTCTATACGAATTTAAGCAAGACATGATATAAAGATTGTAAATTTACTAATTTGAACTAATCAAGAATTCAAAACTAAATTAATAACTACGAAATAATTAATAACTAAATGGTCGAAATTAGATCTAATGAATAATAATCTAATGATTCCAAATGAACTAAAACAAGATTTAAAACTAATTTGGAACTATAATTATGATTTAACTAATTATCAAATGAGACAACCTAATTTATGAATTTAAAACAACTAAAACTAAATAATAATTTAATCAAATAAACTAAATTGAAATGAAACTAATACTTTATTATAAAACTAATAGTGATTCTAAATAATAATCTACTTTTGTTCTAACACTAATTAATTGAAAGGTAAAAACTAGATCTAAAACAAGCTAGAGAAACTAATTAATGGAGTCTAAAACTAGATTTAAAATTATTGGCTAATGGCTACCTCCAAAACTCGCTTGCTTTAAGAGTTAAGTCTTGTATCTTGAAATGGAGGAGACTAGATCCACATTTTCATACATGGGTTGAGGAGCCATGTTTTGGGCCGGAAAATCGAGCCCAAAGCCCAATTTCTTCAGTCCACAGAGGCCTTTTCAGCTAGATTTGACTTCAATAGACTTTTCGTCCACTTCTACTCCTCTGATTGGTTCAAGTCTTGGAACATTGGAAAGCTCTTTCCAAGATGGTCATTTTGACATAAGGTAGGCCTAATTCTGAGGTCTGAGTCCAACAATATGGTCTTCGGAAGTTCTACTGACTTTTGGGCGCTGTTTTTGCCCGCGTTGACTTTGACTTTTCAGTTTTGATCGGGCTTTTAAAGGCTTTTTCTTCTTGAATCTTGGCCTTTAATCACAGAACTCCTTAGCAACCAACCCTTGCCCCTTTATCTCGTAAAAGTGACACATTTCTGCATATAATCGACTCCTATGCCTAAAATACATAAAAGCACGTAATCAGCATTAACTCTTATTTATTACTCGCATTATTGGTCTAAAAGTATTATTGTTAAGGGGTTAAAATTATAGTTTTGGGCTCTTATCAAACCACCCCCAAACAGTATTTTGCTTGTCCTCAAGCAAATATGAGAAGTTAGAATAAGTGACTAAAAATGGAGTTCTAACTACTCTCGTTTCGCCGAGTGCGATTGCATTGACCATATACAACAAGGCCTTAAACCACTAGGAATTCCCTAGAGGACGAGTTATAGCCTCGTGAGAGTTTTCCAGTGAAGGTACTCACAAACTTCATCTATACTACAACGACTAAGAAATAAAACTATTGTTTCCTTATTCACGCTTTAAATTAACTATACATCTCACTAGCAATGAATATAGAATAATCAAGTCGAAACCTAAGCTAATATATGCATAATAATCAATCAGCTACGAATAAACATATATACAATGAGTAATACAATGAAATGCACTAGCAGGTCCGTTTCTGAAAACTCGGAATAACGTTCTTAAGTAGGTCCTCACATAAATGTCAAGACAAAAACCACTCTGATTTTTCCGCTCAAGTTTCCCTACTCCAATGTGCAGTGGGCACACTTTATCTTAGAGTCTCAATGACACACAAATAAGCCAGAGTCGATCAAATACATCTTCCACTTACTATCACACTAACCTATTTCTAATTGAGCTAGAGGTCTTTATTAGGTGTTGCGGGGTTTAGGAGATGGTTTAAGAAGGAAGGAAATGGATATTCAAAAAGGACAAGTATGAGATAATAGAGTTTTCATATTATGTAACTAGAGAAAACCTTGTTCTTTACTTTTGCTTCTACACTTTGTTTCCATCTCACTTTATGTAAATTGAGATGAAACTAATACTTTATTATAAAACTAATAGTGATTCTAAATAATAATCTACTTTTTTTCTAACACTAATTAATTGAAAGGTAAAAACTAGATCTAAATCAAGCTATAAAAACTAATTAATGGAGTCTAAAACTAGATCTAAAATTATTGGCTAATGGCTACCTCCAAAACTCGCTTGCTTTAAGAGTTAAGTCTTGTGTCTTAAAATGGAGGAGACCAGATCAACATTTTCATGCATGGGCTGAGGAGCCATGTTTTGGGCCAGAAAATCGAGCCCAAAGCCCAATTTCTTCAGTCAACAGAGGCCTTTTCAGCTAGATTTAACTTCAATAGACTTTTCATCCACTTCTAATTCTATGATTGGGTTAAGGCTTGGACCATTGGAAAGCTCTTTCCGAGCCGGTCATTTTGACATAAAGTAGGCCCAATTCTGAGGTTTAAGTCCAAAGATACGGTCTTCAAAAGTTTTGCTAACTTTTATACGCTGTTTCTGCCCGCATTGACTTTGACTTTTCAGCTTTGACCGGGCTTTTTAAAGGCTTTTTCTTTTTGAATCTTGGCTTTTAATCACAGAACTCCTTAGCAACCAACCCTTGCTTCTTTATCTAGCAAAAGTGACACATTTCTGCACATAATCGACTCCAATGCCTGAAATACATAAAAACACGTAATCAACATTAACTCTTATTTATTACTCGCATAATTGGTCTAAAAGTATTATTGTTAGGGGGTTAAAATTACAATTTTGGGCTCTTATCAAACCACCCCCAAACAGCATTTTGTTTGTCCTCAAGCAAATATGAGAAATTAGAATAAGTGACCAAAAATAGAGTTCTAACTACTCTTGTTTCGCCAAGTGCGACTGCATTGACCATATACAACAAGGCCTTAAACCACTAGATATTCCCTAGTGGACGAGTTATAGCCTCGTAAGAGTTTTCCAGTGAAGGTATTCACAAACTTCATCTATACTACAACGACTAAGAAATAAAACTATTGTTTCCTTATTTATGCTTCAACTATCTATACATGTCACTTAACAATAAATACAGAATAATCAAGTTGAAACCTAAGCTAATATATGCATAATAATCAATCAGCTACGAATAAACATATATACAATGAGTAATACTATGAAATGCACTAGCAGGTCTGTTTCTAAAAACTCGGAATAGCGTCCTTGAGTAGGTCCTCACATAAATGTCAAAACAAAAGCCACTCTGATTTTTCCGCTCAAGTTTTGCTACTCTAGTGTGCAATGGGCACACTTTACCTTACAATCTCAATAACACACAAGGAAGCCGTAGTCAATCAAACACATCTGCCACTTACTATCACAATAACCTATTCCTAATTGAGCTGGAGGTCTTTATTAGGTGTTGCGGGGATTAGGAGATGGTTTAGGAAGGAAGAAAATGGATATTCAAAAAGGACAAGTCTAGGATAATAGAGTCTTCATATTATATAACTAGAGAAAATCTTATTCTTTACTTTTGCTTCTACACTTTGTTTCCATCCTTAGCCATATTTTTCTTTTTCTTTGGCTTTTGACTCCTTTGATTCTATTTTTGGAGTTCTAACTCTTTATTTTCTTTTATTTGTTTATTATTATTATTTTTTATTTGGATGAAAATTTTCTTTTCTTATTTGAAGTGACTAACATATTCTTGATTTCAAAGGTCTTTCTCTTTTCTATTCTTCATCTCTATTCTCAGACTCATTCAAAGAATGGGTAGGCTGATTTTTTTAATTTTATTTTGTTTTGTAAAAGGTTAAAGGATTTGCGATTTATGAAAGGCTAAAGAAAGGCTCAGAGGGGAGACTAGCGGAAAATAATTTCATAAGGTTTGAATTTTTGGCTATATCGATCCAAAAAGGGCCTAAATTCTCGCTTAGGATATGGTATAGTGATCAAGCAAGTGGACGTGTAATTTCTCTATCCGGATTTTACTTTTCCCTTGTGTCATTTCTCAAACGTTTCACTCATATAAGGCTTTAGGCTATATTCTCACAGGATTTGTAGAATAAGTACTCTAGCCTAGATTTCAGAAACTTACTACCAAACAATTAGAGATACTCATGTAATATAGTTATAGATAGATGTAGAGATTATTACGTACATATTAACCTAAGTTTCTAAAAACTATTCTAATGCAAAAGCTAACATGAGACTTCTAGATTATTAAGATCATAGAGAAAGAAAACAATACCAATATTCCTAAGTGTATAGCATAAACTTTTTATTTATATTTTTGAATTTTTGAATTTTTTTTACTAGAAAACAAATGCATATTGTACATATCTATATCCTAATAGATGCCTTAATTACACGTGTTTCTATGCCACCCCCAAACAAGAAGCATGCTTTGTCCTCCAAGTATTGAAATAAAAAGGGTAGAGAAATACCATGGAAATGCTTGAGTTCTAGAACATCTGCAAAACAAGGTTAAAACATACTAATATAGAAAAATAAAAACAAACGCAACTCTATATGAGTTACACCCATTATGGGGCTAACAAGAATCAAATTGCTTGAGACATAAGCAGACACTACCTAAAACTAAAAAAAATTTACCTTATCTCCCGTTTAATCGTCATCCTCCTCATCTTCCTCTTCAAAGAGATGAGGTTCCTTCGCGTCCTGCCATGCCATGATGATTTACCAAGCCCGTCGCCAGGTGTCATCAACTCGTGCTAACCTATCGAGTGTTGCTAGGTCTGATGGGGTGTAAGGAGCAACCAAATGAGGTTGCACCTGCCAACCCGGCCAAGTCATCACTCGAAATGAATGAACCACCCAATTGGTGGGTCTCATGACTTCATCCCTTTTCCAATCCGTGAACTGGGTATAGAATTTAGGTAAACAATCGCGCATGATGCGGCAAACCAAAATTGGCATAGGAAGATACTTATGCCTCATGCTTTGGGCTCTATTAAGACTAGCCACTAATACTCGGAGAATGTCATATCAGCGACGTCCCTCAACTAAAGCAAGAAAAACGTCACCAGCGGTACTATTGGCAGAATTAAACTGCCACTCCCCTAAAATATTCATCATGATGAATAACATGGTGGTGCCTACATTCAGGGACAGGCTACTAAGGGCTATGTTATATCGCCCTTGGTCCATTACACGAAACACCCCTCCCCCGTAATACTCATGGAAATATGTATAGTCATAGAGGTATGCATTATCGGTCATATATCCCCACGTGTGCATAGGATCAGGCAAGGGTAATCCCGAAACTAACACTACCAAAGACTTACTAAATTCCATTTTCGTGTCATTAATTGC
Source organism: Coptis chinensis (assembly GCF_015680905.1). Classification (NCBI taxonomy): domain Eukaryota; kingdom Viridiplantae; phylum Streptophyta; class Magnoliopsida; order Ranunculales; family Ranunculaceae; genus Coptis; species Coptis chinensis. The sequence goes on from NC_141462.1 coordinate 9,466,379, forward strand.
AAGGGAAAATTTTTGTTCTCCATCTTGGTTACAATAGAAAGTAATATTATTGTAGAAAAATGCAATAAGCTGAGGTGAATACGAGTCGTCATCACTTACCAGTAGATGCCGCCATCCTAACTGCAAGATCCTATCATGGAACCAACCTCCATAAGTCTCGCTTCCCAATAAGTCTTTGAAAGACTGCTCCGATATGACTGTAGGAGATGTCATCACAAAACTACTCTCTAGAACATCTGCAAATGATCTTGGAACAACCCACAAAAAATCGGAATTTTTCGTGCCTACGGATGTCAGAGCGCGGGGGGCGCTCAATCTATGCCTTAATTGGGCGCATGGTGCGTTATGGCTATGTTAAAGTTCTAGGCACTTAGCGCAGGGCGCCCACTTTTTGCCTGGGATGGGCGCAGGGTGCGCTCCGGTCTGAATGGAGTTATAGTGTTTTGGGCGCGGGGCACGCTCAAATTTGGTCTGGGTAGGGCACGGGTCGCGTTCAGGTGAATTTCGAGTTACAGGTGGTTCAAGTGCAGGTGGTGCTCAACTGAGGCGTAGGCGCACTCCATGCAACTTAAGTGCTGAAGTGAAGAAGAAAAGAGGAAAAATTGGGAGTGAAAGGTGAGAGATGAAAGTGAGATATGTGGGTTTTGTGTGGTGAATGAAGGAAGTTTATATAGGGTTTGAGTTTCCAAAACGAATCGACAAGTTGCCAAAAAGCTTTAAGGCAATTGCCGGAAACAAAATATTTCCAAAACCGAAAACGAAAACAACCCATATTCTTTATTCCAAAACAAACCTAATATCTTTTAGGTTGAATTTAGGGTTAGTAACTGCCTAACTCATTGAGATTTCATCCTACCACAATATCTACTCATAGCCATACCAATATCGGCAACATTCCCAACAATCATCGCAAAATTACATAATAAATTGTGGATCATATAAAAACCATGCTAAAAGAAATAATACCACCTCCAAACAATTTGGGAAGGTGGGATTAACACAAGAATCAAAACATAATTTGAAAAGAACCACATTATATTAAAATCAAAATTTAAATACAATTAGCTACCGAATACAAATTTAACTATTGAATTCAAAATTAACATCTGAACTAATAAAAACAACATCAATCAATAAATTCCCTAAACCATGCGCTACTGGTTGAAGATAGACCATGAGATGAAGATTGTGCCTGAGTTCCCGATGGGCCCGAGCCATCCGCCTTTCAACGACGCTTGTGCCTCATAGACGCTTCCTCAGAAGAAGAACCCCCATGGGGTAAGAAGCGTTCAAGCATTTCTTCTTGGAACTTGCGCTGTGCTTCCATCTCTGCCTTCATCTCTTCCCAACGCTCAACCTCGCACTGGGCATGACTCTCGTAGTTATGATGTATGGTAGTCTGCCGAATCCGGAGATCTTCACAAATAGTATTAAGAGAACACATGCCACGATGAAGCACTGACATGCGTTCTGCATCAGAAATCTCTCTAAGGCATCGACATCAAAACATGTCGTGTCCTCCTCATCATCCGACTCAGTCTCTTCCACTACCCTCTATCCAGGCAACCTCCAAACCTTCTAAACATAGTCCGTATACGCTATGACATTCGTATGTAACTTAATCATAGTACGCTCAGTTTTCGGAGTTGTTCTCAAACTCATCATGATCTTTGTTATCAAAACAGGAAGAGGTGCAATACTCTTCCTAACTCCCCTAATCATATTAATAAAAAACTCGAGAATACAGAATTCATACTTCCGCTCCTGGAGTATCCATAGAACGTGAAGACAATTCAGACTAATGTCAATGACCTTCTCTTTTCCAGTGACATTCCTACCAATCAACTGAGCTACAACCAGCTGGTTGGTTCGCAGAGACGACTGGCGAACACAATGCGAGCTCGCATTATAGTTTCCTTCCAAAACCGTCTCATTCATCAAAGGCTTGATCCTACCAAATTGGGATTCCTGCAATGTGGTGTCAAGATGGCGTCTAGGCGGAATGCCTAAAATGTCAGCCAACAACCTCCTAGATACTTCTCTCCTCGTCCCAGCCACCTTAAAAAAAATCTATTCCCATCCAACTCTCTCTTATTATAGAATTGTTCCACCAAATCGGAGTGGTAGAAATCATTTGTCGAATACCACAACCTATTCCAATCCCTCCTAATCATCTCATCACTGTAAAACAGCGCGAAGCGGTCGGTCGTAAAAGCTTGTTCCGGCAAAATTCTCCGTCTTTGAGCCATTGACGGTTGTAGACGATTTGTGGAATGAAAACAATATGGGGAGCGAGTATGAAACCAAACTCACTAAAAACAATGGGAGGTGACGCGGTGGTGGCTCGGTGGCTCAATTTTTTTTGAAATTTTTACTATTTTGGTGGTTGAAATTGTTGTAAATGGTGGTGGAGGTGTTGTGGATAGTGTTTGGGGTGGGGGAATCCTAACTTGCGTGGTAGTATTTAGGTTTTCTCCTTTTTTTTTTTTTTTCCTATGGTTTGAAAGTCGTTAATGGCGGAATATGGAGTGAGGAAGAAGAAGAACGCGATGCGTTCTTGGTTCGTACTTGTTGACTTGGGCCCAAGCCCAATCAAATTCGTAAATGCCCATTTTGTCTTCTTGCGCGCAAAAATTAAAATTGGAATTCTCGACTCGTTACCGGTCCGATTTTTGCGAATGAGATATGAAAACGATTAGGAGAGAATTTCCAATCCAATGATCCATACCACATTCTAATCTAACCGCGGATCGACGTAAGTTATGCGTACGAATGAAATATAAATTCATAGGTAATGTCAACCCAAATCAAATTACGAATAAACGGTATAAGTAACAAAAATGGAAAGTTTAGCAATCAATGACAGAAAACCAACACCCCACCCCGAAACAAATTTTTGGCAACGAAGATTAAGAAATTTGTTTTACACGTGGGTCTTTTAAAGTCAGATTCTCGAGACTTCCTAGATTACTATTTTTATGGTTTTGATATTTTTTTACTTTTTATGAATAAGATTTAATATAAGAAAAATGAAAAACAATAAAGACATAATTCATACCATAGAGGAACATGACTAAAAACCGAAAAAACATGCAAGAGTGGAAAATGTGAATTATGTTAAACATGGACTTAGGATCCGGTACTTACAACCACACACTCCATAGGGAAAGCCTGGTTACCTGAATGGTGCACTTATCACTATATGGAAGTGAAAGGAAGTACACCAACAACAAAGGTCAGTCCTCATAGACAGGGTCCAGTAAAAGGACTTCCTCCACATCAGGGGACATTAACTCATGGAAATGTTTTAACCTTTGACCATTGACTTGAAAGGTACTGTTGTCCTTGGGATTTACCAAGGTGATTTCCCCATAAGAGGTGACTTCAGTAACTAGAAAAGGACCAAACCAACGGGTTTTTAATTTCCCTGGAAAAATATGTAGATGGGAGTTGTAAAGTAAGACCTTTTGACCTACCACAAACTCCTTCTGCAAGATTTGCTTATCATGAACACGTTTCATGTTAGCTTTATAATCCTTCGCGAGATCATAAGAATTGCTATGGATTTCTTCAAGCTCATTCAATTGCAACTTGCGCTTGACACCCGCCTCATCAAAATTGAAGTTAAGGCTTTTTATAGCCCACATAGTACGGTGCTCCAATTCAACGGGCAAATGACAAGGTTTTCCAAATACGAGTCTAAAGGGCGACATACCTATAGGAGTTTTGAAAGCAGTCCTATACACCCATAAGGCATCAGTTAGATGCTTCAACCAATCTTTCCTATCCGGGATTTACAGTTGTTTCTAAATTTTTTTTGATTTCCCTATTAGAAACTTCTACTTGTCCACTAGTTTGTGGATGATACAGAGTTGCTACCTTATGTGTAACTCCATACTTTTTTTTATTAAGGACGCAACAACTCTGTTGCAAAAATGTATTCCACCATCACAAATGATGGCTTTAGGAATGCCAAATGACAGAAAATGTACTCTTTAACAAAAACACCACTGTCTTATGGTCATTGCTACAGCAAGCCATGACCTCTATCTATTTAGACACGTAGTCCACGACAACTAAGATATAAATGAAACTGTGGAAAATAGGAAAAGGACCCATGAAATCAATGCCCCATACGTCAAAAACTTCTACCACCATGATTGGATTTAATGGCATCATATTACGCCTTTGATTAAGCCCAGTTGTTGGCAAATCTAACACCGCCTTACAATGCACTTGCGCATCTTTAAAAAGAGTAAGCCAATAAAACCCACATTGAAGAATTTTAGTAGCTGTTTTCATACCACTAAAATGGCCACCACACTCTTTGTCATGGCAGAATGAGAGAACCTCATTATATTCCCACTGGGGAATACAACGACGAATAATTTGATTCGCACAATACTTAAAGAGGTAGGGCTCATCTCAGTAGTATAGCTTAACTTTGGCCAAGAACTTTTTACGTTCATTTCTTGACCAATCATCAGGAATAATATCAGACACTAAATAATTCATAATTTCAGCATACCATGGTGTAAAAAAAATAACATACAGATGCTCATCCGGAAAAGAGTCCGGTATAGACTCAGAATCGCTATCATCGTCATTTGTAAGTCTAGATAAGTGGTTGGCAACTACATTTTCGACCCCTCTTTTGTCTTTTATTTCTAATGTGAACTCTTACAGGAGAACAATCCATCGGATTAATCTTTGCTTAGCATCCTTCTTTGTGAGAAGGTACCTAAGGGTTGCATGGTCCGTGTAAACTAGAGTCTTAGAACCAACCAAATAAGGACGAAACTTATCTAAAGCATAAACGACATCTAAAAATTCTTTTTTAGTAGTTGTATAATTCCTTTGAGCATCGTTCAGAGTTTTACTAGCATAATAAATAACAGTGGACTTATTATCTAGTTTCTGTCCCAAGACAGCAACAGCATAATCACTAGCATCACACATGAGTTCGAAAGGTTTAGACCAATTGGGAGGCTGTATAATGGGTGCAGAGGTTAAGGTGGATTTTAACGTTTCAAAAACCTGTTTACAGATGAAATTAAAATCAAAGATGGCATCCTTTAAAAACAGATTAGTTAAAGGCCTAGCTATTTTTGAAAAATCTTTGATAAAGTGCCTATAAAAACTTGCATGGCCTAGAAAGGCTCTAATATCATGGACAGTCCGTAATATAGGTAGAGTCGCTATCTTATCTAGTTTGGCCTTATCTACTTCGATGCCATCACTAGATACAATATGACCTAGCACTATTCCCTTTTTCACCATGAAATGACATTTTTCCCAATTCAAAACCAGACTCTTCTCTTCACACCGTGTCAAAACCTTAGACATGTTAGATAGACAGTCAGTGAAAGAGTCTCCATAGATAGAAAAATCATCCATGAAGCATTCTAAATATATGAAGCATACACCACTAGAAGGTACCAGGAGCATTACAAAGGCCAAAAGGCATTCGTTTATAGGTGTATGTTCCAAAAGGACATATGAAGGTAGTCTTTTCTTGGTCATCAATATCAATAATAATTTGAAAATAGCCAGTGTAGCCATCCAAAAAATAGTAAAAAGCATGACCAGCTAAACGTTCTAGCATCTGATCTTTAAAGGACAAAGGAAAATGATCCTTTCGTGTCATGGCATTTAATCGTCTGTAATCGATACAGATTCTCCGTTTCATAGGACCATGCATGGAAATATATTCACCCTTGGCATTACGTACCATGGTAATCCCTGATTTTTTTGGAACTACATGAATAGGACTTACCCATTCGCTATTAGAGATTGGGTATATGATACCAGCATTGAGTAACCGTAAGACTTCTTCCTTGACCACCTCTTTCATGGCAGGGTTCAAGCGACGCTAAGGTTCGCGAGAAGTCTTTGCGTTATCCTCCAAATGGATACGATGAGTGCAAACATTAGGGTTAATTCCCTTAATGTTGGCTAGGGACCAACCAATCGCAGAACGATGTTCCCTAATCACCCTAATCAAACGTGCCTCTTTCTCCTTAGATAACAAAGATGATATAATTACTGGATGATTACCATCCGGATCAAATTAAATATATTTTAACTCAGAAGGAAGAGGTTTAAGCACCGGGGTGGAAGGAATGTCGATAAATGCTTCTGGAGGGTCCTTATCTTGAGTAATGAATACTTGCTTAGGCAGCAGGTTTTCAAACTTCGAGATGGATGGAGCAACAGAAGGGTCTACGATAGGTGTAAACTCGAAGATGGTGTTGACTTCCTCTAAGTAGGAGTCATCGGCAAAATCTGAACTTCCAAAAGAAAGGAATTTATGCATTTGGTTTTTTGGAAACGTGTTATTAAAATAATCTTGAGCTAAGCTCTCGATCATGCTAATCTCCCTTTCTATAGATGAATCTGGTAACTGTTTCATCATTTTAAAAAGATTTACCTCAATAGAAAGATGGCCAAAAGACAAGGACATCGAACCATCGTGGTAGTTGCCAAGAAAGGTCGCCCTAAAATGATCGAAACAGAGTTGTTAGTGACTTCTGTATCGAGGATAACAAAATTAGTAGGATAGTAGAAATCTTGGACCTTAACAAGCCCGTTTTCAACCACACCCTTAGGGTACTTAATAGATCGATCCGCTAATTGCAATGTCATTTTAGTAGGTTACATCTCTTGTAGACCTATTTGTTTGTATAGATAATACGGGAGTAAGTTAACACTCACCCCCAGGTCTAGTAAAGCGGTTGCCGTGTGGGAATATCCTAAGGTGCATTGTACAGTAGGATGACCAGGGTCCTTGTACTTAACAATTCCATTATGTTATGATAAAGTTGGAAACTGTTTAGTTAAAAAGGCGTCTTTAGAAATATTTGTCTTATAATTAGTAGTGCACAACTTTTTAAGAAACTTAACGTGGTGAGGTAACTTTTTAATTGCTTCGAGAAAGGGTAGGTTTATAGTTAGATTTTTGAAAATTTCCTTAATCTCGTCATAGTTTGTGTCCTTGTTTAACATAGCTAATCTTTGTGGAAATGGTGGTTTCTCTCTATATTTAGCATATGGATCAATAGGATGTCTAACCTTGACTTTCTATTTCTTAGGTTGTGGTTTAACTGGTACCTTTACAAGGGTAGGATCTTTAGTTTCTATTTTGGTATCTAGTTCAATATCCAGTGTAGGGACTACTGGTGGGGTAACTATAGGCATAGTTACGTTGTTATCAACCACTCTGCCAGAACGGAGAGTGGTGATGGCATTTAGCTCACCTACGTTTTCATTTTCGTTATTAGTATTACCGTTTACCTCAAAGGCTGTGTTTGTTGTTTTAGGATTAAATATCTCTTGTCCTAGAAACACACCCTTGGGTTGTACTTTTTCTTGTGCTAACTGTTGTAAAGAAAGTTGGATGGCTTGTAAAATTTGTTGTTGGGTTTGCATAAAGGCGTTAAAACGATCCGGTTGTTAAGGAGTAGTTGTTACAGTTGGTTTGACAGGAAGTATGTCACGTTGATTATTAATGGGTGGATTTTGATAGTTATTATTTACTGGAACGATACCTCTATTAACATTATAATTATTATTGTTATAATTATTATAATTACCTTGACCTTGTCCTTGTTGTGGTGGAGCTTGGTTGTTATAATTATTATAATTACCCTGACCTTGTCCTTGACGTGGTGGAGCTTGGTTGTTATAATTAATTGGTAGATTGTAATTGTTTGCTAGCCTAACATTTTGATTATTATACCCTGGAGGTGTTACTTGGTGATTATTTCTCCAACTGAAGTTGGGATGTTGTCTCTAAGGGGCGTTAGGAATATGATAACTATTAATTGAGCAAACGTTATCTTGTTGTGATGTTTGTTGTTCATAAACGAGAGGACAATAGGAGTTGAGATGCTCGATCTAGACTCAAACAGAAATTACATGGATTGGAGTTAACATTCATAACGGGGATAGGTTTTTGTTGAATATAAATAGCCTCTACCTTTTTAGTGAGAGATTCGATTAAAGTTTTTAGTTCAGGATCGGGTTTAATCTCAAACATACCGGCGGCCTTAACTGTTGTAGAAGAACTAGCGAAGCGGGAGATATCGTCACTACCCCCCAGTTATTATTACGCTTTGTTTGATCTTCTAAAAATTTATAAGCCTTTGAGGCTCCTTTATTGAGGAAACTACCCCCATTCATTATGTCAAGGACTTCTTTATGGTGGTGTAAAAGTCCTTTGAAAAAGGCACGAACTAATGTGTCTTTTGCGAGGTTATGGTGTGGACACTCTATAAGAAGATCGGTGAAACGATTCCAAACCTCTGAAAATGATTCATGAGGATTCTGTCGAAAGAAATGAATCTTGGAAAGCATTTCATCTGTCTTCAGTGGTGGGTAAAAATGTTCCATAAAGAGTTGAACAAGTTTGGCCCATGAGTCCACGAGAATTAGAAGCCAAGGCGCTTAACCAAGACTCCGCCTTATCGGCTAAGGTGAAAGGAAACACCCTCAGTTTAATTTGTTCAGCACCAACCGTAGGATGGTGGAATGTAGTAAGGACTTGTTTAATTCCTACGCATGTGCTGATAAGGTTTTTCATGGTCTAACCCATGAAAAACGGGTAACAAATTAAATATATTTGGGGGGATTCGGAAATCCCCCACTGGGTCTGATAGAACGATGCAAGATTTTGGGCTATCGTTCAAGGCTTTGTAAAATTCAGAGAGAGGAGACTCTCTTTCTTCAGCCATTATTTCAGGTGGAGTGTGTGGTATATTAGCTAGAGGTGTAGTGATTGGTATACTAGAAAGGCGTGCTTGTTGACGTTGTTGGTTTATTACGTTAAGCGTTTTTCTTCTGCCTGACCTTAATCTCATGCAAGGCTAAGACCAATCTTAACTAAACACGACAACACTCAAAACAATCTTGATATGCTAGTATAAACCTCTAACAGGAGATGCGAGGAGTGGAAGAAAGAAGTACCTAAATGCCTCCTTGCTTTACTTATGAATATCATCTTGTATATGCAAGCTTAGTGTATTTAACAAGTTAGAACACTGAATAACTTGAAGTAATGGTAGTTTGAACTAACTTGTGGAAATCGGGCGGTTCAAGAAGAGGGCGCGGGTCGCGCTCAGAATTAGCCTAGGTAGGGTGCGGGTCGTGCTTAAGTCCAATTCGAGTTCCAGGCGCTTCAGCGCGGGGGGCGCTCGAGTTTTGCCTTGGTAGGGTGCGGGTCGCGCTCAAATTCAATTCGAGTTCTAAGCGCCTCCGGGCTTGAGTTTTGCCTTGGTAGGGCGTGGGTCGCGCTCAAGTCCAATTCAAGTTCTAGGCGCTTCAATTTAGCCTTGTATGGGTGCGGGGCGCACTCAGTCTTGTTCTTTGAATTTTTTTTAGTTTCTGAACTAAACAATCACTGTTAGAAACAAACAAGGGTGGGTGGGTTTAATGGGACTTTAGGAAGACTAACAATACTAATGAAAACAAATCTAAAGGGAACTAAGATAGCAGTCCGGAGATGGAGACTGGGCAGATTTCATGAAAGGGAAATATATCAACAGAGTTGGTGGATGGTCAAACTACAAAACCTCAACAGTTTGGCCTGGCATCAAATGGGCTCTCAATGAAATGGCATCTCTACATGGTTGTAACGTCGGTAATGGTGAGGCAATTAACATTTGGAGGGAGAACTGGCAGTTGCAGAGGCCCATATGCGACTTTTTTCAGGAGGAAAGGAAAGAAATTGTTAAATTCCAAGCTAGACTCAGTGATTACATACACGAGGATAGATGGTCCTTCTCCAACGAGATGACGCAAGTACTCCATCAGCTGGGCAATCGACATCTCTAAGCTACCTCAACCAGACAGTTCCAAAGAAGATTCAAGAGTGTGGATCGCTTCTACAAATGGGCACTTTACAGTGGCAGCGGCATTTGAAGGTATCAGGAAAAAAGCTCCGAAATCAGCATGGAGTAAGTTCATTTGGAGCGCCAAAATTCTGCCGAGAACACAGGGTATTGCTTGGAAACTAGCGCACGGTGCTGCTAGAATGGATGATCAGCTACAAAAAAGGAAGTTTCACCTTGCATCTAGATGTTGTATTTGTCAAAATCAGGAGGAAACTCTAGAGCACGTCCTATTCCATTGCGCCTTTGCTAGGAAGATGTGGAAGTTTGCACAGCAAATCTTTCAAATTCAACGACAATTGGAGTCCTTCTCTGATGTGAGGCAGCAGAGCAAGCATTACAGCTCACTCATCTTGGATATGTGGAAAGCTTGCTCCTTGACGATCATGGTCAGTCTTTGGAAAACCAGGAACAAATCTATGACGACAAAGTTCCAAGCTACATACAAGTTTGCTTCTTGGTCAGGAGAGCGATTACAAGAGCGCACCATAAGTCCTCAGGGATTATGGAAAACTCGATGTATGACCTCAAGATTCTAAAGCATTTCCAGCTATAGCTCAAAATTCGCAGGTCCCCAAAAATCTTTGAGTGCTTTTGGCTACCTCCTCCTCGGGTATACTAAAGATAAACACCGGCGGATGTTCGAAAGGAAATCGGGAAGATCGAAGGGGATATGTCTTCTAAACTACTGAGAGGATTTCTTGGGGCGCGGCTGCTGGTGGGATGGGTATATCCACTAACTACATGGCGTAAAACAATGGCTATTATCCGGGCCATTAAACAAAGCGATTGATTTGGGTTGGCGCTATATCTGGGTGGAATGCGATTCTACTTCAGTTGTCCAGGGTTTCCAGAACAACACAACGCATTGGAAAGTCAAAGAAATCTGGAAATCTTTGAAAGAAAAGGCGGCATGGATTAATCTCACTCCATCTTGGAGAGAGACTAATCACGGGAACCGGGCAATTTGTGCGGATTGGGGCTGCGTTAACACAGGGAGACAGTATATGGTGGATTTCTCGTCCTTCATTCATGATTCATCTGGAGAACCATCATACGACTTATTATTGTTTTGTTCACTAGATTTTCATTTCTAGTGCAGGCTTGTATTTTTTTTTTTTCTCTATTCTGCTACCTTTGATATCATGTAAGCCTTATTCTTTATAATTAATCAATTACCTTTAACAAAAAAAAACTAAGATAGCATTGGTGCCATTTGATAAAAGTAAAAAAATAGTTTTACCTATGAATTATGTCTACGAAAAACATAATTCGTACTCTTTATATTACTTAATTATTTGAGAGTTGGAATATCAAATGGCGCCGCTTCATTAGTTGGAATATCCTAGGCTAATTCGGAGCGCACCCCACGCCCTCTTGTGTACCAGCCCGATTTTTCACATGTTAGTTCAAACTTTCATTTCTTCAAGTTATTCAGTGTTTCTAACATCATACAAACACTGAGATCGCGTATACAAGATGCTATTCAGATGCGTAGCAAGGAGGCATTCAGGTACTCCTTCTTCCACTCCTCACCTCTTCTGTCAGAGGAGTTTTAATTATAGTATAATCAGTACTTGTTTTTCGTAGACATAAATACCACAAGCCTATCTAGAATTTCACACAATATATCTGCATCAATGGCTAAAGAACAAGAGACTCCTCTCTCTGATTTTTATAAAGCCCTAAACGATGGCCCTAAGTCGTGCATCGTTCTTACAGACCTAGAGGGGGATTTTCGAATTCCCCCTAATATATTTAACTTGTTACCGGTTTTCCATGGTTTAGACCACGAGAAGCCTTATCAACACATGCGTAGGATAGAACAAGTTCTCACTACATTCCATCATCCTAGCGTAAGTCCGGATCAAGTTAAACTTAAGGTGTTTCCATTCACCCTAGCCGACAAGGCGGCATCTTGGTTAACCGCCTAAACGCCAAACTCTGTGGACTCATGGGCTAATCTTGTTCAATTGTTCATGGAACAGTTTTACCCACCACTGAAGACAGATGAAATGCTTCAAAAGATTCATTTCTTCCGCCAGAATCCTCATGAACCCTTTTTAGAGGTCTGGAATCGTTTCACTAATCATCTTATTGAATTCCCGCATCATAATCTTGCGAAAGACACGCTTGTCCGTGCCTTCTTCAAGGGGCTTTTACATCGTCATAAGGAGGTTCTAGATATCATGATTGGGGGTAGTTTTCTTAGTAAAGGAGCCTTGGAGGTTTATAAATTCTTAGAAGATCAATCTAAGAAGAACAACAATTGGGGAGGTAACGAATCTTCCTGCTCCACTCCTTTTTCTTTTGAGGTTAAACAACTAGGTTTAACAAAACTTCAACCAACCAAAATGACTTTGTAGTTAGCCGATCGTTCTATTAAGTATCCCAAAGTCGTAGTTGAAAACATTCTCGTTAAGGTTCAAGATTTTTACTACCCTGTTGACTTTGTTATTCTCGACCCAGAAGCTGCTCATGATTCTATTCCCATCATCTTAGGGCGTCCTTTCTTGGCAACCGCCAATGCCCAAATCAATTGTCGGGATGGCTCAATGACTTTTTCTTTTGGAAATCTTTATGTGGAGGTTAACATGTTTAGACTCAAGCAGGGAAAACTAGGTTTGCCTGTAGAAGGAGAAGTTAGGTCTATTGAGGGTTTTGTATATCACATTACTGCTTTCGACGATCTTGTCCCCACACTAATGGATACCCCTCTTATGGAAGAAGACAAAGATCACAATTTTGACTCCTTGAACATAACTAAACTAGCAAAAGAATTTTCCACCCTGCCTTTCGACACTACAAGAGATGGAGTAAACCTCACAATAGACGAGATAGATGAATTCCTCAAAGATGGAGATGAATACCATAATTATATACATGCGAACAACTTAGATGAGGAATTCAATGAGTTTCTAAGATCCTGTGATGATCCACCCTCTCAAGAACTACCTAAAGAGCCACCTGATACCTTCATTTTCAGATGTGTGCTAATACCAACCCATGCCACCAATAAGTTTTATGCTAAAATCACGCACTCATTTTTTCCATTCCTTCAATCTAAAACTTATCTATACCCTACATATCTTCCACAACCATCCATTTTCTTACGATCATTCACTTGGACACCTTTTCGTTCAAAGAAAAAGAAGAAAACTTATGCTCGATTAGGTTTTAGATCCATCAGAATTCACTCCCATTCTACTAAGCCATGCCATAGGAAATCTTGGTGCTTAATTCTGTTTGATGGTGCATTCCGTGTTAACTATTTATGAAAAGATTCATAATTATTTAGATTATTGATATATGACGTATTTTGGTATTTCATTTCAAATATTTTTGCCACCCTTTGTTTGTCATGTTTACTCCGATAGAGTTTGTGTTAGTTAGTACGTAACAGTTTAATTGTGTTTCATGTTATCATATCATCTTTACAATATTTACATTGCAATGCGCCAATTTTGCCACGTTTCTATGGTAAATTCTTTCTTTATCTCTTTACACTTTGAGGACAAAGCGTTCGATTGTTTGGGGGTGGGTGACACTCTCTCTTTTTGTGTGTGTAGATGAGATGATATAGATGTATGATGGTCGTTGAACAAAAGAGAAGCGTATCAAAACCTAATTATCCCTCAATAAGTAAAGGATGAGTAGGGTATCATTCCACTTTTAAGTGTATGTTTATATGAAGGATGGATTTGGAAGGGGTTTGAGGGATTAAAACTATAATTGTAGAGATTTTAGATTCTAATGCTAAACTAAACTAAACTTAAACTAAACTAAACTAAACTAACTAACTAAACTTATACTAAAACTAAGAATTGGAAATAGGGAGAGAATATGAGAGAGATAGATTCAAGAGATTCAAATCCACCAATGCTTTTGATTCAATGACCTTTTGCTTCATGTTGTTCTCCAAGTAGACTACAATCGGGCAATCGAGCAGAAGTGCCGATGCCTTTTTTCTGTGAAACATCGTTAAACAATTAACTCTACTTACTTAAGGTTGTTCCTATGTTCATGTTACTAGTATCTTCTTTCCTTTTATGTGAGCTTGGGCAGCTATTCAATGAATCACCATCTAAGGCAAACACAAGGAATACTTCCCTTACTCTAAAACACTACACAACTAGAAGAAAAGTAGAGAATAATAGTATAATATTCAATTACAATAAATAAAACTCTATTCTAGCATTATATTCAATTGTAATAAATAAAAGCATGTTACTAGCAAATATTCAATTGCAATAAATAAAACCCTAAACTAGCATGATATTCAATTGTAATAAATAAAAAAATCCTTAATCTATACTTCCATCCCCCAAAGGTGTGGGCAATGGAACTAATAACTAAAAACATAAAGAACTAACCTGATTGAAGAACATCATGAACCAGAAGAATCATTAAACCTTAAACACTGGCTTCATCTCCTCCCTTGAAGGAGAAGATTAGCCTTCCATAAAGAAGGAAGAACACGAAGAACGAGAAGAAGAAGAGTTGAAGAACATAAGACTAGAAAGACTAATTTATTAAGACTCAGCTAGTTAAAACCGATCTTTTATTATTAGTCTCTCTCTGCCTCAAGTTCTGGAGACAAGAATATAAGTGAATTGGCCAATTACATGAGGCACTTAGGTCCTCTATTTATAGGGGTTACAATGAGCTCTAGAAGCATTCCAAACCGTCATTTGTTTCCTAATACAAATAGGTTTCTTTCAGAGTCCAACTTCATGTCCAAAACTGAGAAGGAATTGGCTACAAGAAATGATTCATCAGGCCACGGGACGCATTATCCATCGTCTCAGACTCAATCAAATCGTCTTCTATCGTCCCCAGACTCAATACATGCGTCATGGCGCCGATCCATCGTCCCCGATAAGCCGATTTTCTCTTCTCCTTCTATCCTTCTATCCTCTTTTTGGGGCTTTGGTCCAAGCAACGAATCCTTTGGACTTGGGCTTCCAAATAGACTTTAATATAGGTCCAAGTCGCATCTTTAACAGCTCCATTCTTTTTTGCCTTCTCCATGATTGTCCACGGACCTCCTATGTGATCATTAATGCTCAATTGCTTTTTTTTCTCTAATATTCTACAAAACTCTCTTTTTCACCTGTAGAATCTTAAAACACAACTTATAAACACTATTAGTCCACTAAGATGGCTAAACAAGAGGCATAATCGAGGGTTAAATAGCACTTTTTGAGCACTTATCAGTGGGATAGAAACATTTGTAAATATTTTTAGGATGTAAATTACGCACTTTTCTTTATAAAAAATTAAAAATCATAAATATTGTTTATATTAGGCACTTAGTGATAATAGTATTGTTCCCTTCTCCATGATGATATTAGTCTAGAAATCTCACGTAGTACTTGAATTAGGATTTAATTTTTAAAACATAGATTAATATATAGGTAATAGTTATTACATCTTTTCATGAACATCTTTGATTGTACTTGGCAGTATTTTTCTGAGACCTAGGTTAGAGTACTTAATACATATCCTGTGAGCATCTAGCCTAAAATCCTCATAAGAGTGAAATATCTGAATGATGATACAAGGGAGAAGTAAATTCCGAGTAGAGACATCACACATCCACTTGCTTGAACACTACACCATATCCTAAGCAAGAATTTAGGCCCTCTTTGGATCGATATAGCCATAAATTCACACCTATATGAAATTTATTATCCGCTAGTCGCCCCACTGAGCCTTTCATTAGGCTTTTAACAAACCACAAATCCTTTACTCAATAAAACAAAACAAAAAATAAAATCAGCTTAGCTATCTAGATAAGTCTGAGAAATAGGATGAGTGAAGAAAAGAAAAGAGAAAAACCTGTGTAAACAAAAATTAGTTAGTTGCTTAAAAAAAAAAAAGGAAAAAGAAAAGAAGTTTCCATCTAAAGAAAAGAAAATAAAAATAAAAATAAAATAAAAACTCCAAAAATAGAATAAAAGGAGTTAAAAAGCCAAAATAAAAAGGCTAAGGATGGAAACAAAGTGTAGAAGCAAAAGAACAAGGTTTTCTCTAGTTACATAATATGAAGACCTTATTTTTTCAGACTTGTCTTTTTGAATATCCATTTCCTTCATTCTTTAACCAATACCTATACCCCGTATCACCTAATAAAGACCTTAGCTCTCAATTAAGAATAGGTTGGTGTGATAGTAAGTGGTAGATGTGTTTGATTGACCTCAGCTTCCTTAGATTGTCATTGAAATTGTGAGAAAACGTGTGCCCACTACACACTGGAGTTAGCAAACTTAAGTGGAAAAATCAGAGTGTTATGTGTTTTGACACATTCTTTGTGAGAACCTACTTAGGCACGCTACCCAAAAGTTTCAGAAACGGACCTGCCATTGCATTTCATATCATAGTTCATTGCATAGTTATTTATCTTAAGATGATTTGATTATTATGCATGTATTAGTTTAAGTTTTATAATGATCATTCTTGTTTAAATACTAGTGAGATGTATAGATTATTGAGACATAAATAAGGAAGCAATAGTTTTATTTTTTAGTCGTTGTAGTATAGATGAAGTTTGTGAGTACTTTCATTGGAAAACTCTCACGAGGCTATCACTCATCCACTAGGGAATTTCTAGTGGTTTAAGACCTTGTTGTATATGGTCAATACAATTGCACTCGGCGAAATGAGATTGGTTAGAACTCCATTTTTGGTTACTTATTATAATTTCTCATATTTACTTGAGGACAAGCAAAATGCTGTTTGGGGGTGGTTTGATAAGAGCCCAAAACTGTAGTTTTAACCCCTTTAACAATATCGCTTTTGACCAATTATGTGATTAATAAGTAAGAGTTAGTCTGTTATCGTGTTCTTATGTATTTCAGGCATTGTAGTCGAATATGTGGAGAAATATGCCCCTTTTACGAGATAAAGGAGCAAGAGTTGGTTGTGAAGAAGTTTTATGATACAAGGCCAAGATTCAAGGAGAAAAAGCCTTTTTAAAGCCCGGTCAAAACTGAAAAGTCAAAGTCAACGCGGGCAGAAATAGCGCACAAAAGTCAGCAGAACTTCCAAAGGCCGTATGCTTGGACTCATACCTCAGAATTGGGCTTACCTTACGTCAAAACGACTGGCTCGAAAGAGATTTCCAATGGTCTAAGTCTTGACCCAATCAGAGGAGCAGAACTAGAAAAAAAGGTTGTTGAAGTCATTTCCAGCTGAAAACCCCTTTGTGGACTGAAGTAATGAGGTTTTGGGCTCGATTTTCCGGCCCAAAACATGGCTCCTCAGCCCATGCACGAATTTGTTGATCTTGTCTCCTCCATATCAAGAGACACAAGCTTAGCTCTTAAGTTACTTAGTTTGGAATTAGCTTTACTTAGTCTAGATCCAATAGTTAGTTTTAGATCTAGTTAATTAGCATCAAATTAGTGTTTAGAACAAGATTTAGTTTTTAGAATCAATAATTTGTTTGTATTTCAAGTTTAATTTCTAATTCAATATTAAATTCATAGATTTAGTTTGTTTTAGATTTATAATTAGTTATTCATAATTTTAGTTCCACATTAGTTGTAATTTCAGTTTTAATTCATGTCAATTCTTAGACTATTTGTTCTATTCGTTTAATCAAGTTTAGTTTAATTTAATTATGTCTTCCTATTATTGTTTATTGTCAATAGATCCAATGAAACTAGGCTAAAAACTCCATTAGAGGAGGTTAAAGAAGCCATGTGAAGATGATTGCTTGTTAGAATAGTTGTTATTTAGAATAGAATTTCAAGTTCATTATTATGAGTGCTTAGAGATAAACCTCATAATGATGAAGTAGAGTTTAGAGCCACCATCAAAGAGATTTGTGGTGGAGCTAAACTCTCATGCTAGTGGAACCTTGATTCGAGAGGACTTGGTATTCACTAGGGATCAATATTCGATCTGATGACTAACTAATAGCCAATCGAATTGTATGGTGGAATTTCCCCCCTCTATGTTCTTACAATTCATTAAATTCACCTTTTAATTGCTTAGTTAAATTAGTTTAGTTTATAATTAGTATTAGTTTAAATAAATCACAACACTACTCTCATTGTTCTCACCATTATTTCCTTGTGTTTAATTAATTGAATTCATTTATGTCTTGCTAGTTTAAGAGTGGAACGATTCCGTACTCTATATATTGCATGAATATATATGTGATAGTAGGAAATAAATAATTGATACCGTAAGAATAAGGTTAGAGTAATCTAGTTGAGTTTTTACGGGTTATCACAAGGTCTATTACACTCTAATTAACTTAGATTTCTAAGACTCAAGTCAAAGTATGTAGCCAAATTGAGACTTCTAGACCTATTTCATCATCGAAAGGGTATCAAACATTTATTATCATAAGAATCCCATAGTTGAAATCTAGAACACCATTTTTTTTTAGAAAATTTTAAATTTCAGCGATATTTGATGATAAGGAAGAAATCATAATAACATATCTTTAAGAGTTACCTTTTATATTTAATCTTCTCATATACGATGGGATATTATGATCAACAAGGAAACCTACTTCAAATAAGATATGGTATAGATTCAGACTTCCATAAGGAGAGGATTCCTAATAGGAAGGTAGAGTCCAAAGATGGAAGGGACCTCACAAGCGGTGAGATTAGCCCTAACCCTAGGACTTTCAAGGCTCTTCCTATATAAACCATAGGAATTCTCTCTTAAGAACTATGCAAAATAGGGTTTGATTCTTTTAAATAAACAAGGAGATACATAGGCAGTCGCTAGGCGGTACAACCCTGAATACTAAATCATCTCACCCCTTCTCTATCAAGAAAAATGTCCTGAATCACGAGGCACAGAGGAGGATCAAGGGATACTTAGAAAATCCCCTACATCTTTTGGCGCTGTTTGTGGGGACGAAAGCAGGTAAACATTCATTTCGATGACTAATTTAGTTTAAAAACTCTTACCATTGTGATGGCAGGAACTAAGAAAACAAAAGGTGGCGCTACCACCTGCAGCGTCTCTATCAGAGAAGAGCACGAGATGCCTGGGGGGGGAGGGAGAATGTCGATCATCATGATGTGAATAATCCCCTTCAAGGACCGGTGACCAGCACCGACGGACTAGTTGCTCCCGGTGCTGGCCCTAGAAATAATGCTCATGAAGAACGTCAAAATGGTGAGAATGCTATTCTTACCAATCCAGAGTATGTTAAGGCAAGCCAGGCGGTACAGGCTCTGGAACAGCAAAGAAGCAACCTTGAGCGAGAGTTACAGCTGTTGAGGTATTTGTACCAATCTGACACAGGAAAGGATCCACTCATCGATCTCGATGATGACGGCCTTCTAAAGGGCGGTCGTGCTAGGAATCCAAGGCGTGGGGATCCAGTTCAACGTGAACCATCAGAGTCAGAATACAGTAATTCGGATGAGGACTCAGATACGACATCAGATTCATAGTCCATTGACCAGGATCGTGATGTTAATCCCCGACACCGAAAAAAAACCCAGAACAAGAGGTTTTCTACCAAAGAAAGTGCATGGGAGACTGAGAAATGCAAGACTCCCTTGTTCAATCCACTATAATGGGGCAGGCAGATCTCCTTTCTCATCACGAGTAATGAGAAAGCCCTATCCCCATGGCTACAGACAACCAAAGTTCAGTATCTTCAGTGGCAAGTTAGATCCGGTGGATCATGTATTCAAATATTGTGCCACCATGGGACAGTATGAGAGGTATGACCACGGCATATGTCAAGAGTTCAAAGCTTCCCTATTAGGATCCACACTCCAGTGGTACCACAGGTTACCTAAGCGGCAGATTAGGTCCTCAGAAGAGCTATTTCAGACCTTCATCGACAGGTACTTTTGCAACAAGCACCAACCAAATTGGATCGATGCACTGTTCAACATCAAGAAAAAGGATGGAGAGGCATTGAGGTCATACATGCAACGATTTATGGAAATTTCAATCCAGATAGAGTCCTATGATGAACAGACTGCTATAATAGCTTTCAAACAAGGGTTGGATAAAAATAACGCCTTATTCGGGTCCCTCTCTAGGAAACTACCCTGTTATTTGGAGGAACTCCTAGATAGGGTTGAAACTCATGCAGGGTGGGATGAGGATGTCCTGAACAGACGTCAGGAAGCAAAGAACACTAATCGGACAATCCCTGTGGTCCCACGAGAGGGGAACGAAAACTCTTCACGGCAAAAGCCAAAGAGAGACCGTCATCGTGGTCACCAAAGGGCTGAATCTCCATCAAAGGGACGAATGCCCAGAGGGCAGTACCAAAATGTAGCCAGCAATGGAGATGGAAAACCACAAAAGAAGCCACGGATGGAAGGAGCTGAAGAAGCTCGTCCCTCAATGGACAGAAATTTTGCCCCTCTGAACAAAATATATGCCAGACAAAGACTTAGACTCGATCAAGAACCAGAGCTACCTCAAATGGCCAGCTCCACTTAAGCTAGGCTCCCTGGGTACCAGAGACCAAAAGACCTACTGCAAGTTCCACAAGAGTAAGGGTCACAGTACCAGGGCCTGTAGGACCCTGAAAAATGAACTACATGATCTAATTGAAAGGGGGTATTTGAAGCAGTTCGTAGTATACGAGCAAGCGAACGCAGTACAACCTGAGGAGATTAGCACGTCAGTTTAGGATCCCCCAGGTACTGGGACACTCAATGGTCGGGTCCAGATAAACATGATTTCAAGAAAGGCAAGCAAGCAAAGTGGGCAGGTCACAGAAAAGGGTGCGCGATACCAAATGCGCGTTACCAAGTAAATGAGGATCATGAACAACAAATTGACTACAGATTGTGCTCAAGTCGACACATTACACCACAAAGATCCACTCATCCTTTTCACTGAGGCCGACTGTCTCAGCATCTAGAGTCCACATGAAGATGCACTGGTTCTTACACTTACTTTGGGAGATTAGAATTTGCATCGCATATTGGTTGATTTAGGAAGTTCAGCAGATGTGTTATTGATAAGAGTAGAAATTATCCTTTACTCCTACTTAACTAATTAAACTTAAATAGAAGTAAAGAATAATAATTTACTCTAAACTATCAAAGTTATCTACTCTCTTGAATCATGTAATAAATAGAGTAGAGAATTCGTTCCACTCCTAGTCCTTTAAACGTAAGTTTCCGCTAGTTTAATCAATACTAACAAAATAGTTGAGAGTAATAAATTGAAATTATACTACTATGACAATTGAACTTAAATAGATGTTTAACTTATACTATGATAAATGAGTATTGAAATGTGAATATGGAGAAGGGATTAGGGAGATTTGAATCCACTTGATGTATTCCTAATATGCAAGTGTAGATTATTGCAATCCTAATCAAATAAGATTAAATGTCGATCCCTAATTACTCATGGCAATCTTTGCCAACTAATAATTAGCATGTGAGGAAGTCCAACCCATTCTCATGGCGAATCAACTATCCTTCTAGAGTGAAACTCTTAACAAGCAATAATTATAACTAACATATCAAGTCTTCATCAAGCTTCATTAAACCTCTCTAATGGAGATTTAGCTAGATGTCATTAAACTATCATAAATAGATATATAAGAAGAAGACATAATGAAGAACAAGAATGAACTTTTATTAATCTAATGAATACTGAAGAACAATAATTAACTAAGGTTTAAACTAATAACTAAGTCTAAATTCTAATTATCTATGTCTAATTAATTATATCTATCTAAGTCTAAGTATATCTAATTATCTGCCTTAGTCCTCTTTATATAAGAGAGGCTTGGTCTATATTTTCGTGCATGGGCTTTGGAGCCATGTTTTGGGCCTTTAAATGAAGCCCAAAACCTAATTATACAAGTCCAAAAAGGGTTTCTCTGCTGGAAATTACTGCAACAGCCCTTTCATCCACTTTTATTTCTTTGATTGGGTCAAGGCCTAGACCGTTAGAAATCTCTTTCCGAGACGGTCATTTTGACATATAATAGGCCCAATTCCAAGGTCTGAGTCTAAAGATACGGCCTGTGGAAGTTCTGTTAATTTTTCTGCTCTATTTCTGCCCGCGTTGACTTTGACTTTTCAGCTTTGACCGGGCTTTAAAATGAATTTTTCTACTTGAATCTTGGCCTTTAATCATAGAACTTCTTAGCAACCAATCTTTGCTCCTTTATCTCGCAAAAGTGACATGTTTCTTCACATATTTGACTACAATGCCTGAAATACATAAACGCACGTAAACAGTACTAACTCATATTTATTATACACATAATTGGTCTAAACGTAATGATATTAAGGAGTTAAAACTACAGTTTTGGGCTCTTATCAAACCACCCCCAAACAACATTTTGTTTGTCCTCAAGAAAATATGAGAAATTAATATAAGTGACCAAAAATAGAGTTCTAACTAATCTCGTTTCGCTGAGTGCGATTGCATTGACCCTATGTAACAAGGCCTTAAACCACTAGGAATTCTCTAGTGGACAAGTTATAGCCTCATGAAAGTTTTCCAGAGAAGGTACTCACAAACTTCATCTATACTACAACGACTAAGAAATAAAATTACTATTTCCTACTTTATTATCAGATATCTATACATTTCACTAGCAATGAATACAGAATAATTAAGTTGAAATCTAAGCTAATACGTGCATAATAATCAATCATCTACGACTAAACATATATACAATGAACTATGCTATGAAATGCAGTAATAGGTCCGTTTCTAAAACTTTGGAATAGAGTCCTTAAGTAGGTCACCACATATATATCAAGACAAAAACCACTTTGATTTTTCCACTCAAGTTTCGCTTACTCCAGTGCATAGTGGGCACACTTTACCTTACAATCTCAATGACATAAGGAAGCCGAAGTCGATCAAACACATCTTTCACTTACTATCACACTAACCTATTCCTAATTGAGCTAGAGGTCTTTATTAGGTAATATTAGCTTTTTACGACCACTTAGAGTTTAGAACTCTCTAAATTGAAGCAAAAGAAATCAAGGTTCCTTACTCACGATCTTCGAAAGTAGAGTTAGAATAAGGATTCAACTACCTAAAGTATAGAACAACTACAAATTGATGTTACAATAAGGAAACTAAGGAGTAAGGTTATAATACTAGGTTTCTTCCTTCCTACAAACATTAAAGCAAAACATTTAAGTTTGAAATCATGCACTTAAACAAAAATACAAATTACTAAAAAAAGAAGGTGGAGAGTTAATCCTCCCTCATGTGAAACTATCATTAGTTGTTTATTTGAAAAAGGTTTTGATTCTTCCTAAACTCATAGACAAGTCCCTAATGGAAAAATAGAATTGATCCCTAGCATGCATGGCTCACTTAAGAGCTCATACATGCTAGCAGTGAAACCAAACAATGACTTATCTCTAAGCTCATTGTTTGATTTCTAACTAGACACTACACCAACTATCATTTTGGGATAGGATGTAGTGTTAGTTGTTCATCCTAAAACCTACCAAACTCACAACCAATGTTTTTCCCTCACATGAGTTGGATTAACTCCCCAAAGGGAAGTTAGCTCATGATCCTTGGGACAAGGACTTATGAACTAATAAAAACTCCAAAGAGAAAGAGAGAGAGAGAGAGAAGAAACAACACAACCAAACTCACTTCTATTATATTACTAGAAGAACAAGTGTTCCTCCATTAAAACTATTACAAGCTTTTTGCAAAATAAAAACTAAAACTAACTTCTCATTTTCACTAAGGAACTAAAATAATGCCATGTGAGGAAAATAAGTCAAGGGAGTAAATGGAGTATCCCCCACCTTTGTCTAATTTCTTCTCCATTTGAGAGAAAATCTCATTCCTCCCCACGGAATTATCAAACCACATTGATTCATTTTTATCTACCACATTAAAACAAAGTGACACCTTTGCCTTTTTTCTCACTATTAACACCTAATCTAATTTATTACATGCAAGGTGTCAACTTTGCACCAATAATTTGTTATCTTTGTCTTGACATGCTCCATGATTGATGACTCATCCAATCTTGTGGCCCCGCATAGTGGGTCCATGTGCAGTCCAAGCTGGTAACCGGGTATTTTGGGCAGCTTTTACAACTTCCCCGCCTATGCGTAGAGTTCATCGCCTGATTGTCCGAAAGCAGCTCTTTGTCGATTCGAGTCCCGGTTCGAGAGGTAGGAGCTTTGGAAGTATGATGCTTCTACGCGGATTTGAGAAAATTCATATATACTGCTCCTCGTGGCTTTATTGTAGGTTTAACCAATATTTCCATGTTTATCGCAAAACCCAAAAGTATGAAAACATATTTATTTCATGATTATTAAACACATAATGAACCAAATTTATATGTCTCAATGGGGTTTCATAATACACTTTTTGGGTGCTTATCACACTACCCCTTAACAACAGCACTTTGCTTGTCCTCAAGCAAAGAAGAGACACTAAAATAGATAAGTGGCAAAAAATGTGTAGTCCTAAACTAATTCTCGCTTTCAGAGAGCGAGCATTGCATTGACCATATGCAACAGCATCTTTAAACCACTAGGAATTCCCTAGTGGACGAAGTTATAGCCTCGCGAGAGTTTTCCGAAAAGATACTCACAAACTTCATTTATACTACAACGACTCAAAATGATGTAAACTTGTTTCCTAAATTAATCTCGATATCCATACATCTCCTTAGCAGGAACGAGGATTTATTTCTTTGAAACTCAAGTTAATATGTATTCAATAATTAAAACATCTACATATGATTATTCATGCAAAGAACTTTTCATTGAAATATACTAGCGTGGTTGTTTCGATCCTTGGAGAGCATACCTAAACGGGTTCTCACAGTATGTGTTGAAACACATATTCACTCAAAATTTTTCCACTCAGTGTTTTGTTAACTCCAAAGCAGCAAAGTGGGCACACGCTTCCTTACATCTCAATGACAAATGAGGAGCCGATGTCGATCAATCACGCCTACTACTTATTATCACACCACCCTACTCCTAATCGAGCTAGAGGTCTTTATTAGGTATCAGGGGCTTAGGTGATAGTGTACAAGAAAATGGAAATGGATAATCAAAATTTACGAGTATGAGAGAATAGGGTCTTCATATATTTATACTAGAGAAATCCTTTTTTCCTTTCCTTCTTCTAACCGAAGTTTTTCCAACCTTGTTCTTAAGCCTCCTCGATACTAAGGATTTTTTTTTTTTTTTTTTTTTTTTTTTTTTAAGAACATGATTCTATTTTCCTTTTCCTCAAGCAAGTAACCTACTTAAATTTGGGGACAAGTCTTTCTTTTATTCTTTCCACATTTCATCCTATTTCATACTCATCACTTAGGTAGGTTCTTTTATTTGGTTTAATAGATGGGTAAGGAATTTTTGTGGTGAAAGTGAAAGGTTTGATGAAAGGTTCAAAGGAGTGACTAGCGTAATATTTGTAACAGGTAAGAATTTTTAGCTATGTCGATCCAAAGAAGGCCTAAATTCTCGCCTAGGGTTCGGTGGGTGATCAAGTAAGTAGATGCATAATTTCCTCTAATCGAAAAACTACTCCTCCGTGGTCATCACACACAAATCACTCATATCAAGGCTTTTTTGGTTAGATTCTCACAGATTTATAGTTTAAGTAACTAACCGCTGTTTCCGTAAACTTACCGCTATGTACAATCAATGATACTCAAGATACGAATATTCATGAAAAGATGTATAAAACTATTATGACGATATCTAAAAATTTCTTAAAACAAATCCTAATTCGATACTAATGTGAGATTTCTAGACAATTTTCATCATTGAAAAGGAAACAAGACTTTGTCACTAAGTACAATTATTAATATGAAAAATAAAACTATATATAGGCTACAAGATGCCTAATTTTTGCTATAGGTTTAAAGCACCCCAAACAGTAATGATGCTTAGTCCTCGGCGGATCAATAATTAAAGAGAGAAAGTACCGAACCGCGGAGCAAAATTAGGGCTAGATTGTCGAACCGAGAGGTTGGAGATCATAATATATTATTCGAAAGAACAAGAAAATGTTCAATAGCACACACTAAACATAGCACACGATATAATAAACCACAAAGATATGAAACATGAAAAACAATAGCACACCAAACAAAAGGTTTAGCTAGATATATGTACAATGGCAAACTCAAGTTTACCATCCAAATAGATCGCGGGTCCAAGGCCCTTTTAAGGAAATGCATTTCCTTAGCATCACGCCAATAGATAATAGTCCGCCAAATTTCTGCCCATTCTTTGTCTCCTGATTCTCCTCAAATTGGTCTTCATCTTTTCGTCCTTTGGGTAACATCAACATGCCTCGTATCGAAATGACGCCCATTGACGGTAAACCTTAATGAGCTTAATGATTCTCGCTTTGTCGGGCACATGGAATCCACCTTGACCCACCATGAAAAGTAGCCGCAAACCGTGGGAAATGTGTCTTCATGATTCGCAAGCGTGATCGGTAAAAGTATATACTTATCCCGAAAAGTGCGAGCTCGCTTCAGCCGAGACAACACAACCTAAAATGTTAAATAATGCATGACCTCGAAGCTAGTGCAATCAATACAACGCAAGCGCCCTCATTGGCGCAAGAGAAAATGCCAATCTCCCATAATGTTTAGGAGTACAAATAACATGGCAGTCCCCATGTTCATGGTCATGCTTGCTAATGGAATGGTGATGTTTCGCCATGGCACATGGCCATCTCCTTCCCGTTTGATCTCAAGACCATCACCATAAGAGTCGCGAAACGCTTGCCACTGAAAGGAACGGTAAGAATTATGAAAGATGTACCGCCAAGATGCAAAGAGGTTCGTGATATGGAAGGTCCAAAGATAGAGCAAGTTGTTGTTCGTAAAAGATATGAGGTGTGTCACCAACTCGGATTGTGAACCCGCCTTTAAGTAGAAACCATGCGCATGGTTGAATGCCGGTGTGTCATCCATATTAGCATAAAGTATGCAGCCAAACTAGGAGAATAAGTTTGGTCGTTGAAGAATTAGGGAAGACCACCCAATGTTTGTGATGTAATCATGGAAAAGATGGCCATAGGCATTGAATCCATCATAGACTGAAAGGATTGCTCAGAATGATTTTGGGAGGGACCATGGATGATGAAGATGCCGTGGTTTGATGAAGATGCCATATAGTGGATGAAGTAATAAACTAGGTAACGGCAACCGGATGGAAAAATGAGTATGTAAGAAAATAGACCCTCCCCAGAATATGTTAAAATTATATTAGTCACAATGGAAATGATGACAATCCTACTAAGCATTTCATACAAAATAAAACAAAAGGATAAGATAAAATACATAGTACGACGGAAAAACGTAATAACATATATGATTATATACTTATTGACTTAGTAATATCATGGATTCTGATATTGATCTAGAGAGATGCATATTTTGCACCGCATCGCTTAGGGTCTTCTATTTGTTGGCCGAAATGCATCCGAATGTCCCCTTGGTCCGGGCAGAGAGTACAGCTTTGATTTTCCATTAGAGCGCTGATTTTGCAAGGATTGAGAATGAGTTTCCAAGATCTCTTCCCCGCTCAACATCATGAGTTGCTTGACGATCTTGGAAATCCCGAAGAGTTGTGGATGATGATATTCTCGACGACGAGCAGTAGTTCCCTCAAACCCCGATGAAGGAGTTTAATGCCGCCCATAGGATTAATAATATTCACCATGGCATTTTCATCAAATAAATGGTCAATTTGAGCTTGGGTGTTCTCGCTTCATCTATCGAGTATTAGGGTCCAAAACCAACAGAGTAGTCCGCTTTGAAAGACCTTTATATATGCTCTTTGAAGCGGGTCTCTCGAGAAATTATCGATAACCCCAACGATCATAATCAAGCGAACCAAAGTGGGGTAGAGCTGTCCGACCTTCTTGTTTTCTTGGTGATTACGCTCCGCAGGTGTTGATCATACAAAAGTCATCTCTCCGAGTTTGCAAAATCCAAAGTAGGTGAAGTCGGTGCTTTGTGACTTCAGATTGGTGTGATGTACCTAACACATTATGTCCCAACCAAAGGAGCACAACACGCTGATTCTCGCTTTCAAAGAGCGCCAAGAACAATGTGATGTGTATTTTCGACGCCGCCATGAGATACGTAGCTCGCAAAGAAAAGTTTTTATGAATCAAATGATGACTCTTGAAAAAGGGACTCCCCGGTTATTTATCGATTTGAAGTATGTCTGAGATCATGTCCTTATTCAATTCCAAACGCTTGTCCATAGGCATTGAAGTAGAATCTTCCATCTTCATAACCGCTAAATTGGTAGAACATCAAAACCAATTCCTCGAATAACTAGTCGATGAATGATATAGAAGAGGTGTCCCATCCTCGACGAATCGATTTCAAGTCAAAATAAGGAGAAAACCGCCCTCTTCGAAAAGATTTCGTAGTCTTTTCTCCGCCGCTTTTTTTCTTGGTTGAGCCATTATCGAGGGAAGGATAGTGAAAATTGTATGAATAAGAATGGCTTAAAAAGAAGAGATTTATAGCCAACTGAGTCCAAGTGTAGTTAATGACCCATGTGATTATGAACAAAGATCATAGGGATCCACAAAGAAGTCTTTTGTCATGTCGATATCCAAATATAATTAATGAGATTGTTGAATGTTTAGAAAATACGGAGGAAAGTTTCACAAGGTAGTTAAACTTACACGCAATTTCAGAATTGATGATCATAACTCAAGAATAGAATATGGATAGAATAATCGAAATGATCCGTGACAAGTGTTATGTGTACCTTGTAGAAGGCATGGATTTTTTCTCCAACACCATGTGTATCCATTAATGATTTTGTTGAATTTTGGATGGCCTTTCTTTGTTATGGTTTGCTTATTTATTTACTTATTATTATTATTATATATATATATATATTTATTTTATTATTTATTTTTTTTTTTTTTTTTTTTTTTTTTTTTTTTATTTTATTTATTATTATTATATATATATATATATATATATATATATATATATATATATATATATATATATATATATATATATAGAGAGACTAAAAGACAACTAATAGACACAACTAATTAATAATGAACTTCCCATTTAATACGAACCCATAAAATGTGTGAGAATTATTTAACACACCATACTAATATACAAAATGAAAAAAAAAAAAAAAAAAAAAACGGTTACATAGATCTAGTTATGCTGATCGCTTTTATGCATGAGTGACAAGAGAATGATGATAAACACCGCCATCACAATTAATGTGATAGCCCATTCGCTGTTCTTTTTCCCATCGCCTAGTTTATTCATTATTGTCAAGAAATTGAAAATTTGTGAAGAAGAAGTTGTGAAGATTGAGAGAAGGGAATGAGTGAAAGAGGAAAGGAGAGTTGTATTTATAACTTGGTTTCAATCGCTGGCATGTGACCGCTTGATCAAATCATTGGTTCTCGACGCTGGGCTTTGAGAGTAGGCCCAATGAATCAAGGAGCAAACTCATATTTTTGAAAGTACTATATTCGCATATAACATAAATAATTTCATTTAAACCGTTCGAGATACAAAATTATGAGAAATCAACCGATATATAATAATTTAGCACTAAAAATAAAAATGCAATGCATTAGGGAAATAAATGACATAGTCATTTTAAACCAAAGAAAATAAACATCTATCGAATCCTCCGTTAGCGTAAGATGAACCCGGTTTCTACGCCTTCGCCACGACTAACTTCAGCCGAAATGATCAAGGTGAATGTGGCCTATAGATCAGAAAGTAACCGATCTTGAATTGTCGCCGATTAGCCATCATCATTCTCCTCGAATTGGCCTTGGCGATTTCTCATTTCTTTATCGGAATTCATTCCGGAAGTAATCATCTCTTCCCTCGGCGAAGAAACATCCCGCGATACTAGAATTCATGTTCCTCAAGGCATCCATAGAGTATTTATTCGGGCGATGGTATCTTCATTAAAACAACCGGTGGTGAAAGAGGAGGAGGAGGTACGCTATCATGCTCAATGTCATCTCTAGCTACCGGGTCCCAATGGTCCAAAACACAAGTCTCAAAAATTCCAAAATTCTCGAAAGCCCTTTGTTTCAATGAAAGGCGAAAGCGATCGAACCCTAAATTAAGCATAAGCCGAAAGTAACAAGTACAAAAAGAGGGAGTCGAATTCGCTTTGACGCTGGGTCGTAAGAAGAATATGGCCCGTGAAAATGGACCATACAGAAAGTGTGCTTCCTCTCCCCGTAGGATCCACAAAGGTGCAAGAAAGTCTTGTTCACGCCGACGCCTTTGAAGTTCCAATGACGCCAGGCGCCAACCATCGAAAGTGACGGGCTAATTGGTTACGCCCGAAATAATGCCGGTACACGCAGCTCGAGCCGTGTTGTACTCCCCTCGAAAGCGGTCAAACATCAAATCCCTCGTGGTCGGATACTCCGACAATAACAGTGGTCGGGCTATCCGAAAGTTAATCGAATCCGCTACGGTATTCAAATCAACTCCAAATGAGTTCACGCTCCATCCCATCCGCCAGAATCCAAAATTCGCCACCCCGAAACCTCCATTGTTATAAAATTTCAACACCAAATCTTCGAATATTGAGCTGGATTCGATGCAAAAGATATTCCCACTTTCTACTTTCAATTTCCTCATCAAAAACGGGTGAAACATCCCTAATTATATAGATTTTCAAATTTCTCTCGACCGTAATTGCCTTCGTACTGCCATAGCGCTTTAAATTGAATTTTGATAGTGCAAATAGTAAGAGGAGGTGGAGGAGGTGCTGCTGGAGGAAGGGGTGGAGTTTGGTGGAGGTTGACGCGCGGTCGATTTTTTCATGGTGGAGGGTCGCTACGGTGGGTATGTCAGGGACCAAGATCCGGGTTTTTGTGGGAGAAGAAAATAGAGGGGGAACGCTGCGGTGCCCCGCTGGGGCTTTGTAAAATTCGATCTGGGTTTTGGGTCGGGTCAAAATTTTGGCCCAAGTACAAATGAATTACAGAAATTCCTCTTATGTCCCTAAATGTTCAAATTTCAAACTTGGAAATTCGATTCGCTTCAACTCCGAATTTAACCGGATGAGATATCAAACGATCAAGATTAAAATGCCATCCATTAGAATATGAAAAATCACATTCAAAAATTTTTTTTTTTTTTTTTTTTAACATTTTGGTTTTTATTTATTTATCCTTTATATACAAATGTACAAGTCGAGAAGAACGGTCAACAACACCGAAATCCAAATAAAACAACACATCACAAACAAATTTTAACTCAGTAACTTTCATGTCGGCCTCGGAACCTAATCCAAATCCGACCGCGGGCTTATCCTTTATGTTTTGGGGCCTGGGGTTTAGGATCGGTATTCATCCTTGACCAATGTGCAATGGTCTAATAATAATATTACCCTTAGTACATATGGTATAGCCTCAAACCGCCTAAAACAAATACATAGAAAACTGAATGGGTTGGCCTGGGGAATCCATTGCCCGCATTTAACTATGAAATATCCGATGGTGCATATCACGACTTCTTTGGGCACCATGTCGGGTGCTAATAAAACAAAACGCGTATATACATGTTGAGTCTTTTAACGCCGATCCTCAAGACGAAATGAGAACGCCGATCCTCAAGACGCCGCCGATCCTCAAGATCCTTTAAGACGATCCTCAAGACGAATGCGTCTTTAACGCCGATCCTCAAGACGAATGTGAGTCTTTTAACGCCGATCCTCAAGACGAATCCCAACCCGCGGGAGCAACGGACGACGACGGTTTATCCCGCTGAGCTGGTGTCGCATAATAATATACCTTATACCGCTCATCTCGATAAAAGATCAAGACTGACAGAAAGGAGTTTGATAGCCATACACCACCCCATCCTTTCGCCGCCGCTTTCAGCAAAAGTACTACCACCATTACCAATTCGAGATGGGTGAGATTTGGACCAAATGATGAGTTGGAGTTCGCGAGGAAGAGAATAGAAAAGGGAAGAGAAAGAAGGAGTTGAAATTTTTGGTACCCATTGTTTTCCGAGGCACGCTTTGCTCGACATCGTAAGACATTTATACTCACCAATTAGAGTTTTGTGGACTAAGGTTCCGCCTTGCAACACACACTCTAGGGAATTTTAGAAAAGAAAATAGAAGAGGGCCCTACCACCCTAATGGCATACTTTTCCCCGCTTAAATACATGGAAAGAAGTACACCAAATAATCTATTAGTCCGCGGTAGACCGGATCATCGAGAAGAGTCTCTTCGACATCCGAGAGCGAACTCATGATAATGTTTAAGGCCCGCCATTTACTTGAAATTCGCTACCATCATTTACGCTTTTCATTGCAGATAGCCCCATAAGGGTGACAAAGCAGAGACAAAGAAAGGACCGCACCATCGAAGTTTTAATTTTCCCCGAAAAATGTGTAATCTCGAAGTTGTACATCAAAACTTTTTGACCGATTTTGAACTCTTTTCGCAATATGTGCTTGTCATGCACTCTTTTCATGTTGGCTTTATAGATTTCGAGAGATCATAGGCATCAATTCAATTTTCTCAAGCTCATTTAACCGCAATTTTCTTTTTCACCGCCACGCTAGTTTATAATTTAGGCTTTTGATGGCCCATAGGCACGGTGCTCAAGTTCAACCGCAGATGACAAGGTTTTCCAAAAACGAGGCGATACGGAGACATCCCTATAGGTGTCTTAAAAGTCGCTCAGATGCCCACAAGGCATCGATAATCGTAGACCAGTCTTTCCTAGATGGATTGACAGCTTTTTCCAAAATGGATTTTATTTCTCGACAGAGACTTCTACTTGACCAATCGGTTTGAGGATGATACGGAGTTGCCACTTTGTGCGGACTCCATATTTCTTTACTAATGATTCAAAAATTTTATTGCAGAAATGTTTTCCCCATCACTAATTATAGCTTTGAACACCAAATCGAGAAAAATATTTTCTTTTACAAACAAAACTACCGCTTTATGATCGTTAGCACGACATGCCAATGCCTCAATCCATTTTGACACATAGTCAACTCGCTACAAGTATGTATAGGAAGCCATGAGAATTTGAAATGGACCCATGAAGTCGATGCCCCATACATCAAAGATTTCCACAATTAGAATGGGATTTAAGGGCATCATATTGCGCTGAAAGTAATGCGACCTAATCGCCGGGTAACGATTGCATGCTTTGCAATGCTCATGTGCATCTCTAAACAAGTGTCAGGCCAATAAAACCACATTGTAGAACCTTGGCCGCAGTTTTCTTACCACTAAAATGACCACCACAAGATTGTTCATGGCGTATGATAACACATCGCTGTGTTCCCACCGGAATGCAACGGGCGGATTAGTTGGTCCGAACAATACTTGAAGAGGTAGGATCATCCCGTAAATAGAATTTCACAAAGGATAAAAACTTTTTCCGGCCATTACGAGACCAAGATAAAGGAACTTCCTCGAACTAAGTAATTTACTATGTCAAGTACTCAAGGGGGACGAAAAAAATAGAGTACAAGTGTTCATCCGAAAGGAATCACGATAGGTTCGGTATCGCGATCAACATCACTTACAAGTCTTGATAAATGGTCCGCAACCACATTTTCGCTTACCTTTTTTATCTCTAATTTCGAGTAAACTCTTGCAAAAGGAGAATCCATCGGATCAACCTTTGTTTTGCATCTTTTTTCGCTAATAGATAACGGCGCCGCGATGGTCGCAGTAGACAATAGTTGGAGAACCCACTAGGTAAGGATCTAAACTTATCTAACGCTATACAACAACGGCGAAACTCTTTCTCGGGTGGTATAGTTACGCTGAGCTTCATTAAGGGTTTTACTCGCATAGTAAATGACAACCGGCTTATCTTCCTCGGCGCTAGTTCTAGTACAGCCCCAATAGCATAGTCGCCATACACACATTAATTCAAAAGGTTTAGACCAATCGTGGTTGAATTATAGGAGCGTAGTTAATGCGGTTTTTAATACCTCAAAGGCTTGTTTGCAACTGAAATTGAAATCAAAAGCATCTTTAAGCAGAGATTGGTTAAAGGTCTAGCAACCTTTGAGAAATCTTGAATAAATCTCCTATAGAAACCCTCGCATGATGTCCTAAGAATGCCAATGTCTCAACAGTTTTGGTATAGGAAGTGAAGCAATTTTTTCTATCTTAGCTTTGTCTACTTCGATTCCGGCCCTTTGAAACGATATGTCCTAAAACTATTCCTTTAGTAACCATGAAATGGCATTTTTCCCAATTAAGAACAAGGTTTTTCTTCACACAACGGTAAAGACCTTTTTCAAGATTTGATAAACAAATTATCGAAAAGAATCTCCATAAATTGAGAAATCGCCCATGAATACTTCCATAAACCGCTCAACCATATCACCAAAAAAATATGAAGCATGCAAATTGAAAGTACTGTGTGCATTGCAAAGGCCGAAAAGGCATTCGCCTATATGCAAATGTACCAAATGGACAGTGAACGCTTGTTTTTTCTTGATCGCCAGGATCTATGACTATCCGAAAATAACCTCAATAACCATCAAGAAAACAGTAATAGGCATGACCGCTAAACGCTCGAAAGCATCCGATCGATGAATGGAAGTGGAAAGTGATCCTTACGAGTGACGGCATTAAGTTTGGCGATAGTCAATGCATATTCGCCATTTTATCGATACGAGCGAAATGCATTCATCTTTATCATTTCGCACAACCGTAGAATGCCGATTTCTTTGAACTACGCGGTACAGACTCACCCAAACACTATCGAGATAGGGTAAATAATACCGCATCTAGTAATTTTAACACTTCTTCTCGCACCACATCTTTCATGGTGGTTTAGGCGACGCCGCGGTTCACGCGACGCCTTAGCATTTTCTTCCGTGTATGCGATGGGTGCACACATTAGGTTCAATGCCTTTAATGTCATCGAGGGACCATCCAATAGCGTAACGATGTTGTTGAATGACATTAATTAAACGAAGCTTCCCCGATCGCCGCTTAATTGTGAAGAAATAATAACCGGTGACGCACCATCAAAGATCAAGTCAGACGATTTTAATTCGGGCGAAGTGGTTTTAATTCAAAGGGGGCGGAGCGGGTATTAAAGATTCTTGAGGAAGGTCATCATCCATGTAGTAAACAGAGGATGATCATCCAAGTTACTAGACATCACCGCCAGTGGTCAAATAATGGTAATCGACTCTAATAACTCATTTACTTCGCTTGTATAATCATCGCCCTCAAACTCGTGAGTCGCTAAAGGAAAGAAATTGGTACACTTCATCCCTCGTGAAAAGAGTTTGAGAAATACTCTTTATGAATGTCATTAACCCCGCTGACTTCACCATCAATGTCGCTCGAATTTGTTTCATTAACTTGAACACATTCACCTCGACCGAAAGATTTCGGGCGACATGGTCATGGAACCATCTCGACAATTAATAAGAGCATTAGCAGTGGGGCAAGGAACGGACGCCCTAAGATGATAGGAATGGAATCACAAGCAACTTCAGATCCAAAATAACAAAGTCTACAGGATAGAAGAAATCTTGACTTTTACAAGGACGCTTTTCCACAATTCCTTTTGGATACTTTATGGAACGATCCGCTAACCGTAGAGTCATGGTGGTAGGTTTGAGTTCATGAAGACCTAATTGTTTAAATAAATAATATGGAAGTAAGTTCACGCTTAGCTCCTAGGTCTAATAGCCGCAGAGAGTGGTATTTGTCACCTAAGGTGCATGGAACCGCTGGTCTACCAGTGGTCCTTGTATTTTACAATACCATCAGGTTCGGTGATGGAGGGAAACCGTTCAAAGGAAACGCTTTGTCGAGGAACATTAGTTCTCCTTTTGTGGTGCACATATCTTTTAGAAATTTTGCATGTTTTGGTAGTAATTTTAAGGCATCGAAAAAGGTAAGTTGATTGTTAAATTTTGAAAAGTCTCTAATTTCAAAAAAATTGTCATCGTTTATTCTTTGCTGCCGCAAGGCCGAAACGGTGCCTTTAGGGGCGAAATTTAGCAAAGGGGTCTACTTGCTTGTTTCCTACATTCGAGGTGTTGACTTTGTTGTATCGGGGAATCTTCCGTAGGTTCATTATTAGAACTAGAATCCTTGAACCTTCTTTTTTTTTTTGTTGATCATCCGCATAATGATCCGATTGTCTATAGTTTTTCCGTGATCGTAAAGTAGTGATTGCATGCACCTCACCTTGGTTGGTTGTGCTTGTACCAGGGGCATTGGTGAGTTCAAAGGTCGTGGTTTGCCGGTTTAGGGTTTGAACCGCTTTGCGCAGAAACACGCCTTTCTCGACTTTTTCTTCGCCAAATTGTCGAAGTGATTGTTGATAGACGCTAAAATTTGAGACCGCTGGTTCATGTAAGCCAAGAAAGTCTCATTTGTTCTATCCGTAATGGTTGGCGCAGTCAGTGCAAATGTAGTAGTTCTCGATTATTGCTTAGAAGTTGTTGATTATAGTCGATTTGGATTAGCCGAACAAGGCTTCGGTTGGTCCGATAATTAGCATTGGAATTATTTTGAAATTGACCTTGTTGGTATTGTTGATTATTTCCTTGGCGTATGGAATAAAATTATTGGTAGGTCGAATGTGCGGATTAGCTTAAACCGTGAGGAGCCCCCATTTGTTGGTTATTTTGACGCCAAGCTTAAATTCGATGTTGTCTCCATGGTGCATCGAATGTTGAATGCACATGCCTCCTCCGCTTGTTGAGTAGGGGAAACATATAACAAGGGACAATATGCATCGATGATCGTGACTAAGACAAAGGACACAAGGAGCGGTGTCAACGCTCATGACCGGTTTTGGTAGTTGATCGCTTACTTGAACCGCAAGTGCATCTACTTTTTAGTTAGGATTCTATCAAATTTTTTATTTCGTGATCGGTTTTACCTCAAAAATAGATGTGGCTTTTGTAGCAAAGATCCTTTGATGATCTAGACGGCTTAGTGTTACCCCAAAGGTACCTTTTTTCGCTTTGTTTTTCAAGAAAAGTATAAGCTTCAAGAGTTCTTTGTCCATGAAGCAACCTCCGCTCATTATATCAAGAGTTTTTTTGATGATCGCATTGCACCATTAAAGAAATGAACTAACAAGGACAAATTTTTCTAGTTGGTGGTGAGGACATTCTAACGTAAGATCAAGAAAACGACTCCATGCTTCCGTGAAATGATTCATGAGGATTTTGACGGAAGAATTGAATTTTCTCAAGCATTTCAGCTTGTTTTCTTTCCGAAAGTGTAAAACCGAAGCATGAAAGCTTGAACTAGTTTATTCCATGTGTCTATGGATTGTGATTGTTGTCCCGCTAGCCGATTGACGCTTTTTCCGCTTAAGTGAATGGAAACAAATGGGCAAGAGTTGTTCCTTAGAGATCACTGGATGATGAAATGTTGTTGCCACTTGTTGAAGTCTCACTAAGATGATTGTACGGTTTTTCGCGGCTCCAAACCATGATATATTGGTAACAAACCGAAAAACGCTTAGGGATACTTAAAATCACCGACAATGTCCTCAAGTTTGATGCAGAAGAAGGTCCTTCCCCAGAATGCAAAGATAGAAGTCCGAGAGGGCTTCTCTCGCTGGGGGAGGATCGCCGGCCATAATGACGTAAGTTGATGGCGACGGGCGATTGTGATGAAGGTAATTAGCGTAAGAAGAACAATTTTTATGTGAGAACTTACGCAATTGCTTATCGATTTTTTCGACGATAGGTTTGTTCAATTTCTTTAGTGGAACCGCACCTTAATCTCATGCAAGCATAAAATTAGATCTAACTTACGTATGAATTATGAGGACTTTAATTTTTATTATTATCTTAAGCATTAGGGTTGAACAACATATGCCTAAGCCGCCGCTAACGAAGCAGGAAGCTAGAATACGCGGTGCATAAACCAACACCAGTGTCACAAGATAGATATGAGGGAGGATTTCCGCAAGCAAACGTTCTAATTAAGTAACCTCAATCTTTCAAGATTCCTAGACACCATTGAATATGATTAAGATTTATGGAATTAAAATTTATGCAAAGGTGGTATTAAATTAATTTTAATTTAATTTAATTTAATTTATTTTATTTATTTATTTTTTTTTTTTTTTTTTTTAAGATTTATGCAAGGTTTAAAATACAAACATACAAATACGATCTACTCATACAATACTAGGTGCAGTAGCATGTGAAGATACTCTACTCATAATGATAGCTATACCTAATAGGCAAGCTTGTGTCATCGATAAATATTTCCATACGCATGCAAATATACATCAAGAATAATGATATGTACGCTTAATTTGTAAATCGATATTACGTGAAATGTATATCAACAAGAATGTGAATTTGAATCACTCATAATGATCTAAATACCTTAGCATACCTAATACAAGATACATAATGCTAGAATAGATGACAAAACTAAACATGCAAAGTATTATACCCAAACTAAAAATACTTACTTTGTATTGCATAATAAATCGATTTCGACAATACTCATTGAGATTGCGAATGTCCTATAGAGAGCAGCTTTTTACCCCGTAGGTTTAGAAACAACTTACCCAACTAAGATTTTAACCCTCGTTGAATGTTCTCCTCTTTCTTGACAAAATCGACTTAATATACAAGACCGTAATAATGATAATGAGAGAAATATCAAACATTTAACAAGAAACATTTATAATGAGAAAGACATATACCCATGCAAAACAATACCATTAATATGTAAATATACATTAATATGTAGATCATGTCCAAGTAATCGTGATATAAATATTTACCGTATACTTAACTTGATTCATACATAATTCGAGGCTAAAACTTAAATAATGATCCATAAATTTTACCTAATACTATATACATGGCATACATGCAGAAAAACATAAAAAAAATATAAATAAATTACAATAATAATAAAAATTGAACCCTCAGAAGCTTCCCGCTTTAAAAAGAATTGAAAACTAACGCTTCGATCCGGCCAACGCCATTAATCCCAAAGGAATATTGAATGTTTCCTACTGCATCGACCAAATATTTAGGCCCGGAAATGGATCAAGGTGGATCGAGAGATGCCGGTGGCTGAAAATGAGCAATAATGAAGAAATTCACCCGAGGACGCTGGTCCCACTCACAAGACGCCGACTCCACCCAAAGACGCTGGTTTTTTTTCGAATGACTTCAATTTTCACGTAAGTCTTATAATTTGCTGAAATGATGTTTCCCAAATCCTAACTTTTGGTACCGAAAGTGGAACTAAATTTTTTGGATTACAGTGTCAATTACGAGGCAAAAAAAATAAAAAAAATGAAAAAAACGAATACAAACTAGAAGGAAAGAAAGAAAGAGAATGGGGGTTCCCCTTGATGCAACTTTCGCTTTGTAGCCCAAGTTCTATGGCTTTTAGAAACAGAACAGCGGCCATTTTTGATATTAGCTTTTTTTACGACCACTTAGAGTTTAGAACTCTAAATCAAGCAAAAGAAATCAAGGTTCCTTACTCACGATCTTCGCTGAAAGTAGAAGTTAGAATAAGGATTCAACTACCTAAAGTATAGAACAACTACAAATTGGGTGTTACAATAAGGGAACTAAGGAGTAAGGTTATAATACTAGGTTTTTATCTTCCTAACAAACATTAAAGCAAAACATTTAAGTTTGAAATCATGCACTTAAACAAAATACAAATTACTAAAAAGAAAGGTGGAGAGTTAATCCTCCTCATGTGAAACTATCATTAGTTGTTTATTTGAAAAAGGTTTTGATTCTTCCTAGACTCATAGACAAGTCCCTAATGGAAAAATAGAATTGATCCCTAGCATGCATGGCTCACTTAAGAGCTCATACATGCTAGCAAGTGAAACCAAACAATGACTTATCTCTAAGCTCATTGTTTGATTTCTAACTAGACACTACACCAACTATCATTTTGGGATAGGATGTAGTGTTAGTTGTTCATCCTAAAAACCTACCAAACTCACAACCAATGTTTTTCCCTCACATGAGTTGGATTAACTCCCCAAAAGGGAAGTTAGCTCATGATCCTTGGGACAAGAACTTATGAACTAATAAAAACTCCAAAGAGAAAGAGAGAGAGAGAAGAATTAACAACAACCAAACTCACTTCTATTATATTACTAGAAGAACAAGTGTTCCTCCATTAAAACTATTACAAGCTTTTTGCAAAATAAAAACTAAAACTAACTTCTCATTTTCACTAAGGAACTAAAATAATGCCATGTGAGGAAAATAAGTCAAGGGAGTAAATGGAGTATCCCCCACCTTTGTCTAATTTCTTCTCCATTTGAGAGAAATCTCATTTCCTCCCACGTGAATTATCAAACCACATTGATTCATTTTATCTACCACATTAAAACAAAGTGACACCTTTGCCTTTTTTCTCACTATTAACACCTAATCTAATTTATTACATGCAAGGTGTCAACTTTGCACCAATAATTTGTTATCTTTGTCTTGACATGCTCCATGATTGATGACTCATCCAATCTTGTGGCCCCCACATAGTGGGTCCATGTGCAGTCCAAAGGGCAACCGGTATTTTGGGCGCTTTTACAACTTCCCCGCCTATGCGTAGAGTTCATCGCCTGATTGTCCGAAAGCAAACTCTTTGTCGATTCGAGTCCCGGGTTTGAGAGGTAGGAGCTTTGGAAGTATGATGCTTCTAACGGGATTTGAGAAAATTCATATATACTGCTCCTCGTGCTTTATTGTAGGTTTTAACCAATATTTCCATGTTTATCGCAAACACCGCAAAAGTATGAAAACATATTTATTTCATGATTATTAAACACATAATGAACCAAATTTATATGTCTCAATGGGGTTTCATAATACACTTTTGGGTGCTTATCATTAGGTATTGCGGGGAATAGGTGATGGTTTAAGAATGAAAGAAATGGATATTCAAAAAGGACAAGTCTGAGATAATAGAGTCTTCATATTATGTAACCAGAGAAAACCTTGTTCTTTACTTTGCTTCTACACTTTGTTTCCATCCTTAGCCATTTTCTTTTTATTTTTCTTTTGGCTTTTGGCTTTTGACTCCTTTGATTCTGTTTTTGGAGTTTTAACTTTTTATTTTATTTTATTTTTCTTTGGATGGAAATTTCCTTTTCTTATTTGAAGCAACTAACAAATTCTTGGTTTCACAGGTCTTTCTCTTTCCTATTATTCATTTCATCTATATTCTCAGACTCATTCAAAGATGGGTAGGCTGCTTTTTATTTTTATTTTGTTTTGTAAAAGGGTATAGGATTTGTGGTTTATGAAAGGCTAAAGAAAGGTTCAGAGGGGCGACTAGCAGAAAATAATTTCATAAGGTTTGAATTTCTGGCTATATCGATCCAAAAATGGCCTAAATTCTCGCTTAGGATATGATATAGTGATCAAGCAAGTGGACTTGTGATTTCTCTATTCGGAATTTACTTCTCCCTTGTGTCATTTCTCAAATATTTCACTCATATAAGGCTTTAGGCTATATTCTCACAGGATTTGTAGAATAAGTACTCTAACATAGATTTCAGAAACTTACTGCCAAACAATCATAGATACTCATGCAATATATTTATAGAAAGATGCAATGATTATTACCTACATATTAACCTAAATTTCTAAAACTATTCTAATATAAGAGCTATTGTGAAATATCTAGACTATTATCATCATAGAGAAAGAAACAATACCAATATTCTTAAGTGTATAGCATAAACTGTTTATTTATATTTATGAATTTTTAAAACTTTTTTACTATAAAACAAGTGCATATTATACATGTATTATCCTAATAGGTGTCTTAAATTACGCTTGTTTCTATGCCACCCCCAAACAAGAACATGCTTTGCATATCCTCAAAGTATTAAGATAAGAAGGTTAGGAAATACCATGGAAACGCGTGAAAATTGAAGAACACTTGCAAACAAATTTAGAACGTAACATACTAATATAGGTAAATAAAAACAGACGCAACTCTATATGAGTTCCACCCGTTATGGGGTTAACAAGAATTAACTTACTTAGGATATAAGCAGACATGAACAAAAATAAAAACTTACCTCATATCCCACATTTACTCATTGTCCTCCTCAATAAAGAATTGAGGTTCCTTGGCATCCTGCCATGCCATGATAATTTGCCAGGCCTTATGCCATTTATCATCTACAATTGGTAACCGGTCAAGCTCCACTTGGTCAGATGGGGTGTAAGGGGCAACCCAATTAGGTTGTAGCCTCCACCCTGGCCAAGTCATTGCACGGAATGAGTGTATAATGTAGTTAGTGGGTCGCATAGTGTCAACCCCAACCCAATCCGTGAAATGGGCACAAAAATCCGGAAAGAAACATAGCATTATTCGACAAACTAAGACAGGCATAAGAAGATACTTATGCCTCATACTGTGGGCTCGAGCTAAACTAGAAACTAAGGTCTGGGGAAGGTCATAGAGTATACGTCC
Source organism: Coptis chinensis (assembly GCF_015680905.1). Taxonomy (NCBI): domain Eukaryota; kingdom Viridiplantae; phylum Streptophyta; class Magnoliopsida; order Ranunculales; family Ranunculaceae; genus Coptis; species Coptis chinensis. The sequence continues at coordinate 9,508,708 of NC_141462.1, forward strand.
CGTGGCTAAAGCAAGGAAGACGCTGCAAGTGGCGTCATTCACAGAAGAAAAACGCCATTCCCTTAATATGTTTAGCATGATAAAAAACATCACCGTGCCCACGTTAAGGGACAAGCTACCAAGGGCTACGTTATATTGCCCTTGGTCCTTGATACGGAAAACTCCTGCCCCATAAGCCTCATGCAAAAACTCATAGGTGTAGATATACATATTATCTACCCAATAGCCCCATGGGTCTTGAACTTCAGCAGGCATAGACAGTTCAAGGGCAAACGCCAATAAGAACTTGGTTATATCCATAGTTTCATCCTCAATGGTGATGGAGAACACCTCCTCTCCATCCGGTCTTTCAAAGAACATACAATGCTCATAAAAATAAGTTATAAGTGCAGGAGAATATAGTTCATCAGGGCTTACCATTAGAGGCTGCCATCCTGCCTGTATAATCACGTTGCGGAACCAAGATCCATACGTGTCACTTACAAACAAATCTTCGAATGACATCTCCGATATGATTTGAGGAGACTTCATATCACCAACACACTCTAGAACTGCTAGAAGCAACCTCGAAAGAACCTACAAAAAATCAAAACTGAAAGTGGCTGTGGAGGTGAAGGGCGCGGGCGTGCTCAACTTTGTTTGTGGAAGGGCGCGGGGGCGCTTTTGCCTTGCTTGATGTCCAGTGATTTTAGTGCGTGCGCGCTCTGAGTATAGGCAAAACAAAGGGCATGAACGCTCCGAGTATGATGAGTGCTATGAAGTGCAAAATTCAAAGGCAAAGTGAGAGACGCAAAGTGAGAGGTGTGATGTGAAGTTGAGAGTGCACCAAGGATTTATAGAGAACTAGTTTCTAAGTTCCACAAGTTTCCCAACTAGTTAAGGCAACATGATGGAATAAGACAGTTTTAAATCCAAAATAGAAACATACAAGAAGCATACTCTAAAACCAAACCAATAGCTTTTTGGCTGGAATTAAAATAGCACTCTTCTAGTTATGACTCCTTGAGGTTGCACCAATCAACACTTTCTAATTCTAGCGACACCAAAATAGCAACATTCTCACATAATTCAATCATTATCAAGAAAACGATAATAATTCGACAAAAAATACGTGGATATGATTATAGGCATTTCTAAAGAAATAATTCCACCCCCAAACAAGTTGAAAGGGTGGGATTCATGATATAACACATAACATATGCCGAAAACTAAAATAACTTCAAATTAAATTAAAATAAAATAACAATTACAGAATCAAAATATTAACTACTTAACTAACAATTCGGAAACAAAATCTACAAAAACAAGAAAACTAGTCTTAACACAACAAAAATACAAACAAAAACTACTAGCCACGCGATGAAGATGGGCCAGAGTCATCCGTCTTGTGCCGACAACGCTCATGCCTCACAGAGGTATCCGAAGAAGAACCCACATCATGTGGCAAGCATCATAGAACTTCTACTTGGAACTTCCTCTGTCCCTCTATATATGCGTTCATGGATTCCTCACGCTCCTTATCACGCTGGACTAGGGTTTCCATGTTAGGCTAGAGCTCCTGGTTACTAGCACTGAGGTCCTTAAAATTCTGATGGATGTTAACCTGCCTAGTCCGCAGATCCTCACAAATGGTATTATGAGAACGCAGGTCATGATGAAGCAATGCCATGCGTTATATATCAGAAGTAGCCTTAACGTTATCTGCCAATTACCGAGTTGTGAGCTAAAAAGTGGATCATGGAAACGAAGTTAAATAGTTATTTGACAGAGGATAGAGTCATCTGGACACAAACTAGTACTGGTCACTTCTCCCTCGCATCTGCTTATCTTTCTCTTAAGAAAATTCGAGGAAAAGTAAAATGGTTCAAGTTAGTTTGGGGAAAGTTATCGGTGCCCAAACACTCTTTTACTGTTTGGTAACTCTTCTTTGGATCATTGCCCACCCAAAATAGACTTATGTTTAAGAAAGTTATAAACCAATCCACTTGTTGTCTCTGTACTGGTCATGAGGAATGTTCTTCATATCTGTTTTTTGATTGTGCGTACTCAACACAAGTTTGGGCAGGATCAAGCTAGCTATGGGTTTATCTGGGCAAGTGAAACAATCACATGATGAGTGGTATTTCTTAATGAGATTATGCAGAATGAACTCGATGCAAAATGAGATTCTGAGGGCCATCACTTGTGCAATAGTCCATGCAATATGGAATGAGCGCAACTGGCGAATAAAGAAAGGAAGGAAAAGACTACCAAGTGTTTTGAGCATGCAGATCCTAAATGATATGAAATTGTATCTTGGAAAGACACTGTAGTCCGTAAAGGAGAGCCATGAGTTGCGGGTGTTGCTATAAAGGCTAGGAGTCGAAGGAAACTTCAAGCAGAATGAGGAATAATGGATTCGTTGGTCAAAGCCAAAGGATCAGGTACCTGTGCTAAATGCAGATGGTTCGTTAAAGCTTGGCAATGCAGGGTATGGTAGAATAATTAGAAATCAAAACGGTATGGTCCTTTTGGGGTTTACTGGATCGTCAAACTCTCCCTCAGTGCTTCGCCAGGAACTGCTTGGAGTCTTGAAAGGCCTTCAAGGAGCTGCCCAAATGAGAATAATAAGGCTACATGTACAATCTGATTCTATGTGGGTTGTGCGAATACTGAACTTAAAAGAGGAGCCACCTTGGACTGATAGGAACATCATAACACATATCAAGCGACTTATTATAGATTTTGAATTGGTGGACTTTGAACATGTTTACAGAGAAGGGAACCAGGCTGCAGATTATTTATCAAAACTTAGTAATTCTAAAGATGAAAGTGTTTTGTTTTTCATTCCCCCTTTAGACCAAAGGCTACATGTTTTGATCAAAGAGGATGAAGAGGGTAAGTTGTACTTGAGATCATGATCAAATAAAGGTTGGGGGTACCCTTAACCCCTAGCTTTTTCAAAAAAAAAAAAGCCTTTTCCAAGGCATCGGCCTCAAAACATGTCGTGTCTTCCTCATAATCATTACTTGACTCAGTCTCAACACCCCTATCCTCAGGCAATTTCCACTTCCTCTTAATACAGTCTTTATAAATCTTTGCATCTGTATGCAACTTCAACATAATCCGCTGAGTTTTCGGAGCAGCTCTAAAATGCAGCATGATCTTAGTAATCAAAACAGGGAAGGGTGCAATATATATTCCAACGCTTCTAAGCTCAGCAATCAAAAAGTCGAGGATGCAAAACTCATACCTCTTCTCCTGAAGGACCCAAAGAACGTGCAGACAAGATGAGCCGATGTCACTGACTTTCGAGGTGCAAATGATGTTCTTACCAAGCCACTGAGCTATAGCTAGCTGGTTGGTTCTCAGAGATGACTGTCGAACACAATGCGATTTCGCATTGTACTATCTTTCCTGTACTGTCTCTTTCATTAATGCCTCGATCCTGCCCCACTGCGATTCCTGCATTGTGATTATGAGGTTGTGTCTTGCATCAATGCCAAGAATCTTAGCCAACATATTTGTACACACTTCTCTCCTCGTACCATTCACTTTTACAAAAAAATTCATACCCTCAATCTCCCTCTTCTTATAGAAATTCAACACCGAATCGGTGTGATAAAAATCATTCACCGAATATCACAACCCTCTCTACCTCCTACTAATCATCTCAGTATCATAAAAGGGAGAAAATTGTTTAGAAACAAAAGCTTGTTCCAGAAGAATTTTTCGGTTTTGGGAAGCCATTGGGGTTTGGAATTCGAATTTGGGGTGAATGCTAGGTGGGGAAGAGTGGGACGCGTGGCTTTTTGGATTTTTTTTTTTTTTTTTTATGGTTCGATGCTATTCTTGGAGGTGGAGAGAAGATGAAGAATGCAAAGAGGTTTAAACGTGTGGGGTTAACCTGTTGGGCCCAAGCCCATAACAAATTCAAAAATACCCATTCCTTCCTATGCCACGTGAAATTTAAACTAAAATTCCCAATTCATTAACGGTCCGATTTTTATGAATAAGCTATGAAAACGATCATTAAAGAGAGTACAATCCAATGATCTATAAAAAAAAAAACTCAAATCTAACCATGGTTAACATGTATGAAAATAGAAAATTCCTCAAAGTGCGTGCATGCCATAAGTTATGTAAGCAAAAGGAATCTAAATTCATAGATAGTGTCAACCCGAATCAAAATAAGACTAAACATCATAAACAACAAGAATAGGAAGTTAAGCAAACAAGAATGGAAAGACCAACATCCCACCCCCAAACAAAATTTTAAAACAGGGTTTAGAAAATTTGTTTAAACATGTTAAAGTCAGATTCCCGAGACTTGCTAGATTACAATTTTTATGGTTTTAACATTTCTATTTTTTATGAATAAGTTTTAATATAAAGGAAAACAATAAAGCAATAAAGACATAATTCACACAATAGAGAAACATGACTCAAAAACCGAGAAAATATGTAAGAGTGAAAAACGTGAATTATGTTAAATGTAGACTTAGGATCCGGTACTTACAGTCACACTCCAAAGGGAGGGCCTGGTTACCTGAATGATGCACTAACCAAAATATAGAAATGAAAGGAAGTACACCAACAACAAAGGTCAGTCCTCATAGACAGGGTCCTGTAAAAGGACATTTTCCATATCTAGGGACATTAATTTGTGAAAATATTTTAATCGTTGGCCATTAACTTTAAAGGTATTGTTGTCCTTGTGATTTAATAAGGTGATTGCCCCGTAAGGGGTGACTTCAGTAACCATAAAAGGACCAGACCAACTGGTTTTTAATTTTCCAGGGAAAATGTGTAAACAGGAGTTGTAAAGCAAGACCTTTTGACCAACCACAAACTCCTTACGCAAAATTTGTTTATCATGACCATGTTTCATGTTAGCTTTATAATATTTCGCGAGATCATAAGAATCACTACGGATTTCTTCAAGCTCATTTAACTGCAATTTACGTCTGACACTTGCTTCATCATAATTGAAGTTAAGGCTTTTTATAGCCCAAATAGCACCGTACTCTAATTCAACGGGCAAGTGATAAGGTTTTCCAAACACAAGTCTAAAGGGAGACATACCTATAGGAGTTTTAAAAGCAATTCGGTAAGCCCATAAGGCATCAGTAAGACACTTAGACCAATCTTTCCTATCAGGATTTACTGTTGTTTCTAATATTTTCTTTATTTTCCTATTAGAGACTTCTACCTGGCCACTAGTTTTTGGATGATAAGGAGTTACCACCTTATGGGTAACTCTGTACTTTTTAACTAAAGAAGCAATAACTCTATTGCAAAAATGCGTTCCACCATCATTGATGATGGCTTAAGGAATGCCAAACCGACAGAAAATGTATTCCTTAACAAAATACACAACTGTCTTATGGTCATTGCTACGGCAAGCCATGACTTCTATCCATTTGGAAACATAGTCCACGACAACAAGAATATAAACAAAACCGTGGAAAATAGGAAAAGGACCCATGAAATCAATGCCCCAGACATCAAAAATTTCTACCACCAAAATGGGATTTAATTGCATCATATTATGTTTAGTAATACGCCCAAGTTGTTGGCAATGAACACACGTCTTGCAATGAACTTGAGCATCTTTAAATAGGATAGGCCAATAAAAACCACATTGAAGAACTTTAGGTGCCGTTTTCATACCACTAAAATGGCCACCACACTCTTTGTCATGGCAGAAGGATAAAACCTCATTATATTCCCACTAGGGAATACAACGACGAATAATTTGATCCGCATAATACTTAAAAAGGTAGGGCTCATCCCAGTAGTATAGCTTAACTTTAGCCAAAAACTTCTTACGTTCATTTCTAGACCAAATATTAGAAATAATATCAGAAGCTAAGTAGTTCACAATGTCGGCATACCATGGTGCAGAGAAAAAAATCAGGTATGAATTCTGAATTACTATCACTGTCATTGGTAAGTCTAGATAAGTGATCTGCAACCACATTTTCTACCCCTCGTTTATCCTTAATTTATAGGGTAAACTCTTGTAGGAGAAGAATCCATCCGATCAATCTCTGTTTAACATCCTTTTTGGCAAGAAGGTACCTAAAAGCTGCATGGTCAGTGTAAACTATGGTCTTAGAACCAACCAAATAAGGGCATAATTTATCTAAAGCATAAACCACGGCTAAAAATTCCTTTTCAGTAGTAGTGTAATTTTGTTAAGCATCATTCAAAGTTTTACTAGCTAGCATAATAAATTACAGTCGACTTATCATCTAGTTTTTGTCCTAACACAACACCAACAGCATAATCGCTAGCGTCGCACATAAGCTCGAAAGGTTTAGATCAATCGGGAGGCTGTATAATCGGTGTAGATATTAAAGTAGCTTTTAAAGTTGCAAAAGCCTGGTTGCAATCAAAATTGAAATCAAAGATGGCATCCTTTAAAAGCAGATTAGTTAAAGGCCTAGCTATCTTCGAAAAATCCTTGATAAAACGCCTATAGAAATCTGCATGGCCTAAAAAGGCTCTAATGTCACAGACAGTTCATGGTATAGGTAAAGATGCTATCTTATTCAATTTAGCCTTATCTACTTCTATGCCGTCACTAGATACAAATCATATAATATGACCTAGCACTATCCCTTTCTTAATCATAAAATGACACTTCTCCCAATTTAAAACTATATTTTTCTTCTCACAACGTGTCAACACCTGAGAAAGGTTAGACATGCACTCACTAAAAGAGTCTCCATAGATAGAAAAATCATCCATGAAAACTTCCATAAAGCGCTCCACCATGTCACTAAAGATATGAAACATACACCGCTGGAAGGTACTAGGAGCATTACAGAGACCAAAAGGCATCCGTTTATACGCATATGTTTCAACAAGACATGTGAAGGTAGTCTTTTCTTGGTCATCAAGATCAATAATTATCTAAAAATAGCCAGAATAGCCATCTAAAAAACAATAATAAGCATGACAGCTAGACGTCAAGCATCTGATCTATAAAGGGTAAAGGAAAGTGATCCTTTTGTGTCATGGCATTTAAACGTCTGTAATCAATACAGATCCTCCATTTCATAGGAACGCGCATGGAAACAAATTCACCCGCAGCATTACGAGCAAAGGTAACCCCCTAATTTCTTAAGGACTACGTGAATAGGACTAACCCATTCACTATCGGAGATGGGATATATGATCCCTGCATCTAGTAACCGTAAGACTTCCTCTCTGACCACCTCTTTCATGGCATGGTTCAAGCGACGCTGAGGTTCGCGTGAAGTGTTCGCATTATCCTCCAAATGTATGCGATGCGTGCATACTCTAGGGTCAATCCCTTTAATATCGTCTAGGGACCAACCGATCGCGGAACGATGTTCCCTAATCACCCTAATCAAACGGGCCTCTTCATCAGTAGATAACTGAGAAGATATGATCACCGGATGACTACCATATGGATCAAGCTGGATATATTTCAACTCAGCAGGAAGAGGTTAGGGCACAGGGGTGGGAGGAATGGGTAAAAAGGATTTCGGAGGATCCTTGTCTTGAGTAGTGAATACCTATTTAGGTAAGAGGTCTTCAAACTCGGAAAATAGAGCGACAGAAGGATCTAAGATAGGGGTAGAATCGAAAAGGGCATTGACTTCCTCTAAGTAGGAGTCATCATCGAAGTTGGAGCTACCGAAGGAAAGGAATTGGTGCATCTGATTTTTTGGAAATGTATTATTAAAATAATCTTGAGCTAAGCTCTCGATCATGCTAACTTCCACATCTATAGACGAATTGGGTAACTATGTCATCATTTTAAAAACATTTACCTCAACAGAAAGATGACCAAATGACATGGACATCGAACCATTACAGCAGTTTATGAGCGTGTTACCAGTTGCCAAGAAAGGATGCCCTAAAATGATAGGAACAAAGTCGTTAGTGACTTCTGTGTCTAGGATAACGAAGTCTGCTGGGTAGTAAAAATCTTGAACCTTAACCAGCACATTTTCAACAACACCCTTAGGATACTTAATAGACCGATCAGCCAATTACAACATCATTTTAGTAGGTTGCATCTCCTGTAGACCTATTTGCTTATATAAATAATAAGGGAGTAAGTTAACATTCGCCCCCAGGTCTAATAGCGCAGTCATTGTATAGGTATCCCCCAAGGTGTATTGTACAGTAGGACGACTACGGTCTTTGTACTTAATGATTCCATTATGTTCAGATAGAGTTGGGAACTGTTCAGTTAAAAATGCGTCTTTTAGTATATTGGTCTTCCACATAGTAGTGCACAACTCTTTTAGAAGCTTAGCATGTTGTTGTAACTTTTTAATAGCGTAAAAAAAAGGTAGGTTAGTCGTTAGATTTTAAAACTTTCCTAATCTCATCAAAGTTAGTATCCTTGTGTAACATGGCTAGTCTCTGGGGAAATGGTGGGTTCTCTCTATATTTAGCATAAGAATCAATAGGAGTTTTAACCTTGGCTATTTTCCTCTTGGGTTGAGATTTAACTGGTACCTCTACAAGAGTAGGATCATCAGTTACTACTTCGGTATCTAGTAAAATATCAGGTGTAGGGACCACTGGTGGGGTAATAACAGGCATTGTTACAGCGTTATCAACCACTCTGCCAGAACGGAGAGTGGTGATAGCATGTAGCTCACCTACAATGATATTTTCATTACTAGGATTACCGGTTACTTCAAAGGCTATGTTTGGTATTTTAGGATTAGGTATGACTTGACCTGGAAACACACCTTTTGGTGGGGATTTCTCTTGGGTTAACTATTGAATGGAATGATTAATGGATTGTAAAACCTGTTGGTTAGATTGATTCATGGATTGTATAAGCTGTTGGCTAACCTGTATAAAGGTGTCGAGACGATCTGGTTGTGAAGGTGTAATGGGCACAGGTGGTGTGGCTAGAACTATCTCACATTGATTAGAAACAGGTGGGTTGCGATAGTTATTAGTAACCGAACGATACCTTTATTAGCATTATAATTATTATTATAATTATTATAATTACCTTGTCCTTGTCTCGGTGAAGCTTGATTGTAATTTGGCGCTTGCCTAACATTTTGATTATTAAACCCTGGAGGTGTAACGTGATAATTATTTTTCCAACTGAAGTTGGGATGTTGTCTCCAAGGCGCATTAGGTTCACTATTAATGAAATAAACATTGTACGGTTGAGTGGATGGTTGTTCATAGACTAGAGGACAATAGGAGTTGCGATGCTCAAGGATGTAACAGAAATTACATGGAAGAGTGTTGACGTTCATGACAGGAGTAGGTTATTATTGGACAGAAATGGCTTCTACCTTTTTAGTGAGAGATTCGATTAAAGTTTTAAGCTTAGAATCATATTTAACCTCAAACATACTGGCAGCCTTAACTGTGGAAGAAGAATTACAGGAGCGGGGGATGTCATTCCCCCCCCCCCCCAGTTATTTTGACATTTAGATTGATCTTCCAAAAATCTATAAGCCTCAGAGGCACCTTTACTAAGGAAACTACCCCCAGTCATTATGTCAAGAACCTCTTTATGGTGATGTAAAAGCCCTTTGAAAAAGGCACGAACAAGTGTGTCTTTCGCAAGGTTATGATGTGGACACTTAATGAGAAGATCAGTGAACCGATTCTAGGCTTCTGAAAAGGATTCATGAGGATTCGGGTGGAACAAATGAATCTTTTGAAGTATTTCATCTGTCATTAGCGGTGGGTAAAACTATTCCATAAATAATTGAACAAGTTTAGCCTATGAGTCCACAGAATTAGGCTCTTGGGCAGTTAACCAAGATGCCGCCTTATCGGCGAGGGTGAAAGAAAACACCCTCAATTTAATTTGCTCCAAACCAACAGTAGGATGATGAAATGTGGTAAGAACTTGTTCTATCCTACACATATGCTGATAAGTCTTCTCATGGTCTAACCCATGAAAAATTGGTAACAAATTAAATATATTTGGGGGGATTCAGAAATCCCCCACTAGGTCTGTAAGAACGATGCACGACTTAGGGCTATTGTTAAGGGCTTTATAAAAATTAGAGAGAGGAGTCTCTATTTCGTCAGCCATTTGTGCAGGTGTAGTGTGTGGTATTCTAGATAGGCGTGTGTGTTGACGTTTATGGTAAATAACCGAAGATGGTTTACTAGTACCGGACCTTAATCTCATACAAGGCTAAGGCCAATATAAAACAAACCACTAACAACAGTCAAACAACCCTAATATGCTAGAATTAATCCTCTAACAGAAGAGGCGAGGAGTGGAAGCAGGAGTACCTGAATGCGTCATTGTTACGTGTTTGAATAGCGTCTTGTATACGCGATCACAGTGTATTCACGAAGATAGAAACACTGAATAACTTAACTGAAATGAGTTGGAAAGTAACCTGTGAAAATCAGGAAAATTCATAAATAGGCGCGGGCACGCTAGGAACTAGGCATAGAAGGGCGCGTGCGCGCTCTTGCCTGAACCAATGTCCAGTGTTTTTAGGGCACGTGCGCTCTTGAGATAGCCTACTATGGGTGTGGGCACACTCCTTGTAGATTTCTGAAAAAATAAATTCTGAACCAAACAAACACAGTGAGAACCATACAAGGTGGGTGGGTTTTAATGGGATTTTGATAGAGACGAAAATACTAAAGAAAACGAATTTAAACAGAACTAAGATGGCAGCAGCACCATTTGATAACAGTAGAAATTATCCTTTACTCCTACTTAACTAATTAAACTTAAACAGAAGTAAAAAATAATAATTTACTCTAAACTATCAAAGTTATCTACTCTCTTGAATCATGCAATAAATGGAGTAGAGAATTCGTTCCACTCCTAATATTTTAAACGTAGGTTTCCACTAGTTTAATTAGTACTAACAAAACAGTTGAAAGTAATGAATTGAAATTATACTACTATGGCAATTGAGCTTAAATAGATGTTTAACTTATACAATGATAAATGAGTATTGAAATGTGAATATGGAGAAGGGATTAGGGAGATCTAAATCCACTTGATGTATTCTTAATATGCTAGTGTAGATTATTGCAGTCTTAATCAAATAAGATTAAGTGTTGATCCCTAATTACTCATGACAATCTCTACCAACTAATAATTAGCATGTGAGAAAGTCCAACCCATTCTCATGGCGAATCAACTGTTGTGACCTAATTCTTTTTCTTAGACTTCCTATTTTTTCCCTCCCCCTCTCTTTAGGGTTCCCCCCTTCTTTATACTTGGTTCATCCCCTAGTCCGTGCTCTACCCTTCATCTTTTTTCCATCCCTCGGTTCTGATAAACCTACGTGTCTTCTCTGACTTCGCACACCTGTCTCTCACCTTTTGTGCTATCCCCTCTATTTCTGCCCTAGGCTTGCTGCCTACCCCAGTTCGAGATGACCCATCAGCCCATGGGCTTTTCCGAACCTTTGGGCCCAATCATCCTAAATCGGTCCGTAACAGTTGCCCCTTCTTGGGAGCGTGGACCATGCTGGGCTGCGATGCCAAGAACACCAAAATGCTCTTCAACCAATTGACTTTCTTTGTATTGTAGAAGCCAGGTGTCGATTTTTCTTAGGTTGCTTTGAAAAACTCTAGGGACCCGAGCCACCTCCAGTATTTCTTCACTCTAACCTTGCTTCTCTCTTCATTCTTTCTTCCCTCTCAAACTCCATTAAGTCTTTTCAACCTCTGACCTTTTTCTGCCCCTCTCACCATTTGGTGAACTATCTTTGTTTGCCGGCGTGGGAATGAAGTTCTTCAAGCTTTTTTAGTTGCTTCAAGGTTAGATCAGCTCATCTTACTCCTTTTTATTCTTTTCATTGTTTTAATTTTGCTTTATATATTTCGTTTTTTATCAAAATCTCTCTTTCCAAAACCTCATTCTCCATCCCAGCAGTAGTCTTTTTAGTATTGGGCTTTGTAGTTGTTAGCCGCCACCTCATTTTTATCCTTTTGTAGTTAATAGGGTTGTCAATTAACTAGTTCATGGAAGATCTTTCACCCCTTTCCTTCTCGCGATCAAATCTATCCACTTCAGAACAGTCAGTCCTCGAACCCCCGGCTGCCACTCTTAGACGACCTGACCTCGAGGCTGTTCGTGTAGCGTTTGAAATCCCTGACGATGTTGGAGTCGAGTTTGTGCCAAAGTTAACTTAATTTCTGCACTTAGCCCCTTTTCAAAAGGGACGCCTGGTAGCTACAGTTGGCCAAATGGAGGTCGGCTTGTGCTTTCCTTTAACCGACCTTGATCGCGAAGTGTGCAATTTCTATCGTATATCCCCTAGTCAAGGGACTGGCAACTTCTGGAGAGTCTTGTTCACGGCCAATTTTTACAACAAACATAATTATACTAAAATTAGTTGTCGCGACCTATCTTCAAATTACTACTTGAAGAGAACCACCAAAGCTAAGGGCGTCGGCTATCATTGTTTCTGCTCTCGTTCTGGTAGGAAGTCGTTTATTCTAAATCTCCCTGGCTCTGATAAAGACTGGGAATTATTTCCTTTATATTTGTCTGGCAACTGGAAGTCTGCGGAAGCTGAACCTCGTGTTCGTTTGAATTATTCCAAATTCCATTTTAGGGGTGAGTTATAGCTATACTCCCTTTATTATTCATAGTTTACCCATGTCTTAGTTTGTTGTTCTTAATTCACAGGTTGGTACGCAGACTCCAAAGGCGGACCAGGTGGGATATCTTTATTGCTACAACGCATAAGAGATCTAGGGAGTGCTTAGTATCCATTTCTCGATTTGTCCGCAGATACAGGATATCCTATTCTCTCAGACGATAGTCTATATTGCATTAGGGAGCATAAGCACCCCCTCTACCGTCTTCCATTCCAATCTGTTGCTTCTCAGTGTGAGGTCCCGCCTGAGCATACAACTAAGAGTCGTCAAGCTCCATCCCACAAGAAAAGAATAACGGATAGTGCTTCATGTTCTCCCACTGTTTTGTCGGACAGTGAACCCCCTTTTGTTCAGAATTTCGCAGTGCTACGTGAGTGGGAAGAACACCCGGCCATAGATCCACACCTATCTCAGACTAAGACTATGAAGTTTGCCCCAGCTCCCAAGCTTTTTCCCAGTGTTAACCATGACTCAGATAGTGATGATCAAGGGGTCATCGTGGCCCCAAATTTGGCTAAAAGGCCACGAACTGAAGCTGGCTCCTCTCTAGGTCCACTGGATTCTTCTCGCAGAAGCACATCTCCCCTTTGGCTTCGTGAAAAGGAGAAAGGCTCTACAGATAACCGTGGTGGCTATAGGGCTAAAGTTGTTAGTGATGCCCACCCTCTTTCTTCTGTCAAGCTGCCTACTCGTCCTCTTACTTCTGCAAATTCAGCTTTACAGGACCCTGATGTAGCTTCCATTATGTTTCACGGGGCTCACCTCCTAGCTGATTTGGCTTATGCCACTAATGGTCTCACCGCGAGACCACTACACTTCTCTCTATCAAAGCCTAGAGCGTGTAAGTATCCTTTTATATTCTTGGTTGGTTAGTTGCATTCCATTCTAGTTTTAGTACGAGATTAATTCAATTTTCTTAACTTCTCACCAAGATGGATAGATTAGATTATCGCATTTCCTGAATCCCTATAAGCTAGAATTAGTTTGTGTGGGCTTATGAAGCCTCTTGTCTATAATATGATCTGAACTCTCAATAATATGAGGTGAAATTCCAATAATTAGAACTACATATAACTTCTCTCTAAAATTATCATTCAAGAGTTGTTGTCACTCGAAAACATATCTCAACTTCTCAAGTAAGATTGCTTTGAAACTACCTTGTTTTGAATGTCCAAGAAACAATTTGGTTTTTCTGTAAAGTGAAGCCTTACTGTACAAAATCAAACAATCAATGTCATAAACCTTTGATGGGTACCTACTTACATGACTGATTGTGATTGTATGGTATTTCATACCTGAATGCACTTCTTGTCAATATCCTAAGATAACATCTAAAATTTCGTAAGCTTTTTCTGATTTTTTTCTAGTTGGTGACACAAGTAATTTCTCATGCTTTACATAAAAACTCCCTTGCTGTCAGATCTACGCCATAGAGTATAAAAGGCTTTGTTTTGGTACATATCCTTCGTCTGTCATTGGTACAAGTGACAACTAGGCTATCGTCGATTCTGACCTCCTTCATTTCATTATACATTCACATGGTTCTGCTTGCTACTTATGTTAATTTTGCCTGCAGGCATCTCTGGATTCTCTCCACCTTGTTCGTGCTTTCAACCTCTACGCTAGCCAGGGTCGAAGGATGAAGGCGGAGCTCTATGGTGTTGATGGTAAGTCTGGCCTTCGCACCAAATGTGACCAACTCCTTGTTGAAAGGGACACTGCTCGACTTGAGATCGAGACCTTGTGCACTGAAAAGGAAAATCTTTTGAAGTCTCAATATAAAGCCTTGAAGAAGTGCCTAAAAGATAGAGAGGTTGAACTTTAGAAGCTGTATTCTAAGGAAATTACTCGTGTCTGCGAAGAGTATCAGAAAGAAGCTGAGGAGCACATTGCTTTAGCAGTTAAGCAGGTCTGCAAAGAATTAACAGGTCCAAAAAAGTCAGTCCTAGCACCAAGACCCTCTACTATGGATTCCACTCCGCCATCCCTTGTTGCTACCGAACTTCCTCCAAACCCCTTTGTGATCCCTCAAGAGACGTCTGATAACGCACTTGCGGACTTGTCCACCGTGATAGATATTATTCCAGAACCTCTGACCACAGTCAATACTATCCAAGAACCCTTGTCCGTGATAGAGACATGCCAAGAACCCTTGTTGGTGATGGAGACATGCGAAGCTGACCCTTGTCCGTGATGGAGACATGCGAAGCTGACTCTTGTCCATGATGAAGACATGTGAAGCTGACTCCTGTCTGTGATGCTTATTTTGAATTTTGAATTCCACTTAGATTGTCTAATTTTGGCCATTGTGTACTTCCTGGTATTCCAGGCACGCCGGTCTCTTTTGCCTGTTTAAGTTTCCACTTTTAAACATCTTTAAATGTCTAAGTCTCTTGTTTGCCTATACTTGTTTCCCTACTATGCCCCCTAGTTTTTGTGCAGTTTCTATATGTATGAAACCGGTGAAAACTATGTCACCTACATTTTGTTATTTCTTGCTTTGCTTAATATTAGGCTCATCGTGAAGCCCCTTCAATGCACCTAACACTTCGGATGTTCCTGTATCCAAGTGAAATCAAAATTTGCTGCAAAAAATTATCACAGCTATCACAAAGGTTGGAGACTTAGCCTTGGTTTCCACATTTGGTAGTTAGATAACTATCTGTACGCCACGTATAATTTGATTAAGACGTAGTTATCAGAGATTGGAGCTAAAGAAAATACAATGGAATTCATACCATGAACCTGTTCTGTTTCGTGATTCATATTCTTTTTATGACTTTAACATTATATCTATCCCTTTCATGCTTCTTTTACACATACATTGCAACACTATCTCTTTGACTCATTTTGCATTCCAACTCTTCATGGACTCGTACTATTTGTTTATATTCTTACACCAATGCCGAGTCTAGGGACAACTAATATCTGCCCGTAGTTGTGTTTTGGACCGGTTTGCCATACCTTGTCCGGGACAACTAATATCTGCCCCCGTTTTGTTTTGGACAGGTAGGCCATATGTCATACCGTGTCCGGGACAACTAATATCTGCCCCAGTTTTGTTTTGGACTGGTTTGCCATATCGTGTCTGGGATAACTAATATCTGCCCCAGTTTTGTTTTGGACTGGTTTGCCATACCATGTCCGGGACAACTAATATCTGCCCCAATTGTGTTTTGGACCGGCCTTCCATACCGTGTTCGGGACAACTAATATCTGCCCCAGTCTTGTTTTGGATTGGTTTGCCACACCAAGTCCGGGACAACTAATATTTGCCCCAGTTCTGAAAACCGATTTACAATACCCTAATATCATTTTTCTTATATCTCCTTTGCAATACACCATATCACCTTTCCGATAATCAACATTTAACATCCTATATATATATATCGATGTATCTAGATACTATGTACATGTCTAGGTCGTAGACTTCTTTCAAGGAGGTACTACCATCCATTACATATAAAACTTTTTCAACAACCTTATGCTCCACAATTTGTCTATCTCTGGTCCATTGGGATACTTCAACTTCTAAGTTCCATTGGGACATATACCAATGATGAGGTATGGCCCTTCCCAATTCGGTCCTAACTTCCCATCCTTTGACTCCTTGGTGTTCCCCATTACTCTTCGCAGCACCATGTCCCCCACTATGAATTTTCGTTCCCTTGTGTGTTTGTTGTATCTTTTCTGGATCCTTCTATGATAGTTTATCAATTTCATTCGAGCTACCTCCCTGACTTCTTCAGCCAAGACCAAATCTTTTCGAATTATAGCTTCATTAAGGCTTGACTCCACCACTTTCAATTTGGTGGTCGAGGTGATCATTTCAGGTGGTATAACTGCCTCCATACCATATGATTGCAAGAACGGTGATTCCTTAGTTGAACTCCGCGGTGTTATCCTATACGCCCAGAGTACACTATACAGGTCGTCCGCCCATTATCCTTTCCTATCTTCCAATTTGTGTTTCAAATTGTACAAGATACATTTGTTAGAAGCTTCTGCTTGTCCATTACCTTCTGGGTTTCTGGGTGTTGAAAAACCTTGTTTGATTCTGTAAGATTGAAGAAAAGCTTTGACTTTAGATCCACGAAATTGGCTACCATTATCAGCTATAACCTTATATGGTAGGCTGAATCTGCACACAATGTTTTCCCATATGAACTTTATCACATGTTGCTCCTTAACTTGTTGTAGGGCCACCGCTTCAATCCATTTTGTAAAATAGTCAGTGGCGACCAACATGAAACGCCTTTTCCCTGGTGCCATAGGCATTGGTCTGACAACATCCATCCCCCATATTGCAAAAGGCCACGAACTGAAAATGTTATGTAGAGGCTCTACTAGAGTGAAAATTAGTTTTGCTTGCATTTGACACTTGACACACTTCTGGGAGTATGCCATAGAATCTCTTTTCATGTGTGGCCAATAGTACCTGTGACTTAAAAGATGATGCGCGGTGGTTCTTCCTGCGGAGTGACTACCACATTCTCCTTCGTGAAACTCCGCCAAAACTTTGTTGGCTTGCTTTGGGTTTAGGCATCGAAGCAACGGTCCTCCATAATTCTTTCTATACAAATCCCCATCCACCATAGTGTATCTCCTAGCGGTTTGTTCCAGTCTCATTTTTTCTTTTGGGTCTTCTATTTCTCTTCCTTCCAAGAAGCTTTTCATTTCATCTGACCAGTCCTTAGGCTCTACATCATCCTACATCACTGCTACCACTTCATGCCAGGTTCTCGAATGTTTCCTGTATTGAACATCAATTGTTCTGCCTTCTGTCCCTTCTATCATTGTTGTGACATAAGCTAGCGCATCCGCGTGTCTGTTCTCTCCTCTGTTCAAATGCACAAACTTGATTGACTGGAACCTCGCTGCCACCATGTTCAAATCATGTAAATATTTAACCATTCGCGGACGTCTAGCTGTGAACCTTCCATTGACTTGGCAAACTACCAAATTCGAATCTATATAGACTGTTAACTCCGTGACTCCCGCCTTCTCTGCCAACTCCAATCCTGCTAATACTGCCTCGTACTCTGTTTCATTGTTAGATGCATCGAATCCAAGTTTCATAGAAAGCTCTAACCTTGTGTTCTCTGGAGTAACCAGCACCACGCCAACTCCACTCCCAGTATCAGTAGATGATCCATCCATGAACACCTTCCAGCCATTCTTTTTGTTCCATGGGTCGTTTTCGTCCGCGGCCTCTATGGCTTCAGCTTCGATTTCCATGTCCGACGTTGGATCCTCCGTGGGGAATTCTACTAGAAATTCTGCCACTGCTTGAGCTTTCTCCGCGGTCCTAGCTTAGTATTCTATCTCATATGGACCCAACAAAATAGCCCACTTGAGCATTCTCCCTGATTTTTCTGCTTTCAGAACCTGCTTTAAAGGCAAATTAGTCATGACAATAACCGAATGAGATTCAAAATAAGGTTTTAGTTTTAGTGCGGAGAATACTAGTGCCAGAGAAAATCTCTCTATCCTGTTGTATCTTGTCTCTGCATCCAACAATGTTTTACTTTGAAAGTATACCGGATACTCTACTCCATTCTCTAGACGAACCAACACAGAGCTGATTGCAAATTCTAACACCGCGAGGTACAAATATAGCTTTTCACCTGGGCATGGCCTCGAAAGTATTGGTGCTTGTCCCATATACTTCTTGAGTTCTTGGAAGGCTCGTTCACATTCCTCTGTCCATTCAAAGTCAGTCATCTTCTTAAGCAATTGATACAAAGGCTTGCATTTGTCAGACTATTTTAAAATGAATTTGTTCAACACTATTATTCTTCCCGCCAATACCTGCACATCTTTCTTAGTCTGCGGTGATGGCATATTGTCCAAAGATCTAATCTGTTTTGAATTGGATTCGATTCCCCTCTGAGTAACTATATAGCCTAAAAATTTCCCAGACAACACCCCAAATGTGCATTTTTCTAGATTCAACTTCATTCTGTGCTTCCTCAATATCCCAAAAGTTTCCTCCAAACCTTTCATGTGTTCTTCCTCCGTCATGCTTTTTTCTACCATATCATCGATGTAAACTTCCATCCTTTTTCTTATCTTGTCCGTGAACATTTTTTCCCCCAACCTCTGAAATGTTGCACCTGCATTCTTAAGACCAAAGGGCATCCGAGTATAACAATAAGTCCCTCCATTAACAACAAATCCGGTCTTAATCTGATCTGGTTCATACATCTCCACTTGGTTGTACCCCATGGAAGCATCAAGAAATGAGAATATTTGAACCCGGCTGTTCGGTCCACCAACTCGTTCACTTAGGGCATCGGATAACTATCTTTTGGGCATTCTCTGTTAACATCTGTGAAGTCCATGCACATGCGCACCTTGCTATTCTTCTTTGGTACTGCTACAATATTGGAGAGCCAAGTGGGGTACACATTGTCTTTTATGATTCCTGCCCTTAGTAATTTTCCAATCTCTTCTTTGATACTATCTGCATATTGTGGGCGCACACTTCGTGGCCTCTGTTTCACTGGCCTTGCATCTTCATTCATGTTCAACCGATGACATGCAATCTCTGGGTCTATTCCGGATATCTCCTCCACAGACCAAGCAAACACATCCTTGTTCCTGCTCAAAAATTCTATCGATTTTTTTCCATGCCTCTGGTAACAACGATCCTACACCCGTAAGTTTCTCCTCCTCTGTTTCTCCCAAGTTAACCATTTCTACCTTTTCCATTGTCTTGGACTCTGTCCGCGGTATAGGTGTGTCCGCGGACAGACCTATCTGTAATTGCTATGCTTTCCTTGGGTGTTTCGGACCTTCCAGTCGTGCACTTCCTTTCAACATATCTTTTACTGTGGCAAAATGACTTGACTGTGCCGCAAACTAATCTCCCCTGATCTCATACGCCCCATTTGATGAAGGAAACCTTACGACCTGATAATAAGTGGATGGGACGGCTTTCATCACATGAATCCATTTGCATCCCAAAATCATATTATACTGGGACGCGGAGTCCACTACCATGACTATGACTAGGCCTGCAGATACAGGCAATTCTATTTCTCCTATGGGTTCAATCATACTCCCATTAAAACCAAACAAATTATTTCTAGCTGGTTTCAAGGCCGATGTCTCTATATGTATTTCGTCTAGGGTAGAACGAAACAATAAATCTACTGAACAACCACAATCAATTAAAATTCTTTTAGTAAGATAGTTACCTACTACCAGAGTTACCACCAATGCATCATCATGAGGAAGGTTGACCCCTCTCCCTATCCTCCTCTGTGAATGCTATGTTGTTGTAGCCGGTCGGACTCTACGGTATAGCTCTTGGCATCAAGTTCACCTCGTACACCTGCTGTAACTAAACTGTCCGCTTTACCTTGTCTCTTTGACCATTCCGAGTCGGTACTTCACCGCTATAAATGACATTGATAGTTCCCATAATTTTGCAATCTTCAGGTATCCTACCTTCTTCTCTGTTGTCCGCGACAAACTCCCTCAAGTGACCTTCATCAATCATCTTCTGCACCAACCACCTTAAAGCATAACATTCGTTGGTGCCGTGGTTTCGTAATTGATGATGCTGGCAATAAGGCTTGTCCGCCCTCTCCTCTGGGTAATTCCGCAGTGGTATGTAATCTGTTGATCTCTTATCACCCTAAAGATTTCCTCCAAAGGCTTGTTCAACCGTGTATATACATTTTCTTGATATGGCTTTCTGACCCTTTCTTCCCTCCATTCTCTTTCCCTAGGCCGATCTGCCTTGTACCCGTTTCCCTTGTAGTCCACTTTGCCTCTCCTTTCATCATCTTTCTCCACTGTACTAACCCCTTTTCCCCCATTTTTAGTAGACCGTGGTATATAATCCTCACACCTTATATACTTCTCCAATCTAGGATACAGTTCTGCCAAGCTAGATATCACCTCTTCATTTTTTACTATGGACATGTGTACTTTACTTCCTTGGCGAACTCCATTCCTAAAAGCTATCACTGCAGTCTTCTCATCTAAATTCTCCACTTTCATGGCCTCCGCGTTGAACCTGGACACAAATTTCCTTAACGATTCTCCGTCTTCTTGTTTCACATAAAATAGTGTGGACACGTCCACCGCTCTTTTCTTTTGATGAATGTAATGAGTGATGAATGCCTTTTCTAGTTCACTGAACTTCTATATACTTCCAGCTGGCAACCAATAAAACCAATCGGAAGCTCCCTCTTTCAAACTTGCCGGAAAAAGCATACACCATAAACCATTAAACTTATCCTCTTGCCATATAGCTAACTGTTGGCAAAAATGTTGTATGTGATGCACCGGGTCTCCCTTTCCATCAAATCTATCGAATCTGGGTTGTGTGAACCGCCTTGGTACCTCTGTTGACCTCACCACCGCCACCAATGGGTTGTGACTGAGAGCCGCTATTACTTGGTTTGCCGTTCCTCTGCTCTCCTGCTGCACTGGTCGGATGGCTTCCCTTTCCCTTTAAAACATGTGTTGAACTTGCTGTAATGTGACTCCATCTGCTATTCCACCACCTTCCATTTGTAGATCTAGCTCTACTCCCTTTCCTATTCCATCTAACGGCTACACAGGTTCCTCATCTGAGCTTTCTTCATCAGATTCATCTTTTATGATATTTTCCTCTCTTCTTGTTTCTTCCGCTTCCCTCTCTTTTCTAAACTTTCCATTCTCTTCCCTCAGTCTACCCATCTCTATCTCCATCTCTCTCATTCTCTCCACCGCCGTCAGATCTGTTTCTCCTCCTACCTCCTCTACTTGATTGACCACTCCTATACCATTTGCTTCCCTGACCTCCGTTTCTGTCTCCGCTCTTGCTTTTATTTTCGATGGTGCCATCTCTTCTCCTAGAATCGTGGTTTTTAACCTGTGTGGTCGTCAGTTTAATCCCCTCGGACGGCGCCAATTGTTGTGACCTAATTCTTTTTCTTAGACTTCCTATTTTTTCCCTCCCCCTCTCTTTAGGGTTCCCCCCTTCTTTATACTTGGTTCATCCCCTAGTCTGCACTCTACCCTTCATCTTCTTTCCATCCCTCGGTTCTGATAAACCAACGTGTCTTCTCTGACTTCGCACACCTGTCTCTTACCTTTTGCGCTATCCCCTCTATTTCTGCCCTTGGCTTGCTGCCCACCCCAGTCCGTGATGACCCATCAGCCCATGGGCTTTTCCGAACCTTTGGGCCCAATCATCCCGAATCGGTCCGTAACATTAACTATCCTTCTAGAGTGAAACTCTTAACAATCAATAATTCTAACTAACATATCAAGTCTTCATCAAAGCCTTATAATGGAGGTTTAGCTAGATGTCATTAGACTATCATAAATAGATATATAAGAAGAAGACATAATGAAAAACAAGAATGAACTTTTATTAATCTAATGAATACTGAAGAACAATAATTAACTAAGGTTTAAACTAATAACTAAGTCTACATTCTAATTATCTATCTCTAATTAATTATATCTATCTAAGTCTAAGTATATATAATTATCTGCCTTAGTCCTCTTTATATAAGAGAGGCTAGGTCTACATTTTCGTGCATGGGGTTTGGAGCCATGTTTTGGGCATTTAAATTAAGCTCAAAACCTAATTACATAAGTCCAAAAAGGGTTTCTCTGTTGGAAATTACTGCAATAGCCTTTTCATCCATTTTGCTCCTTTGATTAGGTCAAGACCTAGACCGTTAGAAATCTCTTTCTGAGCTAGTCATTTTAACATATAATAGGTCTAATTCTGAGGTTTGAGTTCAAAGATATGGCCTGGAAAGTTTTGTTGACTTTTCTGTTCTATTTCTACCCGCGTTGACTTTGACTTTTCAGCTTTGACCGGGATTTAAAAAGGTTTTTTCTACTTGAATCTTGGCCTTTAATCATAGAATTTCTTAACAACCAACATTTGCTCCTTTATCTCGCAAAAGTGACATATTTCTTTACATATTTGAATCCAATGCCTGAAATACATAAACGCACATAAACAGTACTAACTCATATTTATTATACACATAATTGGTCTAAACGTAATGATATTAAGGGGTTAAAACTATAGTTTTGGGCTCTTATCAGTTATACTATGACGCCTTCAAAAAATTGTAGATTCTTGACTCTGAGATGGTTGCCACCAACTCTAACCTGTATGGATTCAGCAGAGACAAAGCTCTAACAGTTGGGGAGGTCCAGTTACCTGTAGCTACTGGTCCGGCAACCTCCATCATAAATTTTGTTGTGGTAAAAGCTAACACACCCTATCATATGATCTTGGGTAGGACCTTGCTGCATATACTCCGCACTATTCCCAGCACCTATCACCAATGTCTAAAATTCCTATATAATGGGAAAATTGAGACAATCAGAGGAGATCAGGTGGCTGCCAAACACATGCTACGCTCTGTCGATAAAGCAATCCCTACTTCCTTTTGAACCAATAGAGGTGGGGTAACCCATCAAATAACAATTACAGTTGGATCCTGATAAACGATAAAATTGAATAGTTTACATACTACGAAATGAACAATGAACTCAAAACGTAAGTAAACTAAAACTATCTTATGAGCCTATATGTTTATCAAAGTTTCTACTATCAATTCTATCGAAATAGAGTGGAGTAACAAATTCGTTCCACTCCTAGTTCTCTAGCATGGAGTGTTTTCTAATCTAATTGATCAGTCTTAAGTCTAATGAGAGCTTTACGAAGGGTGTTATACTACGATACAATATGAAATTGATTATGTTGAATTTAAACTACGAATGCTATGGAAATATGATTGTTTTGAATCTAGATAAAGGATTAGAGGGGAATTGAATCCACCTCGAATCCAACTTAATAACCTAGCATAGATTCTTGTATCTCGATTCTTACGTT
This sequence comes from Coptis chinensis, assembly GCF_015680905.1. Taxonomy (NCBI): domain Eukaryota; kingdom Viridiplantae; phylum Streptophyta; class Magnoliopsida; order Ranunculales; family Ranunculaceae; genus Coptis; species Coptis chinensis. The sequence continues at coordinate 9,532,166 of NC_141462.1, forward strand.
CTTACGCAAGAATTTCGAAGTTCTAATCCCTAGTGTTCATGGCATTTCTACCGAATACTAACTAGCATGTGAGGTCGTCCACCCATTCTCATGGCGAATCACAACCTTCTAGAGTGGAATAGATTCTACAATGCTTTTACACTATACCACTAAGTTTTCATCAAAGCTTCATCAACCCCTCTAATGGAGGTTTTAGCCTTGAATCATTCCACAATCATTTCCATATGAATCTAAACTAAACATAATATCAAGATTCGAAATTTACTAATCTAAACTAAACAATAATTAAATTCTAATTAACAACTAAGAAATGGTAACCAACAATAATTAAAACTAGATCTAATAGATTGAAATAACAAAAATTGAAATGACAAGAATAATAACTATTTTATTTATCTAATGAATGATATTCAATGATTCAAGAAATTAATCTAAAACAAGAAATGAAATTCTAAAACTAAGTTCTAAAACTCATTAATGGAGGCTAACTAATCTAATTCTAATCTAGGTCTAACTATCTACCATTAACAAAGAGCTAAGCTTTTGTTTTTATACTTTCAGATCCAAAAAGCGTGCATGGGCTTGGAGCCATGTTTTGGGCCAGAGAATCAAGCCCAAAACCCAATACTTTCAGTTTAAAAAGGCCTCTTCAGCTGCAGTTGGCTTCAACAGACTTTTCGTCCACTTTTGCTCCTCTGATTGGGTCAAGGCTTGTACCATTGGAAATATCTTTCCGAGCCGGTCGTTTTGACATAAGGTAGGCCCCATTCCGAGGTCTGAGTCCAAAGATACGGCCTTCGGAAGTTCTACTAACTTGTGTGCTATTTCTGCCCGCGCCGACTTTTCAGCTTTTGATCGGGCTTTAGAAAGGCTTTGTCTTCTTCAATCTTGGCCTTTAGTCACGGAACTCCTTAGTAACCGACCTTTGCTCCTTTATCTCGCTAAAGTGGCACATTTCGCACATAATGGACTTTGAAGCCCTGAAATGCATAAAAACACGCGTGTCGGTGCTAACTCTTAATTATTACTCACATAATTGGTCTAAAAGTATGACTGTTCTGCATGGTTAAAACTACAGTTTTGGGCTCTTATCAAACCACCCCAAACAGCATTTTGCTTGTCCTCAAGCAAAGATGAGAAATTAGAATAAGTGACCAAAAATGGAGTTCTAACTACTCTCTTTTCACTGAGTCGCGATTGCATTGGCCATATGCAACAAGGCGCTTAAACCACTAGGAATTCCTAGTGGATGAAGTTATAGCCTCTCGTGAGAGTTTTCCAATGAAGGTACTCACAAACTTCATCTATACTACAAACGACTAAGAAAGAAAACTATTGTTTCCTTATTCATGCTCCAAATTATCTATACATCTCACTAGCTATGAACAAGAATAACCAAGTTAAAACCTAAGCTAATATATGCATAATAATCAATCATCTACAATAAACATATATACAATGAGTACTACTATGAAATGCAATAGCAGTCCCGTTTACTCAAACTTCGAATAGTGTCCTTAAGTAGGTTCTCACAATAATAGTCAAGATACAACACTCTAATTTTTCCACTCAAGTTTCGCTACTCTAGTCTTGCGGATGGGCACACTTTACCTTACAATCTCAATGACACACAAGGAAGCGGAGTCGATCAAACACATCCGCCACTTACTATCACACTAACCTATTCCTAATTGAGCTAGAGGTCTTTATTAGGTGTTTCGGGGATTAGGAGATGGTTTAAGAAGGAAGGAAATGGATATTCAAAACGGACAAGTCTGAGATAAAAGAGTCTTCATATTATGTAACTAGAGAAAACCTTGTTATTTACTTTTGCTTCTACACTTTGTTTCCATCCTTAGCCATATTTTTTTTTCTTTGGCTTTTGACTCCTTTTATTCTATTTTTTGGAGTTTTTATTTTATTTCTATTTTAATTTTTCTTTTCTTTGGATGGAAACTTCTTTTCTTTATTTCTCAAAGCAACTAACTAATATTTGTTTACATAGGTTTTTCTCCTCTTTTTCTTCCTCATTCTATTCTCGGACTTATTCTAAATTGGGTAGGTTGATTTTTTTTTTTTTTTTTTTTTTTTTTTTTTTTTGTAATTTGGGTAAAGGATTTGTGGTTTATGAAAGGCTAAAGAAAGGCTCGAGGGGGGGCTAATTAGGAAAAATAATTCATAGGTTTGAATTTCTGCTATATATATCGATCCAAAGAGGGCCTAAACTCTCGCTTAGGATATGACATAGTGATCAAGTAAGTGGGCGTGTGATTTCTCTATCCGGTTTTACTTCTCCCTTGTGTCATTTCTCAAATGTTTCATTTCATATAAGGCTTTAGGCTATATTCTCACAGGATTTGTAGAATAAGTACTCTAGCCTAGATTTCAGAAACTTACTGCTAACAATCATAGATACTCATGTAATATATTTATAGATAGATGCAAAGATTATTACCTACATATTAACCTAAGTTTCTAAAAATTATTCTAATGCAAAAGCTACATGAGACTTCTAGATTATTAAGAGCATAGAGAAGGAAAACAATACCAATATTCCTAAGTGTATAGCACGAACTTATTTGAAATTTTAACTAGAAAACAAATGCATATTATACATATCTATATCCTTACAGATGCCTTAATTACACGTGTTTCTATGCCCACCCCCAAACAAGAAGCATGCTTTGTCCTCAAAGCATTTAAATAAAGAGGGTAGGAAAAATACCATTGAAGCGCGTGAAAATTCAGAACATCTACAAAACAAGATTAGAATGTACTAATATAGGAAATAAAAAGCGACCTTAACTCTATAAGAGTTCCACCCATTATGGGGTTAACAGGACTTAAATTGCTTGGGACATAAGCGACACTAAATGGAATTAAAACTTACCTTATCTCCCTCGGACATACATATTATCTACCCAATAGCACCATGGGTCTTGTATTTCAGTGGGCATGGAAAGTCCAAGAACAAATGCTAGCAAGAACCATAAGCGGTTCCCGACCTTCGTGTGTGATCACCTCATGAGTCCAAGCACCATAAGTAGTGCTTGGGAACAAATCTTCGAAAAGACTGTTCGGTATTATTGTAGGAGATGTCATCTCAAACTACGCCGAACAGCTGCAAATGACCCGAACAACCCGCAGAAAACTGGAAATTTCCCCGGTCTAAGTCGGAAGTCGGCAGCTTCCACTTAAGCCTTGGTCGCCTCGGGGTTTTTTATTTTTATTTATTTTATTTTTATTTATTTTTGACAAGGGAGCGAGGTGGGGGTAAGAATAGGAATTTGAGTGATCAAGAATGGAAAAACCAACACCCTTTAAACAAATTTTTGAAAACAGGTTTGTAAAAATTTGTTTTAAAACGTCGGGTCTTTTAAAGGTCGATTCGAGACTTGCTAGATTACTATTTTTATAGCTTTAAACTTTTTTACTTTTTATGAATTAGGTTTAATATAAAGGAAAACAATAAGCATTAAGGACATAATTCACACCATAGAGAAACATGACTAAAAAACCAAGAAAACATGCAAAAGTGGAAAACGTGAATTATGTGAACCGTGGACTTAGGATCCGATACTTATAACCACACACTCCATAGGGAGGGCCCGGTTACCTGAATGGTGCATTCACCAATATATGGAAATGAAAGGAAATGCACCAAACACAAAAATTGAGTCGTTTATAGTCAGATACTCGATACTTTATCTAAATATATGTATAAATATGCAGTTTATCATATATCAACAACCGAAATAGTTGTAGATCGTTCCATAAATAAATATCACAGAAAACATATCCAAACACAATCAAGCACCAAGATTTCCTACGACGCAACCTAGTGGAATGAAAGCCAAGTCGGATAGACCTATAACATAACCGAGCATGCACCTTATGTTTCATCTTTGAACGAGAGGGTGTCCTAGTGAATAAGTGTGGAAAAGTGAATGGTTGTGGAAGATATGATGGATTGGGATAAGTTTTAGAGAAAAAGCATGGAAAAAATGAGGATGTGGATTTAGAACAAAACTCATTCATGGTGTAGTTAGGGACTGTCTCAAGTCTGAAAATGAAGGTGTCAAATGGTTTATCCTTAGGAAGTATTTGTTTACTAGGTGGATTTAAAAATCATGAAGCCACGGGGAGAAACTAAAGGATCAAGTGCAAACTTCGAGGTTCCTTTGAAAAGGTGGAGGGTGGGGAATATTGGTGATGGAAGGTGAATGATTCTCAGCTAGAGCTCTCAAGTCCATATCATCAGAAATCTTGATATATGCAAGACATTCCTCAATAGGTGGGTCAAAAGGATCACTAGGATAGAGATTGAAAAATTCATCTTCCGTCATAGCATCAAGGGATGAATGGTTGTTGGCAAGGGGGGACTCGCGAAGTGGTAAAGAAGCGGTGCAAAAGAGTTGCAGGAATTCTTCTTCGATTTCGTCTACTACTAGGGAGTCATTGTTAAAGTCGGAATTTCCGAAGGAAAGGAATTTGTTAATTTGTTTTTCCGGAAACATGTTTTTGAAGTAATCTTGAGCTAAGCTCTCGATCATGCTAACCTCGCCATTTGTAGATGAATCGGGATACTGTGTCCTCGTTTTGAAAACATTTACCTCAACAGAAAGATGGCCAAAGGACAAGGACATCGAACCATCGCGGCAGTTTATGAGCACGTTGGCAGTAGCCAAGAAGGGATGCCCTAAAATGATAGGTACATAGTTGTTAGTGACTTCTGTGGCGAGGATAACAAAGTCGGCTGGGTAGTAAAAATTTTGGACTTTAACCAGCACGTTTTCAACCACACCCTTAGGATACTTAATAGACCGATCAGCTAATTGCAATGTCATTTTAGTAGGTTGCATCTCCTCTAGACCTATTTGTTTATACAAATAAAATGGGAGTAAGTTAACACTAGCCCCCAGGTCTAGTAGAGCGCTCGTCGTGTGAGAATCTCCTAAGGTGCATTATACAAGAGGGCGACCACGGGGTCCTTGTACTTAACAATTCCATTATTTTCGGATAAAGTTGGGAACCGCTCAGTTAGAAAGGCGTCTTTAGGTATGTTGGTCTTACGCCTAGCGATTGCACAACTCCTTAAGAAACTTAAGCGTGGTTAGGTAGCTTTTTGATAGCTCGAGAAAAGGAAGGTTTATCGTTAAATTTTTGAAAACATTCCTAATCTCCTCAAAGTTAGTATCCCCGGTTAGCATGGCTAATTTATGAGGAACGGTGGTTTTCTCTATTTTTAGCGTATGGCTCGACTTGATGTGTAACCTTGGCTTTCTATTTCTTAGGTTGTGGTTTAACTGGTACCTCTACGGTGGTAGGTTCTTCGTTTCTATTTGGGTATCTAGTTCGATATCCGGTGTAGTGGAGTATCTTGATGGGGTAACTATAGACATAGTTACTTTGTTATCAACCACTCTTCCGAATCGGAGAGTGGTGATGGCATTTAGCTCACCTACAGTTGTAGTTTCATTACTAGTATTACCGTTTACCTCAAAGGCTGTGTTTGCTGTTCTAGGGTTGGGTATCGCTTGGCCTGGAAACACGCCTTTTGGTTGGGCTTTCTCTTGGGCTAACTGTTGGTTTAAATTATTAACGGATTATAGAATGTGTTGGTTAGATTGAGCCATGGTTTGGAAAAGTTGTTGGCTCACTTGTATGAAGGTGTCAAGACGATCCGGTTGTGTGGGTGTAGTAGTCACGGGTGGTGTGACTGGAACTATCTCGCATTGATTATTTATGGGCGGATTGTGATAGTTATTATTTACCGGAACGATACCTCTATTAGCATTATAATTATTATAACTACATTGACCTTGTGCTTGACCTTGTCGAGGTTGCACTTGGTTGTTATAATTATTATACTTACCCTGATCCCCCCCTTGTTGTGGTGGAAGCTTGGTTATAACCGTCGTTGGCCTAACATATTGATTATTGTACCACTAGGTGTAACTTGTTGGTTATTTCTCCAACCGAAGTTGGGATTTTGTCTCCAAGGGGCGTTAGGTTCACTATTAATGGAACAAGAATGTTCATAGGCTATAGGGCCGATTAGGAGTCGGGATGCTCGGGACTCCAATAGAAACTACATGGATTTGAATTTACATTCATGACGGGGATAGGCTTTTGTTGTACTGAAAATGGCCTCTACCTTTTTGTGAGGGATTCAATTAGAGTTTTAAGCTCGGGATCTGATTTAACCTCAAACATACCGTAGCCTTAATCGTTGAAGAAGAACTAGCGGAGCCGGAGTAATCGTCACTACCCCCAATTATTATGACGCTTTAGTCCGATCTTCATCCAAAAATTTATATGCCTCGAGGCTCCTTTTACTTAGAAACTACCCCCATTCATTATGTCTAGGACTTCTTTATGGTGGTGTAGAAGTCCTTTGAAAAAGGCACGAACTAACGTGTCTTTTGCTAGGTGATGGTGTGGACACTCTATAAGGAGATCGGTGAAACGATTCCAAGCCTCCGAAAATGATTCATGAGGATTACGTGAAAAGAAGTGAATCTTGGAAAGCATTTCATCCGCCTTTAGGGGTGGGTAAAATGTTCCATAAACAACAACAAGTTTGGCCCATGAGTCCACGAGAATTAGGTGTGCTTGGGCGTTAACCAAGACGCAGCCTTATCGCCTAACGTGAAAGGGAATACCCTCAATTTAATTTGTTTCGCACCAACCGTAGGATGGTGGAATGTTGTAAGGACTTGTTCAATCCTACGATGTGCCGATAAGGAAACCATGAAAACCATGTAACAAATTAAATATATTTGGGGGATGCGAAATCCCCAATCGGTCTCTAGAACGATGCAAGATTTAGGGCTATCGCCAAGGCTTTATAAAAGTCGAGAGAGGAGTCTCTTTCTTCATCCATAATATCGGTGGTGTATGTGAAATAGTAGCTAAAGGTGTAGTGGGTGGGAAACTAGATAGACTAGTTTGTTGACGTTGCTGTGTAATTACGTTAGTTGTTTTTCTTCGACCAGACCTTAATCTCATGCAAGACTAAGTCGAACTTAACTAATCATGCAACACTCCAAACAATTCTGATATACTAGTAGAAACCTCTAACTGGAGATGCGAGGTGTGGAAGAAAGGAATACCTGATTGCGTCCTTGCTTCTCGGCTTATGAATAGCGTCTTGTTTACTGGCGTGTTCGAGTGTATATAACAAGTTAAAACACTGAAAACTTGAAAAATCAAAATTGAAACAAACCTGTGGAAATCCGACAAATTTCAGCTTAGATGCTGGGCGCTTGCTTTGAAGCGTCGGTCGCGCTTCGTGTTCCAATAACTTCGCTCGGTGGGCGGTCGCTCATCCGTCCGTTCCAAGAAACTTAAAGCGGTCGCGCTTCGGTATGGGCGGGTCGCTCGCCTTGTAATTTTTCGCGGAACTTTTCAATGCTGAAACGAACAACCACAATATGAATCAAACAAGGGTGGGTGGGTGAAATGGGACTTAAAAATGACTAATTATACTATGAAAACAATGCTAAAGTGAAACTAAGATGGCAGCGGCGCCATTTGATAAACGATAAAATTGAATAGTTTACCTACGAAATGAACAATGAACTCAAAACGTAAGTAAACTAAAACTATCTTATGAGCCTATATGTTGATCAAAGTTTCTACTCTCAATTCTATCGAGATAGAGTGGAGTAACAAATTCGTTCCACTCCTAGTGCTCTAGCATGGAATGTTTTCTAGTCTAATTAGTCGGTCTTAAGTCTAATGAGAGTTTTACGAGGGGGGATTATACTACGATGCAACTACCCACAAGATACAAACTATAATTGATTCAACTATGGAAATACTACGTTGATTCTATAATAAGGAATTAGGGGGGATTGATTCCACCTTAAATAAACTTAACTCACTAACGACGAATCGTCAGTAATCCTAATAAACTGCTACTACGCGGAACAATTGGTTCTTCCTAATCCCTAATTACACATGATATTTCTACCAATTCATAACTAGCATGTGAACGATTAAACCCATTCTCATGGCGAATTAATCGTTTCTAGAGTGGAATAGAAATTACGACGACTCTACGATAATCGAATCAAACTTTCATCAAGGCTTCTCAACCCCTCTAATGGAGGTTTAGCCGAGAATCATTCCTTAATCATTTCCATATGAATCTAAACTAAACATAATATCAAGATTCGAAATTTACTAATCTAAATTAAACAATAATTAAATTCTAATTAACAACTAAGAAATGGTAACCAACAATAATTAAAACTAGATCTAATAGATTGAAATAACAAAAATCGAAATGACAAGAATAATAACTATTTTATTTATCTAATGAATGATATTCAATGATTCAAGAAATTAATCTAAAACAAGAAATGAAATTCTAAAACTAAGTTCTAAAACTCATTAATGGAGGCTAACTAATCTAATTCTAATCTAGGTCTAACTATCTACCATTAACAAAGAGCTAAGCTTTTGTTTTTATACTTTCAGATCCAAAAATCGTGCATGGGCTTGGAGCCATGTTTTGGGCCAGAGAATCAGGCCCAAAACCCAATACTTTCAGTTTAAAAAGGCCTCTTCAGCTGCAGTTGGCTTCAACAGATTTTTCATCCACTTTTACTCCTCTGATTGGATCAAAGCTTGGACCATTGGAAAGCTCTTTCCGAGATGGTCATTTTGACATAAGGTAGGCCCCATTCCGAGGTCTGAGTCCAAAGATACGGCCTTCGGAAGTTCTGACTTGACTTGTGTCTTTTTTTTTCCAGCAAGATCGACTTTTCAGCTTTTGATCGGGCTTTAGAAAGGCTTTGTCTTCTTCAATCTTGGCCTTTAGTCACGGAACTCCTTAGTAACCGACCTTTGCTCCTTTATCTCGCTAAAGTGGCACATTTCTGCACATAATGGACTTTGAAGCCCGAAATGCATAAAACATGTAAATCGTTAATTAATTCTTAATTATTACTCACATAATTAGTCTAAAAGTATGACTGTTACAGGGTTAAAACTACAGTTTTAGGCTCTTATCAGATCCCCCTCTCCCAGACCTTGTCCCAAGAGAGAGGGAGGATCCCCCTCACTGGAGCCATTAGAGTAAGTGGAAATTGTGGAGGAAGCTCTCCCAAAACCACTTTCATCGACACCTTATTGAGTTCTAAAGAGTGCCAAACTCTAATACACTTCCTCCAAGGACACAAAGAAGTGTTTGTTTGGTCATTTGAAGAAATGCAAAGAATTAACCCCCATGTGGCATGCCACCGGTTCAATGTCCGCAGTGATGCAATAGTAGTCAAACAGAAATCGAGAAAAATAGGTGCTGACAGATCCAAAGCAGTAAAAGCTGAAGTTGAAAAGCTGAAGACAACTAATTTTGTTTGGGAAATCAATTTCCCCACCTGGATTTCTAACATTGTCCCAATATGTAAGAAGAACGGGTCATGGAGAATCTGTATCGACTTCACATATCTGAACCGCACGTGTACAAAAGATAGTTACCCTCTGCCACGAATTGACAAATTGGTGGATGCAATGGCTGGACATGAATTTTTATCCTTCATAGATGGGTCGTCTGGCTATAACCAGATCTCATTGCATGAGGAAGACCACAAGCATGCTAGTTTCACAACCGAGGATAGCCTGTACTGTTATCAGGTCATGCCATTCGGATTGAAAAATGTGGAAGCCATGTACCAACGTTTGGTAAACAAAATGTTTGAGGGATTGATAGGCGACATTGTAGAGGTGTATGTAGATAATCCTCTTGATCAAAAGCCTAAGATGTGGAGATCACCTCTCCCACCTGAAACGTGCATTTGACATTCTCCGAGAGTATCACATGAAACTCAACCCAGCGAAATGTGATTTCGCTGTTTCATCAGGGAAATTTTTAGGGTATCTGGTTACTATGCGAGGAATCGAGGCAAACCCAGATTAGATATGAGCGCTCATAGAAATGTCTTCACCTAAAAATGTGAGAGAGGTTCAAAAAGTCACAAGCAGGTTAGCAGCTCTGAATAGGTTCATCTCCGAGAGTTCAGATAAGTGCAAACCTCTGTTTCAATTACTACAAAAAAATACCTCATTTGCGTGGACAAAAGACTGCCAAAGAAGACTGCCAAAAAGCCTTCGATCATCACAAAACGTACCTGGGGGCACCACCGATCCTTTCCAAACCAGTTGAGGGAGAAGTTTTGGGTCTTTACCTCTCTTCATCTAACTACGGTATTAGTTCTGTACTGATACGTGTGGACGAAAAGAATGTTGAAAAACCTACCTATTTCTTGAGCGAACACTACTACCAGCAGAAACAAGGTACCCTAAACTCGAAAGAGTCGCTTTAGCCCTTGTTTTTGTGGTAGAGAAATTACGACCATACTTCCAATCCCACACTATCAGAGTAATCACAAAATACCAATTACGATTAGTTTTGGAAAAACTAAACAGGTCAAGAAGGTTAGCTAAATGGTCTGTGTAACTATCAGAGATGTCCCATGAATCTCAAAGAAGAGTCAAGCACTAGCAGAATTCTTGGGAGATTTCCCAATGACCTACACTGGGTATGACTCAACAATCCTCAGTTTAGATGATAAAATCCTGCTTGAATCTCCAAATACATGTTCAGACCCTTGGGAGCCATGCTCTGGATGGCGACTGTTTGTGGATGGATCTTCAAAAGACAGAGGTGTTGGAGTTGGAGCTGTGTTAGTTACTCCTGACAACATGCGACTAGAGAAATCCGTCCGGTTAAGTTGGAATGCCTCTAACAATGAAGCAGAGTATGAGACGATACTTGTTGGCCTTTCAATGGCTCTCGACCTGGGTTTAACACACCTCATAGTTTTTAGTGACTCACAGGTGGTTGTATTTCAAGTTGATGGAGGTTACGAGGCCATAGATGAACGAACGACTAAATACCTGGAACTGGTAAGGGGTCTTTAGAGTAAGTTTGAGAATATTCAGTTTTATCAGCTGCCTCGATCAAAAATCAACATGCAAATGCTTTGGCATATGATGCCTCAAATTGGGCAACAACAAGTCTCGCTCCATCCCTATAGAGTTCCAGGATAAACCTAGCATTCAGGCACCCACTGTTAAAATAGTTTGTGTTATTCCGACCACCGCACCAAACTGGATGGATCCATACAAGTCTTACCTCAAGGACGGGACACTCCCAGAGGATAAGAACACAGCAGGGCGTCTGCTTACAAAGGTACCAAGATTCACCCTCATTGGAGATGAACTTTACAATAAGTCCTTCCTGGGACCTCACCTCCGATGTCTCTCCCCGACCTTGCTGAACAGGTCATGTGAGAGGTTCACGAAGGAATTTGTGGTAACCATGCTGGGGGCAGAACACTCGCTCTTAAAATCCTAAGGCAATGATACTTTTGGCCATACATGTAAAATGATGCACAAGTTTTTTCCCTCAAATGTGAAAAGTGTCAGCGACATGCTTTGCTTATCCATGCTCCCGTAATAGAGCTGCACCTATTAGCAAGCCCATGGCCATTTGCGCAATGGGGAACTAACATTGTAAGACCCTTGCCACCCGCCCCCGGTAATGTCAGATTCTTATTGGTCATGACGGATTACTTCACCAAGTGGATAAAGGTAGTCCTCCTTGTCTTCATTCGAGAATAGGATGTTAGAAAGTTCATTTGGAACAACATTGTCTGTAAGTTTGGCATACCCAAGGTCATCATCTCAGGTAATGGGTAACAGTTCGCTAGCAGATTTGTAGCTGAGATCTGTGAAGAGTTACACATCACCCATCTTTTCTCAACCCCAAGGTATCCACAAGGTAATGGCCAGGCTGAGGCCCCAATAGGGTTATTTTGGGTAACATGAAGTGCAAACTAGATGACGCGAAGGGTTTATGGGTCGAAGAACTAACTAAGGTCCTATGGGCATACCGAACTACACCCAGACGATCAACTGGTGAGTCTCCATTTTCACTGACCTATATAACTGAAGCTATCATACCTCCCGAACTGGTAGCTCCCACTCAGAAGTCGGATGTCGTACACACACTAGACAATGAGTAATTGTTATGTAGAGAAATAGATCTCCTGGATGAAAAGTGGGAAGGTGTCGCTTTACGCTTGGCTACTAACCAGGAGATTCTGAAAAGATCATACGACAAGAGAGTTCGAATTCGAGCTTTCAAATCTGGCGATCTGGTTCTGCGTGAGATCCTAGAGCATAATGGCAAGCTTGGACCCAACTGAGAGAACCATACATCATCGACAAGGTCGGCCGAATTGGTTTTTACTACTTACGTACTATTTAAGGGGACGTTCGTGTCAAACCATGGAACACAGAGCACCTCCGCAAATACTATCAGTAAATTGTTATTTCATGCTTCTTTATGCATTGTTTATTCTCTACAGTTATCAATAAAGTTTCTCACCTTGCAATCGAATTTATTCCTTGCATTAGCTCTTTATTTATTATCTAAAATAGACTAAGCATTTAGGGAATTAACATCTCACTATCTGTTTAAGAATATTGTATGCCAATTTGCTTTGGAACCAGAGATACTAAGTTTGGGGAAGTCGAACTGTATGTCAGTTCCTTTCTCATCCCCATGTAGCCTCAACTGTACGCCAGTTCTTTAAGACTGAGATTATCCTCGATGGGTTAAGCCTTTAGGGAATCTAACCACACTAACTATTTAGTAAATTGTATGCTAGCTTGACTTGGAACCAGAGATAGTGTTCTTGGGAGCCCGAACTGTATGCCAATTCCTTGCGCTCTCATAACTTCACTAATGGGGGTTGCTGGGAAGATCTGGGTTGGATCCAGATCCTAGCACGCAATCATTGGCCTGGAATTATATCGACATGATTGAGTTGAGGAAGACTCCCCCACTATTATTCTGGCGATAACTTATTTATTTTTTAAATAGACAGGACCTATTGTTATTAAACACAGTGTTGTGCTCAAGGCACCAAGTTACCTTCGCATATACACATGACTCCTCTATGACGCTGTTTCTCTATTACGATCGAACTTTCAATTACGGTTAAACTTGAACGGCTCTCATGATATCTTGATCAGATTCTGGTTACTCTTCAATTTAACCTATTTAGCCTATTGACACCTATTGTTGTTCCAAATGAACTTTGGGGGCATCAGGGGTAGAATATGCATAGTAGTTCATGTCATAATATGCTATATAACATAGAAAATTTTAACTGCAGGCATAAACTAGAAGAGCTGCAAAGCTCAGTGAATAAATAGTATGTGAACAACATAACTCAATATTACAGACCCATAGAAATATTGTTTCAAAATAAATGGTTTCTAAATCATGAACTGAATAGCTAAGTATTTACTTAGCCTGTTGAGCAGGGGTAGAATCTAATTTTGGTTCAGCATCAGTACTTGCTACTGCACCAGCATCAAGAACTCCTAGGCCACTCTCAGGAACTGACTGTGTGGTTAGATTGGTTAGGACGGTTGAAGGCTAAACAGAACATTCACCTAAAAGCGGCATAGGGAAGAAATGAAGTTGAACGGGAGGCATGTCATTATCGGTGTCTTCTTCAGAAGATGAGGAGGTATCGGGCATGAGCTCATTATGAATTACGGAGATATTGGTAGACAGATAATGGAATAGGATGAAAGGGTTAGTCACTTGCCCCTAATTATCCACTTGAGAAATGTACCCAGTAGCCTCAATAGCCTCCTCAAACTTAACTTGTTTGGCTACATTGAAGGAGTCTTCAGAAACATCGAGTACTCTTAAGGCAAAACGAATAGCATTATCAGGAGGCCTTCTCTTCACCTCTTTCACCACCTGATAAGTGCTCAAAAAGTGCTATTTAACCCTCGATTATGCCTTTTGTTTAGCCATCTTAGTGGACTAATAATGTTTATAAGTTATGTTTTATGATTCTATAGGTGAAAGAGAGAGTTTTGTGGAATATTAGAGAAAAAGGGGTCAAATGGAGCAATTCGGAGCATTAAGGATCACATGGGAAGCCCGTGGACAATCATGGAGAAGGCCAAGGAATTGGAGCTATTAAAGATGCGACTTTGACCTATTTTAAAGCCTATTTGGAAGCCCAAGGCCAAAGGATTCGTTGCTTGGACCAAAGCCCGCAAAAGAGGATAGAAGGATAGAGTAGAAAAGACAAAATAGGCTTACGCGTCTGGGACACATGGATCTAGCGTCCAAACGCATGAATCGACACTGTAGCCAATTCCTTCTCAGTTTTGGATTTTTTTGCTGAAAGGTAATTGATTTATAATAAAAGAATAAGAGTTACATGAAAATAAAGAACATTTGGAAAAGAGTATCTAAGGAAAGGTAACACCAACAAATGTGTATCTTTCCTTGTACAAGATACTCTAGTTGACAAATCGGAAATAAGTAGTGTAGTGGTTCTCTAAATTCTTCATAAAAGGAGGTCTGGAGTCCCACCACATACTTTCGCCTTGAATAAGAGCAGCTCCATGTTGCGCACAACAATCAGCTCCCAAGTTAGTCTCTCTCCATATTGGCGTGACATTGATCCATGCAGCATCTTCCTTCATCCTTTGCCACTAATACTTGAATCTCCAATGCACTGTATTATTCTGAAAAGCTTTAACCACCGATGAGGAATCACATTCCACCCATATATATCTCCATCCCAGTTCCAAAGCTTTTGTAATGGCTTGCACAACTGCCATGGTTTCAGCCAAGTAATTGGTCGCTATGCCCATTCCACCTGCTGCTGCCCCCAGAAATTCCCCCTTATAGTTTCTGAGGACCAAACCCCATCCCGACCTCCCTGGGTTTCCCCTCGAGCATCCATCTGTGTTAATCTTAATAATTCCCGGAGGGGGTAAGAGCCAATAACATTCCAAGATTTTGGGGGATTTGCGGAGTTTGTGTTGTAGATTAAAACATTTCAGTACCTTGAGATCGTGGACTGAATTCTCCATGTGCCCTGATGATTTATAATGGCCTCGTATTGTTGCTCTCCTGATAAAAAATGTCACTTGCTTGAAGCTTGACTCTTTGGCGTCATACATCACCTTGTTCCTATTCTTCCAGAGGCTTACCATGGCTGTCAAAGAGCATGCTTTCCACATGTCCAATATCAGTGAACTATAGTGCTTACTCTGTTGTTGCACATCATTAAAGGACTCTAGCTCATTCTGAATGTTGAATATGTCCCTTGCATATTTCCATACTCTCTTAGCGAAAGAGCATTGGAAGAGTATATGAGCCAGAATTTCCGTTTGATTTTGACAAATGCAACATCGTGAGGCAATCTGAATTTTCCTTCTCTAGAGCTGATCATCAGTTCTAGCTGCCCCATGTGCAAGATTCCATGCGATTCCTTGTGTTTTGGGAAGGACCTTACTATTCCAAATGAAACTACTCCATAGTGGTTTGGCGGCTTTTTTCCTGATTGCTTCATGTGCCGATGACACTATGAATTGCCCTGTAGTAGAGGCTATCCAGATTCTAGCATCTTCTTTAGAGCTATTCGGCTGTGGTATTGAAGAAATTTCAATTCCAAGCTGCTGTAGAACTTGAGTCATTTTAGAAGAGAACTGCCATCTATCATCTTCGATATATTCACAGAGTCTTGATTGAAATTTCATGATTTCCTTTTTTCCCTCCTGAACATACTCACAAATTGGCTTCTGCAGTAACCAGTTCTCCCTCCAAAGATTAATAGATTCACCATTACCAACCACCCAACCATGCATAGGGGACAATTCGGTGAATGCCCATTTGATTCCTTTCCAGACCGTTGAGGTTTTGTAGTTGGACCACCCACCAGCTCTATTAATATATTTTCCTCTCATAAACATTAACCAGTCCCCGTCCTCTATGAGCAAGCACCAGGCTTGTTTCATAAGCATAGATAGGTTAATATCTTTGAGTCGCTTGATCCCTAATCCTCCTTCTTCCACTGGTTTGCATGATTTCTCCCAAGATATCGTGATTGCCTTCCTTTCCGCTGGAGACGAAGGAAGTATATTTGTATGAAAGAAGTTGGACTATGAAAGAAGTATATTTGTATTAGGAAACAAATGACGGTTTGGAATGCTTTTAGAGCTCATTGTAACCTCTATAAATAGAAGACCTAAGTGCCTCATGTAATTTGCCAATTCACTTATACTCTTGTCTCTAGAACTTGAGGCAGAGAGAGATTAATAATAAAAGATCGGTTTTAACTAGCTGAGTCTTAATAAATTAGTCTTTCTAGTCTTATGTTCTTCGACTCTTCTTCTTCTCGTTCTTCCTTCTTTATGGAAGGCTAATCTTCTCCTTCAAGGGAGGAGATGAAGCCAGTGCTTAAGGTTTAATGATTCTTCTGGTTCATGGTGTTCTTCAATCAGGTTAGTTCTTTATGTTTTTAGTTATTAGTTCCATTGCCCAGACTAGGGGATGGAAGTATAGATTAAGGTTTTTATTTATTGCAATCAAATATCATGCTAGTTTAGGGTTTTATTTATTGCAATTGAATATTTGTTAGTGACATGCTTTTATTTATTGCAATTGAATATAATGCTATAATAGGGTTTTATTTATTGTAATTGAATATTATACTATTATTCTCTACTTTTCTTCTAGTTGTGTAGTGTTTTAGAGTAAGAGAAGTATTCCTTGTGTTTGCCTTAGATGGTGATTCATTGAATAGCTGCCCAAGCTCACATAGAAGGAAAGAAGATACTAGTAACATGAACATAGGAATAACCTTAAGTAGAATTATTTGTTAACGATGTTTTGTCCAAGAGGGCATCGACACTCGCTCGATTGCCTAATTGTAGTCTACTTGTGAGAACAACCATGAAGCAAAAGGTCATTGAATCAAAAGTATTGGTGGATTCTAATCTCCTGAATTACCTTTCTTATAAATTCTCAATAGTTTAGTTTAGTTTAGTTTAGCATTAGAATCTATAATATCTATAATCATAGTTTTTAATCCCTTAAACCCCCTTTCCAGTCCTGTCCTTCATATAAACATACACTTAAAAGTGGAACGATACCCTACTCATCCTTTACTTATTGAGGGATAATTAGGTTTTGATACGCTTCTATTTTGTTCAACGACCATCATCTATCTACATCATCCATATACCATCTCATCTACATACACAAAAAAGAGGGCTTGTCAAATGGCGCCGCTGCCATTTTAAGTTGTTTATGTTTAACGTTTTCTTTCAAGATTAGAAGTTTGGATCTTGAGGTAATTTTAGCCGCATCATCCATCCTTTTGAGAAACAGAGAAGCTTGAAGGACATCTCGAAGACAAGATCTACCATCCAGGTTAGTCGAATTTTCATTCTTTTTATTTCATTCTTAGTATAGTTGCATCATAGTTTAGTTTTATTGCTTTCTAGTATAATTCCATTTAAGACCTTTTTCAACAATTGAAGTTGTAAGCCAACACAGCGAAATATCAAACTCTAGTGTTTCTTGTCTAAATCTTAACAAACCAACTATCATCTATGGGCCGTGGTACTTAAGCAATCCAAGTGATTCACTATAACCCTAGAAGAGACAGCTTTAGACAACGGGCAAGATACTAGCTGCAAAACCCAACCCAGTTGAAGGAAAGTAGTTTTGCATATTAGTATAATTTAGAATAGTTGCATATTAGTTTAATTGCATTCAAGCATAGTAGGATAGTTTTCATCATCTTCACATAGCAAGAATACTAGACAGGATTGATACAATGGCTGCACGCAATGATGGAGGTGTTGTGGACACCAATAATCCTGAAGCTATCCCACCCATGCAAGTACAATAGAGGAAGAAGTTGAGTGATTTCTATTCACCAATCATTGGAGACCCACCAAGCAGTATTGTTTTTCCAGAGACAGAAGCTAACCAGTTTGAACTTAGAGCATCAGTAATCTCTATGCTTCCAAAGTTCAACGGTTCAGACAATATTCAGCCTTATGTTCATATGAACAAATTTCTATCAGTCCTCAGAACTTTCAAGAACTAGAATATCAAAGATGAGAGTATCAAGTTAATTCTTTTTCCATTCTCACTAGAAGGTAAAGCATCCAAATGGTTAACTGCACAGCCGATCAATTCAATCAACAACTGGGAGAAGTTGAGAACAAAGTTTATGAACAAGTTCTACCCACCCCAGAAGACAGATGCCATGCAGCAAGCCATCAACAATTTCAAAGGGAAGGTGACTGAACAATATCATCAAAGCTGGGAGAAATTCAATAATCTGCTAGTCTCATGTCCACATCATGGTTATGATAAGAGCACACTTGCTCATTTTTTCTATCGAGGACTTTCGATGATGAACAAGCAGATGATACAGTCAATGCACAAAGGCAAGTTTACATCAATGGATGGAGAGGAAGCTTACAACTTTCTCGAGAATTTAGCTGAAGAAACACAACAATGGACTACTAGTAACGAGGATGTAGCTAGCATGGAGGGGGAGCCAAAGCAATTTGGTTACCAAGCACATGAACAATCGGATCAAGAACGAAAGTCTACATTGGCCGGCTGGCCACCAATGTTGAAACTTTGAGTAAGAAATTCAACCCGGTTCTCCATGAATCCTCCAAGATCAACAAGTCTCAAGCTAAATCTCTCTCGGTCATGCAAGCTAGCCAATCTTTGTGAAGTCCGTTCGGACACTTCCCATGCAACTCTAGAATGTCCCGATGCTTCACATGTATTAGTTGGAGAGTACAATATAAACTCATTTCGTAGAGGCCCAACCAAGGTGGTAATAACTTTCAAGGTAATTATTGGAGACGAGCGGCTGGACCCCCAAGTTCTCAAGATCAAAGTTATATTCCACGAGACAAGTCAAGCTTCACGGTTGGTTCCTCAATAACAATTATACTCAACAACGAAATTCCAATACAAGTGGAGAGTTAGTGCCGATCCTAGGAGAAATTATGCCGCACCTACCAACACGGAGAATGCTATTACTTTGCTATCACAAAAAATCAAAAGTTTGAAAGTGTTCTAGAGCTTCTTGCACCGCGATCTTAGCTCAATCTCCGGCAATCTCGAGCAAGTCAATGTTCTAGAATGGAGTCTCTAGAGGCTAAAGGTCGACTAACTTCACCACTGCTTTGTCTGTAAAGACACTAGCCACTCAACCTAGCTTATTGGAACCAATATTGAAGAGTGAAGATGTATGCCACATTGGGACAACTTTTAGTACTGATCACCTCCATGATCGGTCATTTCGATTACTACTCATATCGATTGAAGATAGACAACAAGGTTGACTTACCTTCTCATGATGACATTGCTATAGAGCAATCGATCAAGATTTCAAATGAAGTTCAAAAGGAAGTGGGGGAAATCCTTTCAACTTCCATTTGTCAAGATGACCAAGACAAGATATGCAAGAATGCCAAAGAGAAAGAAGAGCAAACACATGCTGATGTGTTTGTACCAAAGACACCTTTTCCTATGTTTTTTGCTCAAAGCAAAAAGGACAAGCAATTTTTAGAGATAAAGGAGGCATCTGAGAAAGATAACATCAATATCCCTTTTCTCAAAGCGATCAAGCAGTTGCCATCATATGCCAAATTCTTGAAGGATGCATGCAACATAAAGAGAAGTACTCATGTTCCAAAGCGAGCGTTTCTAGCTGGACAAACAACATCTATTATCTATCAGCAAGCTCCAGTTAAGATCAAAGATTCAGGAAGTCCTACAATATCATGCAAGATAGGAGAAAAATTCACGGGTAATGCTCTTTTAGATCTTGGTGTTAGTGTTAATCTCTTGCCATATCATATGTACCAAGCGTTGGGCCTGGAGAACCTAAAGCCTACAAAAGTCAAATTGAAGTTAGCTGACCGTTCTACCAAGATTCCCAGAGGCATAGTTGAGGATGTTCTTGTTCAAGTAGTCGATTTCTACTATCTAGTGGATTTCATTGTGATAGACACCCAGGAGGCTTTGATAAAATTCCAATTATTCTAGGCTGACCTTTCCTCGCTACCGCAAAAGCTTTGATAAATTGTCACAATGGTGAAATGAAGATCAACTTTGGTAAGATGTCCATGGACATAAATATCTTTCACCTGTTGCATAAGGATTGTGATGACACCGAAGGTGGAGAGGTGTACTTCCTTGATAGCATGATACAATAATTCGTCCCATTTGAAGATACAATTGAGAGTGTTCAATCTACAGAAAACTGTGATGAACCTGAGAACCGCACCATAGAGGCGTTGCTAGCCATGTTCTTGGAATCTCTACAAAAAATTCAGGATTTAAGTGAGCAGAATGGAAAATTAGCAGAGAGAGTATCATACCTTGAGAAGATGAACTCTACATTTCAGGATGAACAACAGACTTCTGCCCAGAAAAATCAGTTACTAGAGAATCAGCTTAAAGAAGTTTTGGAAAAACAACAGAATCTAGAAACTAAAATGAGTCTTCTGAAGCAGAAAGTGGGCCATATTGATAAGAAGCATTGCACTGTTGAAGCCTCTTCTATACCATCATTGTCTAAACGAGAGAAGTATGTGAACCCGGTCTACCGCCGCCCACCCTAAAGCCTTGATCGGCCCGGACATCCATTATCATCACTGTGGTGGTAAAGGGCACATCAGATACTATTGTCCTGTTAAAAAGAAAGATTTCCGTTAATCTTCTACACAGAGGAACCACAAGGCCTATCACACAATCATCAGACTTGAAATGGTTCAAGGTAGAGAAGCAACTTCACCAGCAATCTTTCCGGCATATCAAGGAGTATTTTTGACAACCCACAAGGTGAGACCTCCTCGTCCTCCAAACATTCGTAAGATTTGGATAAGAAAATCTGATCGATCTCCTCACTCCAAATTGATAATGCATGATATATAGTCTTAGGGATCTGACTTAAAAAGACCTAACAAAAAAAAATTGGTAAAAGGAAATGTTCTTATTTTTTGGATTAATTTTGATATTCGGCATCAATGGTAACATCTTCCCTTTTTCTCATTCATTTCATTTACTTAATTTCTATACAATGAGGACCATGCATATGTTAAGTTGGGGGAGGGTGTACTTGAGAAGTACTTGAGAAATGAATTTCAAAAATTAGTTTTCAAAAGCAAAAATATTTTTGTTTCTATATCAGTAGCATGAGAAAAATGAATTTTAATGATGAGTCTGGAATATATATTCTATACTGCTTAGTGTTGAGTTTGATAGATAGTTGATATTATTGATTTCATTACCACTTAGACTATTTATTATGCTCGGACATAGTTTTTGTTGATAGAATTCTTTATCAAGGCACCACCATAGTACTTGGTCAGTTTTGTGTACTTTTGCTAGAAGAGAGATTTAAACCCCTAGTAAACTGGAAGTAAAATTTATAGACTTTATAGACTTTGCCCGTGAGACTTGAGCTTTATACCCATTCTTTGGAGAGTTCTTACGAAAAATCCGAGTCTTAGTGACTCAACATCTTTCAGTTCTTTATGTCGTTGTAATATAGTCTCATTATTTTTTGATTTGGTTAATCACGAAGTGACATCAACTGGGGAGATAGTCATTAGGTCTTGTAGTCTATTCAAAATAGAGTATCATACTGATAAGTCAAGTAGTGAACCCATTCAGCCTTTATCCCACCTAGTAGGACTATCATGTTAAATCCTTTTGAGCCTTACAATAAGCCATTTTCTTTCATAAAACCCTTTACCCAACTCCAGACAAGGAGTATAGCCAAAATCTTTATCAGCCATACCCATATGTTTTTGAGAATACAAGGGGCATAAAGAGAAAGAAATAGCACAAAAAGAAGATTACAAGGAAATATCATAGAGATACAATGAGGGACCATCATTCTGTTCTAAGTAAAAGAAGCTAGTGGAAAACAAGCATATCTAGTACTAATCAAGGATTATAACGCCCGTATTTAAAATATGTATTTATTTATTAATTAATTAATTAATTTATTTATTTGAAATTTGGTTGGATTGGATTTGGGGATATGTGGGCCTGGTTTCTGGGCCCGAGTCTGTATTGGGATTATGTTTCAAACCCAGGTATATATTCATATTTTTCTAGAGAATAGGGTTCTTAGATAAAAAAAAATAAAATAAAAATGGAGGCATAGATAAAAGCTTGATTGCTAGAGCGTTGGAGCGCGACGATTTGGACTACGAGGGATTCGTGGTGCTTTTTTTAATACAGGTGAGTAGTTAGTTTTTCTATTTCACGGAAATCCCGAGTTTTACTGGGATATAGACAAAATTCTACTGTCCAATGTTTTCGTTCATTTTTATGTTTGTTCTTCTGTAGTTATTCGGCGATATTGTCGAATCGTTAAACTAGATAATGTTATTATATCGTTTTGATTAATTTGAACTGTCAAAGCTTTATGGCCTGTTAATGGCAGTTAAAGCCCAACATAAAGAAATCGGCATGTTTGTCTGTTTTGAAATCAGCTATGAGTTAAGAACCCAACTATCAAAGAAAGAAAAAATGGGGACTGAAAAAGGTTTTGACTATTTTTAGTCTTCTCCCTCAAGTCTTTCTTTGTTTTTGAGGGTTTTATTTCCTTTTATTTCCTTTTTTGTTTTCTTTGACCCCCTTGACCGAGTTGTTGCCGCCTTTTCCTCTCTTCTCTTGTATCTTAGAAGAGAAAGCCCTGCTCATTCTCTACATGCTCCTTTAATTCTCTCCCAAAAATGTCGGACCTTCCTTCGTCTTCCACCTCCCCCCCCAACACATCTCTAGTTTTGCCTAGCCTCTGTAATAGAGGCTCATGGAGTTCGTTGTTCAGAGGAGGCTCCAGTAGCTCACATACTTCTCTGAGAAGTTTCGAAACACATCTAGTGGATGGTATAGCTGAGATACCGGCTAGTATTCTGGAGAAGGGTGTCTCCACTTGGAGTGACTATGTTGTGGGTTTTTTTGTAGAAAAAAGGCTGCCTTTTCCTCTGGTTAAATCCACTCTTTCAAAAATCTGGAAAGTTAAAGGAAACTACACTATCTCTACAGATAAGGAACTGTTTTACTTCAAGTTTAGTCTTGATGAAGATAGGAAACAAGTATTGGAAGCGGATCCCATTTTCATTGCAGGACAACTGTTTGTGGTACGACAGTGGACTCGGGAAGTTGAGTCTCAGAGGCATAGGATTACAAAGCTACCCATTTGGGTTAAGATAATGGATCTGCCTAAAGAGTTATGGATTGAAGATGGACTTGGCTATGTAGCTAGTTTGATTGGAAAGCCGGTGAGTATGGATGAGGCTATGAGGGCAAGAACGAGGCTGAACTTTGCAAAGATTTGTGTTAAGGTTCCTATTGATTACACTTATAGGAACTCAATCCCAGTGAAAATGGGGGAAGAAGTAGTGGAGATTATGTTAGAATACCCATGGGTGCCTGCATCTTGTACTAGATGCAATATGTTTGGGCATAAGAACTCAAACTGTCCTTCTCGTCCAAAGCAAGTTTGGAGACCCAAAGTTTCAAACTCTGTGAGCGCAGCACGAAGTAAGGAGGCTAGAACTGGACAGGAAGATACCACCACTGATGGAGGTTCAAACTATGATGAATGTGAGGATGGTGAGCATATGGAGGGAGGAAATGTGGGCCTTGATATAGTACAATATGTTCCTTCAGCTTTTCCAGAGGGTCAGGCCTTGCAGTGGTTGATACCGGTACCTAACTCTAACCCCTCGAGATACCGGTACCTAACATTAAGAGGTCTAAATGATCTCAAAAAAGTGGTAGAAATAAATAAGTTTATTTTGAAGAATAAGATTTGCCCTTTTGGTCTATTGGAAACAAAAGTAAATGAGGCAAAGAGTGTAGGGATCAGTAGAGTTTGTGAACCCAGCTGGAGCTTTGAAAACAACTATGGGTGCAATCCGAATGGAAGAATTTGGATCTTATGGGATCCAAGTTTAGTGTTAGTGAGCAAGCTACATGAAACATCTCAGTTTATTCATTGTAAGGTGACAGTGCTTAGCAATCAATCCTGGTTCTTCTCTACTGTTATCTATGCAAGTAATGGTAGTTAAGACAGGTTAGGGTTATGGATGGACATAAAACAGCTTCACAGGAGTATCACTACTCCTTGGTGTGTGCTTGGTGATTTTAATAATGTGTTTTACTCTCATGAAAGGATTGGGGAAGTAGTGCAGGCTCGGGAAACATAACATTTTGGGGATTGTCTAGCCGACTCAGGGCTGTTTGATCTGAAAGCTTTCGGTTGTTATTATACGTGGACAAATTATGGTACTGGAGCTAATAGAAAGTGGTCAAAGATTGATAGGGTGCTTGTAAATATTGAGTGGACGTGTGCTTTTGCTCAGGCGACTGCTGAATTCCTCTCTCTAGGTATCTCTGATCACTCTCCCAAGTTGGTGCATCTTGTGGACTTGGAAAGGGGCAAAATTCCATTCAAATTTTGTAATTTCTGGGCTCTTCACAAAGATTTTAATATGGTGGTTTAGGAAGTGTGGGGTACTGAGGTAGTTGGATGCCCGATGTATATATTAGTGTCAAAGCTGAAGTTACTCAAAAATAGATTGCGTGGATGGGCAAGGACGTACATGTCCAATATTCACATCAAAACAGAGGCCGCAAGGCTGATTTGCATTGTATATAAAGAGAGTTGCAGTTGAACCCATTTGGATGGCCCACATGGACTATGTGTAAAGGAAAAGGGAGCGAGATAAACTTATGTAACCTTATCGAGATGGAGTATATGGAATTGAAAGCGGGCGCGCAATGGACCGCCTCGACTATCTTGAGATAAAGGAAATGCTTTCTTTCATCAGGCTATCAAGGAAAGGAAGAATAGAAACAACATCTGCGCTGTTTCGGACATGAATGGGGTAAAGCATGAAGAAGTTGCTCAAGTTTCAAATGCTTTCATATCCTTTTATCAAGAGCTGATTGGAGTCTCTTCTCAAGCTGTTTGCTCTGAAGAGATGCTGGATGGGATACCAGTGAGGGAAGTTATTGATCAAGGGACTGCTGAGATACTCTCTGAAGACATAACTGATGAAGAGATCAAGAAAGCTCTTTTCTTTATGGAGGATTCAAAAGCTCCGGGGCCAGATGGGTATACAACCTTTTTCTTCAAGCATTCATGGGACATAGTGGGAGGTGATTTCTTATATGCCATTCAGTCCATATTCAGGATTAACAAAGTACATAAAGGTACAAATGCCACTTTCCTTTGTTTAATTCCAAAGAAACCTATTGTATCCAAGGTTGATGAATATAGGCCTATAACATGTTGTAATGTCACTTACAAGTGTATTGCCAAGGTTCTTAGTAACAGGATGAAGCCTCATATGGATCAATGGATTGAGCTTAATCAGTCGGCCTTTGTCCCTGGGCATAGTATACAAGATAACCTTCTTCTCGCTCATGAGCTCCTCAGAGGATATGCAAGAAAGCATGGACCAAAGAGATGTACTATCAAAGTAGATATTCAGAAAGCTTACGATACTATCAGTTGGGAATCCATGCTCCTTGTTCTTAAAAAGTTCAAGTTTCCTCCAAAGTTTATCATATGGCTATCTATGTGCTTTACGTCCCCACTCTACTCTATCTTGATCAATGGAAGCCCACATGGATTCTTTGAAGGAAAAAGAGGGTTAAGGCAAGGCAACCCTCTGTCCCCCTATCTCTATGTGCTGATTATGGAACTACTGGGTGGTCTGTTAAAGCAAGGTCTCTCCTCCAAAAGTTTTGGCCCTCACTCAAGATGCAAAAGGCTTGCTATAACTCATTTGAGTTTTGCAGATGATGTTATCCTCTTCTGTAAAGGGGAAGAGAAGTCTATCCTAGTGGTCAAAAACTATATTGATCAATTTTCATCTCTCTCAGGGCTCCAGATCAACATTATGAAAACATCTATCCTTACTGGAAGCATGACAAAA
Organism: Coptis chinensis; assembly: GCF_015680905.1. Lineage (NCBI taxonomy): Eukaryota > Viridiplantae > Streptophyta > Magnoliopsida > Ranunculales > Ranunculaceae > Coptis > Coptis chinensis. Next base: position 9,558,014 of record NC_141462.1, read on the forward strand.
GATGACGGATTAGCCCTAGGAGGGTTACTGGGTATTCAGTTAGTTGCTCCCCCTATCAAGTACTTAGGCCTGCCTCTCACAGCTTTCAGAATCAATGCAAAGGATTGTCTTCCACTGATTGAAAGACTCACTATTAGAATGTCGAATTGGAAGAATAGAGCCTTGTCCTATGCAGGCGGTGCATTTCAATAAATTCATCTGATCAATTCTTTTTTTTCTTTTCACATCTATTGGGCTAAGACGTTCATTCTCCCAGTGCGTGTGCTTGACAAGGTGGCTAAGATATGTAACAGGTTTTTATGGAGTGGAGTCTCGATGCAAGCAAAAATGCATAAAGCAAGTCATGCAACTCTGAGGCTGCATAAAAAGGAGGGTGGGTTGAGCATCATTGATCCTAGAGTGTGGAATATAGCAACTTACTGTGGGCTTGTGTTCAAGGTGGTAAGTAAAGAAGAGACTTTGTGGACAAAATGGACGTGGGAATATCACATTGGAAACAAACATTTCTGGTCTATGAAGATTCCCCAGGACTGCTCGTGGGTTTGGCGTAGTATTCTCAAGCATAGAAAGATTGCACGAAAATATATAAAGTGTTTGATCGCAAATGGTGAAAATACAAGTTTGTGGCATGACCCGTGGATTTCGTCAAAGCTTTTGATCCATAATTCTCAAGCTAGAAATATGCTCCAGGTGCCTGATGATGCAAAGGTGAGTCTCCTTATTACAAATGGCGAATGGAATGGGCTGGTTAATCTCCTTCAAGACAGTGAACTAAAGACGAGTATACTGCAAACCTCTATCAATGTAAATCTTGAGAAGGATGTGGTAGTCTAGAGCCCAGCTAGCAATGGAAAGTTCTCCACCAAATATGCGTATGTGGCTATAAAAAATATGAGACAAAGAGTTGCGTGGTATAAACTGGTCTGGGGGAAGTATGCTGTACCGAAGCACTCTTTCATTGCGTGGCAGCTCTTTGCAGGGTGCTTGGCTACACAAGATCGGTTAATCCATAGGAAGATTATCACTCAATCTAGGTGCTACCTCTATGAAACCCAAGCTGAAAACTCTAAGAACCTTTTCTTTGACTGCGACTTCTCCCGAAAGGTATGGTCTGCGGTGAAAACAAGACTAGGGCTAGGCGTTGTAGTACAAGAGTCAACTCTTGAATGGTATCTTCTCCTGAGAGTTACTCGATCAAACTCTACTGCTAGTGAGATAATTCGGACACTGACTTGTGCTATGGTATATGGGATCTGGAATGAAAGAAACTGCCGAAAGTTTAAAAGCAAGACCCACACAGATGCAGCGATCAGCAGAGATATAGTAAACAGGATGAGAACTTACTTACAAAGGGTGATAAAAGAAGCTGACGATTCTATAGAAACCAAAAATATGATGAATGCTCTTGGGATTGAGCTCTTGGTTAGGCAGAAAAAGCCGATACAAGGACAGTGGGTTAAACCACCAGCTGACACGATAAAGATTAACTTCGGATGGAGTGAATCTTTTTGGGGGATATGGGGGATGCTGGAAATTTTTTTTTTTTTTTTTTTTTTTTTTTGTGACCATGAGGGAGCACCTTTGATCGTGTTCATGGGTAATACCAACCTCAGGTCTGTGATTATACAGGAGTTAAAAGGGATCGAAGCAGGGCTGTTAGCAGCTTGCTACATGAATTGTAAAATGATCATGTTGGAGTCGGACTCTTTGTGAGCAGTAAATATGATTAATAGAAAGGAGGACTGTCCTTGGTATTGTTGGGACCTAGTAGAGTCTATTAGGAAAAGCATGCGTCTCTTTGAGACAGTGGTTGTAACCCATGTGTACAGGGAGATGAATAGGGTTGCCGACTGGCTGGCTAAGTCTAGTACAGTAAGGGATCGTATAAATCTTTGTGTGAAGCTAGGTACTGTTTTTAGCACTCCACCACTTGTTTATGAGCTTTTTGTAATAGTGGAGGAGGATGCAAGAGGTATGATGTATCAAAGAGTTTAAGCTAATACAGGTTGGGGTCTGCCTAACCCCTAGTTGTTTCAAAAAAAAAAAAAAAAAATTTTTCTTTGCTGTGGTTTTGAATTTGTGGATTGAGGTCGGGGGTTAAGTACTGGAGGTTGGTTGTTGGTGATTGGATGAGTTGTTCAAGCTCTGAAGGGGCGTTAATGGCGTCGCCCAGCCAAAGGAACGGAATCGGCCTGATGGTTTTGGTTGAACTCGGTTTTGGTGTGATGTTAAGTTATTATTTTGTATGGTGGGTTGGTTGTGTTATGATTGGGTTGGGTAGTGAGATGTGGGCTGTTGAAGCTCCGGAGGGGACGTTAATGGCGTCGAGACAGTTGGGTGAGGAGTGAGGAGTTTGGATTATTGTTTGAACTCGTTTTGTTGTGGTATAGTTGGTGGTAGCGAGTGATTGAGTGCTGTAGAGTGAGGGGGGCAGCTGTTAAAGCTTGAAGAACCATTAATGGAGGTCAAAAATTATAGATCTAGTTTTGATGAAGTATAGGGATTGAATGATTTGGGGTTTTTGCTTTTATTAAAGTTGTTTGGTTTTTGCCAAGGGTAAAAATCGATATGATGAAGTGGGAGGAGGAGGAGAACTCGATTTGGTGGCTGGTGGAGGGAGCTGGTGGTAGCTGATGGAGAAGATGACCGGTTGGGCCTTGGGCCAGTTTCAGTTTTTGGGCCTTGGTTGTTTTGTTTGCGCCGGTTTTGTTTTAGTTGTTTAGGCCAACATTTTATTTGTTTTCTTTGGGCCAGAGATTATATTGTTTTGTTTGGCCTGGTCCACCTTAGTTTAAGTTGTTGGGCAGTTTAGCTTGATTGTTTGTGCCAGTTTCATTAGTTGTTTGGGGCCAGTTTCATTAGTTGTTTGGGCCAGTTCTATTATTTTATTTTTGGGCCGAACCCATTGGTGTTTTGGGCCAGTTTCTAATATTGTTTGCGGCCAATCCATAGGACTTAATAGAGATCCAAATGGGTCTTTCAACATTTAGACTTTTGGGTTATAAGGTTTGGGTTTGGGCTTGGCTAGTGGGTCCGAACCATGACCTTAGCCATGAGCCCATGAACCATGCACCTTTGCCCTTAGCCATGAACCATGGCTATGACCCTAAACCTATTGAACAGGGAAACGATAGTTTGACTTTGACAATGACGTGTTGACTTTGACTTTGACCGTTGACCATTGACCGTTGACTGTGGAATGCTGATTTTTCCAGTTTTTCACTTATTTAAGAATATGGACAAATGTAGTAATAAAATATTGTCGGAAATTGTATAACTTTGTTTGTCATTATCTAATTAAGATTTGACATGAGTAGTGTGTAAAGAATATAATACTGGCACGTAACAAGAAGGGAATTCTTATAAGACTTAGATTCATGGACTTTAGTATTGGGCTTTGATAGTGAATTAAGTTCACATAAATATATTGAATGAATACATTATATGATTGATTACTATTATGAGTTGCTACTTAAATGAATTGTAGTATGTATGAAGGCTGGAGATATTCCATATGGTGTAGTGCAATATATGATTGGCACGTGAAATAATAAGTTTCGAGATTTGATATAGAGATACTTGGATATCGTGCAATGAATAGTATTGGCACGTGATAATGTGGATTGTATTATAACGAAACGCGTTGAGCTTCGATACAATTAAGTATACTGGCATGAGATAGAATAAGAATTATTCTGAGATATAAATGTATGACACTTGAATAAATTACGTAACGAAAATCCTAGAACCTAGCTACCACAACTCATGTGATTTGCCTTTGTGATGGGCGTATGTGATATGATTAGCCCTACGGGAGTTTCAGTGAATCTGAATGGCCCTTCCGGCGTAAGTAATATGATTGGTGGCTTTAAATTATTCCGTTCGCGCGAAAAATGGTGGCTTGATTATTCGCTTGCAAAATTATGAGCGAATAATGGCGAATAATGGCGATTTCTTACATAATGGCTTTCGTGTGAGGGTTACCCGTGTCGCGGCATCCCGCCAGGGTAGTTACGCACGGAGTGGTTCATTATGTAAGGGGAGGCATGTTGATGTATATGTTCGGCGTTGGGAAGTGATTGTGGTAGCCAGGGAAACTAGGTCAAACTAATATGTTCGGCGTTGCAAAGAAAGCCTTAAATTAATATAATTATGGTAATATGTTGGTTAATAATATATCTTTAGACATATGATTGTATATGGTTTTGCAGAAGGGTGGGTCAAACTAATTACTTGTGTAGAGACGACCCACTCTGTAATTGAGCATGAAATGCGGTACGTATATAATATGCTTGGTTGGTTATTTGTTTAGTTATAACCTAAGGCGCCTTGATGGAGGAACTACATGACTTATTTATTATGCGTATGGTTTGTTGTGTGGTTAGTGGGAAGTTAAGGCGCCTCAGTGGAGGAACTACCTGCCTTACTTATTGTAGTTAAGAATGTCGTATTAGTTGTTGGGAGTTAAGGCGCCTCGGTGGAGGAACTAACTACCTTATGGATTATGTATGTATATGTATAAGTATATATTGTATTCTAGAGCTACTCACACCAGCATTTTTATAATGCTGACCAGATTTGCATGTTTGCTTATCGGGTGTGTTCATTAAATGAACATAGTTGATAAGTCTTGATAGGTTTAGTGTTGAAGAAGGTTGGTTGCTGCTTGTGGTTTGCGTAAGCGTTGCATTTCAAGATAGGTTTTTATTTTCCCTTGAGGTGATATAGATTTTTAGTTGAGACAATGTTATTTGTATTTTCATTTGTAATTTTAAATAAAGAGTTATTGAAAAGAGATTTGTAACCTAATCTTATTTGTGAATTTTTGTAATGAAGATGACTTTTGTTTAATTGAAATTTTTATTGGTTTTTAATTATCCGCATATTTAAACTGTTTATAGGTTTTTGGGAGTTGAGAGTGCATCACACCTCGAAGATCGAAGAGTCGGGAACAAATATTGTTTTTTCCGAATTCTGTCGAAATTCGGGGTGTGACAAGGATATACCAAAAAAAAAAAAAAAAAAAAAAAAAAAAGTTGAACAGAATGGATGGAAAAGCTAAGACAAAGGAAGAATTTTCTCTGCAATACAGAATTTGAAGAAATCTTCCAAATAATGAAGCAAAACCCTTAGTGTTTTTCAGAAACAACCTTTGAATCCTTTTTACCTTTCCTTCACAAACCAATACCCAAGCCAAGTTACAACCCATGACTTATTATTACAGTATGGTACGAAGTCTAGAATAGGTGAGAGGTTGCTAAAATGAAGGACCCGACACTTCATATGTGATTGACATTCTTTCCATGAGACTAATTTCATCCAGAAGTCCATTTTTCAAGGTAGTATGTGGGATGTTCGTATTCATTATTCTTTTCCCCACATACATGAGGTAAAATAGTAGACCATCTTCTAAGAGATTCTTTTCTGAGAGTATGACCGGTGAGGATTGAAAGTTGAGATTATCTGTCTAAAGGTAAACTAGGGATTCTGTTTCTTGGATAGGAGAGTATAGGAGATTGACTGAGTACACACATAAGCCTTGATTAAGAATTTTGTCAATTTTTACTGTCTCCCATCATAATTTATGAGTCTTTACAGCAATGTAGTTAGCAATGGAGACCGCTTCATGGAGTAAGCACTAAGTGGGTAAGGAATTTCTCTCTCTCTAAAATAATATCATTCTTGAACATGTTATTGTTGATTGATTTTGTGGGTATATCACCTGAAAACCCTCACGAGACTATAACTCCGTCATTTTGGGGAACTTAAAGGTTTAAAGCCTTGTTGCATATGGTAAATGCAATCGCGATGCCTGCGAAAGTGAGTTAGGATTTTATTTTTGTTATTAGGATGTGATTTTGATCACTTATCTATTTTTTTATCTTATTTGCTAAGAGACTAGCAAAAGGCTAGTTGGGAGTTGTGATAAGTGCTCAAAAAGTGCTATTTAAGCCTCGATTATGCCTCTTGTTTAGCCATCTTAGTGGACTAATAGTGTTTGTAAGTTATGTTTTATGATTCTACAGGTAAAAGAGAGAGTTTTGTGGAATATTAGAGAAAAGGGGGTAAAACGGAGCAATTTGGAGCATTAAGGATCACATGAGATGCCCATGGACAATCATGGAGAAGGCCAAGGAATTAGAGCTATTAAATATGCGACTTGGACCTATTTTAAAGCCTATTTGGAAGCCCAAGGCCAAAGGATTCGTTGCTTGGACCAAAGCCCGCAAAAGAGGATAGAATGATAGAGCAGAAGAGACAAAATAGGCTTACGCATCTGGGACACATGGATCACATGGATCGAGACGGAATAGTGCATCGCATGAATCAACATGAATCCAATTCAATTCCTTCCGTTTTGGAGACAAAGTTGGACTCTGAAAGAAGTCTATTTGTATTAGGAAACAAATGATGGTTTGGAATGCTTCTAGAGCTCATTGTAACCTCTATAAATAGAGGACCTAAGTGCCTCATGTAATTTGCCAATTCAATTATACTCTTGTCTCCCGAACTTGAGGCAGAGAGAGATTAATAATAAAAGATCGGTTTTAACTAGCTGAGTCTTAATAAATTAGTCTTTCTAGTCTTATGTTCTTCGACTCTTCTTCTTCTCGTTCTTCTTTCTTTATGGAAGGCTAATCTTCTCTTTCAAGGAGGAGATGAAGCCAGTGTTTAAGGTTTAATGATTCTTCTGGTTCATGGTGTTCTTCAATCAGGTTAGTTCTTTATGTTTTTAGTTATTAGTTCCATTGCCCAGACCAGGGGATGGAAGTATAGATTAAGATTTTTATTTATTGCAATCAAATATCATGCTAGTTTAGGGTTTTATTTATTGCAATTAAATATTTGCTAGTGACATGTTTTTATTTATTACAATTGAATATAATGTTATAATAGGGTTTTATTTATTGTAATTGAATATTATACTATTATTCTCTACTTTTCTTCTAGTTGTGTAGTGTTTTAGAGTAAGAGAAGTATTCCTTGTGTTTGCCTTAGATGGTGATTCATTGAATAGCTGGCCAAGCTCACATAAAAGGAAAGAAGATACTAGTAACATGAACATAGGAATAACCTTAAGTAGAGTTATTTGTTAACGATGTTTTGTCCAAGAAGGCATCGACACTCGCTCGATTGCCTAATTGTAGTCTACTTGTGAGAACAACCATGAAGCAAAAGGTCATTGAATCAAAAGTATTGGTGGATTCTAATCTCTTGAATTCCCTTTCTTATAAATTCTCAATAGTTTAGTTTAGTTTAGTTTAGTTTGGTTTTGCATTAGAATCTATAATATCTATAATCATAGTTTTTAATCCCTCAAACCCCCTTTCCAGTCCTGTCCTTCATATAAACATACACTTAAAAGTGGAACGATACCCTACTCATCCTTTACTTATTGAGGGATAATTAGGTTTTGATACGCTTCTATTTTGTTCAATGACCATCATCTATCTACATCATCCATATACCATCTCATCTACATACACAAAAAAGAAGGCTTGTCACCACCTTGGAATAGAACTCGAAGGTCTCTTCCAAGAGATCATCAACTTTCTTTACAGAACGAAGGAGCTTCTCTCGGAGATCCCTCTCATAACCAGTCATAGCCTTATTAGCATGACTAATGGCTTGGCCAAGTTTCCTCATCTCGGCATTCCTACTGTTAAGATCGCCCTATACGTAGTCACCTTTTGCTTGTAGTGTGGGAAATTGGGAGCACAGCTCCAAGAACTTCACTTTCCAAGAGGCAACCTTAACAAATCCTCTTTGGGCTTTATCTAGAGAGTTTTGGAGGTTGGATATCATATCTCTCATGTTCCTGAAACCAGCATCAGATTTCTTCTTTTTTGCCAAAAGCTGGCCAACCTAGGTCTGCAGCTCCTCAACTTTTTTCTCAACAGCTTCTTTCGCCCAGTTCAGCTCACCAGTAGCCACATCATCAGTGGCTGTATTGGCTGAGGCTACAAAGATTGGTTCTTTCATGGCTAAAAAATTATTCACTAACTGAAAAAGAATATAGAAGGTGTAGGCAACATAATGAGATAAACAGGACATTGAACAAAAAAAAATCCTTACCTTGGCAAGATAAATAGCAGATCTGTGGAATGACAGATCCAGACTACCAGCCATATTGGCTTCGGCTTTATCAACAAGAAGTCGCACAGCTTCCAGAACTCCAAGCACGATATCGACATCATTAACTGAGTGTTTGTTGGTAACGGGAAGCTCATCAGTTCCGCCCCAACATCTCATCTTCACGATTATCTCCCTTTCAGGAGAATTTGGAGATTGTGGCGAGAAGGGAATGTCGTTGATCACCCTCCTCCTATCTCCAAATCGAGGAGGGGGAAGAGCAACAGTTATAGCAGTTGTCTCACCGACGCCCTTCCCCTTTCGGTCATCGGGAAGGGAAGATCAATAGTCAACAGTACATAATCACCAGCCTGTTCAGAACCTATAGGAGGTTCTGGAACTAGTAAGGGTACAACTATTTTCTCAAAAGACTTACCAGAGTGCGGAATAGTCACATGAACCTTGAAAGGTGTTTCTTCATCCACATATAGAGGGCAAAATTTTGTTCTCTTACCTAGTGGGGCAACATCAGAAGCAAGAGCAGGATCAGCTCTCTTCAACTTTGAACAATTGGATGCACGTACTTCTCTCTTAAAATTGTCAATAGCCAGAAGTTCATGAAGCAATTCAGAGCCCCTCCCGCCAGTGATCACACAATCATCACTGACATCAGGCTCCTGAATTGAACCTGATGTCGCAGCATCACTGGAAGTTGCCAAAGAACTCTTCTCTTTGCGGCTTCCTCTTCTTCTAGTAATCAAAGAGGATTCATCCTAAACTAGAGGAGGAAGAAAACCAGCATCCGAATCCATAGGAGGAGGAAGTATTGTGTGCCCAGAATTCACAGTATTTATCCCAAAAGGGGAAAAGCCGGGGGCAAGTGACAGTAGTTCTTCAGCAGACATGTTAAAATATTCAAAGAGACGGGTGGGGTCAGGAACTATCACCCAGGGCATCCTTTGATCCTTAGGGATCTTCTTGATGAAGTCCACCGTAACAGCATCAGTTGCAGTTAATTGGTTCCAGGGGGAAGAGTCATCTAAGGAATAATAGCAAAGGAACTCAGTCGAAAGACTCTTATGATGATTATAAAATTCATGAGAAAATAGACTTATTGGTTGGAGCATGAATGTGTTTTCTGAGAATAGGAATCCCCACTGGCTCACCATCAACATCTGGAGGATGAACGTCCCACCCAACACTCGAAGGTGGTGATCAACCCAACCCTCGTCACTCTACTTCCCCTCGAAAAAGACGATCGGAGAATTCTTGTCTCTGGTCATGAGGTAGTAGTAAGATTGGTCTCGAATACGGCGGACCTCATAAAAATACCCAAACACCCAATGATTCAGAACGAATCCATGTTTCTTTGCTAGTATGGCAGAGTACATGACAGTTCTGTAAAATAGGGGTGTTGCTTGACCAAGAGCAAGATTGAAGTGGATCAAACATTCTCTCAATAGTGGGTGGAGGGGAAGGGTGAGTGCGGCCCTAAGTTGACCGATTGTGATGAGCGCTATGTCCTTGTAGGCCAAATCATCAGACAATCTCCCCTACTGAAGACCAATATCAGCAGGGATGTGAAATTTCTCTCAGATCAGTTCCAGGGAAGAGAGATCCCCGAAGTTTTTAAGTGACCAGTTGGGATTCATGATCAGAAAAGAGATAAAGTTTAGAGTTTTGGTTAAACCCTAACGGGAGATCAAAGGGTTCGGTATATAAGGAAAAGATAGCGGAAGAGATAATGAGGGCTCTCTCACTAGATCCTTTATATACAAATAAGATAGACGATTACGATTAGCCCAAGCATGGCGTCTTTTCGGGATGGAACTGCCATCATTACCTTTTTCGGGAAACGGCGCATCCGTTCGAGACATCTTTTCAGAAGCCTTAATTAGTTTAGCCCATAAGCAGTTCAGACAATTGTTTAAGAAAAAGATTCTCGCCCCAAAAGCAGTGTCGCTTCAAGCGCCCATGTGCTAGATGCATGAAAGGGGGCATCTGTAGGGGGATTTTCCGTCACTAACTAAATGACACGTGGGATGGAAATGACCCAGGACTATAGATGTCTAGAATGATACGAGAGCCATCGGATTAGTTCTATGAATAAGTAATCTCGTGTTTATCATGAGTGTTTAGTAAGCATGTGCCAGACACGTGACTAACCGCCTCTAAGCATAACAGTTCTCCAAGTCGTTAGGAACTGATATGGACAGTTCCTGAACAGAAAGAAACTGAATAGGGCGATCTTTGATGATAAGGAAGGAACCATAATGACATATCTTTAAGAGTTACCTTTTAGATCTAATCTTCTCATATACGATGGGATATTATGATCAACAAGGAAACCTATCTCAAATAAGATATGGTCTAGATTCAAACTTCCATAAGGAGAGGATTCCTAATAGGAAGGCAGAGTCCAAAGATGGAAGGGAACTCACAAGCGGTGAGGTTAACCCTAACCCTAAGACTCTCAAGGCTCTTCCTATATAAACTATAGGAATTCGCTCTTAGGAACTATGCAAAATAGGGTTTGATTCATCTAAATAAACAAGAAGATACGTAGGCAACCGCCAGGCGGTTTAACCTTGAATACTAAATCATATAACCCATTCTCTATCAAGAAAAAGGTTCTGAATCACGAGGCACAGAGGAGGATCATGGGATACTCAGAAAATCCCCTACACACGCCAAATACTTTCCTATCTCCACTCAGATTGTATATTGTTAGGTCGGATGTCTCCAACCCAAACTCCCTCCTCATATCACCAAAATTGTCAAACACCGACCTAGGTACTGCCTCCTCATTCATCGTCTCCAATGACGAAGACGATGACGCCTCATCTCCACTACACGCCCTAACACCACCATCTCCACCACTCACAGTTGTCACCCTCGACTGGTTCAATGACACTTCCCACTCACACTACCAGTAGCAATCGGCATGACAAACACAAAAGTGGAAAGGGAAACAAAAAAAAAATCTAATTTTTATCAAAGATAACGCACCTGGAAGCGAAAGGTTGGAATTTTTTTTCCTTCTCTTTCTTCTTCTTCCTTTTCTTGATGAAATGAGAAGGCGAATAACCTACAGAAACAAAACAACCCTTTAGCCGCACAAATTTCGAAGCAACACAAAACGTTTGCCTTTCCCATAAAACACAATCATAACCCATCCTTACCTCGCCCACAAAACCACCGCGATTTGGGCCCATGGATCAAATCCAACCAACCCCGCACAATTTCCAAAACCGGTCATTTTTTTCAAACACACCAGTTGTAGGACACGTGTCAGAAATATCTTTATTTTATCTTTTCTTTTCACTCGTTTGTCACGCCAATGCCTATCCAAAAAATAAATAAATAAAGGGGGCTGTGTAAGTACCCTCTGTTCTCAAATCAATCACTATAGCACACGTGTCCACACACCAGGTCGTATCTGCACAGCTCGTATATCACAAGGTCATACTACGCCACTAGGACGTAATCACAACCCAAACTCAGGTCGTCCTAAATATCAAATACAGCCATACATGGAAACAAATGATCTACCGCGATCCTGAAGTTCAGTTAATGCAACAATGAAGGAGGCATTTACTTTGTAACAGCAGAAGTAGTGGCAAACCATCAAGGGAGAACCAAAAATAGATCTACACTTGACAACGGCCTGAAGCAAATAAGGAAAGTCATATTAAATACCTATAAGTATAGAGAGATGAACTACATAAGACTTGATTCAAGTTGACCCAAGAAACTTGATATGTAGGCAACTCTTATCCAAAGAGAGAGTGCAGCCATTCCCAATCAATCTCAACATTAGGTTATATGTAGAAACCTATACATCTACAAGGCTCGAGGAGGGGGTAAGATAGAAATGCACCTAACCCGAGTATGGGTGACGGTTGCACCATGGTGTGATCCCACTTCGCTTAAGTGGCTGTCCAAATATCTTGGCTATGAGTAATTGATCCTCCAAATCCTAACATCGATACTATCTCCACTTAGCCACTGCGGACCTCCGACAATGTGGGATTTTCGATTCCAGACAGCAGCTTCCCAAGAGGTCACTTATCCTGAAAACTCGGGTTAGGCACCTTTCCATCATACCCCCTCCTCGGGCCTCGCCCAGGGGTATCACAGATTGCCTCCAGACCAATTATAAATCAAAACATCTACTGGTCGAAACGTCGATGTTCCTTCCCTAAAGTTGGTGAGAAAGTTGATAGTGGTTTCTTTATTAGGTTAAGGAGTATTACCTCCCACTAGATTAGCCAATTAGGATTCCCCCCCACTAGATTAGGCAATTAGGAACCCCCAGATGGGAAATTAGGGTCTCCCTGATAACACGAAAAAATTGAATATAGTTCTACCTACGAATAAATAATGATGAATTTCAAACGCAAGTAAAACTATTTCTTTATACGAAGACAGTTCTTATCAAAGATTTCTACTCTCGATACTATTGAAATAGAGTTGGAATAGAAGATTCGTTCTACTCCTAGTTCTTTAGCATTCAATGTTTTCTAATATTGTGAATCTATCCAAAGTCTAATGAGAGTAATGGTGGGATTATACTACGATGCAAATTTAAATAACAAGATACTAACTATAATGATTCAACTAGAAAATGCTACGGAATACTAAGGGTTTGAATCTAGATAAAGAATTAGGGGGGATTGATTCCACCTTAACTCGACTTAATCAACTAATAAAGATTCATAGTGATCCAAATTTCAATGCTTCGCATGTCAAATTCTAATCCCTAATTATACATGGCATCTCTGCCAATTAATAACTAGCATGTGAAGCAATCAAACCCATTCTCATGGTGAACTAATTACTTTCTAGAATTGAATAGATTATCACAACGATTTCTAAGTTAACAAAGATCAAACTTCATCAAGACTTCTTCAACCCCCTCTAATGGAGGTTTAGCCTAGAATCATTATGCTATCATTTCCATATGAAATTGAATTATACATAATATAAAGATTCTAACTTTATTAAATTCAACTAAACAATAATTGAAATCTAAATTAACAACTAAGAAATCATTAAATAACAAGAATTGAAATTAGATCTAAGCAATTTTAAATAACAAAATCGAAATTATCAAGAACTAACTATTTTATTTATCTAATGAATGAATAACAATGATTCCAATAACTAATATAAAATAAGGAATGAAACTAATTAATGGAATGAAAACTAATTAATTAACTAATTCAAAAACTCAAAACTAGATCCAGATTATTCTCTAATGGCTACTTTCTATCCTAAGCTAATTGATACTTAAGAGCTAAGTATTGTGTGTGGAAATGGAGGAGACCAGATCCACATTTTCATGCATGGGCTGAGGATCCATGTTTTGGCCCGGAAAATCGAGCCCAAAGCCCAATTTTTTCAGTCCACAGGGCCTTTTTCAACTAGCTTTGACTTCAACAGGCTTTTCATCCACTTTTGCTTGTCTGATTGGGTCAAGGTTCGGACCATTGGAAAGCTCTTTCCGAGACCGGTCGTTTTGACATAAGGTATGCCCAATTCCGAGGCTTGAGTCCAAAGATACAGTCTTTGGAAGTTCTACTAACTTTTGTGTGTTGTTTCTGCCCGTGTTGACTCTGACTTTTCAACTTCTGACCGGGCTTTACAAAGGCTTTTTCTCCTTGAATCTTGGCCTTTAATCACAAAACTTCTTAACAAACAACCCTTGCTCCTTTATATCGCCAAAGTGGCACATTTCTGCATATAATTTACTTCAATGCCTGAAATACATAAAAACACGTAATTAGCATTAACTCTTATTTATTACTCACATAATTGGTCTAAAAGTATTATTGTTAAGGGGTTAAAACTACAATTTTGGGCTCTTATCACTCCCCCCTAAATACACACACACACAAAAAAATAATACGGTCAACCCAATTTTACATTTTTTGTGTGTATTTTAGGGAGGGGGGGGGGGGTGTAATACTCGTTAACCCTTCTTTCTTCATTGGTACACTTGCTCACTAAATAACCTCACATAGAAATATAGAATGTCTTGTACACAGTCATGCCGGTACTTAAAGTCGGGAAATTGCTTACATTGTGCAACATGGTTTCCAAAGGTATCCAAGGTCTTATTTTTACACAATGGGCATAAGGTCCCATTAGAAAATAATGGAATCATAAGGCAGTAGGAAAGAAGCTGAGAACATTAATTTTTTAACAAGGGAATCTTTACTGAAAGTCTGAAACTACTTCTTTCCTCACTTAATTTTTAACTTTTTTGTTTGTTTTTTCAGCTACAAAATAGGCAATAAAAATATTTTTCATATAACATAAATATACCGTGATAAACATCTATATAACAAAGAAGGGTGGAGTAGGTTGACAAATTCCAACTCACAAGGTGATACGTGATCGTGCCACCACCTAACCATAGCCACTAAAATATTTTTCTGGGGTGAGTTAACAAGTTTTTTTTGTGTGAGTTTAAAAGTTTTTCTCACCTCATCCATTCCACACAAAAAAGGCCTTGACTATTTTTCAGCTAAACTTTTATGGGTTGTTGGGCTCTGAAAACATGAGTAGGGGGCAGATGCGCTAAAGGCGCGTGCGTACTTTGGAAATATGAGTAAGGAGGGCGGATATCGTCGGGGGAAGAAGGCGTACCAAGGGGCCGCGCTACGCATATCTCGTCGTCACGGCACAGGGCAAAATACTAGTGTAAAACATGACAAGCATGTAAAAAAGGTTATCAAACATATAAAAGTCACATGTGATGATTGAAATTCTTAGATTAAAACACCTAATAATATTATGGTTTACTTAATTCTTAATTTTAGTATGGTCTTGATGTAATATCACTCACAATGTACCATGATAAGCATGAAAGAAAGTTATCAGACATATAAATAAAAGTCGCTTGCCAACTGAAATTCCTAGATTAAAACACCTAATGGTTTACTAAATTCTTAATTGTAGTCTGGTCCCAGGGGGAGGGAAGGGGGGCTTCTCCTGTGTTTTCAGTTATGTTTGTGTTTGTGCTAGTCGCCACCTCCTTGCCTGCAACTGTTGATCATGTGGTTGATGTTGGATCAGCTGAAAGTTGTTTAACGTTGCATAAGGATCCCTCGAGCGTGCAATTGTGTTGAGTGCGTTGATTCTTTTGGTAGTAGGTACTCATGTTGGTAGTGATAATAAGCAACAAGTAAAATTAGTAAATTATATTTAGGGAGGGGTTGGGTTATAAGATATCTTATAAAAACACGTAAACAAACTCAAAATCGTTAGAGCATTTATAACTTTTAGATTAGGTTGTTTTTTGTGGATATGATCTCATAACTATTATAAACATTGTCACAAATAATCAAAATATTAAAAAATTAAAAAATTAAACTTGCCAAATATAGAAGGAAAAATAGTTAAAAGGAACGGTCCACTATTAGCCAAAAATTTCAATTTGTTGACTACATTTGATGGGCTACGAATTTCTATTTTGAATAATTTTTTTGTGACAATGCAAAAGTAAATGGACCATGCATTTTTGAAAACTTTTTTAGCAAACAACCCATCCTGATCTCCAAGATAGGTATTGAATACTATCAATCCCTTGGTGTCCCCATAAGATAACAAAGAACTCCTTAAAACCTTACAACACTATCACAAAGCATAAACCTAATGTTTGGAGCTTAGGACCATGGAAATCCCTTGTCCATACTGTCCCGGCCCATTCGTATTTCATTTGCAACACTGTGAGCAAAATATTAAAAAAAATAAACAAAAATATATGTATATATCATACACGAGTTTAGGTTTTTCAATAAACGATTCATTTTCTTATACCACAGATATAATAGTTTAATTATACTTATCACCAAAATATTTACATCAACAAACCACTAATGACTTTTTATAAGCCCTTTATGAATTTTCATATAAGATTATGACTTTTTTAGGACATCTCCAATGGGGGGGTGTAAACAGTATGAAGTGTAAAGTTTACACTCCAAGTGCCAAAAAACTCCTTCCAATAGGGGTTGTATATCATAGGTAATAGGTTATTAGTCAATAGATGGGGTGGGGAATTCCCCATCCGGCTATTAGTTAATGAAAAAGCACGAACGTCACTTATAGTAATGTCTGTGTAACTTAAAAACTCGGACGTCACTTCAACTGACGTTCGAAGCTTTATTTTTCTATTTGCAACGGTCTAAGTCCGTCGCTCAGTAAATTATAACTATTGCAAAACATGGACGTTGTTTTGAATGACGTATGAAAGTGGACTACTATTTGTTTAAGCCTTTGCGATGGGCCTAGCCTGTCATTTTTCATTATTTTGAATGGGCTGTGACAGTTTAAGTCCATTATTATCTCTTTTTACACATTTGCCTCCACCAACCATTGGCACAAATAGTAAATATATACTTTATGTATTTAGGAGTTAGATAGTGTATAATCATAATGGTAAAGGATTTGCGATTACATATCGTTTAGGAGTTAGATAGAGTGTTGTTTAAGTGTACACTCAAATGATATCACCATATCGTTTGAGTGCACACTCAAACGGCATGAACATATCGTTTGGTATCACATGCAAGCGGTATGGCTGGGTCATTTGGGGCTTCTATAGGGCAACCTGTGTGAGTCATTTGGACTAAAATAATTGAGAAGTTCTAAACCAAGGAAATTCCTGATTAACCACTGATTAGCCCGATTAACCAATAAAAATTGATTACATAAACACCAATTATACTTTTTTTATACATAAACACCGAACACTTTTCTTATAATACAAAATCATTAATCGATCATAATTGTACAATAATTTATTTAAATAATGATCTACAAAATAGAATTAGCAATGATCAATTATCAACACATCCCAATTGAATTAGCAAAATTGAAATCCGATTTAAAAAATTGGATTAGGAACAACACAATTAGTTGCACCAACACAATTACATGCACTCTGTACTCTTTATCTGTTATGACCCCATAATATCTATATAACCAAGTTAAAACATGTAATCAAACGTGCCAAAATCTAAAATAATATAATCAAACATGCCAAAATCTAAAATAATAATTTGTTTTATATCTAAACTTGTTATTTTTCATTTTTTTTTTTTTTTCAATTGTGAATAATAAACTAGTTTGGGTTTGGGGTTTGGGGATTGGGGTTTAGGGTTCAGGATTTACAAATTTCGTACTAACATATTTCACTTAATTATTCAAAATAATAATTTATTTTATATCTAAACTTGTTATTTTTTATTTTCTTTTTCAAATTGTGAATTATAAACTAGTTTGGGGGTTTGGGGTTTATGGTTTAGGGTTCAGGGTTTACAAATTTCGTACCAACATATTTCACTTAATTATTAGAAATAATAATTTGTTTTATATCTGAACTTGTTATTTTTTATTTTGTTTTCAAATTGTGAATCATAAACTAGTTTGGGGGTTTGGGGTTTTGGGTTTAGGATTCAGGGTTTACAAATTTCGTACCAACATATTTCACTTAATTATTCGAAATAATAATTTGTTTTATATCTAAACTTGTTATTTTCCATTTTCTTTTTCAAATTGTGAATCATAAACTAGTTTGGGGTTTGGGGTTTGGGGTTTAGGGTTTACAAATTTCGTACTGACATAAAAAAAATTTAATTTCAAACATATTTAACTTAATTATCCAAATCTAAAATAATAATTTGTTTTATATCTAAACTTGTTATTTTTCATTTTTTTTTTCAATTGTAAATAATAAACTAGTTTGGAGTTTAGGGTTTACAAACATATTTCACTCAATTATTTGAAATATATCAAAATTTCAAATATCTCTACATAGAATACTCAAGTTTCTCATTTACTCCTTACTCATTTTTTTCATCAAAATCCTTACTCCTTACATAGAATACTCAAGTTTCTCTACATAGAATACCCAATCAAAATCCAAAATGGAACACGAAGATGAATAAGAAGCATTTGGGGTAATGCTTGAGGTGCAACAACAAATTAGAGAAGGAGAAAATATAAGAAATATTGAAAGTGAAGAACAACCAATAGAAAGTGAAGAAGTGGCAAAAAATGTTGAAGGTGAAGGTGAAGAAGTTGAAGAAATAAAAGATGCGACTAGTCGAGCAAATGAGATGTCGAGAAATCGTCGACGACAAAGACAACCAAATTAAGCCTAAATAATGAGGTAACACTCGATTAGAATAAATACAAAACACTTGATTGATTGAATGCATGAATGAATCTACAAAAGAGCATTGATTAGAATGAATGCAAAATACTTGATTGATTGAATAAATGAATGAATGCAAAACACTTGAATAAATGATTCAACAACATTTAGAACCCGAGCCCAAATGACACCTCTAGGTCGTTTGGGGACTCTATGGAACTACATGACTAGGTTGTTTGGTCCATCTATGGAACTACATGACTGAGTCGTTTGGACCCTCTATAGAACTACATGACTGGGTCGTTTAAGAACCCTATTAGTCGATATGGCTGGGTCGTTTGGACTAAATTTAGTGAGAAGTTCATTTTTTTGGTGACTTTGAAATCCTTCATTACACAAATTATTTTAGACTCTTATTTTATTCTATATGTAGGATCCTTTGCCGCTATCCGAGAATCGATCCTCTACTACAAACTCGAATGACGTGGATTGTCAATCGATTTTAAGTGATACGACAGAAATTTTTACTACGGAAGAGGTATGATGGAGTAAGCATTGATTTTATTTTTTTTAATTATTTTCTAAATGTAATTTTATTAGTGTATTAATAATAGTTGTTGTTTTTTATGTGTTTATGTTTTTCATACACATAGCGAGGCAATTGGTTAGGCAACCGCTAGAGGAAAACAAGTTAATGTGGTTGTGGTAATTGAAAAGTCGAGAGTATGCTAAAGGAAACTAAGTAGCAAGATTGAATTTGGCTTGTGAGTGCTCGGGTATGTATCGATCACACAAGAAATAAGGCGAAGGGAAGGCTAATAAGAGAAGGTCGGGAACCAAGAAATCGGGATGTCCATTTAAGTTAAAAGGTGTTTTCTAACGCGACACTATCGATAGTTGGAAAATAAAAGTTAGAAATAGTATTCACAACCATGTATTGGCGAAGACCCTTGAAGGACATACATTTGCTACTCATCTGACCGTTCCAGAGTTCGAGTACTTGTCAGAGATGAATAAGTGTGGAATAAAGCCTAAACAAATTTTGGATTCCATCAAGAATAGGTATCATGGAAACATATCTAGTATATCCCAAGTCTACACTACAAGGCAGAAGGTGAGGAGATTGGATATGAACAATCTCACACAATTGCAAAGATTGCGTGAGTTGTTAGTAAAAGAACATTATTTTGAGGAGTTGAGATAGGATGAGAATACCGAGGAGATAACAGGGTTGTTATGGGCCCATCCAGAAGGTGTTAAGTTGGCTCAAACTTTTCCAACAGTTTTCATGTTAAACACTACCTACAAAACTAACAGGTATCGGTAGCCTTTCGTACAATTTGTTGGGGTGAGTTCAACGTGGAAGTCTTTCACTGTGTGTCAGGTGCTACTTCAGTCTGAAACAACAGTCGACTATGAGTGGGCCCTACATCAGTTTAGTGGCTTGCTTGGTGACATAAGCCCATCCGTGATAGTGTCTGACAGGGACTTGGCCCTGATGAGTGTCGCTAATAAAGTTTTCCCTAACGCACACTGATAAGAGCCCAAAATTGTAGTTTTAACCCTGTAACAGACATACCTTTAGACCAATTATGTGAGTAATAATTAAGAGTTAACACTGATTACGTGTTTTTATGCATTTCGGTTTCAAAGTCCATTATGTGCGAGAAATGTGCCACTTTAGTGAGATAAAGGAGCAAAGGTCGGTTACTAAGGAGTTCCGTGATTAAAGGCCAAGTTTCTAGAAGACAAAGCCTTTCCAAAAGCCCGGTCAAAAGCTGAAAACTCGACGCTGGGCGTAAAACAAAGACACAAGTCGTTAGAACTTCCGAAGGCCATATCTTTGGACTCAGACCTCGAAATGGGGCCTACCTTATGTCAAAACGACCGGTTTGGAAATAGCTTTCCAATGGTCTAAGCCATGATCCAATCAGAGGAGCAGAAGTGGACGAAAAGTCTGTTGAAGCCAACTGCAGCTGAAGAGGCCTTTTTAGACTGAAAGAATTGGGTTTTGGGCCTGATTCTCTGGCCCAAAACATGGCTCCAAGCCCATGCACGATTTTTGGATCTGAATGTATAAAAACAAAAGTTTAGCTCTTTGATTTGGGTAGATCTTTTAGTAGAGAATAGTAGATTTTTAGGTTAGAAAATAAAGGTAGCTTAGAATAGAAAGTAGCCATTAAAATAGCTTCTAGATCTAGTTTTTCATGTAGATTAATTAAGTTTAGTTCCATTTCAATTATTGTATTAGATTAAACCTTTGAATCTTGTTCTTTATTTTGATTAGATCAATAAAGTAGTATTTTTATAAATTTCGATTTTGTCATTTCCATTTCTAGATCTAATTTCAATTCCTGTCCTTATTTCATTTGAGTCATTAAATTAGATTTCATTATTGTTTAATTAAGTAAATTTCAATTCTTTATATCATGTTTAGTTTAAATGTAATCGGAAATGATTGCGTAATGATTCTTGGCTAAACCTCCATTAGAGGGGGTTGAGAAGCCTTGATGAAAGCTTGATTCTGAATATCGTAGATTCGTCGTAATTTCCTTTCCAATCTAGAAACGATTAGTTTACCATGAGAATGGGTTTAATCGTTCACATGCTAGTTATGAATTGGTAGGAATGCCATGTGTAATTAGGGATTAGGAAGAACCAATTGTTCTCAAGCGATTCAATTCGGATTACGGACGATTTGTCGTTAATAGGATTAAGTCGAGTTAAGGTGGAATCAATCCCCCTCTAACTCCTTATCATCGAATCAACGTAGCATTCCCTTAGTTATTCCCATCGTCGACTAGTTGCATTCGTGGGTAGTTGCATCGTAGTCTAGTTGCCTTTTTCATAAATCTCTCATTAGACTTTAAGTAGATAGTACGAACACGTGAGAACATAGCATGCGGAAGGACTAAGAGTGGAACAAATCACTCTACTCCACTATATCTCAATAGAGTTGAGAGTAGAATCTTTGATAAACATAGGCTCACAACGAAATAAGTTTAGTTTTAGTTGCGTTTAGAGTTCATCGCTTTATTTTGTAGGTAAAACTAATCATTTTACTTCTATCAAATGGCGCCGCTGCCATCTTAGTTTCACTTTCGTATTGTTTTCGTAGTGTTAGTACTGTTCTTAAAGTCCCATTTCACCCACCCACCCTTGTTTGATTCATACTGTGGTTGTCCATTTCAGAGTTGAAAAATTCCGGGTAAAATTACACCGACCGCTTTGAAGCGACCAGCCCCATGTGGATGACCCGCCCTTCAACTCTGGAAATTCAAAATACAATTTTCGGTTTCGGCCGCCATAACAAAAATTTTCATTTCGAACTTTGATTCAACTTTGATCTTTCATATTTTTCAGTGTTCTAACTCGCTATATACACATACTGAACAAAGCGTAAACAAGACGTTATTCATAAAGCGAAGCAAGGATGCAATCAGGTATTCCTTTCTTCCACACCTCGCATCTCTGTTAGAGGTTTATACTAGTATATCGAGAATTGTTTGGAGTGTTGATGTGTTTAGCTAAGTTTGGTTTTATCCTTGTATGAGATTAAGGTCCGCGGCGAACAAAACACCGAGCGTAATTACACAACAACGTCAACAAACAAGTCTATCTAGTATACCACCCACTACACCTCTAGCTACTATTTCACACACATCACATCACCTGATGCCCGCCCGAAGAAGAAGAGGGCCTCTCTCGACTTCTACAAAGCCTTGAGCGATAGCCCCAAATCTTGCATCGTTCTAGCAGACCCACCGATTTCCGAATCCCCAAATATTTTAATTTGTTACCCGTTTTCATGGATTAGACCATGAAAAACCTTATCGGCTACATCGCGTAGGATTAAACAAGTCCTAACAACATTCCACCATCCTACGGTTGGTATGGAACAAATTAAATTAAGGGGTATTCCCTTTTACCTTAGCCCGATAAAGCGCGTCTTGGTTAACTGCCAAACGCCTAATTACAGGACTCGTGGGCTAAACTTGTTCACTTGTTTATGGAACATTTTACCCACCCCTAAAGACGGATGATATGCTTTCCAAGATTCATTTCTTTTCGACAAAATCCTCATGAAACATTTTCGGAGGCTTGGAATCGTTCACCGATCTCCTTATAGAGTGTCCACATCATAACTTAGCGAAAAGACACGTTAGTTAGTGCCTTTTTTCAAAGGACTTCTACACCACCATAAAGAAGTCCTTGACATAATGAATGGGGGTAGTTTCTTAAGCAAAGGAGCTTGAGGAGGCTTATAAATTTTTAGAGGACCAAACTAAAGCGAAATAACAACTGGGGGTAGTGACGATTACTCCCGCTCCGCTAGTTCTTCTTCAACATGATTAAGGCTACCAAGTATGTTTGAGGTTAAATCAGATCCCGAGCTTAAAACTCTAATTGAATCCCTCACAAAAAGGTAGAGGCCATTTACGTACAACAAAAGCCAATCCCGTCATGAATGTAAATTCAAATCCATGTAGTTTCATTTGGAGCCCGAGCATCCCGACTCCCCCTCCCCTATAGCCTATGAACGGGCTTGTTCCATTAATAGTGAACCTAATGCCCTTTGGAGACAAAATCCCAACTTCGGTTGGAGAAATAACCAAAACGCGTCACACCTCAAGGGGTACAATAACCAATATGTTAGGCCTACGCGCGGCTTTAACCAAGCCCCCCACTACGACAAGGGCGAGGTCGGGGAATTTTAATAATTATAACAACCAAGTGCAACCTCGACAAGGTCAAGCACAAGGTCAAAGTAGTTATAATAATTATAATGCTAGTAGAGGTATCGTTCCGTAAAATAATAACTACCAAAATCCACCCATAAATAATTCACGTGAAATAGTTCCAATCCACACCACCCGTGACTACTACACCCACAATAACCGGATCGTCTTGACACCTTCATACAAGTGAGCCAAAAACTTTTCCAAACCATGGCTCAATCTAACAAAACGGCTTCTACAATCGGTTAATAATTTAACCAAACAATTGGCTCAAGATAAAGCCCAACCCAAAGGTGTGTTGCCAGTCACGCGAAATACCTAATCCTAAACAACAAATACAGCCTTTGAGGTAACCGATAATACTAGTAGTGAATATGAAAATGTAGGTGAGCTAAAGGCCATCACCACTCTCCCGTTCGGGCAGAGTGGTTGATAACAAAGTAACTATGCCTATAGTTACCCCACCGATAACCCTACACCACTATATTTACTAGATACCGAAATAGAAACTCAAGAGCCTACCACCGTAGAGGTACCCGCCACAACAAAACCTAAGAAACGAGGAAGCCACGGTTAAACACCCGGGTAATACCATTGCTAAATATAGACGAAACCACCGTTTCCACAAAAATTAGCCATGTTAACTAGGGATACAAATTACGAGGAGATTTGGGATGTTTTAAGAATCTAACTATAAACCTTCCCTTCCTCAAAGCTATAAAAAAGCTACCACACCATGCTAAGTTTCTTAAGGAATTGTGTACTACTAGGCGTAAGACCAATATACCAAAAGACGCCTTTTTAACATAACAATTCCCAACTCTATCTGAACATAATGGAATTGTTAAGTACAAGGACCACGGTCGATCCCTCTCGTCTGATGCACCTTAGGAGATTCTTATCTGACGACCCGGGTTATTAGACTTGGGGGCTAGTGTCAACTTACTCCTGTTTTATTTGTATAGACAAATAGGTCTAGACGAGATGCAACCCACTAGAATGACGTTGCAATTAGCTGATCGGTCTATTAAGTATCCTAAGGGTGTCGTCGAAAATGTTCTCGGTAAAAATTCAGGATTTTTACTACTATCCGGCTGATTTTGTCATCCTCGACACCGCGAAAGTCGATTAACGACTCTGTCCCCATCATTTTAGGGCTTACCTTTTCGGCAACCGCCAATGCGCTCATTAATTGCAGCGATGGTTCAATGTCCATGTCTTTTGGCCATCTTGTTTGTTGAAGTCAATGTTTTTAAAACAAAGACACATTTACCCGATTAGATCTATGGATGGAGAGGTTAGCATGATCGAGGCGTTGCTTTCGAGATTATTTCAACAACACGTTCCCTGATAATCATATGCCCAAATTTCTTTCCTTTGGAAGTTCAGACTCCAACATTTCCATCCCTACACTAGTCGATACACATATTACGGATGAGGATGAGATAGATGACTTTCTCAAATATGTAGAGGACTATCATAGTAACGAAGATATGACCAATCTAGATGAGCAATTCGATGAGTTTCTTCAAGAAAGTGATGAATCACCCTATCAAGAACTACTTTGCATAACATCCACCTCGATTCCCCTCCTTCCACCCTTTCAAAGGAATCTCGAGTTTGCACTAAATCCTCTTGTTTCTCCCGTGCTCCATAATTTTTTAAATCCACCTAGTAAACAATTACTACAGAAGGACAAACCACTTGACACCTTCATTTTTCATAATTGAGACAGTCCCTACACACACAATGAATGAGTTTGTGCTAAAACCACATCCTCATTGTTTACAGTGTCTCTTTTTCTACAACTTATCCATATCCACCATATTCTTCACAACCATTCACTTTTCCACACTTATTTACTAGAACACCCACTCATTCAAAAATAAAAAATAAGGTGCATGATAGGTTACATAATAGGGTTATCCGACTTCGCTTTCATTTCACTAGGTTGAGTCATGGGAAATCTTGGTGCTTGATTGTGTTTGGATATGTTTTCTGGGATATTTATTTATGGAATGATCCACAATTATTTCGGTTGTTGATATATGATAAACTGCATGTTCATACATACGTCTAGATAAAGTCTCAAGTATCTGACTATAAATTACTCAACTTTTGTGGTTGGTGCATTCCCTTTCATTTCCATATATTGGTGAGTGCACCATTAAGGTAACCGGGTCCTCCCTATGGAGTGTGTGGCTGTAAGTACCGGATCCTAAGTCCACGTTTAAACATAATTCACGTTTTCCACTCTTGCATGTTTTCTCGGATTTTTAGTCATTTTTTGGGGTGAATTATGTTTTATTGTTTATTGTTTTTATTTTGAAAAATGTCTTTATATATTTATTATTTTATATATTTATAAATATATATAATATATATATATATATATATATATATATAAAGAATAAGCATAGTAACCTAGGAAGTCTCGAATCGACTTTAAAAGACCATTTGCTAAAACAAATTTTCTAAGCCGTTGTAAAAATTTGTTTGGGGGTGGGTGTTAAATTTCGTATTAAATATTTATGTCCCATTAGAGTTGCTTAGGCGTTTTATTGTATTACGATTCGGGTTTGACATAATCCATGAATTTAGAGTTCAATTGTTAAGCATAACGTCGTCATGCACGCACTTTGAGGCGTTTTCCACTATCTTATATGTCATCCACGGTCGAATAGAGTGTTTTATGGATCATTGGATTGGAAATTCTCTCATGATCATTTCCATATCTCATTCGCAAAAATCGGACCCGATACGGCGGCAATTTTGATTTGAAAGTTTCGCAAAAAATCGAAAAAATCACAAATTTCGATTTTGGGCTTGGGCCCCAACCCACCCTTCTTACCTTTTACCTTTAAAGACACTTCGCGATCTTCTTCTCCATTCCGCCATTAACGCCAAGCTCCAAAACCTAAAAAACAAAATCAAAATAAAAAGAAAAGAGAATTAACCCATGCCCAAAATCAAATCCCAACCCAAATCGACTCCAAACACCACCGACCACCACTCCCACCGATTTACATCACTAAAACCACCGAAAATTCAAAATTTTGGTGCTTCCAAACCACCACTCCACCACCACCACCACTTTGTTGCTTCAACCGGTCGATTAAAATCCCACCACTACATCACATTTAAACCCCCACTACATTCCAAACTTCCAATGGCTCAACAACGCCGAATTTTGCGAACAAAGCTTTTACCGCCGACCACTTCGCGCCGTTTTACGATGGCGAGATGATCGATCGAGATGGAATAGCTTGTGGTACTTTCGACTGAAGCCTATTACCACGAGGACTTAGTCCGGCGGTTCTATGATCTGAGGGAGTTGGAAGGGACTAGGATTTTTGTTGTGGTAGCGAAGAGAAGCGGAAGGAAGTGGCGACCGGTTGTTGGCTGAGATTCTAGGCATTCCACCTAGAATCCATCTGGATATCACCACCTGCAGGGGAGTCCCAAAGATAATGGGGTAGAGCCATTGATGCACGAGACAGTTATTGGAGGGACTACAATGCAAGATCGCATTGTGTTCGACGAACTTCCCTTAGGACCCACCGGTGGCTCTGACCCGATGGATTGGTTGAACGATCGAGGGAAGGGAAGGTCGGCGATATCGGCCTGAACTGCCTCCATATCTTATGGATACTCCAGGAGCGGAAGTATGACTTCTGCATCTTAGAGTTTTTACTGAGCATGATTAGGGGAGTAGGGAGGTCTGTTGCCCCTCTCCCTGTGTTGATAACAAAGATCATGCTCAAGTTGAGAGCAGCTCAGGCGACTGATTGGACATACATCACTCTCCACCGTAACCCTCGCATCTATAAGAAGTGTGTCCAACGGGTTTGGAGATTGGCTGAGGATAGAGAAGAAGAAGAAGAGGATGGAGGAGCTGAGAATGCCGAGGAGGTGGGGACATCGGGGATGCCTCCGGGATGAGGAGGACTTGACTGTTTTGACGGATGCCTTGGAGAGTCTTTGGGCGGATCATCACGAATGCATGGCTGTGATCCATCGAGGCATGTGTTAAACAACACTATCTGTGAAGACCTCGGACTTCGACGAGGCAACGATGCATCACAACTTCAAGCTCAGGTACCCGAGAGGATGAGAGGTGGGAACAGATATGCGCCCGAGCTAGAAGCTTAAGCGCCCGATTCGGGGCGAGATCGCGACCACGATTCCCACCTCCGCGGGGACTCTCCTTCCGAGGACACACCATCCGAACATCGAACGTCGTCGCCGAAAGGGCGAATGGTGCTTTGCTCTTGAGGGAGCTTAGGAGCGATCTCGGGAGCATGTTCCCTCGCCACCGATTCGGGAGTAGCTAGGGATAGTATAGTTTTATGTTTTATGTTTTATTTGTAATTTCATTATTGTTATTTATTTTAATGCAAGTTTATTTCCGTAATTTGAATTTTGTAGTGTAATGTACTCGAATGAAAATTTTAATATAAGGGTTATTTTAAGTATCGTTGTTGTTTTATATTGATCCCACCTTCCCAACTTGTTTGGGGGTGGTTTTATCAATTCAAGCATTATTTTTATAACCCTCGTGTTAGAATTTATTCTTGGAGTCAAAGTGAAAATATGGCCGTTTAGGCATATCTATGATTGAGTATCATTGTAGGATGAAATCTAGATTAAATAGGTACATTCTATCATAAAATCAACCTAAAAGATCTTTGGGTTTGAATTAGAATCAAGGATATGAGTTGTTTCCGTTTTGGTTTGGAAATTTTAGGATTTCCAAAAACTGCCGTAATTAGTTTTGGCAACTTCCCGATCCATTTTAGCAACTTTAAACCTATATAAACTTGATACAATCTATCCTCACAACTCACACTACACCTAAACTCCATCACTCACCTTTCACTCCCGCGATTCCCTCGTTTAGGCTCATTTTCGAGTTTTACGCAACTCCGAAAGACTTCGCTTCTACAGAGCGCGCTTTTCGCTCTCTGTATTTTTTCTGAGTTTTTGTCGGGGCTCCGCACGCGCAAGCTGGCGTGACCTGCGCGCCAAACACTGGAAATTTCAATTTCTTCATATCGAGCGCTTCGCGCCCGACTTCCGTGGACTAGGAAATTTCCGGTTTTTAGATGCGTAGTATCCGGATCATTTCGCAGCTATTCCAAAGCGTAATTTTGAGATGACATCTCCAACATTGATACGGAACAGTCTTTCGAAGATTTGTTCCAAAGCACTACTTATGGTGCTTGGTTTTACGAAAGCGATCACATTAAGTTGGTGGGAGCCACTTTATGGTAAGACCGGATGCACTTTATTCTCCGACTCTAGCATCTTATTTTTCACGATAACTGCATTTTCTTTGAAAGACCGGATGGAGAACAAGTGTTCTCCATCAACATTGATAATGAACCAATGGAAATTACGGGTTCTTGCTAGCATTTGTTCTTGGGTGGCTATGCCCGCTGAAATACAAGACCCATGGTGCTATTGGATTACGATAATATGTATGTCTACACTTACGAGTTTTGCATGAGTCGTATGGCGCGGCGGACATTTTCTGTATTGAGGACCAAGGGGAATATAACGTCGCCTTTGGTAGCCTGTCCATGAACATAGGAACTGTTATGTTTTGGATCATGCTAAACATTTTAGGGGAATGGCGTTTTTCTTCTGTGAATGATGCCACTTGCAGCGTCTTCCTTGCTTTAGCCACGGGAACATATGTGCATGACCCTTCCCTGAACCTTGATGTCTAGTTTAGCTCGATCCCATAGCATGAGGCATAAGTACCTTCTTATGCCCGTTCTAGTTTCTCGTATTATGCTATGTTTCTTTCCTGTTTTTTGTACATGCTTCACGGATTGGATTACGGTCGACACTGTACGACCCACCAATAGTATTATTCGATCTTTCTGTGCAATGACTTGGCAAGGGTGGAGGATACAACCTCATCTGGTTGCACCCTACACCCCGTCAGACCAAGTGGCTCTTAATAGGTTAGCAATAATAGATGATAAATGGCGGGAAGCCTGGCAAATTATCATGGCATGGCAGGACGCGAAGGAACCTCACTTCTTTATGGAAGAAGAGAATGAGGAGAAAATGACAAGTAATGTGGGGGATAAGGTAAGTTTTCATTCTAGTTAGTGTGCGCTTATGTCCCAAGCAATTTCATTCTTGTTAACCCCATAATGGGTAGAACTTCATATAGAGTTGTGTCAGGTTTATTTTCTATATTAGTACGCGTCTAACCTTGTTTTACGGATGTTCCTAAATTTCCACGCGTTTCAATGGTATTTTTCCTACCCTCTTTATTTAATTGCTTTGAGGACAAAGCATGCTTTTGTTTGGGGGGCATAGAAACACATGTAATTAAGGCATCCGTTAGGATATAGATATGTATAATATGCATTTATTTCTAGTTAAAATTTTAAAAATTCAAAAATATAAATAAATAAGTTCATGCTATACACTTAGGAATATTGGTATTGTTTCTTTCTCCATGCTCTTAACAATCTAGAAGTCTTAATGAGTCATTTTGCATCGAATAATTGTTAGAAACTTAGGTTTATATATAGGTAATAATCTTTGCATCTATCTATAAATATATTACATGAGTATCTATGATTGTTAGCGATAAGTTTCTGAAATCTAGGCTAGAGTACTTATTCTACAAATCTGTGAGAATATAGCCTAAAGCCTTATATGAGCCAAACATTTGAGAAATGACACAAGGGAGAAGTAAAATCGGATAGAGATATCACCGTCCACTTGCTTGATCATTATGCCATATCCTAAGTGAGAATTTAGGCCCTTTTGGATCGATATAGCCAGAAATTCAAACCTATGAATTATTTTCCGCTAATTAAGCCCCTCTGAGCCTTTCTTTAGCCTTCCATAAACCACAAATCCTTTACCCTTTTACAAAAACAAAACAAAAAAAAATAAAAAAAAATAATTCAACCCACCCAATTTAGAATAAGTCTGAGAATAGAATGAGGAAGAAAGAAGAAGAGAAAAAACACGTAAAAACAAAAGTTAGTTAATTGCTTGAGAAAATAAAGAAAAGAAGTTTCCATCCAAGGAAAAGAAAAATAAAAATAGAAATAAAATAAAAACTCCAAAAATAGAATAAAAGGGAGTCAAAAGCCAAAAAAAAAAATATATATATATATATATATATATATATATATAAGGATGGAAACAAAGTGTAGAAGCAAAAAAAGTAAATAACAAGGTTTTCTCTAGTTACATAATATGAAGACTCTATTATCTTAGACTTGTCCTTTTTGAATATCCATTTCCTTCCTTCTTAAACCATCTCCTAATCCCCTGACACCTAATAAAGACCTCTAGCTCAATTAGGAATAGGCTAGTGTGATAGTAAGTGGCAGATGTGTTTGATCGACTCGGCTTCCTTGTTGTCATTGAGATTGTAAGGTAAAGTGTACTTATCACAAGCTAGAGTAGCTAAACTTGAGTGGAAAAATCAAAGTGTTGTATCTTGACTATTATTGTGAGAACCAACTTAAGGGCGCTATTCGAAGTTTGAAACGGACCTGCTAGACATTTCATAGTATTACTCATTGTATATATGTTTATTATAGATGATTGATTATTATGCATATATTAGCTTAGGTTTTTGACTTGGTTATTCTTGTTCATAGCTAGTGAGATGTATAGATAGTTTGGAGCATGAATAAGGAAACAATAGTTTTATTTCTTAGTCATTGTAGTATAGATGAAGTTTGTGAGTACCTTCACTGGAAAACTCTCACGAGGCTATAACTCGTCCACTAGGGAATTCCTAGTGGTTTAAGGCCTTGTTGCATATGGTCAATGCAATCGCACTCAACGAAACGAGAGTAGTTAGGACTCCATTTTTGGTCACTTATTCTAATTTCTCATCTTTGCTTGAGGACAAGCAAAATGCTGTTTGGGGGTGGTTTGATAAGAGCCCAAAACTGTAGTTTTAACCCTGTAACAGACATACCTTTAGACCAATTACGTGAGTAATAATTAAGAGTTAACACCGACACGTGTTTTATGCATTTCAGGTTTCAAAGTCCATTATGTGCAGAAATGTGCCACTTTAGCGAGATAAAGGAGCAAAGGTCGGTTACTAAGGAGTTCCGTGATTAAAGGCCAAGTTTCTAGAAGACAAAGCCTTTCCAAAAGCCCGGTCAAAAGCTGAAAAGTCGACGCGGGCAGAAACAGCACACAAGTCAGCAGAACTTCCGAAGGCCATATCTTTGGACTCAGACCTCGGAATGGGGCCTACCTTATGTCAAAATGACTGGCTCGGAAAGAGCTTTCCAATGGTCTAAGCCTTGATCCAATCAGAGGAGGAAAAGTGGACGAAAAGTCTATTGAAGCCAACTGCAGCTGAAGAGGCCTTTTTGGACTTAAAGAATTGGGTTTTGGGCCTGATTCTCTGGCCCAAAACATGGCTCCAAGCCCATGCATGATTTTTGGATCTGAATGTATAAAAACAAAAGTTTAGCTCTTTGATTTGGGTAGATCTTTTAGTAGAGAATAGTAGATTTTTAGGTTAGAAAATAAAGGTAGCTTAGAATAGAAAGTGGCCATTAAAATAGCTTCTAGATCTAGTTTTTCATGTAGATTAATTAAGTTTAGTTCCATTTCAATTATTGTATTAGATTAAACCTTTGAATCTTGTTCTTCATTTTGATTAGATCAATAAAGTAGTATTTTTATAAATTTCGATTTTGTCATTTCCATTTCTAGATCTAATTTCAATTCCTGCCCTTATTTCATTTGAGTCATTAAATTAGATTTCATTATTGTTTAATTAAGTAAATTTCAATTCTTTATATCATGTTTAGTTTAAATGTAATCGGAAATGATTGCGTAATGATTCTCGGCTAAACCTCCATTAGGGGGTTGAGAAGCCTTGATGAAAGCTTGATTCGAATAACGTAGATTCGTCGTAAATTTCCTTTCCACTCTAGAAACGATTAGTTCACCATGAGAATGGGTTTAATCGTTCACATGCTAGTTATGAATTGGTAGGAATGCCATGTGTAATTAGGGATTAGGAAGAACCAATTGTTCTCGAAAAGATTCAATTCGGATTATGACGATTCGTCGTTAATAGGATTAAGTCGAGTTAAGGTGGAATCAATCCCCCTCTAACTCATTATCATCGAATCAACGTAGCATTCCCTTAGTTATTCCTATCGTCGACTAGTTGCATTCATGGGTAGTTGCATCGTAGTCTAGTTGCCTTTTTCGTAAATCTCTCATTAGACTTTAAGTAGATAGTACGAACACGTGAGAACATAGCATGCGGAAGGACTAAGAGTGGAACGAATCACTCTACTCCACTATATCTCAATAGAGTTGAGAGTAGAATCTTTGATAATATAGACACAAAAGTTTTAAGTATAGTTTTACTTGCGTTTAGAGTTCATCGCTTTATTTCGTAGGTAAAACTAATCATTTTACTTCTATCACACACAAGCATCTATGTAGATGGCATATCACTATGTGCGTCCTTTCAAAATGTTACGATATTTTTCCAACTATAGAACTTGTACAGAAGGCCCAGTTATCGTGGAACACTGTAGTCAAATTGAAGACAAATGTTATTTTCCAGCGTAGATGGGATGCTTTGGAAATATATTATAGGGTTGAGCACTCCAATTTTGTTAGTTATTTATGAGAGACTTAGTTTCCTCACAGGGATCGATTCGTATGTTATTGGACTGACCAATACATTCACTTTGGGAGTACAATGACCAATAGAGTTGAAGAGTCTCATCCTCAGGTGAAGCGTGTACTAGGTGACACGCGCTCCTTTTGTGTGTAGATGGTATATGGATGATGTATATAGATGATCTAGATGGATGATGTAGATGAATGATGGTCATTGAACAAAATAGAAGCGTATCAAAACCTAATTATCTCTCAATAAGTAAAGGATGAGTAGGTTATCGTTCCACTTTTAAGTATATGTTATGTGAAGGACAGGATTGGAAAGGGGATTTGAGGGATTAAAAACTATGATTGTAGAGATTTTAGATTCTAATGCTAAACTAAACTAAATTAACTAAACTATTGAGAATTTATAAGAGAGGGAATTCAAGAGTTTAGAATCCACCAATACTTTTGATCTATGACCTTCTGCTTCATGGTTGTTCTTACAAGTAGACTACAATTAGGCAATCGAGCGAGTGACAATGCCCTCTTGGACGAAATATTGTTAACAATTAACTCTACTTAAGGTTGTTCCTATATTTATGCTATTAATATCTTCTTTTATTTTATGTAAGCTCGGGCATCCATTCAATGTATTACTAAGAGCAACATCAAGGAGTACTTCCTAATAGGGCGGCCATTCAATGAATCACCACTTAAGGCAAACACAAAGAATACTTCCCCTAGGCAGCCACTCCCTGAGCTACCCCTTCTAAGGTAACACAAAGAATACTTCCCTAACTCTAAAGAACTATATTACTAGAAGAAAAGTAAATAACACTAGCATGATATTAATATTGCAAAACATAAACCCTATTCCATACTTCCATCCCCTGGTGTGGGCAATGGAGCTAATAACTAAAAACATAAAGAACTAACCTGATTGAAGAACACTATGAACTAGAAGAATCATTAAACCTTAAGCATCGACTTCATCTCCTCCCTTGAAGGAGAAGATTAGCCTTCCATAAAGAAGGAAGAACACGAAAAACGAGAAGAAGAAGAGTCGAAGAACATAAGACTAGAAAGACTAATTTATTAAGACTCGACTAGTTAAAACCGAATCTTTTATTATTAATCTCTCACTGCCTCAAGTTCTGGAGACAAGAATATAAGTGAATTGGCAAATTACATAAGGCACTTAGGTCCTCTATTTATAGGGGTTACAATGAGTTCTATAAGCATTCCAAACCGCCATTTGTTTCCTAATACAAATCAACTTTTTTCAGAGTCCAACTTCGTCTCCAAAATTGAGAAGAAAGTGGCTACAGTGTCATTTCATGCGTCTGGATGCATGATCCTTGCGTCTCAGATGCGAGCATTGCGTCTGGACACACGATCCTTGCGTCCGAGATGCGGAAGTATATTTTCCCTCTTTTGCTCTATCCTTCTATCCTCTTTTGCGGGCTTTGGTCCAAGCAACAAATCCTTTGGCTTTGGGCTTCCAAATAGGCTTTAAAATAGGTCCAAGTCGCATCTTTAATAGCTTTAATTTCTTGGCCTTCTCCATGAGTGTCCACGAGCTTTCCATGTGATCTTTAATGCTCCGAATTGCTCCGTTTTACCCCTTTACAAAACTCTCTTTTTCTCTTGTAGAATCATAAAACATAACTTACAAACACTATTAGTCTACT
Organism: Coptis chinensis; assembly: GCF_015680905.1. Lineage (NCBI taxonomy): Eukaryota > Viridiplantae > Streptophyta > Magnoliopsida > Ranunculales > Ranunculaceae > Coptis > Coptis chinensis. Next base: position 9,592,324 of record NC_141462.1, read on the forward strand.
AAGATGGCTAAACAAGAGACATAATCAAGGCTTAAATTGCACTTTTTAAGCACTTAACACAACTCCCAACTAGCCTTTTGCTAGTCTCTTAGCAAATAAGATAAAAAAAAAATAGATAAGTGATCAAAATCACATCCTAATAACAAAAATAAAATCCTAACTCACTTTCGTAGGCATCGCGATTACATTTACCATATGCAACAAGGCTTTAAACCTCTAAGTTCCCCAAAAAGGACGAGTTATAGTCTCGTGAAGGTTTTCAGGTGATATACCCATAAAATCAATCAATAGCATGTTCATAATGATAGTATTTTTCAGAGAGAGAAATTCCTTACCCACTTAGTGCTTACTCCAATAGACGGTCTCCATTGCTAACTACATTGCTGCAAAGACTCATAGATTATGATAGGAGATAGTAAAAATTGACAAAATTCTCAAGCAAGGCTTCTGTGTGTACTAGTCAATCTCCTATACTCTCCTATTCAAGAAACGGAATCCCTAGTTTACCTTTAGACAGATAATCTTGACTTTCAATCCTCACCGGTCATACTCTCAGAAAAGAATCTCTCAGAAGATGGTATATTATTTTACCTCATGTATGTGGGAAAAAGAATAATGAATATGAACATCCCACATACTACCTTGAAAAACAAACTTCTAGATGACAGTAGTCTCATGGAAAGAATGTCAATTACATATGAAGTGTCGCGTCCTTCACTTTATCATCCTCTCACCTATTCTAGACTTTGTACCATACTATAGTGATAAGTCATGGGTTGTAACTTGGCTTGGGTATTGGTTTATGAAGGAAAGGTAAAAAGGATTTAAATGTTGTTTCTGAAAAACACTAAGGGTTTTGCTTCATTCTTTGGAAGATTTCTTCAAATTCTGTATTGCAGAGAAAATTCTTCCTTTGTCTTAGCTTTTCCATACATTCTATTCAATTTTTTTTTTTTTTTTTAATTATTTTCTTTCTTTAACTCAGTGGTATATCCTTGATTAGTACTGGATATGCTTGTTTTCCACTAGCTTCTTTCACTTAGAACAAAATGATGGTTTTCATTGTATCTCTCTGATATTTCCTTGTAATCTTCCTTTTGTGCTCTTTCTTCCTCCTTGTTCCCCTCGTATTCTTATAAACATATGGGTATGGCTGATAAAGGTTTTTGGCTATACTCTTTGTCTGGAGTTGGGTAAAGGGTAAAGGGTTTTATGAAAGAAAATGGCTTATTGTAAGGATCAAAAGGGTTTAACATGATGGTCCTACTAGGTGGGATAAAGGCTGAATGGGTTCACTACTTTACTTATCAGTATGATACTCTGTTTCGAATATACTACAAGACCTAATTAATGACTATCTCCCCAGTTGATGTCACTTCGTGATTAACCAAATCAAATGATAATGAGACTATATTACAACGACATAAAGAACTGAAAGATGTTGAGTCACTAAGACTCGGATTTTTCATAAGAACTCTCCAAAGAATGGGTATAAAGCTCAAGTCTCACGAGCTAAGTCTAAAAATTCTACTTCCAGTTTACTAGGGGTTTAAATCTCTCTTCTAGAAAAAGTACACAAAACTGACCAAATACTATGGTGGTGCCTTGATAAAGAATTCTATCAACAAGAACTATGTCGAGCATAATAAATAGTCTAAGCGGTAATGAAATCAATAATATCAACTATCTATCAAACTCAACACTAAGCAGTACAGAATCTATATCCCAGACTCATCATTAAAATTCATTTTTATCATGCTACCGATATAGAAAAAAAAAAAAAAATATTTTAGTTTTTGAAAACTAATTTTTGAAATTCCTTTCTCAAGTACACCCTCCCCCTACTTATGCATGCATTAACCTCAATGTATGAAGAAGTAAATAAAATGGTTGAGAAAAAGGTAGGATATTACCATTAATGTCGAATATTAATATTTTGATCTTTCTCTGTCATATAAAGGTTAAGCTCACAAAATAGAGAAAAGCAAATACAATTAGTTCAAATCAATTTTTTTTTTCTTGTTTTTTTAGGTCTTTTTACGTCAGATCCCCAAGATGTAATGTGAGTCTTTTAAAGTCAGATTCTCAAGACTTTTGAGTCCTTTATAGTCAGATCCTCAAGACTAGTATTCCCACCCACTAGGTTTCACTTTGTAAGAATTCTTCTGATCTCTCTCAATAGGTGATTGACAAAAGTATACCTTGTACTAACAATTTTCTCTTAATGGCTGTAACCCAGGACAAGTTTCAGAATGGAAATTCTTACACCAACCTAGCTTATGCACTCTCCTCTTACGCACAAATGAACTTTTACCAAATCCTACACGAGCCATAGAAATAATCTTCCTTTGAAAGTCAATAGGGAGTAAATCCCATAAACTAACAGGTGGGGAACACTTAGGTTTCCATCTCAAAACTGATTTTTCGACAACATGCTTACTTCCTGTAGACATTTTCGCTCAATCTACTAGAATTCCTTCCTTTGAAACTTGGTGACCTAGCACTATCATTTCCTTTACCATGAAGTGACACTTTTCCCAGTTCAGAACTAAGTTGGTATCGCAACAATGTTTAAGGACTAAGGAGATATGGTGCAGGCAATCCTCAAATGGACATGTGAATGTGGTCTTCTCTTGGTCTTCAGGGTGAATATGGATCTAAAAATATCCTGAGTAACCATCACGAAAGCAGTAGATTGCTTGTCTAGCTAATCTTTCTAACATCTTATCGATGAATGGCAATGGAAAATGGTCTTTCCTCGATGCGCTATTCAGCTTCCTGTAATCGATGTAAACTCTCCATCCAGTCTGAATCCTGGTTAGAATCAACTCATTGTTCTCGTTCTCGATCACTGTGGTTCCGGACTTCTTCGACAACTTGAACTGGACTAACCCATTGACTATCAGTAATAGGGTAGATAATGCCAACGTCAAGGAGTTTGACGACCTCTTCTCGGACTACTTCCTTCATCTTCGGATTAAGCCTCCTCTGTGGTTGCTTAGAAGTCTTGGAATCCTCTTCCAAATGAATCTTATGTTGAACTATCATAGGGCTGATCCCCTTTATATCATCAATTGTCCAACCTATAGCTGACTTGTGTTCCTTTAAAAGTGATACTAACCTGGATTCCTACTCCTCAGTCAAATCTGATGCAATGATTACTGGGTAGGTTCCCAAATCTCCCAAGAAAACATACTTGAGTGTAGACGGCAAAGGCTTCAATTCTAGCTTAGGTGGCTCCTTCTTAAGCTCTTTAGATGGTCTATCAGGCATAGGCGATTCAAACTTTTCTTTGAACTTGCTATCATCCATGACAGGTGATGGATCCAAAATCGCATTGATTGCCTCGACACTAAGTTCCTCACAATCTGAGTCTGTCAAAGCTTTTAACAACTCGTCAGCAGGATATAAATGAGTCAGATAATCCTGTGTTAACGTTTCAATCATGCATACCTCATTCACAGCATACACCTCCTGTAGTTGCTGTAACATATGGAAAACATTAGTCTCGACTCTCATATTACCAAAGGATAACGTCATATTACCGTTTCAACAGTTGATGAGTGCATTTACAGTGACCAAGAATGGTCTACCTAGAATGATTGGTATCTGCCTACCAGATGTAGGTTCTGTGTCGAGTACTATGTAATCAACCGAATAATAGAAATCTTCGATCTTGACTATGGCGTCTTCAATGATTCCTCTAGGTATCTTCACTGATCTATCCGCCAACTGTAAAGTAACATCAGTCGGTTTTAGATCCTTCAAGCCCAACTTCTCGTAGATGAAATATGGTAGAAGATTCACACTGGCACCCAAATCTAATATAGCTTTCTCCTCCAAAAAATCTCCAATTCTGCATGTAACAGTTGGATTTCCAGGATCTTTCAGTTTCACAACTACTAGATTCTGTAGGTATGATGAACATCTTTAAGCGATAAAAGCTTCTTTCGAAATGTTGGTCTTCTTCTTCACTAGATCTTTCACGAATTTGGCATACGAGAGAACTTGCTTAATGGTGGTCAGAAATGGGATATTAATATGCAAATTCTGAAATACATCGCAAATCTCCTTGTACTGGTCATCCTTTCTGGTATTCACTAGTTTCGAAGGAAACGGTGCTGGCGGATTCTTCAATATCGGTTCTCTTCGTTCGCCCCGATGGCTTGGTATCGGATAGTGGTAGTGATAGTGGAGTGACAGAGTCACTCGTGATAGCTTATTCTTACTTACTTCCCGCAGAGTTCCTTCAACTTCTTTTGCAACAGCTTTTTCTTGGCAGCACAACACTAGATATATCCGGAATGTTAGAACCGGGTGGGATGGTGGGGACATAAGTTTCCTTAGGTTCTGCAGAATCTTTTCCTGGTTCATAGACAATCTTGTTATCAACTTTCTTGCCTGACCTCAGAGTGGTAACAGCATTAACTTGGTCATTCGACTAAGTAATCTCCAGGTTATCCACCTGCAGGACACCTCTTCCTTTCGGATTTGGCTCCGGCTGGCTTAGTAATGCTCCTTTCGATCCTTCCGTCAAGGCGGCAGTGATTTGCCCTATCTAGCCTTGAATTACACTAAAGTTATTCTCCAACTTCTGGGTTCTTTGATTTGTCTATTTCAGCTCATTGACAATGATGGTGACAACTTCTTCTAGATGTGGGATAACTGGTTTGCTCGATTGAGGCGTAGGGGCAATATATCCACTCATAAGATCTGGTATTAACTCTCTGTTTGTGTTGGCTTGGTATTGCTGGTTCTGGTATGACTGCTGATTTTTGTATGGTTGCTGGTGGTTTTAGAACTAATACTGGTTATTTTGGAACTGATTTGATTGATTTTGGAATCTTGGAGGAAAATTCCTCTGATTTGTACTTTGTGGCTTCCAATAATTCTGTCCCTGATTGAACTAGTTATTTCTTCCTAAAGAGTTGATACTACATGCCTCTGCATTAGTATCCAGATAGTACGAACACTCTTCAGTGGTGTGGCTTTCATCAGAACATAACTCACAAATGGCATAACAAGGCTTGGATGGCTGAGGTTTAGCTTGGAAATTGTTTGCTTTTGGAGGATTCATGGAGAACTGATCAAACTTCTTGTTCAAAGTTTCAAGTCCTATTGATAGGCTTGCCATAATTGATAGCATCACTTGATTTGGGTATTCTTGAATTTGGCTGCCAAATTGCTTCGGCACCCCCTCCACTCTAGCTACATCCTCGTTGCTAGTACTCTATTATTGAGTGTCTTCAGCTAAATTCTCAAGAAAGTTGTAGGCTTCCTCTCCATCCAATGATGTTAACTTATCTTGATGCATTGACTGTGTCATCTGCTTGTTCATACTAGAAAGTCCTCGAAATAAAAAATGAGCCAGTGTGCTCTTATCATAACCATGATGTGGACATGAGACTAGCAGATTATTGAATTTCTCCCAGCTTTGATGATATTCTTCAGTCACCTTCCCTTTGAAATTGTTGATGGCTTGCTGCTTGGCATCTGTCTTCTGGGGTGGGTAAAACTTGTTCATAAACTTTGTTCTCAACTTCTCCTAGTTGTTGATTGAATTGATCACCGTCGCGCTTAACCATTCGATGCTTTACCTTCGGTGAGAGTGGAAAAGAATTAACTTGATACTCTCATCCCCGATATTCTGAATCTTGAAAGTTCTCGAGGGATGATAAAAATTTGTTCATGTGAACATAAAAATTTGAACATTATCCGAACTATTGAACTTTGGAAGCATAGATTATTCTTGATACTCTAAGTTCAAACCTGGTTAGCTTCTATCTCCGGAAAAACAATCACTGGCCAGGTGGGTCTCCAATGATTGGCGAATAGAAATCACTCAACTTCTTCCTCTGTTGTGCTTGCATGGGTGGGATAGCTTCGGGATTATTGGTGTCCAAAACACCTCCATCATTGCGTGTGGCCATTGTTTCAATCTCATCTAGTATTCTTGTGAGTCGGTTGTTAAACCTTGTCCACTGTTTGTTCTTACCGAACGATGATATGGACGACGGGGCATACACTAAAAAATGCTATGCGAAAATGACAAAAAACTATCCTACAATGCTTGAATAATATGCAACTATTCTAAATTATACTAAAATGTAAAACTACTTTCCTTCAACTGGGTTAGGCTTTGCAGCTAGTATCTCGCTCGTTGTCTAAAGCTGTCTCTTCTAGGGTTATGGTGAATCACTTGGATTGATTAAGTACCACGGCCTACAGACGATAGTTCGTTTGTCAAGATTCAGACAAGAAACACTAGAGTTTGATGTTTCGCTGTGTTGGCTTACAACTTCAATTGTTGAAAAGGTCCTAAATGCAATTATACTAAAAAGCAATAAAACTAAGCTATGATGCAAGTATACTAAGAATGAAGATTCGACTAACCTAGATGGTAGATCTTATCTTCGAGATGTCCTTCAAGCTTCTCTCTTCTCAAAAGGATGGATGATGCGGCTAAAATTACCTCAAGATCCAAACTTCTAATCTTGATAGAAAACGTTAAACATAAACAACTTTCTTCGACAGCGGCGCCATTTGACACGCGCTCCTTTTGTGTGTAAATGGTATATGGATGATGTATATAGATGATGTAGATGGATGATGGTCATTAAACAAAATAGAAACGTATCAAAACCTAATTATCTCTCAATAAGTAAAGGATGAGTAGGGTATCGTTCCATTTTTAAGTATATGTTATGTGAATGACAGGACTGGAAAAGGGGTTTGAGGGATTAAAAACTATGATTGAAGAGATTTTATATTCTAATGCTAAATTAAACTAAATTAACTAAACTATTGAGAATTTATAAGAGAGGGAATTCAAGAGATTAGAATCCACCAATACTTTTGATCTATGACCTTCTGCTTCATGGTTGTTCTTACAAGTAGACTACAATTAGACAATCGAGCGAGTGCCGATGCCCTCTTGGACGAAACATTGTTAACAATTAACTCTACTTAAGGTTGTTCATATGTTTATGCTATTAATATCTTCTTTCCTTTTATCTAACTCTGGCAGACATTCAATGTATTACTGAGAGCAACATTAAAGAGTACTTCCTAATATGGCGGCCATTTAATGAATCACCACTTAAGGAAAACACAAAGAATACTTCCCCTAGGCAGCCACTCCCTGAGCTACCCCTTCTAAGGCAACACAAAGAATACTTCTATGACTCTAAAAAACTATACTACTAGAAGAAAAGTAAAGAACACTAGCATGATATTAATATTGCAAAACATAAATCCTATTCTATACTTCCATCCCCTAGTGTGGACAATGGAACTAATAACTAAAAACATAAAGAACTAACCTGATTGAAGAACACCATGAACCAGAAGAATCATTAAACCTTAAGCCTCGGCTTCATCTCCTCCCTTGAAGGAGAAGATTAGCCTTCCATAAAGAAGGAAGAACACGAAGAATGAGAAGAAGAAAAGTCGAAGAACATAAGACTAGAAAGACTAATTTATTAAGACTCAACTAGTTAAAACCGAATCTTTTATTATTAATCTCTCTCTCTGCCTCAAGTTCTGAAGACAAGAATATAAGTGAATTGGCAAATTACATAAGGCACTTAGGTCCTCTATTTATAGGGGTTACAATGAGTTCTAGAAGCATTCCAAACCGCCATTTGTTTCCTAATACAAATCAACTTCTTTCAGAGTCCAACTTCATCTCCAAAACTAAGAAGGAATTGGCTACAATGTCGTTTCATGCGTTTGGACGCACGATCCTTGCGTCTCAGACACGAGCATTGCGTCTGGACGCACGATCCTTGTGTCTCAGATGCGAGCATTGCATCTGGACGCACGATCCTTGTGTCTCAGACGCAAGCATTGCGTCTAGACGCACGATCCTTGAGTCCCAAACGCGGAAGTCTATTTTTCCTTTTTGCTCTATCCTTCTATCCTCTTTTGGGGGATTTGGTCCAAGCAACGAATCTTTTGGCCTTAGGCTTCCAAATAGGCTTTAAAATAGGTCCAAGTCGCATCTTTAATAGCTTCAATTCCTTGGACTTCTCCATGATTGTCCACGAGCTTCCCATGTGATCTTTAATGCTCCGAATTGCTCCGTTTTACCCCTTTTTCTCTAATATTCCACAAAACTCTCTTTTTCTCCTGTAGAATCATAAAACATAACTTACAAACACTATTAGTCCACTAAGATGGCTAAACAAGAGGCATAATCGAGGGTTAAATTAGACTTTTTGAGCATTTATCACTAGGAAATGCAAACTGTCATGATTTTTTTAGTATGTTTAGCTTAATTTACCCGATTCTAGAGATCCAGATGTCCGAGATTAGAGCTACCTTCGTGAGGATTATGCTTGTAACTCAGCACCACCACCAAATTCTTTTGTTTCGTGAACTCAGAGGCCTTGTCTCACGCAAATGTTTGGAGTTGCTATTTGAAGAATTAGATACCCGCGTAAAACGTGTTAAAAATGGAGAGATTAGGTGTTGGTGCTATTTGCATACGAGCCATGGACTGCCATGTGCTCATGAATTAATTAAGTTTGAAGAGTAAGAGCGGTCTAACCCTTTGACTAGTATCGACCCCTTTTGGAAAACATTGTTTGCTTCTCCCAATATGTTAGTGGGTTGGTTCCGATGTTACACCTTCGATCGACTTGTTCATGAAAAGGTTTGCAATGGTTTTTGAAGAAAAGCAGAGGGTTATGATTAGGAAGCTTATGGAGATTGCCGTACCAGAAACTACATGGCTAGTACCACCTCGTGAGGAAGCAAAAACCAAAGGTCAACCGAAAGGCTGCTGCAGGAGAAAACTTCCAACTAGAGATGAGAACTCTTCAAAGCGAGATCCATCTCATTTTGAACATTCTCAACGTGACCATGATGAGTGGGTCTCGTCACAACAAAACACTACGCCCACCCAAAACACCCACACTACACCAAGAAAGAAGCTTTCTCTAAAAACACCCATACTACACCAAGAAAGAAGCTTTCTCTAAAAACACCTACACCACACCAAGAAAGAAGCATTCTTCAAAAACACCAAAAACAACCACACCAAGAAATAAGGTTTACATATTACAAAATGTGAAAGATGGGGTAGACTTTGGAAATACGAGGGGTCCAAAGGATTATGGGTTGGATACTCCTGAAGAAATGCACAAATACATTGTTATAGTCAATGACCCTGTTAGCGATGGCAACTGCGGTTATAGAGCTTTGTGCATTGCATTAGGAAGAAGTCAATAAGATTGGCCGCTGATTGATAATATGTAAAAACGCTAGTTTTACCTACGAATAAGTAACGAGACTCAAATGCAAGTAAAACTAGAACTAATTTACTAGCTTACACTTATCAAAGTTTTCTACTCTCGATGCTATTGCAATAGAGTTGGAATAGAAGATTCGTTCCACTCCTAGTTCGTTAGAATTCTAAATTAACTACAATTATTAGTCTATCAAATCAATGAGAGTAATGATGGGAATTATACTACGATGGAAATTGTACTAAACAAGATACAATAATTCGAACTACGGAATTAATAATTTGACGATATGAGGAGGAATTAGGGGGATTTGATTCCACCTTAACTCGACTTAATTTACTAACGAAGAATTTTCGTAATCCGAATTGAAATGCCTTCGCATAGCAATTTGGTCTTCCTAATCCCTAATTATTCATGGTAATCTCTACCAACTAACAACTAGCATGTGAAACAATCAAACCCATTCTCATGGTGAACTAATTGTTTTCTAGAATAGAATGGAATATCATGAACTATTCTACGCTAACAAAAATCAAGTTTCATCAAGGCTTCTTCAAACCCCTCTAATGGAGGTTTTAGCCTTGAATCATTATGCTATCATTAATATATAAATCATAACAAGACATGATAAAAAAGATTATAAATTTACTTATTTGGTTTAAAATGGAAATCTAATCATGCAAGATTGAATTGAAACTAGTAATGATAATTAACTAAATCTATGAATTGAAGCTAAAATGATTTAATGAAATGAAACTAGATTTATGAATAACTAACTAACTTTATTGATCTAATGAATAATAACAAATACTGATTCAAAACTGAATTCAAAACAAGGTAATTAAAACTAATTAATGGAGTCTAAGTTAATTTATTTTCTAATCTAGGTCTAACTAATTAATCCCCTCTTTCCTCCCCTCAAGAAGAGAAAGAGATCCCCAATTTCGTGCATGGGCCTGGAGCCATGTTTTGGACGGAAAATCCAGCCCAAAACCCAATTTCTTCAATCCACAAAGGTCTTTTCAGATGGGTTTGACTTCAACAGACTTTTCGTCCACTTCTACTCCTCTAATTGGGTCAAGGTTTGGACCATTGGAAACCTCTTTTCAATATGGTCGATTTGACATAAGGTAGGTCCAATTCCAAGGTTTGAGTCCAAAGATACAATCATCGGAAGTTCTGCTGACTTTTGTGTGTTGTATCTGCCCGCGTTGACTTTGACTTTTCAGCTTTGACCGGGATTTACAAAGGCTTTTTCTCCTTGAATCTTGGCTTTTAATCACATAACTTCTTAGCAACCAACCCTTGCTCCTTTCTCTCACAAAAGTGACACATTTCTACACATAATTTACTCCAATGCCTGAAATACATAAAAACACGTAATCAGCATTAACTCTTATTTATTACTCACATAATTTGTCTAAAAATATTATTGTTAAGGGGTTAAAACTACAGTTTTGGGCTCTTATCAAACTCCCCAAACAGCATTTTGCTTGTCCTCAAGCAAATATGAGAAATTAGCATAAGTGACCAAAAATGGAGTTCTAACTAATCTCGTTTCGCCGAGTGCGGTTGCATTGACCATATACAACAAGGCCTTAAACCCCTAGGAATTCCCTAGTTTATGAGTTATAGCCTCGTGAGAGTTTTCTAGTGAAGGTACTCACAAACTTCATCTATACTACAATTACTAAGAAATAAAACTATTGTTTCCTTATTTATGTCTCAATTATCTATATATCTCACTAGCAATGAATACAGAATAATCAAGTCGAAACCTAAGCTAATATATGCATAATAATCAATCATCTACGAATAAACATATATACAATGAGTAATACTATGAAATACACTAACAGATACGTTTCTGAAACTTTGGAATAACGTCCTTAAGTAGGTCCTCACATAAATGTCAAGACAAAAACACTCTGATTTTTCCTTTCGAGTTTAAGCTTTACTCCGATTAATGCGGTGGGCACACTTTACCTTACAATCTCAATGACACACAAGGAAGCCAAAGTTGATCAAACACATCTGCCACTTACTATCATACTAACCTATTTCTAATTGAGCTAGAGGTCTTATTTAGGTGTTGCGGGGATTAGGAGATGGTTTAAGAAGGAAGGAAATGGATTTTCAAAATGACAAGTCTGAGTTAATAAGGTCTTCATATTACATAACTAGAGAAACCCTTGTTCTTTTGCTTCTACACTTTATTTCCATCCTTAGCCTTTTTATTTTGGCTTTTTGACTCCTTTTATTCTATTTTTGGAGTTTTTATTTTGTTTTTATTTTTATTTTTCTTTTCTATTCTTTGGATGGAAACTTCTTTTCTTTTTCTTTTATGAAGCAACTAACTAATTTTTGTTTACACAGGTTTTTCCTTTCTCTTTTCTTCACTCATCCTATTCTCAAACTCATTCTATAATGGGTAGGTTGATTTTTTATTTTGTTTTGTTTTTGTAAAAGGGTTAAGGATTTGCGGTTTATGAAAGGCTAAAGAAAGGCTCGGAGGGGCGACTAGCTGGAATAATTCATAGGTTTGAATTTCTGGCTATATCGATCCAAAGAGGGCCTAAATTCTCACTTAGGATATGGTATAGTGATCAAGCAAGTAGACGTGTGATTTCTCTATCCGTATTTTACTTCTCCCTTGTGTCATTTTTCAATTTTTTTTCACTCATATAAGGCTTTAGGCTATATTCTCACAAGATTTATAGAATAAGTACTCTAGCCTAGATTCAGAAACCTACTACCAAACAATCATAGATACTCATGCAATATATTTATAGAAAGATGCAAAGATTATATCTACATATTAACCTAAGTTTCTAAAAACTATTCTAATGCAAAAGCTACGTGAGACTTCTAGATTATTAAGAACATAGAGAAAGAAAACAATATCAATATTCCCAAGTGTATAGCATAAACTTTTTATTTATATTTTTGAAATTTTGAAATTTTTGAATTTTTACTAGAAAACAAGTACATATTGTACATATCTATATCCTAACAGATGCCTTAATTACACATGTTTCTATGCCACCCCCAAACAAAAAGCATGTTTTGTCCTCAAAGTATTGAAATAAAAAAGGTAGAAAAATACCATGGAAACGCGTGAAATTCTGGAACATCTGCAAAACAAGGTTAAAACATACTAATATAGAAAAAGAAAAATAGACGCAACTTTATATTAGTTCTACCAGTTATAGGGTTAACAAGAATCAACTTGCTTGGGACATAAGCAGACACTAACTAAAACTAAAAACTTACCTTATCTCCCTGCGTTTAAGCATCATCCTCATCCTCATCCTCTTCATAGGACCAAGGCTCTTTTGCGTCCTACCATGCTATAATAACTTGCCATGCCCTTCGCCGTGTGTCATCAACCCATGCTAACCTATCAAGTGTTACTCGGTCTGATGGGGTGTGAGGAGCAACCAAATGAGGTTGCACCTGCCATCCCGGCCAAGTCATAACTCGAAATGAATGAACCACGCAATTTGTGGGTCTTATGACTTCAACCCTTTTCCAATCCGTGAACTAGGTACAGAACCCAGGTAAACAACCGCGCATGATGCGGCAAACCAAAATAGGCATAAGAAGATACTTATGCCGCATGTTATGGGCTCGCTTAAGACTAGCTAGCCACTAAAACTCTGGGAATGTCGTATAGGCGACGTCCTTCAACTAAAACAAGGAAAACATCACCAGCAGTACTATTTGCAGAAGTAAAATGTCACTCCCCTAAAATATTTATCAGGATGAATAACATGGTGGTGCCTACATTCAGGGATAGGCTACCAAGGGCTATGTTATATCGCCCTTGGTCCATTATACGAAATACCCCTCCCCCATAATACTTGTGGAAATATGCATAGTCATAGAGGTATGCATTATCAGTCATATATCCCCACGTGTGTGTAGGATTCGGCAAAGGCAATCCCGAAACCAAAGCTACCAAATTCTTACTGAATTTCATTGTCGTGTCATTAATTGCAAGGGAAAATTTTTGTTCTCCATCATGGTTACAATAGAAATTAATATTATTGTAAAATATACAGTAAGCTGAGGTGAATATGAGTCGTCATCACTTACCAAGAGATGCCTCCATCCTAACTGCAAGATCCTGTCACGGAACCAACCTCCATAGGTTTCGCTTTCCAACAAGTCTTAGAAAGACTACTCAGGTATGACTGTAGGAGATGTCATCACAAAATTACTCTCTAGAAAAGCTGCAAACGATCCTGGAACAACCCACAAAAAATTAAAAAAATTCGTGCCCTCACGGTCGTCGTATGGTGGTGGCTCAAATTTAGCCTTGAAAGGGCGCGGTCGCGCTCAGGTGCAAATGGAGTAACAGTGTTAAGCTAAGCCACAATTTGTCTTAGGAGGGAATTACGGTCGCCTCCTGTGTTCTCGGCGGGGTGAAGTGAAAAATAAAAGGAAAAATTGGAGGTTTAAGGTGAGAGATGAAAGTGAGATGTGTGGGTTTTGTGTGGAGAATGAAGGAAGTTTATATAGGGTTTTAGTTTCTAAATCGAATTAACAAGTTGGAAAAAATTTAAGGCAATTGCAGGAAATAAAATATTTTCAAAACCTAAAACGGAAACAACCCATATTCCTTATTCAAACCTAATATCTTTTAGGTTGAATTTAGAATAGCAACTTCCTAACTCATTGAAATTTCATCCTACCACAATATCTAATCATAGTCATGCCAATATCGGCAACATTCCCAACAGTCATCAAAATATTACTTCTAAAATGGTAGATCATATCAAAACAATTCTAAAAGAAATAATACCACCCCCCAAATAATTCGGGAAGGTGGGATTAATGTTAAAATTATGGCATATGTAGAAAAAAACCACATTAAATTAAAATCGAAATTTAAAATACAATTAACTACCGAATTCAAATTTAACTACTGAATTTAACAACTTAACATCCGAACTAATAAAAAATAATATCAAAACAACAAAAATTTCTAAACACTAGCCACGAGATGAAGATGGACCCTGAGATGAAGATTGGGCTGGGATGAAGATGGGGCCTGAGATGAAGAAGGGCCCGAGCCATTCGTCCTTCGGCGACGACGCTCATGCCTCTCAGACTCATCTGAAACAGAACCCCCCAGGGGTGGCATGCGTCGTAAAATCTCTACTCGGAACCGGCATTGTGCTTCTATCTCTACCTTCATCTCTGTATAATGCGCATCCTGACGCTGGGCGAGAGTCTCCATGTTATACTGGAGATCCGCCTGACCCTTGTCGAGCACTTCAAAACTTGTCTGAAGGTTCTTTTGTTTATTTCGAATTATAATCTGTCTATCCCGTACATCTTCACAAATACCATAAACGCAACGCAAGCCACTATGCAACACTGACATGCGTTCTAAATCAGAAGTACACCTCTCCAAGGCATTTTCATCCAAACATGTCATATCCTCCATTTCCTCATCCGAATCAACCACCCTATCCTCCGGTAACTTCCAAGTCTTTTGGATACACTTCGTATAAATAATTGCATTTGAATGCAATTTTATCATAATACGAACAAATTTTGTAACAGCTCTAAAAGACAGCATGATCTTAATGATCAATACCGGAAAGGGCGCAACACTCTTTCCAACGCCTCTAATCATATTTAAAATAAACTCGAGGATGCAGAAAGTATACCTCTTCTCTTCCAATATCCAGAGAACGTGCAGACATGTCAGACCGATGTCACTGACTTTCTCCTTCCCGATGATGTTCTTACCTATCCACTGAGCTACAGCTAGTTGGTTGGTTCGCAGAGATGACTGTCGAACACAATGAGAATTTGGATTGTACTGACCTTCCATGATAGTGTCTTTCATCAATGCAGGAACTCCAGTATACTGGGATTCCTGCAAGGTGGCTTCGAGGTGGCGTTCAGGCATAATGCCTAAAATCTCAGCCAACAACTCTCTCGATACTTCTTTCCTCGTCCCAGCCACCTTCATAAAAAATTTCTGACCCTCCAACTCCCTCTTCGTATAGAATTGTTTGACCAAATCGGAGTGGTAAAAATCATCTATCAAATACCACAACCTGTTCCAATCCCTCCTAATCATCTCGTCATGAAAAAATGGCATAAAGCGGGCGGTAGTAAAAGCTTGTTCCGGCAAAATTCTTCGTCTTAGAGCCATTGAAGTGTTGAAACGATTTGTGGGATGAAAACAATGTAGGGATGGAGTTTGAATCAACCTAACTTAAAATTTTGGGAGGTGGCGCGGTGGTGGTTCAAATTTTTTATAGTTTGGTGATTTTTTTGTATTTTTGGTGGTGAAAAAGGTTGGAAATGGTGGTGGAGATGTTGTGGAGAAGTTTTGGAGTGGGGGAATTATAATTGGCATGGTGGTATTTAGGTTTTTCTTTTTTTTTTTTTTTTAGGTTTAAAATTGTTAATGGCAGAAGTGGAAACAAAACTCGCGATCTGTTTTTGATTTGAGGAAGGAGACGCACATGCCGCGCACGTGCGTGCGGTAATTGGGCCCAAGCCCAATTTGATTTCTAAAATTTTTCGATTTTTTCGCGCAGCTTCAAACTAAAATTGTCGATTCGTTACCGGTCCGATTTTTGCGAATGAGATATGGAAATGATCAGGAGAGAATTTCCAATCAAATGATCAATAAAACACTCTATTCAAACCGTGGATGACATATAAGAAGATGGAAAATGCCTCGAAGTGCGTACGTGACGTAAGTTATGCGAACGAATAAAATCTAAATTCATAGATAATGTCAACCCGAATCAAAATACAATTAAATGGTATAAACAACACAAATGGAAAGTTTAGCAATCACGGACGGAAAGACCAACATCCCACCCCCAAACAAATTTTAGACAACAGAGTTTAGAAAATTTGTTTTAAATGTGGGTTTTTTAAAGTCAGATTCCCAAGACTTCCTAGATTACTATTTATGGTTTTAAATTTTTTACTTTTTATGAATAAGATTTAATATAAGAAAAACGAAAAGCCATAAAGACATAATTCACACCATAGAGGAGCATGACTCAAAACCGAGAAAACATGCAAGAGTGGAAAACGTGAATTATGTTAAACGTGGACTTAGGATCCAGTACTTACAACCACACACTCCATAGGGAGGGCCCGGTTACCTGAATGGTGCACTTACCAATATATGGACGTGAAAGGAAGTACACCAAGCAACAAAGGTCAGTCCTCATAGACAGGGTCCTGTAAAAGGACTTTCTCCACATCAGGGGACATTAGCTTGTGAAAATGTTTTAACCGTTGGCCATTGACTTGAAAGGTATTGTTGTCCTTGGGATTTACCAAGGTGATTGCCCCGTAGGGGTGACTTCAGTAACCAGAAAAGGACCAGACCAACGGGTTTTTAATTTCCTGAGAAAAATATGTAGACGGAAGTTGTAAAGCAAGACCTTTTGACCTACCACAAACTCTTTGCGCAAGATTTGCTTATCATGAACATGTTTCATGTTAGCTTTATAATCCTTCGCGAGATCATAAGAATCGCTACGGATTTCTTCAAGCTCATTCAATTGTAACTTGCTCTTGACACCCGCCTCATCAAAATTGAAGTTGAGGCTTTTTATAGCCCACATAGCACGGTGCTCCAATTCAACGGGCAGATGACAAGGTTTCCCAAATACAAGTCTAAAGGGAGACATACCTATAGGAGTTTTGAAAGCAGTCATATACGCCCATAAGGCATCAGTTAGACGCTTCGACCAATCTTTCCTATCAAGATTTACAATTGTTTCTAAGATCTTTTTGATTTCCTTATTAGAAACTTCTACTTGTCCGCTAGTTTGTGGATGATAAGGAGTTGCTACCTTATGTGTAACTCCATACTTTTTCACTAGAGATGCAACAACTCTGTTGCAAAAATGTGTTCCACCATCACTAATGATGGCTTTAGGAATGCCAAATCGACAGAAAATATACTCATTAACAAAAAACACAACTGTATTATGGTCATTGCTACGGCAAGCCATGGCCTTTATCTATTTAGACACGTAGTCCACGGCAACTAAAATATATATAAAATCGTGGGAAACGAGAAAAGGACCCATGAAATCAATGCCCCATATGTTAAAACCTTCTACCACCATGATTGGATTTAATGGCATCATATTACGCTTCATGATTTGCCCAAGTTGTTGGCAACGAATACACGTCTTACAATGCACTTTGGCATCTTTAAAAAGAGTAGGCCAATAAAATCCACATTAAAGAATTTTAGCAGCTGTTTTCATACCACTAAAATGGCCACCACACTCTTTGTCATGGCAGAATGATAGGACTTCATTATATTCCCACTGGGGAATACAACGACGAATAATCTGATCCGCACAATACTTAAAAAGGTAGGGCTCATCCCAGTAGTATGGCTTAACTCTAGCCAAGAACTTCTTACATTCATTTCTTGACCAATCATCAGGAATAATATCCGAGCTAAATAATTCACAATGTCAGCATACCATGGTGCAGAAAAAATAGCATATAGATGCTCATCAGGAAAAGAGTCAGGTATGGACTCATAATCACTATCATCGTCATTTATAAGTCTAGTAAGTGGTCGGCAACAACGTTTTCGACCCCTCGTTTGTCCTTTATTTCTAATGTGAACTCTTGCAGAAGAAGAATCCATCGGATTAATCTCTGTTTACCATCTTTCTTTGCGAGAAGGTACCTAAAGGCTGCATGGTCCGTGTAAACTAGAGTCTTAGAACCAACTAATTAAGGACGAAACTTATCTAAAGCATAAATGACGGCTAATAATTCTTTTTCAGTAGTTGTACAATTCTTTTAAGCATCGTTTAAAATTTTACTAGCATAATAAATAATAGTTGATTTATTATCTAGTTTCTGTCCCAATACAGCACCAACAGCATAATCACTAGCATCACACATGAGTTCGAAAGGTTTAGATCAATCGGGAGGCTGTATAATGGGTGCAGAGGTTAAGGTGGCTTTTAAAGTTTCAAAAGCCTATTTACAAATAAAATTAAAATCAAAGATGGCATCCTTTAAAAGCATATTAGTTAAAGGCATAGCTATTTTTGAAAAATCTTTGATAAAACGCCTATAAAAACCGGCATGGCCTAGAAAGGCTCTAATATCACGAACAGTTCGTGGTATAGGTAGAGTTGCTATCTTATCTAGTTTGGCCTTATCTACTTCGATGTCATCACTAGATACAATGTGCCCAAGCACTATTCCTTTTTTCACCATGAAATGACATTTTTCCAAGTTAAAACCAGACTCTTCTCTTCACACCGTGTCAAAACCTTAGATAGGTTAGATAGGCAGTCAGTGAAAGAGTCTCCATAGATAGAAAAGTCATCCATGAAAACTTCCATGAAACGCGTTCTACCATGTCACTAAATATATGAAGCATACACCACTGGAAGGTACCAGGAGCGTTACAAAGGCCAAAAGGCATTCGTTTATAGGCATATGTTCCAAACGGACATGTGAAGGTAGTCTTTTCTTGGTCATCAATATCAATAATAATCTGAAAATAGCCAGAGTAGCCATCCAAAAAATAATAAAAAGCATGACCAGCTAGACGTTCAAGCATCTGATCTATAAAGGGTAAAGGAAAATGATCCTTTCGTGTCATGGCATTTAAACGTCTGTAATCGATACAGATTCTCCATTTCATAGGACCATGTGTTGCAACATAGTTACCTTTGGCATTACGTAGTACGTACCATGGTAATCCCTGATTTCTTAGGAACTACATGAATGGGACTTACCCATTCGCTATCAGAGATTGGGTATATGATACCCGCATCGAGTAACCGTAAGACTTCTTCTCTGACCACCTCTTTCATGGCAGGGTTTAAGTGACACTGAGGTTTGCAAGAAGTCTTTGCATTATTCTCCAAATTGATACGATGAGTGCAAACATTAGGGTCAATTCTCTTAATATCGGCTAGGGGACCACCCAATCGCAGAACGATATTCCCTAATCACCTTAATCAAATGTGTCTCTTCATCCTTAGATAATAGAGAAGATATAATTACCGGATGACTACCATTCGGATCAAGTTGAATATACTTTAACTCAGAAGGAAGAGGTTTAAGCACCGGGGTGGAAGGAATGTTGATAAATGCTTCTGGAGGGTCCTCATCTTGAGTAGTGAAAACTTGCTTAGGCAGCAAGTCTTCAAACTCAGTAGATGGAGCAACAGAAGGGTCTACGATAGGTGTCGACTCGAAGATGGTGTTGACTTCCTCTAAGTAGGAGTCATCGGCGAAATCTGAACTTCCAAAAGAAAGGAATTTATGCATCTGGTTTTCAGGAAACGTGTTATTAAAATAGTCTTGAGCTAAGCTCTCAATCATGCTAATATCCCCATCTACAGATGAATCTGGTAACTGTTTCATCATTTTAAAAATATTTACCTCAATAGAAAGATGGCCAAAAGACAAGGACATCGAACCATCGCGGCAATTAATAAGCGCGTTGGCAGTCGCCAAGAAGGGACGCCCTATGATGATCGAAACAAAGTCGTTAACGACTTCCATATCAAGGATAACAAAATCAGCAGAATAGTAGAAATCCTGAACCTTAACAAGCACATTTTCAACCACACCCTTAGGATACTTAATAGACCGATCAGCTAATTGCAACGTCATTTTAGTAGGTTGCATCTCCTGTAGACATATTTGTTTGTATAGATAATACAGGAGTAAGTTTACACTCGCCCCCAGGTCTAATAAAGCGGTGGTCGTGTGGGAATCTCCTAAGGTGCATTGTACAGTAGGACGACTAGGGTCCTTGTACTTAACGATTCTATTATGTTCTGATAAAGTTGGAAACTATTTAGTTAGGAAGGTGTCTTTAGGAATATTTGTCTTACGCCTAGTAGTGCACAACTCTTTAAGAAACTTAGCATGGTGAGGTAACTTTTTAATCGATTCAAGAAAAGGAATGTTTATTGTTAGATTTTTGAAAACTTCCCTAATCTCATTGTAATTTGTATCCTTGTTCAACATGGCTAATCTCTGGGGAAACAGTGGTTTCTCTCTATATTTAGCATATGGATCAACAGGATGTTTAACCTTGGCCTTTTGTTTCTTAGGTTGTGGTTTAACTGGTACTTCTACAGGGGTAGGATCTTCAATTTCTATTTCGGTATCTAGTTCAATATCCGGTGTAGGGACTACTGGTGGGTAACTATAAGGCATAGTTACGTTGTTATCAACTACTCTGCCATAACGGAGAGTGGTGATGGCATTTAGCTCACCTACGTTTGTATTTTCCGTACTAGTATTACCGTTTACCTCAAAGGTTGTGTTTGTTGTTTTAGGATTAGGTATCGCTTTACCTGGAAATATACTTTTGGGTTGTACTTTCTCTTGTGCTAACTGTTGTAAGGAAAATTGGATGGCTTATAAAATCTATTGTTGGGATTGCATATAGGCATCAAAATGATCCGGTTATGGAGGAGTGTTAGCTATAGGTTGTGTGACAGGAACTATGTCACGTTGATTATTAATGGGTGGGTTGTGATAGTTATTATTTATCGGAACGATACCTCTATTAGCATTATAATTATTATTGTTATAATTATCCTGACCTTGTCCATGACCTTGCCCTTGTCATGGTGGAGCTTGGTTGTAATTGTTTGCTGGCCTAACATTTTGGTTATTAAACCCTGAAGGTGTTACTTGTTGATTATTTCTCCAACTGAAGTTGGGATGTTGTCTCCAAGGGGCGTTAGGAATAGGATAACTATTAATTGAGCAAACGTTATCTTGTTGTGATGTTTGTTATTCATAAACGAGAGGACAATAGGAGTCGGGATGCTCAGGACTCAAACATAAATTACATGGATTGGAGTTGACATTCATGACGGGGATAGGCTTTTGTTAAACAGAAATAGCATCTACCTTTTTAGTGAGAGATTCGATTAAAGTTTTTGGTTCAGGATCGGGTTTAATCTCAAACATACCGGCGGCCTTAACTGTTGTAGAAGAACTAGCGAGCGGGAGATATCATCAGTACCCCCCCCCCCCCCAGTTATTATTACACTTTGTTTGATTTTCTAAAAATTTATAAGCCTCTGAGGCACTGAGGAAACTACCCCCATTCATCATGTCAAGGACTTCTTTATGGTGGTGTAAAAGTCCTTTGAAAAAGGCACGAACTAACGTGTCTTTCACGAGGTTATGGTGTGGACACTCTATAAGAAGATCGGTAAAACGATTCCAAGCATCTGAAAATGATTCATGAGGATTCTGTCGAAAGAAATGAATCTTGGAAAGCATTTCATCTGTCTTCAGTGGTGGGTAAAAATGTTCCATAAATAGTTGAACAAGTTTGGCACATGAGTCCGCAGAATTAGGCGTTTGGGCAGTTAACCAAGACGCCACCTTATCAGCTAAGGTGAAAGAAAACACCCTCAGTTTAATTTGTTCAACACCAACCGTAGGATGGTAGAATGTAGTAAGGACTTGTTCAATCCTACGCATGTGCTGATAAGGTTTTTTATGGTCTAACCCATGAAAAATGGGTAACAAATTAAATATATTTTGGGGGATTCGGAAATCCCCCACTGGGTCTGCAAAAACGATGCAAGATTTTGGGCTATCATTCAAGGTTTTGTAAAAGTCAGAGAGAGGAGACTCTCTTTCTTTAGCCATTATTTCAGGTGGAGTGTGTGGTATATTAGCTAGAGGTGTAATAAGTGGTATACTAGAAATGCATGTTTGTTGACGTTGCCAATTTATTACGTTAGGTGTTTTTCTTCTACCTGACATTAATCTCATCCAAGGCTAAGACCAATCTTAACTAAACACAACAACACTCAAAACAATCCTGATATGCTAGTATAAACCTCTAACAAGAGATGCGAGGAGCGGAAGAAAGAAGTACATGAATGCCTCCTTGCTTCGCTTATGAATAGCATCTTGTATACGCAAGCTCAGTGTATGTGTAACAAGTTAGAAACACTGAATAACTTGAAGTAATGGAAGTTTGAACTAACCAGTGAAAATCGGGCTTTTCCATAAGAGGGCGCAGATCGCGCTCAGAATTAGCCTAGGTAGGGCGCGGGTCACGCTCAAGTCCAATTCGAGTTCTAGGCGCTTCAGCGCTAGGGACGCTCGAAGTTAGCCTTATATGGGCGCGGAGCGCGCTCAGGGTTGTTATTTGAAAAAATAATTTAGTTTCTGAACCAGACAATCACTGTTAGAAGCAAACAAGGGTGGGTGGGTTTAATGGGACTTTGAAAAGACTAACAATACTAATGTAAACAATTCTAAACAGAACTAAGATGGCAGCGGTGCCATTTGATAATATGTAAAAACGCTAGTTTTACCTACGAATAAGTAATGAGACTCAAATGCAAGTAAAACTAGAACTAATTTACATTTACACTTATCAAAGTTTTCTACTCTCGATGTTATTGCAATAGAGTTGGAATAGAAGATTCGTTCCACTCCTAGTTTTTAGAATTCTAAGTTAATTACGATTATCAATCTATCAAATCAATGAGAGTAATGATGGGAATTATACTACGATAGAAATTATACAAAACCAGATACGATAATTCGAACTACGAAATTACTAATTTTGATGATATGAGGAGGAATTAGGGGGATTTGATTCCACCTTAACTCGACTTCATTTACTAACAAAGAATTGTCGTAATCCGAATTGAAATGCCTGGGCATAGCAAATTTGGTCTTCCTAATCCCTAATTGTTCATGGTAATCTATACCAACTAACAACTAGCATGTAAAACAATCAAACTCATTCTCATGGTGAACTAATTGTTTTCTAGAATGGAATGGAATATCACGAACTATTCTATGCTAACAAAAATCAAGCTTCATCAAGACTTCTTCAAACCCCTCTAATAGAGGTTTTAGCCTTGAATCATTATGTTATCATTAATATATAAATCATAACAAGACATGATAAAAAAGATTATAAATTTACTTATTTGATTTAAAATGGAAATCTAATCATGCAAAATTGAATTGAAACTAGTAATGATAATTAACTAAATATATGAATTGAAGCTAAAATGATTTAATGAAATGAAACTAGATTTATGAATAACTAACTAACTTTATTGATCTAATGAATAATAACAAATACTTATTCAAAACTAAATTCAAAACAAGGTAATTAAAACTAATTAATAGAGTCTAAGCTAATTTATTTTCTAATCTAGGTCTAACTAATTAATCCCTCTTTTCCTCCCCTCAAGAAGAGAAATAGATCCCCAATTTCGTGCATGGGCCTAGAGCCATGTTTTGGGCCGGAAAATCGAGCCCAAAACCTAATTTCTTCAGTCCACAGAGGTTTTTTCAACTGGGTTTGACTTTAACAGACTTTTGTCAACTTATGATCCTCTGATTGGGTCAAGGTTAGAACCATTAGAAAGCTCTTTCTAATATGGTCGTTTTGACATAAGGTAGACCCAATTCCGAGGTCTGAGTCCAAAGATACGGTCGTCTGAAGTTCTGCTGACTTTTATGCGCTGTTTCTGCCCAAGTTGACTTTGACTTTTTGATAAGAGCCCAAAACTGTAGTTTTAACCCCTTAACCATCATACTTTTAGACCAATTATGTGAGTAATAATTAAGAGTTAATACTGATTACGTGTTTTTATGCATTTCAGGCTTCAAAGTCTATTATGTGCAGAAATGTGCCACTTTAGCGAGATAAAGTAGCAAAGGTCGGTTGCTAAAGAGTTCTGTGAATAAAGGCCAAGATTCAAGGAGACAAAGCCTTTATAAAGCCCGGTCAAAAGCTGAAAAGTCAACACGCGGGCGTAAACAATTAAGACAAGTCAACAGACTTCCGGGCGCCGTATCTTTTGGACTCGGACACCGAATCGGGAGTATCTTATGTCAAAACGACCGGCTCGGAAAGAGCTTTCCAATGGTCCAAGCCTTGACTCAATCAAAGGAGCAAAAGTGGACGAAATATCTGTCGAAGCCAACTGCAGCTGAAGAGCCCATTTTGGACTAAAGAAATTGGGTTTTGGGCCCGATTTTCCGGCCCAAAATATGGCTCCAAGCCCATGCACGATTTTTGGATCTGAAAGTATAAAAACAAAAGCTTGACTCTTTGTTAATGGTAGATAGTTAGGTTAGGAAGCTAATGTTAATGGAGTTTAGGGTTAGAAAAAGATAGATCTAGATTAGTTAATTACTTAGTTTTCATTCCATTAATTAGTTTCATTCTTTGTTTTAGATTAGTTATTTAAATCATTGAATATCATTCATTAGATAAATAAAATAGTTGTTATTCATTCAATCATATCTTGTTCTTATTGTTCTATTAGATTTATAAAGTTAATTACTTATTGCATAATGACATGTTCTTATTATTGTTCTTGTGTTGCACTACACCATAACAGGCCATTTGCAACGGCAAAAAAGCGTTGTTAATAATTTTCGCAACGCTTTTTAAGCGTTGCAAATATGGCGTCAGTAAAGTGTTGGAAATATTTGCAACGCTTAAAAAGCGTTGCAAACAAAAATTTCCAACGCTTAAAAAGCGTTGCAAACAGAAATTTCCAACGCTTATTATAACTATTTCGTACACATATTTAAAACCTTTGCAACGGTTTTTTATTTCACAAACGCTTTTTAAGCGTTGGTAATTTGTTTAATTTTTACCAACGGTTTGTAACCGTTGCAAAGTTGTTAGTTAATTTTAAAAAAAAATAATTTAAAATTCATTTGTAACGGTTATAAACCGTTGCTGATGGGTTGCTAATGAAAAAAAATAATTTCTCATATTTTGTAGCGAGACCAGCTAAACCTACAATAACCAATGAATACAAGAATGGTTTAGACAAATATATATATATATATATATATATATATATATATATATATATATATATATATATCGGTTTGTCTAGGGTGCCACTCTTATAGTGACACCCTTTATCTCACACTTTTCTCGGTCTCTCAGATCTATTCATCAGATCACCAGATCTAGTTCGAAATAAAAATTGTGAAATTTCAAAATTTCAACTAATTCAAAACCGAAAAACGAAAAACACGAAATTCTCACTAAAACCCAATTCCATCGCCTCCAGAGAGTTCTCTTGACGCCATTAACGACCACCTGAGCTCTCTTGACAGCACTCAACCAACGACCAAACCCCACCGAAATCAGTCGGTTTTAATCCCAAAAAAAAACCCAACGCTATGGTATAGCCAAAACTCGATTTCCCCACTCTTCACAAATCGCGATTTGACTCCATTACTGCCTTTCAAAGCTTCGCATGCAGAACGTATCCATACGTATGGGCATCGTATATATTCGTATACGGTGGACTTGCTTTATGGACTACTTATAGATGGAGAAAACTTCGTAACACTGAAAACAGAGTCAGACTTCTTCAACAACGTCTTCGTTAACTTGTTGAAGCTGAAGAGCTTTCTTCTTCTTCTTCTTCAGCCACAATTGATAAACCCAAGGAATAGTTATTAGGTAATGTGTTTGAAGAAAATGTTAACCCCTCATTATATTTAGTTTTGTTTTTGGAATGTGGTTATGATTGTTTTTGGTGTTTTTTAGGTTGCCCGGCGAGGAAATGTGGAATTGGATCAGAATGGATAAATGGGTAGGAGTTATTTTTTGGCTTTTGAATTGATATTTTGGGAGTATTGATAAATTGATTAGGGTTTAGGGTTTTTGGTGAATGAAGGGTATTTTGGTTATTGTGATGAGTTTTACTGTAATGTGTTACGGTTTAAGATGTAGGTAGTGTGATACATTTGGTAGTTCACAAATGAATTCACATGTTTTATGGAATTCAGAAAATGCGCAAATGATAGTGTTTGTGATTTTTTGTAAAAGTTATATAATGTCTTTGAATGAATGCAGTTTCGAATAAGAATAAAAATTATTGCATTATGAACCATAGTTTTAGTATAGTTATTGAGGCCGTGACACAATAACTTCATATTTGATCCCTATGGTTTTACTTGTACTGTTTCCTGCCTATGTGTTTCCATTCTTAAGCAGTCATACACATAGGTATTTAAGATTGTTTGGCTATGTATGACAAGATGAGGCCTTCTTGTCGAGTAAGTAAGTCGTCACTTCTAGCAAGGTATATGATCATTTATATAGTTCATATCATATATTCTACTACATTTTAGGGTTAGTGCATATTCATGACTCGAGTGTTTGATACCAAGTCCTTTAGAATTGCTCACTAAAATTAGACTTTTATCGAAAGCAAAACCACTCAAATATGCATTGTGTTAGTAAAGTGAGATATGGGATTTTTATAAAAGTGTAAATGAAAAACTGTTGCCACTTAGAAGTATGTTGTGGGCTATGAAACTTTTTATGACTTTATATTTCTAGTGTTCTTACCTTCCATTTTTCTAGGAGCCGTAACTAAAACATTTCTTGAAGCTTTAAAAGTCGACATATTTAAATCTTTGTGGTGTTGTACTTTTGTCGCTTTGTCATGTTTTAGTTCCACTAAGATTTCGCTTTTATTGCAATTATCTTGCACTTATCCTTTAGTGACTTTATAAAGATTGAAATTCAGTTCTCAGAAATCTTTCAGCTTTTGGAGCTTGATCATCAAATTGAAAAGAAAAGAAACACTATGAGTTTTTGGAGGGCCGAATTGTATTCTTACAAGGTAGTTTCTCGTTGTGGCCTTGTAGGTCAAGTATCCATGTTTGTGTTTAACCTGCCTTTTTTTATGATTTTCGATGCATTATAGGATTGAAGCCGGGTCGATTGATTGAGGATATGTTCACGGGTATAAAGGTTGTTGATTTTGGGGAGTGAAATTAGGCTCTCCCTCGAGACATTCATTCCAACTTTGGATGACTTCTTTTCTCAACAAGATGGTATTCACCGGTGATCCTCCTCCTACAAGAAATCATGAGTTGTTTATAGAAGTTTATAGAAGCAATCAAGGATCAACAAAAGTCGGCATTCAAGAACTCTGCATTACAATAGAGGAAGGTGGTGCAATGTTGGGCTCTGGAAATATTCTCGACATCCAAATTATTTTGGCGAGGTTAGTTGATCTTTCCTTATTTTCTTTTAATCTTGTGAACAGTTAATTCTCTTTAACTTTCGAAAGCGTTGATAGGTGCATCTTCTACCTACACACAAACATTATAATTTCTGATGAGTAGCTTTCTTGTTTGGTTATCCGCTAAATGGAGCACTTGCTTATACAACCTATACTTCAAATTGATATTAAGTTCACTTTCCAAATTTCCTTTGTTTTTATCTCCTTAAAATAGTGCTATTACCAATATCCGAAGCACGTATACATGCACGGATGTACAATGTGAACATGCAAAGAGCATTACAAAGTTTAAATTATCATTGGTTTTTGGGAGTGATGCAGATTTTCCTATGGTGGGGAGTTTTTGTGGCTTCCACTTCAAGATCGAAGGTGCGAGAATGGCTTGTAATCCATGGACCAAGATTTCTTACTCTTTTGTTACTTTTTGTCGGTGGCATTCCATTGCTTGAGGTTAGTATTCCCTGGTTTTAAATCTCATATGATGTAACAGCAAAAAAGATGGAAAATTTTCTAATGTTCTTGCAAAAATTTGTTGGTGCAGAAAATCAGCCGATCAGAAGTTTAGCAATAGACCGTAATATGTGTTCTATAAAAGAACAACGAGGTCATCATTTTGCCTTAATACCTTCCAAGTTAAGTGTCCAAATAAGAAGAAATGTCAAGTACTATATTTTGTTATTTCGTTTTTTCTGCAATCCACTAATTCCATCACCTCCATTTGTGTATGACAAGACAAAGCCAGCCTTGGTTCAAAGTTGTTTTCCTTTTCGAAGTTCCCCATTTATAGTCGATCTTCATCAAGGTGAAATGTTGAATTGGTAAGCTTTTGCTTTGGGAAAAACAAACTTCATTTTGGCTTGGACACGATGCACAACACTCAACTTAAACATAACCGATTTTCATATATTATATATACAACAATTTGAGGTGTTTTCCAAGATGGCATTTCCTTGGTAATTCTCAAGATTATTTTCATGTTTGCAAGGTATAGAAAAGACCAGAGACAAGCAAGCAAGGAATTGAAGATGGGATGATGATTTGAAAATCCAGCCACGGTTTCATCGACCATTTAAGTTCTACATATCGCAACTCCTTTCAAAATTCAAATTGCAAGTTTCAAGATTTTGAAATAATTTTGTTCTCATATCTTTGTTGTATATTTATGTATTATTCGTATGATAAGAAGATTACAGATGTTGGCGATTGATTGTCCGAAGTTCAACTCAAGCTTTTCGATAACAATTGGCTATATCATTAATGGGATTTCAAAGCATTCTATGCCCACCATCCTGTTTAGTGCTGTTATGTTTGCACTTCTAACTCTTGTTTTCAGTTGGTAACACAAGCGTTGTGTCTAGACTCTAGACAATATCATTGAGTAATAGATGGAAGCTATAGGCGATGGATAATTAAACACCCCGTAATTCAATAGATGGTGGTCAATTTTCAGAATTAATTGTTAAACCATCTATTATTGGAGTTCTCAACATGACCATCATTTTCTTTTTGCTAAAGGGTAATTGTATTGAGAAAAAAGAAAAATTTGATGTTTACACGTGAGAGCCTTGTGTAGGCACTCCAACAATTTGTGAGTAGAATACAATGCAAAAATTACAATCGTAAATCTGTACTAGGTTCACAACAAAAATATCTGTACTACCTAAAGTGTTGATTTACATGACCATCTTGCTTGGTCTTTCAAAAAATTTCAAAGCCGAAAAGAAAATAAATTTTTGAATAGGAGCTGCAAAGCATAGTAACGCACCATTCTACCGAGTAAGGTAGCGTTTGTCGAAATCAGATCGAGTTTACTTGAATTGACCAATGGCTAAATCGAAACTTTCATCCTCTCCATGAGTTGACGCTAGCAAAGTACAAAGTTTTGTGCATTACGACTTATATTGGGTATTGACTATTGAGTGGGAGCTCAGGCAATAACTAGTGCTTGTTTATTTTCACGTTGTTTCAAAACCTCAAATTGCCACATTAGGACATCCCCAAGTTTATTTTTGGAAAACTCACTTAACTTGGACTCGATATTCACATTTTTAAAAAGGTTATGCAAGACAAGAATCACTCTATACATGGAATGACGACCTCACGACAAGCTATAGTGCAACAAGCTCGTGGTCCACTTGTCTTATTGATGCTTTCGAGGAGATGATAGCACCGGATCTGGAATCGATGCTTGAGAATGTGACATGAATATATATGAAACCCAGAAATGAAGGCATACAAGGTAAACAAGAGCAAAAATTTTGCCGAGGAGTTCCTTCTTAAGAAAGCAAAGACCGCAGAAAAAATAACATCCAATTGTCGGGCTAATGATCCTAAGTGCCGACTCAGTTGAATATTGTTGTTCAAACAAGGGCCTTAATTTTGCTTTGGACACCTCCCATGTCCCTCGCTTCTAGATCCTCACTTGATGAAGGACTGCTATATCCGACACCTGGGTGCCAACTTGTGTTCTTCCGTAGCCTTGATAATCTTGATCAATGCGCAAAAAAATGACATCGAGATAAAGAGTATTAAAAGGGGTTGCTAGTTTTCGTTATCCGTAGCTAATTAACCGCTACATACCTCTATTCTAAACAAAGATTGTTGCCTTTTCAATTTGAAAAGAGCCTCAACCTGATTCAAAGTTAAATTACTATTATCACACAGAGTTGGTACTTTGCCAAAATATTATGATACATTGAGTTAAATTAGACAATACGGGTCATTTTCATAAAAAAAAAATTTGATACAACCTATGGAAATCACTAGTTATTTCCAACAAACAACTATTTTCAATCTTGATGTAAAACAAGAATCCTACTATCTAACATCTCGCAGACCATGCCAACAAGGATCATGCAATGGAAGCCATTTCTCCCATACATTAGGTACTATCTAACATCTCGCAGACCATGCCACTTCTCCCATACATAGCAGTGGAAGCCATTAACATATTTCTATCCAAGATAGTTTGCACCGTCGAGCCGGTTACTGGGACGAAGGATGCCTACCTCTAGTTAGGCAGACACGCATTCCTTGGAGTCGCCCTCCTGAAAAGTGATATGAAAATAATATATATGAAAAGCTTACCCGAAAGCAACAACACCCATCTTCTCTAACTTTTGGACTGCATCATCCACATCAAAGTCACGGTTTCCACCAAATTCTTGATTGATCGACCATAATGTGCTCCCAACCCAATGTACGTGTTTTTCTACCTAGATTAATTGATAAGATAGCAAGGCCACAACGAAACTACCTTTTAAGAATACAATTCATGCCCTCCAAAAACTCATAGTGTTTCTTTTCTTTTCAATTTGATGATCAAGCTCCAAAAGTTGAAGATTTACAAGAATCTGAATTTCAATCTTTATAAAGTCACTAAAGGATAAGTGCAAGATAATTGCAATAAAACGAAATCTTAGTGGAACTAAAACATGACAAAGACAAAAAAAGTACAACACCACAAAGACGAATATGTCGACTTAAAGCTTCAAGAAATGTTTTAGTTACGGCTCCTAGAAAAATGGAAGGTAAGAATCGCCACACCCCGAATTTCGACAGAATTCGGAAAAACATTATTTGTCCCCGACTCTTCGATCTCCGAGGTGCGACGCACTCTCCACTCCCAAAAACTCATAAACAGTTTTAAAATATGCGGATAATTAAAAACCAATAAAATTTTAACTTAAACAACAGTCTATTCATTTCAAAAATAATTTACAAATGAAAATGCAAATAACATTATCTCAACCGAAAATCTATATCACCTCAAAGGAAAACAAGACACATCCTGAGATGCAACGCTAACGCAAACCACAAGCAGCAACCAATCTTCTTCAACACTAAACCTGTCAAAACTTATCAACTATGTTCATTGAATGAACACCCCCGATAAGCAAACATGCAAATCGGTCAAGATTATAAACAATGCTTTGGTGTGAGTAGCTCTAAAAATACAACATATAATATACATATATATACACAATCCATACTGCAGCTTAGTTCCTCCACCGAGGCCTTTAACTTCCAACAACTAGTACAACAAACGCTTAAAGCACATAATTAAAGGCGGGTAGTTCCTCCAATCGAGGCTTTAACTTCACACTACCCACACAACAAACTATACTCATAATAAATAAGGCATGTAGTTCCTCCATCGAGGTAGCTTTAGGTTCAACTAAACAAATAACCAACCAAACATATTATATACATTCATCTATTTAAAGATACATCATTAACCAACATATTACCATAATTATATTATTTCAGCTTTCTTTGCGTGTCCCTAAAATCACGTCAGATCTATGTCTTACCTAGTTTCCCTCGGCTACCACAATCGCAACCCAACGCCGAACATGTACATCCACATGCCTCCCCTACATAATGAACCACTCGCGGCGTAACTACTACCACCCGGGATGCCGCGACACCGTAAATCCTCACACGGAAGCAATTATGTAAGTAACGCCAATTATTCGCGCAGAAAATATTATTAGATCATCGCTTCTATTTTCGCGAACGGAATAATCAAGCCACTATTCGTTTCGCGCCAGGGGCCGCCCGGCGGCCATTCAAATTTAATCGAACGCCGGAAGGTCGCTAAAGGCCATTCAGATTAATCGAACGCCCGGAAGGGCCACCCACATAGGGTAGAACACATGAGTTGTGGTAGCTAGGTTCTGGGATTTTCGTTACGTAATTTATTCAAGTGTCATACCTTAATGACTCCTAAACATTCCACTATATCAATGCAGGTCAATTACCTTATTGCACTAAGCCATAATATATAGAAACATCTCAATTATATCTCATAGTCACTTTCATACTTTCACGCCAATATATTATTGCACAACGCCACACTCCCGCGGCAAATATTCATCAAGATTTATGCTACCTCATAATAGTAGCATCTCACATATATCATAATGGAGCGTTTATATAACTTTCTCCAAGATATTGCATTTATATACATATCCCAACATATTATATCTTGTCACAATGCTTCAACGTGATCGTATAATATGTATAACTCAACAGGACTATATAACATTTCAATATCGTCCATGTGTCAAAAATACACAACATCAATGTCAAATCTTTCTTAGATAATGACAACCAAATTATGCAAGCTTCCATACCATTTTATTGTATGGATTGTCCATACAATATACAAATGTAAAACATAAGACAATTAAAAAATTCCACCACAATCAAAGCCCAATATATGTATGTTTTACACACTACTCACGCCAAATCTAAATTAGATAATTACAATCCAAAGTTATACAATATCCGACAAAGATATTATTTCTATATTTATCCATAAAGTCCAATATGTGAAAAACTAGAAAAAGTCAACATTCACAAATAATCTGGTCAAAGTCAACGGTCAACGGGGTCAAAGTCAATCGGTCAACGGTCAAAGGTCAACACCTCATGGTCAAGGTCAAACTCAACATGTCATGGTCAAAGTCAAACCGTCTGGTCAAAGTCAACAGGTCATGGTCAAAGTCAACAGTCCCGGTCAAAGTCAAACCGTCTCCGGTCAAAGTCAACGGTCCCGTCAAAGTCAAACCGTCAAACCTGCGTTTTAGGTGTTCGACAAGTTCATGGTCATAGCCATGGTTCATGGCTAAGGTCAAAGGTGCATGGCTCATGGGCTCATGGCTAAGGTCATGGTTCGTAACCTAACCGCCAAGCCCCAAACCTTATTACCCGGAAGTCTAAACAGTGGAAGGCCCATGTAGATCTATTTTAAGTCCAATGGACTGGTCCATGCAATATTAGAAACGGGCCCAAAAACAGTCAAGTGGTTCGGTCCAAAAATACAAATGAAACGGGCCATAGACTAATATTAGAACTGGTCCCAAAACTTAAGTTAAACTGGTCCACAACTTAATATGAAACCGGTCCAAACCAAGGGTTAATCCGCCCAATAACTAACTAGTGTTTAGGCCCAAAACCGAACCGAATCGGGCCCCAACAACTAATTAGTTTGGCCCAAATCCGAATAGAACTCGCCCACAACTAACACTAAACCGGAAATTTCGGTCCAACCACCATCAAATTTCGCCCAAACAAACAAATCGGTTTGCCCAAAATAACTTAACTTGGTTCGCCCAACCAAAACATAACCTCGCCCAAATAAACCAACCCGTGCCCAAGCCCAAACCGACATCTACCGTTCATCATCTCCCTCAATTCTCTCCTCCACCAGCCCTTCAACCGCCACCACTATCTCACCTCCCCTCACATCGGTTTGACTCCCCATCATAAACCAACCAACTTTAATTAAGGCAAACACCTCAAATGTTTAAATCTAGATTCCACCAAAACTAGATCTGAGATTTCGGACCGCCATTAAAGCATGCTCCAAGCTCCAATCGACAGCCCACTACCACCATTCATCGCCCCTCAACCCAAACAACAACAATATCAACAAAAAAAAACTCGTTCAAAGTCTTCTGCGGTGTTTGGTTTGGGCAAGCCGCCATTGATGGACGGCAAGCTTCGCAGCTCCCATCTACCGCCCTCACCCACTACAATCAACACTAAACAACCAAGCAAACCCAAAACCCAGCCCAACCACCGATTCGCCACCGCCATTCTCGTCTTGAAGTTTCACTAACCCCCAAACTCCCCACTACCACCGACAGGTTCAACCACATCCACAATCCATTTAAACTCTAACATCACAAGAGATAAAAAAAAAAGGAGTTTAAACAAGACCATCGGGGACGATTTGTCCCCTCGTGGGTTTGGCGACGTCTGTCGAGATTCAACAACCAACGGTTTCACTACTAACCCAAAACACTATACCAATATTTAACATACCAATATTTAACTAGTTTAAACAAAATAACTAAACAGACAAAAAATGAACAATAAAACAATTTTTGTATACCGGTGTAGTAGAAAACTAACTACTCACTCAGATATGAATGTTTCGAATCCTCCTCCTAGCCCGATTAAATTCACTCCCAACGCCTCCAAAGAAACCTCTCCCATTTTTAATATATTTTATTCTCCAGGAACCCTATTTTCTAGAAAAAGTGTTTATATACTTGGGTCCGAAACCCAAGCCCAACACCGACTCGGGCCCAAAACCAGGCCCACGTATCCCGAGTCCAGTCCGACGAATTTTGAAAATAAATAATTAAATTAATTAATAAATAATTAAATATGTATTTTAAAAATACGGGCGTTACAGCTATACACATCTCAAAAGAATCTCGTCCCGAGATTCGGAAGCAAGGTAAGCTATACGAACAAAAAACGTTGGTTATTAACTTAGAACCTATACAAGAATGCACGTTGATTTAAACTTAAGCAAGATAACATGGATATTAATTATTTTAAATAATACCCGAGTATATATCCTCATGCCAGTACAAAACCTATTACAGTTTAACTGTCTATATTAAAACAAATTATTACTGTCACTTAAACGCAAGATAAATACATCATATCTTTTTAGCATGCAGTTTCTTGACACGTAGCAAACTCTACGAAAAAATAATATTCTACGTAACTAATCAATAATATGGAAAAAGTTCATCCCGACATAAAACGTTATGGAGTTTTCCATTATCATGCATAAAAGAAAATTAGTGTCCTAACACACTTAAAACAAAATGTCACTCATGTCATTGATACTATAATAAAACTCTATATTTACTTTAGTCATGCTATCAGAAAAATTAAATTTTAAAACCATCATCGAATCCTAATTCATGCTTGCAATCGATCAAATATAACACGATTCAAAAATAATTTTTCATATCCATGTATCAAAATCATATAGACTGAAACAAAACAAGTAAGAATAAATGCTCGAATAGGCAAAAATCATGTGAAACTGATTTAACGATATAAATCAATCATATACGCACGGTAATAGTTCACCTATATACAATAATATATAAACGTGTATACGCATGTATACACATCTCAAAAAGAATACACGTGTATACACAGGTATACACATCTCAAAAAGAACACACGTGTATACGCCAGTATACACATCTCAAAAAGGATACACGTATATTTTATTTATTATTATATTTTTTTCCTACTTATAATTAATCACATCTACAAATTAATCACTTATACTTCAAACTACTATTCATCCATTAAAGTGTACGAGTGAGGCGAGATAGTTCCTCCAACACCGAGGCAATTAGTTCCTTACTCAGTACGTCACAAAACCATCAGATAATACAACTCATTCAATATAGATCAAAATATCTCATTGTTTCTTAAATAATAACATAATACTCAAATACAACGTTCACAGACAAGTTGTCATACTTAATCCATAATCAATGTGAAAATGATCACCAATCAACAAAACAATATTATAGCAGTACACATCATTTTGATCAAATCCATTAATATTTAACATATAATAAATGTAACTACTCCTCATACGATAAGGAAACAAAAAAATCATTTCATATGCACTCCACAAGAGTAACTAATATAAAATATCCACATTACACGTACAAACAAATCAAGAAAATATTAACTCTCTTTATTTCTATATCTCTTTCATTTTCTTTGTAAAACTAAAACAACTAGCGGAAATAGTTTTGAAAATAAAACTCCTTAAACACTACCCATAAATCCGCGATCCGAGAATCACCTAGACTCACCTAAGTCTAAGCTAACCAAATGCTCGATACCAAATCATTACACCCCAATTTCGGATTTAATTGGAAAAACATATTTGTCCCCTCGACTCTTCGATCTCCGAGGTGCGACGACTCTCCACTCCCAAAACTCATAAACAGTTTTAAAATATGGATAATTAAAACCAATAAAATTTTTAACTTAAACAATGTCTATTCATTTCAAAAATAATTTACAAATGAAAATGCAAATAACATTATCTCAACTGAAAATCTATATCACCTCAAAGGAAAACAAGACACATCCTGAGATGCAACGCTAACGCAAACCACAAGCAGCAACCAATCTTCTTCAACACTAAACCTGTCAAAACTTATCAACTATGTTCATTGAATGAACACCCCCGATAAGCAAACATGCAAATCGGGTCAGCATTATAAACAATGCTGGTGTGAGTAGCTCTAAAAATACAACATATAATATACATATATATACACAATCCATACGGCAGTTAGTTCCTCCACCGAGGCGCCTTAACTTCCAACAACTAGTACAACAGCCTTAAGCACAATAATTAAGGCAGGTAGTTCCTCCAATCGAGGCCTTAACTTCACACTACCCACACAACAAACTATACTCATAATAAATAAGGCATGTAGTTCCTCCATCGAGGCGCCTTAGGTTCAACTAAACAAATAACCAACCAAACATATTATATACATTCATCTATTTAAAGATACATCATTAACCAACATATTACCATAATTATATTATTTCAGGCTTTCTTTGCGTGTCCCTAAAATCACGTCGTATCTATGTCTTACCTAGTTTCCCTGGCTACCACAATCGCAACCCAACGCCGAACATGTACATCCACATGCCTCCCCTTACATAATGAACCACTCGCGCGTAACTACTACCGAAAGGGATGCCGCACACCGTAAATCCTCACACGGAAGCAATTATGTAAGTAACGCCACTATTCGCAGAAAATATTATGCATCATCGCTCTATTTTGCGAACGGAATAATCAAACCACTATTCGGCTCGCCCCGAGGGTCGCCATTATCATTCAAATTTTAACGAACGCCGGAAGGTCGGGCAAGGCCATTCGATTAATCGAACGCCGGAAGGGCCACCCACATGGTAGAACACATGAGTTGTGGTAGCTAGGTTCTAGGATTTTCGTTACGTAATTTATTCAAGTGTCATACCTTAATGACTCCTAAACATTCCACTATATCACGCAAGCGTGTCAATTACCTTATTGCACTAAGCCATAATATATAGAAACATCTCAATTATATCTCATAGTCACTTTCATACTTTCACGCGCCAATATATATTATTGCACAACGCCACACTCCCGCGGCAAATATTCATCATCGATCTATGCTACCTCATAGTAGCATCTCACATATATCATAATGGAGCGTTTATATAACTTTCTCCAAGATATTGCATTTATATACATATCCCAACATATTATATCTTGTCACAATGCTTCAACGTGATCGCATAATATGTATAACTCAAATGGTATATAACATTTCAATATCGTCATGTGTCAAAAATACACAACATCAATGTCAAATCTTTCTTAGATAATGACAACCAAATTATGCAGGCTTCCATACCATTTTATTGTATGGATTGTCCATACAATATACAACAGAAAACATAGCACAATTAAACAGTCCACAGTCCACAATCAAAGCCCAATATATGTATGTTTTACACACTACTTTCACGTCAAATCTAAATTAGATAATTACAATCCAAAGTTATACAATATCCGACAGCATATTATTTCTATATTTATCCATAAAGTCCAATATGTGAAAAACTAGAAAAAGTCAACATTCACAGTCAACGGTCAAAGTCAACGGTCAACGGTCAAAGTCAACGGTCAACGGTCAAAGGTCAACACCTCATGGTCAAGGTCAAACTCAACATGTCATGGTCAAAGTCAAACTGTCCCCGGCCATGGTCAAAGTCAACGGTCATGGTCAAAGTCAAACTGTCCCGTCAAAGTCAAACCGTCCCGTCAAAGTCAACAGTCCCAGGTCAAAGTCAAACCGCGTTTTAGCTGTGTTCGACAGTTCATGGTCATAGCCATGGTTCATGGCTAAGGTCAAAGGTGCATGGCTCATGGGCTCATGGCTAAGGTCATGGTTCAGACCCAACTGGCCAAGCCCAAACCTTATTACCCTGAAGTCTAAACAGTGGAAGGCCCATGTAGATCTATTTTAAGTCCAATGGACTGTCCATGCAATATTAGAAACGGGCCCAAAATCCAAGTGGTTCGGTCCAAAAATACAAATGAAACGGGCCATAGACTAATATTAGAACTGGTCCCAAAACTTAAGTTAAACTGGTCCACAACTTAATATGAAACTGGTCCGAAACCAAGGGTTAATCCGGCCCAATAACTAACTAGTGTTTAGGCCCAAAACCTAAACCTAACTCGGGCCCCAACAACTAATTAGTTTGGCCCAAATCGAATAGAACTTCGCCCACAACTAACACTAAACTGAAATTTCGGTCCAACCACCATCGAAATTTCGCCCAAACAAACAAATCGGTTTTGGCCCAAATAACTTAACTTGGTTCGCCCAACCAAAAAAACATAACCTCGGGCCCAAATAAACCAACCCGTGCCCAAGCCCAAACCGACATCTACTGCTCATCATCTCCCTCAATTCTCTCCTCCACCAGCCTTCAAATCCGCCACCACTATCTCACCTCCCCCCTCACATCGGTTTGACTCCCCATCATAAACCAACCAACTTTAATTAAGGCAAACACCTCAAATGTTTAAATCTAGATTCCACCAAAACTAGATCTCGAGATTTCGATGCCATTAAAGCATGCTCCAAGCTCCAATCGACAGCCCACTACCACCATTCATCGTCCCTCAACCCAAACAACAACAATATCAACAAAAAGCGTTCAATCAGTATTCTTCTGCGGTGTTTGGTTTGGGCAAGCCGCCATTGATGGGCGGTCTGCAAGCTTCGCACTCCCATCTACCGCCCTCACCCACTACAATCAACACTAAACAACCAAAACAAACCCAAAAACCCAAATTTCCACCGATTCGCCCCGCCCATTCTCGTGATCTTGAAGTTTCACTCAACCCCAAACTCCCCCACTACCACCGGTTCAACCACATCCACAATCCATTTAAACTCTAACATCACGGTAGATAACCAAAAAAAAAAGAGTTTAAACAAGACCATCGACGATTTGTCCCGTGGCTTGGCGACGTCTGTCGAGATTCAACGATCCGAACGGTTTCACTACTAACCCAAAAACACTATACCAATATTTAACATACCAATATTTAACTAGTTTAAACAAAATAACGAAACAGGACAAAAAGAATGAACAATAAAACAATTTTTTGTATACCGTGTAGTAGAAAACTAACTACTCGCTGTATGAGCGAATTTCGACGAATCCTCCTAGCCCGATTAAATCATGCTCCAACGCTTCCAAAACCAACCTCTCTGCCTCCATTTTTTTAATATATTTTATTCTCCAGGAACCCTATTTTCTAGAAAAAGTGTTTATATACTTGGGTCCAAACCCAAGCCCAACACCGACTTCGGGCCCAAACCAGGCCCATCCATCCCGTCGAGTCCAAATCAATTTTTGAAAATAAATAATTAAATTAATTAATAAATAATTAAATATGTATTTTAAAAATACGGGCGTTACAGCTATACACATCTCAAAAGAATCTCGTCCCGAGATTCGGAAGCAAGGTAAGCTATACGAACAAAAACGTTGGTTATTAACTTAGAACCTATACAAGAATGCACGCGTTGATTTAAACTTAAGCAAGATAACATGGATATTAATTATTTTAAATAATACCCGAAAGTATATATCCTCATGCGATAAAAACCTATTACGGTTTAACTGTCTATATTAAAACAAATTATTACCGCCACTTAAACGCTAAGATATACATCATATCTTTTTAGCATGCAGTTTCTTGACACGTAGCAAACTCTACGAAAAAATAATATTCTACGTAACTAATCAATAATATGGAAAAAGTTCATCCCGACATAAAACGTTATGGAGTTTTCCATTATCATGCATAAAAGAAAATTAGTGTCCTAACACACTTAAAACAAAATGTCACTCATGTCATTGATACTATAATAAAACTCTATATTTACTTTAGTCATGCTATCAGAAAAATTAAATTTTAAAACCATCATCGAATCCTAATTCATGCTTGCAACTGGATCAAATATAACACGTATTCAAAAATAATTTTTCATATCCATGTATCAAAATCATATAGACTGAAACAAAACAAGTAAGAATAAATGCTCGAATAGGCAAAAATCATGTGAAACTGATTTAACGATATAAATCAATCATATACGCACGGTAATAGTTCACCTATATACAATAATATATAAACGTGTATACGCATGTATACACATCTCAAAAAGAATACACGTGTATACACAGGTATACACATCTCAAAAAGAACACACGTGTATACGCCAGTATACACATCTCAAAAAGGATACACGTATATTTTATTTATTATTATATTTTTTTCCTACTTATAATTAATCACATCTACAAATTAATCACTTATACTTCAAACTACTATTCATCCATTAAAGTGTACGAGTGAGGCGAGATAGTTCCTCCAACACCGAGGCAATTAGTTCCTTACTCAGTACGTCACAAAACCATCAGATAATACAACTCATTCAATATAGATCAAAATATCTCATTGTTTCTTAAATAATAACATAATACTCAAATACAACGTTCACAGACAAGTTGTCATACTTAATCCATAATCAATGTGAAAATGATCACCAATCAACAAAACAATATTATAGCAGTACACATCATTTTGATCAAATCCATTAATATTTAACATATAATAAATGTAACTACTCCTCATACGATAAGGAAACAAAAAAATCATTTCATATGCACTCCACAAGAGTAACTAATATAAAATATCCACATTACACGTACAAACAAATCAAGAAAATATTAACTCTCTTTATTTCTATATCTCTTTCA
Organism: Coptis chinensis; assembly: GCF_015680905.1. Classification (NCBI taxonomy): domain Eukaryota; kingdom Viridiplantae; phylum Streptophyta; class Magnoliopsida; order Ranunculales; family Ranunculaceae; genus Coptis; species Coptis chinensis. The sequence goes on from NC_141462.1 coordinate 9,633,344, forward strand.
TTTTCTTTGTAAAACTAAAACAACTAGCGGAAATAGTTTTGAAAATAAAACTCCTTAAACACTACCCATAAATCACGATCCGAGAATCACCTAGACTCACCTAAGTCTAAGCTAACCAAATGCTCTGATACCAAACTGTCACACCCCGAATTTCGACAGAATTCGGAAAAACATTATTTGTCCCCGACTCTTCGATCTCCGAGGTGCGACGCACTCTCCACTCCCAAAAACTCATAAACAGTTTTAAAATATGCGGATAATTAAAAACCAATAAAATTTTTAACTTAAACAACAGTCCTATTCATTTCAAAAATAATTTACAAATGAAAATGCAAATAACATTATCTCAACTGAAAATCTATATCACCTCAAAGGAAAACAAGACACATCCTGAGATGCAACGCTAACGCAAACCACAAGCAGCAACCAATCTTCTTCAACACTAAACCTGTCAAAACTTATCAACTATGTTCATTGAATGAACACCCCCGATAAGCAAACATGCAAATCGGGTCAGCATTATAAACAATGCTGGTGTGAGTAGCTCTAAAAATACAACATATAATATACATATATATACACAATCCATACGGCAGTTAGTTCCTCCACCGAGGCGCCTTAACTTCCAACAACTAGTACAACAGCCTTAAGCACAATAATTAAGGCAGGTAGTTCCTCCACTGAGGCGCCTTAACTTCACACTACCCACACAACAAACTATACTCATAATAAATAAGGCATGTAGTTCCTCCATCGAGGCGCCTTAGGTTCAACTAAACAAATAACCAACCAAACATATTATATACATTCATCTATTTAAAGATACATCATTAACCAACATATTACCATAATTATATTATTTCAGGCTTTCTTTGCGTGTCCCTAAAATCACGCGTCGATCTATGTCTTACCTAGTTTCCGCTACCACAATCGCAACCCAACGCCGAACATGTACATCCACATGCCTCCCCTTACATAATGAACCACTCGATGCGTAACTACCACGGCGGGATGCGCGCACCACCGTAAATCCTCACACGGAAGCAATTATGTAAATAACGCCACTATTCGCGTAAAATATTATGCATCATCGTTCTATTTTGCGACGGAATAATCAAACCACTATTATTCGGCTACGCCAGGTCAGGGAAGGCCATTCAAAATTTTAACCGAACGCCGGAAGGTCAGAGGCCATTCATTCATTAACCGAACGCCGTAGGGCCACCCACATAGGGTAGAACACATGAGTTGTGGTAGCTAGGTTCTAGGGATTTTTCGTTACGTAATTTATTCAAGTGTCATACCTTAATGACTCCTAAACATTCCACTATATCACGCAAGGGTCAATTACCTTATTGCACTAAGCCATAATATATAGAAACATCTCAATTATATCTCATAGTCACTTTCATACTTTCAATACCAATATATTATTGCCTGGCCACACTCCCGTGGGCAAATATTCATCAGTACTATGCTACCTCATAGTAGCATCTCACATATATCATAATGGAGCGTTTATATAACTTTCTCCAAGATATTGCATTTATATACATATCCCAACATATTATATCTTGTCACAATGCTTCAACGTATCGCATAATATGTATAACTCAACAGACTATATAACATTTCAATATCGTCATGTGTCAAAAATACACAACATCAATGTCAAATCTTTCTTAGATAATGACAACCAAATTATGCAGGCTTCCATACCATTTTATTGTATGGATTGTCCATACAATATACAACAGAAAACATAGCACAATTAAACAGTCCACAGTCCACAATCAAAGCCCAATATATGTATGTTTTACACACTACTCACGTCAAATCTAAATTAGATAATTACAATCCAGGTTATACAATATCCGACAGCATATTATTTCTATATTTATCCATAAAGCCCAATATGTGAAAAACTAGAAAAAGTCAACATTCACAGTCAACGGTCAAAGTCAACGGTCAACGGTCAAAGTCAACGGTCAACGGTCAAAGGTCAACACCTCATGGTCAAGGTCAAACTCAACATGTCATGGTCAAAGTCAAACTGTCCTGGTCAAAGTCAACAGGTCATGGTCAAAGTCAACAGGTCCTGGTCAAAGTCAAACTGTCCTGGTCAAAGTCAACAGGTCCTGGTCAAAGTCAAACTGTCGTTTTCGTGTTCGACAGGTTCATGGTCATAGCCATGGTTCATGGCTAAGGTCAAAGGTGCATGGCTCATGGGCTCATGGCTAAGGTCATGGTTCAGACCCAACTGGCCAAGCCCAAACCTTATTACCCGGAAGTCTAAACAGTGGAAGGCCCATGTAGATCTATTTTAAGTCCAATGGACTGGTCCATGCAATATTAGAAACGGGCCCAAAAACAGTCAAGTGGTTCGGTCCAAAAATACAAATGAAACGGGCCATAGACTAATATTAGAACTGGTCCCAAAACTTAAGTTAAACTGGTCCACAACTTAATATGAAACTGGTCCGAAACCAAGGGTTAATCCGGCCCAATAACTAACTAGTGTTTAGGCCCAAAAACTGAAACCGAATCGGGCCCCAAAACTAATTAGTTTGGCCCAATCCGAATAGAACTTCGCCCACAACTAACACTAAACTGAAATTTCGGTCCAACCACCACCGAAATTTTATTGCCCAACAAACAAATCGGTTTTGGCCCAAATAACTTAACTTGGTTCGCCCAACCAAAAAACATAACCTCGGGCCCAAATAAACCAACCCAGGCCCAAGCCCAAACCGACATCTACTTGCTTCATCATCTCCCTCAATTCTCTCCTCCACCGACCTTCAATCCGCCACCACTATCTCACCTCCCCTCACATCGGTTTGACTCCCCATCATAAACCAACCAAACTTTAATTAAGGCAAACACCTCAAATGTTTAAATCTAGATTCCACCAAAACTAGATCTCGAGATTTGACCGCCATTAAAGCATGCTCCAAGCTCCAATCGACAGCCCACTACCACCATTCATCGTCCCCTCAACCCAAACAACAACAATATCAACAAAAAACGTTCAACTGTGTTACTGCGGTGTTTGGTTTGGGCAAGCCGCCATTGATGGACGGTCGCAAGCTTCGGCAGCTCCCATCTACCGCCCTCACCCACTACAATCAACACTAAACAACCAAGCAAACCCAAAACCCAGTGACCACCGATTCGCCCCACCGCCATTCTCGCGATCTTGAAGTTTCACTCGAACCCCAAACTCCCCACTACCAAACCGGTTCAACCACATCCACAATCCATTTAAACTCTAACATCACAAGATAACCAAAAAAAAAAAAAGTTTAAACAAGACCATCGGGGACGATTTGTCCCTGTGGCTTGGCGACGTCTGTCGAGATTCAACAACCGAACAGTTTCACTACTAACCCAAAACACTATACCAATATTTAACATACCAATATTTAACTAGTTTAAACAAAATAACGAAACAGACACAAAAGAATGAACAATAAAACAATTTTTGTATACCGGTGTAGTAGAAAACTAACTACTCACGCTGATATGAATGAAATCGGCGAATCCTCCTAGCCCGATTAAAATTACCTCCAACGCCTCAAAAAAACCAGTTCTCTCTTCCTCCATTTTAATATATTTTATTCTCCAGAACCCTATTTTCTAGAAAAAGTGTTTATATACTTGGGTCCTAAACCCAAGCCCAACACCGACTCGGCCCAAAACCAGGCCCACGTATCCCGAAGTCAATTCAATTTAATTTTGAAAATAAATAATTAAATTAATTAATAAATAATTAAATATGTATTTTAAAATACTGCCAAAGAACGCTAGAAATATAAAGTCATAAAAGTTTCATAGCCCACAACATACTTCTAAGTGGCAACAGTTTTTCATTTACACTTTTATAAAAATCCCATATCTCACTTTTACTAACACAATGCATATTTGAGTGGTTTTGCTTTCGATAAAAGTCTAATTTTAGTGAGCAATTCTAAAGGACTTGGTACCAAAGACTCGAGTCATGAATATGCACTAACCCTAAAATGTAGTAGAATATATGATATGAACTATATAAATGATCATATACCTTGCTAGAGGCTTACAGCTTACTCGACAAAGAAGGCCTCATCATGTCATACATAGCCAAACAATCTTAAATACCTATGTGTATGACTGCTTAAGAATGGAAACACATAGGCAGGAAACAAAGACAAGTAAAACCATAGGGATCAAATATGAAGTTATTGTGTCACGGCCTCAATAACTATACTAAAACTATGGTTCATAATGCAATAATTTTTATTCTTATTCGAAACTGCATTCATTCAAAGACATTATATAACTTTTACAAAAATCACAAACACTATCATTTATGCGCATTTTCTGAATTCCATAAAACATGTGAATTCATTTGTGAACTACCAAATGTATCACACTACCTACATCTTAAACCGTAACACATTACAAAAAAACTCATCACAATAACCAAAATACCCTTCATTCACCAAAACCCTAAACCCTAATCAATTTATCAATACTCCCAAAATATCAATTCAAAAGCCAAAAATAACTCCTACCCATTTATCCATTCCGATCCAATTCCACATTTCCTCGTAGGGCAACCTAAAAACACCAAAACAATCATAACCACATTCCAAAACAAAACTAAATATAATGAGGGGTTAACATTTTCTTCAAACACATTACCTAATAACTATTCCTTGGGTTTATCAATTGTGGTCAAGAAGAAGAAGAAGAAAAGCTCTTCACCTTCAACAAGTTAACGAAGACGTTGTTGAAGAAGTCCGACTCTGTTTTTCGGCCACGTAAGTTTTCTCCATCTATAAGTAGTCCATAAAGCAAGTCCACCGTGATATCTTAATATATATCACGATGCCCATAATGCGATATGGATACGTTACGCATCGCTGAAGCTTTGAAAGGCAAGAAATGGAGTCAAATCGCGATTTGTGAAGAGTGGGGAAATCGAGTTTTGGCTATACCATAAGCGTTGGGTTTTTGGGATTAAAACCGACCGATTTTCGGTGGGGTTTGGTCGTTGGTTGAGTGCTGTCAAGAGAGCTTCAGTGGTCGCAATGGCGTCAAGAGAACTCTCTCCGAGCGATGGAATTGGGTTTTAGTGAGAATTTCGTGTTTTTCGTTTTCGCTTTTGAATTAGTTCAAATTTTGAAATTTCACAATTTTTATTTCGAACTAGATCTGGTGATCTGATGAACAGATCTGAGAGACCAGAAGAAGTGTGAGATAAGGGTGTCACTATAAGAGTGGCACCCTAGACAAACCGTATATATATATATATATAGCTACAAACTCACTCCAAACTGAAGCAAACAAAATTAAGAACAGAAAGCAAACTTCCCATGAAACAAACCACCCTTGCTTTCAAAATCTTCCCTTCACCCTAAGAAGTCATTGGCATCTTCAAACCCAAAAAGCTCAACGCCTTCGCATTCCCCTTCCACGGCCACAGAAACCTGCCCCGCCACGCCCTCAACCCATCGCTCTAGCAGTAGCATCTCCTTGTGCACTCTCCGACTGGATTATCAATACAATGAATAGCCATTAGAAAATAACAATGCAAACACTATACCAAAACAGGACATTCCTAACGGTCAAAAACCGTTACTAAAAATATTTGTAACGGTTTTTTTGCGTCACAGTTTTGGCGTTTCTAATGTGTTATTAATATTTGTAACGGTTTAAAACCGTTACATAATTATTTATTAAACGGTTTTTTCGTGTAACTAAAATATTTGCTAACGGTTTTATTTGCTTAATTGTGTTACTCTTTTCTAACATTAGTAACGCTTTTATAGAGTTCGTAACACTTTTTGACCGTTACTCGTTTTTAACAACAGTAACGGTTTTATAGTATTAGTAACGCTTTTGTGTGTTACTCTTTTCCAACAACAGTAACGGTTTTAGAAAGTTAGTAACGTTTATTTATGTAACTGATTTATAGAATTTGTAACATTTTGGTAACGGTTTTGTTGCTTTGTAAGTGTTACTTATTACAAAGCTTAGTTACGGTTTTCCACCGTCACAAAACTATTTCATATGTAAAAAAAAATAATTTCTCCCAAAACCACTCTTTTTGGGAGACTACTAACCTGCATAAAGATGTCCCCACTTATTGGGTATTCTACAATCGTCCATAACATAAACAAAAAATCTCACAAGTACATCTAATCACATAATCTTTTATTAAAATAATATCACCAAAACGTCTTTTCATAAATAAAACTTGTCACAAATGAAATATACATTGTTTTCCAAATCAATGGGACTTGTCCCTAAACTCAAGCTCTCCGTCATTTGTACGAACTCCCACTTTCAATAGTTGCAAGCATCGGGGATGACTTTGGGATGGTATCATCGAAAAAGTCTTTTTTCATCATATACACCAATAGAAATAAATAAAAAGAGTCAGCAAAGAGAAAACAAATATGTATAGATATATACTTATATCATTATATCTTATTCTTAAGTAGTAGCTCCTTATACTCAAACTATAAAATTCAGAAAAGAAAGTATGGTAATAGACTAGTAGCAATAGAAGCATAGTATTGAAAGTTTATGTAACGCCCCAAAACCCTATAACCTTGTCAGACACCTTGACGAAAGACATAAAAATTTTGGCAAAATCTCCTTTGTATTTTCAACATTTCATAGACATAAATCCCGTCATAACCTGAAAATCAAATAATATACTTTCATATCATATATTAAAACCTCAGACCTCGGTCGTAAACCTAACTACTCAAATATATATTGATTCGTAGAACCAGCTACTTAACCATCTCGACCAATGCCAGTTAAGTCAAATAAATAATCCTCGAATCATATATTAAAACCTCAGACCTCGGTCGTAAACCTAACTACTCAAATATATATTGATTCGTAGAACCAGCTACTTAACCATCTCGACCAATGCCAGTTAAGTCAAATAAATAATCCTCGAATCAAAAGGACACTATATACACTAGTATACCTTGCATTCGCGAAATGGGAAATTTTTTTTAGGGGAGGGGGTTTCAAGAATATGAAATGTCCATCTTACTTAGGTTTAAACGGTTTTATGCTTTCATACATAGCTTGACCGGATGGGATTGGAATATCAATAAGCTACAAAGAAATCACGAACATACCTTAAGGAGTTTTCCAAAGACCCATAACAAAATCGCATCGGTGTTTCCAATTCCAATCGGGCGAACTAGCCAAATGCACCAAAGATTGCATGTGTGTAAATCAATACCAAGTAGGACCTGCAAGCAAATTAAATAAAGTCATAAAAGGACCTGTAATGTTGTTATCCACCATAAAAGATGATGATCAATGAGGCCACTTGGTTACTCGGTTTCTAGAGGACCACAGTAATGTTGTTATCCACCATAAAAGATGATGATCACATTGCTGTATAAGATATACCAAGTTAGAGAAGAACACGATTGTATAAAATTTAATGTCATCTTGTTGAACCGAACCTAGCTAGTAATCCGTCAGCCAAGAAAAAGTCCGGTAATGTAACCTAAATCAAGGAAAAATGAAAATGTAATGTTCATTATCCTTTCTACGTTGAGTTGTAGAAATTGTTGATTTAAAGTTTAGTTCAATATTTACCTTATAGAGAGGAGCACGATACTATGGAATAGACAAAGGGAGTAGGAAGAAACGACTTGAGCGGTATATAAAGTTAAATGGGCGACGTTATGAAAAGTACAAGGCTTGCCGAGGGAAAGTCACCAGCTTAATTAAGTAACACATTTCAAAGAAGATATAACTTGTAAACGACTATATAAACTGCACAAGTCTAGCTCCAAATCTTATAGTAACTAATCCTAAAGGCATTAACTCTGTAAAGTTTCATAATCTTTGGTTTTGGGGTCCATCTCCATGTCCAAGTTTGACAAAGACAGCCTCGCGAGAGCAAAGTGTCGCCAGAGCTATGCCGACGAGGAAGACTTCTCTCAGATCCTAACTCTGTTCCTTGCTTGAAACCAAATATAAATGGATAATTGACACGATAACGCCTCCAAAAGAATATGTTGACAGCATACATGAACATGTGTTATACAACTAATCCAAATAAACCTGCAGGGGAAGTTTACATTTCAAGATTAACAAGAGGCAAGGAAAACAGCTTCGATTTTTCAAGAGAGCACGTGTGACATATTGGAATTTATAAGAATATTAGATCAAGGGTCACCTATAAAGGGGAACAGGTTTTCCATATATTGAGTACTACCCTTTGTTCCCATGATTCCACGCATGTATGATTAGTACTAGCGCCAACAAGAGAGCTGATGTCCATTTCTCATTTTAGCTCCCCTCCAAAGAAGGAACACTTCTTCCACTGGAGTTGCACCTAGATCCTTTAACAATCCATAATCCTTTGCCCGAATCACATGTAAATAGGCAATTTGAAATGATTTTGCAGATATGAGCATTGGCTGGTAAGACCTTGAAACCCAATGTATATAAATTAGTTGTTAGTAGCTATCGAAAACAAACTATTTAGAAATGTTTTCACCTCAATGCGAGCAATGGATTCTAGAATGCCATGTAGGTACTCTGCATCATTTGCTGGTCTTGGATGTAACCTAATAAAAACAACAATGTTTACTTCGATGATAAAAGATCATAGAAAACCTACAACAAAGAGAATTTAGATCTTCATTCGTTTTGAGGACTGCCCTTTGGCATGGACCACTTTGGGGTCTCGGTCCTTGTTTGCAATCGTACCCATCACTTGGAGCTAAAACAATACTCGAGCTTTATTACTCGACCGCCAAAAGATTGCTAACTAGAACCTTAGCTGAAAAACTTTTCAACAAATTAGGAGGAGGGTAATACACGGGTGGCATTTCTGATCCGCCACAGAAACCGTTAAAACCGGCCGGGAGAGGGTAGTAGTCATGAGGAGAAGATCTCTTGGGATCTATTTTCTGACTCAATTTTCCCAACCGGTCATCCGTGAAAATCTGCCTAAGAACGGCTCCTCCAAGATTTGAGGCACCTCCAACAAGCCACCTATCATCGAGGCGATGACTATACACCTTGTATCGTGAATCATCGACTTCGCCCGCGGTGCTAAGGAGTTTAACCGCAAGCGTTGAGCCTAACGATGTTACCTAACAAAGTATACAAGATGTTCATTAGTAGCTACATAATGAAGGAAAAACCAAGCAGATGCAAGGGACTTAAGGGAAAGATACCCCACACTATTAAACGCGTTTATAGTATATAGAATGAATGTTCACCTTAAAACTGCTCTATAAACAAAATTTGAATAGTTGGTCAAATATTTCAAAACATCCAAAATAATGAGATGGAATGGGCATTTGGTGTAATCTGTTGATACTATATCCGTGATGTTCTCTGAAGAATACATTATAGTTTCTAGGAGGAATACAAAGAAAGATGAGTTTTGAAAATGTCTTACGGCTTTCCCAGTTGTGTAGCACGCGTCTTTGCAGAAAAGCGACTATGCTATCTGTTGTCCCTGTCATGAGATAACACATTCTTTTGGAAAACCTACCATGTTGGGTATGGAAAATCAGCTTAGGCAATAGTGAAAAGAACAGACTCAGTCTGTAACGTTGACCGCTTGATTGCTAAACTTCTAAAGATGACTGGCTTCACAAAATTCACTTAAGAGAACCTAATAGCATCAAGAAAACTAGTTCAAATATGTTCACTCTCTAATTTCATGACTTTCAAAATGACAAGTAGTTTTCTCTTAGAATATTGCAATATCATCGGCCTTCAAAACATATAACATACCAAACTGCACTCTAACATCCTCTTTCATCGAGCCAACCAAGTTCTAGGAGCTATGACTAAGGCATGTGTAAATAAGGCCGAAAACCGCCACTTTGGGTAGGAGTTGATTTCGGGTCATATCCAACCTGGTTTGTCCAGAGCTCCTTCAGAAAATGGAGGTGGATTGTGCGGTCTCGGTCGCATGCTTGCCACTAAGCCTGCGCAGAGATTGTTGTTTTCAGATTTGAGTTGATAATGAGTTAATAAATTACATTCCACCTAGGTGGGAAAAAAAAGAAGAATGCTTTTTAGACGCATTGAAAGAACTTACATTTGTATATACACACCGCTTTAACTTCTCATTTCGGTTAGTAACACTTCTTAGAAACAAAGATGTGCTTTATGGTTTGATCCAACAAAGAATCAATGCTACAATTTGTTTCATCACAGAAGAAAAATGTGAATTACTTGAAAGCAAAAGGCGAAAAGTCGGTAAAACCACAGCCAGAGAACGGAGGATATACTACTATAAAACAAGTATACACCTTTCCACCATTTGGGACAAGCTCGTGTAGCTCCTTAACTCGATCTTGGATCAACTGTATGTCGTCCCCTCGGTCTTGGCTTTTGAACATCACTATTCCTGGCCTTCTTTTGGCCAATGTGACATGGCTTGGTATACTTCCTAGATAGAATACACCCAAAACCCATTTCTTGTTCTTCGCAATCAAATTAGCTCTCGATCTTTTCAAAGAAGATTTAGATGGACACTTTGTAAGATCTTTCCCTCGTCGGAAACAAAACCAGTTCTTACCGAGCTCCATGGACTGAATCATTTTCTCCCAACCGACTGCATTCGATTGACTCTGCTGCTTTGGCGTTTGGCAAGAAGCGGCAATCTGTCCGAGGAGCTTGTAGGTGATCCGATACTATTGGATCTAACTGATGCAATATCCCCAGAAGCATCACACATATATGAAACCATTGCATCCAATAGATTATCTGCATTGCAAATTGAGCTGATGGCTCCCTACTTCTAGTGAAAATGTATTGCAAATTGAGCTGCTACGCACATCATCACCTGAGCCATTTGGGATCCACAGATAATCATTGCAACTTTGCTGGAGAGATGGACCAAGTGCTTTGTGTAACTCGCACTCTGGGGGAAAGTTTAAAAATCCATACAAACTTTGGGCCACAACAACTATTTGAGTAGATATGGAGTGGGGACGCACCTGGTTTGTCCAGAGCTCCTTCAGAAAATAGAGGTGGATTGTGTGGTCTGCATGCTGCCACTAAGATCATGAGAAGGATGACCAGTGCACCTAAAGCAATTCCTAGGATAGCTGCTTTATATATTGAGGCTGCAAAGACCACATTGGAGGAAAATAATGAAATTACCAAGAACTAGAAAAAACAATTAAACGCAAATATAACCACATTAATTTTGGTTTTCAAGAAAATGAATGAGTTCGATGATATGGTTTTTAGAAAGTGGGGATGACTCCGAAAGGGCATGTTCATGAAGTGAATAATCTTAGACGATATAGCAGCCATTTACATGAATAAGGAAACCATAGGTCCCGTGTGGTGCCCATTCAATTGAATTTTGACAAATTTCAGATTTTGACATGCAGCCAAAATGATATTTATGTGCACAACGACCACACAGATTTGTTACAACGAGCAACGAATTGGAGAATAGTGACAGTAGAAAGATCCGTCTAAGAACTTATGTGTACCTCATTCAGGAGAGTGAGAATTGTGGCAAGGAGAATCAACCCAAGGACCGTAAAGCCCAGGATTTCCAACAAAGTTGCAGAGAAGACAATCCACCCGTAATCTGAAAATCGAAACCATCTATGTCAAGAAAGCTGAAGTGGTAAGCTCTCCCACCATGAAAAAATGTTTACAATCACTCACCTGCTCGGAGGAAACATTGAAAACTTTTTTCCCAAAGGAATATCACCAGCTAAGTTGTTGTATGACACATTTCTGCTTAGATGCAAATAAGATACTATGAGGACTGCAATTTTCACCTATAATCAACCTAATAATAAATTTGATAGAGTTCCCAGACAAAAAGATAACTTACAGAACATTTAGACTGAAGCAGTTAACAAGTGAAAGAAGGTCTCCAGTTAAATTGTTGTTCTCCACAAGTGAAAGAAGGTCTCCAGTTAAAGTGAAAGAGATCCATTGATGTTCTTTGCAATTCGCGACAGATCGCACTTAGGGATCTGTCAAAAGGTGCAATGCAACACACATTTGTCACAGAGCCAATGTCCTAAAAGTCTAAAACCTAAGGTTCTTCCCCCGAGAGGCTGAATTCGGGATTCATTCTCTAATATTAAACATCAGAAGTATAACTCACAGTGAAAACAAATTCAGTAGTCCCAATCGAAGTTCCCCGAGGAATTTGACCATAAAGTTGATTTTCCGATGAGTCTCTACAATATAATAGCATGGTTAGATTGGTTCGAAACATTACACATGTATGTTAATGTAATAAAATAGGAAAAACCTGAGGTTCCTTACATCTCCATAACATTTCTCAGATTTCCAAACTCTGCCGGAATGTAACCAGTCAATCTGTTCTTGCTAAGAATTCTAGTGGATAAATATACAAGGCATTAGCTATAACTCTATAAAGAAGAAAAATGGAGATGGAAAGGCACCAGATAGTAGAACTTAACAATTTCAAAAGATGTTCCAAATCACCAACAGAAGAAGGAATGGGGCCTTTGAGATATAGGGATAGGGCCTTTGAGATTGTTGGACCAAAGATTCCTGTGGTTCGCAAGAACAACACATACCCATAAGCTACCATACCGTCCATACGAGTATATGACAGAACTTAGAGCAAAAAGAGAGGTACGGCTGTTAAAAGGATAACATTCTGAACTACTTAAAAATTGTTGAATAACAGGACTCACAAAGGCGTCATGCTCTCAAGTCTTTCAAAACCGGTGGGATACCTCCACTCAATTTGTTGCCATAGAGATTGCTTTGCATTAAATCATGCTCTCTATTCATATTTCACTTAACCAATATAGGACAAACTATTCAATTAAGAATCCAAGAAATTGGAAATGATCTTAAATGAACACTCTAAAATATTTACGATCCACTATATTAAGAGGTAATATGATATGCTAAAAAGAGCACCCTTACTAACCTTGCCACCCCTTGAAAAGAATTGAAACACGCTTTTTTCATCTGCCTTCAAAGAAATCTGTCAAACAAAGCTTAAACTCTGAGAATTGAGTAGAAAAAATGATAAAAATAAGCATAAACATGAATTGGAAAATAAACCAGGTACCTGATACGCAAATACAGTCCTTTGATCTCGTTCTGGATCAGCCTCTGCCCTCTGGCTCCACTTCTTCCTTCTTCTCTTTATAGCGTTTGCAGGAAACAGTCCAAGGCTCCACCATCCTCCCTCCTCCTTTATCCGGGCTTGGGACCGGTAGTGCAAACCAATTATATTGATTTGCACAAGCGGAGTTAAAAATGGGTTAGTACTTTCTTCAACCTGCTAAGCAAACAAGCATACATATACTGCAATCAAATTTAATAAATAGATATAGTACGAACATATTAAAGTCAATACTCATCCATACCAAAAAAAGACCATAAGTTTGTCAAGTCACTATGACATCCATATTAAATAAAAAACAAACGACATTCAAAACATAAAGTAACCAAACCATACTGAAAAATTCCAAGTTCAGAAAAGTTTGCATATCCCAAACAACTTATTAAGAAAAAAGCGTGCATCCTTGACTCGAGCCAAATTAAAGGACCTCCCCGCACTAAAGCCATCCAAAAATCTAACTCCATCTTGGGGCCCATCGTAAACAAGAGCATCACCAACCAAGACTTCCTCTATGTAGACCTTTTTTTCACTGCGAAACTTTTCGCCATTGCAATCTCCAAATTGCCTCTCATCATGACATACCCCTTTAGCAACCACTACACCATCCCTATCTAATAAAGATACATTTGGTGAAGAACCAAGCGTCCCGTAAGGAGGATTCAAATTTGCAAACATATTCATCAAGTTTTGTTGAGTCGAAAGTGGCGAATAGAACTGGAACCCACTTCAGTTTCGGTGTTGTTTGGTCACGGTGGTTGAATAGTCGGTGTTCCATTGCTTTTGACAACCTTAAGTACATCCCGACACAATTTATAGTAACAATTAGTTATACATAATGATATTGTATGCAATAAAGCACAAGTGCAAACTGCAAACTCACCTTTTAACACGCCCATGACATTAACTAAGGAAGACTTCATCTCATTCATTTCCCTTCAACTCGAATGGATGAAGAGTTTGCTTGTCGCAATAATGCCTTGGCAATACCTAGACGTTGCAATTGCTTCTTAGACTTGTTGGAGCTGATTCCACGAAGTTCTACTTCCTTTGTCGGGCCAAAGACTTGAACAACTCATCATTATCATATCGAAGTCTACTTCCATTACATCGCCCTCACCACCAGCTTGCTTTTTTTTTCTTTTTTGAGAAGCCTCCACTTGTTCCTACAATATTAACCACCGATATGAGTAATACAATATGCAACATAATCTATATACAATACCAACACACAGGTAAGTTCAAGCTTCATTGTTATTAAAACTTACATAATGGGTCCGAGCACTTTCTAATATAGTTCCATCCGACGGCTCATGTCCTTTTTTCCAACTATCTACCCGTCCATGTTTTCTGCTAGGATCTTCTTTATCCTACAAAAAAAAATCCTTAATAGTTGTTAGCATAATGTGATAAGAAATCGTTAGTGCAAGAATAGACACCTACCATTTTATCCGGTTTATGGGCATATGTGTCCCATACCATTAGTATGTCGATATATATTCTTTTGGCATTCTCTGCATTCTTTTTTATTCTTCTAGCTCTCACTTCAAATGTACTCTCATTTCTAACAAACACAGCCCAATGATTTGGGTCCTTACCATCTGGGCATGCTGCAATAGCTTCTTCCATCTCCCCGCGACTTACGCCAAATTTCTTTCCGCAGGGCATACTTTGCTGATCTGAACTTTTGGGGAAAGTCCTTTTCAACTTCTCGGCGTGCCATTGCTTGGGGAACATTAGGCTCAAATTCTTCCGCTACATGAACAAAGTGACTTTTGTTTATTTCATATTAAGTAAATTTCCATACATAGGGCTGGACAACATGTAGATATAGGACTTGAAAAACATACTAATATTCAAGAATAATGGATGCTATCATCGAAATTAAAGTACATGTAAATCTTACCATTAATTTATTCCAGACATTATCCTTGAAGCTTCCATCTATTTTCCTCCAATCCTTGTAATGAATTGGAATACGAGATCGAACATAAATACCAACCTGGGTATTCCATTTGGCATGGTTAGGACCCACAGCGACGCCATCCTCATCGAACTCTATAGGTAACTTGGTAATCGTTGGTGAGTTTCCCGAAGGCTGAGATGTGTGAGAGTCTGAAGTTTAATTATGAGATGGAAGTGGGACTGAACTTCGATGGTGGGAAGCAATAGATTGAGATTGACCTAGTGCCATTATTAAATAGCCTACTATATAACAAAAAATGTTAGAACAAATAGGTAAAATTAGGATACCACAAAAAAATGACAAAGTTCAAAAGTATACATTTATAGAGACTATTCTTGATTAAAAAAAAGATAAAAACAACTCAAACACACCTTTCACCCAACCGCATTGACAAACTTCAAAATAGAAAGAGTTTATATATTTAAAAGTAGAAAACGAGAAGTTCGTGATGCAACTAAAAATCTCACAATATGAGAGTGCAACTATTACAATCGAGTTAGACTTTCCATCAACAAACCAAATTAGGTTGGTCCTCAAGAATAGATTGGAAGTCGGTTGGTGCATCTAGTTCATCAACTCGACTTGTCAATCGCCTAGGCGAATTTATGACTACCCACCAGTTAGGATTTCTCAAATCCTCCGAGTAAAACACCTGACTAGCCTCAGAAGCAAGAATCACCGGCTCATCAAAGTATTGATCAACACTCTTTAGCCTATTGAGATTAACCATCACCAAATTAGAATCTGGACAAAGTTTACAACCATTGGTCTTGTCCTCCACCCTCACCCAATTGCAGTAAAAGACAACATGCTGGAAGGTCGTATAGTCCAACTCTATTATCTGTTCGATAACCCCATACCACTTAGTCGATGAATCAATAGGATTTTTGTCTTTCCTACTCGACGTAAACGTAGTGATTGCTTTCATGCAAACACCACTATCTTGTGTGGAAACTGTTTCGTCATGCGACCTAGTAGAGAACACAAAACCATTAACACGGTACTTTTATATGTTTTAGCTTTGAACAATGGTCCTTGGACAAATCGCCATAAGTCACAATCTGTGTCTTTTGCAACCAACAACTGTGAAGTAAAAAAAATGACAATTAGAAAGATAAAATTAAAATACTAATTGTAATATCCTACTAAACTAAATTATATATAAAACAATACCTTGTCATATAACCACACAATAAACTCAGTCTGTATCTCCACTTCTGTCTTTGCTACCCCTTTTCTTCCGCACGCGTGCGGTTGCTTGCAAAAGGCCGCGATATTCACTACAATTTGTTTATACCGTTTTGACACGACTATTTATTACGACTTTTTAGACTAGTAAATGTTTGAGTCAAATCTATCAAAAACAATCAAACCTGTAATGTTCATCAAGCTTTTCGATGTCGAGTCGAAAAAGAACCCACCTACGGATTTGTATCCATTGTTCCTTGCCTAGGATCACAGTTTTACCCTCAAGTATAGGCCCTCATCACTATACTCTCCATCTTCATCTAGAAATGCCTCACGAGTAGCTTTGTGATTTCCATCCCGAGAATTTGGCATGTACTCCATAGCATACCCTAACGGACTTCGAAACAATATAGGACTCTCCAATGGAGCCTTCAACATAACATTTATTGCTTTCGAATATTTTTACACTCCTTCATTGCCCTATTAAAATAAACAAAACCAAAATTGTACTTTGTAGTTTAAAATTAAATAATAATTGCCACTAAATAAAAATAAAAGTAAAGGCATTTTACATACCGTTCAAATGGATACATCCACCTAGGATACATAGGTCCACAAATCAGCCCTTCATCGACCAAATGCACCAAGAGGTAGATGCTGATATCAAAGAAAGCGGTTGGAAAATACTTTTCCAATACACACAATGCCTCTGCAACCATGTATTTGGCATCTTGGATTTCCTTTCGGATTAAGACTTTCGAACATAGAAGATTAAAAAATAAGCTAATCTGATGAATAGCTCTACGCAAATCGCGGTGTTTTGGAAAAGCATGCTGAAGCAAAACTGGAAGCAAGTAACACATAATCACGTGATAGTCATGTGATTTCATTGTAAGCAAACCAGGAGGACTCAAAGTGACAATGTTTTTTAAGTTCGATGAAAAACCTGTAGGAAGCTTCAAATTCTTCAAAATTGTGCAGAACTCAAGCTTCTCATCTTTATTCAAAACAAATGGGGCCTTTGGTTTAACAGATCTCCCTGTGATTGGGTCTGTTTGCATCCATTGACCACTATGAATCCCCATTTTCTTCAAATCCTCTCGTGCCTGAACTGTATCCTTTGTTTTGTCTTTCTTGTCAAGAATCGCATTTATTATGTGTTCTGCCACGTTCTTCTCATCGTGCATCACGTCAATAACATGTCGAATTTTATGCTTCGGCCAATATTCCAGTTCAAAGAGAATAGACCTCTTATACCATGCTTCAGTAACTTCATAATCTTCATCATCTTCATCATCTCCAATAGCAACCACATCCACATCATCTATACTCCGTTTGGTACCTTTTAATACTTTCCCAGGTACATAATGGACCGCGACTTAACATTTTCTTAATTACTTCTCCCTTTAACCTTGGCGGAGGAGGGTTTAACTCTTTTGTCTTAACTCCTAAGTACTTGCCTTGCCTAAATGGGTGATCGATTTAAGAAACATCCGGTAATTTGTATAAACGATCTTCCTTTGCGTTCGAAGATGCATAGACGGAGTTTCATCACCACAAATAGGGCAGGCTTTGTAACCATGTGTTACCACGGCGATAAATTGCCATCTGTTGGTAAATCATGAATGCCCCACATCAACATAGCCCTCAAAGTAAAATGCTCCTGTTTGTGCATGTCATAAGTCGCCACCCCTTCTTTCCATAACTGTTGTAACTCATCAACTAGTGGTCTAAGGAATACATCGATGTTTTGACTTCGGTGCCTTCGCCCGGTATTAACAACGACATCATATGGAACTCAGATTTCATGCACAAAGGCGGTGGTGGCGATTATAAGGCACCACGAAAACAGGCCAACAACTATAACCCGATGGATTGAACACCACGGGATTGAATCCATCGGTTGCAATTCCAAGCCAAACATTCGCCTTCCTTAGCAAAATCTGGCCAATCATCTTTACATGTCTTCCACCGGCGAGTCGATTGGATGCCTCATATAATTCCAAGAAGGTGTCGCTTCTCGCGTACCGCGTCATTTCACGTGCTATCCATGATATAGTGTACAACCTTTTAAGTCTAGGAATCAAATGGAAATGTCTCAATACTTTTCTCGCCTCTTTTGTTTCTTTCTTTCCAGATTTCCCCTCCTTTACTTTGTACCTAGGCGTTTCACATTGAGGACACACCGCAAAATCAGCTTGATCTTATAATATAGCATACAATTATTTTCACATGCATCTATGCACTCAGCTTTCATTCCCAGATCTTTCAACATTGCCTTCATTGCAGGATACTTAGAAGGCAAAGTGTTTCCATCTGGCAACCACGTTTTCAACAAAGACAAAAGCGCGGTCACACTATTTCCCGACCAATTATACTGCTTCTTCAAGTTATGGAGGTCCACAGCTGCTTTGAAAGGGTTGTGACAGGAGCCTCACATGAGGGGTATAATTTTTCTTCTGCTTTTTTCTTATATTCATTGTACCTCTTACCCAAATCAGGTTCTAGAACAATAGGTGGTTCAACATCTTCAGCTTGACTTCCATCGCCTCCACTCAAATCACCCACTAATTCTTCATGCATGCCATAAGCAACATCAACAAAATTCCCTATCCCTAGTCCTTTCTCACTATTTTCTTCTTCAACTCGGTTTACCATTCGATCCTTATATGGGTTCTCACCATGTAAAACCCATACACGATATGTTGATTCTATACCGTTATGAATCAAATGTTTTCTAACTATATCATATGCAAACCTTTTCCTATTTCGACATTTGTTACATGGGCAAGGACACGTGGTCGACGTTTCGTCTTTGCCACTAGCGAATAGAATAAAATCAGAAACCCCCTGCCTATACACACTCCCAAGTCTGTCATTTTCATTCATCCAATCTTTTGGAATCGGTTGAGACATTCTGCAAGTAGCACATCAAGTAAACACAAGGAACAAGTGATAGGGTCAATGTCATTTCCTACTAGCCTGGCTTTTAGCACTATCTGTTTATGAAAATTTGATGCATAACGTTCTATAAATATTAAACTATCTCGGTAAACAAGCTAAACGGTGCCTACATTTTAACATTGAAGGCATTATAACATATAAGCACAAAATGCAAGACAAAATAAAAGACTTCTCATTCCCCCCAACATGCGTGCACTCTACTCAAGATAATTGCCTGAAATTCCGTCTTAAAAAAATATAAATATATGCTATCGGTTTGCACATATATACAAACTCATGTAGTTCATTGTAGATTTTATTCCAAAGGCTCGACCAATAGGATGTGGATTTGTCAAATCACTTCGATACAAGTTTGAAAATTTTGAACTTGCTTCAAATATGAGTCTGAATTTCAAAAAGAGATACTTTGTGTACTAGTTCAGATTTTATCTTTTAAAACCCACAGTTACCAGAAACAAGACATGGGTTATTCTTTGTTTAAATATTCAACCCATTCCAGCATGAACTCTAGAAAACCCTATCCACGCTATCAAACTAAAAAAAAAAAAAAAGGAGTTAGATACTACTAACAATCAGTGGCGGAGCCAGGATTTTGTTCCAGGGTGAGCCAATGAATGCTACAACTTCGTAGACAGATAACTTGTAGGAAAGTAGAAACACAATTCATAGACACACAGCTACTAGTTATCTCAGTTTAGAGTCGGATGGTGTGCATCACGATTAGCTAGTTCGATCTACGTAGAGACCACATCTATTAGACGAACAAGAATACAAAAATAATATGAAAAAATGCCAAAAAATTAGAGAGCTCGTCGTTCTACTGTCTCTCCGTCGTATCTTTGTTTTCTGTTTTTCAAAGAAATTATTTTGTTTTGAAAGTTCTTTCTAATTTTGCATTTCGATCTCTTCTTATGATAAACTCAATTAACCCCGAAATTAAAGGTGTGTCTATGACCACAGAAAGATCCAACCATTAGTTAAATTTCTCAATTTCCAAAGATCCAAAGGTCACATTTCTCAATTTCGAAGGCAACCTCTTTTTAATCAAGTTATCGCCATTATTTCAAAAATTTGAGAGAGATGAATAAGATGGAAATAATAAATACAGAGATGTTAATGAGAGTTCCACCAAAATAAAACGAAAATACTTATATAACCCACCACTTTGTTTGTTGATTCTCCCCTCTCATTAATATTTCCACAGTCCAATCTTTTTCTTTCTTTTATTCAGTTGTCACTCCATAGAAAAGAGAGAGATTGATTGAAAAAAATATTTCTAAAACATGCCTATTGGTTTTCTGGATTTCAATGTAAGGTTTGATTGAGTTTAGGGAGTTTGAATTAAAGAAATGGAATTAGATTAGATTAGATAAGCATTTGGGTTCATTTTTAATTCACTACCAAATTACTCCCTCAAACACAATATACGCCATTAAAGTTTTTGCTGAAAATGAAAATTATCTTATCTATAAGTGAGAGAAGTTATGGAGGGGTGAAACTGGGTTTGTTTTTCAAATCATTGCTTTTTTGGGGCTGAATATATGGAAAGTAGTACTCCAAACAAAGTAAATAAGTAAAGTTAGTACTCTCTAAAAAAATAACACTAATTTTTCTGCTAAAATCCGGGGTGAGCGAGTATGTACCACCCCCCCCTAGCTCCACCACTTGCTAACAATCTAACAATCCACAAACCAATGCCGACAATGGGTAGCTTTAATCTGTTATGTGAGAGCGATAACGGGCCGGTTGTTACATCGGATGGGAGTCTGTCATTTCGATTCGAGCATACCTTGTTAATCACTCAAGACAGAGAGATATTAACCCGGTGTTAGAATCATTCAACCGGTGAAGGGGAGGACACTAACGGATGACATTTGGTCAATATAGTAAAGTATAACAACTTACTCGGGTTCTTTTTTTTTTTTTTTTTTTTTTGAAAATGAAACTCCATGGCCACCTATTTTCTTCAAATCTGAATTTTAATGTCATTAAACAAAGAAGGTGGCCATTCTATGAACCTTCCCTCCAAAAGAGAAATGTGGGTTATCACCAATCATCAATTCTAATTGTTATAATCCTCAAATGCCAAAAGATAAACAAGATCTTGAACCAAATTGTACTATGCATTCACATGAAATGAGTTCAAACAATTCTACAATTCTACTAAGCATCCATCCAAGTAGGCTTAAGCTAAAAACATTTCAACAAAGTAAGAATGGTAAACGAAAATCTGCTATCCTTAACATCCACCAAATCTCTCCATATGCCCACTCTTGTACATAAGCAAATCCTACAAAAATTTGCGTAAGTCCAACATTTCTAGCGACCACCGCCACGCCCGTCGCCCCTCGCCACGGCCACGCGACCACGTCCCATAGGCCTCCCAACCTTTGGTTTCTTTGGCTTGACCCTAGGTGTCTCCTCAACCAAGAAAGTCTCAAGGTTTATCTTTGTCGGGGGAGAATGTAATAGTAAATACTGCTGCCCCTCACGGTCGGATGATCAAGAGTCACTGGATTCTTTCCTTTCGGCGTCGGTTTAACCGTCTTCAAATGAGTATTCATCTTGATATCTACCCCAGATGATGGTGCCATGAACAATAGTGCCGTTCTTAAGCTCGATCGACAATCGTCTCGTTGTTCAACTTCATCAAAACCCTGACGAGCTTCATTGTCGCGTTGTTTGTTTGGAGGCGAGGGAAGAAACCAAAACTAAGGTTTAAGTCGAGAGGAGTTACTCGGGTTCATTCTTTGGCACTCATAACGCGTTATAATAAAACTCTTTGGTAAACTTGTACCTTAATTAGTTAGTTTCGAAGAACAAAACCTATACCAGCTTTACCTTCAAACACTCCTCTATACTGAACAACCTTAACATCTCGTTCCGCATTCTTCCCAATCCCTCTCCCTATACCACCCATACCCAGCAAGTACCGCTTTCCCATACCCATTAACCGGAACACCTATAAACTCTTCCAACCCTTTATCATCTGGAAACTTTTTTATATCTTCACGAAATTTCTCCAACAATTTCAACTCAAGAGCAACATTATTATTAGTTGCCTTTTTGTCCACACCCGTATCTTTCTTGGGTCTGATATTTAAACCGTATGAAGTTGAGTTTGGGTTTGGGTTTGTCATCAACAGGACTGGTGTATTCATTATACAGACCGTGTGTGTGTTTGCTAGCATGAATATTAATCTAACAATCCACAAACCAGGAAAAATATAAATCATAACATAACTAAAATAAGTAATTACTAATTACATATAGAAGAGCAAAATCAAACCACAAAAATCGAATTTTTTAATGAATAACACAAGTAATAAAAATCGCACCTTTGGTTATAATCAGTAGCCAACCAACACCCAAGTTAATTTCAGTTGTGATATCACCTAGTAGTAGTGTGAAAAATTGAAAAAGAGATATGAGATGATGAAACATAGAAAATCATAGAAGAAGAAGGCGCGTAAACTACGTTACCTAATAGCGGCGGCGCAATCGACCGATCTTGACTCCCAAAACTTGTTGAAGGATGAACTTGTTGAACGAGAGAAGCGATGAAAATAGGGCTGTTCATTAGTAATCTTAAATAGGGGAAAAGAGCGCGAGAATTTTGGCCTTTCCCTCTCACCGAAATTTCTTTCCTCTCAACGAAAATTTTAATTTAGAAATCTTAAATTCTAATTTAGCTATTATTTTAATGTTATATTTAATATTCACGATTTATTTACGCTTTTTGGTCCAAACAAACAATTTTAAAACGTAACAAATTAATTCTCATATTTGGCAAAATTAAAGTAACACTTTATATATAATTGTAACGCTTATAAAACGTTAGGAACCTAGTTACACTTTAAAACCGTTACTAAGCAAAAAACTGGAGCGTTACTAATATTCTGTTTTGGTGTAGTGAAAGAAAAATTTAAAACACTGTGACTACCAAGGATGGCACAGTGGAATGAAAAAAGAAATAACAGAAGGCTGAACAACTGAACTCTTGGGATATGAAGACACTGAACTTTTGGCCGAGTGTAACATGTTTGATAGATAACACTACAAACGCCATACAACTAGCTGGAGAAAACCTTACCTTTGGGTTCTTCACGATCTCGTCCACACTTAGAATTAGGCAAGCTGCCTCTGTTGTCGCATTTATAGCATTTATCTGAGACATTTGCAATCACGACCAATGTAGGTAAAAAGAAACTGAACAAAGCAACATGGGAAAGAACATTGAATACCTTAACAACAAAGGGGTTCCCATACAAAGTTGGCAAATGTATCTATGATTCCACCAGTGTTTATATCGACCCCGTAGCGGGCACTCTCACCTAATGACATGACATGTGATTAAAAAATCGGCACTTCAGCCTTTCATAAACAATTTAAACCGCAAACGAACAAAGACATACACAATTGAAACCATAACGCAACTGGCAAGTGTCAACCAAGCTAGGATGTTAAAAAGTAAAGAAAATAGTGCAATAGTGCAAAGTCCATTCTAATAAAATCTATTTATCCCAAAAAAAAAATACGGACATGTGGATACGTATCCGACACGGATTATTTTTGAAATATGGCATGTCCATGTAACATAGGATTAAACTATTCAAACAAGTTTTGTTCTTTGAACTGATTGATTTTCCACTTCTCTTACAGAAATAAGTATATCCAACGAGTAGTGGATCAAAAGCTATAGCAATTAATATTTATAATAGAAAGTAAAAAAAAAATCTCTAGTAGTAACCGCAAGTACGTCATCTATCTACACAGATGCATAAATTTGTACTAAACAACTACATCAATTGAGTGCAAAACTGAATTTCGATATAACGCTAGTTATAAATATATGTATCATACTATCGAGAGAGAGAGAGAGCATCATATACCTTCAACATTTGATCATGTGAAATACTGCCCAAGAACTTCCTATCATGTGAATAAGCTGCAAGATATAACACTGATACATATAAGTCCACTAACAATCACTGCGGCAAAGGCAGGCTGTAGTCTGTACTAACCTAGTACAAGTAATGAACAAGAAACCTTCTCCATAACAATGTATTACAATAAATTTTCAAGTTTTTAATTTGTAACACTTCTCCAACACTTTTTAAGCGTTAGCAATTAATTCCGGAAATTCACTCAAATAAACTAACGCTTTACAACATTGCCAACGCTTATTTAGCGTTGGAAACTTACTAACGGTAAATAACCATTGCAAATCAAAAAAAGTGTGTGTTGCAAATATCCTATTATGGTGTAGTGCTAACATCCCCCCCGTCTCCTCTAAGTCAGTGATGTGTCCTCCCCCATATTCTTGAATTGATGTTCCCAAAAAAATCCCAACATGAAGTCCAACTCCTATTTTTACTTAAGTTGGTGTTGTCCAACAAGGCTTAATACTTGTCACTTAAAGTATTAGTCGTCATATGCTAAAACAACATAAAGATGAGTAATCATCAACACCGGCCACTTATCTATATGTAGAATTAATAAATTGGATATAATATTCTCAAGCTCTTAAACTAAGTAAAACAATACCTCGGGATTTAGTGGTCCTAGCTATAAAGTGTAAAGCTATAATGTGCTCACTAAGCTTAGGCACCACCAGCTTATACTCAAGGTTTTCCCAACATCCAGAATTTAAGACACCACCTACTTCCTTGCATACATCCATGGCCACCTCCTACTAATGTACTAGAATGAAGTGTTCGACACACCACAGCCCCGTACCCATATCACCATATCTAGGTTATCCATTTCCATGTCATTCTCATTTTCCACTAACAGCCAGATTATTTACGTAAAATAAAATTTTAAAAAGGTGCGGTAAAAGAGAGATGAAGAAACACACACACACACACACACACACGCACCTTGCTAGCAACGGAGAACTTCCATTTGCCGAGTTCTCAATCTTCGTGGAAGTGGAGTTTGCGACGACTCTGCTTTTAATGACTCCTTGAGTCACCTTTAGAAGTTTAACCATTGTGCGCTCAAAAAGTCCCCCGACTACTTCCTTATCGATATTGAAGCAAACCCACCCGATTGTGGATGCAAAACGGTACAAATAGAATTACTAAACTTCTCAAAGCCAAAATAATGGTTCTTAAGGATAACACGACCATGGGGATCATCGAAATCCCTTTTTAGTAACTACAAAAAATATGATGAATGGATAAAAGTTTACAATGTCCAAAATTTCAATCCTCCTCATTAACTATGTGATTTTGTCTATATGCAGTGACAAGACTGCCCCACACAAAAGATCGCTCTTATCAACATTTCCGGTGGGTCAATTGAGGGGTATCCGCGAAATACACTTTACTACATACCTATATGAACGTGTGAATACTAAAGATACAATGAAACTTGTGAGCAGACTTTGAACTAAGAAAAATAACAATGGAAATCCATGCAATAAATACATCTATCTCAATGAAGGTGTAACAAGCATATGCAAATACACGCACACATCCACCACTATCGGTTGTTGATTTCATGAAGACGCCGGATAATACCGATAAAAAAAAATTCATGAAAGCGGCTAACTTCAGGTGCATTCAAATTCTCGGCTGCAACTTGAGGGGTATAAGTTGCTTTAGCTCTTTGTACAAAATGATGCTTATGTCATCATTGAGCATATCATTTTTTTTTTCTTCCAACAAACTTTTGTTACATTGAATGAGAATCAGTAGACTTCGAACAGTTATGCCACGCCACATCGGGCTCATCACGGCGCATCACACAATCCTTTCTTCGGATCCTTGAAACTACTAGCGATGTCTAAAGGATAATTACAAAAGGCAAGTAACAAGGACCATAGAGGGTATATAAGTGCATCTGCACTCCTTGAAGAATAAATCTGTCCCTCTTGCTCAAGCTGCCAAGCATCACGATGCATCTGATTAGGCCACATAAAAGAAAGAAAACGAATCAATCTAAAATGATAAGGTTCATACCATCCGAGACTTTTGTCTTAACTCTCCAACCTTGCCCAAGATGGACTTCCCAAAGAAGCTTAAACTAGCACCAACAAAGATATTGCTTCAAGATAGGAAACAACCACACATTGGCTTTAGATGGGTCTTTAGCTTCGGGTTAAGGGGTAGAAGAACTAAGAAACGCTTCGTCCCATCGCACCAAGAGCTAAACCAAAGCATTCATGAAGTCAGAGAAAAACAAAAGCGTGATGGTCAACAACACCACTAAATCAAGCGACCACAATACTACAAAGAGGGTGATTTAATGACAGAGTTGAAACTTGGAAGAACAAAACAACAATGTACAACTTCAGAAATAGAAAGTAGAAATTCAGGTAACTCATCACGGGGTATTTACTTTTATAGATTTAACGAATCGACCACCTTAGAGTTACTGTTTGGAGTCATGAGGAGTAAACAAGTAAATTCATTTGGGACTCGGAAAGAAACTTGACAGGGGCTGAAAGTCACTCCTCAGATATTAAAATCCATTCTTAAGACACAAGTAGCCTAATTAATATTAAAATCCATTAAGGATGATAAGTTACTAAAATTAAATCAAACAAGAAAACTCGTACAGGGCATTCATTTCTCAAAGACCTACGCTAATCATACTTAACGGGGTGTATGCTTATAGCTACAAAACACAAGCATTTAACACATTTTACTATCTCAGCCCAAGCATGTTAAACTTCATAACAAGTAAAAGCAATGGGGAAATACAACATGAGATGGAAACGCATATTAAGAGTCCAATAAACCAAGTACATGCAAATCTGGCATTGCAACTTCTTAGTGAATAGGGAACCAATCACCCTAAGATGGTGTAGTAGTAGCCTAGTAGGCAACAAATAAAATAAGATGACACACATGCTAAATATCACACTAGAGCAAGCTAGACATTCCTACCAAAGCAAGCAAGCAAATCAATCAAAACCAAACAAAAAGCACGCAATGCATATTGATATCTCATATATAAAATGACATGCTTATTTTTAATTTGGTACATGTTGCAAATGGGTGATAATCATAGATGATGAATTACAATACTCACAAGATCTTAAAACAAATTAATCATTTAACAAAAAAAAGAAGAAAAAACAGCATTGTTAAACCGATACGCTACTAGACTAATTAATGCAAAAGAAAAAAATTTTGTTTTACCTTTTCGAGCGTCTAACCAAGACTAGCACCGGCAACAAAAAACCCCACCTCGAGATCTTGTCGAACTAATGTCATTTATAAAGCCGCCTTGATTACAATAAATTATGACATCAGGAAGAAACAAATTAAAAGAACGAAAAAAAAAAAACAAAATTTCCCTTAGTTTGTTTAAAGATTATCTAGAACACATCTTGACATTTCTTTCTTACTTTTTCCTTATCCATAACATCCAAATTGTATTTAACAATTGTTATTTAGTGCATGGGTGATTCAAATTCCAACCACACAAACAAAATTATAAAATTAAAACAGAAACACTTGAACACAAAAACAAGCAAAAACAATCAAACACACTCTATCTAGAAAATTACAAATAATCAATTTTACAAGTACATATATACATGTTAAATTAGCTAGTGTAGTATGTAGCCTTCACAATGTACCTAATTTAAGAAAATAAAAGCCAAAAGATGCATGCACATCCACAAATCTCAGATGCAAATGATTCCCAAGTGAGACTTTACATAAACAATCCTAGCACATTTAATGCCGATTTTGTTGCAACCATGATTAAGAAGGGAGACATCAGACCATTAACTGGTTCCAATGGAGATATTAGGAGGAATTGCAGGAGAACTAACTGAATATTTAGTTTCCTATTATAGCAAATATGGTCATATACTTGTATGTGTGTTCTTTTCCAATCTTGAAAAGGGGACTCATCTTACTGTCTCCTGTTATATAGAAGTATGTCGACCTGTTTTTGGTTTTTATGCACTAGATATACACACTACACCATAATTACATGCTTATAGTAAATAATGCAGACTTGAAAAAAAAAATAGCTAAAACCATTTTCTTTAAAGAGAGAAAACTCCACACACTTTCTAGTTTCTACTATATTATGGTTTAAATCAAAACAAGCTTAGTCACATGTTTGAATGGACTAGACGCGAGAGCAATAAGCATGTACTAAGTAAATGCAGCTGTGCCTATGTTGTTGTAAGATGCTATGTGAGCCCCAAATCCAACATTTAAGGACCCCTATACACAAATACACGTTTTCGTACTGGAACTACCATACCCCTGTAAAATTAATGGAATGTTTTTTGCAATTTCTCAAGTACCAACTCTAAGATTTTCATTCCAAACATGTTTGTGACACCAATACAGTTCTTTAACTTCCTTACATAGAGGTAAAGCATCATGATAGTAATCATCCTTGAACACATGAGTTTGACTATTTACCAACATGCATTATCAAACATAGAATAATTTCCCGTAAAAACAGATGCAATAAGTCCCATATATAAACATTTATCCAAACATTCTAAGTACATCTGCAAAATTCAACTCAAGTTCATCAAAATTCTAAAATCCAAAATTTAAAGCAACTTGCTTTCAACATTTAAACTCAAGTAAAAAATTGCATCGCCTTATTCTATGAAATTCTACACATGAGACAAACATATAGCAAAGAAATGTAAAATTCGAGATTCAAATACCTGAACCGATAAAGTAGTAGAAATTTCGGCTGGAAAGTTCTCCACTGACTGCCATTATAACACCAAAACAATGAGGAATCTCCACTTCAAATTAAATGAATTTTTAGAAGGAAAAAAGACAATAAACCTGGTTGTGAGAGAGAAACCCTAACCTAACCCAGCGGCTGTGAGAGAGAAAGAGAGGTTTTCTATTTTGAAATACCGACAGCGATTTCTTTTTTGTTTCCCTATTTTTGAAATTTCGAAGTTGTTTTGGTTTTTTGGATTTGTAACACTTCTCCAACGCTTTTTAAGCGTTAGCAATTAATTCGGAAATTCACTCAAATAAACCAACGCTTTACAACATTGCCAACCAACGCTTTACAACATTGCCAACGCTTATTTAGCGTTGGCAATTTACTAACGGTAAATAAGCGTTGCAAAACAAAAAAGGTGCGTGTTGCAAATATCCTATTATGATGTAGTGTTGGGAATGGTAGTATAGAAATTTCACATCAAAGCATTACTCTCACCATTGTTCCTTTTGGGTTTGATTAGTTGAATTCAATTTAAGTCTAGACAGTTAAGAGTGGAACGAATCCTTACTCATTATATTGCATGATTATGTTTTGAGAGTAAGAAGAATTGATTTAAACGTAAGAACGGTAGGATTACGTATTAGTGTTGTTAACATTAATATTTAGGATCTACTATGTTTACGGATATCACTTTTCAACTTTGACCGGGCATTAAAAAGGCTTTTTCTCCTTGAATCTTAGCCTTTAATCATAGAACTTTTTAGCAGCCAACCCTTGCTCATTTATCTCGCAAAAGTGACACATTTCTACACATAATTTACTCCAATGCCTGAAATACATAAAAACACGTAATCAGCATTAAGTCTTATTTATTACTCACATAATTGGTCTAAAAGTATTATTGTTAAGGGGTTAAAACTACAGTTTTGAGGCTCTTATCATTGATGAAAAATGACTTGTACCAAGAGCTTATTGACCACCTCCCCTTTATTGTACTTTGTACACTCAAAATGAGGTTGTTTATATGAAGAAAACAATCCCACATGAAGAAGGGTAACCCCTTAAATAAGTGGATGAGCATGCCCTTTATTGGATACCTATTTGCTTTAAGATTTAATGTTGTCCTCATGCATTTAGGAGTTCATTAGTGCTTCAAGATTTACTGTGTGTTTATGAGCACGCGCCTGAGACAAGCTATAGTCCATGTTTGGAATTGGTCTGAATACCGGGAAGTACTCATAGATGATCCATGCCTATATATATATATATATATATATATATATATATATATATATATATATATATATATATATATATATATATATATATATATATATAACATATATATATATACACACATATAGTTAACATATTATATATATACAAATAGTTAAATATTGATAAAGTACTAAAATTAACATTAAAAATAATCTCTAAAATACTAAAGGTTTACCTATAGAATAGTCATATAGCCTGTAGCCCCTTTCACCTTCGCACATGTGCCAGCCCCACGACTTCTATACAAAAACACCAAAATTGCTGCACCCCATGCATACTCTCCTATCTCACTAACTTTCAACAACGCCCTCAGATAACATAGAGACACTCCAGTCCCAAACTTGTCAGTAAAAACGGCACATCCAAAGAAAAACATGATAAAAGCTCTGACAACCTGTTGGACTTCCTGCAAACTCGAGACCTTTTCCACCACCTTCCCAGCAGCGATACATATGGGCTTATCATGAACCTTGTTAGCAAAATTCTTCCGGAGGAATTCTAGGCTTACTTTTGAAGTGGACTTGCTAGCTTCCATCTCCACCTTAATCAAAGAAATAGGGAGACCTAGAGCACGGTGTAGGAGATTTACCGATTGTTGTAAGTTCAACTCATTGTCCCATTGCACCGCTCTTCCTCTAACTGTGACTCCACAGATTTGCACAACATCATCCAAAGTCACAGTCATTTCCCCAAATGGCATATGGAAGGTGTTGGTCTCCGGATGCCACCTCTCCACAAACGTAGAGACCAATGGTGGATCCATATGCTCGTGATAACTTAACACGAGATCATACAACCCAGTCCTTCTCAGCTCGTGGGCAAATCTCATAGACTTTCTAAATTCATTCATGAAATTCCATTGGCACAACTTTGCTAAGTGTGAAACACACTTTAATGCTCCGCGATCCTCTTGAAACAACCAAGCACGCATTATGCTCAATGAGTAGAAACAAAAGATTTTGTAAAATAAAATTAAAGTACTAAAGAAAATCAAA
This sequence comes from Coptis chinensis, assembly GCF_015680905.1. Classification (NCBI taxonomy): domain Eukaryota; kingdom Viridiplantae; phylum Streptophyta; class Magnoliopsida; order Ranunculales; family Ranunculaceae; genus Coptis; species Coptis chinensis. The sequence goes on from NC_141462.1 coordinate 9,664,548, forward strand.
ATATTACCCTCTTCTCTCAAATATCGCGAGCGACATGCACCGCGTAGTCATACAACAGTTCTGACTCATACGGGCCACCCCCATACTCACCTCTTTTGAACTCCAAATCATCATTGAATTTTCTCACAAAATCCAATACCAGAGGTGCTTCTTCCACTGGTGGTACGACTTCTACCACATTTTCTTCTACATCATCATCCTACTCCTCCTCCTCCTCCTCATCTCCATTTTCATCATCTTCATCACCCTCCTCTTCCCCCTCCCCACCCTCCTCTTCACTCTCCTTTCCCCCTCCTCACTCTCCTCTTCCACTATACTCTTCCCACGATCCATATTTACATCTAAACCTACATTGTTATCGCTATCTACACTATCTATATTATCTTCACTCGATGAATGAACTTCAGGAACCTCTTTTTCTTTATGGTCCCCTTTACGCGCTGATGTCGTGGTGCCCTCTCCCTTTTTTCTCTTTCTTTCAGCCGCGTCACCACTAGAGGAACCGCTACCAAACAACTTCTTCACACTCTTGAATGTAGTTTTCGCTACATTCTTCATATTCTTTGATCGAGGACCCATTGCTACAAAAAAAATAAAACAAGTATTAGTAACTATAATAAGTTTAATCAAATCTAAATCATATTCTGATTTTAACACTACTATTACAGTTCCAAAACCTCCATAATCTTCCCTAATACCCTTGCCCAACCTACATTCCATGTATGATATGCCTGCTACTCCTACTAGTTAAGTTGTCATTATCCATAGGCATAGACCCTATGTTAGAAACTTTTGTATACGTAATGTCCACCAAGCTCTGTATCTTTAGGTGGGAGCACTGGGGACATCATCTTTGAGTGGAAAGGCTAGTGCTCAAGACTTGTTATAGTTTACTAGGATATCCACTCTATGATTTTGTATACTTTTTTTCCTGTAGTAAATATATCTCAATCTGCTGACTTAAAAATAAACTACAGTCGTTCAACTAAATATGGTGTGATGGTTTCCCGAAGAGTAAATAAACCCTAAAAGTTATAAATCACTTGCCAGCTCCTATATTTCCATTAGAAATGTTAAAAATTTTTTTATTATTTCTCCTGAATGTCAATTCCTACTTTAAATAGAAACTCTTAGCGAATATCATGAAAATGTCAATCAAGATAACCAAGTTTCAGTAGCACAAGATGGCTACAATCTTTAAGACACTAATAGCAGTCACAAGCGTATCCGTTGTAACTCTCACTCTAATTATGCTATAGAATGAAGTACAAACTTTAGTGTATATGCTATATAGAGGTAGTCTTGATAGAGAGAAAAAGGGAGAAGGTCGTTTAGTTATAATGACCCAAATAATAACGGCATCACTCTAGATTTTCACGATAAAAGCCCAATGTGGGCTCCGTTCTAAGGGAGATAGAAAACGGCAATCTCATTTTATTCCAACAAACCAACCACAATATTTTATTCATCGACAACCGTTGAAAGTATTTTATTCATCCAATTACAATAGTTTCACATTTCCACAGATTTACTAGTATTCCAACAAACATGCCAAACCATGAACAACGACAATATTATGTACAGGATTGAGAAGGTAATCCTTGTTATGGCTTCTCAATCCTTATTATGCCAAACCACAAATTGCATTGTATAATTTGTCATTTTGGAGTCCAAACAATTTGAATTGTATAATAATCAACAATAGAAACCACAAATTATTCAACAATACAAAGAATATTCAAGAATATTAAAAAAAAAAAAAACATTCAAACGACCTCACGGGGTCGTTTGGGCCATTTCCAAAACGATCTCACTGAGTCGTTTGGTGCATCTTCAAAACGACTTCACTGGATCGTTTCAATGTTTTTCAAACAATACTTCGTACCAACAGTCCAAACAACTTGCATTGTATAATAATCAACAATATAAACCACAAATTATTCAACAATAACAACCATACTAGCTTATTATTCAACAATAGAAACCACAAATTGAGAAACTAGAGTTGAATTTTTAAAAAAAATAAACAAAATGCACTCACCAATTGATATTCGAAACTGGAGACAGTGATTGGTGATTGGTGGAGTGATTTGTGGTCTCACGAGTGATTGGTGGAGTGATTTTTTGTTTTGGGTGTTTTTGGTGAGAAATCACGAGAGAGATGACTGGTTAGAGCAAGATTGTAGCCGATATGCGTTGAGGTGGGGGGGGGGGCGCCTTTTGCTGTTGGGCTTGGGCTGGAGGCTTCCCAATCCAATTTATGTGGCGCCCAATACAGGACTCTTATTCCTTCTCTGCGTCCTTGTTGAGCCTCTGAGCTAACGGTTTGGGCCCAAAAGAGATATACTGTCCACTTTCTCCCCTCTTCAATAATTTCGTAAACTCTCTCCCATCTCCCTTTTCAAATAGGAGAGGAGAAACCAACAAACAACAATTGAATTAACAACGGAACTCGAATAATCCGGTAACTTTTTGTTCGTTTTTTCTACTTCAGTTTATTATTATTATTATTATCATCCTTTGGCCTTCTGAAGATTAACAATAATTTAGGAAGGCATAAGTATGAACTCGAATTCAAATTAAATATATAAACAACATGGTACAAACTTTGATGTGTAATACTTACTTATATGCAAACTACAGCTTAATTATGCAAAGGACCTTTTTTTTTTTGGCTAGGATGAAAATTTCCATTACTTAGCTTTGTTTACTGGAAATTAACTCTGAATCTGCTCTATTGATCTTCTTAGGCACTAATTCATCAAAACAGATATTGTCATGCCCCACTGCCAGCAGTATACTAGTATGTTAACTGAACAGACTTATTTTATGATAGAAGAATTGACGTGAATGGAATATGCTGGACTGTTCTTTATCTGGTCTTGTCACTTGTACCCTTATATTATATATATACTTTCAATTGATTGGAACATGGATGAGAGGACTTTCAAAGGATGCTGCATTGTTTTTTTTTTTTATTAATTATGAAATGTTGTTTGTTAAACAGCAAGGATGAGACGGCAAGGACAATATGGTGATTCCAATGTGAATTCATATGTTGCATCTCAGATGCAGCATATGTCTTCCCAGAGAACGCATCATGGTACTGGAATGAACCATTTTGCAAGAAGACCTGATACTTTACCCAGTGAGGAGGAGAATCCATATATATCTTCAAAAGCAGAAGCACAGTGGCAACGGGATAGAGATGGAACAAAAGGATCAAATCCATTATCTTCACAAATCTATAATGAAGGCAAGTGCTTCTTTCCACACTTATCAAACAATATTGATCAATTTGTTTTCAGCCATGTCAGAGGCTTTTCTTTTTGTAGAACTTCCTCATTACTGTTCAAAGATCCCTTATCTATTTTCTTAGGAATCTGTATGCGTTAGCACGTAGTATGTGTCTTCTCTAACGATCTCATTACAATCTCTCATCTATTGTCTAGCTTATAACCAACTCTTTCTGTACCCATGTCAAATCTACTAAATTTATTTATAACTTTTAGATGTTGCATAAAAGGTGTGTGGTACCTGGAAAGTTTTTGGAATCATACATCAGACTTACCTGTGCATTTTCTCCTACACTCCTACCAAGGAGCAAGGGAGTGGGGAAGCCACACTTACCCATGCAAATATGCAGTTTCTTGTTCATCGCATGTTTTTTTTTTGGTTAAGCAAGTTTGTCGTTGTTTTTTTGTTTACTAATTTGATGTGTTTCTTATTTAGAATGTAAATTGTGGTTATCTAGGTCAAGGGGTTGACATGTCTCGAACATTTTATCATGGTCAAAGGCCGGATCCAAAATGGGTTTAGACAAACATGGAAACAAGGACCCCAGAGCCCAGCCTCATGAACAGGACATGGAAGTTGGTTATGAGGACAATGCTTCTCAACAGTCATTTGAAAGTTTGACACAAAAGTTCCATGATGAGATTATAAAATTAACCAAAGAACAGCACGAGGCAGAGGATGTCGAAAACGCTAGGCATAGGCAGGTGAGTCTATTATGAATTTTTCCTTTTAGGTCTTCATCCTTCTCTTTTCACTTTAATTGACGAGCATTTATTTCCAAGGGATATAAAATTTGAGAATATATACCTTTCTGGCAGATTCTTTGATTCTGCGTTTTTTGCTTTGCAAGAAACACTAAGGACAAATAATGCCTGTTTAGTTGTTGCATTTGTTCTTCAGAGATATCGCTGATGTGTAAAGACTGAAAGATTCTATTAAACATATAGTTCATAGTTTTTGGTTGAGGTAATGGGCTAGGTAAGCAAGGATGATCCTCATTTTTGTTGGAGTTGATTGAACAACTAAGATAGGGAGTAAGACTGAGGCACTAGGATTAGCAACACTTTCTGTCTTTGTAAGATTCAGGAGAAGGTGATAGGAGTAATATTCATGTTTGTCTCCATATCATTGTAGATCATAGATCAATCAAATAGTGGAGGACAAGAGGTACTTGGCTTGAACTAAACCTTCCATAGTTTGACTGTGTCTCTGCATCCGTGTGTGTTGGGGGTAGTGTCTTCTGCTTATCATTGGGGAGTTCCTCTCTTGGTGGACCGAAGTCTTTAGGAGATTGTTCATTTGAGTACTTTGTTATTAGATGGGATAAATTGTTACTTTTGGGTTGTGGATGGTGGTTACTTTTGCTGTATTTTCCTTGATTGTATTGTTCTCTACTTTTACATATTGCAATCTTCTCTGACCCGTGTTTGGTTATTGATGAGATTTCTATTTTAGCTGAGAAAAGAAAGTGTATATTTTACAACAGTCAACAAGGGGTTTTTCAATTTGGTACCTATGATGTTTGAGTATGGATTTTTGGATTTATCATTTTAATGATTGAATTATCAAACTCAAGATGACATGATCATTATCAACCATGTGATGTTAGCCTTAGATTTTTTGTGATTCTCATTGTTTCAGAAATTAGGTGAGATCAATGTCCAGTATCAGGAGAAGCTGACTGCCCTTCGAGCTCAACATGCCAATCGAAGAGATGACTTTCTCCAGAGGGAATCACATACCCGAAAAAATCAATATCAACAAGCAGGGATGACCCACTACCAGAATGCTACAGGCCCGAGTGACCCTCATGGCTATGGCGGAGAATCAGCAGAAGAAGCAGCAGCTGGAGCGTTAGCTGCTTATGAAGCAGTAGAGGCGCGTATTAAGTTGGACTCATACTTAGAGCGTCAGTACCTTGATGGTACCAGAAAAGATGGTTTTGAATCAAAAGGTCCTTATCCAGGTGGCCGTGCTTACAATACTAACCCGCGCTACTACTGAGAAGATTGCTTAGGTAGTTAGGTCCCTGCACTTCAATTAATATTATGTCATATCCCTTGTGGTTACATATGTGCCTGTTTGATATGCAAATTTGGTACGATGAGTCGGTTGTGAGGGGTTTTATTTTTGGTTCCAATCAAATAAAAAAGTCCTTGTAGTATAAATATGAACCTATGAAACTTATCTTACTGTTATACAGGATCTTGGCCTGTATGAATATAGTAAAGCAGCTCATGGTTGGTGTTTGTCAAGTGAGCATTAAACCCAAGTTCAGGTTATGTCTTTTACAAAATCCTCACCTCCATCCCAACCAAAACTCTCTGCAATCTCCACCCAATGCAGCAAGACTCCATGTCTCCCTACTTTTTACATTTATGATGTGGTGAGAGTTGATCGAGAGTCACTATTTACGTGCTTGAGATTCGGCGAGTTTTGCATTTATGACGTGGGGATTGCTTTATTTTGTAATCATGAGGGTATCTCCAATGGAGAGTTTATATATACACCTCCACATAGGTGCCACTAGGGTTTTATGACCCCTCTTACACATTAATAGTTTCCACATCCAAAATGGTATCCAATACAATAAGGTTTAAGAGTTTGTAAAATTAAAAAACTGAGAAAAAACGATGATCAAAGTCCGTCACAAGTGGTTTAACTAAAAAAAAGAAATAAAATGCACCTCACTTTGAATAACATCCGTAGTTTATTAAAATTGGCCCAACCAATAAATGACAGTCTTTACCCATCACAAATGTTATAATTCTAAAAAAAATAAAACAGACGTGGGTTTAAGTGACGTTCGAATTTCTTTTTAATTGGGACGTTACTTCAAGTGACGCCCAAGATGTTTATTAACTAATATGTAAAATTAGGCTCTAGACACTTTCTTTGGTGTCCTTTTTTTTTTGAGAAACACCAAAATTTTCTTTTGATATTACTCCAAATTTTTGTGACACATCTGACTTTAGTATTCTAACGAAATCTTATTTCTCTTTTTTACCCCTGTCCTTATAACTGCCAATTTCTTTCGCACACGAAAAAAGAAAACTCTTAACCGTAACCACGATGCTCTTTTGTCCCTCCCAAAATGAATTCAAACCAAAATTTCACATTTGGCAATTTATTTCCCATTATACTGCTGGAGTTTCACAGAATTTCATATATTTTTTTTTATTTCAACGAATACATGAATTCTTCTTGAGATATTGTATACGATCTAATTGCTGTAAAAAAAAAGGAGGTAAATTGTTAGAATTCAATCTACTATTGTTTGATTTTAATGTTTTCAATTACTATTGTTTACAATTTCTTTTTTTTCTCGGACTTTTTCTTGTTGTTTGTTAATGGACTTTTCGGTGGTTGCGGTGACATTGTATAAGAATGAAAAAATTTCTGTTCAAATTGGGTTGGATTCTAGGATTAGTGAAGTTAAAAGCATTATATGTACGAGATGACTTGATTTTACTCCAACGACATGTAAGTTATATGTGTTTCGTGAAGAAAAAAAAGCGTTAATTGACACTAATTCTGATCTGCAATCTCTAGCATGTTTTGTTTATGCTAAAGGATATGGTTTTGTGGAGTTGTATGTTGGTATTATTGAACAACCACTTAGAATGTTGTCTCATGGTAGTGGTAGTAGTAGTGTTACACATATGCATGATGTGTCTACTGAAATTCAGCAGCCTTCGAAGTCTTCTATATGGGCAACATTGATAACTGGAGTTGGTCAAAGGTTTCATGGTGGTTCTATTGAATTCAAGACTACGTTACTAAAATACTATCTTGAAAATGGGTATTCTTATTTTCTGGAGATGAATGATTCTATGAGAGTTAATGCTGTGTGTACCATAAAGAAGGAGATGGGATGTCCTTGGAAAGTGCATGCATATGCAAGGTTCAAAATGCTTCAGTTATTTGAAATTACATAAATGGTTCCTAACCATACTTGTGGTGCTGGGTTTAAGGATGCAATGAATCCCAAGATGACAAGTCAACTTGTTAAGAGTGTTATTATTGACCAAGTGAGAGACAACCCTTTGTTGAAACCTATAGATATTGTAAAAGAATTCAAACGTGATTATAAGTTGAATTTGGGTTACTATTATGCTTACACTGGGAAAGAACTTGCTATGAAGGAAATATATGGTGATGATGCTTTGTCTTATGCACTTTTGAACTGGTATGAGGATAACTTGAGGAGAACCAATCCGAGTACTTATACATACTTGGAGGTGAACAAAGTGACTCGTAAGTTTGAGAGGCTTTTTATTTCATTTGAGGCGTGTTATAATGGGTTTAATTATTGCCGACCCATGCTTTGCTTGGATGGTACTTTTTTGAAAGCAAAATACAAAGGGTGTTTGTTATCTGCAACAGCCAAAAATGTCAATCAAGGTAAATTTTTCGTACATTTGTGCGATTACCTAGGTTTAATGTTTTTAGAGAAAATGATATGTCAAATAAATTATAATTTGTATTTTATTCTATATTCATAGATTTTGATGTATCTTTAGTATAATGTGTTTGTTTTTCAATGAAAATGTTATTCTTCATAGACACTTTTGTTGTATTTGTAGGTTTATTTCCCGTGGCATTTCCTGTAGTTGTGTCTGAGGATGATGGCAATTGGGCTTGGTTCCTGAAAAATTTGAAGAAAGTTGTTTCGCCCGATAGAAGGCTTACATTTATTACTGATAGGCATCATGGGTTGGTGACCTATATCCCAATCTTGTTTCCTGATTCCTACCATAGCTTTTGTCTTCGGCATTTAAAGAATAATATAAAGACGGTTGTGTCCAGTAAAAGTTCCAAACGTTCTTATGTTCAGAAGTTGCTCTCTGATTGTGCATACGTTGCAACTAACACTGAATTTGACGAAGCTATGGGAAAGCTAAGACTTGTTGGTGGAGATGAAGTCGATAAATTTTTTGAGAGAGTGCCTTATAAGCATTGGGCAAATGTATATTTTCAGGGGAATAGGTACTCTCTATCCTTTTTAAATGTTATATATATATATATATATATATAGATGTATATAGATTTGGTGGTATAATGTCCGTTAGTGTAGGCTTGTAATGTACTAGTTCTTATTCACATATAAGTCAGACATGGTGTTAGACATAGTATTCTTACTGAGAAAACTTTTTTTTTTTTTTTTTTTTTTTTTTAATTCAAAGGGAACTATATTACAAGCGAAGACCGTATATGATACTAATAATGAATTAAAATACCAATGACACAATGGTGGACTTTAAACAAGAGCGCATAAATCTAAAAATAAGGACTACAACTTGATTTGTATGAATTAGTCTGACCTCACATGACATATAATGAAGTCAGAGACCAACTTGGTATGGTTTAAATCATCCAACCGGGTGCCCTCTGATTTTGCTTGCCAACTGCAACCTCATAACTTCCCATAAGACCAGATATGATATTCCACCATCTAACCTCATTGGCCATGTGCCTGCTGAAAGTTGCATATCACCACCTTCTTTGCCCGATTCCATTTGCCATTGGTGTCGGGGCCCCATGATCCCATGATAATCGGCCCGGTTGTCATGCCTACATAACCTCCAACTCCACCATTTAAGTAGCCAGGATGAAATGGAGCATTTACAGAAGGCACCAAACATCGCCTAAGACCAACAATCCTAGGGCCATTCCAAGGACTCCTTGGTGCAGCAAAAACCAACTCCACCATATCCACCCATCGGATATCCTCCGAATGCTCCATAGGGGTAACTGGCAACCAGTCGAGGTCCATAACCCGTGTAAAGATTATACATAGGATTATATGTTGGGTATCCCCCACTGTACCTACCAATAATAGATCCTCTTCCTTCACCATTCCTCATATTGTGACTATTAGTATGATTCCTACCAGCATTAGTCGTCGATCTTTCAAAGACCCCTCTTAGCCTCCACAGGACTTGTTATTCAACTCATGAAAGTTATTCTCATCACACTCTCTATAGCTTCCTCTCGAGTCAAACGTGATAAACCCAAAAACCCCTTGGCCTATGAGTCGATCTTGTCATACATTACAACAACATCCGTAATTCTACCAAACTTTTCAAAATACCCCCTGAATTCTTCCTCGGTTACGCTAGCAGATAAACCCCCTACAAAAATCTTCTTAGACCTAAATTGAGTGTTATTCCCACCACCATTACTACTACTTTTCCTACCAAAACCTCTACTATGTTGTTCTTGGTTAGAATTGTGGTAATGTTGATGTTGTTCACCTCTTGGTACAGCTTTTTTCATTTCCACCATTCTTGAACATATAACATGATTTTCTTCAAGTGCTTGATCAACTATAGATGGATCTGCAAAGACAACAAACCCAAAACCTCTTAGCCTTGATGTAACCCTGCCTCTCATGATCAGTGTCTATTACTTCACCATACTTGCTGAAGTGATCTCTCAAGGTTTCTTCTTACTGAGAAAACTTGTTAGTTGTACATATGACTTTTTTTTATTTCTTTATGTCAACAACTGAAGTTGTTTCGCTTTGTTCATTATAACTCTTAGTATTTATTCATTACAACTTCAGACATATTTGGTCGTTGGTTGGGATTTGATTGAGTGCATTACAAAGTCAGCTCTACTGTCTTTTCCAGCTCTTCTACCAAGAAACAACCATTTAGGTCCCTATTAACTAGCACTTCCAGCCTCTTCTCCTCATGTAATGGTCTGACCTGTACAATACCTGTTAGTGTAACTCGTAATGATAAACAGGACTAGAAACACATGTAGTGGCCACTCTAAGCCTCTAAGGTATTGGTGACAAAAGTACATTTAACAGACATTTACAACCAAGATGCCTTACAAGCGTGGGCAGGCAAATCAAATATGTAGCATTTGCAATTAAGACGAGACTAGGGGAAATGAAAGGAAAAAAAATACTTGGCAGAAAAATAAAAAAGGAAAACAGAAATACAGTAAGCTGTGGTTAACACTAAATTTGACAAAACTATGGGTGAGCTGTGACTTGTTGGTGGAGATGAAGTCGATAAATTTTTGGAGAGAGTGCCTTATAAGCATTGGGCAAATGTATATTTTTCAGGGGAATATGTACTCTATCCTTTCTAAATGTTTTTTTTAATATATATAGATGTATATAGATTTGGTGGTATAATGTTTGTTGGTGTAGGCTTGTAATGTACTAGTTCTTATTCACATATAAGTCAGACATGGTGTTAGACATAGTATCCTTACTGAGAAAACTTGTTAGTTGTATATATGACCTTTTTCATTTAATTTGTTTTTGTCAGCAACTAAAGTTGTTTCGCTTTGTTCCGGTTCTTTTGACTTAGGTTTGGGGAGATGTGTTCAAATATTGCTGAGAGCTTTAATTCTTGGATAGGCAAAGAATGATACATGCCGATTACATCAATGTTGGATGCGATTCGTGTTAAGGTAATGGAAATCAATGATGTGTCCGAAAATGGAGAAAAGGTTGGTCAAGAGAATTCAACTTGGTCGGACTTGGAAAGTGACAAAGTCAGCTGATGATGTGTTCGAGGTTCACTATGACAATATCTTTTGCGTTGATTTAAAGCGTTTCTTCTGCAGTTGCAATGTGTGGACCATTGAATCTTTTCCTTGTGAGCATGATTTACAATGTATACTCGGTATTGGTGAAGACGTGCACAAGTTCTGTGACCCGTATCTTGCTGTTACTGCTTTTCGTGATTCTTACTCACAGTCGATTAATCATGTTCCTGATATTGAGAAACCAAAAGGGAAGCCTGAAGGGTCATTTATACTGCCACCTGATACTAAACGTACTCCAGGACGCAGGAGGAATAAAAGGAAAGAGAGTATGGGTGCGAGAGAGAGAAAATTGCGTAAGTGTAGTAGGTGCAATTTGTATGGGTACCATAATCGTGCAACTTGCACTGTGGGCTGCTAGAGACAACCATAGTTTGATGAATTTTTCATTTCTTTTACTGTTTTTTTTTTCTTTTTATATTTCTTTTTAGTATGGATTTGTGTTGTTGAACCAGTGATTCTTATTTATTTATAGATTTCATTTCCTTTTCATATTTTAGACTTTCAGTTTTGACGTTGTTTGTTATGTTTTTGATGGGCCTGTGTCATGAACGTGCGTTCTACTAGCTAAACAAAGCAAAACTTGTGACCACTTGTTTGTAAATATTTGTCATATTCCAGTTTGTCCAAACTCCAAAGCATCACGTACTGAGGCATGATTGTGCTAGTCTGCTAAAATTTTCATTAAGCATGCTTCAAAGACGGGAAGAAAATGAATAGAAGAAAACCAACTCCATGAAAGATCACTGCAAACACTTGATGAGATTGCTATAATTCTACAGAGTCTCAATCTATCTTGTAATTTAAAACAATCTTTAATCTTTGAGATGTGGTATGGCGTGTTGGACCAAACATCTCTGCAGAATTTTTCCATGATCCCTTATTCACACTCTCATTGCCTAATTGATTTAGGGGCTTAGGGGTTAGGGTTGAGTTTCTAAGGGTTTAGGGGTTAATGCTTAGGGTGTAGGATAATTGTTCAGGGTGGGTCATTGTTTACTATAGGATGTTGCAGGAAAGACATTGTGTTCAGAGTTTCAGAAAAAGCATCAGCGTCTACAGAAAAGTTAGTCATTTCCACACATGCAGCCATGCGCCCATCTGAATTTCCATTCTTATTTGGGTAAAGAGCACATTACATAGATGCGGCATTTGTGTTTTTCATCTGTTCTCTCTATCTACAAACACCTATCACTACATATATTTCAGTCAAGTGAGTTGTTAAAAAAGTTATCTGGTATAGATATATAGATCAATCTGAAAGTAAAATCCACGGATTCCTATAAATAGAAAGAAATTATACGAAGTGAAGAAATTCTAAGAAAATTATTCTGTCCAAGTGCATATATCTGTCCAATCCCCTATTCCTCTGGACACACAAATGATAATAAGAAAAAAAAAATCAGCTACATCCTTCTTTTCAAGTCTCGTTGCTTTTATTTGACTTTGAAGGCCAACTTCTGTACTTGTCAGACAAGATCTTATAGGCAAATTTTGCATGAGTCTTTTGGATTTTTTCTTCAAAGTTGCCTTCTTGGGAACGAGAATTGGGTTTTTTTCCTTGTATGACCATTGCATGAACTTGCATACATAAACTGCATTGTCTTCCCTGCGAAGAAATTGATATTAAGTCCAAATTAGGATAAATATATTTTAATTATAAAGTTGTTGAGTTTATTCTCTTACGGTGAACATTGTTGTGGACAGTCCATAACTTAAATTGGGGAATCTGTTAGCAACAATTTTTTGCCTCCTCTATAGCGTCTTTTGTTCACCAACTCAGTCACTTTATCTCTCTGTAAATTCAATTACTTAGTTAGAAGATTAAATAATACAAGAAACAAATAAGTGAGTCTCTATCTAATGGGTTCAAGTAGGAAGGACTTGGTCACATGATTCGCAAGTAGAGGCCAAAAACAAACTATTTGGACATTGTGAAGATAAGTTTTGAATGCAATGCTTTAAGGTTAACACAATGAAACATAATAATGTATTTAGTTACAATGTTAAACCACGCAAAAGAAGCAAGTAGGGATGCATTTAATAAGGTCACTAACCATTAGTTTAGCATTTTTTTGTATTTGTCTTTTGAGGTCTTTCCTGGTAGCAACGTATTGAAATAAATCCACTCCTAACTGTCATAGTCCAATCTCAGAAGTATCCAATGGTAGTTGTCCCTTGACCTTTTTGTTTTGGGTGTGTTAATCGGAAAGAAATAGAACATGACATCTTCTTCAACTTCTTCCAAAACATCTTCTATAAAGGATCTCACATTTTTTTGGTTCTCATCTGTTATAAATGTCTAGAAACAAGATGTAACTATTTTAGTTTATCCAAAAAAAAAAAAGGAAAAGAAGAAGATAACATAGATAAAAAAGAAATATGGGATTGGTAGATATCATTTACCTTACACATTGAATGGAAGAATTTGCTCTTTGCAGTATTTTAGTTGTTTTCTCTCAAATATGACATGAACCAGTCAATGATCTACATGATTCATGAAAACAAAAATAGGTCAACAATAGTTAGTGCTTTTACGATTAAATGCTAATAATTTTATGGGAAGTGTTACTATAATGCATTGTCAAATATTACCTCGTTACTTAAAAATTTATTAAACATTAGATCTTCAAATACAATTCCTTTATTGTTGAAATCATCTCCTGTCCATGCTATTGTGCTGCCATAATGATTGTTCAATATAATGTTAATAAACTATTTATAAACAAAGGAAAACAAAGCCAATAACCCAAAAATGGCAACGCATAAACTGAACATGGTACTCTTTATTTTCTTTGTCCATATTATCTTTCTTTATTATACAGCTTAAGATTTCTGACTATATATGCAACCAACCTAGGCCAATTGCTATACCTCTAAGGCTCTCGGTTCTCTATTGTTTACTACTCTTAATTTGTTTTTGGACTCATTTACAACACAAGCTAAAATAAATGAAAGAATTACGACTAAAGCAAAAGCAGTTAAAGCATCATAACCAAACAAAAAAATGCGACGGCAAGGTAGATCTTTAAAATATATAAAACCAACGTAGAAAAAATAAAAACCTTCTACATAATATTGTATTACTAGTTGAAATAATAAAAGGGTGTGCCATTCTTATTCCATAAACTATTATCAAATACCTTTTAGAATCTTGATTGAAGAAAGTTTGCACCACAACCTTTTGGTCATCATCCAGAAATTTCCATAGTGGGCTTGTAGCAACGTCTCTCAACTTGTCTTTTGTTAGATTCTCCAATGACATCGATTCTGAATCAACTTTGATTGTAGTTTTCTTTCCTTTTCCCTCTGCATTTGCAAGGTTGTCATTTGTATACTCTTTTCTACATGTTTGACACTCAAAGCCTAGATAAATATAGTCTATTTCTTGTCGCTTCTTCCCCATTCCAATCATATTTTCAGTTACACTTTCTTTATCGCTCATTGCACCTTGTTTGTCTTTCAGCTCCATTATTTCCTCATGCTTTTGGAATTGCAGTTTTCCAATAGTAAATTTCAGTTCTTCAATATCTCGATTGTCATTGCCTTCTTTTGTTGCCTCTCTTTCCTTTTTAACATCTCCTTTCTTTCTATGCTCTTCAACCTTAATCTTTTGTTTATTTTTTTTCCAACACATTCTTCAAAATCAGAGTCAGAATTGCATTCCTCTTCTCTGTCAAATAATACAATTGTCTTATTAAAAAAAAACTTTCCATTTGTCCTTTCACAATTTTACAATTTGAATTACATCAAACAAAGCTGTATTGAAATTAGTTGTAATCAACATACCTTTTTTCTGTTTTCGAAGTTGATGTTTTCCACATTGTTTTGGTTTCCCCATAAATTCATCTCACTTTTAATTGGAATTTTGTAGATTTCGGATGAATTTTAGTTATTTTGATTAACCCACTACTCTTTTGGTAATTGATTTAGTTCGTAGTTTTTTTTTTTTTTCGGTAGTTTTTTTAGTTGGGACTAATAAAAAAGGTCAAAATAGTAAAATTCAGTCTGAAATTTGAGACAAATGTCAAATTTCAGTTTTTATGGAGGAAAAATGAAAAAAAAGTTTGCTATTTCCTATTAACTTAAGAAATTTGTGTCTGTGTACCCAATTTTCTACATTGGAAATATGTTTTTGACATTTAGAGTGTAAATTTTACACTTTAAACAATTTACACCTTCTATTGGTTCTCATTATTTTGGTGTAAACTAGCCAGTTCATGTGTGTTCTATTATCAGAGTGTTCGGCTTGCTGGCATCTCTTTTTCAGATCAAGAAAGAAAGAAACCTTTTTCCATTGTCTATCTATTTCTAAATAATAAGATTGACGATTAGTAGCATGTGAATACCTTTCTCTTTTATGAAGTTCTATACTCTAAATTGCCACCATATGTCACCATGAGATGCCAACTGCATGTCACTATCTCTAATCTTTCTCTCCCAAATCCCGCAAATATTCATCTTTATGACAGCCTATCACTCTCTCGAAATAAATTCCTAACTAGGAATATGCATAAGAATATACATTTTCATCTAAAACTAGTGGATTCATCCTCGAGTCATTATCGAAAAAAAAATATATATATATATATCCTCGAGTCACCAGCTATTGCCTTATTCATGGGTCCACCAGAACTAGTTTCTTGTCACTCTTCCGGAGATTAGATAATCTGTTCCCAGAATCACCGAATCAACTTATACACCACCCCATAAACAGCTTCTTTTTAACACGTATCCCGATGTCGTGAATGTACGTGGACTTTTACTACTGAGTAAACGTGTAATTGGAGTGGTGAGTTAAAAAAAAGTACAATGGTTGTACAACGTTAGACACGGTTGCAACTTATCAACTTCCACAACACACTACTCATCTCTTTTCTCCGCATACTATAAAAACCAAAAATCATTACATATATTTTTTATTTGATTCTCTCTCTCTTGACACGATAAAAAAGAGATCCATCCTCGTTATCAGTCTCTCCTATCAGATTCAAATGGATAATACTACTCCCCTTGATGACGTCACAGACACTTCTCTTCCAGAAGAAGATGATGACCGAGTGTACTTCGTTCCTTACAGGTACACCCTCAAAACATTTAAATCTCATAAATATAGATATAGGGTTGTTGTTGTTGTTGTTGTTATTATTAGGGTTTTGAAAAGTGAATTTGTTGTTAGGTGGTGGAAAGAAGCACAAAAGGGGAGTGTTGTGAGTGAAGATGATGAGAATAATAGAGGAGGGATTTTGTATACGGCGAGGTCATCGTCTAATTCATATGTGGCAGTGAAGTTTATTAACCAATATTTTAACTCGGATATTGTATTTAATCTACATCGAGAAGATGAATCTCGTCAGAATGGTTCTATGGAGGAGGGGGTGTCGGGTCGGGATTACGCCTTGGTTTCTGGTGAAATGTGGTTGAAGGCACTCAGATGGTAAGAATATTTCGATTCAGTTATGCTTTTATACGTAATTTAGTAGTGAGTTTACTTTGTTTTTGCTAAGTAGATTTGGAATATGTATGAAATTACTAGCTCGGAAGATTAGTAACGTTTGTCACACTGATATGAATCCTCCTTGATACTCCACTCCACTCCTATCAATGTTCATAGGAAGTTCCTTATTTATGGTCTATTTTGTACGATGATGTTAGGATCCAAACAAGCTCTTTCATCCCGCGTGCCTTTTGACCCCTATGTTTTTTGGTGGGAGAAATTGACTTCCCAGTTGTTTTTACGGTTTTTGTGTATGAATAGTTAAATATAGGATGCTGTGTCGCAGCAACTACTTGCACAGTTCACATGTTCTACAATTTCCAGGGAGTATAGGTATGGTTTTTTTTATGCGCAAGCATGACGAGCCTTCTTGTCACAGACTCACAGCCATAGCTAATTTTGAGATATGAATTTATTTTATTGGTGTGCTCAAAGTTGGTGGTTGTTTTAGTTATTCTTTTTTTCATGCAGGCATAGTGATTCTAATGCAGTGGCAAAGGATGCTGGGAACAACACAACTGTTGAAGAAGATACAGCGGAAGTTTATCCATTACAACTTAGGCTTTCTGTGCTGCGGGAAACAAATTTATTAACTGTGAAGATAAGCAAAAAGGTAAAATTCTTGCATCTTTTGTGTTAATGGAGTCATGAAATGTTGCTGGTAACATGAATACAAGCGGAGCATGTCCTAAGTGTTCCATGTTGTGGAACTAGGGTTTGCTTGCAAGGGAAGGGAGGCCAATGTGGTAAACACCGTTTAGCTCACTTGTTTTGTAAACCGGGATTGGGAGTATAGTACAGTGGGATAATAAGGTTTATCACAGTGCTGGTGGAATTTAAATCCAAGTGGTAGAACCAAGCTAGAGGCAGCCTACTAGTGGGATCTAGAAGTGAAATCTTGAAAGTGGAGTTTCACCTTGCTCGGCGGTTTTGCATTTTATGGTTCCTTAAGCAGGTTTCAGTGTAGCTAAGCGACAACCAAAGTGCTTTCTAACCTTTGCAAAAGAATTTGAATAGTTTTAGTTGGGGAATTCTTACCAGTATTTTGTTTTTTCTGGAATGTTGTCATATACGTGATGATGGCAGAGTTCAGATTTTCTCTCCTTTCTTCTTTCATTCTATTTTCTGCAGTAGGTCTATAGGCTTCTCACCTTTTTAGTTTTTAGTTTTTTTTTAATGTATTTGTTGTTTGCTGATATAGAAAGAGCCTTGTGCTTCCTCCTAGTCTCTACCTCTTGCTTTTCTCTCCTTCATTACTAAGGTGAAGCAGGTGTGAATTGGGTTCAACGCCATTTCTTTCATTGTTTTTTTGTGGCGATATTTTACATGGTCTATAGAGATTCTTCTTCAGTCGTGTACAAACAAACCGGTGTATAAAGTATGATGTCAGTGTTAGAAATTCTCAACACACTCCTGTGTTCCTTTGTGTTTGTGTTTTCTTTTTCCTGCTATTTACTATAATACAATTAGTTACATTGATTCTGGTCAAGCCCGTCTTTGTCTTCTATAGCATGCATTTCTAGGCAGGTTTGATGATAGTTTCTGCATAGTATGACTACGTTACTGCTATTCTCTTAAATACACAAGTTAGCTAAACCTGCAAGATTTGCTATATTGGGTTGTAATCTGTAAAGATGATTAATGGGTATTAGACTTTATTACCCTGTTTTAGTATTTCGCAGTAGACGTCTATTTGTTTGCTTGACGCTTAAGAATTTCTTATTCTGGCGTACAAACTCTTCCTGTAGCTTTTTCATAAAGGACTTGGCATTTAGGACCTTGAAAATCACCGTTATTTGTTCAATGGTTTGACTAATTTTTGTTCCATGGTTTAACTTTTCAATGTCTTGACTATTAACTTTCTACTGTTGTAGGAAAATACAGTTGAACTTTACAAAAGAGCGTGCAAGATTTTTAATGTTGAGTATGAGGTGGTAAGTTGATTTGTTGTGTACATATAATTGCTTGGTCAAAAATGATTTAAAGTCTCGCCGGAAGGGACAGTATGCTCACTGAGTCATTTCTTCTACTTTTGCTTAGTTACGCATTTGGGACTTTTCTGGGCGGACAACCTTATTTTCCGTGATTGATGTAAATAAATTCCCAAAAGATTGTCGGCGCCAATCAGATCAGGAGGTAATTAAGCAGTGTATGATAACTTTTTTTTTTAAAGTATATTAACTTTGTGGTCTCGTCTGCCATTAAGTAATTTATAACTATATAAGTATTATGACGGTATGATCATTCAGTTTGAAATGATCTTTTCAATATATCTGTTTATACCCACATTGTGTGGCTTTGTATGAAGATTATAGAATTCATACAGCAGTCGGCGACAATCATTTGATGCATCATAAATTACAATTCTTTTTGACCTTTTCTTAAGTACTTGTTATGGTTTTCGTTTAACTTTTTGCAATTGTTATAAAAAATGTTATTGTTAGACAGTAGGAAGCAAGGAAAATCTGGTTACGAGAAGAAAACAAATGGTTTCGGGCATTGTCTTTCAGAATATTTAAGTGCAATGTCTAATTATTATATTAATGAGTTGGAACAGGGATTGACTATGTACGTGAGAGGGAGAGAGTGGAGGTGGTCTGACTTGCTAGTTGCCATTGTTCTAAAAAACGCTAGGTGGTAGTTGGACAGTGGGAGAGCTCCTAAGCCTTCTAGGCGGCACCTAGACAGGCTAGGCGCTAGGCGGTTTTTCATAATATATTTTTTATGTATAGTCACAAACACCCACTATGTATCTAACTTTACATATTTACAATATTTCAAATATCAAACATTTTCAGTGCTTCAAATATTACACAGACCAAAGTACTTTTTAAAAAAGCATAAGAGTTGAAGAAGATGGCAAGTGAGTTGAACAAAGAGAAGAGAAGACTGAAGAATATGATCTATTTTTAGTGGGATGAAGTGAAACATACTCTCTTTTGATATTTGAACATGTAAACACCTTTTTTCTTTTAAGTTTGATCGGGCTTTTGTCTTTTAAACCAGTATTCAAATCTTAATCCTTCTTTTGGCTTTTTTCTTGTGGACAGTTAGCCATATTTTGCGAAAAAAAAATAGAAAAAGAAAAACCGACTAGATCGCCTTGCTCGACTAATCTTCCGTCCAGACCACCTAATCGGCCCACCGTTTTGTGAACCATTTTTATGCCTAAGCGAGAAGGTTGGGCACCGCCTAGAAGGCCACCTACCCGTTTTTTAGAACACTGCTAGTTGCAGTGCTGATGTTACCATTTTGGTGGTGGTTTTTAGGCTTTTGCCTCTTTTTGTTTTGGCTTTTTTGCTTTTTTGCCTTTCTGTATTTGTTGTTTCCTTTTGGTTGATTTTGGGGATGTAGTTGTACTGGTTGGGTGTCCTTGTAATATAGTCATTGGCTATTGATCTTGCTGTTGAGGTAATTTATATCGCTATAGTAACTTTCTTTGATAAAAAAGAAGTTATCTACTTAATGATATAGTAGAAAACTGGAATTGTGATGTTGGACCATATTTGTATGTCAAAATCAACTAATTATACTCGTGATTTTCGAATTTCTGTTATACTTGAGCAGATTTTCCTGGAATTGCAAGTTTATGGGTTGTCTGATTTTACGAAGAGCAGAGAAGGAAAGAAAGATGATTCAGCCAGTCAGCAGACAAAGATGTCAGTTTTCTCTTCTGGTGTTTCTTTTATGAACAATGGAAGCACTGGAAACATGGAATCTTGCCTTTTTCTTTCCAACTCTTCAGCTCCAAGTACAGCTGGATCTTTGGGCTTGACAGGATTGCAGAATCTTGGTAACACTTGTTTCATGAACAGTGCTCTTCAGTGCTTAGCACATACACCGAAGCTTACTGATTATTTTCTCGGAGACTACAATAGAGAAATAAATCCAGATAATCCGCTGGGAATGAATGTATGTAACTATTTTTTTTCTATTCCTGTTTTCTAACCACGTTGTTGGAAGGACTTTTATTTTGATTGCTTTCTTAATTAGGTAGTTGCTCATGGTCTTGGGAGAGATATATTGTTGGTTGGAACATTCGTTTCATTTTTACGTATATTGTCCCGCTTCTTGGTCAGGGTGAGCTTGCTTTGGCATTTGGGGACTTAATACGGAAGTTATGGGCTCCTGGAGCAGCTCCAGTGGCAGCACGACTTTTTAAGTCAAAACTTGCTCATTTCGCACCTCAATTTAGTGGCTTCAACCAGCACGATTCACAGGTACTCCATTCTTTCTTGTTTTTAGAGTTACTCTTATATATAATCTAGAAGGAAGTCGTCGTTAATCTGTCTCAGTGATTTCTTAACAGGAGCTTTTAGCCTTTTTGCTGGATGGACTACATGAAGATTTGAATCGAGTCAAGTGCAAACCATATATAGAAGCCAAGGATGCAGATGGTCGACCCGATGAAGAAGTGGCTGATGAATATTGGCGGAACCATCTAGCTCGCAATGACTCTATCATTGTTGATGTCTGCCATGTGAGTAACATCCAGAATTCTTTCTAGTATTATTTAGGGTTTCTTTAGTTTCCTGTCATCTAATGTCATTATCGTTTTAAAACTCAGTTGCCTAAGCATTGCTAGTTCCAACTGCTTATTGTTATCTCGTTTCTTTTGTTTGTTCACTTGCTGGTTTTGGGCTTTTAAAATAGGAAGTTAGGATTATAGTCCACAAGCTTCTTTTCTAACAGTTACCTGTACTCTATTGCAGGGTCAGTATAGGTCCACTTTAGTTTGTCCTGCCTGCAGTAAGGTCTCTGTTACATTTGATCCATTGATGTACCTATCACTGCCTCTTCCTTCAACCACAATGCGGTCGATGACTGTGACAGTATTGAGCAGCGATGGATGTTCTCAGCCATCTCAGCACACCGTAGTTGTGCCCAAGTATGGGAAGTGCAAGGATCTTATTCAGGCTTTGAGCAATGCATGTTGCTTAAAGAATGATGAGACTCTATTGGTGGCTGAGGTATGTAACTTTTGTTAACAGTTGGCATTAGGGCATAAGTTAATTTTATGCTTGTACTACGACTGATTATTACCTATATTGTTTAACACTGTATGCTTGAGTTACAGATGTTCTTTTAGTTTTTTTAAGACGTGGAATTCTGTGCAGATCTACAACCATAGGGTAATTCGATACCTTGAAGAGCCATCTGATTCTTTAACCTTGATAAGAGATGATGACCGACTTGTTGCTTATCGGTTACCCAAAGATGTTGAAAAATCTCCCTTGGTGGTGTTTACACATGAAAGGATAGAGAAGTAAGCTTCTTCTGTTTTTTTTTTTTTTTAGAGTTTTCTTTTTTCTCATAGCATTATTATTGATAAAAAACATTAATTATTATGATCTCAAATCAGAAAAACTGGATGTCGATAATGTTGTCTGCTATCATCCGGATGCTGAATCTTTAAGAAAACATTACCATAGGAGAACAGCAATTTCATTTCATGCTAATTATTGTCAAGCACTGCCAAAGTGTTGATTTGTGATATTTAGGGTGTCTGTTGGTGTAATTTGCCTTCTTGTGCATCACTGCATCAGTTGCTTGTATGCATATATGGTGGGAACACTTACAGTTATGACTTTAATTTGGTTAGGCTTTTTAAAACAATTTCACCTGGAATGTACATTTGGATTTTGGAATCCTCTTTTAACATAAATAGAAATCCCAAATGAACTGATCTCTGATGTTGACAAGCAGTTACATTAGTAATGTTTAGTGTAACACACACTCATACAATACACACACAAAGTATGTACATACATGCGGTGAGAGATAAAATGGCATAAATACTCTTTCAGAATGGCATAATCCTAGTACCAGCCCAGTTAAACAGGGTGGGTTTGCATCAAACCAGCTAAACTCAGCCGGTTTTGACCAACCGTTTCAACCCACTTCAGGATACATTTTAAAAATTAGAAAAATAATTTGACAAGTGCATGGATTTTAGATGGGGGGACTTGAACCTTGAATGTGGGCCATTCAGGTTTACCAGCAAGCCATATTTACTGGTTGCGTCTAAATTTGATCTCCTAACTTTATATTAACTGACCATACTATTTTTTTTTTTTCTAAAAATTGAAATGGGTTTTCTTTAAGTCTTTAAGAATAAAAAAGCTTGGATAAAAATTCGAAACAAGGACCTCAAAGAAACAGATAACACATATTTACCAGTGCGCTACAACTTCTTTGTCGTTTCAGGAATATATAGTAATTATTCGGTCCAAGTGTCCAACCAGTGACCAGGTACCTCAACCGGGTTGGTGTCCGGGCCGGGTCTGATAACACTGCTAGTTTCTCAGGCTTTAGTCTGGAAACATCACATCTTTTAATGATATCAATACTCTAAAGTTATAATTGCTATGTTTCTCGTAACACCTTTTACATTTTAAAACTACAAAGCCAAGTTTTGAATATCCTGAACGTTTTATATAATATTTGCAAAGTTTATATTAGTAAAATTAAGTATGTGACATTATTTATCTTAAACCTATTTACAACATAAATAAATTTTAAGTTTTCTCCTAGGGCTTCTGAAGTCTGCCATATAATCAGAGATGAAGTGTTTGGTTATCCAGTAATACAATAGATGCGATACTTCTTGGATAAGTAGCACGTGTTTGAGCATCTGGCTTTGTTGTTTTTGTTTTTAACGGAATTTCATTCTTTATTGCTACCTACGCCATAATGAATTAATGACTCGGCTTATATACTTTCAGCGTTCGTTGAGGGCTCATTTTAAAAAATGATACTTTAATGTTGCAACTTAATAAAGTCAACATGGTGCTTTGAACAGTTTGAATTTACTACACGATTTAAAGGTTTCATAATTAACAGAACTCGTAAAACACTAGTATAGTTTGTCATTAATGGACCGAATCGAGTCACTATTTAATTCGTCATCCACATGTTTCTAGAATTATTTTAATTGTGGATGAAGTCTCATGCTTCTCATGGATCCGTCTCATTTGCTATTTTGGATCATCCATAATATCATTTTTATCATTTAGCTTGGAAGTTCAGTATTTTGTTGCAATGATCTGGTTAACTCTTTTTAGAAAAATAGGAATTGTTTGATGTGTCTTTGTGTTGATCTGCTGCTATAAGTCGTGGCAGAACAGTTATTTTGATTTATAATTTTAGTGCTTAGAAAAACTCAGGCAGCAAATTTATTGAATTTGTGTCTTGTGATTCTTTGATAAGAAGCCTTGTTATTAGTAATGGATCTTGCATCTTAGCTACCTTGGGATGTAGGTGTTTTCACCAAAGTGAGAACTATTGACTTGCACAAGGCGTATTTGAGGTGCTAGCCTGTTAGGAAGCATGAGGTGCAAGGCTCAGATACATGCCTGATGGATATATCAAATAATACATTTTGAAGATGCAAATAAGCATTAAAATAACATACGTCTTAGGTGTCGGGGGTAGAATTAGATTTTGGGAGGATAGATGGGTAGCAGAGAGACCGTTATTCTTGTCTTTCCTGAGACTTTATGGCATCTCAACTTTAAAAAATCGCCCCATTTGTGATTTCATGCGTCTAAATAATGGTAATCTTGGGTGGGATTTGGAGATTTATGTTCACTTGACTGATCAGGATATTGCGAGCATTACCACCCTCACGCTTATGCTGGAGGCAATTCCTACTATGAGACCAGGTAGGAATCGTCGGCACTAGACTATAGAAAGGAATGGGAAATTCTCAGCCAAATCTTTCTACTTTTCTTTGTGTTCTCATCTACTGGCTAACACCCGAGGGGTCATGATTCCAGATTTTCCTAGTCCTTTTATTTGGTCAGCAAAGATCCCTTGTTTCGTTTCTTTCTTCATTTGGTGTGCGACCCATAATAAGATTTTGACCATAGACAATCTCATTAGGAGAAAGAAAATAATCATTAACTTTTGTCCCTTGTGTATGGCTGATGGGGAGTCAGTGAGTCATACTCTCATTCATTGTCCTTTTTCTTGGGAGATATGGAGTTACTTTGTGGACCACTCTGGAGTGTATTGGGCTGTTCCTCGGTTAGTGAAAGATTTGTTGAGCTCTTGGGTGCTTAGTGTCCATTCCCCTAGGGATGCAGAGTGTGGAGCATCTTACCTTTTACTATTATGTGGGCTTTGTGGCTGGAAAGGAACATGAGACACTTTGAAGGATGTGCGATGACTATGGCACAGATGATTGTAGCAATCAAGAGATTCGTTTTTCTCTGGTCGAAGTTTTGGGAGGAGTGGACAGATACATCTTTCGGGGATATTATGTTTAGATGGGGTTCCTTGCTCGGCCATGCATGATTGCATCCCTTTGTTTTAATCTTCTCTAGTAGTCGCAGTTTCCTTTTTCTTTTCTCTAGTATCGATATTGTATCTATCTTTCCCTTTGTTGTATCTGAGTAGGATATCTCATCCTACAAAATTGACTATATGATTATATATATACACATCACATTTTACTGATAAAAAAAAAAAAAAAAAAAACTAAAACTAAGGTTTTATATAATGAATTACAGTAATTTACAAAACAAATTTCGAAAGAGTTTTTTTTTCCTCGTCAGAATGCATTTTCGGAGACTAAGTTAGCATATTTAAAACCAAATTTAGTTCAACAGAGCATTTCAAACACAAAGGCTCTTACTGAAAAATGTAATCTTCCTAGCAACTAACATTCAATATGAAATTGCATGGACACAGTAATTAACTTTTCTAATCTAAATATCATCCGGTTTAAAACCGTTCAACTTCATTTATTCCTCAAATAATAATGTAGTAAGTCAAACTAAATCTGAGGGTTTCAAGGAATTATTTACAGATATACTTTTGCATTGTCTTCACTGGTCTCACTGCTCATCATTGTCAAGATCTGCAAATGGCTTCATAAACTACTTCTTCATATTTGTATATTACTACTCGTGTACTGGCCAAAGTTACAGTTTTTTTTTCCCAATAATCTGGCCAAAGTTGCAGTTGTACTTGTGTAATAGTTAATTTTGTTTTCTTAACTTATCCTGTCAAATCAAGTTATTACTCTATGAAGACACTTATAGACCTCATATTGGACAATAGCAGTCCTGTTTACATATTCCAGCTTGGGAAATCTGCTTCTTGTGGGGGAACTGAATTCTAAAGTATTATTTCATGATTTTGTAGTTAATAAGTTTATATCATTATTTCTACTTTTTAGCTAATGTTTCTGATGATAAAATCATATATTTAGGCAATTCATCTATGGGAAGGTGTCGTCATACTCAAAGGGATTTGGAATTCCACTGGTAGCAAGGTTGTGTAAACTTGTTAATGGATCTGATATCCACAATCTTTTCCAGAAATTACTTACTCCATACATCAAGCCTTCCGCTGCTGCTTTAGATGTTCATGATAGTAATGGAGAAATTACAAGTGATGAAGTTGCAGAGATGGAGGATGTTCCAGAGATTGAGGATGTTCCAGAGATGGAGGATGCTCCAGAGATGGAGGATGTTCGTGATAGTAGTGGAGACGTAGCTAATAAAGTAGAGGATAACCCAGATTCTGACATTGAAGTAGAATTCTATCTTACAAATGACAAGGGAATGAAGATAAAGGATTCCAAGATGGAAATGGATGAAGAGATTTCAGTAACAGAGATAACAGGGCGTTTGAATTTGCATGTAAATTGGTCAGATAAATTGATTGAACGTTATGACACACAGCATCTTAGTTCGTTACCTGAGATTTTCAAGTCTGGTTTTTTTGCGAAGAGGCCTCAGGAATCTGTTTCTCTCTATTCGTGCCTTGAGGCCTTTCTGAAGGAGGAGCCTCTAGGACCGGAAGACATGTGGTAAGTCTTTGTTCCACTGCTTCCATGTATTTTGTTTTAAGTAGTTCCTTTTGCTAGTGTCTTAGCTTTGAGTTTAGTTCATGACCACATACAGTTCTTTTAATGACTCAACGCGTGGTTTTATGTGCAAATTTATGTGGATTCATATTTTTTGTTATCCTGTATGCTATTTAAAGCGTCTTCACTTACAATTAAATATGTGGAACTATTAGCAGCTCTCTCCCTTATCTACTCTAATTGTGGGTATATCTTTACATATTTCTAATGTTAGGTGCTGTTTATGTAATTACAAATTCAGGTATTGCCCTGGTTGCAAAGAGCCTCGTCAAGCTAGCAAGAAGTTAGATCTTTGGAGATTGCCAGAGATTCTCATAATTCACTTAAAGAGGTTCTCTTATAGTCGCTTTATGAAGAACAAGCTGGATAGCTTTGTGGACTTTTCAATTGATGATCTCGACTTGTCAACTTATATTGCCTGCATAAACAATCAATCATCTTGCCGTTATAGGCTATTTGCAGTTAGTAACCACTACGGAAGTATGGGGGGTGGCCATTATACAGCGTTTGTTTTCGTAAGTAGTATCATCTTGTTTTCTACCTTGCATTGTTCGTAGCATGTCTTCATAGTCTCTCTCTCTCTCTCTCTCTTACGTACAGCTACTAAAAGTGGAGTACAATTAGCGGAGCTGTGCACGTGACTTGCGCATTATGCCACACTTCATTGTTTTGTTTGTTTTGTTCTGAGCTCTCTCTCTCTTCCATCAACTGACGTGTCTTCAGCTAGGTTGATGTCTAGAGAGGATAACCTTTTCTTTTTACTGGCTGCGGTAGAACTTAGTCTCTCTGTTTTTTCCTTGTTTTGAAAAGATTTTACTCTCTCTCATCCACTAATAACTAATTCAGCGGTATCCATCATGGCACCAATATGGTGACATCATATGCTTACTGGGCTGTGATTGACTGAGGTGCTTCCTGCTAGGCTAATTAGTTATGTAGGATGTGGTGAGTGTTCATAAACAATGATTTTGATTTGCATCAGACTGTCCTTGATATTTCGTAGTAGAAAAAACTTTTCCTTGTAGTCTTCTATACCTTTGTTAGTTATTTCCTTGCTAAAAGTATCAATTTTTTTTTCATCCCGGATATAACCTAATAGTATCAATGGTGTTTTATTATGTTTCACGCCTGTTTTCACTTGTTGTTTTTAAACTATATATGTGTCTTTAATGGGTACATCCAACAAGATCAGACGTTGGGCCTGTCTCCTGGATCATTGCTTTATGCAAAGTATAATCACTTCCCCAACCATCCCCATGTACATACACGCATGCATAAAATATATGAATCTAAAACTACTAATGTTGTTTCCCTTTTGTTCTTTGTAGCATGGAGGTAATCAGTGGTTTGACTTTGACGACAGTCGTGTTTCTCCCATCAATGTGGACAAAATCAAGACATCTGCCGCGTATGTTCTATTCTATAGGAGAATTCAAGATGACTAGTAGCGTAGGAGTTAATTTAACGATTGGGAACCATGACAGAAGGATACCATGGTGGATTTCCCTTCTCTGATAGCCACACTTTAATAGTACCATTTTCAGTAAGTAGCATTCTTTCATCATCGGCATTATTTAGTTTTGATTTACCCCTGTGAAGAGAAAACTCCGGCATTGATGAGAGCGACGGGGTTTAAGTTTATAGTGTATGAGCAAGGAAGAATGAAGTTTATGAAGGCGCTGAGGGTGATTATAGTATACTAACAGTCAACAGGTGATTTTCTTAACTGACACAAAGTTACTTCTTGTCTGTTGTATGGCCGTTCTGAGGTCATATAAAACTCTGTAAAAGAATTAGTTATTAGTAAATTTATACAGCTGAAGTAGTGTCAGCTTTCTACCCTCTTAAGTTGTATCTTTTGAGTTTTATTGCTGTCGTTTGTTGATTATTGTGGAAGTATATAGTATGATGTACTATGCATCTGAGGCTTTTGTAACCACTTGAATTGGTTTTCAGCGTAGCCTGCCGATATCAATTTAAAGCAACATTTCCCATTTGGTATTGAGGAAATTTTAGTAGTGCTTTTTTCTTGTGATTATGAGCATAACAATATAACATGCATACCAATCCAAGAACCAAGCATGAGTGAATTGGTGAGTTAATGTGATTTCTCAGTTTCTGAATTCAAGCTTCTGAAAAAATCATATTTTGGGATAAAATTTACTTGAGTTCAGTAATGGAAGAATTGCGAAAAATCATGTGGCTCTAGCGAAAAAAAACAGAAGAATTGGCGATGTGGTACGTACTCAAAAGAGAAAAAAGAACTTTAGATTTCAGCATTCAGCAATGCCAAATGCTGCCTTCCTAGGTTGATGACTATCCGATGCTCTGCAACAGTCGTAGTATTTTATGATTCTCCAGCAGTGATGATCAAAACAGTGTTAAGTTCTACAAGAATAAAATCTAGGTGCATTTTCATATGAACTCTACTGCCAAAAGAGGATTTATAAGATGAATTGAGGGCTGATTTTTGGTGAAAATAGTCTTTTCATAATGGAAAATCTCTTTACAAAAAAATCATCCCAAACGAAAATGTTTAATTTTGTCAAAAGTTGTTTTGAAAGTTAAAATTTTTGGACCGTTGGATAATTTTATGGAAATTTTGATACGTCTAAACATTTTCAGATGTACTAATTTTTTCTAATGATGATCTATATTGTAGGGAGAACATCTCCAGCAAAAATCAGTTTCTAATTCATTGTTTTTTATGATGAAATTTTTTTAGAGTTTGTATTCAGGGCTGTCTCTGAATGTCATTGGTATACTTCTCATGTGGGTAGCCCAAATGTTCTCTTCAATACGCCCATTGTTTTAGTATGCAATATGTTCGCCCTACGATGCTAGGGCCCTTTTATTGACGAGCAATGCTAATATGGAAAAGCACCAAAGAGTTTGCAGACTTTCCAGGGGTGGGGGTTTCTTTTCCAATTTGATCATTTGAACTTTGGTGGTATTTTGAATAGACTCGTCGTTTGCCCGCTTAGTATACGTGTTTTGAATGATTTTAGTTATTGTTTATTAGTTTAGAGGCATTTATGATCATATATGCAAGTTGTTTGATATCATCCAAACGGCATATCAGAGATTCATCCTATGACCTATTTATGAAATGGTTATATATATATTATTATGAATAATATATGGTACTTCACCGTATATTCTAAATAAGGTTCTCCATACACAATTTAGGACCAACCAGAAACATCAAGAGAGGCTTTCTTTTTATAAAATATGTTATATCAGCTGTCATTCGATCAGTTACTTAACTACTCAAGCTAAACCAGCGACTAGAAATGTATACAATTGATTGCAATTAACAGTTATTGATACTGAAATGCAAACCATGTCCCGAGTCCTGACCATGGACGGAGGGGGAATCGAAGTTTGCGGAGGTGACAGTAGATGTCCTTGGTCCTGACGATCAAGTGGTCCTTGCTAACTTATCACGCAATGGACCCAGATCATGTTGTGGACTTGTCGTCCAAACTTCCCATAGTTCAAATTTTGAGGTACACTGTAGTGACTGTACCCTGACCAGGTTACCCTCTATCAAGGGAATTGTGGTCCATTTCTACCTTGTGATGTATCAGTTGCTATTTACATCAGCCAAGAATCAAAATGAAGAAATCAGCAAAACTATTGGGTGCCCAAAACTACTTTTTTTTTGGTGCCCAGTAAAACTAGTTGGGAACACAGGGCCACTGTTTTCCGTGGTTATGGAAACACTTTCTAATTGGCTATGAAGCTCATCTCCATACGGTTTTGGAGATTTGATTGGTATGAGAACCAATTATTAATCTCAAAGTCGGTAAAATTTTTGGGTGATGATACCAAAAGTTTGGGGCTCGAATCCCGCCAGTATAAAAAAAAGTTACTGATCTCATTTAAAACAAATTTGCCAATAAAAAAAATTACTAATCTCAGCCATGTACATAGGTTCTATAAATACCCGTTGTCTTGTATATTATGATTGAGCCAAGATTTTATTGTGAGAGCAATACTTTGTTAGCCTTGTTTGTAAGGCTGAGTCCAATTGTATGCTACTCTCTATTTCTATCTCTCAAAATAACAGTGTTATACGGATAAATAGTAGGTTTAGGTGAACCAATAGTTTGAACAATCCTACGCCACTTGAACTGGCGTGGTTTGAAACCCATTTTTCACACCACTTCGATCAATGCAGAATGAAAACCAAAAAAAAAAAAAAAATATTCTACGCTACTTCAAATGAGGCAATATGAAATTGTATTTTGCATTCTACGCCACTTTAAGTGGAGCCATTTGGATTTTTACAAACCACGCTATTTCAACTCGCGTGGAATGCACTCTCTATTTCTCAATAATACTCTATATATATGGAGAGTTATATAGAAATAGGAGGGAAAAACCACCGCCACTCCCTCCGTTTTTAAGAGAATGGAGAGCCATTGCACCCAGCCTAAGAGAAAATTTGTGAGTTCTATTGAGAGTGATTATAGGGTACCCTAATTATACTCTTTTTCTTTTGATTAGTGAATTCTCTTCTTTCCTCTCTCGTAGACGTAGATATTTTTGAACCACTCATATCTTTGTCTCTTCAATTCGTATTATTTGGTATTTTTGGTAAGTTTTAGATTTATTTGGTATATATCTTTTCATTGGATATTTGTTAATTTGTTATTCATTTCATACTAAAGAATCAAAATGGATAAACTATCAAGCTTGTTTGGTTAGTTGATTGTTTGTTGTGTCAAATTTGTCAATTGACGATTTCATGTTGGTTGATTGGTGTACTTGGCACAACGTTCTCATTATTATTTAAATTTAAATTATTGTTAGGTTTTTTTACTATTTGTCAACACATTTATAAGCTCGAAAAAGGAGAAGTGGGGACATTGACATAGATAATAATAAGGGTAATTTTGACTTAACCCCCCACAGATGGGTAGCGGTTTGACTAAACCCCCCATTTTTAAAATCATTTGAGTTTGCCCCCCACTCCGTCAATTTTGTGTGTAATAGACGTTAGTATTTTAGCTATTGACCATTTTACCCTTATAAAATAGATGTTGCATTGCCCCCTACATTAACACGTTAAACCTAGCTTTGCGAAAACCCCCCAAACGTTGCCATTATTTAATTCTTGCACTCTCTCTCTCTCATATTTTATCTATTGACCATTTTGCCCTTTTTGACAAAATAAGGTTTTTTTTTTTTCCTTTTTAATTAAAAACAAATTAAGAGGTTTACTATTAGTTAGTGTAAACCCCCAAACGCCAATATGATATTTGCATAAACCCCCCAATTTTTTTTTAGTTAACAAAACAAAAGAAAGAAAAATCTCACGATTGGGACATATTTGTTTAGTTTCCAAAGTTCTCACAATTGGAAGGGTACTGAGCTCTCATGAACATGATGAAGAAATATTTTCATGGCTTCATACGTGGACCAGCATATGGCAGCTGCAGGAGCATGAAATAACACTCTTGCCTTCAATCCTCGCAACAGAGCTTGGGGCCCTTCTTTTGCAACTATCTGTTTGAGCACCATTCGGATTGAAGTATTGCTAAATTTGTCAGCACCACACACACCCTGACATTGCAATTTGGTTTTGACAACATCCAATGGAGTGGTAACTGCACTAGCCAAAGCACCAGCCACTCCACCAGCCGTTAGATGAACCAAGATTTGTTCTTCACTCGCATTCTCTAACGATATCTCACTCAAAAACCTTCTTCATCGCCCGTAAGTAGCAAAGTGCACAAAAAAAAGGCGATTCATCACAACCGTAATTCTATACGAAGCATAAAAAGCTCTAAACCCCTATTCCTTCAACATCTTTGTCACACAATCCTTAACTCCACTATAAGGACTCTTCTTTAATTGCAACCTCTTTGTTTCACCACATCCAATGGAGTCAATACTACATCACTTGCGATCATCGAAAGCACGCGATCTTTGTGAATGTGGGCTAACGGGTGGTGTCCTAGCTTATTTCTGCCTAGTTTTTCTTTAGATACTTCGTAAACCGTAAAATAAAACGGCGTGAGCTAGACCGGCACCTATGCCACAATAAAAGCCTAATGGACCTTCTTTTCGCATAATTGAGGTAAAAACTTTACCAGTATTATGGCGGTGGGCAAATGATGAGGCGGTGGAAGTGGTGCCGAACATTTGCATATGGATTTTGAGAGTGTCAACTGGGAACATTGCCATGTGTTCAACCATGTCTGCAACTGAGCTCGCCAACATGAATTTCCAAAAGCCCATCCCGTCATCATGGGCGGAATGGTTGCCCGTCATTACCATTCGATCAGCATCCATACAATGTTGTGTCTTGTTGTTTAATTTGATAAGTTTGCCGAAGTAGATCTAATTAAATAGGAAGCCCAACACTGAAATTATCAAATTGTCATTCAACATCAAATAAATCATAATCTAGTACTGATTTTGGATAGCATGGCAGGAGCATTTAGTGGGGTACTTTACTTGCGAGGTTAGCAACACAAATCAACGATCTCAGGTTCTATTATCATATTTCATCTTCTTCTTTACATTATTCTTCTTCGTTTACGGTTAACTAAAAAATTGGGGGGTTTATGCAAATAGCATACTGACGTTTGGGGGGTTTACACTAACTAATAGTAAACCTCTTAATTTGTTTTAATGAAGAAAAAAAAAAAAAAAAAAAAAAAAAAAAAAAAAAACCCTTAATTTGTCAGAAAGGGCAAAATGGTCAATAGGTAAAATACAAAGAGAGAGTGCAAGAATTAAATAATGGCAACGTTTGGGGGGTTTTCGCAAAGCTAGGTTTAACGTGTTAATGTGGGGGGCAATGCAACATCTATTTCATAAGGGTAAAATGGTCAATAGCTAAAATACCAAAAGTCCATTTACACACAAAATTGACGGAATGGGGGGCAAACTCAAATGATTTTAAAAATGGGGGGTTTAGTCAAACCGCTACCCATCTGTGGGGGGTTAAGTCAAAATTACCCTAATAATAATAACTCGTTAGAAAAAGCTTTTACTGTGTTAATGATCAAGACATATTTGTTTATTTTTTATTTATTTATTTATTTTTGCCAAACTTTGCGATTTCATTAACAAATAGCAAATAGTTCGTACAAAATTGGACTTCAGAAAAACCAAGTTTCACAGGCATAGGAACTTGGTTAGTAGAGACTAAAAGACTATGAAGGGTTGCTGATGCTGCCATGGATGGGTATGTCTGATCAACTCCCTCGGGCAAAAGACAATTTTGCAGAAACTAAAACTAGCTTTGAGATTAAGTATCTCATGCAAAAGACCATCACAACACCAAGACACAGTAGAATCTCCATTGAGCTCTTGAACAATACTCTTATTATCTGAACAAACCACCACCTTGCTAACACTTAGATGATGAGCTTATTCTAATCCTACTTTTACCGCTTGCAGCTCTACCTCTTCGGCTGAGCCTACTGAGACGTGCATGCTTCCTGCAAAACATAAGTCATAAGCCCATTTATTTAGAGTGTAGCCTACACCAGCTTGTGAGGAAATAGGGTCGAAACTGCCGTCACATGCAAGCATAAAAAGGTCAGGAAGATGAGAATCAGGTATCAAGTATTTCAAATTCACTGGAGAATGAGCAGGAATAAAACACCTTCGTGCTTGTTCCAGCACCTGAGATGGGTTAACAGCTTTATAACGAGGAT
The DNA here is from genome assembly GCF_015680905.1 of Coptis chinensis. Lineage (NCBI taxonomy): Eukaryota > Viridiplantae > Streptophyta > Magnoliopsida > Ranunculales > Ranunculaceae > Coptis > Coptis chinensis. Next base: position 9,698,467 of record NC_141462.1, read on the forward strand.
AAAAAACCAGAAAATTTCTATCTACCCAAATTATATAGGCAGTAGAGGCTAAGATAGATAAGTTAAATTTAGTACTATCCTTTGAGTTAAATTTAGACATATGTGTTTAATGGAGCATACATCTTTTCATATCAAATTGTTGATGGTGGATTTTAGGTATTTGGGGTTTTGAGAAGAAGATTGTTACAATAGAAGCAATTAGAATTGGGGAAAAAGAAGAAGACAATTGTAGAATGGTCATTAGCACAAATATGGAGGTTACACTAACATAAATAGGATGGAATTGTAGTTAAGTGTGAGTTGCCAAATAATGGGGGTTCACTCAAAAGCGCAACCCATGGAGGGTTTTATCTAAAAATTCCTTACTCATTAGAGATCACACTAAAGCTGACTAACAAAAATTTGCACTAAATCCTTACTCGATCATTACAAATTACACTATAGATCTTTGAATCAACGACAAAACAAAAACACCAACACGTACAACCACTAAAGCAATAGTGAAATTGCAAGACTTTAGAGTCCAAGATTGAAACATCCATAGGACTATGCAATTGCTAGTACTTTGGTATCTTTTAATTGTGAGAGTTGAGAAATAGTATTCAGTTCAAGGGACCTAAACAAGTGTAAAGCCTCGGTCAGGTATCAAGCTAAGTCTCTACTAGTGCATACTTGTCAAACGACTTTTTTTTCAACAATGAAAAAGATAAGTTTGTGGGAGGTTGCTTGTAAGATTTCTTTGAGACATTGCCCAATACCTAATATCAAGCAAGGCATTAAGCTACCTCCAGAAATAGACATTGTCAAGCTAGATTAACACCGATGACTGTGCTTTGGGTAATTCAGGACCAGTTGATGGATTAGGGGTACAGAGATCATGAAGGTTAGTTCAAGCTCACATATTAGAGATCTATTGGTGTGGATAACAATTACAGATGAGTCATTCTTGAAGGAGTAGAACTTTCTATCACTAGAGGATGGCTGATTGGTTGCTAGTTTGGGTAGAATCGGATTCGACTGCTCCCCTTTGAAACTAATCTTTTGCCATGGGACATGGCACCAAGATGGGCTAATTGTCTACGAATACTTCATTATATCCAAATAACTCACATACAAAGAGAAAGAAACACTACAACTAATACACTTTCTAAATTACTCACAAGGAACTTATGTGGTTCGACAATTGCCTAGGTCTACAAGTGCACACACCAAATTCCAATATAATTATAATGTCATGAGCCTCACACAAACACCAATCTCTCTCTCACAATGCACACAATTTTGACACGCCCAAACTTACGATATTGCACAATAATCACAATTGACTCACAAATTTGGCTATTGCCTACAATAATTTCTTGCATTGTACCATATACATTATGAGCTCTCTGAATTGTGTATTGTGTGCTCACAAAACTTAACATTACAATGAATATTTATAGACCCAAGCAAAACCTGCCATATTGGATTTTCGAAATTGTATTATATTGGTGTGCGTTGAATTGGATGTTTCCAACTATATTACTAATTATAGTTCTTCATTTCGAACGGATTTTCAGAATGCCGTCAAATATTTCAATTTCAAAACGGTATTGAAATGATAATACAAGGTTAATGTAAAATTTTGATATTTAATCAGAATACTGGATCTCCACCTAGAATTTTGGTTTTTGGAACGGCAATTCCAAAATCCTAAAATATGCCTAAAATATGTTCCCAACACAAAGTTGTGGGTTCGTTACTGTTTCCAATTTCAAATTAGAAAGTAAGCCACATGATCAAGTTCCACATACACAAAATTTGAACAACAAATTATGCTGTACGTGTTTTTGTCAATATGCAACATCTAGGAAGGAGTGGAAGAGACGTTAAGATTTCTAATATCACACGATCAATGTATATCACCTCTCTCTATATTAAAGCAGAGTACATCTTATGTGAACTATCTATTTTCTAGATAGCACGTTTTTGAAAAAGAAGTATGCCACGTGGATACTCTTAAATCATAAAAAGTTTCATAATACAACATAAGCTCTTAATCTTAAGAAGTTTCATAATACAATCACAACTCTAATAAGTTAATCAACATCTCGCAAGGAAATTTTATACAACTCCAATCTCTAAATCAATTCTAAAAAATTATGTTAATAATTATCCGTCATTGAATTCCTTGCAAAAATTTATGGGCTGTGAATTTTAGAAATAATTCCGGCCATATGGCCGGGTCTAAAACCTTGTTAATATTAAAGCTCCCACAAGAGGTATTTTTCTAGCTCTCTTAAAATTCCACGTCAACAACTCCTATTAAAATGAGAATTTCTCTCCTATTGAAAAGAGAAATTCTAGCACTTTTAATTAAAACGAGAATCTATTATAATGGGAATTCCTCCCTTATTCAAAAAGAAAAATCTAGCACTTTTAATTAAAACGGAATCCTTATTCTAAATTAAAACGGGATTCCCCCTCCCCCAAATTAAAAAAATGGGTTTTTAAAACTTAATTAAAACAATTTGTTGAGAAATTAAAGCATGTTTTTAAGACTTGATTAAAACAATTTGTTAGGAAATTAAAATGGATCAGCGACGAAAACATGAATCACGATTTGTTAGAAAATTTCTATATTTTTTTGTGTCATAAAATATATGGAATATCCGAATTCGCCCTGAATCCAAATGAGTCGGATATGATAAAGATTTTGCCGCCAAATAAATATGAATATGGATATACCCTGAGGCCTGATCTGACCCTAATAGGCACAAGCTCTGGTATGTGGAATCTGTAACTTGTGTAGGCCGGTCAGCTGGTGTAGCATTCTTCGATCGCCTTAGTGCAAAGTGCATACTATTATGTGCGTTTAACGTTTTAGAATATTTAGCGCATGAACATTGAATCGAACACTTTCTCTAAAACCCGTTTGTTCTTTTGTAATAAGTTATATTGGAGTTTTAATTGAAGTATTATGGGACCCAAGTCTAGAGTCTAGACACTTACAAAAGTATAAATCAAACAAAAGGTTCCGTTTGGTGAAAGGAAGAAGATCCAGACGCCTGATAATGTCGTCGAACGTGTCCTATATTTGTCGTAATAACGTAACGGAATTGATTGTTGCCCTGTTTGTGAGATCTCGGGCCTGTTATTAGTGGGTCAGTTCGTGGGCCCAATCATGAGATTCTTCAGGTTGAAGCGTTTTGTTTTTAGTGGCCCAATTAACATTAATTTTTTCGGTACTCTATTTTTTTTTTGGCTAAATCTATGGTGCGCCATATGTATGGTGCGCCATTACATCTCGGCCACTCATACCAAAGAGTACGTGTGTATTTAATGGCAAAAGCACTGATCCAAAGGCCCATATTACTTGCGCACCATACGACCTGCGCACTGAAGACATGTTCATTTTTTTTCCCATCATATAGAAAATATATAATATGGAATGTTGTTGAAGTAATTTGTAATTGGGCAATGTTTTACTTGGCCCTAATATTAAGTAAAATTTAAACAACACTTTACTGTTCTCATAAAATCTTATCAAATAATTGGAGGTCTTTATATCTTTTAGGCCAGTAAGCCAGTTAAACGGTACCAAGACGGCAAATTGTAAGAGCATTTTTAGGTGAGATAATTTCCAATAATTTGGTGTTTTTTCATCTACAGGAGAGACACATATTGATAAAAATATTAAAAAAACACCAAACCAAACACCAAATTGGCCAAAATTTGGTTATAATTTTGGTGCTGTATCAAATCTCTCTCGCAGTTGGAAAAACCGCGCGGTTTTTTGAACACCGCATGGGCTTGGGTTAGAGTGTGAACTTTCAATCATGCGATTTTGCTAAAACCGCGCGAGAGATTTGGAAAGAGAAAAAAGAAAAAAGTTAATGTGCGACACATCGCCGAAGTTTCTGAAAAATCGTGTGGGCTTGGCCTTTTAAGATGGGCTTCAGTGGTGCGATTTTGAGAAAGCCGTGTGGGCTATATAGCACGATTTATCCAAAACCGCGTCATTTGATGTCGAATATTTGATGTTTCTCCTGAAGCTGGTTGGTATTCTTTTGGTTTGGTGTTTGGTTTGGTTAAATTTTTTTGTGTTTTCTTGGTTTCTCTCCTAAAGATACTCTAATAGACTCTGCCAAACATGAAGCCATGAAAGTGAATAAATTTGGACTCTTAGGGCATCTCCAATGGAGAGTGGAAAAATCCACCTCCACATAGGCTCCACATAGGCGCCATTAGGATTATACACTCTAGAGAAATCCCAAATACATAAAGTGTATATTTACTATTTGTGGCTATTCCAATGGTAGGTGGAGGCAAATGTGTAAAAATAGATAGCAACGGACTTAAACTGTCACAGCCCATTCAAAATAATGTAAAATAACGGATTTGGTCCGTCGCAAAAGCTTAAAACAAATAGTTGTCCACTTTCAAACGTCATTCAAAGCAACGTCCGTGTTTTTAATATTTATAAATTACTGAGCGACGGACTTAGACCGTCGCAAACAGAAAAATAAAGTTTGGTGTTGAAGTGACGTCCGAGTTTTTAAGTTAAACAGACGTTATTTTAAGTGACGTCCGGGCTTTTTATTAACTAATAGCGAGAGGGAGAATTCCCCACCCTCTCTATTAGCTATTACACTATTTACCTACGGTATAGCAACTCTATTGGAGAGAGTTTTTTTATATTTGGGGTGTAAAATTTCCACTTTATACGGTTTACATTCCCCATTGGAGATACCCTTAGACTATTAGTTGTATCAATTTTAGGATTTCTTGTTTTAAAATTTTGATTTTGATTAATTTTATTTGGTCGCTTGTAAATAAAAGTAATGTCAATTTACTCCTCCCAAAAAAAAAAAAAAAAAAAAAAAAAAAGAAGAAAAATATTTAGTATGTATATGTGGTTTAAATTATAAATGAGACCGCCAATTCATCAAATATTCTGCCACACCAAACTTTTATAAGGAAAATTATCACTTTCTTGAGCACAATACAGTTATGTGGTCCAATTGATTGTGATTTAGAACAAATCTGTAATATTTTAGAGACCAAAACAAAAATGCCTCTGGAGACTGCAGACAAATAAAGATATTATAAGTTTGTCTACAGGACATTATTATATATCCAACTTTGATTGCAATGGACAAAATATCATTTGATGGCGGGTTGTGACAAACTCCAACTAACTTCATATATCTACAATGATACAGTGTACGTGTGCAATGTACGTTTGATGTTTCATTACTATTTGATTTCCAGGGGGACGATGTAGTAGTTTTTGCATAAATGGCAAAAAAAAAAAAAAAAAAATAAAAATGTTGAGGATGATGTTTCCTCTAGTTCTTGATCTTGTATTTGTGGGAGAATGCAATAAGTTGGGCAATGTGGCAGTTCGGGCTGTCCTTACCAGATCATGAACTCAACCAACTTCATCAATTTTCTCTCCACAAAATATTGAACAAGGTAAACTATACCTGCATGCATATGCAGCCAATTTCAATTTTCAACCAAGTTCATTTGAATGTTTAACTGTGTATATTGCACCTTTGTACCTTACAAACCAAACCAAATTGAAGGGCTTGACCACTTACAAAATGGGAATTGTTAGACAGTCTGTTAGTCGTGTTACTTAAATGAATGTGGAAGCGTGACAATTGGACAAAGAAGATTGAATGTGGTGATAGAAATCGACAAAAAACAAATTAATTAAAACACTTACCAATGCAAAGCGAATAACCAATAGAAGTTGGAGGCGAGATTTACGTGATTTAAGCGTTAACTGTAATCCACCAAAGCAAGAGGAGAATTTTACTAATCAAGAGATAAATAAATAGAGTACAATCACTCACAAACTAATTCCGAAGAATTCACAAACTCTCTCTCACAAATTAAACCTTACAAATTCCACCAACTGGTCTCGTATTTATAGAGGTAGGTATCAAATTAGAATCCTATTTAAAATAGGAAACTAAAACTTTAACTGTGTGGTTTATCCAAATCTGAGTCGTATACCAACAAGTCGATGCTGTACTTGGATACTACGGCTCCGGAAAGAATTCATTTTGTTTCGAAAAGCCTTTTCACTTGAGGGGTACAGTGGGTTACACAGCCAACGAAAATCAAACAGTCGAGTATATTGGAAAAGACTTCGGCGTGATCACTAAATTCCACAATAGCTCATTTATTTATGACAAAACAAAATGTGGTGTAAACTGTAAAGATATCATCGTGACATTCCAGAGGACAGGTTTTATATTCCGCTTTTATTTTATTTTATTTTTTTGAATTGACAAGTTTGATATTCCTTGACTAAATGAACTTGTACTGCTCTATGTCTCTATATAGTTAAGAGCTTGCATTTATCATATCATTGTCATGAAAATCATAAAAATTGACATACATCCCAAATCGATGTAGTGATTTGAAATGGGGCGAGCCGCGTGTGGGGCTAAACATTTTCCTATGTATACATTTTTCTGGTGCGTAAAACTAATGCACTTGTTTTTCTCTCTCTATTATTTTCCAGTTCAATTTAAGATATATATACACTCGTACGTACGCACAAGCTGCACTTGTCATCGAACATAATGTGAGACTATTTATCCTTTTCTGTTTCTTTCATTTCATAGAAGCAAGTCTAGCAACCCAATCAATTGAAATCGTCCCACAGTAGTTCTAACACATTCTTCTGAAATTTATGCTAGCCACACGTCCAGCCACTTGTTCTTAGACCTTTCCATCTCTTCCAATCTCTTTTGTTCCCTTCTCACTGCTTTGGTGATAGAGAGATATAAATATTGCAGTTATTGCTCCACTGTTGTACAAAGTTTAGAGCTTTTTATAGACCATGCACATGCTATGTTGTCACCCTTCCTAAGCAACTATATTGGCATGTTGCCAAATTAACATGAAGTAAGAAGTAATATTTGATCAGTAATAGCAAAATTTGGTGAGAGTGGGCAACAACAGCGGCGGAACCAGGATTATATTATTTAACACTAGGGTATGCCCGGGCCTACAACCTAGGAGACCTCAACGCTGTGGCGCAATCCCAATAACTCATCGTTTGGCGTGAAACAACACGTCATGCTTTTGGCACGAAACAACTCATCGCGCCTTTGGCGCAAGGCATTCCCAATTGCCCATTATCCATAAACCCAATAACATCAATTGGGTCACCCAATTGATGCAGTACCATATCAAATTTGGAGGCCCAACAGTTTAGAAACCCAGTTGACTTTTGGCTGATTTTTGGATAAATCCCATTGTATTGATTGCACTTAATAAAATTGCACAAACCCTTCAAACACTTGGATTTGCCAAGTCATATTTTGGTGAGAATAATTACCTACCATTGGATTGGGGACTTTTGGGCCCCACACTTTCCTATTTTTTTTGTTAGATATATTAGGAGGGGGGGGAGGGGAGAGAGGAGGAGAATTTTATTTTGTTTTGTACATCTAACTAGATATAGTTTTTTCTTTTCTTTTCTTTTTTAAAAAAAAACAAATAAATTAATTGTTGAATGATAATATAAAAAATTATGGAGGGGAGGCTGCAAACGTGTGTGCTACAAATTGCGCCGTTAGTTCCTTATGAATGGCAAACTCTATCCTCCTAAAAACAAATTCATTAACATATGTAGTCATAACTTTCTGTAAGTTCAACCGAATGCGAATGTGATGCCAAAAAACCAAAATTGTTAAAGGCATTCGGATTCGGGTCGGATTTTGGATATCTATATCCATTAAAAAGCACAAAAAAATATATTATTTGAATGATTTTCATATATAAAAAATGTAAGATATAAATTAATCGTTAGGCTTCAAAATATGAATCTTGTTAAATGGTTCGGGTTTTTGGATATTCGGGTTGGATTCTAGTCACAAACATAGAAACCATATCCGATAAAATGGATTCAGATATGGTCAGATTCGGGTTAAAACCCGGACCATTCCCAACCCTAGCTAAAGCCCCTGTTAGTATTGATGTAGGTCCACCCCTATATGTAGTGTTAATTTTATTTGGTTTTTGATCGAGCTAGTTACCGTACCTCTATTTTGAATATAATTATAATATACTTTATTTTTTGAAGTTATTATTATTTTTACTATAGATCTATAGTCGATATTCATAAATATATATATATATATTGTATATGAGATATCCATGGGTTTATTTAGGAGTGTCAATGGGTACCCGTTGAACCGGAACTGGAATCGGAATCGGAACCGCAAGAAAAATGATGGTTAAGGTTCCTATTTTTAGAAATCATTTAGAAATGGGTACTAAAAAAATTGGATAATTTTGAACGGGAACCGAGTGGTTATTTTAATTAAACAAAAAACCGGACTAGAACTGGAACCGAAAGTTATCGTACTTTTAGCATAATTTTTTTGAAATAAAGTATATAAAAAGTCAAAACGTTCGTTTATATATATGAAATTCTATTTGTTAGTGTAATATGTAGTTTTCATAGTATTTAACATTATAAATAATTTAAAAGTATTGATTGTTTACCTTAAATATATTATTTTACTTCACGTAATATTCAATAAAATATATAAATACGTACTTATATCATTTTTTGAAAAGTGACTCATTTGTTCGTGCAATATTATTGTGTTTCTAGTACACATTTTCTTAATAAAACCAATAAAAAATGTGTGTAAGAGTGACTCTCTTAGGCTGAGTTCAATGGTACACCACTCCGTATCTCTAAAACTTGCAAAAACAGTGTTTTAAAGATAAAGAGTACGATTCTTGTGTGCAATGGTTTGGCATGGAATGCATTTTTTTCATTTGGTAGTGACTCATTTGGAGCGAGTACAAATTTGGAGTGAGTTCAATTGGTGTGGAATGCGTTCTTTTCATTTGGAGCGAGTTCAATTGGCGTGGAATGCACTCCTTATATATTCCTCAATTGGCATGGAGAGAGAAGGTAAAATCCACAGGTTTGGCCACCAATAATAAGAGAATAGGTAGCCATTAGACTCAGCCTTAAGAACCGAAATGAAGAACCGGAACCAATGGGTTCCCACTAGGAACCGGTGGTTATGGGTATGGTTCCACAATTTTAAGAATTGCTAAAAACTAGAACTGTACCATCATTGCAAAATTAAATGGTTCTTGGTTCTTACATCATTAGGAACCAGACCATTGACACCCTATGTTTATTCACATTGTGCACGGAGTCACCTTTTTCCCATATTACCATATTATATAGGAGGCTGAGGGTTCATTTCCCGGGCCAAAGTGGGCTTCTCCCTATGGGTTTGTACTGTCGGTCTTCAGGTACACTTGGGCTTTGTGCTTAAAATACTAGCTTCTTTGAGTTTTTTTTTTTTTTGAAACAAAGTACATACCCTTACCTGCATTAACATCTTTGAAATATCATTCCTCTTACATCTTGTTCAATCATAATAGAAAGTTTCCTATCTAAGGGTGCAATATTACAACATTAATAATCATCTATTGTGTTAGAGAGGTTTGCCAAGTAATCTGCACTTCTATTTACCTCTTTATGCACATGGCAAAAATAACAACATCCTGCAAGGATTAATTCCTTTGCTACATGCTAATAGCTTCTACTAAGTTCCTACAGTACCAAGGGGCCATCTATGTTTTTTTAAGTATCTTCACTGCAGAGTCTGAACATACTTTAATTCTTTGTAGTCTTTGTTACGTTGCTGACAAAGATGGAGGCCTATCTCTATAGCTTTTATAAAGAACTGATCACTCGATCTTTTCCTCCTCCAGTGTATGTTAATAATACATTATACATCTTCATCCACTGTCATTCCACCATAGCCCACTTGATCTTGATGCATAGAGCCATCAGTATTCGACTTAATGTAGCATGTGGTGGAAATTGTCATCTACAAAAAATAGGTACCTTTAATTTGAACTTTACTTGTACTCCAAGTCTCTCTATAAGTGCTCGGGTTTCAGGTGCATCAATAATACGATAGTATCAATCTTGATTCCCAAATACACTTTCATATCCATTATGATGTTGCTTGCCAAGATATCATCATTTCTGAAAACCTTATTGAAATTCCTATTGTTTCTTTCCTTCCATAAGTAGCTTATAGTTGCACATACATAGTCTCTAAGAATCTCAGCCTTTGGTGTCTTCTTCCTACATGCATTCTCTATTAGATCCTTTGACATGAATTCCCAAACCAATCTCTACTTTCACTCTTGACCACACCTTTTTAGTATTCTCGCAGTCATAAAAAAGGTGTTTTGAGTTCTCTCTATGACTGTTAGAGAAGCATCATTTGGAACTAGTGAAAACTTTTTTTTTATGTATTAGTCTATCCTATGTGGGTAGACTTCCAGAGAATAATTTCCAAGTGTTTAAAGAATGTTTTGGCTACACTAGTTTACCCCACGCCATCAAACACTAATTTGATTTTTTTTCCCCCTCCTAAGTGCTTGATATGTCAATTTGGAAGTGTGCCCTCCTGATGTTGAGTTCATCCAAATGACCCCTATCCTCTTCTGGTATGAAACTATTGATTGGTGTTGCTAGAATAGAAGTCCTTAGACAAGAGTCTAGCAGATTTTGTACGTAATGAGAGTACTAACCTTTGCATCAATAGGGAAGGTCCAACGGTCCTTAACTTCTTACATCTAAAAGAGAAAGCTCCATGCACGTACTATGGGTCGAACCACTGCCAAGTTTGTTCTCCAGTTGAGATATTATACTTTATAAGCTTGATGACATGTTTTATGTGCTTCAAAATACATCTCCATGTTCATGATATTGTTAGATAACATGAATCCTAAGATCGTGAACTACATAATAATCACATGTAGGATTAATCAAAAAACAATTTAAATGTTACCTCCAGACATCCTAATGCAGAGAGTTTGTCGATCCTGCTGTCTGATGTTGTTATTGATTGAATGCTTTAATCGCCAAAAAATAGATATGTTTCTCTCTCCTTGCCTACAAATCTTAATGTGTTGAATTTTGTGAAGTGAAGTTTTTGTGATGAACAAAAGCTTTTACTTATAGGTGGAGAGAGAACCGATTCTACCAATTAGGATTTCCTTAATTTCAGCCGTCCATCAAGGCAGAGGATATTGCACAATCTTGTGCAAGATAGAAACCAATATTTAGTATATATCCTAAAATATTGGATTTCCTATAATGACCATATTTAGGGGAAGGAAAGAAAATATAATTTCCTTACAGTCTCCCACTTGGTCGATAGGAAGATCCATCAATGATTTCATTTTAGGAATCATAAGGCGCACATTATATGCTAAACACTTCTTTAGTTGGTTATCATAAGTGTCGTGGCTAATTCGGTTGTCAATGGGAGTCATGGCGTGCACACATTATTTTGTAACATGCTTACTTCCATGTACTACATCATTTACAACTTTCATAGTTAGACCGTTATAGGAGATTTACGTAATGGTCTCATAATGTCTTTGTTTAAAGAATATTTCTGTTATCATTCATCCAAACGTAAATGTGTGCACAATGGAAAACCGAAATAACATATGTAGAATTGCTTTAAGAGCTCAATAAATGTCAAATACAAGTACAGAAATAAAAGCATAAAATGTTAATTAAGAACTATCTTCAAGACCCATGCTTTCGGTATGTCCCTGAAATGTCTTTGGAGGTAGTCCTTTCATGAATATGTCTGCGACCATGTAATCTATACGTATAGACTCAATGACAATTTTCTTTAATTTAACATCTTGCTGATAGATATTTAAGGTCCATGTGTTTGGCTCCCTTAGATATCATGTCATGCTTGGAGAAGAAGGTTGCAGCTTCATTGTCACAATAGAGTGTTAATGGCTTAGAGATGAAACTCAAAGCGTCAAATTGAGAGACAAAATTACGCAACCATGTTCCCTGAATTGTAGCCTCATAACATGCCATGTATTCAACCATCATGGTGGATGTGTAAAGCAACTCAGATTTCTGGCTTTTCCATGATATTGCACCTCCACATAAGAGATACACATAGCCAAGAGTGCAAAGTCTAGTGTCAGGACATCCAGCAAAATCTGAATTTGAATAACCAATCACCTGTAGGTGATTTGATTTTTTGTATGTGAGCATATAATTTCTTGTTCCCTTGAGGTATCTCAGCACTTTCTTTGCAGCTTTCCAATGAGCAATTCTTGGGTTACTCTGAAATCTACCCAGCATGCCAAAAGCATGACTAATGTCAGGTCTTGTACAGACTTGTGCATACACCAAACTCCCTACAAGAGAAACATAAGGATATTGTCCCATTTCTTTACGTTCCAAAGGGTTCTGTGGACACTGCTCAAGATCAAGCTTGTCTCCTTTATGCAGTGGAACAGGGCTAGAGGAACATGTCATCATGTCAAATCGCTCTAGAACTTTGTTAATATATGCTTTCTGAGATAATCCCAAAATACCAAGTGACCTATCACGGAATATTTCTATTCCTATCACATAAGAAGCCTCACCCATATCTTTCATTTCAAAGTTCTCAAAGAGATAATCTTTTGTAGCATGTAATAGACCAAGCTCGCTACTAGCCAGTAATATGTTATCAACATACATAACCAAAAATATAAACTTACTCCCACTGATCTTGAGATATATGCAAGGGTCAACTATGTTTTCTTTGAAATCGAATTGAGTAATGATTTCATGAAACTTTAGATACCACTGCCTCGAAGCTTGTTTCAGTCCATATATTGATTTCTTAAGTTTGCAGACCATGTCTTCCTGACCTTCAATTTTGAAGCCTTCAGGTTGACTCATGTAGACTTCTTCGTCTAAGTTTCCATTAAGAAAGGCGGTTTTCACATCCATTTGATGTAATTCGAGGTCATAGTGAGCTACTAATGCCATGATGATTCTAAGAGAATCTTTCCTGGACACAGGGGAAAATGTCTCAGTATAATCAATGCCTTCTTTCTGATTGAAACCTTTGGCAATAAGTCTAGCTTTATATCGTTCAATATTGCCTTTACAGTCGTGTTTGGTCTTGAAGACCCATTTACTGCCAACTGGTTTGTGTCCTGGTGGCAATTGAACAACTTTCAATACTTTATTTTCATCCATAGATTTCAGTTCATCTTTCATGGCATCAATCCATTTACTAGAATTAACATCCTTAATGGCTTGTGAATAAGAAATCGGGTCTTTAATTGTCCATTCTTCAGATTCAACTTGGTAAAGCATGTAATCATTGGAAATAGCGGATCTCTTTTCTCTTTGAGACCTTCTTAATGCTGGTTCCTCTGGTGCTTCATCCATGTGTTGGTTGGCAATAATATCATTATGGAGTTGTTGATCATTTATTGGGCTTTCCTCATTGTGAAAAGGTTCAACAACAGGAGGGTTTCCAACATCTTTCGGAATAGAGGGAAAAATAATAGGTACCCTTATTTCCGGAATGATCACATCTTGAGTTTTATTACTCCCACTAATTTCGCCATTCTCAAAGAATTTGGCATTATTGGTTTCAACAATTCTCGTACTATGGTTAGGACAGTAGAACCTAAATCTTTTGGACTTTTTTGGGTAACCTATAAAGTAACCACTAATCGTTTTAAAGTCCAATTTCTTTTCATGTGGATTGTAGATTCTAGCCTCAGCTGGACAACCCCATACTTGGAGATGTCTTAAACTAGGTTTCCATCCTTTCCATAGTTCAAAAGGTGTTTTTAGAACTACCTTATTGGGAACCCTATTCAAGATATAAACAACTGTGCGTAGATCATCCATCCACAAGGATATAGGTAAGTTAGCATGACTCATCATGGATCTAACCATTTCCATATATGTACGATTTTGCCTTTCAGCTACACCATTCTGCCATGGGGAACCAGGCGTTGTGTATTGGGCAGCAATTCCAAGCTTTTGGAGTAGTTTTGCAAAAGGTCCAGGATGTTGTCCTATTTCGTCATACCTTCCATAAAACTCACCACCTCTATCAGACCTTATGATTTTCACTTTTCTGTCTAGTTGTCGTTCGACTTCAGTAATGAACACTTGTACAACATCTATAGACTGAGATTTGTCATGCAACAAGTATAAATAACAGTAACGTGAGTAATCATCAATAAAGGTAATGAAATACTTTTCTCCCCAAAGGTTGGAACGTCAAAAGGTCCGCAAATATCTGTATGAATTATTTCAAGAAGCTGGGTACTTCTTGTGGCTCCTTTCTTTGTGTGTTTTGTTGTTTTTCCTTTAATACAATCCACACATACTTTAATATTAGTAAAATTTAGCTCGGGAAGGACACCATCTTTTACTAATCGTTTGATTCTTTCAATCGGATATGTGACCCGATCTTTTTATGCCATTAAGAAAAATACGAAGTCATTTGAAGATGACTCTCGTTTTGTTTCCTTAGAATGCAGGGTAAGATGGGTTTCAATAATTTGATTATCAAGATGAAACTTGTATAGACTTTCAATCAAAATTCCAGAACCAATTCGACTATAATTTTTGAATAAGCTGAAAATACCATTTCCTACTTCAAACGAATAACCAACTTTATCAAGTGCACTTACTGAAACCAAATTACGGGAAATAGACAAAACATAAAGAGTTCGACATAAGTCTAACTGATAACCGACATCTAAAACAAGACGAAAGGTTCCAATAGCTTCAACTGGAGCTTTGTCTTTATTTCCCATGAAGAGGAAGTTCTCTCTTGGGTTTGTAGTTTGGATCGTAAGGAATCCCTGTATTGAGTTGGAAACATGACCATTAGCACCGGTGTCAATCCACCAAGTATCAGAAGAAGCGCGCATAAGTAAGATTTGATTCAAAATAACTTATGAAACCCATGGGGTTACCTTTCTTTTCGAACTATTCTTTGTGTTTAGTGCAGTCTGCCTGAAAGTGTCCAGGTTTCTTACAAAATTTGCATACGTCTTCCTTCTTTGTCTTCTTGGGGTTTTGACTAGCCTCATTAGATCTGGGTTATGCCCTGAATTATGCTTTCTCCCAGCTTTGTGTCCAGCTCCGTGAACGAGATGAGCTACTTTTATACCTTGTTGATTCAGCCTGGCCTCCTCTTGAACTAGTTTGTTAGCCAATTCATTCATTGTCCACTTGTCCATAATAGTGTTGTAATGAATTTGGAAAGGCCCGTACTGAGGAGGTAAACTATTCAGGATAAATTGGATGAGAAAAGCCTCATCCACTGATAGTCCCAAATTCTTTAGTTTTGCTGCAAGGTTGGTCATCTCAATGACATGCTCATGCATTGAGCGAGTGCCATCAAACTTCATGGTTGTAAGATCTGCCATTAGTTTTCCAGCAAGGAATTTGTTTGCAGTCTTAAACCTATCTTGAATGGATTGCATGTAGTCCTTAGCATTCTCAGATTTAGGAAGGGATGTTTTGATGTTGGTAGCAATAGTCATTCGCAAAAACATAATGTTTAGTCTGTCAGACCTCTCCCAAGTATTAAGGAGATTCTTTTTCTCAGCGGTACTTTCGGCACTAAGTGGAGGTGGTTTATCATTAAGAAGAGCCATATCCAGTTCAAGTACCCCCAATGTGAACTCAACTTGCTCTTTCCATTCTAAGAAGTTGGTTCCATTGAGTTTAGTGACAGAGGTAGCATGCGAATTTAGATTGGTAGGTATGATAACTGCAAATAGAGATACTATACAATAAGACATTTAATTAAAACAACACGTGTATGAATATATACAACATAAAATTTAGGTGCTCCTGTGGGTAGTCACTATAATTTTTACACATTATACCATCTAAGGTCGTTATATTCAAGGTGATAAAAAAAAATTGAGTGATGTTGCTCCTAATTAAGATCTGTGGATATCCTTGGTCTACATGGGAACAAAATACTCCTTAATTATTGTTTGGACGTATGAATATAATCCGCCTGTGGGTGATTAAAAGCTTCATTTGTTTGAACAATATGTAGTTTAAACATCATGATGATACTACTAGGGCCAAAATTCAGTGTTTAATAGTTAGGGTCCCGGTTAACATGGTGAGACTGGACCCGGTCATTATGAGTCAGATCTATCCCGGTCAGAACCAATTCAGGTTCGTTTAGTGCGTAAGGGTCAAACCATACCCAATTCATTAATGGGCTGGGCTTTGGGTTAAAACAACTTACATCATAACAATAATTAAGAAACGAATAAAAAATCATAGTTGGTCAAAATTGCAATTGTTGAAACCCAAAGGAATCTTAATGAGTTGATGATATCTTAATGATATCAACACCTTCTTCCATTCAATAAAGGGAACGAGTAGAACCACGAAGCCCATTAGTAGGATTTTAATCTTCAACCCAAAATATAATGCACATGAACCTCCCAAAACCAGACAGTAACCAAACTTTAATCCGTAGGAAAGAATAATACAACTTTCAACTTTGCAAAATATATGCTCATCATCAAAACAGAAGACTTTAATATGCATGTGCTACTAGATAAAGAACATGCTTTGTTACTTAATGTTATCACGATATTATCATTAAACTATTACATTGATTTCTCATGATCAAACAGTCGTGCATTAATTAAAATTGTGGAATAAATTAAACATAAACCATTTATGCAGACCATAATAGTTGGATCAATAAATTGCTCCAAAACAGAGTTAACATATGCTGATTATGGCGATCCAAAGTAATCCTAACTAATGGACTATCATGTGTTTTAAAACCTAGCTCCTGATACCACATGTTAGATATTTCTTAACATGAATAATCCTAAGATCGTGAACTACATAATAATCACATGTAGGATTAATCAAAAAACAATTTAAATGTTACCTCCAGACATCTTGATGCAGAGAGCTTGTCGATCCTGTTGTCTGATGTTGTTATTGATTGAATGCTTTAATCGCCAGAGAATAGATCTGTTTCTCTCTCCTTGCCTACAAATCTTAATGTGTTGAATTTTGTGAAGTGAAGTTTTTGTGATGAACAAAAGCTTTTACTTATAGGTAGAGAGAAGACCGATTCTACCAATTAGGATTTTCTTAATTTCAGCCATCCATCAAGGCAGAGGATATTGCACAATCTTGTGCAAGATATATAAAAACCAATATTTAGCATATATCCTAAAATATTGGATTTCCTATAATGACCATATTTAGGGGAAGGAAAGAAAATATAATTTCCTTACAGATATATCCTTTGGTATGGTCATAGTCCAGAAAAAAAAAATTATTTAATATGTTCAAACCATGTCCATCTAATCCAAATCCCTAACTTCTTTATGCAATATTGAAAATGAGTTCACAATAGGATGCAATATATGTTCCAAATGAGGGGATCCTGAATGCCTAGACCTCCTTCTTTTGGATATTGAATATTTTCTCTGCTTGACTGATGCTTTTGTTTTTCTCCATTTTTGGCCCTGACCATAGAAAGGAGGCACAAATATTTGACACTTGAATCAACACAGTACACCTTTCGGTAAAATAAAAGTCTTGGCCCAGTAGATATGAAAAGTTGCCAACACCGATACTATTAGTTGAAGTCTTCCTGCATAATCGAGGAATCTATTCTTTCAGTTCTCAATCCTATTAATAGTTCTCTCCACCAAAAGAAGGCAATCTTTTATGTTGATTTTTGTTAAGACTAAGGGCATAATTAAATATTTGATTGGAGGTTTTACCAATTGCATATCCATATCCATTAGAGAAGCCAAATGTGTGCTCTCTCCCTATACGTGTAAGTCTACCAATGAGAATAGTAGACTTGTTGAGGTTCAGCTTGAGTCCAGTTGCACTTGAGAAATCCTCCAGTATAGTCTTTAGAACCAACATTGAGTCTTCCTTTCTTCTTATAAACACTAGGATGTCATCTCCAAAATAAAGATGAGTGAAAAAGTTCTTTTACAAGATGGATGAGCTTGAATAGTTCTAGTTTTCATGACTGATGATGTAACTTTGTATTGCTCCTTTGCAGGGACAGATCCAGGATTGCCACTCAAGAGAGACTACTACAATTAACATACACTACAAATATAATTTTTGGGGTAAATTATACACTATTATAACTAGTATTTTTTTTTTTCGACCAAAAAATTGGGTGTGTTGCAGCACTCCCCCGCCCCCCTTGGATCCGCCCTGCTCCTTTGAGTTCTTTCTAGAACCTCATGTTGAATGTTTTTTACCGTGTTCAGGTGTTAATAATTTTTTGACGTCAAATGTGACCCCACTCAAACTCATTTTTTATCTCAAATTTGAGCGAGATTTTGAAATAGCATCTGAGGCCTTTGGGTGTAACATTTGGAGTGTGGTATAAGTTTTGGATTATTATATCTTTTTTTGAATTATATACAATTTAAGCTTAGGGAAGTTAAAATAACGAATTGCATACACTTCAGTGGGTCCATTAACTAGTCCAAATTAGGCTGGGGTATCTAGCTATGGACTCAAAATACACTCTCTACAAGTTTACAACCCAACCTTAGGCTAAGTCCAATGGTTTGGTGCGCCATCCCACCAAACCACAATACAATAGTGTATACGGTTAGTCAATGGTTTTCTCCAATTGCATAAAAAAAAAAAAAAAAAATAAAAAAAAAAAAAAAAAAACACAATCACTCACTCCCTAACTGCCATTGACAATGGCGTACATTAAAAAAAAAAAAATAAAAAAAAAAAAAAATAATTGAAACCTCCCTAGCTGCCACCCCAAAAAGCATATGGAAAATCATTTTTTCTTTCCTTCCCATTTTGCCCTTTATCTTTATTATACAAATACAAAATAATGGGGATACAAATGTAATTCATCAAAACAAAAAATATTTTGAAAATAAATTTGGTCAAACAAATTTTCTAGCCGCCGTTCCTACTGGCGTGCAGACAATACGCTATATCGTTAAAACTGACGGTATAGATAGATAAACTTATACCAATAACATTGGCGGGTTAGCGTTTTGATGCACCATTGAATCACAATTTCGGTTATATTTGGTGTTTTGCCGCACTATTGAATTTAGCCTTAATGAGTAATGATACAGGCAGATAGTTGTACAGGTTAACTAGGGCTGAAGCTATGACAACCAATGAGTCTTTGGGCTGACCAGGTTGATAATTAAATGTTTCAGACGCCAAGTGGGAAACATAGTTAATCTCAGAATTCCACTAGATATTTTTGTTTTTAAAGAACTCGAAATAATAATGTAAAGGACTACGGGGTGGGTCGAATAATTTAAATTTTGTTTTTATTTGAAATATTTTAGAATTATAACTCTCCAGCAATTCTGAAATCCTGAACTATGGCGGGAAATACATTTTTCCCCTGCCCCCACAAGACAATGTATGCCGATTATTTCAAGACTATTAATGAGTTAGCTTCCAAATACACTTTCTGGCTTTTGTGGTTAATTATTTTTACTTTATTAGCATACTCAATATGTAATTATGTAGTATGTAACGTAGGTATCTGAATTCAGAAATGATCGACACGCATAAGGATGTGTGACAGGTCGTACATTTCTTTTATTTAGACAACATATTTTTGGTCCATCACATGTTCCAATCGAATATAAAAATGCAAACTGGAATTGGGTAGGATGGTGAATAGATAGTTCAAGTTGAAGGATAACCTATGTTGTACGGACGCGGACACAGACACAGACACAGACGTGGCGACTAAATTATATCTCAAAAAGATAAGACGTGAACGCGGCAAAGGACACGAAAATTAATTAATATTTATAATTTTATTTTATATAAATTGAACATTAAAAACTAAATTAAATATATCAACATTTATAAATTCAAAACTATTAAAAATAAATTGCCACAAAATTAAGTTTAATATTTTCTAATCAAACTTTAAAAACATCTCATAAGTCTTAACTAAACAAAAAATGAAAAAATTTAGTTTTTTAATATTATTTTGATTTATTTTTTATTTTTTTTGGGTCAAAATCCGCATCCTGACCATGTTGATCCTCGGTTTTAGTTGATGTTTGACCGTATTGATCGTGATCCGGTTTAGTTTGATCCCAAGATCGGACGAGGACAACCCATTAGTGACCCGTATTGTCCTTGCATCCGGGCGAGGATAAACGCAGATCTCTAGGTGATGGTAATATCACTTGACAGATTTGCCTCTAAAATTTGACAAAATTTTCCTCAAAATCTAACCAACTCTAGGTGCCTGCAAATTTCACCCTGGGTGCCATTAGTATTGTGGCGCAACACTCCCAATGTCACCCCAAGCTGAAAAAAGTTAAAAAAAAAAAAATTCCCCTTCGCCGCCGCCGCCAATGTCACGCTAAATTGAAAAAGTAAAAAGAAAAACCCATGCGACATTTGCAATGGTGCATGACATTACCACTGTCGCGCCGCATCCACATCCGAAATCTCAAATTTGCATCCACGGATGCGGCTAGACACTCTAGGTGCCCGCAAATTTCACCCCGGGCGCCATTGGTATTATCGCGTGACACTCCCAATGTCGCCCCAAGTTGAAAAAAGTAAAAGAAAAAAAAAAAAAAAAAAAAAAAAAACGCCGACATTCCCACTGTCGCGCGAATGTCACGCTAAATTGAAAAAGTAAAAAGAAAAACCCATGCGACATTTGCAATGGTGCATGATATTACCACTATCGTGCCGCATCCACATCCGAAATCTCAAATTTGCATCCACGGATGCGGCTAGACCATAGTTCGGAATTTCGAATTTTTGAAATTCCGACAAATTCAAAAACCGAAATTCATTAAATTTCGACCCTTGTTATATTTGGAATTTCGGATGATTTCGGAATTTTGGATATTTCGACTCTATATTCGGAATTCCGTTTTTTTGAAAAACCGAAATTCTGGGCGGAATTCCGGAGTTTCGTTCGGAATCATGAACTATGGGCTAGATAGGTAATACGACCGGATTTGCTTCACCTAGAGTTGGTTTTCGCAAAATTCCAAGATTTAGAAGCGAATTTGGAGGTGATACTACTACCTAGAGATGCTCTAAGTTTTAGTCTTAACAAATCTACACGCGTCACTATGTTAACCGCGTGCCCCAATCCCACACACCAAGCCATAAAGCGCGTGAAAACTACCCAAGCCCGCGCACCACACAGTAAGTCGCGTGCTTTACTAAAGTATGCGCTACAGTGCTACACTAAACCACAAACCACGTAGGCCTTACCAAATAGGTCGACACGCCACACCACGGACCGTGTCTATCATTTGAAAAAGTCCACACGGTTTGTTATAAGCTGCGCACCAAGCCTAGCAGCAAACACAACCTAATTTGCTGCCAATCAAGATTGCTGGTGGACATGTTGGTCTTATTAGGACACGTGATGGATATATTGTAATAGCTTACAGTGGAGGCAAGAAACACATATTATCAAGAGAGATACGAGCTATCGATGCTGGTCTTGAAGCATGCATGCTATTGAATATTGGTCAAATAGAAGTCAGTTCGGACTCTGCTAGTTGTGCAATCATCAATAGTATGATGTAGGACTCCTCCTCCTTGGTAGTGTATGAAAATGGTGAACTCCATAAGAAGCAAGCTTCAAGTTCTTCAGTCTTGGTCATTTACCGTGGGTTCAGAGAAACTAATAGGGCGACATACTTATTATTAGCTAGGAGTCTAACCATGACTGATGATGTAACTTTGTATTACTCCCTTCCCCTACATGATAGGTTGTTATGTATTGTGGAGGAGGATGCAAATGGCTGAATCCATGACATAATTTAATTTGACGATAAATACAGGTTGAAGTATGCCTAACCTCATAATAGTTTCAAAAAAATAATAATAATAAATTGCTGAAATTTAAGGTTTGATTGGTGGCGCCTTTGATGATATGTTTGGTGAAGGACTTAGGTTGGATCTCAGCAAAATTTTGAAGATTTGGTGTTGACGGTTGATTTGGTATTTCCGTATTACCATTGAATATGTTCTTTAGTGCAGCATAGCATATAACATAAAGTGATCTTCGTTGGGCTCCACATCATACACTTAGCGCTTAAATATATAGTTCATAATGTGCCAAATCCAATATAAAATGAACAACCACAAATCAAAACCCTCAGTTTATTTCAACCAAATGTTAACTCACGTGGTTGGTTCGAGCAATATTTGGATTAGAAAATATGAAATTATTTATGCAAAAAGATTTGGACAAGTATACCAACAAATTTATCTCTCTGGCTAGATAGATACTGTAAACATTCTTGACATTAATATCTCGCCCCCCTCGTCCGCAGGAATGATAGACACTCCTACCCACTCATTAAAATCTTCTTCCTACATCCATCAATGAATCAATGATCAATACCAAAACCACTCTTTTTTTACTGCACATGAAACCACTCTTTCTAGACCACCACTACTACAACTACGCTCTAGTCTTTAATACTCTAATGGTCTCATACATTTCAATTACGTTCCCCTTACACCCGACCACCCACATCTCAGCTTTGTAATTGTGCCACTCCTTATTCCATTATAAACCCCACCCATCTTCTTTCTCTCATTCTTCTTCCACATCTTCTCCCAGCTCATTGAGCAAAAAAATAGAGAAACTTCTCTTTCGATCTATACTACTTTTTTCTTTTCCTTGTCATTGATCCTTTTCTTTATTTAGCTGTTTAGAAAATTTGCTCGGATCTGAGCAATTTTCTTAAAATTCTCCACAGAAAATGTCGCTTGATGTTACACCTGAACGCGTCTGCTATGTCCACTGCAACTTCTGCAACACAATTCTTGCGGTATATCACTTGTCCTAATATATTTTGTTTTTCCAAAGCCTTTGAGGACATGCATATATATGATACATGGCCTAAAAAAAAAAACTCGCTTTTCAGATTGATGTTGATGATCTCTATCTAGTATGATTAATTCCTATGATGTTGATGCTCTAATTGATTATTTATGTGGTACGCGCATAAGTTCTATTAATAACTAAAAGAACAAGAAACAATAATGTAGGCGAACATTCTTCTTCATGAATACTAAGTCAAGGAATTGAGACATGCAATTGCCAAAGAGTTTTGCAGAATAATTAGTGAAAGTATCAACTCGTGAGTACTTAGAAGTTTGAACTAGGGTTTGATGTTTTCTTCTTCACATGTTTGAGTGAGAGGAACACATCAAATCAAGTCCAGACCAAGAAGAAAAGTATCAGCTGGTCATGTCAATTCTCTCTCATAACTTAGCTTCCAAAGAAAATGGATCGGAGTTAAGTGAAAGATCGAGCTAGGGTTAAGATAAGATACTAAGATCTAGGTCTTAGGGTTCCACACCAGTATACAATTTTGAGCTTTTCAACATCCCTTTACTTGCCCTAGTCTCATCCATCAATCTCACCTATATTGAAAAGGTCTATAGTTTCGTCTATTTTTGTTCATTTTTTTCCTTTTTCATACTATATGCTTTTCCTCGCCAACATTCTCGCATAGTTTCCATTTTATTTTATTTTTTATTTTTTATTTTTTTATTTTTTTGAAATTTATTTTGAATTCTCAAGTGGGCTTTGCAATTTCAACACTGTATGGAGGATTTCTATAACAAAAAAATTGAGACAGATACTGCAAAGGGTAGAGCATGCATGAAGATTGCTGGTCACCACTACAAAATGCTTCTCTCCTTTTGTTACTGTTGGGCTTCCTTTCATCATAGCATCTCCTCCTTTACCAACCCTCTCTCTTTCTCCTTTTATGAAGAATCTAAAATTCGATCTCAAGGACTGAGTACCAGATCTACTCCTTGATCATCTCTCAACATTCTCTCTCTTTTAACTTGTCCACTTTCAAGAACTGTGGTTTTAGCCTTTGGGGGTTTCTGCTCAAGTCCCTTTTCTCTCTGCACATTTTCCTGTCTTTATTATCTTGATTTTGGTGTCACAGAAAAGTCAGGCGCACTGTAAGAGCAGAGAAATATATAGCTTTTTTTTCATGTCATATTACATCATTACAATTAGATTAGACCAAGGTTTTCTGTAGTGCATAACAGTTATAAATTTTGTTACAAATATCGAGTTTTGAGTGACAGATGTTTGGTTATATTTAGTACTGTCTACTTCTTCCTCTTGTAGTCTGATTTTTTTAAAAAATAAATGTTGATTTGTTTTGCAGGTCAGTGTTCCATGCACCAGTTTGTTTAATGTTGTTACAGTTGGATGTGGGCATTGTGCTAATTTACTTTCTGTTAATATGAAAGCTTTGGTACAGCCAAACCCTCTTCAAGATCCTCAGGTATACACACAATATTTTGCTCTAATAACTATCGTATTTATGAAAGAATTAATGATAACAAAAAGATTGATATATTGTAATTTATAATATGTGCTGTTTCTGAGAAAAATATGTAAGAAAACATTGATGGAACAGATGTGGGGTTGTTTGAAATGACGACGACATTGTTTTTTTAGTATAATGATTCTGATTTAGTTAGCACTTAGCAGACATGGATGGAAATAGAAATTTTCCTTTTTTCCTGATATGAGATGAACAAATATACTTGTTTCAGTTTGATTTGATGGATGTCTTTTTTTCACTTTTTTTAACAAAAAATAAAATAAAAATTATCTTACTGTTGTGCTCTTGATTTACATGGAAGAATAATCAATATGATAACAGTATATTATCTATATGATTTTAGTATTATAATTTTATATACCATGGTTGCGGAAGTTGCAGAATCAACATCCAAGTTCTCAGGCATCAAGTAAGGACAGTGTTGGGTCTTCTTCCAAATGCAAAAGGAGTACTGCTTCATCGTTGAATTCTTCAGAAAATGAAGAGCCACCTAGAATGCTTCCTATCCGCCGTGAGATACATTATTTTTCTTCTCTTATTTTCCTTTCACGTAATTCTCTCTTTCTCTCCCTGACGCCCTAGATATGTGTCTTAAATTCACTGGTACTATCATACATAAATGTGTGTGAAGTACCCTACACTGCTAGCTGGCAGCTAGGTTAACTTTTATTAAAACCTAGCTAGGCGCCAAATTTGGTTAATTTATTAATGGTCATTGCATCAACACTGAGTGTGCAGTTAGCAATTTGCAATGGGTCTTTGTGTAGGAAGTAGGCACTAGGAGATAGGAATCTGTTTTAATGAAGCTAGCAGTTAGGCTTATTTTTTTTAGAACAGGATCCCCTAACTATCTAAGACAACTCCAAAAAAGTAAGTCAAGTCCGCTCCGAAATTTCAACCTTATCATACGCCGTTAACAATTTATTGGAGAGATCTTTTGGCATACGGTTAAAAGTTAGAACTGAGGTTATTTAGTTTTTTGGGTGAGATGAAGTTATACATACAGGACATTGATTTTCCAAAGTTCAAAGTTTCAAAGTGTGCCAACAATCATGAACTTGTTTGTGTGTAGAATTCCTTATGTCGCCGCAAACCCCTCCAAATATCATTAGAAGAAAACGAAATAAAATTTCTGCTTAAACTAAAGAACCTTTAATAGATAATGTCAGATGGAAGAAGCTTATACTAGCTAGCTCCTCTGATTGGCCGTATAAGTAATAGCCTGTGTTTGATTACCCTTCAAGAATAATGATCATATCCCATCCTCTCGTGATTATATTGCAACAAACAGCTAGCTAGTTGCTTGTTTGTAGCGACCAGCGGTTTAAATTTAAAATGAAGCAGATTACTCATTAACCCGGACTTAAATCATTTTTTTTCGCTAAGGGAATGAAGCTGACCACCCATTAAATAGTAATGAAGATTAAAGTACATGCATACGAAGTAAATACATATATTGATATATAACTTCAAGCCTTCTAGCTAGGACTAGGTTCATTTTCATTTATATTCTCTATGGCATTGTTGATTTCAACCAACTACACCAATCTATACTTTTAATTATCATGAATTAGCAGCCCCAGAGAAGAGGCAGCGTGTTCCCTCGGCATATAACAGATTTATCAAGTGAGTCTTATTGTTTAAATTCTATTTGTGTTTGTATTTCATTTTATCCTTTGGAAAAAAAACTTCGTTAGTGTCAATAATTTTTGGGTAATAAGTGTAAGTTGTTTCCATTTAATTTTCTTTTGCAGGGAGGAAATTCAAAGGATAAAGGCTAGTAATCCTGATATCAGCCACAGGGAAGCTTTTAGCACAGCAGCCAAAAATGTGAGTAGTGATGGATTGAAATGGCATGGAAGGAAAAATAGAACGAATATAATCTCAATTCAGTCGAAAATATGATGATATGGATACGTACCTCAGATTACACTATGTTTTTCTTAAGCTCTTTTGCATAACTCAACTTAAATTAGGATTGATGAGCTTATGAAATCACATTCTATTATGCAGTGGGCACATTTCCCTCACATTCATTTTGGTTTAATGATGGATGGCAACAAACGACTAAAAGTCGGAGATGCTTTAGCCGTTGAAGGATCGCAAAAAACCCAAGAATTCTACTAAAAAGGTCACTGTGGACATGTGTGCTAACAGATCTGTGCTGCGCAATTCTATTGGGATCATGAAGCCGCCCCCTTACTTATTGTAAGAGGTAGAAACCCTTAAAATATTTCTAAATCTCTATTTGTTGCTTTATTTTTTTTTCCAGTAAAATTCTTCTTAAGGGAATGCACGGTACTTCTTGCACTTTCTTTGGTTGCTCTGGGGAGCTTAATATATAGCCTAATCCAGTTTATTGTTCTGCTAATTCCAATAGTTTTAAGCTGGATTTTGTTATAATCATCAAGGCAAATAATCAAGCAAATTAACACATGAAGAATAATATATCTGTTATAATAAATCTATTAAGATGTTTAGAGATTACACAAACTATATTTGTTTTCTGTCTCGAGAGACTCAATTCCCATTTAAAAGGTCTGTTCTTGTCTACTTGTGTACAACTCTATATACGTACATTCTCTTTTTTCTTTCTTTCTTTATTATTATTTTTATTATTATTTTTTCTCTACCAGGCTGCCAGCCATAAAAGCCAAGTACCCAACCACATCCTCATTTCTGGTCTTCTTGGGGTTACATTGATTATTGATTATTGATTATTCACTAGACTTGGTTATATCTGGTATGCATACCTGAATAGTACAAAACCATTAAATATAAGGACATATGGCGTGCATTGCATGTGTCCGTGTGGTGTGTGATTGGAGTCGCAGCTTTAACTGTTCATGGGTCACTTCAGGTTTCAGATCTCTGACCTAATATCTGAACAGACAAAGATACGTCGAAGCCAATATTTAAAGCTTTGATTGCGTATTTCAATAATAAACCGAGGAAGCTATGTTTGTGGGGCGCGAGTGCACGACCAAGCACCCAAAGAAATAGCCGAAGTCAGCTATCTTATCGGTTGTTAGGATCTACGTGGAGAGAGAGAAGGAGAAAATTGTTTTCTAACCGAATATCCGTAACTAGATGAAAAAAATCCAATTTCTTTCTTCTCTCCTTCTCCACCTCTCTTCTGCAAAAAGCCCCATAACTTTTTCTCTCCTCTCTTCCTCAATGTAGATCCCAACAACCGATAAGTGCCGACTTCGTTATTTCTTTGTGTGCTTGGCTCATGTGTGCAAGTCGGGCCCATGTTTGTGAGTGCAAGACTCTTGTCAGATCAGTAGATAGTAGAGACTCCCTAGGTGGATAATTGTCCACGTTCACACCCTGGCCTTATAGTTACTTTTCGTCATATCTTCAGATATCTGAAATTAAAATAATTATTTGTATTATCGGAAATTCATGTAACTGATATAAATATTCCATTATTTTTTATAAAATAGTGTTATATGGGCCTACTTTTTAAACCTACTATTGCACCTTACTATTTAGATAGGTTAGTTATTGCGCCTCACTATTTAGATAGGGTTGGTTTATATTGTCCAATATACACACGTATTTCTATGTAAATCAATGATTATAATTTTTGACACGTTAGTATGTCCAAATAGTAGGACACATTTTTTTTACTTTTAATTATGAGTGATACACAAAAAGGCTGAAAAAAAAAACACCCTCAACAATTTTTTTTCCATATGTTACAATATCCTTCTCCTTGCTGTGTTTTTTTATTATGTTGAGCTCTTAGATATCATTGTTTTTTTCTCACATAAGAGAAGTCTTACTATTAATGATTCAATGCTTCTCCTATCATCATATATTTTATCAGGTCTTCGGGCGGTGGTTATGCTCAAATCTTATTACTGCTAATCTAAGTTTTATATTTCTCTTGGTGTTGTATGTTGTGAAGAGCTACTGAGATAGCCGTGCACTTTTTTTCCGTTACGGATTATGGCCAATAGAACAAATTGTGGAGAAATTTTGTTAAAATTAGCATAAAAAAAAAAAAAAAAAGAAAGAAAGAAGAAGATGTTGACTGTTCATTGCTATATATTGTGTATCATGAGATTTGAAATTTTGAACTGTAAAGCCTAGTTCTTAGTTCTGAGAAGATTATCTTTCCCAAAAAAAACATATTTCTGACTTCTGAGTAGGAATAATGGGAAAAGGTGCAGAAAACAATATAATACATATTATTTTTCTTTAATATGAAGAGTCTACTGTGAAAACAATAGAATCTGAAACGTCAAATCGATCATGTAATGAGACGGGGGTGTAACTTTATTGACTGCTTTTCTATACTGAAAGAGAGATAAAATGATAAAATAAAGCACTAACTTTTCATCACCTGTCACTTCACACATATGGCAATGCCTAGAATTGTAGACAGAGAGTGAGTGCAATCAGACTGTGGACTCACTCGGATCATGGGGAGCTTAATAGTTAGTGTCTATTTTGCGTTTTGTGTGTGTGTGAGAATGTGATCAATGAATGATGTCTGATCACAAGCCATTCGTACACAACTGTCACAGATTTTGCAGCAAATCATGTAATCACAATTACAGTTCTAGCTCTATTGCTTTTGGAATTAGGTCGAATTAGGAATTAAAATTGACCATTACCGTATTCCTGCTTCCATCAAGGTCAGAAGTAGACATATATCCAAAACTCGAATTAAGTACACAGTTTTGACGCGCGAAATTAGTGCTTCAAGTCAGTTCCTTGATTTTTAGAAATCAACACTGTGTATACAGAATTAACTTCTAATTGGTTTCAATTCAATGACCGTATATAGAAATGCCAGCAGGCAACGCAGTTGTCAGTTGTATACATGTCAAACGCACTTAAAACAACATTTTTTGGCATGGGATTCCAACAATTTACTTGATATTTCAAATTGCAAGGCAAAAGATGTCTTCCAAGTTCCAATGAGGGGGCATGTATCATCTATGCAAGTTACTCCCACTATAACCATAATTAGATTAAGAACATTCGGTCTTTTGCTAAGCTACATATGCCACGAAAGCTCCTGAACTTGCAATGTGATATGAAATGAATAACGAATTTCGTAACTATTGAATTCAATTTTTCTTTGCAACGTTCTACACATTCAGGTTTTATTTTTTACAGTTAAAAAGTTTTGGATTCTGCTTAATTACATTCAGCAAAGAGGACATAGTCACTAAAATCGATCAATGGAAAGTTAAAACAGAAACAAAAATCCTCAACCGTCTGAAATATAAAAGGTAGCTCTTAACTTCTGGAAAACGAGGGAGAAATCATATGCGGTCCTTTGGCGATGTCTATAGCCTCGAAGTGTATTTGCAGTTTTGCACTTGCCTTCACCTGTATACATGGCGATATACTATACAAAGAGATGACAAACATGAATGTGAAATTGTGAACTATAAAACAAGACAAGAATAGCTAGAAGCACCATAAGGTGTTCCCCCCAAAACCGAACTGGATATCAATCATGAATATCTGATTAATGCTTTCACCATTAAATATGCTCCTTGTTTATTAAAAGCCACTAATTCCCTTGAACGGCCACTCCGACGTTTCTCATCCTCACCTCAGTACATCAGTATATCTGTTCAGTAAAGTTGAACAGATATAGGTTTATAGCAAATTCAGCATATAAATGAATTCTAATTGCAAAATCAAATAAAAAATGGATGGACATGGCATTGAAATTGGAAAATAAGGACACATTTCTATGTTACATAGTACACGGAGCAGAACCAGCAATTTCCTGGTCTACACGGAGCAGAACCAGCAATTCCAAATATTATATACACGTTACAAAATCTTAACCAAAATTGCTGCTATGAAGGCCTTGAGCCTGTCAATCACTGTGACTCTGTTAGACAAGGAAGGAGCGTAAAAGGAAGCAGTAGAGCTACTCAATACATTTCTGTGGCTATACTGCTTTGACCGGCTCAAGAACGGTGGAAGAAAAATGGCAATACTTGCAGAAGCTTTATCTTTTCCGTCGAGCTTTAAAAATCCTGCGGTTAGATTTGTCAACACTACCACCAGTTCCCAATGAAAAGCTTCCTCCACCAGAGAATCCAAGACTGCCTGGTGGCTGAAACGGAGATAGGGTCTGTGGAGTTGCTGGATTTTGCTGGCTGCCAAACTGGAACAAGGGTAGCCCTCCCGAGGAAGGCGTTGTGAATGCGAAACTATTTGCTTGAGGTGGAATAGTTGGCTGAGCAAAACCTGAGGCCAGTGCAGTTGATGCCTGTACAGTGTCTTCAGTCATGCTATCCTCAATCATCTGATCATTGCCTGGGGAAGCTGAACCAAACCTAGACATGGGAGCAGTAGTCACAGGAGCAGCTGAAGTGAATGAGAAGATGGAGCCTGCTGGACTGCCAAGAGATGAGCTAGATCCCGTAGCTACACTTCCCATAGTAGCAGAAACTGCCGAGGATGATCCAAAGTTAAAGCCTGTCCCAAAGACAGATGATGTTGAAGACTGTTCCAATAAACTGGATGTAGAACTAGCTTTGGAGGTGAAAGAACTGGTAGTCATTGAAAAGGTAGAAGAAGAAGAAGAACTTAAGGTAGAAAGAGAACCTGACGCAAACAGATTAGCACCAGGAACAGAAGAAGCAAATGGAGAACCACCAGTGCTAAAAACAGAAGCTTTAGATGAAGTAAATGAGTCCAACTGATTTGGCACGCTCTGTGTGAATGGAGCACTCACAGTACCAGGAGCAGCCAGAACACATGACAGAGATCCAGATGCAGCACTTGAGGAATTATAATTCTGAGACTGGTTATTATCACATGAGAGGTTTGTCAACAACGAGGATGGATCTCCAAATACAAATTTTCCGTTGCTTGACCCTGCAAATGCAGGTGTCGTGCTGCCAATAGGGGAGCTTTTAAGATTGTCAAATGACAATGCATAACTGGTCTTCAGTTCTGATTCTGTAGACTCTAGACCTGAAGATGTTGAGATTACTGAAGCTGAATTTGCTGGAGCTGATGCCGCAGATATGCTGGATCCAAACTCAAACATTGGTGCTGCAGAAACCTTTAAAGAAGTGGTGGTATAGGAGGTACTGCTGGGGCTTGCAAACAAATCATTGCCTGCGGGCTTACCAGAAATAGGAACAGTTGCAGGAACTGAGAAAGCAGGGACAGAAAACGGAGAACTAGAGGAAGCGGGCAACCCGTTAATAAGACTTGAACTTGCAGAAGCGCTAAACGAGAATATTCCAGGGGTAATTGATGCTGATTTGGACAAGGATACAGCACTGTTTGACTGTCTGAGCAAATCTCCATCAATAATAGTATTGCTGCATTCTCCACTACTGGGAGTGAAAGTGCTGCATAAAATAGAAAAAGAAAACTGTAAGCAAGGAATTACAGAGCATATTTGTTTTGACAGGCCATCTCAATCTTCTATGATCAATGAACTTTCCTTTAAGCATATTGATAGACTGAAACAAGGCACGCATGGAGATGGCCTTTATTGTCCATTCAATCACCAAACTGACGACACACTTCCATCCTTCAGAACCACTTATAATCAAACACCAAGTACCTTTCTTCAAACTCTAAATGATAGATGGGAAACGTGGAATTCTCAGTACAGGTCCACAGGAAAGTAGGAAATCAGCGTTTCACCAAACAACTAGGTGCAGAAAGTGTAAGATGCGATACAAGTTTTTCAGAGAACTATTTTTTTCAAATGGTCTGTAATTAAACAATGCTTTTCCATCCACTACCCCCATAGGCTGTTCTTGTTTCCCAGTAAAGTTTCTCATGTAAATTTGGGCAAGAATAGGGATGGTTTCAAAGTAAAGTAGAGATGTTTCTAGGTGTTTCTACACCTAATTTTTTCCCAAAAGCTGCAAAAGATTCATTTCACAATTAAGAAATGGCAGCAAAATCTTCACCCACTTTTCATCCTTTTCCTAGTTCGTTTGTGGTAGGAATACCAAGAAGCAACTTGAAACACTTTGTTTAGATAAATTTATTCTAGGTCACTTTTACATGGAAAATTTTGCATGCAAGCTAGCCATGTGTTTTTATTTCTCATACAAACTGTTTTTCTCTCTTGGAGTCCAATAAAAAACCGTTTCATGTTATCTGGGTAGATAAATAAGTCTCCAACTTTCCATGTTATCTATAATTCTAATGTCAGATCCTCTAGAGCAATCCTTTCATCAGATTTTAGTTATGGTCTTATGGAACAGTTTTAGTTTTCCATAAAAAGAAAAGTTCAATACTGCAACTTTACTCGATTTTCGTCATGCTGGTTTCCCATCTAATGAATATTGTAGGACCATTCAAAAGGCATTCAGTCATGAGTCAATAAACAAAAGTGTGTGTGTGAAAAGAGAGAGCAGATACTGAACGTTTCCATCGAAAAGACTGACCTGCTCACTGTCTCTAGCTTTGCTTCTGACTGGATACCATTCAGGCGTGAAGATTCACCACTAACAGATTCTGAAGAGAATGTGAACAAAGCAGCCTTCTCAACACTCTTAGAAACAGAGGTCAACAATCCAGCATCAGTAGGTTGATTTGCTGAAGAAGTTCTATCAAATGATGAGGGAGACATAGAAGTAGCTAGAGCTGGTGTTACAACTGTGCTGGTAGCACTTGTAACAGGATAAGTAAATCCAACTTCCTTTTCTATGGCACGATAGTTATCAGAAGCTCCAGTATCTCTGGATTTTTTTACCGTAAAAATTCCAGGAGGATTTCCTACAGTAACAGTTCCATCAACAATCTCCTTGCTCTCCACAACAGGTGTATCCTTTTTATCTTTAACAGAGACCACCGAAGGATTACAACCAATTCTGCTGCTTAACTTATTCTTTTCAAGCTCTGGAGAATCCTTTAAAAGTTTTAAGCAAAGTGAAGACACCAAATCATCAACACATACAGGGAGGAAGGTATTTAAAAAAACAAGACAAAAAAAATAATGATAAACAGCAACTACATGTAAGGGGTCCATGGCCCAGTGGCCAATAGGTCCACCAGGTATACAAATATTTTCCAGGTCATGTCTACTACAATCTGATATTTTGTTGTTGTTATTGTTGGTATTTCAAACTGATTTTACTGAGTAAGATACAATCAGGGTCAATTTACATGTTTGTATTGTCAGGGAGTAAAATTTTAACATTGGAAGTCCTCCAGACCATTCAATTATTTCACTAGCATGAGCTAAGTTATCTACACCATCTTCTCACGAAATATTTAATAGAAAGAAGAAGGTAAAACGGAAACTTTAGACAATCAATAATTAGCAAAGGCCAATGTAGGAAAAATAAGAAAATTTGGTCAGGGAAAACTGAAACAATCATCAGCATTCTCACCTTATTTGCAATTTCTTCAAAACCCTGTTTCTTCTGGGAAAATCTTTCCAGGGAGGAAGAACTGGCTACAATTGCAGTATTCAAAGATGATGTCGTCTCATACTTCAACCTCGTTGTTACCAACCCACTTGATTCAGGACCCACTTTCTCTTCCCAATCAGAGATATGTTTAAGGTGAGTTCCATCAACCCTGGCTTGCTTCCGAGACATAAAATCCCCAGCACCACCTGGACAATCAAAATACATTTACCATTTGCAATTTTGCATTATACTAAAATTTGATAAAATCACACCTTCCAAGTTTCTGACAGCTTATCTATGTACCATACCATCTGTTAATTTAGAGGGTGATGTTTCCATGAGAGTAGCTGTCTTGCGCTCATATGATTTCTCTTTTGGAGATGGTACCAACTTGTCAAGCTGCTGCAAGATTTTGTTGGCCATTTCAGTGGAATGAGAAGGAACAGAAACAAATCTTTTGCTCGCAATGCTACTTTTCCCATTTTGCACAAGCGCCCGGGATGAAGCATTATGCTTGTGTCCATCGAGCCGAAGTTGGTTCTGAACCGAAGATAGGTGACCTTTTGTAGCATCTGTACCAATCAGAGCTGAGGAAATCGGAAGGGAAGATCTATGAATAGATAGGCCCAAACTGTCTGAAGGAGACATCATGTTGGTCTTCCTTCGAGTTCTACGTATAGAGTCAACGGATCCAATATCACTATCTAAAACTGAAATTCTTCGCTTGGACGCCTGCAAATTAAGTTTGAATGTTAACTTGCAAGTATGCTTAATTTATCTAGCAAACAAATTTGAGGTGAATGGAAGCAACAAAACCTATATCCACCTGTTTAGCACCATTGAGTAAATTGGCCTCCCAAGACCTCTGAGATGATGTTGAGGGGCCAGCATTACCCTCAGTCATAGACTGAACACCCTGGAAAATCAGTGAATTATTGAGGTAAGTCATTGAGGTAAGTAAAATAGTAATAGAGTTCCAATCACAATTACCTTGAGAGAGGCAGTTTGATGAAATCTGGAAGAGGGTGTATGAGCCATACTGTATACAGCAGATCTACCTCGTGGCACAGGGGTCAGATATCCACTATCATAAACCTTGGAAACACTAGCATTGTGCACAGGTGCTGGAACAAGTGACCTACTGTGGGACATTGGACTAAATGGAATAGTCGTTCCCCGAGAAACATCGCCTCTAGAAGCTTGATTATGCAAACCTAATGTTGATGGGGTTACTTTGGAAGGCCTGCCCATATATGCTTTTGCAAGCTCAACCGGAGAGGAAACATTCTCTTCAAGAAACTGCAATGCCAAAGTAGGTGTCAATAATGTAGAAACTGGATCATGTATATTGTGGTAATTACATTGCAGAAAGCTATCCGAAAGTAATCTGCAGGTTAAGTAAACCAAAAGAAGAGGTAATGTCAATATGGTTTCGTACACTTGAGTTCATTTTCTTAAGTTCATTTACTTGAACTGGAACAATTTCTTGTTCACCAGGAGCTTCTATATGTCGTGAAATATGGTTTCGTACACTTGAGTTCATTTTCTTAAGTTCATTTTCTTGAACTGGAACAATTTCTTGTTCACCAGGAGCTTCTACATGTCGTGAAGTACTTGGTTCAAGCCTCTTCCTTTCCTCCACTGCAGATACATGGACAGTTCTAGAATGCAATAACTCTGTCAAACGATCAATCTCCGCTCTGTAAATAAATGAAAAAAGTATTACATGAAGAACCATAAAACAGGTCGCACTGAAAAACAAAATTTACAATAAACTATGGATACAGGTGAAAGAGACGAAAAGGTGGTCTTCCTCCCAATCAATCCATTGACTGTAAATGGGGAAAAATGTGCCAAGCAATCCGTGTTGCAAGACAGTGGTAACTGTGTAAGTTTCTGACATTTGATAGGTGTCACAAACATGAATATTGGAATCTAAGGTTCAGTCTATAACTCTATAGATAGATACTAGTGTGTGCCCATGCCTTGTGGCATATGGATGATGTTGCCTCAGACATGCCATGACACGCCTCACTGCTCACCAAGTCCATGCCTTTTACACAATTCGGCACTAATGAGTCTCTGCATACTAAACTTAAGCCTTTAAAAGCAACTTGGCTTGCCCCAGCTTGCCTACAATGGCCTTCTTTTCAATTTGGCTCATTTATAGGTTTAGGTTTAGGTTTAGGTCTTTCCAAAATCTGGTGTTCATCTGTGGTCACATTAGGAAGGTTTTGTGGAAAATGTTCCGAAAAAACATAAAGTTCTTTGGAAACCGACTCAGAAATCAAAAGCTATAATATTTTGAAATTTAACAATCAAAAAGTACAAATTTTTCTGTCTCTCTGCCACGTGGTATATTTGAAATCGAGATAATTGAGGGTAAAGGAGGATGAACCAGTGTCAACATAAAAACTGGATTATGCTTTCACCCTTAATCTTTATTTTTAATGTTTATACAAAGTTGTCTTTATTCAATTTTGCAAGGATTTAAAATATGTAATTGGAGCTTGTTGACTTCAGATAAAGTGAGGGTGTTGAATGAGATCCCATGGGGCTGTATCTAAGTGAGCTAAGCAACAGACGGCAGAGATGGGGACGGATGCGCCATTTCATAAGTTGCACCAACACGTAGGACTCGTGAAATCAAGGAGTGGTGCAGTTCACACTACCCACAAAAGCCCTAATCTTAACCATGTGCACCTCAAAAAGTGTCAATTTAATGCGTCATTTTAGTCATAATGTCCTTCCTGAATAACACTTTGATTACACAAGGTGTGCACCACATAACATAACACAGTTGGAACTGATTGATGGCCCCTTTCAATTCCCAGGTTCATGGACAACGCCGTCACTCTTTTAACGACATCTCTTACGTTCAATTTATTACAACACAATGGATCATGCACCATGGGCTCAACACTGATGAGATATTCTCTTCAAGATTAATTACCAAATATAACTTGAGTGTAATCAATATGATACTTCATTCTTCATCATTTTCTCTAAAAGCTTATAAAAAGAAGACATTGAAGCATGAACCAGCGACTCATGTAACAAACGTAACATCCTAACAATGATTAATTCCTTCTTTGTTACAATAAAAAGGGAACAAAAGAAAGAAAGATAAAACATTATCATCCCAGAGAATCAAACTCTTGCCCAACAGCCTATCGCAAGTTTTGGTCACAAACAGAAGACAGAAGACTTTGGTAAACAGCTCGTCAATTGAAAGGAAATGCAGACAATTTAATAGCGTAACAAAGTTCAGATAACAATATCCACACACACTACACAGTTTCATATGAAAAGCAAGGTCTCACAAAATCAACCCAGAAGAACTTGCCTGGTGAAAATCTTCTGCTTAAAAATTTGTTCAAGGTCATTGACTGAACCAATGTCAGAAGCATTGCTCAGCTCAATCTTCTCATTGCCGATTCGTTCTTGATCTCCGAAGGAACTCTGCATTCAAATTCATAAACATAATTGATTATAACTTACCCCAAACACTAGGAGTCACGATTAACACCCTATTTCTCCATTGAGCACTACACTCCATCATGATCCGCAGCCCAATATGTTGAAATGTAAATTTCTCCCAAGTGCTTTAGCAACTTTGGCATTATTGGGATCTTTTGTATAGATTGCAAACTTGACATCCACAGCGTAACCTCGTTTAAAGGTGTTGTCTAGGTTCTTTTTGCATATTTGTTAAATCCTTTTCTTTAATTATACAAACATGTACAGACTAGCTTTTAACATAATATATAACTGCATAAAGACATGTACATTGAAAATTCTGACTTACTCCTGCAAATGCATCCCTTGATTCATGGTTTTCCACTGTAAGAGAAAAAATCACAGAAATACATAATGCCGTATCAGTCTATCTATCTATATATAAATGAAAACATTTAATAGCAAGAAACGAACCTGTGGGTGATGGAGGATAGACGGAAGAGAAGAATTTACGAGCACTGGAAGTAATTATTCTAGAAGAAGTATCTAAAACACTTGAAATTAAACCTTTCTTTCTATTTCTATTTGTATTTCGATCATATGGTGTTGACGATTTATTTCGATTTTGTTCATTCTTTCGAAATTTTCCACCTACTCCTCCTTGGTATGATGTTTCTCCAGCTGTCGCCATTAATTGATTTCACTTTTTTTTTTAGGGGAAAACAAATGGGAACGAAGAAGAATGTTTTATTACTTAAAAAATACATGCCCACGTCACGGAATATAACGATATATAGTGATATGTTCCGGTTTTCAGAGTATTGAAATTTTGTATTTGGAAACTCAATTGGAATATCATTGGTACAGAGCTCAAATTTAATAGGGAAAGCTAAATTCTTGTCATTTGGTCGTTGCTTATTTCTAGCCCCAAACTCCCCATACCAAACATCAAAACTAATCAAGTGAGTGGAGCAAACATTATGTAGCTCAAAATATTTTTGTAGGTTTCTATCTGTTTTCATTCTCTTTTCTCATCTTTTTCGCCAAACACTCTTTCGTCTCTCTAATCTCTTTTTCTTTCTTTTTCACCCACTCAAAATCCTAACTCGCTTTCTCTCACACTCCTCCACGTATACTAATATATACATTGGAAATGAAGGGGGTTAAAGTTTTATTTTTAATTTCAACTTCCCATTTTAGCCTCAAACCAATATAAACAGAAAAATCAACAGGTCGACCTTCTCACACACTTACATGGACATTTCATAGTCAGGTACTCAGGTTTAGAAAGAAGAGGACACAATTTCTTGACGTGGTCCAATACATCTCCAGTTCTCCACACACGGACACACTCACACATGACACACCCCATCCAAAACGGGAAAAAAAAAATATCAATGTCTAAAAGATCTAATATATTATATTTCTAATCCTAAATATTGTCTTGAGAAGATACAGAGCTCACTCAGACCAAACAAACAAACAAGGTTTTCTTCTCACTTCCTATTTTTTTACTTAAATGGAGGCATTTCCAGTAATACACCCACTTACCTTCCAACGCCCCTCTCTTCCATCAACAACAACACCCTTCTTCACTCCAACTACTAACACTAACAAGTCTAAAACCACCACCCCTCTTAAACCCATACACAGCAGTAGCAGCAGCACTAGTAGTAGTAGTAGTAGTAACAGTATAGAGCCCTCTCTTACCTCTTTAGTCACAACCAACAATGACCAATTACTACTGTCTCTATTAAAGCAAAGGAAAACTGAAGATGCATGGCAACTATATTCTCAGTCATCCACTCATTATCTTCCAAACCCAACATGTCTTAGCAGGTTAGTTTGTCAATTATCTTACCATAATACTAAAGAAAGTCTTACTAGAGCTCAAACTATAATACGTCGCCTTCGTGAAGAAGGCCAACTCCATCGTCTCGATGCGAATTCCCTTGGCCTTCTTGCAATGTGTGCGGCGAAATCCGGCAGTGTTCTTTATGCTAGTTCTATTATTAAGTCAATGCTAAGAAGTGGTTATCTACCTCATGTTAAAGCATGGAGTGCTGTTGTCAGTCGACTTGCTGCTTCGGCAGATGATGGACCAGTTGATGCTCTCAAGTTGTTTAGTTCTGTTATACAGCGTATTCGTCACTTACCTGACCCTTCTATTGCTAAGGATGCACGGCCAGATACAGCGGCGTATAATGCTGTGTTAAATGGTTGTGCTAATGTTGGAGATACTAAGAAATTTTTGGAGTTATTTCAAGAAATATCGGAATTTAAGGCCAAGCCAGACGTTCTTACTTATAATATCATGATCAAGCTCTGTGCTCGAGTTGGTCGAAAGGACCTGCTTGTGTCTGTCTTAGAAGAGATTATTGGTCAAGGAATTACCCCCTGCATTACTACATTACATTCCCTTGTTGCAGCGTATGTTGGATTCAATGATTTAGAAACTGCAGAAAATTTGGTCCAAGCTCTGAGGGAAGGACGGCAGGACCTCTGCAAAATACTTAAAGATTCAAATTCAGACTATAGTTCTAATGAAGTGGAGGACGACAATGTTTTTCCAAAATTGCTTCCAACGTCGGTACCATCAAAGAGCAGCTATGAAGAATCGAGGCTATTACCCAAAAAGTATATGCCAGACTCAAGAATGTATACCACCCTCATGAAGGGGTACATGAAAACCGGTCGAGTCAGTGATGTGGTTCGAATGCTAGAAGCAATGCGGCATCAAAGTGACAAAGCCAGTCATCCTGACCATGTAACATACACCACTGTTGTCTCAACCCTCGTCAACGTTGGAGCAATGGACCGTGCTAGGCAAGTGCTTGCAGAGATGGCCCGTGTTGGGGTGCCTGCAAACCGAATCACTTACAATATTCTACTCAAGGGATACTGCCAGCAG
The DNA here is from genome assembly GCF_015680905.1 of Coptis chinensis. NCBI lineage: Eukaryota > Viridiplantae > Streptophyta > Magnoliopsida > Ranunculales > Ranunculaceae > Coptis > Coptis chinensis. The sequence goes on from NC_141462.1 coordinate 9,738,457, forward strand.
GTAAATGTAGAAAAGGCCAAGGAGTTAATTAAGGAGATGGAAAATGATGCAGGGATTGAGCCCGATGTGGTTTCCTACAACATTGTAATCGATGGTTGCATACTCATTGATGACAGTGCAGGGGCACTTGCATACTTTAATGAGATGCGAGCTCGAGGAATTGCACCATCTAAGATTAGTTACACCACCCTGATGAAAGCCTTTGCCTTAACAGGCCAGCCAAAGCTAGTTAACAATGTGTTTGATGAAATGCGTAAAGACCCAAGAGTGAAAGTTGATTTGGTTGCCTGGAACATGTTGGTGGAAGGTTACTGCAGACAAGGATTAGTCGAAGAAGCGAAGAAGGTCATTCAACGGATGAGAGAGGATGGGTTTCACCCTGATGTTGCTACATATGGTAGCCTAGCAAATGGGATTGCATTGGCTAGAAAGCCAGGGGAGGCTCTTCTGCTTTGGAATGAGATCAAAGAAAGACTAAAAGGGGGAGAGGAAGGAATACCTCCCTCTGTTCCACCACTAAAGCCTGATGCAGGACTCCTTGATACTCTAGCTGATGTTTGTGTAAGGTCTGCGTTTTTCAAGAAAGCTCTGGAAATAGGTGCTTGCATGGAGGAAAATGGGATATCACCAAATAAGACCAAGTATACAAGGATATACGTTGAGATGCATTCTAGGATGTTCACGAGTAAGCACGCCTCAAGGGCTAGACAGGACAGGCGAAGTGAGAGAAAAAGAGCCGCAGAGGCTTTCAAGTTTTGGCTGGGACTCCCCAACTCCTATTATGGAAGCGAATGGCGGCTTGAACCAGGGAATGATTATACTGACAATTCCTAATGACCTACATCTTATGATGATCTACATCTGAAGACCTTGTCAAGAGAGGTCATGCTAGTATGCTGTATGCTACACACTCTGAAAGAGACACCTTTGGCAGAGAAGTTATATAATGATAGACTAGAAAACATACAAATATACTTTATAGGTCATGAGTTCACAACCCACATTTTTATATTTCTAGACAGTGCTCTGTCCCAACTGCCAGTTGGGTGAGAACCTAGCAAAAGAACTTGTTGTTGTAAGAAGGCTGAGACTTTTCTGAAACTCCCGTTTCAAGTGTACTTTGAGATATATGTTATTGATGCATTCTTTATTTTGAACCTTAATAAGCAGTTTAGTACGTGGGATAAAGAAAATTTTCACATATTGCCATAAATCAAATTGGATTTACCTGCCTTGACCGGCTCAGTATCAATTAGAATTAGCCCCATGATATCATCTGTACAAATAAACTCGTTGGGTCTCCTACCTGCTAATAGTTGCGTCAATGATACAATTCTTACATCATCTTTTAGTATGCTACTTTCCACCCATAGAAGAGAAAGGACGAGCAATATGAGACGGAACAAAATAGCTTCGGTGTTTGTTGAGTAGCCAAAATATCCCAAAAGGCATTGATTCTGCAGGTTTCTTTCATTGAGAAGGATGTGAGCATCAGCAACTTGACCTTGAAGATTGACTCCGGGAATACGACGAGGATAATACCTGCATCACACATCAATTAGATATCATGGAATGGGATTTCATGTGAGTTTTGCATGAAGGATCTATATTCCCAGGAGTTGCAAGCTATACAATTTTCAGCCATGGAAACATCAGGTTGCAACTGCATCCACACCAGACCATCGGTAATTAGGTGTGGCACAACAATAGACCATCAGTAGCTGAAAATTAAAGCTCAGAGCCCCATACGACTATATGTAAAAGACCCAGCCCCATATTTGAAGTAGCATAGTGCAGTTATAAAGAAAATGATCAAAATCCATATGATCATACTAACTATAATTGTTCAAGAACACTTAGTCACTATGATTTCCTATTATTGGCATGCCAGTTGCGAACTATGAGCAGCGCTTACACCCCATGCCAGAGCAACGTTATCATAAGAATCCTAAAGCTTCCATCTCCAGTTCTTCAAGGGAACCAATATATCCATTTATTATCACCCTAGTATATTATCTAGTTCTTAAATTTTAGTTCATAATTCTAACACCCCCTCCCCCCCTTTCCAAAAGAGCTTTCATTAAGCATTTTGAGTTTTGTACTATGAAACTGCCTTAGTGTTGTCTGCAGACACTACCTGATACATCTTGGGCCCCTTCTTAAGCAAGTATCCAACACTGTTTAAGTTATCCACAAAGGTGTCGATGTCCGGAACTCTCAGGCCAATCCTATCTGCCAAACTATATATTTCCTGATACATAAGCATAAAATGTAAGAAAGTGACAGACAGAATCTCAAGGAGGGGAGTAAAATCTCAAGGGAAAAAAAAGTGACGTGAAGTAATACAGAAATGCTGCTTACAGAGATTGAAAAACAATCCTTTTGCGCCAATTCTGAATGTTTATTGAGTGCACTTAGAAATCGTTTTGCCTCTTTCTGTTGACTCATTCCACCACTCCTACCAAAGTCCACAATACCATGTTCGTCTACATATTTATCATACAAGGACTCTTTCATTATCTCAACTACATCCTGGAAAAACATAAGAAACTGTGTAAGTCAACAGACGTTATTAACCAGAAGTGCCATATAGTCCACTCTGAAACCCATAAATGGTTACCGCAAGACAGAGCAGTAGCTCATCCAAAGACTGAAGTAACAGTCAAATATAAATGGAGATGCCATGACAAAGACCTAGCTATATGCCTAAATTATTGTTGATAATTCACAATGTGAGCTACTAATGGCCAGTATAGACTGTAATGGCCCAACTGTAACATCACATTTCCCAAAATCAGTAACTATGCTAGAAGCACTCACCAGAGCATCCTGAACTGTTATCTCAGCTCTTAGATCCACCCGCGCTCGAGCTTGTGCTAATCTAACTAGACTTTCCAACTGTCGCGCTGTTATTGGTGTACCATCAGCTGAATTATTATGATCTCTCAATTGTAAGTAAAACTTTTGTAGTATTTCAGCTGCAGGTTTTGTCATCCTATATATATACAATAAGAAGTATACAAATAAGCAAGTTATTACAGCAAAGAATATCCTCTAGAAGAGGTTAATTGCTGATTTTACAAGGCACACGTCGAGTCACCTTGGGAAGATAAAAGTCCTTGCATAAGCAATATACTTCCGCAGAAGCAGACCATGCAAGGGAGTAAATTCTCTATCCTTCTGTGGATCAAGTCTCAACTTTGAAGCCAAGGAATCACGTTTTACTCCGATATTCAAGTTGGTACCAACTTGCAAGGCTGCATATTTATCTAAATGTTAAGTTAATGTTTTATGTAGGACTTTATTTGTAATTTGTGTGCAAATAGAAAGACAACCTCTGCAGAGTTTCTTTGGCGCCGGTGAAGACTCCCCATATCCTGCATGTAGCTGCATAAGACACCAATGTCGTGTGAGACGATAAGATAGACAGCCACAATACAATAAATTCTGATGCATGTCCAAATCCTGCTGTGGTATTCATAACATGCAAAGCAGAAGATTCAGTGCTTGACTAATCCTCCAGTTCATAAGGTGACAGAACGACCTGATTGGTTAACCTCAAGTATGCAGAATATCACTTCATGGGGGAGTTGGGAACTTGTCTAGAGACAACTTATAATCCTTCACAATTTCCCATAGGGAAGATATGCAAATTTCTGATGCACCTGGGCTCGCTTTAAAATAAATAAATAAATAAATTTGGGGAGGGATAGAGGCACTCCCAAGCCACTCCCAAAACGTACAAAGCCATATCTCATCCTACAAGTTAAATTAAGGGCTGATATTTGGTAGATATGATCTCCCCACCATGAATAACATACCCATCAAATTTCGGCTCATTCAAATATGTCTAACCTAATTAAACGTTATTATGAAATCAGAAAATTCTGGACCGTTAGATAAATGTTCAAAATTGAACACTAGTTTTCACAAAGGTTAGACATATCCAAATAGGATGAAATTTTGTGGGCATGCTATCCATTGTGAGAAGATCGTATCCACAAAAAATGGGGTCTTAATTCAATTAGTAAGTCGATGGAGTGGCTTGGGAGTGGCTCTATCCCTCCCTATATATATATATATATATATATCCCCATATATGTATATAGCATAGCATGAATCACGTTTCTAATCCTCAAAATACATATCATCTGTATTCATATAGCACTAGCTTTCGAACCCATCTTACGAACGGGTGCCCTTAATATTATTCTAAAAAAATATTAGCAACTATGCATATATGCATAGTTGCTAATATTTTTTTAGAATAATTTAACTATACATATATGCATAGTTGTTAATATTTTTTTAGAATAATTTAATATAAGGGCACCCGTTCGTAGAACGGGTTCGAAAGATAGTTAGTTAGCTATGAGATATGAAAATTATATTAATCACTCATTCAAATTTCTTGCACCACTCTTTATAAAAAGGAAGCACCATACCTTGATAAAACCTATCGACTTCTTTTTGTTGTTAGGTTTAATAATAGAAGTTTCATTGAAGTTTTGTGAGAATGGCAAATGTGGCGAAAATAATATTGAAGCTACTTGAAGAGCAAGACATTTCCAATCATAATAAAAGAATTATGATAAACACTACTTATAATACAAAACTATATTTGTCGAGACATTCCCCTTTTAGGGTTATTAGTTCAATACATATGCATTAAGTTTCTGATTTTCCATTAATTATTCTTTACGGTTAGTTCAATGTAGTACGTTCCATCCAGTTTTCAATTTCTCATTAATTATTTTTTGAGGTTAGTTCAATGCAATAATTGCATCAAGTTTCCGATTTCCCGTTAATTATTATTTGAGGTTAGTTCAGTGCAATTGCATCCACTTTATGATTTCTCATTTGTTATTCATTAAGGTTAATTCAGTACAGTTGCATCCAGTTTTTGATGTTTCGTTAATTAGTCTTTTAGATTAGTTCATTGCATTTGCATCCAGGTTCTAATCTCCTATTAATTACTCTTTGAGGTTAGTTCAATACATCTGCAACCAATTTCTGATTTCCCGTTAATTATTTTTCTAGGTTAGTTTGATAGTTTACAATTTCTAGTTATTTATACTTTGAGGTCAAGGTGTGATACGCTTACATCCTGGCCCGATTTCCACTTAACTATTCTTTAATGTTATTTTAATGCATTTGCATCCAATTTCTGATTTCCCGTTAGTTAATCTTTGATTTTAGTTTAATGCAGTTGCATCCAGTTTCTGATTTTAAGTTAATTATTCTTTGAGGTTAGTTCAATACAGTTGCATCAAATTTCCGTTTTTATGTTAATTGTTATTTGAGGTTAATTCAATATTTTTGCATCAAGTTTTCGATTTTCTATTAATTATTTTTTGAGGTTAGTTCATTTTTTTAGGTTAGTTCAATGCAGTTACATCAAATTTATAATTTCCAGTTAATTATTCATTTAGGTTAGTTCAGTGCAGTTTCATCCATTTTTCAATGTTTCGTTACTTAGTCTTTGAGATTAGTTCATTGCATTTGCATCCAATTTTTAATTTCCCGTTAATAACTCTTTAAAGTTAGTTCAATATATCTGCATCTAGTTTATGATTATTTATATTTTGAGGTTAGTTCGCTGCAATTACATCCGATTCTTTGAAGTTATTTCAATGCATTTGTATTTAGTTTCTGATTTCCCACCAATTATTCTATGGGGTTAGTTCAATGCAGTTACATTCGGTTTTTGATTTTTTGTTAATTATTTTTTGAGTTTAGTTCAATGCATTTGCATCCAGTTTTCCATTAGTTATTATTTGAGGTTTATTTGATGTATTTGCATACTATTTCCAATTTCCCGTTAAATATTTTTCAAGGATTTACATCCAATTTCTAATTTTCCGTTATCTGACGTTAGTTTAATGCAATTGCATCCAGTTTCCGATTTTTAGTTAATTACTTTTTGAGTTTAGTTTATTGCATTTGCATAAAGTTTCAAATTTTCCGTTAATTACTCTTTGAGCTCAGTTATGTATTTGAATCCAGTTTCTGATTTTCTTTTAATTATCCAATGTAGTCTGTAATACCAACTTTTACTGATCCATCTGTAGTGTCATTGCAAACATGACATAAAAATTAAATTATGTTTGATTTACTATGTGGGATCATCGAAGATTATCCAGTTCCCGATTTCCCATCGATTATTCTTTAAATTATATGCATGACTCACTATGTGGAATCTTCAAAGATTATCTACGAATGGGTGTTGTTATATTAATTATTCTGAAAAATATTTGCAAATATACAAAACTATTATATATTAATATTATATTGATCACTCATCCAAATTTCTTATAATGTGAAAACCTCACTCTCCATTAAAAAAAAACTCACTTTTGATAAAACCCTTCAATTCAACTTCATTTTGTTGTTTAATAATAGAAATTTGATTGAAGTTTTGTGAGATTGTCTAATAAGGCGAAGTTCATATATATTGAAGCTACTTGAATAGCAATGGTGTTCTCAATCATATGGAAAGAGATAAGATAAACACCATTTTAAATACAAAACTATACTTATCGAGACATTCCCACAACATATAACCCAACTATGTTTTGAGGTTAGTTCAATGCATTTGCATCCAGTTTCTGATTTTTCGTTATTTATATTTTGAGGCTAGTTCAATGCAAGTGCATCCAATTTCTGATTCTTGTTATTTAGTTATTGAGGTTAGTTCAATAGCATCCAGTTTTCAATTTCCTGTTAATTATTTCTTTGAAGTCAGTTCAATACATTTGTATCCAGTTTCTGATTTTCCGTTAATTATTATGTGAGATTAGTTTAATGCATTTGCATCCAGGTTTCCAGTTTCCGATTTCCGATTTCTTGTTTATTATTTGATAAGGTTGCATTTACATCTAGTTTCCGATTTCATGTTAACTATTGTATGAAGTTAGTTCAATGAATTTGCATCCAGTTTCCGATTTTTCATTAATTATTCTTGAGATTAGTTCAATGTATTTGCATCCAGTTTATTTTTTGAGATTAGTTTAGTGCAGTTGCATCCGATTTTCCGATTAATCTTAATTATTCTTTAAGATTAGTTATACGCATTTGCATCATGTTTCCAATTTACAATTAATTTTTTTTTAGGTTAGTTCAATGGAGTTGCATCTAATTTCCGATTTTCCATTAATTAAATCTTTAAGGGTAATTCAATGTATTTGCATCCAATTTCCGATTTTCCGACAATTATTTTTTATGTTAGTTTGATGTATTTGCATCCAAATTTTGATTTCCCGATAATTATTTTTTAAGGTTAATTTAAGAGTGTTTCTACAGCAACACACATTTTGAACCGAATTTGTGAACACAATGACGTGGCAAGCAGAGAGACCTTGATTTGCAGTACTTCTTTGAGAAATACACACGCACCCCCTGCCTGATGAGTGCCACGTCAGTGTGTTCACAAATTCGGTTCAAAAAATTCGGTTGCTATAGAATTTTGGTTAATTTAATGCAGTTGTATCCATATTCCAATTTTCTATTAATTACTTTTTAAGATTAGTTTAATACTTGTATTTGCATCAAGTTTTTGATTTCACGTTAAATATTATTTGAGGTTTAGTTCGATGTATTTGTATCCAGTTTTCGGTTCCCCATTAATTGTTTTTTGATGTTATTTTCATTCAGTATTATATATATTTTAAAATATTTGTCATTATTGGTTTGCCGTTATTTTTTTTTCATTTTCTATTATATATTTTGTGATGTTATTTTTTGTATAATTTAATTTTTCACATGTAATTTGTTTTGATTTGGTATATAATTTATTTAAATCCAATGTTCACTTTAACTTAATCTTGTTATTCCGCCGAATATAAAACATTATAGAGTTGAAAAATTATATTATAATGTTGAAAAATTATAAATTCATAAATTTAATTGGAATATGTCATAATTATTGTGGCCAGAATTGTGATTTTTGGAATCCTTAACTATGAATAAATGTCTAAATCCCACAGTGGATGACACATCAAATCAAAAGGCTTTTAGGAAAATCGTTTTCGATAGAAACTATTGTTTTTAGCAATTTAATTGTTTGTCTCATATTTTTTTTTTCGTAATTAGCTATATTGTTTAGGAAAAATTGGAGACTCTGTGAAACTCTAGATGAGATTTTTTTTTTTTCGTATTTAGCTATAGTGTTTAGGAAAAGTTAGAGACTCTGGGAAACTTTAAATGGGATTGTTTCCTTATTTATATCATACCTTTTTTATAATTAGTAATAAAGTTAAGAAAAAACTGGAGTCTCTCCGAGTGCTCAAAAAAATAGATTGGTGAGGGTATAACTATAATATATATCTAAGGAATTGGAATATGTTGTAATTATTGTGGTCAAAATTGTGATTTTTGGAATCCTTAACTATGAATAAATGTCTACATCCCACAGTGGATGACGCATCAAATCGAAAGGGTTTTAGGAAAAGGAAACTATTGTTTTTAGCAATTTAGTTTTTTGTCTCATTTTTTTCCCCTTAATTAGCTATATTGTTTAGGAAAAGCTAAACTATTTGTTTTTTCAGAAAATAGTGTTTAGAAATTAACTATGAATAAATGTCTACATCCCACAAAATGATGAATCAAATCGAAAGGGTTTTAGGAAAAAGAAACTATTGTTTTTAGCAATTTAGTTTTTTGTCTAATTTTTTTCCCCTTAATTAGCTATATTGTTTAGGAAAAGTTAGAGACTCCGTGAAACTCTAGATGAGGTTGTTTTTTCGTAATTAGCTATAGTGTTTAGGAAAAGTTAGAGACTATGTGAAACTCTTGGGATTGTTTCCTTATTTATATCCTACTTTTTTATAATTAATAATAGAGTTTAGAAAAAAGTGGAGTCTTTGCCAAAAAATAGATCGGTGAAGATATAACTATAATATATATCTAAGGATAAAGATAAATATTTGTTTCCTATTTTATCTCCTACTTTTTCTTAATTAGTCATGACACGTGGACACCCTAGAAACGCTTCCTCAATTGAAGAGGATAGAGCTATAATATATATATAAAGATGATGAGAAGCTAGTAGATATGGTCACATACGGACATAATATGCTCAGATAACCGCTTATCCAACGCTTCATCTGGTCTGTCCAGCAAAATGAATACCAAATCAAATCGCGAGAGGAGAGCAGCACTCATTTTTAAATTCTCGTTGACGGTTTTTGCACGGCTGAAATAGAATTTGAAATATTACTTGTTAGGCCAATAATACACAATGCAGCAGTAAAAACACATTATTTTTTCAACAAACTATATTCAGGCAAGAAGCCGCAAAAGTTCTACCCAGCAATAAAAAAAAAAAAAAAAGCAAAAGTTCTACCACTTCCTAGATGAAAGTAATACAGGAGAAGGTATATAGTTTGTTCTTATACATGCCAATAACAATGAAGTTTTAAAGAAATAATCCCTGATTGAATAGGAAAGTTGTCCTGGGAAGAAAAGTAAAAAAAAAAAAAGTCTCACCAAATGCAGCTATAATGATGTATCCTGTTGGCGGAAGCTTCAACAATGGATTAACATCAATAAGATTTAATAAAACAAACACCTAAATCTAGGGTTTAAACCTTCAAACATGAAGAACAATTCACAAAGAATTAATAATCAATAATAACCATCCTAACAATGAAGGCCTAGATGCCTTTATATTAAAAAACAACTACTAAACCTAATTGGAAACCAAATAGAAAACCATCTTATTCTTATTCCTAATTGAATCAGGAAACCAAATAATATATAAACTACTAATTAATTATTTATTCCATGCTCATGCATCAATCTCCCTGGCTTGAAAGAAACTCGTCCCCGAGTCTGATTTCATAAACACGCTCCAAAAAGTCAGCATAAATCACGTACATCACCATCACCCTCCCGCAGTTTAAAGGAATTCGACCTCGAATTTTGCCCAAATAATGGCTCACAAAAGAAATCATGAACCACAATACTAATAATACTCCATTCTGAAACAGTGAAACGTCCTTCGAGAAGAAATTGGGAGCCGCAGCTCACTAACTATGTGCTCAAAAACATTGTTGTGCTGAGTAAAACCCTTTTCAAAGTTGCAAAGGAAGGGATCGATATAATCACTATGTGCGCGCTTCACATGACTGATAATTATTGTGCGTGGCATTAATACTAATCCACCAATTGGAGGAAGCAAATTGGACAGACCAGAATGTATTGAACCACTGCCTAATAGTGACTCATGTGGTACTGAAAGCCGAAAATCAGAAGTCTTCCCTGCACCAAATCAAATAATTGACATTCCTTATAACCCATTCCAAAATAGTTTGTGTATACGCCCTTGGACTTGCTGGTTAAAAGGCCACAGTGGGAAGTCCGATTTAGCACGAACACTTAGAATGTGAAAAAGTCGTCGTCTTCCTTTACCACGAACTTGCGGAAGTTGGGTTAGATTTTCACGCGCCCAAGAATCGAAGCAACCATGTTGCAACTGAAATTGAAACACACAAGTAGCAAACAACCTTGATTGCTCAGCACTAACAAGCAACAAAACAAGGTTCTTTGTCGCACTAACAAAAACCAAAACTGTTAAAATATTTGCGTTCTCTTTCTTTGTCGATGTTACTAAAGGAGTTATAGAAGGTATGCGAATAGGAGGGGTAAGCTTGGTGCCCTCTCCTTTTGTCTTCTCAAAAATTTGTGTTTCCTACTTCTGATTTTGGTGTTCTGTTTGTTCATCACCAATTCGCACAACACATGCATCTCTCTTTTGGTACCCCGCATATCTTTTTTCTAAAGTGGTTTTGACTTGAATTGGTGCTGGTGGATCAATGGCCAAGGTTTCCACCTCCCCTACAGCAGTAACATAGTCTGAAATTGTCACTTTTTTAGCATGGGTGTTCTCTAATTCGAAAGCAATAGGACTGGTAGCTGGTGTGCTGTAAAAACCGGAATTTGGAAGAGAAGAAGTATAAGAGAGACCAATTGATGAAGCAGTAGTTGGGACATTGTCACCAATTGAAATTGTCTTCTTTTGTGGCTCTTCTTTGCGCTGTTTTTCTGGTTTAATATACTCTATTGCAATACCATGTTGACGTTCCTTGATATGAACAGTAACACGTTGGGGTAGTGGGGCATTGGTTACCCGAACTGGATGAACAGATTCTTCATGAATCTGGTCTGCAAGACGTCTTTGTTCATGCTCACGAAAGTGGCTGTGGATTTCTCGACTTTGTCGTCGATAATCTCCAAGAACAGGGTGGTGTTGGTTGTGGTAACGTGTAACACTGCCATGGCTTCTATGTGCATCACGATGCTTCTTGTGGGGGATATGATTTGTCACCGGTGGTTGGGGATCAAAACAGGATAACAACTCATTAATGAGATGTTGTTGGGATGGGTAGTATGTCTCGGGATCAGCATACTTACTTTGGTGAGAATATCCCTCATTGGAATACTCATCTTCATCGGAATCAATAAAAGACTCCTCTTCATTGTAATAGTAGGATTCATTACGAAAATACGATATTCGCGGCTCAAAATTTTGGCGGCGGCAATTGGGAGTTGGGGAACAAAATCTAGAGGGAGGTTCATACCTTCTTGAAGGTGGAAATCTCGCACGGCGGCTGTGATCTAAATCACAATCTCTCCAAGTATGAGGATCGGTATGGTACTTCGATCTATGGGGACTTCGTGGCGGCGGTGACTCTCTTCTACCTCTTCTTCGATAATCCATCACAATATCTCCCAAGAAATTAATGACTCTGATACCAATTTGATGTATCATGTTGGCGGAAGCTTCAACAATGGATGAATATCAATAAGATTTAATAAAACAAATACCTAAATCTAGGGTTTAAACCTTCAAATATGAAGAACAATTCACAAATAATTAATAATCAATAATAACCATCCTAACAATGAAGGCCTAGATGCCTTTATATAAGAAAACAACTACTAAACCTAATTGGAAACCAAATAGGAAACCATCTTATTCTTATTCCTAATTGAATTAGGAAACCAAATAATATATAAACTACTAATTAATTATTTATTCCATGCTCATGCATCATATAATCTAACAATGATAGTCCACCGACAAATATAAGTAACTCACAGATCAGTACAAAATAAAATAGAATAGCTAGTGTGGAGAAATACTTGTAATGACCCCCAACAGGATTAGCTGCTGCTAAAACAGAAGTCCGTGCTGATAAACTAGCTACCAGTCCAGCTTTTGCAACAGAAACACACTGCTGCTCCATGGCTTCGAGAAGAGCCTAAGGTAGGTTTCCATTAGTTAAAGACCCCGTTCAAAAATCTTTCAACATAAAATCTTGACAATCATGGCTTTCTAAGACTTCCAACTCAAGAAAAGAATATATTCGAATCTTGACCAACCAACGGATAAAAAACTACCAGCTGAATCAGATAGGTAAACAATGTTTTCTTCTTCATTTTTTAATTTATTTGAATTTTTAGGACAAGTTTAAGAAACATAGCATATAAATGTTTTTAATTTGTTTGAATTTTCTGGGCAAGTTTAAGAAATACAGCAAATAAATTTGAAAGTTAGACTGATCTGGTCTGGGATCAAAATACTACAAATGTACCAAAATTAACTATGCCAACTCCAAGTCTGAATAGGTTTTTCTGGTAAACACTAATTACAAAGAAAATAACCTGTTCAACTTAAAACCTTTTATCTACCAACCCAGAACTAATTGAGAGATGACTCGGTGCATTCAGTCGGTTACCAAAAATGGGGTTGTCAACTCTATCCTAAATCTCAATTCTTTCAATCATGGCTGGTATTGAATATAAAGAAACCTGATGTTCTGCTGACATTTTATCGAACTCATCAATGCAGCACAATCCACGATCCGCAAGTACCATAGCACCTGTAGAGGGATCACATTTAGCTTTGATGAAAAATATTAGCACCTGTCTTTTTATATGAAGCTTTGAAGAGACTGCACACTCTAAAACCAGTTAAAGTTTTTATAAAACTCCCCACAGTCAATATATAACTAAAACCTCGGAACAAGATCCCCCAACTAATGTGTAATAACGCTGAAATAAACAATCAGGATATGTAAGTAAAATTTTGAATCTCCCACTTTCATACGTTTGATCAAACTCAGGAGGCTCTGAGGGCCCACAATAGATCCTTACTGCCTTTTGCCTCCAATAAACACTTGGTCTGAGTGAGGCCACTGCAATAAATCGTTTCAATCACATTTGACAGTTCCGATTATCTGATGTATATGCTTAAAAGTTCTCATGAAAATTGTGGCAAATGGGATACTATTTCTGTTCATTGCAGAAATAATGGAGGTAATTCGAACTACATATACTGATTTTGTCCATTGCAGTAACACTGGAGAGTACCATGTTAACACACTCCAAAGAGATCAAACATAAAAGGAAATTAAAAACAATGACAATAGAAACATAAAATACAAAATAAAATTGTTAAGCTTTCCACATACCAGCCTCAAATGCATAGTCTCCGGTCATAGGATCCTTCACAACAGCAACAGTAAGGCCAGCGTTTGTTGTTGCATTGCCACAAATATAGATACCTCTAGGAGAAACAGACGCAGCTGCTTGCAGTAGTTGACTCTTACCCAATCCAGGATCACCTGGCAATGTGACTGCTATGTTAAGTCATATGTATCTTTTTTACCTCCAGATTCTTTAGAATTGCATAAGAATATTGATTTGCAAAGTACAGAAGCATTCAATTAAAAGTGCATCTTTGGAATTACTAGGAGAGTACCAACAACAATGACATGGATGTCTCCTCGAACAGGAACCTTGTTCTGATCCATTGAGTGCTTCCTTACACCTCCAAACAGTGCTAGTGTTATCCCAGCTTTTCAACAAGGAAAAAGGAAATAAGTAACTCAGAACCACCACAGTTGGTCCCAGAAATTGGGGGAGTCATGAAAACAAAAGTGTTATGTGCAACCCACAAAAGTTTTGTAGATATTATGGTTTAATCTGAAAGAGATAATGAATCTACAAGGAGTTGGTCACCTTTAACAAGTTCATGTCCGTATATGGAGGGACAAATAGATTGGAGTATCTGACGGAAGACATCCGAACCATGCTCCTCTGAGAACTTGACGATAAATTCGAGATCCCTTGGAGAAAATGAGTACAAATCAAACAGTTCTGTAGCTCTAGGATCAGCGCTACTGTCTAGTGAATCCTCAGGTCTAGATTGGGACTTGGAGTTTTTCACTGAGACAGCTTCAAGATACAAATAGTATAACCCTTGATTCTTGTTTTTTGACTTCCCTACAAAATTTAAATTTTCGTTAACATATACTTATTGTTGAACTGCTTAAAAGATGAAGTTGTGTAATATTTTGTGACCTAGAATAATACTATGAGACAAAAAAGAGGGAAAAAAGAAGAAGAAGAAAAGAAACAGTTCCATTAAGATACATGTTATTAATGAAAGTACGAAATAGGATGTGCCTATGGAAGCCATGTTTTCAGGGGAAATAAAGATCGGTGTGGACTTATTGATAAGATTAAGGAGCGTGGTCAGTCGTGACTTCGTGAAAAACATTCATGGACACAAGGATCATTCCTTAGAAAGACAAGTAGTTAAAATCTTCTAATAGTTGTAAGTATAGGCATCATACATACTTTATATTCTTAAGGGGCAGCTTTTCAATGATATCAATATGCTTACTATGTATCTGCCTAACCTCCAGCTTGACCACACCAAGAATTCAGTACATCAACCACTATAAGTGTTTCTTTTTAAGTAAATGCAGTTTTCAGGGATCAAGGTCAAAGGCAAAGGCAAAAAAATGTAAGCATGTGGTGTAAAAACATAAATTGATTCCAGAAACAGGATACCCTCACTTTTTCTATAATTTATCTTACATGTTGTCACTACGGAGAGAAAATGATACCTTATATTATGCTAAATTGTCAAGCATAGAGCACCAAATTCTGAAAGAACATTTAATACATTCCGAATATGATTGCATGGTTGTGTAGGAGAGTGTATATACAAGCAAGTACATTTAGTTCATACCTCCTCCAACATCCATATAATTGTTAATCACTTTAATAATTCCAGTAACAGTGACCACATCACCAGGTATGCAAACATCAACAAGATCTTCAGTTAGCTCACACTCCACAGTTCGAGGAACCCTACCTTCTTCATGGTTTTCAGACCTCAGCAGCTCCTGAATTCTGAACAAAGCATTAGCACACTACCAAAAATAAAAGCATCAAATCAAACAACAAATCTCGGAGGTAACTTACCTTATTTTTTGAAAATCTATAGGTCTGGCACTATTTCTAATCGGACAAAATGTTCTACTCTTACAGCCTTGGATAATACAAGTCGTTGGCGGCGAGAATTTCCCATCCGGAAACACACGCGAAATCAAACTCCCACACTTTGCACATGAAAAGTCCATATGTATAACTAATGGTTTAACCGTGCTCACTTTCACAACCGTACCACGAACACACACGAGTTTACCTATATAACAAAACATCACAAAACTTAGAACTATTCCCTTCACCATTATTTACTCTATATAGCATAAATTAGTACAAACATTACCAATATAAGCAGCTTTTAAATTCTTCAACGCAATCATCATCGAATCAGGACAGTTATGTAATCTCACATTAACTTTCCCATCTTCTAGAAACTGAATATTCTCCTGTGACTTCATTAGCATTACCTATATCATCCACATTAAAACAAATTTAATCTTCATTCTAAATAATTAACAAAAAAAAAACAGTGCAATTACAATAATGCACCTTATGAATGGCAACACACATGATTGACAAAGCTTCTTTAGGTTCCTTGTCCAAACTCGCATAAAAATTATTCACTCCACATGTTTTTTGAAAGTGTTGAAAATCAAGTGGCAAACATAAGGCCCCGTCATTCTTCACCTACAAAACAAAACAAAAGGTGTTATTAATGTAAGTAAATAAACAAAACAATAATAAAGTGTGTGAAAGAAATAATATATTAAATGTGTACCTGAGAAATGACAAGTTGTCCAGGTGGAGTTGAGGAGAAGAAATGAGTGAGCTCGTTTATGAGTTTAAGGCGGGAATCTTTGTAACTGAATTCTGTTTGAGGGAAATAGGTGGGCCAGATTTTGGGGATTATATTTATTCTTGTGTAATCTGCTCTTTCTTCTTCTTGTTCAAACATTGTTTTTTTTTTTTTTTTTTCTTGCTTGTTTTATAGTTTTTTAAGTTATCGGAAAATGGCTTGTTTTCGGGATATTGGTTTTTTATAAATATCCACTAATGTTTCAAAGGTATTTGTATATATCAAAAACAAAGGCATATCAAATCCCATCGGCGAGGTCGATTTGTCAAAAAAAAAAAATTGTAATTATTTGTAAATTAGGTGTGATCTGTATTAGGATAAATACTCCAAGTTCAATTAACGTAGTTACAAAGATTGTTTAACCGTCTTTCAAAACAATTGCATACAAATCTCACTTTAACTAGGTTTATGTTAATAATCAAGGTTTAAACTAAAAATTGATCCAGGTAATGTAGGGTTTCTTAAAAGGATACTTAAGAGCAAAATTGTGAAATCGTTTATACCACATATTAAACCAATTAGACCTTAGTTGGATTTTTTATCTAACCAGAAATGTCGTAGTCTTAAATTTTTCGAAATTTGTACTGAATATTGTGAAATTGTTATCAAAATTGAAGACAAAGTAATATGAGCCGGTAATCAAAGAGCAAATGTAGTAGGGTAACAAATAAGGAAGAGAAGAACGAGTGAGTGGAATTGTTTAAATAATCAAATCACTCTTTGTAAATGATTTTGGACAACGTTTTCCCAACATCCCGTCTACCAATATCTTGGGACCAAAAGAGTCCAAAACCAGATATATAAGGGATTGATTCATTACCTTGATTTACTTGAACCGTAATTCAAATCGTAATGCAAGTTTCTATTTCACAAAAACAACTCATGAAGAGCACCTGGTAGACATACAAAGATTTCACTGAACCAAATATGATAAATCGAAATTAATGCATGTACAACCAAAATTATACGGAATAACAGGACCTAGTGTAACATTTATGTACTGGCTAGACGAGTTGATGTTGGCCGACGAATCAGAAGATACACAGAAATGTATACTACAGCAATGCTTATCATTCCAACTTTTAATAAATAGTTCTGCATTGAGCTCAATCCACTCCGTCTTCTCGACCCCAGTGATTTTTTCTTCTTGAATGAGGCATACACATCAACTTCCTCTCTTGTTAACGCTGGCTTTAGCGACTGATTTACAGTTTGAAAATGACGGTCACAGACAACTGTAGCGGATATGTCTTCTCTTAATGCCACCATTCCGGCTTCCCGACATAGACCCTCCAGTTCAGCCCCTGTGAATAGCTCAGTACCTTCTGCTATGCATCTGAGATCCACATCATCTCCTATCTTCATCTTACGTGTATGCACACGCAGTATCTCATGGCGACCTTCTAAATCTGGTGGCGGTACATAAAGCACCTACACATTCAACAAATCAATCAGATTTAGGCAAACTGGACCAAATTGTCGTAAAATCCGTTATCTTATGTCAAGTAGGTCCAAAGGACTCAGATTTCTTTAGTCCAGCTAATAGTATTCTCCGTGGAAGTTAGGTTAGCATATACTGTTTGGCGAACACATTTGTGTAATAAATTTGGGTGTTTTCAAGGTTGTCTTCTTTCATTATGTAAAACGTAAATGGAAAAGCATAGCCCTTCCTCTGTCCACTTTTCTGTTTTTCATTTTCATTTTAAAGAAATATCAAATATCAATGTGAATCAAGTACTGATAGGCAGCATAACAACATAAACTATTAAACCAAACGTTACAATTATTTTCTCAGTTTTGAGCGCCCAATCCAAGTAAACTTCATTACTAAAACTATATAGTTTTGTTATCACCAGGTGAGGGTGGGTTGAAAAAAAATAAAATAAAGTAGAAATGATAAATGCTTCTCTATCAAGTCCAAGAAGCAGCCAAATCCAGCAACTATAGCCATCGTCAAATGCCTCTTTCTTAATCTATGAATTTAATATTATACAATAATAAAAATTCAATTATTAACCTAGTGCTTTCACGTGAAGCCATATCTAATAAAAAGCTCCTTTCCCCGAGTAAAAACAAAGAAAAAACGTTAATATTATCATCTTCCTATGGTTACTTGTTAGTCAAGAGAAAATTTCACATTCATCGCCATGGAAGGATATATAATAAAAAACAGTTCAAGACTAGATTAATATCATTAAAAGTAACTCTTACCAAATCAAAGCGACCAGGTCGCATTAGCGCATCATCAATAGCATGAGGACGATTTGTAGCAGCCAAAACAAGAACACCCTATAAGAAAAAAGTAAATAATATCATATTGCAGAAAGAAAATTGAGGTGACATAGTATTCTTGTGCACATGGTCTCAGCTTACCTTAGCCTGCTCCAAGCCATCCATCTCAGTAAGCAAGGTAGATAGAAGTCTCTCTCCGACAGAAATGTTGCTGCTGGAACTTCCACCTCTGCCAAAAGTAACCCCATTAGATATTCTGTGGTTAAATTAAGCAATTGAACGTGGTTGGCCAAAACATAAGATGCAACAACTTCTAAACCATCTGAAGCCAGAACAAAGATAAAACATGTCAAATTCATCAAACACACTTTATGGGGAGCCTGAGCATATCTCATACTGGTAGTAAGCAAACTGCTTTAGTAGTCATTTCTTTTTAATGATTAGAGAGTGTGAATAGGAAGAATTTAGTGCTCCCTCCAGGAATGGAGCCACATGCTAAAGGATCCCAAATTTTATAAGCAATTTTTTGAACACTTGTGTATTTTACAGACTACGGTGTACTTACTTTGTGCCCCATTGTAAAAACTTTCCTTCTCGGGTAAGATGCTATTTTCAAGATACTTTTACCTTTACACAAACTCTCCCCGGGTAAGATTTCCTTCTTGGCTTATGAATATCTCGTGGGCTTGGCTTTTCCTCCCTCTTCCTCAATTGTCCCTCCATCAGTCCATCAAAACATCAAGCACCAAGTCAAACTGTTTCTCTCTAGTCTCTACTAGGTTAAACATCCTAATGGAAATTGGAATCTGGGTTACTGATAAGGTTCATCCATACATATTTCTAAAGATTCTTGTATTTTTATTTTACTTTTATTATTTTTAAGATGTTTGGTTTTGTTGATTGGATTGGATTATGACTTGAGGATTTGAAAATAGCATCTAGATATGGATTTTGTGGATGAACATAGTAAGCTATAAGATCTTCAATAAATTGACCAGAAGATATAAACTATCCAATTTAAGTTGGTTTTTTATGATATTTTAATTATTTACTTTGGATCTGAGTGACACGAGTAGAATGTATTACTTGAATTCAAGTCAATAGCTTTATACAAAGTGTCTGCACAGAAATGAGTTCACAGATAAGTTTTATCTAATTTGCCAATGTGTTCCACATGAATCAAGAATAATCATGTGAAATTCAGCATTGCTGGAATTAAATATGAGAAGAACCTAGCAAGATATAACTTTAGAATACTTACCGTTTCGAAGCAACTACATCAGCCTCATCGAAGAATATTATACTTGGTGCTGCCAGTCGAGCTCTTTGAAATGTATGACGCAATAAAGCTTCTCCTTCTCCGACATACATTGAATACAACTCTGCACCACTGAGAATATGTATTGCCATTCAAGACATGTATGCAAAATAAAACTATTCAGATCTTCAGGCCGCTATAATATATAGTACAGAAAGACAGGACAACGTATTATACCAAAGATCGATTGTTCTTACGAAGACAGGACAACGTATTTTCAGTCAAGGAATATTAGGCACCAACCAGATAGAAGCTGTGAAGACAGTCTAGCAACTCACGTTGTCTGATCAAATGAACCTAACCAGTAAATGTATAGGATTGAGATAAATCACAACAGTAAACTCATTAACTCATCTGACATGGTGGGTATAACCCTAGTTACTTCAGGTAGTGGCACCACACCCATGGAAACTGCAACAGTGTTCAACTGGTTGACTGCCTTCACAGTATTTCCTATTTTCCTCATCTCATATTTTTATATTTAAATAGATGTGACTGCACAGTGAGGTAAATAAATGAATATAACCTCAAGGAGAACAGAGAAGCTTGAGCGGCATTAGCTGCAGCTTTAGCAAGGGTAGTCTTTGAGCATCCGGGAGGTCCATGTAAGAGAATCCCACGATCTGGCGATACTCCAAGCCTTTTATATGTAGCAGCATACTTAATTGGCCATTCAACAGCTTGCTGGAGCCTCTTCTGTTACTTGCATCCAGACATTGTTAGATGAAAGTAAGCATTTTCTATTTTATTTACAGAAAAAGATCATTATTTGAATAATTCCAACTAACTACTAAGAGAAGACTAACCTTTAAATCATGTAATCCTCCTATATCTTCCCATGACACCTTGGGAATCTCCACAGTAACACCTCTTGTTATGCTTGGACCAACCACAGATCCTGCATGCTTCCAGTCTTCCACTGTTAAGCAGCATATAACACCATCTTTAATCATATCACCAGATCTCCTGGCTGCAGACATTGCAGCCTCCCGACATAAAGCTTCTAGATCAGCCCCAACATATCCATTGCAAGATGCAGCTATAGCTTGTAGGTTGACATGGGGATCCAAAGGAAGCTTCTTTGAATAGAGCTGAACCAATTCAAATGCAAATAGGAACTACAGTTTAGAAAAGAAAGTACCATCCAGACACAACTAATTCCCACTGGCCAATGATTCAAAATCTTAAGTATTATTGACAAATTCTTAAGTAGCTCCTACATATCATTTAATATCTAAAAAGTTTTCCCAGGCCCACCCATCTTTTTATCTCTTTATGGAAGGCAGATACCTACCATGAGGATTTGTAAGCGCTCTTCTTCATTAGGTGTTGAAACTTCTACTTCCCGATCAAAACGCCCAGGTCTCCGTAAAGCTGGATCAATTGTATCCTTTCTTGATACCCACAGATCAAGCAAAAATTACTAGTCAGAGAGATAGTTTAACAAAATTAAAAATAAGGTATATGAAAAACGGAAGAAATTCCAGTTGGGAAGTCAAAAAGAGGAATTTATAAAGAAAAAACATATTTTATCACAAAAAAATATGAGTATTTAGTCCCACATCTTAGTTATTTTGGAGATAAATTTAATATAACACATTCTTAACTAATAACATTCCCATGGCCCCCCCCACCTTGTTCTTTGTTGCTAAGTAGTTAACTAGGAATTGAATTGTATTACTGTCAAAAAGATTTGCAATTTGGTGTTAGCAGTTTGGAACAGATTGAACTACTTTACAAGCTCAGCACAGTCTGTGATAAATCATATCAGGAACCTCGCATTTACAAAAAAGCACAGGGGTTTTCCTTCACACAAATAGCTGTTGTTACTGGAAAAATTTCCTGCCATGTGAGTGGAAATTCACTTCTCCATGTACTGGCAAAAGATTCACGTTTTTGACAAATAGATAATGATATTAAGCATGTAAATGGCCCAATGCTTGAACTGTTATGTTAAATGCCCAAGTTTCATTCTACGGTATTTAATTCTTTATACCAGTTTATATGGATATCAGGGGCCATACGAGGCCTTTGCTTGGTAAAGGAAATATAATGGCATAAGCTTATAAGTTGTATATTGGTTCTCATCTTTAGAAATAAGCTCGGTAACAGGCCTATAAGTATTAGTCATAATCTTAATGTCAAGCATCACTTGAGCAACCAATTTTGGGTAAATAATAAGAAAATTTCATTCTAACGAAGTTAAGAAGTCATTTCAGGTTTCATAATTACATAATATCAATCCTCACTCATGAATACGAAAAATGAAGGAATTATAATATTCTATTGATGACCGAGACACTCTGATACTACTCCTTACCGAACCCTGACAGAACTACATGAAACCTAAGCAGGACATCTAATTAAGCAAAGTAAACAACGAATTAAAAGAGCCATGTTTAGTTTTTTGTGTTAAACAACTAATAGCTATGTTCAATCTGTCACCTTTAGAAAGGAGTTGTCCAAGCACTGGTCCTACCCGCCTGTCAATGAAGGTATATTTGATTAACCCATGGGTAGAGCTCACCCTTAAAAACCAGTTCACAATTAGAAGTTATCCAAGTCTGTATACACAACACACCCCAAAATATTCCCATGAAATGTGGGACTACTCCCCCTTACCGCCAGGGCTGGAGGCAGTCCCATCCCCTCACACATGGCTAAATATACAAACATGACCCATCCCTGTGTTACAAACTTACAACCACAGTGATACCAAGATAAATCCATGAGTTGAGCTCATCCATGAAATCCTTTTTACAAGGAGGGTGCCCAAGTTTAGGTAGACAGCACAAACTACAACAACACAAGGTACCCAGGAGATGTGGGACTATCAACCATATTGATATATATGTTCAAGTTGGGTCTTACAAAAACAATCTCTAGCATTTCTCACAGAAGAGGCCTAAAGAATTAAAACTCATTCTTTGACTGTACAAGATTAACCACCATTTAGTTCATAGTTTCTTCAAATACCTAGTTTCTAATGTATGTAAGCGTTGCTACAGAAGTCAAATAATACAATTTCTATTTCACATATGCTTCTTTAAGAACAAGTGCTTATTATTAGACGAGGCCTTAAAAGCATATATGGAAACAATTTCAGATCAAATATCAAATGAAATGCCATTATTATGAGTATGATTCAATATCGTCACAAAACGCTAATAAGTATCTTTGTCAAACTCAACCATTAAATTTTCAATTGGCATAAGCTTTTCACACAATCACCTCTACTAACGTATGAAAATGAACATGAGTCAAAAACCTCAATGGCTAAAACAACAACTCCAGCATAACATAAAACTGGTAGGAAAAGAGATGAGATACTTTTAAATTTTAAGGGCAGCAGTAAATGCCATTCACTTGGGTTCTTTAAACATAAAAAGTACTAAAGTACCTGTTTGTTGAGGCCACAACAATGACATGGTTATGAGACATTGACGAGGGTTTGTTGGCATCCATCAACATAAATAGCTGAGAAGCTACGCGAATGTCTTGCTCTCTCCTGCACCAAATGAACAAATACATTTTTTATTATACATATCATATAGTCAACACATCTTCATGTGATTCCAATAACTATGTGCTTGTCCCCCACCCTAGCCTCCCAGGAGGCCACAAACAAGGATCATTCTTTTTGGAGACAGAATTTGGTTACCATATTTATTGTGAATGAGTGCATGAGAACAAAAGAAAGAGGGGCAGTTTTGGATTATTTGCAAGAGATAGGATTAAAGCTTACTACCATATGATTAGAAGCATGGACATTGAGATATGATTGGAACTGCAGGAGCAAAACTTAGAAACATCTGATGCCTAACTTTCATCCTGAGGGTATATGTTTCTCTAAATGAAAAAGAAGAGTCTTATATAAAGTTCCCTTCTGATTCTTTCTATCAACCCTTCTGATTCTTCCTATTCTTTCCAAGCTTTTAAACGGTGCATTGCACTGAAGCTTATATGAGAATTTATGGAATAACTTTCATGTAATCCCCAGCAACCACCAAGCATAGTGGGAGAGGATGTGCTAACTAGGGTATGACTACATGATTCCTGACCATTGATAGGAGTACAGGACTTGATGATTAATAAGGAGCTTTGCCGTGTTCTTGCGGAAAACAAATAATCTAAACATATACGACTTTCCTTTTTACATTTTCCATTGCCCATTCTAACATGGCAAAACTTACTTGTTAGAATATTATCATTATAAACATTGACCTTCTAACTGTACGTTCAAGATGTAAGTTCACGACACCGATAATCACGATTAAACACATGGACATCATGAATATCCCCCAATTAATCATGCACAAACTGGTTTCTTCAGCATGGACATGTAATTCAAATATAGAATCTCTTCAAAATTTAAAAAACATACCGAGAATCACGACGAGGACAAAGTGCATCAATTTCGTCAATGAAAATAACCGACGGCTTGCCACTAGACGCATGAGAAGCTGCATCCTTAAAAGCCTCTCGCAAAATTTTCTCACTCTCCCCCGCATGTGCTCGATGAACAGAATGTGGACTGCATAAAATACGCACCAAAATCCATAAACATTTCACAACAGTTTACTAAATCCAATGCATCAAAATTACACAAAATTGACAATTCAAGTACCTAATGACAGTCAAATGGGCTCCGGATTCTCGAACAATTGCACGTACCAAACTTGTCTAAAAATGAAATAAAACTCAACAATTGAGTATTTCAGTTTGCTAAATTCTAAAAAACAACTAAAGGAAAGCTGAAAACTATTTACCTTTCCAGTCCCTGGAGGACCATAAAGCAATAATCCTCTGGGCCACTACAAAACCCAAAAATATTAAATTTTGACGACTGGGAGCTTCTCCAAATACATCAAACAAATCATTTCACCAAAAAAAAAGGAAAAAAAGCCACTTACTTTGAGACCTAGTTTTTGAGCTTCTCTGGGGTACAAAATGGGAAAAGTAATGACTTCTCTAAGAGCTTCAAGAGCTTCTGAGTTACCAGCAATAGCTTCTTCTGCTCTCCATTCATTTTTACTACTAGTAATCCCACTAGAACAACTGCTGCTACTACTACTTTGTTCCATTGAAATGGGTTCTGCTTTTTTCTTAAAAATTATTTTTGGCTTATTGCAAAAACTGGTATACCCTTAAACCCTAATAAAGAAATATCAAAAACCCTAAACAGTAATATTAGGAGAAAGTTTAATGTTTACTACATGTTTAAGTGTTCAAATGAGCCGCTCGAGCTTGAATTTGAGGCTTACTCAAGTTTTTAATGGGCCTTTTAAAAGCCCATGGTGAAGTTTGGGCCGAGCTGATCTTTGTGATCCTCGTTATTTGGTACTACTAGAATTGGAGGAAAATGTGTATTTATTGAAGTAGAATTTCATATGCAGTACAATAACTCGTTACAAAGATTCAATAAAAGATTACATTAAGAGTTCGAATAGAAGCTGAGCAATACAAATCGCTACAGGCTTGTCTAGGACATTAATTACCAAGCTGGCGCTGGCGCTGGCGTTGGAGCAGGAGCCGGGACTGGGGATGCAGTAGGAGCAAAACTGGGTAATTGCACAGTGATGAAAAGTTTCTGGCCGCCGATTTGACAGTGCTTTCCTACACCGCAAATGTACCATTTTCTTCCTGGAGTTGCGAGGGTGATAATATCATTTCCAGAAGTTAGTGCTTCAGATTTTGGTGGTACAATGCAGTTCTGGAAACCAGTTCCGTTCACTTTGAAGACATTGTGGACGCCAACTGTGTAGGGAGCGATATCCTCATAGGGCATCGCACTCGCGAGGAGCATAAGCGAACTGAAGATATCGACCTCCAAGACAGACCTGATAACAGCGCCCCTCGCAGACACACGTGTGCGCAGCATAGATGAATCCAAGGCGACCTCCAAGACCGACCTGCGAGCAGCTCGAGTAGGTGGTGCGAACGGAGATACCTCAGTACGAACACTTCGCCAAATACAGAACGCTTCGAATAGAAACACGTCCCACCTGGTGTAATGATTGCCAAAATCTTAGTGGTAATCTCAACACCGGGAAATAGGGACTACCGCATCTACCCCCAATCATAACAGATCCAATTCAACACTCATCCGCGATCTCCACCCTACATTTGTACAAAAGAATACACGCGGTCGGGCGGATCTCCTCTCTCAAAACTCTATAAATACCACCTACCGAACTACGCCGACTCGATTCTTCTCTCCCGTAAAAAGGAAAACGAGAGAAGATACGCGTGGGCTTCGTTAACAAATGGCGACCTCTGGTCACATCAAAAATCCTAACCCTTCCGCTCATCCTAGTAGTAATTAGAGAAAACCAAAACGCCCTTTACATTGGCGCCGCCTCCGTGGTTTCGACATCGAGAACCACTTGAGATCATCTCTAATTCTCCAAACCCCACGAAGCATGGTTAGCATAGAAGCTCAAGTTCAAAACCTTGCTCACCACTTGAGTAATCGAATGAGAGCATTTCCTTGCTCGGGGAGGAAAATGCTACGCTACGCCGGTGGATAGTTATCGCAACAACAAGTCGGAAACGGAGTCAACACAAAGATCAATGACGTTAATCGCCAGCCTTTAACGAAGTTGTCCCAAAGGATTGGCCGACCTCCGCGAAGAAGGACTCGAACCGCGATTGTACACAAGATGCTTAAGACGTGATCGCGATCTCCGCTTCACCGCAGAGGTCCTCAAAGAAATCCTCTCCACACGACTTCATCCACCACGCTTTCCTATGTACGACGGCAAAGACCTCGCCTTCCGTCATGTGGCTCGCTATATCCAAAGTCCGCACTTTACACTCACCCGAGTTTGATTATCTCCATCGCAGATTATTTCCAGCCCGGCCTTTCAAGGATGGCGCCTCGATTGGTTCTTTTCAATCGAGTCCGATTCTATCAACACCTTCGAAAGCGACTTTTATCGATTTGTTCGCCACCAAGACGCCCAATAAACAAACAGCGGAAGAAGGCGATCTTGATTCTCTGTTTCAATTATCTTTCAAGGAGGGCTTAAACCATTCGTGAATTCCTAGGACGGTTCAAGGCCGAATCATTGCGTGCGTATGGAAAGTGGCTTGAAAGAATCTTTTCGCCATTAATCGGCTTTTTCTAATGCTTGCCGAGTGCTAAACAAATGACCTTTGCTAGGTCGCCGATGAAGGAACGCCAGAGATATTGTCCGAAAGCTCTACGCCGTATTCGACAAAAATACATCAAGTTGCAGAAACCTTAAAACTTCATGGTTTAGCAGAGGCACGAGGTCGCCGGTCTCGGATCGTTCCCCACGGGGCAAGAAGCGCCCAGTCGCGATGCCCCAAAGAGCTCGTGTCTAACGATCGATAATAACAGAGAGTTCATCGCCCCGACACGCTCTCCCGGTCCACATACCGGATAAGATTAAGCGCCCATTTTTCCTCCAAACCATCGCAACCCGCAGATCGACTGGCAAGCCTTTTGTGCATTTCATAAAGCAAAGTGCCATGAAACCGATGCATCTTTGGGGGCTCAAGCATTATCTCCAAGACCTGGTGGAAGCTGGTTATATCAAACACTACATTAGCATTCCTGATGGCGACCTGCGTCACAAGTTGCTGGCTCGTCGTGTACGCAGTCGATCTCCACCCCACCGCCACCGCCAAGGGATACAGTGCTCGTCCTCATTAGAGGACGCCCCGCGGAGGCGTTCGCCACGCCACGAAAAGGCAAAGACTCGTCCGATCGCGGACAATGCTCGCGACTATTCATGTGATTACCTTTCCGGACGATTCTCGGACCTCTTCCGAGAAAAAAGACGCCCGGTTGGCGCTTCGTGAAGTTTATCATTTTACTTCATTAGTGCGCCCACGCCCGGTTCAGTCGCAGTAGCAGCGATATCACTTTCACGGAGGCCGACTTAAGCAAAGTTTGCCTTCCTCATAATGACGATTGGTCGCTCATGTCAAAATCAGCGACCGATAAAAAGCCCCGATCGACCTCCTGGCAGTTCTGTGACATCCTATTTTACCACACTATGCAAGAGATGAACCTCCCCAAATCCGTTTCGCTGATCTAATCGCCTTTTACGGGTTCAATGGCTCCAGAGTCGACCCCATTGGTGACATTATCTTACCAAGATCGGTGGGATCTCGAGGGATAAGATTACCTCGTAATACTCGGTTCTCGTTCGACAAAAAGTCGCCATACAATGCCATCCTCGGACGACGCCGATTCATCGATGCAAGTCGCATCATCCCACTTTACATCAAGTTCTCCGCTTCCCTGACTCGAGGCATGATGGAGCTTCAAGCAATCAACTTGAAGCGTACCATTGCAACCAGTCCAATCAACAGATGCACTCCGCGGAATTGCTTCCCACCATACAGAGCCCTCCAGCCTACACAATGGCACGACTTAGTCGCGACAAGTCCAACCCCGAACCGCCAAGCGTAACGGGGCTCTTACAAGTTCTCTCCATGCCGATACCGCGACTCGCTCCCCGAAGTCCTCGCGACGCCAAATATGACTTCCAAAGATCGAACCAACGCCGCGCACCTTTGTCGTCATTCTTTGTCGGGCTTAAAGTTTCGAGATCGTCCCACCATATCAAGCCGCCACAATTGTCACCGCGACCGCTTCCATCAATGTGCTTGCAGCCTGGGCCCCTCCCCGTGTCGTGGATACCCCGGGTAAATGTTGAAGATCGCTTCCACATTCAAATACCGGTCCAGTCGTCCCACCAGTGCTCGATCTCCTCCGATAATGAAGTTGTTAAGCAATGTTTCGCCATCACCGTAAAGCCTCCAAATGCGCAGAAAAAGAAAGAGTGAATCTTGGCAATCGAAGACGACCCCCAAGTTTGTGGTATGTAGGGCTAACCTCGACCCCACACTCGATCACAACTTGTAAATTTCTTATCTATGAATAAAGATGTTTTTGCTTGGTCGTATATCGATGTGCCCGGAATCGATCCTAACTTCGCATGCCACAAATTAAATGTGAACCCCAATGCCAGACCAGTTCGACAACGACCTCGTCGACTATCCCTGCGCTTTCAAAAAGCCATCAATGACGAGGTCGAAAAACTCAAGCAAGTCGGTTTCATCAGAAAGGTAGACTACCCCGAGTGGATTGCCAACATTGTCGCCGTCCCCAAAAAGAATGGCACAGTTCGCTTATGTGTCGATTTCACAAATGTCAATCAGGCCACGCCTAAAGATAGCTTTCCCTTGCCTCGCATTGACCAACTGGTCGACCAAACCTGTGGTCACGAACTCCTCTCCTTTATGGATGCGTACAGTGGGTACAACCAAATCCCACTCGCCGAGGAAGATCAAGAGAAGACTTCGTTCATCACGGAACAAGGCATCTATTGTTACAACGTCCTCCCGTTCGGTCTGAAGAACGCTGGAGCGACATACCAACGCCTGGTCACGGACATGTTTCAAGACATGTTAGGCGACACCATGGAGGTCTATATTGACGACATGGTGGTCAAAAAAAAGCCGGGTGATCACCTCACCCACTTAGAACAAGCGCTTCTCGTGACTACGCCCGACGGGCATGAAGTTGAACCCGAAAAATGCCTCTTTGGGCGCCCTCCGCAAGTTTTTAGGGTATCGTGTCGCAAATGCGGATCGGGCCAATCCCGACTGATCCGAAAGCGTTCTTGATATGCCCGATCCACGCACAAAGAAAAACGATACGGTTGTCGAATGGTCGCGGGCGCTTAACCGTTCATATCAAGGGCCTCGATATAAGTGCGACCGTTCCTACAAATTCTCAAAAAGGCGAGCCGCTCTCCGGAGCGATCAATGTCATCATGCATTCGCTATTTCAAAGAGTATCTCACCACGCCCCGCCTTAGCCAAGCCAAGATATGGAGAGACACCGGGCTTTATCCGCCATATCCGATTTCGCCATCACTCAGGTTCTCTTTAAAGAGGAGAACAATTCAGAGAAGCCGATCTACTTCACGAAAGTAAGACACTCACGCCAAATTTAAAAGAACTACTCCTTCCTGAACGAGCCGCACTCGCTTTGTTGTATTCCGCGACGGAAATTCAGACCGTACTTTTCGTGCACATCCAATCAAAGGTTCTCACCGACCTTCCATTGAAGAAAGTCCTTCATAAAGAAAACAAGACTACTCGAATGGCGGTTTTGGGCGAAGAACTCGAGAACACCACATCGAAGTTCGTCCCCGCGCGACTTCTCGTAAAAGGTCGTCGTCGCCGATTTCCTCAGATTTCCCGGTCGAGGACCCCAACCGGGAACAAGAAACGGAGCTCCCAAACACGCAAAATGCGAAAATCAAATCCCCCCCGGGTCTTTTTGTGGATGGTTCGAAAATAACCCTCGGTGGAAGCGCATCGAGTCGCCTTAGTTTCCCCGACGGAAATATGATTGAAAAGTCGGTTCAAGATTGACTTTGCCACTTCCAACAATGAAGCGAATAATGGCACTAATTAGGGGACTAAGGATGGATACCGCGGCTCGGGTCGAAGAGCTCCAAGTCTTTAGTGACTCGCGAATCGGTCGTCGCCAGTTGCAAAAAAGAGTACACTACCCACGGCGGTAACCTTTCAAAGTATCTTCGTGTCGCTCATCGCTTATTGCCTTCTTTTAAGCAGTACACATACATCATTTCTTGCGAGGAGAACCGCCACGCAGACAGTTTAGCTTATTTGGCTACCCAGACCCCGAACTGCGTTCCCCGACAAGTCCTCATTGAGGTAGTCGATCGACCTGCATACCAAGTCGACCATACCTTGATGATAAGCGACCTATTTCCTCTCTCCGCCAGTCAGTTGAGCCAAACATGGATGCAACCCATCATCGATTATATCCAGCACGGCACGCTCCCTGAGGAGCGTACCAAGGCCCGGCAGGTCTCTTATCAAGCTCGGCGTTATTGTTTAGTCCAAAACAAGTTATTCAGGAAATCCGCTGGTGGCCCACACCTACGATGCATTACCCCAGAACAGGGTCAATTAATTTTTGCAGAAATCCACGAAGGAGAATGTGGAAAATCGCGGGCGCCGCCATTAGCTCACAAGGCCATCTCTCAAGGATATTTCGCCCCGATGCGATCGATGCTAAAGCATACGCCCTCAAATGTCTCAAATGCCAAACGCTCGCCACAATATCATCCAACCTCGCTGAACCGACAAGATAGCGAGCCCGCGTAATATTTCACATGTGGGGCATGGACATTATGGGACCATTCATCCCACGTAAGAGTAATCGGCTTCCGCTTTGTCCTAGCCGCCACCGACTACTTCACCAAGTGGGTCGAGGCCATTCCTCAAGACACGCCAAAGAGTCCCATGTCCGCAACTTCATCCGACTCATATTATCACCAGATTTGGGTTACCACATACACCGGTAATGGACAATGGGCCTCAATTCAAAGGCCGAATAATAAAAGAGTTCCTAGCCAAGTGGAAGATCATTCATGCGTTCTCTACCCGCAAAGACGCCGAGTAATGGTCAAGCGTAAGCCGATAACAAAGCTATCTTGGAAAATTTGAAGAAAAAGATTGAGAAGAATAAGAGCCAATGGCCAAATCATTGAAAACATTCTATGGGCTCACCGCGACAACAACCGCTTCCAAGAGATCGGGCGAAGTCGCCATTCTCCTTATGTTATGGCACGTAAGCCGAAATTCCCACCGAATCGACCACCACTACAACTCGATCGTAACTTGTCGAATCGTGGCATAACGACTCCGTGTTATCACGAGACGCCGACCGCTGAAGAAAAGCTGGACTTAGTCTGCCGCCGAGTCGCCTTTATCGAAGAAACTCAAGAACTCCTACAACAAGCGAGTTCATCCTAGGTCTTTTCAACCTGGTGACCTAGTGCTCAAAAAGACGCAGGACGACTCCAAGTTAGCACCCACATGGGAAGGCCCCTACATCGTGGAACGCGTCGTTGGCAATGGAGCATACTGGATAAGAACCCAAGAGGGGAAGATGTTGCCTCGACCTTGGAATACTTATCTACTGAAAAAATTTTATCAGTAGCGCCATTCATGTTGTAAATCTTTTGTTTTCATTAATGTAAGACAAGTTTTTGTGCTGACTGATACTATCTACTCCAGTTAGTTGTATTGGTACATAGCCTCCAATTTTGTTACACACAGAACGCATAGCCTCTCAATTCTTCCCAATTTTGTTACGCCGAGGACCTATATTTCTAGGATCGACTACACGAGAACGCCTCTCAAAAAGCGCATAATCGGGAGCTCACAGCTACATAGCCTCTCCAATTTTGTTATTACGCCGAGGACCTATATTTCTAGGATCGACTACACGAGAACGCCTCACCGAAAGCGCATACTCGTGAGCTCACGCGCTACATAGCCTCCCATTTTGTTACGCCGAGGACCTATATTTCTAGGATCGACTACTACGAACGAACGCCTCCGCTCACAAAGCGCATAAAAGGGAGCTCACAGCTACATAGCCTCTCCAATTCTTGTTACGCCGAGGACCTATATTTCTAGGATCGACTACACGAGAACGCCTCAATGAAAGCGCGACATCTCCAGAGCTCACAGTGCTACATAGCCTCTCCAATTTTTGTTACGCCGAGGACCTATATTTCTAGGATCGACTACACGAGAACGCCCAATCGCCGAGGACCTATATTTCTAGCACACACGAGAACGCTCTCAAGGAAAGCACATTAATTAAGCTCTCCGGGCTACATAGCCTCTACAATTCTTGTTACGCCGAGGGCCTATATTTCTAGGGTCGACCATACGAGAACACTCTCTCGAAAGCAAACGCCCCCGAGCTCACAGGCACCATATAACCCATCCAGCCTCCGTCACATCAACGAATCTATATTTCTAGGGTTGACTACTTAACAGACGATATTTCTAAGATCAAGATATTAGTTACACAAAACACACACGCAAAGATGCATACACATCCAAAACAACGCTACATGACAATACGCCATCATTAACTACGCCCACCGATCTGCCGGGATTACCCAGAAATCCGTGATCGATGATCATTACAAAATTCAACAAGTCTTGAACCGCCACTTTCGTGGAAACCAAATTCGCCCGAATGAAAATGTCGAACCGCCGTGCAAGCCCGAAACACACGACTTTATTGTTTGCTCCCCGTGATAAGAGAGAAAATGTAAACTACAATCACAACTTCAAATTTTAACAGAGTAGACGATGATCATCACCTTATCAATTTTCAAGAATGACATGCTTGTCTTCCGGGTCGCTGCTTAGTCGGCAAAGATGTCGAAATGACCTCGGCGGTCATACTTTCGGTCAGACGAGCGGCATAGGCGCGTATACTTTTTCAAATCGCCTTCTTCGCTTTCACCATCTTTCCGACATTTCTTCATTTCTTCGCGCCGTCACAACCGCCAGTTCCTTTCCAAATTCCACATCCGACACCAAGATAAATAAGTTCTCGGCGATACGCGTTACGGTACTTGGTGGACATCACCTCCAGCTTTTCTTGTCCACCCCCACGCAGCTCGATCAACCCCAAACCCACGCATGGGTTACCACTAGTCTCTTTAACGCCGCACAAAGATCTTTCAAATTTTATCATACCCGCGCGAAAACCGCATGAACATAGTTAGAACACCGCACTCCCCGAAGTCTGGTACAACAAACTTTAAGCTATCAAGAACTCACCAAACAAGCGCCATATCCATCGCCCCCGCAGAGTGTCCCCATGTCCTCGCCCTCAACTTCGCTTTATCACCATCTAGCACAATCCCTTCGAACGCTTAGTCGCTATGGGGGCCGAGTGAAAGCTACAACCGAAAGGCTTCACCATCCGCTTTCTTCCCCGCCTTTCCCGTGATAGTAGAATTCGCCCCCACGCCCTTACATGGCGGGGCCCGAACTCACCAGAATCGGGCGACCTTTTGCCCCAAAATTCTCATACCCGGGCCGAAATGACCAAATTTTCCCACTTCACCAAAGGCGACCTAAAGACAATTCCGGCCAGGGCTTAATATCTCTCCTTGCTCGCTTATGACCCTTCGCTTTCCCATCAAACAACCTTCCTCTTCCCTCGATCGCCATGAACATGAGGCTCAAACTCCATTTCCTCCATTGATAGGGGGACGCTTTCTCTCACAAACGCATCGACATCTAGCCATCTTACCCTAGCAAAAGTTGCGACAAAGAAAGTTAATACTTACTCTAGGTATTTCTCAAACCGAATAACACGATAGAGAAGAAGCCACATACCGATGAACAAGCGCTACGTAAAAGCAAGCAAAGAAGAGCAGAGCAACGAGGAGGAAGGAAAGCTTAAGCTTAAACAATGACAAAGACCTCTTGATGATATGTGCGGCGGTTTATATTCCTTAGGAAACGTCTTTTCCTAAGTCCCTCATTATCACCTTGAGACGCCAAACGCCATCCGCCCGCCATCATTATGTCCCATGAACCGCCTTCCCTACACGCGGTCACGACGCGAACGGAACACCGCAGTTGGCGATCAATCCAGAGTAATTCGACCTCGCATCTCGAGCCGGACTCCAAATGATTCGATGCTCACGCTCATACCGACTTCGCGATCTCAAGCACTCCAACAACGGGGCGCCCCCATTTTACCAATCATAAGTAAGGAGGTCGCCACCACAATCGGCCTACCACGCTCCATTCTAAGCCGTGTCATCCTACATCACTATGAGGGGCGTACGACTCGCATACATACACACAACACAACCTATTTACCATCGCATATAAACAAGGGAAGTTCGGGTTTAATAGCTTTATCGATAGCCTCGGTGTTGAGCCGAAGTTCTTTGATTACTCAGAAATCCAACCCGCCCCACACGAAGTTCGCCACATTCGCTACCCCGAATCGCCAGAAAAACACCTACTTGTTCGTGATTACAAGATAATAAACATAAGAAAGGCGAATCGCCCAGTTACCCTGTGAAACCAGCTTCTATTGATCACAAAGATATAAGCTGATAAAAAGACCAAGAACAAATTTTACAACTCCTCATCTCCAGCCACATTAACTACCTCCACGCCAAACGCTTCATCGACCTTCAAATCTCCCCGTCCACAATGATCGCTATGCCATCCAACTCTAAGCTCATCATCGATCGATCGTGCAATAAATTTTCAAATTCGAAAGCAACCCCGCCTCGCACGCCACGTAGAGGCAATCGCCCCACCGGCATCCCCTGGAACCTCCTCCACCGAGGGACGGGACGCACAGCGGGCGTGTTCCTCCTTCAAGGCATTGTAGTCGGGCCTCCGGCTCAACGGTCAAGGCCCAGCCGTTGTCATAGGCCTGATTAGCGCCCCGAAAGCAACCTTCTTTGCAGGTAAAGGCGTGACTCGCTCAACCTTCCACTTTCCACAAAGAAATGCCGCGACATTATCTTCAAATTCTCCTAGCTTTTGCCTCAAATTCTTCCGCTCAGATCTTTCAACAAATTTTGGCCAGAGTCAACGCTTCATGGGCTTTCTTCAAGTCTTCCAGCCTCAAGGCCCATCTCATGAGGGCGCCCCGACATTTTTCAGCTCCTCACCCAAATTTCAAAGACTATTTCCCTATCCGATTCTCAAGGAACCGGGCGATCTCTTTCAACTTCTGAACCGGCTCCACCACCGCACGAACATACACATGGTTAGCACAACAAAGAATTTGCATAAGCAAGCAAGTACCCTCGATGAAGTTATAGACATACCACGATTGCGCAATTTCCATTCGCTTCAAGTTGTCGGCTAACCCTTCTCATCTAGCTCTCGGTTGCCATCCGTGAGCTATTTGTTCTAGCAAACAACCCGCTATCTTATCGATCTCAAGCGCAAGCCGCTTGCTTTACAAAGGCAGCCATACCCCATTCTCGCCCGTGATAGACAAAATGTCCTTCCAGATCGTCCAAGACGCACCGCTTCCAGCGCTTTACGTGGAGCCTTGGCCTTTTCACCGGATCGATCGCGCCCCGCCGAGGCGCACCGGACCCCATTCCAAAGTGGCTAAGTCCATGACTCGCCAGTCGGGCCCCACTACGGGCGAGATACCGCGGCCCCACCGCTTCCACCATCGATCCGGCCTCGCTAGCACCATCTCCACGAAGCATGTCGAGCTACTTTCGCGCACTCGCCCAAATCCGCCCCGCCAGAGACATCGCGGGCCTCCTCTCCGACCGCCCCTAGCACGAAAGCAAATAAAAACCATCGGCTCCAACTCTACAGAGCCTCCATCGAACCCCATTCAGCCGATTGCCTCGATCCTCCAAATTCCCCGAGGATTCCCCTCACAACCCGCCTTTGCGCCCTCCCGACTCACCGCTTCCTCTCGTGTTATCGATCACTTGTACGCTTCTCCATCACCCCTCGCTTGGTTCGACTTAGAGCCCGCCCCTTTTGCACCTTCCTCTTCTCCCGGATCGCAGCCCCCCTTTTCCTCAAAGAAATGAGCGACCTCGGTAACTTCGCTTTGTTTTTCAAAGACGAGTCACCGAAATTTAATCTTTCTATCTCCCCACGATTCGGGCCGCTTCACGTAAAACTCGCAGCCAAAGCAAAACAAAGACCTGTTAGAGCAATTTATCAAACGCTCCGAAAAATAACAAAAAGTATTCCTACCCACCGGATATGTTACAAATCCTAGTTTGCAGATACACCCGGCCACACAGTAATTGCCAACTAGCAACAACGGTCTCTTAGTCCAGCCTCATTGCTTACTCCATCGATCACCGCAGAACGCTGCCATGGTTTGCAAGCTAAAGTTCATGTTCCCCGATCGACGATCACATAGTGCTCCACTATATCGATACACCTATGTCATATTCCCACTCGCTCAAAGAGGTCGAACACCTTAAATAATCGCCAGTGTTACCCAATTTAACCGACATTGTGGCGATTTCCAACAAAGCGCCAAGAAGTCGCGATACCGGTTCGAACGGTATGTGCATCTGCGGCTCACCGCCCTCACAGATTATAACTCCACCGCTCGGGGTTATACTCCTCACTACTTAACATTTTCACTTTCGGCCGTGGCTCAGATATCTCCGTGTCGGGACATTAATCCCATATACGCCCTTCAAATCGGGGAAAGAGTTAGCAAAGACGACGGTTCACTCTTCTAGGGGGCACATCGCTGATGCCGACCTCTCCCTCGACGCGACGTATTAGCCACGCCATCTCCTCGACCGAGATCGGGCGCACTTCCCGCATCCTATCCTATCTTCTTCTTCTAACTCAACCCCCACGCCGACATTACTATCGATTCTTCATCCTCGTGATTTCCACAACTCAAAGATATCTCTGACCTCCTCCGACCGAAAGTGTCATCGAATCGACATTATAACAACCCTTTTCTATCAAAGATTCAGTTCTAAACCCTATAGCCTTTACAATAACCTACTTACTTAAAATAACGAACCGGACAGAGAGGAAAGCAAATGGAAATGGGAAGAAAAACAAAATGACAGAGCACTCACACGAAAACCCTAGTCGGGCGCGTTTTGGAAGAAAACACGGCAACTTTTTCAGATTCCAAATCTGATTTTGTATAAACCGCCTGCTCAGCTTACCAAGGAGTAATCATTACATCCTACGCCATAGCCCGCACATCGGTTCCAAGGCATCGCCCTTTCAGCTAGCCCGCATAACGCTGGACACGCTTCGCTTCAACCGCTACGATTATCGCGTGCGTAAGTTAAAACTACCTTTTCCCCGCCAATTCACGAGGCCACAACATTCAAAAGTAGCGCCTACCGTCGGTTCATCCACTCACCGTTTCGCCACGCCCACCACGCCGATCCGACTCTTTCTCTCGCCAGCTTCCCTTACACCAACGCCTCCATCGGTAGGGGGTGGTAGGAGCGATATCCTCATAGGGCATCGCTTTCGCGAGGAGCATAAGCGAACCAAGATATCGACCTCCAAGACGGACTGATAACAAACAGCATTACACACGTGTCAGCGCAGAAGATAGATGAATCCAAGGCGACCTCCAAGACCGACCATGCGAGGCGGCCTTTCGAGTAGGTGGTGCGAAACGGAGATACCTCAAGCATTTAACACTTCATCCAAATATAGAACGCTTCGAATAGAAACACGCCCCACCGTGTAATGATTGCCAAAATCTTAGTGGTAATCTCAACACCGGAAATAGGGACTACCGTGATCTACCCCCAATCATAACAGATCCAATTCAACACTCATCCGCGATCTCC
Source organism: Coptis chinensis (assembly GCF_015680905.1). NCBI lineage: Eukaryota > Viridiplantae > Streptophyta > Magnoliopsida > Ranunculales > Ranunculaceae > Coptis > Coptis chinensis. The sequence continues at coordinate 9,776,303 of NC_141462.1, forward strand.
ACCCTACATTTGTACAAAAGAATACACGCGGTCGGGAAGGATCTCCTCTCTCAAACTCTATAAATACCACCTACCGGAACTACGCCGGACCTGATTCTTCTCTCCCCGAAAAAGGAAAACGAGAGAAGATAATGTGGGCTTCAGCTTCACAAATGACCTCCTGGTCACATCAAAAATCCTAACCCTTCCCGTTCATCCTAGTAGTAATTAGGAGAAAACCAAAACGCTCCTTTACAAACTGGATACTTGAAAACTGCAAAATGCATGCACAATTTTAGTATATGGTCACTCTAGTGTGTTATGAGTACATGATTTACGGTAAAAAGAAATTAGAAAATATACCAATCCTGTCACCAACATAAAACTGCTTGCCCTTGGTCCAAGTTTGATAATCGAACCCAAATGTCCACCCCACCTGATCTCCGACGATAAAATCTGTTGCAAGAACCACACTTGGAAGGACAACAATGGCAAGGATCAGGATCACAAACAAACTCTTAGAAGCCATTGCAACTTAATGAGCAGGAGTTAGGAACTTAGGATACTGCTAACTTTGAATGTATTGTAGGCCTTGGACTGAATGCTTAATGCAAGAACTCGTGGAGTGTATTTATAGTATTCCTTTGCCACGAGTGTGAACATTCCATTCTAGGATTGCCGGCACAGCCGTACAGCCAGAGCTAAGTGTTACTAATAAATGACAAAAACTACGTACATACGGTAGGAATTATTTTGACCAGGCCATCAGGGAATGTGTTGAAGAGAATTTTCCTCTTGCACTATTTGAATACGTGTATATGGGACATAAGATGATAAGAGTGTGAAGGTCCTGTAAACATACTAACATAGGCCTGCCATCTAAAGATTTTAAAAAATTAAAATAGAAAAGCGGAGAATGTAGAGAGATTAACGAACGCGTAGGAAGTGACATTTTTTAATTAACATAGTGATGCACGATGTTGCAATGTCATTCATCCAAGTATCCAACGGCTTTCAATTTTGAGAAAACACTGATTTTCTTTTGAGTTTTACAATGCTAAGTATATTTAGCAATGAAGAAATACGTACTTGTCTAATTTTCATATCTACAGAAATGCCTTGGATAGGTATACTGGGAGGAAGGTGAGTTAGTTCACTTTTAAACTCTTCCGTTTACTTATTTAGCAGTGGCTGTATTGACAGAGTGACTCTGTCATTGTGTTTTACCAAAAAAAAGGCTCTGTCATTGTGTTCGTTAAAATGAATGGACTGCAATATACACGGGGCATGTAACTATGTAAGTCTTGAAAATTGAAATAAATATGCCATGCCGTCCTAGCCGGTTCTTTACTTCTTTTCCCCATCTCAAATTTAATGAATTTTGACATATCCCTAGGTATGAACTCTATATGTACACTTCTAATGATCCTTGTAACAAGCATCCTGGTTAAGAGTTGATTAAAACAAATTTAGGGCTAATAATTTAGCTTTTGCCATAAATTGTGTCAAGCATCTATGGCTTTTAAACAAATGTTCACCATCATTTTAGTCATTGCTGCGGCAACTCTTCCAACAATCACTCTTGCAAAGGAGTTTATAGTCGGAGACGAAAAAGGTTGGACAATTGGATTCGATTATCAATCGTGGGCTACTGGGAAAGAATTTAGAGTTGGAGATACATTAGGTAAATTAATTTCGTTCAATTAGTTGTTAGACAAATGTATATATATATATTTTTCACATCAACCATATTACTTGAGATACTACTTCAACTAACTTGTACCGTACCATACTACAATGCAGTTTTTAACTATGACGTCGGAGCTCACAATGTTCACAAAGTGAATGGAACTGAATTCTAAAGCTGCACTGTTCCAACAGGAACCGGAGGTCTGACTAGCGGTAGTGACGTAATTATGCTTGGTACCCCAGGGAGAAAATGGTACATTTGTGGTGTAGGCAAGCATTGTGAGGTTGGAGGTCAAAAACTGGCCATTACAGTTTTATCTAATGATCAATGGGGAGCACCAGCACCAGCACCTTCCAAATCTGCTAAACTAATTAGCATTTCTCTGCTTCAAGTGCTGATGGCAGCAGTGATTACAATGGGAAACTGCTGTTTGCTTAATTAATTAGGAGCATAAGTTCATACATTCTTTACCTCAATTTTTTTTGTATTTATAATATAATTCATTATATTCTTTTTTCTATTAATCAATATTGATTATTAATCTAATTTGGCTTTAGTTGTATAATTCTTTATGTTCGAAATCAAGGACACGTTCAAAAGAATAATCATCTGGAGATGTTACATACATCTTACCATAACAAAAGATTGTTGACAAAAAAATTGGCAAAAGATTGCTGATTAATTTTATGCAGGCTGAGAGCAGGCTAACGATAAGAGGTGTCAGCCTGATGCAGTAACGCGTGCCAATGATTGTACATTGATATGCACCAACAAATTGACAAAAGTTTTATTTGTGCTTGTGTGTAGCTTTTATGCATGAGACCGGTTCCTATATAACCGGGTACAGAGATCACATAGATTGATTATTGATCTCTGTACTACACACACACATCTCGTATCTCGGCGCACACACACACATCTCGGAGCACACACACATCTCGAGCACACACACACACATCTCGGATTCGGATCAACGGCGAGATAACACGGTTACAGAGATGATCTCTGTACCCGGTTGTAGAGATCTCGAGTCCTTTATGCATAATCAACGGTGTCCAATTGGCTGACAGCCGTATTTGTTGGCAAAATTTTTAGAGCATTCCCAATACAAGCGAGAGTTTTTCACCTCCACATAGACTTAATTTCCCTTGTTTCCTACCATTTTGGTAAAAAGCAAAGTGAGGTTGTCCAATGCAAAGGTGAGTTTGAATCTTGGACGGAATGTTTAATTATGTCTGAATGTAAAAATAAAAAAAACACGCCAGACGAAATGAAACATTCCGTTTGAAGTTTAAAAAAAAACAAAAAAAAACCGAAAAAAACACGCAAGACCCAGAAAAAAAACCGAAAAAATTTAAAAAAACAACAACACACACGTGACGGAATAAAACATTCCGTCCGAAGTTCACAATTCAGCTACTTTCTCGGTAGCAACTGCTACTCTTGTTTTCACTTAGTCACAACTTACCGACTTTGTCACCCTTACATTGGGCAAGAGTTTTTCCCAAAAACGGTAAAAATTGTCAATTTCCCTCTATAGTGACTGTGATTGGGAATGCTCTTAGGAGGCTGCCCCAAAAAGATGCATCTCTAATTCTCTATTGGCCTTAAGTTGCTTAGGAAGGTACTCTACAAAATCTCATTTAAAATCAACGACATCACCATATTACTCTACCAGAGTACCAGTATCACCTGCAGTGGTGGAACCAAGGGGCTTGAACCCTCGTGCGTGATGGAAGGAGCAGACATTTGATATTTGTTGTGCTTGTACTGTACACTCCGTCAGTGTTGTGTATGGTTGTAAGAGAGAACTGCCCACATCAACAATGTAATCCAATTAGTTACCCTAAAAAAAACAATGTAATTCAATTTATGCATTCCTAAAACCAAAAATTTCTGTTTTGAACTGTATTTGCCTGTTAGGTAGGATGAAGTGGGATCACGATCGAAACAGGATGAGTTCAACAAAGATGAACCCATATACATTAGAAAGGTAGACATGTTTCTACGACTCTACTTGCTGGGGATGACGCACTGCCCATGTGGCAACTGCCACCAAGTAGTTACTGGACCTATATATGCTCTTGTCCAGGATGAGTAACGCTTGGATATCGTTGCCTGACGTTGGGGAGTGCTTGGGCAAAGTTGCCACTTGGTTTAAAGGCGAGACTCGTGATTGAGATGGGCAATTCAAGTGTTGCCTCATCATAAAACAAAGTCCCACTTTGTTCCACATTTTATGTCATGTTTTGGATAGTGCTTGAATAATAGGTCTATTAGAGCATCTTTAATTGTGAAACTAAACACTAAATTCTTGAAAATTTGGTAAAAATAATTTTTAGTGGTGAGACCAAATAAAAAAAACTTTAAAAAAACACCAAACCAAACACCAAATGATGTTGTATCAAACGTACGACGCGGTGTTCAATAAGCCGCACGGTTTTTCAAAAACCGTGTGGGACTGTGGATTTCTTTGGCGCAGTTTTCAGAAATCAATGTCGACTTCAAAACAACGTGGGCTTTGGGCTAAACAGTGGGCTTTTCTGGCACGGTGTTTCGAAAACTGTGTTGGCTATTCTAGCAAGTTATCTTTACTAGTACAACAATTATGCCACCTCTTGCTTAAACATGCATATGACCACCTCCTACTTATACATGCATGATATCGAAAAAAAAAATTACAATGAGATATTTTTCTACATATATACTCCATTCACTCGAGAGAAAAGGAAGATCAGGGAGAACAAATTTAATTTAATTGTTTCAATGAACTACTATGAGTTTGGCTTGAGGAAACTTGGGAATGTGTTTCTAATATAAGAAAGATTCAAAATCGGCTTGAGGAGCTTATGAAAAATACTCTATCTGAGGTCATATGTGAAGAGATTAGAGCTCTTAAAAGTCAACTTAATGACTAGCTTGGAAGATCAGGGAGAACAAATTTAATTTAATTGTTTCAATGGTACTATGAGTTTGGCTTGAGGAAACTTGGGAATGTGTTTTCCAATATAAGAAAGATTCAAAATCGGCTTGAGGAGCTTATGAAAAATACTCTATCTGAGGTCATATGTGAAGAGATTAGAGCTCTTAAAAGTCAACTTAATGACTGGCTTGATAAGGAAGAAGACCTTTGGCGCCAAAAATCAGGGGCTCTTTGGCTGAAAGAACAGGGTAGGAACACCAAGTTTTTTCATACTTCTACTATCTATAGAAGAAGAAAAAATTGTATCGATAAGTTGAAGGATGAAAATGACAACTGGCTGGAAGGCAGGGACATGATTAGTAAGAACATAAACTCTTTCTTTCAAGACTTATTTAAATCTGATATGCCTGTGAATAGTGCTGATATAGACTCTCTTTTTGTTCCATGTATTACTTATATTGAAAATAATATGCTTGTTAAAATTCCCTCTGGTGAGAATATCTGGTTGGTGGTTAAAAAAATGGACCCTCTTAAAGCCCTTAGACCTGATGGTTTCCAGGGAGTTTTCTTCAAAACTGCTTGGGATGTGGTTGGACCAGCAATTATTGACTGTGTCCAGGATTTTTTCTGTAATGGTGTCTTAAACCCCAAGTTCAATGAAACTTTTATTTATTTAATTCCTAAAATTTCCTCTCCTGAACATATTTCAAAATTTAGACCTATCAGCCTTTGCAATTATGTTTATAAAATTATTTCAAAACTTTTAGCTAATAGATTAAAGTGTCATGCATGTTCATAAGATAGTGTCTCCTTTCCAAGGAGGTTTTGTTAAGGGTAGAAATATAAGGGATAACATAGGCCTTGCTAATAAAGTGTTTCACAACATGAAGAACATGTATAAGAAGAAGGAAGGCTGGGTAGCTTTAAAACTTGATATGGCTAAGGCTTATGATAGAGTAGAGTGGTATTTTCTAAATAATATTTTTGAAAAGGTTGGTTTCTGTGAAAAATGGAGAACTTTTATTAATCAATGCTTATCTTCTGTTTCTTTTAAAGTGCTCCTTAATGGCTCTCCCTTGGAATAGTTCTTCCCTCAAAGGGGATTGAGACAAGGAGATTCTTTATCTCCTTATCTCTTTATTCTTATTTCTGAAGCTCTCTCTCGCATGATTAATAAAGCTGAAAATGGTCATGTTATACATGGTATTAAAATTAGGAAGGATGCTCCTCCCATTGCTCATTTACTATATGTTGATGATTTATTGCTTTTCACTAAAGCTTCTTTAAGTGAAGCAGGTGTTCTTAGAGAGATTTTGCATGCGTATTGTATGGCCTCTGGCCAAAAGATCATTTTTGATAAATATAGTATCTATTTTAGTAGGAATGTGCATGCTAAACATAGGCAAATTTTGAGAAAATACTAGCACATGAGAGAATTTTCAAATAAAGATATGTACTTAGGGGTACATATTTTACTCACGGGCAGTAAGAAAGCTGATTTTGATTACTTGGTGGATATTGTACATAATAAGATAAAAGGTTGGAGAGCCAAGCTTTTATCCCAAGCTGGCAGAACAATTTTGATCCAAGTTGTAGCTCAAGCTACACCCCTTTATGCCATGACCTCGTATTCCCTCCCTATATCTGTTTGTGACAATATGGATAAAGTGTGTATGGAATTTTGGTGGCATGGGCATGATGAATCTAAGAGTATCCACACTATTGAGTGGGATAAACTTTGCAAACCTAAGTCCCTTGGAGGACTAGGTTTCAGGAAATTTTCTGATATGAACAAAGCTCTGTTAGCCAAACAAAGTTGGAGAGCTTTAAAGGATGATAATTCCATCTGGTTTAAAACTTTTCATGCGGCTTATGGGAAAAAAGGTATGGGAACAGAACAAAAGTTACCACCTAATGCCTCTTACTTATGGAGAGGGGTCAATAAAAGTTTTGATCTGGTGCATAAAGGGTCTATCTGGACCATCGGGGATGGTGCTCGCACCTCTCTGTTCAATGATCATTGGCTTATGCTCCATGATCACCCTACTGATAAAGGATTTGCACCCACCAGTGGGGATCCAGAAATACTGGAAAGTATGAATTCTCATGAATAAGGAAGGATCAGCATGGAATGATCAACTTATTGACAAAGTTTTTGATCCTATAATAGCAGGGCTTATCAAGGGAGCACACATCAGACCACATGATGGTGGGGATGATGAGTTAACCTAGTGGCCCGCCACTAAAGGAAATTTCTATGTCAAATCAGCTTTTCATATGCTCAAAGAAAATGATTGGGAGGGAAGTGACTCTACTTTTCAAGCAAAAACTATCAAAAGAATTTGGAGAGCTCGTCTGGCAGCTAGGGAACAAGTTTTCATGTGAAAATTATACATGGACATATTGCCAACTGGAGAGAAGATATAGAAGAGGATTAGGAACAATGACACTATGTGTTGCTTTTGCTTAAGGCAAAAAGAAACGGTGGAACACATCTTTTTTTAATGTGATTGGGCTAAAGCTTTGTGGTTTACTTTGCCACTGGGTTTACGAATAGAGGTCAATAGAGGATGGTCCATTAGAAGATGGGTGGATGAGATCATGGAATGGTGTGAAAACAAGGTCCCTAACATAGCAAATTTGGGTGTGTATGCATGCACCCTAATGCAAACTGTAAGGGGGATTTCCCGTCATTAGATGGATAACACGTGTATAGGAAATAACCCAGGACTATAGGTGCCCATAATGAGACAAGGACCATCGGATCAGTTTTGCAAATAAGTGATCTCGTGTTTAGCATGAGTGTTTAGTAGGCATGTGTCAGGCACATGACTGACCGCCTCTAAGCATAGCAGTTCTCCAAGTCGTTAGGAACTGATATGGACAGTCCCTAAACTAAAGAGGGCGATCTTTGATGATGAGGAAGGAATCATAATGACATATCTTAAGAGTTACCTTTTAGATATAATTTTCTCATATATGAGGGGACATTATGATCAACAAGGAAACCTGCCTCTAACAAGATATGGTATAGATTCAGACTTCCATAAAAAGATGATTCCTAATAGAAAGGTAGAGTCCAAAGATGGAAGGAAACTCACAAGCGGTGAGGTTCGCCCTAACCTTAGGACTCTCAAAGCTTTTCCTATATAAGCCATAGGAATTCGCTCTTAGGAACTACGCAAAATAGGGTTTGCCACCAGGCGGTTCAACCTTGTACTCACAATCATCTCATCCCTTCTCCACTCAGAAAAAGCTTCTAGATCACAAGGTGTAGAGAAAGATTAGGGGATACTCGGAAACTCTCCTACATCTTGTGGCACCGTCTGTGGGGATGAAAGCAAGTAAACATTCGTTTAAATGACTGATTTAGTTTAAAAACTCTTACCATTGTGATGGCAGGAGCAAAAAAATAAAGGGTGGCGCTACCACGCACAGTGTCGCCGTGAGAGAAGAAGAGCACGAGATACCTGAAAGGGGGGAGAATGTCGGTCACCATGATGCGAATAATCCCCTCCAAAGACCTATGACCAGCACTGATGGACCAGCAGCTCCCGGTGTAGGCCTCAGGAATAACGCTTAGGAGGAGCATCAAGATGGTGAGAATGTTGTCCTCACCAACCCAGAGTCTGTTCAGGCAAGCCAGGCAGTACAGGCTCTGGAACAACAAAGAAGCAATCTTGAACGAGAAGTACAACTACTGAGGCATTTCTATCAATCTGACATAGGGAAGGAGCCACTCATCGATCTCAATGATGATGACCTTCCTGAAGGTGGTCGTGCAAGGAACCCAAGGCATAGGGGTTTCGTTCGACGCGAGACATCTGAGTCAGAATACAGCAACTCAGATGAGGACTCGAATACAACATCTGAACTAGAGTCAACTGACCAGGATCATGACGTTGACCCTCGACACAGGAAAAGAGCTCAGATCAAGAAGCATTCTACCAAAGAAGCTGCGTGGGAAATTGAGAAGAATGGCCTGATCCGTCAGATGCATCGGATGACAGGCAAGGGGAGAAAAATGCAAGACTCCCTTGTTCAATCCGCCATAATGGGGGCAGGCAGATCTCCTTTCGCATCTCAATAATGAGAAAGCCTTATCCCCGCGGTTACCGGCAACCGAAGTTTAGTGTCATCAATGGCAAGTCAGATCCGGTGGATCAAGTGTTCAGATATCGAGCAACTATAGGGCAATATGAAAGGTATGACCACGTCATGTGTCAATAGTTCAAATCTTCCCTATCTGGATCTACGCTCTAGTGGTACCACAGATTACCTGAGCGGCAGATCAGGTCCTCAGAAGAAATGTTTAGGACCTTCATAGACAGGTACTCGTGCAACAAGCACCAACCAAAGCGGATCGACGCATTGTTCAACATCAAGAAAAAAGACGGAGAAGCATTGAGGTCCTACATGCAGCAATTCATGGAAATTTCAATCCAGATAGAGTCCTGCGACGAATAAATTGCCATAATAGCTTTCAAACAAGGGTTGGATGAAAACAACGCCTTATTCATATCCCTCTCCAGGAAACCACCCTGTGTTTTGGAGGAACTCCTAGATAGGGTTGAGACTCATGCGGGGTAGGAGGAGGATGTCCTGAACAGACGTCAGGAAGCAAAGAAGACAAATCGGACAGCTCCTGTGGCCACTCGAGAAGGGAACTCTTCCCCTCAAAAACCAAAGAGAGACCGGCATCGTGGTCACCAAAGGGCTGAATCCCTAACAAAGGGACGAATGCCCAGATGACAGTACCAGAATGTAGCCAGTAGTGCAGATGGAAAACCACAAAAGAAGCCACGTGTGGAAAGAGCTGAAGAAGCTCTTCCCTCGATGGACATAAACTTCGCCCTTCTGAACAAAATGCCAGATGAGGTTCTGGACTCAATCAAGAATCAGAGTTTCCTCAAATGGCCAGCTCCGCTTAAGCCAGGCTCCCTGGGTACTAGAGACCAAAGGACATACTACAAGTTCCATAAGACCCTGAAAAATGAACTACAGGATCTGATTGAAAGGGGGTATTTGAAGCAGTTTGTAGCACACGAACAGGCGAACGTAGTATAGCCTGAGGAGATCAGCACGTCAGTTCAGGATCCCCCAGGAACTGGACCGCTCAATGGCAAACTCCAGATAAATATGATTTCCAGAAAGGCAATCAAACGAAGTGGGCAGTTCACCGAAAAGGGTGCGCGATATCAAATGTGCATTGCCAAGCAAATGAGGATCATGAACATCGAACTGACTACGGGTGCTCAGGTCAATGCGGTACCCCATAAAGATCAGCTTATCCTCTTCATTGAGGCTGACTGTTTTAGCATCCAGAGCCCATATGAGGATGCACTTGTTATGACATTCCCTTTTGGGGATTATGATTTGTATCGCATATTGGTTAATCCAGGCAGCTCAGCTGATGTGTTATACTACGACGCATTCAAAAAGCTGCAGATTCCTGATTCTGAGATGGTTGCCACCAACTCCAATCTATATGAATTTAGTGGGGACAAATCTTTAATAGTTGGGGAGATCCAACTACCCGTAGCTACTGGTCCGATAACTCTCATCATAAATTTTGTTATGGTAAAAGCTAACACACCCTATCATATGATCTTGGGTAGGACTTGGCTGCACAAACTCCGCGCTGTTCCTAGCACCTATCACCAATGTTTGAAGTTCCTGCATAATAGGAAAATTGAGACAGTCAGAGGAGATCAGGTGGCTGCCAAAGCATGCTATGCTCTGGCGACAAAGCAGTCCCCATTCCTTTTCGAACCAATAGAGGTGGGGTAACCCGCCAAATAGCAATTATAGTTGGATCCACCTGTCTTGGACCTGGTCCCAAGAAAGAGGTAGGGTCCCCCTCACTGGAGCCGTTAGAGGAAGTGAAAATTGTGGGAGGTAGCTCTCCAAAAACCACTTTCATCGGCACCTTGTTGAGTTCTGAAGAGTGTCAGGCTCTTATACACTTCCTTCGAGAACACAAAGGCGTGTTTGCTTGGTTGTTCTAAGAAATGCCAGGAATTGACCCCTATGTGGCATATCACTGGCTCAATGTCCGCAATAATGCAGTAGTAGTCAAGCAGAAATCGAGAAGGATAGGTGCTGACAGATCCAAAGCGGTTAAAGTCGAAATTGAAAAACTAAAGGCAACTAATTTTGTCAGGGAAATCAATTTCCCCACCTGGATTTCTAATATTGTCCCAGTACGTAAGAAGAATGGGTCATGGAGAATATGCATCGACTTCAATCCGTGAAGACAGTTACCCTCTACCACGGATTGACAAATTGGTAGATGCGACGGCTGGACACGAACTGTTATCTTTCACAGATGGGTTATCTGGCTACAACCAAATCCCATTACATGAGGAAGACCACAAGCATGCAAGTTTCACAATCGAGGATGGCCTATACTGTTATCAGGTCATGTCGTTCAGACTGAAAAATGCGGGAGCCATGTACCAACGTTTGGTAAACAAAATGTTTGAAAGATTGATAGGCGACATTGTGGAAGTGTATGTAGACTATCTCTTGATCAAGAGCCTGAGATGGGGAGATCATCTCTCCCACTTGAAACATGTATTTGACATTCTCCGAGAGTATCGCATGAAACTCAACCCTATATAATGTGCTTTCGATGTCTCATCAGGGAAGTTTCTAGGGTATCTGGTTACTAAGCGAGGAATCAAGGCAAACCCAGATCATATCCGGGCGCTCATAGAAATGTCTTCACCTAAAAATATGAAAGAGGTTAAAAAGTTACAGGTAGGTTAGCAGCTCTGAATAGGTTCATCTCCAAGAGTTCATACAAGTACAAACCTCTATTTTAGTTACTTCAAAAAAATACCTCTACATGGACGGAGGAATGCCAAAAAGCATTCGATCAGCTCAAAACATACATGGGGGCACCACCAATCCTTTCCAAACCAGTTGAGGGAGAAGTTTTGGGTCTTTATCTCTGTTCATATGACTACGGTATCAGTTCTGTAATAGTACGTGTGGATGAAAAGAAGGTTGAAAAACATGTCTATTTCTTGATTCGGACGCTCCTACCAGTAGAAACAAGATATCCTAAACTCGAAAGAGTGGCTTTAGCCCTTGCTTTTGCAACAGAGAAGCTACGACCATACTTCCAGTCCCACACTATCAGGGTAATCACAGAATACCAATTACGATAAGTTTTGGAAAGGCCTAACAGGTCAGGGAGGTTAGCTAAATGGTCCGTGTAACTGTCAGAGTATGACATTATCTATGTCCCCTAAATCTCAGAGAAGGGTCAGGCGCTAGCAGAATTCTTGGGAGATTTCTCAATGACCTACACAGGGTACGACTCCACAACCCCTAGTCTAGATGATGGCATCCTGCCTGAATCTCCAAACACCCGTCTAGACCCATGGGAGTCGAGCTCTGGATGGCGACTGTTTGTGGATGGGTCTTCAAATGACATAGGCACGGGAGTGGGAGTTGTGTTAGTTGCTCCTGACAACATACAACTAGAGAAATCAATCTGATTAGGTTGGAACGTCTCTAACAATGAGGCAGAGTATGAGGCGACACTTGCTGGCCTCACAATGTCTCTCGACCTGGGCCTAACACACCTCACAGTTTTTAGTGACTCACAGCTGGTTGTGTTTCAAGTTGATGGAGGGTATGAGGCTAGGGATGAACGGATGGCCAAATACCTGGAACTGGTAAGGGGTCTTCAGGGCAAGTTTGAGAATATCCAGTTCTATCAGCTGCCTCGATCAGAAAATCAACACGTAGATGCTTTGGCATATGTTGCCTCGATGTTGGACAATAGCGAGTCTTGTTCCATCCCTATAAAGTTCCAAGAGAAACCCAGCATCCAAACACTCACAGTTACAACAGTTTGTGTTATTCCAGCCACCACTCCAAATTGGATGGATCCATACAAGTCCTACCTCAAAGACGGAACACTCTCTGAGGATAGGAATATAGCCAGGCATCTGCTTGCAAAGATACAAAGATTCACCCTCCTTGAAGATGATATGTACAAGAAGTCCTTTATGGGACCTCATCTCAGATGTCTCTCCTCAAACCTCGCTGAACAGGTTATACGAGAGGTTCATGAAGGAATTTGTAGCAATCACACTGGGGGTAGAACACTAGCTCTCAAGATCCTAAAGCAAGGATACTTTTGGTCTTACATGCAAAAGGATGCATAAGTTTTTGCCCGCAAATGTGAAAAGTGTCAACGATATGCGCCGCTTATCCATGCTCCAGCAACAGAGCTACACCCATTGGCCAACCCATGGCCATTTGCACAGTGGGAAACTTACATTGTAGAACCTTTATCACCCGCTCCCGATAATGTCAGATTCTTACTGGTCGCAACGGATTACTTCACCAAGTGGATAGAAGTAGTTCCCCTTGTCTTCATTCGAGAACAGGACGTCAGAAAGTTCATTTGGAACAACATTGTCTACAAGTTTGGCATACCTAAAGTTATCATCTTAGATAATGGGCAACAGTTCTCTAGAGGATTGGTTGCTGAACTCTGTGAGGAGTTTCACATTAACTATTTGTTCTCAACTCCAAGGTATCCACAAGGCAATGGCTAGGCTGAAGCCTCTAATAGGGTCATTTTGGATAACATGAAGTGTAAATTAGATGACACAAAAGGTTTATGGGTCGAGGAACTACCTAAGGTCCTATGGGCATACTGAACTATACACCCAGACGATCAACTGGTGAGTCCCAATTTTCACTGACTTACGGAACTGAAGCTGTCATACCTCCTGAACTTGTAGCTCCCACTCAGAAGTCTGACGTTGTGCACACCCTGGACAATGAGGAATTGTTATGCAGAGAAATAGATCTCTTAGATGAAAAAAGAGAAGGTGTCGCACTGCGCTTAGCTGCTAACCAACATATGTTATATGATAAGAGAGTCCGAATTCGATCTTTCAAATTTGGCAATCTGGTTCTGCGTGAGATCCCATAGCCCAACGGTAAGCTTGGACCTAACTGGGAAGGACCATACATCATCGACAAGGTTGGTCGAACTGGTTTTTACTACCTCCACACTGTTGAAGGTGATGTTCTTGTCAAACCATAGAACGCACAACACCTTCGCAAGTACTATCAGTAAATTATTCTTTCATGCTTTGTTATGCAATTTATTCTCTCCAATCATCAATAAAGTTATTCACCTTGCAATCGAATTTATTCCTTGCACGTTCTTTATTTGGTATCCACAATGGACTAAGCCTTTAGGGAATTATTTTCTCACTATATGTTCAAGAATATTGTATGCCAATTTGCTTTAGAACTAGTGATATTGAGGATAAGGAAGTTGAACTACCAGTTCCTTTCTCATCCCCATGCAGTTGGAACTCTACGCCAGTTCTTTCAAGCTACGATTATCCTCGATGGGTTAAGCCTTTAGGAAATCTGACCACACTAACTGTTCAATAAACTGTACGCCAGTTTGACTTGGAATAAGATATAGTGTTCTTGAGAGCCTGAACTGTATGCCAGTTCCTGGAGCTCTCAAAACATCAAACATAAGGGTTACTAGGAAAATCTAGGTTGGATCCAGATCCCATCACGCAATTATTGGCCTGGAACTATATCGGCATGATAGCGCTGAGGAAGACTCCCCCAATGTTGTTCTGGCGATACCCTATTTCTTTTTTAAATAAATAGGACATGTCGTTATTAAACACAGTGTTGTGCTCATGGCACCAAGTTACTTTCACAAAGACATATGTCTCTATCGCGATCGAACTTTCAGTTACAGTTAACTTGAATGGCTTCCATGATATCCTGATTAGATTCTGGTTATGCCTCATTTTAATCTGTTTAGCCTACTAGGGTCACCTATTGTTGTTCCAAATAAACTTTGGGGGCATCAAGGGTAGAGTATGCATAGTAGTACATATCATGTAACATAAAATGCTTCTAATGTATACATAAACTAGAAGAGCTGCAGAACTCAGTAAGTAAATAGTATGCATACATAAAATAGAAGAGCTGCAAGAGCTCAGTAAGTAAATAGTATGTGAGCTACATAGCTTAATATTACAGACCCATAGAATAATTGTTTATGTGAATCATCAACTGAAAGGCCTATGGAGTAGGGGTAGAATCAAACTTCGGTTCACCATCAGTGCTTGTTGCTGCACCATCGCCAAGAACTCCTAGTTCACTCTTAGGAACAGACTGTGTGGTTAGGTTAGCTCAAACGGTTAAAGGCTTAATAGAACACTCACTTGAAGCTGGCACTGGCAAAAAAAGGAAGCTGAATGGGAGGCATGTCATCATCGGTGTCTTCTTCAGAAGATGAGGAGACATCAGGCATAAGTTCATCCTGGATAGCTAAGATATTGGTGTCCAGATTAGGAAATAAGATGAAAGGGTTGGTCACTCACCCCTGATCGTCCAACTGAGAGACATACCCAATAGCCTCCTCAAACTTAACTTGTTTGGTTGCATTGAATGACTCTTCAGAAACATCAAGCACTCTCAGAGCAAAACGAATGACATTTTCAGCTGACCTCTTCTTCACCTCCTTCACCACTTGGGAATAGAACTCAGAGGTCTCTGCCAAGAGGTCACCAGCTTTCTTATCAGAGCAAAGATGTTTCTCTTTTAGAGCCCTCTCGTAGCCTGACATGACATCATTTGCATGAGCAATGGCTTGGCCAAAGGTTCTCATCTCGGTGTTCCTACGGGGAATTTCCCCTTGGACTTGGTCATGCTTTGCTTGCAGGGTGGTGAAGTGGGAGCGCAGTTCCAAGAACTCCACTTTCCAAGAGGCAGCATCAGCAGCTCTTTTTTGGGCTTTTACTAGAGAGCTCTGGAGGTTGGAGATAGTGTCTCTCATATTCTTGAAGCCAGTATTAGATTTCTTCTCTTTCGCCAAGAGCTGGTCAACTTGGATCTGTAGCTCCGCAGTTCTCTTCTCAGCAGCCTCTTTCGCCCAGATCAGCTCACCAGTAGCCATGGCATCAGTGGATGTATCAGCAGAGGCTACAAAGATGAGTTCTTTCATGGCCAGAAAGTTATTTGCTAACTGGAAGAGAATATAGAATGTGTAAGTAAAATAGAATATTGAACAGAAAAGAAAGTCTTACTTTGGCAAGATGAACAACAGATCGGTGAAAGGACAGATCCAGACTCCCAGCCATATTGGCTTCAGCTTTGTCAATAGGAAGTTGCGTAGCTTCCAAACTCCAAGCACGATATCAACATCATCAACAGAGTGTTTGTTGGTAATAGGAAGTTCATCAATTTGGCCCCAACGCCTCATCTCTATGATCATCTCCCTTTCAGGAGAATCTGGAGATTATGGCAAAAAGGGAATGGCATCACTCAGACTCCTCCTATCGCCAAATCGAAGAGGAGGGAGAGCGATAGTCACAGCAGTTGTCTCGACAATGCCTTTCCCCTTTCGATTATCAGGGAGGGAAGGGTCAACAGTTAAAGGTACATTATCACCAGCTTGTTCAAAACATGTGGGAAGGTCTGGAACTGGTAGGGGTACAACTACTTTCTCAAAACCAGAACGGGGAATAGTCACAGGAACCATGAAAAGTTTTTCTTCATTCACAGAGAGAGGGCAAAATTTCATTTTCTTACCAGATGGGGCAACATCAGAAGCAAGAGCAGGATCAACTCTCTTTAGTTTATGACGGTTGGACGCACACACTTCCCGCTTGAAGTTGCTAGCAGCCAGAAGTTTATGAGGTAGTTCAGGGCCCCTCCTGCCAGTGATCACACAATCATCACTGATAGCTGGCTCTTAAACTGAATCCGATGTCACAACGTCACTGGAGGTTGCCACAGAATTCTTCTCCTTGCGGTTTCCTCTTCTCCTAGTATTCAAAGAGGGTTCGTCCTGAACTGGAGGAGGAATAAGTCCAGCATCCTGATCCACAGGAGGGGGAAGTACGGTGCGCCCAGAATTCACAGTATTTATCCCAAAAGGGGAAAAGCCAGGAGACAGGGCTAGTAGTTCTTTAGCAGACATTTTGAAATACTCAAAAAGATGGGTGAGGTCAGGATCTATCACCCAAGGCAACCTTTGTTCCTTGGGAATATTCTTGATGAAGTCCACCATAGCAGCATCAGTTGCAGATAATTGATTCCAAGGGGAAGAGTCATCTAAGGAATAATAACAAAGAAATTCAGGTGAAAGACTCTTATATTAAATTGCAAAGTTTCTGAGTAAGTAGATTTACTGGTTGGAGCATAGGTGTGTTTTCTGGGAATAGGAATTCCCATTGGCTCACCATCAGCATCAGAAGGATGAATGTCCCACGCATCCCCCAACACACGAAGGTGGTGATCAGCCCAGCCTTCGTCACTCTGCTTCCCCTCGAAAAAGACAATTGGAGAGTTCTTGTCTCTGGTCATAAGATACTAGTAAGATTGGTCTCGAATTCGCTGGACCTCATAAAAGTACCTAAACACCCAACGATTTAGAACAAATCCATGCCTCTTTGCCAGTAGGGCAGAGTAGATGGCAGCTCTGTAGAACAAGGGTGCTGCTTGACCAAGAACAAGATTGAAGTGAATAAGACACTTTCTTAACAATGGCTAGAGGGGTAAAGTAAGTCTGGCCCTGAGTTGACCAATGGTGATGAGTGCCACTTCCTTGTAGGCCTACTCATAAGACAACCTCCCCCACTCCAGACTGATGTCATCAGGGATGTGGAATTTCTCTCGGATTAGTTCCAGGGAGGAGAGATCTCCGAAGTTTACAAGTGACCAGTTGGGATTCATGATTGGAAAAGAAGGAACATTTGGAGTTTTGGTTAAACCCTGATGGGAGATCAAAAGGTTCAGTATGCAGGAAAAAAGCAGCAAAAAGGTAATGAGAGTTCTCTCACCAGGTCCTTTATATACAAATAAGATGGACGGTTACGATTAACCCAAACATTGCTTCTTTCCGGGATGGAACTGCCATCATTACCTTTTTTGGGAAATGACGTGTCTGTTCGAGCCGTATTTTCAGAGCCTTAATTAGTTGAGTACATAATTAGTTCCAACAACTGTTTAGCAAAACGATTCTCGCGCCAAAAGCAGTGTTGCTTCAAGCGCCCACGTGCTAGATAACATGAGAGGGGGCATCTGTAAGGGGGATTTCTCGTCATTAGATGGATGACACGTGTATGGGAAATAACCCAGGACTATATGTGTCCAGAATGAGATAAGGACCATCGGATCAGTTCTGCGAATAAGTGATCTCGTGTTTAGTAGGCATGTGCCAGGCACATGACTGACCACCTCTAAGCATAAAACAGTTATCCAATTCGTTAGGAACTGATATGGACAGTCCCTGAACTGAAGGAAACTGAAGAGATCTTTGATGATGAGAAAGGAATTGTAATGACATATCTTAAGAGTTACCTTTTAGATATAATCTTTCTATATACGAGGGGACATTATGATCAATAAGGAAATCCGCATCTAATAAGATATGGTATAGATTCAGACTTCCATAAGAAAAGGATTCCTAATAGGAAGGCAAAGTCCAAAGATGGAAGGGAACTTACAAGCGGTGAGGTTCGCCTTAACCCTAGGACTCTCAAAGCTCTTCCTATATAAGCCATAGGAATTCACTCTTAGGAACTATGCAAAATAGGGTTTGATTCTTCTAAATAAACAAGGAGATTCGTAGGCAGCCGCCAGGCGGTTCAACCCTGAGCTCACAATCATCTCATCCCTTCTCCACTCAGAAAAAGCTTCTAGATCACAAGGTGCAGAAGAAGATTAGGGGATACTCGGAAACTCCTCTGCACAAACTATGTGGGATAATAGGAATCTGGAGAAGTTTGATAAAAAAAGCAACGGATATGGGGTCTATACTAATCGCTACTATGATTCAATGGGAAAGAAGACTCAAAGCTTTTGACAGGTAGAATCCAAACCTTACTTCTTCTGTTAATACTACACTTAGGAATATAAATTCAAACCATAGCCCACATGCTTCAATATCTACTAGTAATAATAATAATATATCTACTTTACATTATCATATAAGTAACACCACTCACATGCCTAATTCTGTAAATATTAGGTTTGATGCTGCTTTCAATAAGAGATCTCTGTCAGGATCTGCTGTTGCTATGGCTTGGAATCAAGAAGGAGCTTTACTTGTTACTGCAGTGAGGAGATTCACAGCAAAGTCAGCAGAGGAGAGTGAACTTCTTGTAGCCGAGGTAGCAGTGAAGTGGCGTAACACTTAGGAGGAGGAAAATTTCTTTTTGAGGGGGACAACATCAACGTTATCAACAGTTTGAGCTCCCAGGAGTCTAGTATTGCTTGGTCTTTATAAAGCATTACAAAAGCAATTATCATAACTGCTAATAAGTTTAAGTTTTCATATTTTAGATGGTTAAGAAGATGTTTTAATGGTGAGGCTCATGATCTAGCTAAATGGGCTTAGAGTTTATGACTATTTAGTACTATGTACTTTCATTTTTTTTTCCTAAATGGTACATGTACTTTGTTTCTCGCCTATTAGTACCACAAACTCTTCATTTGGTTCAATTTAGTACCTCCGTCTGTTTTCCATCCAATTTGTCTAACGGAGATCTAAGAGCTGGGTTTCTCTAATTAGCGCCAAAATACTCAACACTTCCATTTCTCACCCCTCAAACTAATTCCTCTCTCTGTCTAACTGAGTAAACGTTGGATGAAATGGACACCCCTCAACATTCTCTCTCTCTGTCTAAAACTAATTTGTCTTAATTTAATTTATTTCCTTAAACAAAAAAAAAAATTTCATTTTCTTGTTTGAAGATCATGCCGAAAGAAAATAATTCCCATTCCAAGAAAAAGAGTATTCAAGATTTGTAGCTGATATTCGTTTGTCATCTAAACATGGGGAATCATTAGTTGTTCAAACTGGTTTCCCAACTTCTTTAATTGATCTTATTATAAATAATCGTGATCGATTGAATAAGAAGAAGACCAAGAACATCAAGGAAATTGTTGCTTGTTCAGAGATTGACGAGGGGCCTTCGATTCCGCTTGCTCCATTTATATTGAATGCTATTAATAATTTGTTTGGTGAAGATAAAGATGAAGATGATTCTGATGAAAGTAGTAAGCAGAGTTTTGATTATGGTAAAGAGAATTTGATTTTGAATGAAGATAGAGGTGTGGACGTTTCGAGTTCCAATATATTTTATACTAGATTTTTGGACCCGTTCAACGAACAGGGCCCGTTTTTATAAGATTTTTATATATAAAAAATGTTACTTCCAAACTATATTAAAATGTGGGTTGTATACAAATATGGAGTTAAGTGATAAGCCCATTTGGCAATCTGTAATACGAACTAAATTGACGCATACAATCCAATTTTATCGCTTAGGCCCATAATGCACTTCTTAGGGCTATAGTGCATCTTAGACATAGCCCATAATAAAGTTTATTAACCCATTTAATTATGGTTGAGTTTAATTTTTTAATAAAAATGTGTCATTGGTTTATTTATTAAGACATTTTTGTTGATGTATAAACTTGCACTTACTAAATCGTTAAGTTATGATAGAAGAAGAATCAAAGAATTGGAACGATAAAATTCGTATTAACCGAACTATTATTTATCTACTACTATTTATCAACGTATGTGGAATTTATAGTTAAAATATTACAAACAGGTCTGCAACTTTGCATAATGTTGTTTGAATATGTTGTAACATTGTTTGAACAAAACGTTAGAGTGTATTTTGTATGTATGAATAGTGTATCCAGCAAAAAAATATACGAACAACATCAAAAGGCCAAAGTCTTCTAAATATGTATTTATTTTACGAAAGCCCAAACTTTGGCCCAAGTCCATTAATTCGTTGGAGTTTTGTGATGGTGTAGTCTTCTAAACATCGAGTTGTCCATAAAATGATTTTGGCCTCATTGTTTATTTAAAAAAAAAAACCCCAATGCATTTATATAAAGTTTTCGATTTTCCGTTAATTATTTTTTAAGTTAAGTTAAGTCTAGTTGCATCCAGTTTAATTAAGTTTTTAGGTTAGTTCAATGTATTTGATCTAGTTTCCAATTTTTTGTTACATGATACACATGAATTAAGATTTAATTGTTCAAATACAAAAAAAGAGAAAGTTGTGACTTCTGAAGTTTGTTTCGGTGAAAGTGTATAAGTTTTTCCCTCATCGTTTTTCTTAGCCTTAATAACTTTGAATAAATAAAGAGCATTAAAGAACTTTATGATGAAGGAAGTTCAAGTGGTCGAAATGTTATACTAAAAAAAGACAAAGAAGAATTTAGCAGTAAAAATTGTTGATAGGTAATTGTTTTTTATCATATAAATTTTTTGCTTTGTTTATAGTATAATTAATATCCCTTGTTTTATATTTTAGATACCGGTTTTGATTAACTTCTTGAAGATGGTTAGATTAGTTCTTCAAGTGATCTTTGGGTGTTATTTTGATATGTGTGCATGATCTTGATTAGCCGAAGGTTATTTATTTTTGTTTGTTGTTTAACTGAGTTGTCATGCCCTGGGGTAGGTGTGATAGTTGGATTTTCTTACAAATGCATTAGAGAAAGGCATTGTATACTGATGACATGGCTTTAGGCAATTGGAAGGGATTATTGATCCATTCGCACTTCCAGCAGGGAAATTGGTTAATTATTTTGGCAATTGAATAGAAGTAGTTAACATGTCTTTTGCTTATTTATTCCTTGTGGGCTTCCTATTTGTAGTGTGTGATGATTTGTATGGAGTCTCTTCACATTCTTAGTGATGCATACGTATGTACCCTACCCATTCGCTGGTGGTCATATTTAGGTCCATACAGTCCTAAAATGTTTGTGTTATAGATTGGGTTGGTCATAGGCTTTCTTTCCCCTTTCAATTTCTCTGTGCATGTGTGTGTTGTTGTATAAACCTTCCAAACCACATTCTTAGGTTATTCTCTTTATATCACTTATTTGCCGTTTCTTCCTCTTTCTCCTAATTTCTGTTTTGGCTTAATTGAATATTTGATGTTTAATTTGACAAGTTTAGCAGTAAACCTGCATCAGGAGTAATATGTCAGAGTATGAATTTGGAAGACAAATGTGTAGCTATTGCAAACACAGAAATGGATAGCAAAGTCACATATACTGGCTGCTGAGGTAGTTGTGGATATTGTTAAGAAATACCAACTGCTGTTTTGTTTGTTTTAGAAAGTTGGTGTTAGTTTTTTTGTTTTTGGAGGGTAGTTTTGTATGTTTTGAATTGTAATATGTCTTGATACTTTGCAAGTTTGTGTGTTTCGGTTAGTTAAATTATTTTCTAGCTTATGGTGATCACAGTGTAATGTTTCCTATCCTTTTTCTCTCTTAGCATTAATCAGAAATATGTCAAGATCAATTTTTTTTTATTGAAAATGTAATATCACTTTAGAAACTTTTGTTGCAAGTCTTTAGGATTGTATGCATGTTTTATTTTGTCAGTTAAACAAATAATTGTCTATATGTTTCCAGATTAACCACTACTGCATTACCATATTCAAATACATTAGCTATAGCTAGCTAGTTCAATATATCAAATTTGATTGTAAGGTAATGAGCTTGGGTGTTGACGCAGCCTCACCTGGCCGTTATGTTGGAGTGTTGGTTCATTTTCAGCCTGATAATTGTAGTAGTTGTTGATTCCCAATTGCATACCTCATCAGTTGAACTCGATGACAACACATATGATGTTGATCCTGTTGAAGAGTTAATTTTATTTAAGAACACGGCAGGACCGGAGAAACACAGTTCTATAGAGAATATAGAATCACTGGAACGATTGACTAAATATTTGGCAATGCCATACATTCTTCTTTCAAAAGTTCAGACTACATTCTTCTTTCAAAACAACATTAATAATTAAAATTAATGCATATATAAAGTTTAAAATAAGCGTTCAACAGAAAGAAAAAAAATACTATTTGATCAACATAATAAAATTTTGGTATTCAAGTACTAATTCTCATTGTTTTATTTTCTTTATTATGAAACTGTTCTTTTCCTCTTTGTTGCTTTTGTCCTTGTTTTGGTTTTTCTCAATGTCTTTCATTTCTTTAATTTTTTTTCTTCGAGACAATATATCTTATCTTTGTTGTGTTTATCATCAACCAAACAATCTAGCATAATATTTCTGAGGACGTCGAGTTGATTCTGTTTCTCTTCAACCTCTTTTCTTTTCTTCATAAGTTCATTGAAATTGAAGTCTTCAATTTCTATATCACGTTCATCTTTTATAAACTGTATTGCGTGAAAAGCTGCTGAATCATTTGCTTTTGCAACAGAATATGTAGTGCTTCCATCAATTTATTTAACTACGACGTCTTCATTGTTAAAGAATAAGTCTTTTGGTACCTTTAATGTTACAGTGCTTTTGAATCATCTGTTCTCTAATTCTGTGTTGTAGACCGGATATTGTTGAACGTTAAGTCCTACTTCTAGAATTTTCTTTAGGAATTTTTTTTTACATAAGCTGTAATTTTCATATGCCATTATCTGCAATATACATAATAAAATTTATAAATTATTTATCCAATACGTACTCTTTAATATAACAAAAAAAAAAAAAAAAACTTAATCAATATGAAATGAACTCAGAAAAGAATTGTAAATAATGGAGAATAGGAAGAAAGTAGGCTACCTGGTTTTTCGATATGTGTAGTGCAATTGTTTTTTTTTTGTACATATATAGGAGATAAGACATGATTTTGTAGGAGGCTCAATTACTACGTGATTGGATTTTCGTAGGATTCTAATTTAGTTTTGTATATATCTTAAATTAGTTTTTTTTTTCAAACTTCTACGTGTACTATTGGGCCTAGGCCCAACAAATTTTATAAGATATATTTTAAGCGGGTATTTGTATCGCAACTTCTATTCAAATAAAGTTATAGAGCACACCCCAAATCAAATGATCGAAGACTTTCACTTACCGCCCATACCTTGCCTTAGATGAAAAGCACACAACTAATCAAATGATCGAAGACTTTTACTTACCGCTCATACCTTGCCTTAGATGAAAAGCACACAACTATATGGGACTGAAATGAAGAAACCGCGGCATTACACGAAAACTAAGTTTCAGTGATCAGATTCACCCAATCGAAAACCAACTCAGAGAACTACATAGCAGGTATTTTCATACCCAATTCTCAATTTTATATTAAATTCATGTTAGGAGGGTGAAGTGTTGAGTTGATCGCAATTTTTATAGCCAATTTGGCAATAATATCAGATGGTTCCATTTTTTTTGGGCTTTATTTAAGGATTAATTGCTATTTCGAATTTGAAACCTAATTCGAATTCTAATAGATTCCCCTATTTATATTTCGTGTAAATAAGTTACCATCTCATCTTTGATTATATTTGCCTTCTCTTTCTTTCTTTCAGTAGCATGAAGATGAGAACCAACATTAGTATGAGCACGCACATGAAAATTAGGAGAAATCATGCATTATCTCCGCTCTATATTAAGTTTGCTTTGGCTGCATGGTAAAATAGACATTATTTGGATGATCGAGAAGTTTAGTTTGTCGAGAAAGTATATTGATATTTAATTTTGACCCGTTTATCTGCCTGCTGGGATTCTCCGCTTTTAATTACTCTGGTTTCTGTATGGCACTATATATATATATATATATATATATATATTTTTTTTTTATTTATATTTTATTGTGTGTATAGCTATTGCATTATATGCAAGACCTAATCTAATTCATATTCAAAGTAGTGTCAAGATAATAATAATATGTTAGAGGATAGATAAACAAAAGAATTGACACAATCAATAAACATTAAACTATCGGCTAATTGATCATGACATAGTTCCATTTGCTAGACAAAATTTAAACTAAAATTTAAAATAGCAATTTCAATAGTGACTAATGTTCATAAATAGTAAGCTTTTATTCATAGTGCTATGCCTGTCACGCTCTGATGGTTTATGTGTTGTTGATATAGAAAACTTGTTTGTTTTCTAATTTGAATGTCATCTAAGTTGCTTCTGCTACAGTTGGGTGTGTGTCCTTGTTTTCCTCGTTGTTGGCATATTCTTTCTTTTCTACGACCTATAAAAATAAAAATATATTTGCTCTTGAAAATCTTCTGGTTCGAAAATTTATCCTGTAGATAGCTGTAAAAATAATAATAATTATCATTTTTTTATCTCTAACATTGATTTGTTAATTTTTAACAATCAATAAATGTAAAATGTATTGATTTACCTATTTCAAAATATTGGCTGTTGCGTAAATTCATCCTAAATTTCTCGAGTTTGATCTTGAATACTTAGTTGACAAATTCTTCATTCCTTGAGGCAATTCCATTTTTTTCAATACATTTTGCAATTTCTTCATCAACATTGAAATCCATTACAATTTCAGGGGTTTTTGTGACTGTGGTAGCGCTGATTTTTTTTTGTCTAACCATTGAGTTGTCAGTAGTATCATCTAAACATGTGTACATGTCTGCCATGATTATTGGTAGTCGGTTGTATGCCTTCATCTGCACAACAAATGTAAAACTTAATTTTTTTGTAAAAGTAAATGCAAATGTAAAGAAAAATAAATATTTCATTAAGTTATGATGAACTATAGATAATTCAAATTGAAAAAAACTAAAACATAAATTTGATGGATCTAACACTATGGTAATCCTCATCCAATGAATTCATCTCGAAAACAACTAAAAAAATAAATTTGATGGATCTAACACTACGCTAATCCTCATCCAATTCTGATCAATTATTTGGGATGCTTAGGTAGTCCATTTTCCAATTTGGTCCTCCTATAAGCAATGCTTCATTTATTGACTTCAAATAGGCATTTTCGTTTCTCAAGTTTTCAATATATTGATGAAGTTGTTTTTCTCTAGTCTTTGCTTCATGTAGCTCTTCACGTTTAGTAATGACTTCTTTGTGGTTGACGTCTAAAACTTCAAATTTGTATATCTGCTGTAGAAAGCGGATAGCGTTTCCTACAACCACATTTTCTGAGTCCACTTTCTTAGCTCGATACATCCCCGGAAATGATTGGCTTATAGGATAATTAGGATTTGTTATGATTTCTCTCATTATCGGTAAATCTATTATGACATCTACAGCGTATTGGTTGTTTTCAATCTTTGATATGTAAACTAGTCCTCCTTCAATTTTTTCCTTGATGAGAATTTCCCTCAACGTTGTCTTTAGTTAATTATTGTGTTTGGTTTCATACTCCATGAGCTGCATTTTAAAAATTACATTAGTTAATGATTTGGAATGTGATGGTAACGACAACAAAATGTTTTGTAGTTTGAACGGGAAGAGTTACAAATTGTCAACCAATTGGTGACGAAGTGTTTTGGTTTAATGAAGAAGGTAACATTAATAGCCCTAGTCATTTGTCAACAACTTAGGTTTATTTTACACTAACAATGGCAATTTGACATCTTCAAAGCTCAAGGCAATCGATTTTTATCAGTACAGATAATTTGTTATTATCCAGAAATATCCAGTCTCACCATTTATCGACTTGCACAAAGTTGAATTTGTTATTTCTTAATTTTCCATTTAGTAGGTTCTTCGACATTTGACTTATGTCAGGGCTTATAGTAATTTGCTAATTTTAGAACATGCACTATTTTAGGCTTTGTTTTATTGAAGCCTCTTTGACTGTTTTGCAGGCTCTGTATAACAACCCTATTTTTATTCTCCTTTTTAATTAAATATATATAAAGTTAAATAATAATAAAAAGAAAATATAAAGATAAAGATAAAGATAGAATCATAAAAACGTGGGAAGTGGGATGAGTAGTTGCTGGAAATAAGGGATGGGGGTTTCGGGTGTTTTGGTTTTACCAAACACTCGTTCTTGTTTTTGGGGGGAGTTTTTTTTAAAAGAAAAAGAAAACAAAAAGAGAAGAGATGTGCTCTAAAAGGGAGAGAGAGAGAGAGAGAGAGAGAGAGAGAGAGAGGTTACGGTTGTGAGAGAGAGAAAAGCCGAAGGGAGAAGACAACATTCATATACGTGCAACGGTGTGACTTTCGGTTTCATTTCTTTTCGCTGGTTTTTGCTTTTCTGATCAATTCACAAGTGAGTAGTCTAAATCTTTTCTTTACAACTTTATTTGATTGATGAGCTTATAACTTCTTTTAGTTATTTATTTAATTTATTAATGAGAATTTTGGGATGAAAAATTATTAATTGGATCAAAAGAGATAAATGGCGTACTGAGTTACTGACTCAAGGTTTACTTCTGCTATATTTTAGATATTCGTGGGTATGTTGTTATAGCCATGGGTGTTCTGTAGGCTATTGGTTGTTTTCAAGTATTTCAGTATATTTGTGAGAAGTTTATATTTTCTTTTGTAAGGCTTTGATTATAGCTACTGTTGTAATTAGTAATGAATTGTATAAGTTGAGGTGTCGACTCTTCAGAAAATCAGCATAAGTTAATGAGGAAGTAGCCTAGAAAACCTATTAAAGCTCCAAGGCAGAACGTAACAAGTTGTTGAGGCAGACAAGATTTTCTTTCAAAGGTCCGCTCTTGTTGTTGTTCAACATTATTAATACTATATATCATAATGAGTTTATATTTTTTTTTGAAGATATAATATTAGAAATATTACTGAGCTAGAACTCCTGCGAAGGATTTGATCGGACTTAAAAGTGTATGCAACCTTTTGTACTCATTCATATCCGATTCCAACTCTTCGAATGCCCACCCCCATCATTCTCGTACTCATTCTGAAGGAGAAATTATCTTAAGAGCCTCAAACGTGGGCTACAACGGCTTGGACGATTATTTCTCCATTAAATTACAAGATAAAAATACGAGTGTAGAGAAGTTTGATCTTAATATTGCTATTCCTGAGGTGGAGATGGTATTTGAATCAATGAATATTGCTTAGTGGGTTTAATTGTTGGGGTTCATACATATGTTGATTTCATGAAACTAAAAACTAGAACACTTATACTTATGTCATGTTTTGGAGCTGATTTTCTTATACTTCGAGTTTAAGTTAGATTTTCCTCTAAACACGAAAAAGTAAGGTCTGAAAGTCTTCTTTCCAACCCAATTGACCTCGTTGCATTATGAGGTTTGTGGAAATGGTTACGGTGTTTGGAAGTTAGCATGTTAGAATTTGTTGACTGCAGAAATCCGATCTGTGGCTGGTTTGGAATCGAGTTTTCACCTAGTTAGGGTCAGATTCAAACTCTCACCAAAACATAAAAAAATGAGTTTTCTGAGTCTTCTTTCCAACCCAATTGGCCTCGATGCATTCCGAGGTCTGTGGAGATAGATATAATATCTGGAAGTTCGGTTGACAGAAAACAGTGCGTCAGAAATCAGTTTCTGCGCACTGTATTCAAGTCCAGTTTTAAAATAGTTAGGTTGAGAGTTAGAATTTTTATAAAACATAAAAAAATAATATTTGGAAGCCTGATTTCTACTCCAATTGGCCTCATCGCATTCCAAGGCCCGTGGAATTAATTATGGTGTTTGGAAGTTTGACTGGCAGAAAACAGTGCGTCAGAAATCAGTTTATGTGCACTGTGTTCGAGCTTAGTTATCGAACATTTCAAATGAGATTCAGTATTTTTGTAAAACATAAGAAAGTAATTTATGTGTGTTAGCTTTTCAACGCAAAAAGCCTCGATGCATTTGGACACCTGTGAAAAGCGTTGTGTCATTCGGAAGATAGTCCGTCAGAAATCTAGTTTGCTGAAAAATTAGGATTTTTACCGTTTTCAACTTAAGTTTTCTTCTAGATGGGCTGAGGTTGGGACTTCGAGTTCTACATGAAAAAGTATGTCTACATACCCTAGTTTCTAAATATTTAAGTTACATGTCATTTGGATGAATATAGGAAAAACTATAGCATTGACTATGTGGCTGGTAAGAACTACGAAAGCTTGATTCCAATCTTGAAATATTTGGATACGTAGGCAGTTTTGAGCAAAAGTGCAGCCACTACACTACATTATATCTATAATATATATATTAGTTTGTGTGATAACTATGTGATTGTGTTAGAAATTACTGTTGTTTTGATACTACATAAATATATATGTGTGAGATAGAAATTGTATATGAATATAGACTTTAGTATATGTGGATCTGTTTTGGACATTAGTGGGTGTGGACTTGAATTTGGGCTAATAAACTATTTGTTTATGATATTGTGTATATGAGTGTGGTTAGGTAAATTGTATTTGTTTAATTATAAGCCTGTTTACATTCAATGATATTTAAGTGTTTGATTTACCTTAATGTGCGAAAATGACTCTCTGCATGTGCGGTTTGTTTTGACATGAGTAATGCTAGTATAATTATAAGTGATAATAATGGTTTAATGTGTCGCCCACATCTTTAGAACTTTCCACGCCTCAGGATTTGGTAATGAGATATTATGACTTGTGATGTCATGTGATAGATGGGTATTCATTGAATGTGCCATGAATGACCCAGGTATTCATTGAATGTGCCATGAATGACCCAATAGTTTGGACTGCCCTAGAGAGGAACTAAGGTATTAAGCCTTGGTTGGGTTGGTCGTATTCCTTGAATGTACGGGAATGTAGGTTTGGGTATTCCTTGAATGTGGCGGGAATGACTCAGGGCATTCATTGAATGTGCCATGAATGGTCTGTTAGTGTTATGATGGGTATTCCTTGAATGTGGCGGGAATGACCCAAGGTATTCATTGAATGTGTCATGAATGACCTGAGATTTTATGGCCAAAGAGGCTGTGATTATGTGTATGGAAAGCCCAGAGATAGCTGTGATATAGTTATACTCGATGGGAGAGAGGCACACGTGTATGTGTGATTTGGCAAATGTGTGGAATGCAAATCGTGGAGTATGAACTAAAGGTTGGGTTGAGTCTGTTTATAAATGAGTCAACAAGATAATTAATAAGCAAAGTAAAATATTGATTTTACGTATGAGTGAGTTATTGCCTATGAATATTTATGTATTATGATGTATATGCTTTCTTACAAAGAAATATAGAGGTGGTTTGTGTGAGGTTATGGATGTGAAGTGTGACTGAGAATAATATTATTGAATGATTGTGATCTTTTCTGTGATTGTGGAATGGCTCTAAAAATGACATGTTATTATGAAAGCATTAATGACTTGTAATAGTCTGAGATATATAGTTATGCACTTGGAAATTTTATGACATAATGATGTCATGTGAATGACTACCCTTGATATAGGTGGTATGATAAGTAGTTTTCCCCGAATATGCGGGACGAACTAGGTTATATCAATTAGACTTAAATGTCTTAAATGAGGTTTGGTTATGAATGGAAATTTGACTGATTGAGATAAATCATTTTATTGTGATGTCTAACTCTGTTTTGCAGGAGGGTCGGATCTATTAATCTTTTCTGCAGGGACGTAAATATCCTACCTTAAGACGATATGTTGGGTTAAAGGTAAGGTATACCAAACTCATATTTAATTAGGTTATCATATGTGCATTTAATAAATAGTATGTAAGTGGTATTTATGTTGTGAGTTATTTTGGAAATTGGGAATGATGAGTACTGTTATATGAGATTATTGGAATTTGTATATTGGGGATGAAATCTTACTTGGGAAGAAACTACACACCATTTTGGAAAACGGAACTATATTGTCTTCCAAGTTGAAATGGTTGGTAATGTTATATTTATAAATTTAAAAGATTATTATATATATTTTATTGTTAGTCTACTCATACCAGCAAATTCAATTTGTCAATTCCATGTTTGCTTTGTTTTGCAACGCGTGGGTGTGTTCTTGGGAACATAGATGGTGGAATGCAGCGGATGAAGACGCTTGATTGGGATTCGCTCTTGGAGTCTTACTGGTATAAGTTTTATGAAGTATAAAATCTTGATTTGAAACAGATGTAATAAAGTGGTTTAGTAAATTCTTGAATTTGTACATTAAGAGTTGTTTGTTTGGTTTTAATTTGATCTCATATTTTAATATCGTAGTTGTTAATGGGTTATTAGGGTTTTGTTTCATCCTAGATTTTCAGAAGATGGAATAGGGTGTGAATAATTCCCTATTTTTAATTTTCTAGAAATTTGGGGTGTGACACTTTGTGGGAGGATACTAAATATGGGTCAAAGGTGTTACTTCCCTGATGTTGTTGACATACCATGTTCTCCTGAAAACAATAAGGTACAGAAAACTTGAATTTGTTTTGCTTTCAATCTTTGTTGCTTATACTTTTTGTGTGCTCCTTGTTTCTTTGGTTAGTTGGTTGGGTGTTTTTTTTTTATTATTTATTATTTTGTATTTTTAGTGATTGCGTTTGAATTTTTTCAGCACTTAATTATGGCACTGATCTCCTAACTAAAATTTTAGATTATACTAATCTTTTTCAGAAAAAAAAAAAATGGTTAGCAGTTTAAATGATTGTGGACTATTTGTTTGGCAAATTGGCACAATGATCATGAGCTTCTTTATGTGTCAAGTATATATGTGCCCCTGGGAACCCATTCCATTTAAAACTATACATATCAATGGGGTTTCTTTTTGAATTAAGATGCATACATTAGTTCTAAGAAAATGATGACACTGTTGGTAAGACTTAAAGTTTTTAAAATGGACGGATTCCTTTGTGATACTGAGCCCCACTTCGTTTAACCATGCATACTACATAAAATATCTTGTACTATACCGAATCCAATAGTCCAATAGTCCAATATTCCAACTCAATCTGAAAATCCATTTTGTTACATATTAACATCAACATCAACTCATTGATTATCTTGCTCTATTTCCATACTTTATAGTTCATCAACTCTTTAGGGTACTTTTAGAATCTTAGAAGTTGTGACTTAAATATAATATTTTTATTTTTTACATATGTTTAGGCTGGAGAGTCAGTTCATGTGCCAGCTACAACTCTTGGATGGTTTACTTACCTGAAAGTGAATTCTTGTCACGCATAGGTCCTATAGATTTTCTAAAGGTTGAAACACTTTTGAGCTATTTATTTTCCAGTATTCTCAATTTTCTACTAATTGAACCAATTTGTTGCTCAGTTTAACTATAAAGTTGTGTCATTGACACTCAACAGTTTAAATTTTCAGGACCTTAAGAAGTATGTAAGTTTAGATGCTGTTCTAGAATGGCGGAAACTTCTTGTGAGTATTGGTGATTTTTGAACGAATTTATTGATTGTTATGTTAGCATATGCTTCTTCTTCTTGTCTCCTAACAGGCAATCTTTGAACAAATTGAATTTATTGATTGTTATGTTAGCATATGCTTCTTCTTCTTGTCTCCTAACAGGCAATCTTTGAACAAATTGAATTTATTGATTGTTATGTTAGCATATGCTTCTTGTTGTTGTCTCCTAAGAGATGTTATTCATGTAGGACGCAGTGCTTCCAATGTCTGCTGTTGCAAATTCTCTACCGCCTTTATCGAAATCATTTGTCCAAATGGGACCTCAAGGAGCTCTTAGTGCCACAAAACTTCTTAGTCCTTTCTCAGATATTTTTGACTTGTTAGAGTTAAAAAATCCTTTTGTGCATAATTGGGTGGACCTTTTATGCTTTCTACTCGCAGGGATGAAATCTAATGGTACACTTTCAGCAGAGATGGTAACTATTAATACTTGATTTTTAGACTTAAGAGTTTCTGTTGTTGTTGTCGCCCTCTTCATTGGCATTCTTCTTACCATGGACTATCTAGGGATTCTTTCGATGTTGTTTGTAGCTAAATTCTATTGTTGTTGTTGGGTATCTTTGGGTACTTTTTGCATTTTGGACTCATTATCTTGATATGCAATTCATTCTTCCCGTGAGTCTTGTGCCACATTTCGTTCCAATGCCACATTTTGCGGTATAAATTTCAGGTTTACATGTTTGCAGAATGGTATAAACCTGGTTGTAAACTCTAGTATTTTCTTCATGGAAGTGGGGTCAGTTGTTGATTCTCGAGAATGCAAAAAATTTGGTTGGATTAGATTCAAGTTAAGAAGTGGTCACAAATTTTTCTGGGTAAATGAGTACCCTTTAAACCCCACCCCCTTGATTGGTGGAAACCCAACTACCCAAGATGCTTTATTTGAAATCTAATGTTGTGCTTTTAAAAAAGTGCTAGAATGAACTCATCCCGTGATGAAATATATGGTTCTATTGTTGTTGAAATTGACATCTTTATTTATGTTCTTGTTATGCTTAAAGGGGTCTTTGTTATCTAATGGAATGGGAGGCAAAGATACAATTGTAACTTTATTAGCTTAATGGAAGTGGTCAAATGGTAATTAAGAAGTGGTCATCCGTGCAAAGTTCATATGAATCTTTTGATTTCCGAGTTTGGAAGGTCACTTTGCTCTCTTTAAGGAACTCTTTGCAGTATTTTTTTTTTTTTGCCTTAACTAACAACAATAACTCTAGCAATATATATATATATATAGGAATAAATTGAAGGAAAGTTTGCTCCATATCAAAACTCAACAACAACAGTAAAAGAAAATTTTCACAATGAAAGTGGTCTAATCTACAGCACAAAACATACAGGCTCATAAGAAAATGACACAGAAATCAAAATACTACTTGATGCTTCTGTATAACAACATGAGAAATCAACAAAATTCTTAAATAAGATACTGGAAAAAAAAATAGTTTACCTTATCCATTTTTTTTTTATCTCTTTCTTAAGCCTTGATTGAATATCTTCTATTGTATGCAATAAAGAAAAGAAAAAGAAGTCATCAGTTAGATATGTAAAACTAATTGATGCAGAGCATGAAGTTGTTCCTGCCAAGTCATAGGCGTGTGCCTATGTTCCCTTTACATTTTATGGGCGTGAGCCTCTTAGTTGAGTCCAAGCCCATGGTTCGAGTCCATTAGTTAGTTGGACACATGTCGTGTTCCTATTGGTTTATGTTTTCTAGGTTTACTTTAAATAACAGGCTTGTAGTAGTTGTGTTTATGTGTGTGATTTGTGATCGAGAGATTCAATAAAAGAGTGATTTTTAGGTCGTCTTTTAATTGTGTTTCAATTAAAATGTAGATTCAATTAAACTGAAGCTTCCGCCAGTTTAATCTACATCATTTAGTATCGGAACACGAATCGTTCCTGAGTAAAATCCAATTTTCCTTTTTCTTCTTATTCGTGTTACTGTTCATCGAGAACACTATTCATCGTGTTACTGTTCACCAGAAAATTAATTTTCTTTTAACCTTCAAATCAAGATCCAATTTTATCAGTTATAAAGTCATGTCAAGAAATTGAGATTTAAATCAGTTCTTTGAGCAAGATTGGGAAGATGGTTGGGGTACAGTGCTTGAGGACGTAGCAGCACCATGGAGTAACTACTCCATTGAAATGCCTACTGGGAAAAAACAGTACAGCGCACCTGCACCACTTGTCCAAGCCGAATCAGACAAGTCACAACCTTGTCTACTGAAAACCCACTTCTACTTAATGGCGACCCCAATATCCCCATCCCAAGAAACGGGTACTGAATCATGGCGGCGACATTCTATCTTTCGAACAAGGTGTATTAGCAAGGGTAAGTTGTGTAGTGTTGTTATAGACGGGGGATCAATAGACAATTTAGTCTCCCAAGAGATGGTTGATAAATTGAATTTGAAAACTGTCAACCATCCAAAACCGTTCTCCATTCAGTGGTTCCAATCAAGCAATCCAGTTGTCGCAGATAAACAATGTCTCGTACCACTTACTATTGGACCTTATGAAGACCAGGTAACGTGCACAGTAGTTCCAATGGATGTTTGCCATTTGTTATTGGGACGTCCCTGGCAATTTGATCACAAGAGTGTGCACGATGGAGAGTTTAACACATATTCCATAGTACATAACGGGCGGAAATTGATTCTGGAACCACTACCACCGCCAGCAGCACTGAAAACAGTAAGTGCAACCTTTCTAGCTGAAGCAAAGGAGGTGGGAACATTCTTTGCCATTGCTCCTTCATTAGCAGTTGATCCTACAGAGGTATCGTTGGTATTACAACCTAGTATGGCCCAGTATGCTGACATCTGTCGAGAACCAGATAGGGGTGGTCTACCACCATATAGAGATATTCAGCATTCCATTGATTTCATTCCCGGAGCTTCCTTACCTAATCTCCCACATTACAGGATGACCCCCACTGAGCACGCTGAGCTACAGCGGCAAGTGACTGAATTGTGCTAGAAGGGTTTATTGCGTGAAAATAAGTCTCCTTGCGCAGTTCTAGCTTTACTTATGCCGAAGAAAGATGGTTCATGGCGCATGTGTGTAGACAGTCGAGCTATCAACAAAATTACAATCAAGTATCGCTTCCCAATTCCACGATTAGAGGATATGCTTGATTCACTGCAGGGTGCTCGTGTGTTCACCAAGTTCGACCTAAAGAGTGGCTATTACCAGGTGCGAATGCGAGTAGGAGATGAGTGGAAAACAGCATTTAAAACAAAAGATAGATTATATGAGTGGTTGGTTATGCCTTTTGGATTGTCTAATGCTCCCTCCACTTTCATGTGACTACTGACTGATATCCTACGTCCTTATCTGGGTAAGTTTGTTGTTCTCTATTTCGATGATATTCCTATATACAGTAATACAGAGGAAGCTCATTTGCAGCATGTCGAAACCATTTTAGAGGTATTGCGGTAGAATAAATTATATCTCCAGTTAAAGAAATGTTCTTTTATGGTTCCCTCGGTTAACTTTCTAGGTTATGTTGTCTCTAGTGATGGAATTCGTATGGATGACTAAGATTCAAACCATTGTTGATTGGTCCATTCCTTCTTCGGTATCTCACGTTCGTAGCTTCCATGGTCTTTCTAGTTTCTATAGATGCTTCATTAATGGCTTCAGCGCCATCATGGCACCTATCACATCCTTACTGAAGGACAAAGTGTTTGTCTGGACCGATGAAGCTGAGTCAGCCTTCCATCTCATAAAGCTGACGTCAGCCCCTGTGTCAGCCCTTCCTGATTTTTTTCATCTTTTTGAAGTAGCGTGTGACGCATGTAAAGTGGGCATTGGTGCTGCCCTCAGTCAGAATGGACGTCCTGTGGCTTTCTATAGTCAGAAATTGTGTGGGCCGTCTAGTAGATATTCTACTTATGATGTGGAATTGTATGCTGTTGTGCAAGCTCTTCGTCATTGGCGCCATTATCTCCTACACTGTGAGTTCGTCCTTAAGTCTGATCACGAGGCGATCCGGTTTTTGAACAGCCAGGCTAAAGTAACTGACCGCCAAGCTAAATGGTTCGCTTTTCTACAAGGATACAATTTCTTGCTGAAACACCTACTGGGCACTGCAAATAAGGTAGTTGATGCTTTGAGTCGACGTGAGCATGTCCTGGTCTCTCTTCACACCACTGTATTCGGGTTTGATGAACTTAAGGGACTGTATGCTTTGGACCCTTTCTTTGATCCAATTTTTCAGTCCTGTATAGATAATGCCAGCATTTCAGGTGTATATATTCTCGAGCACGGTTTCCTCTTTCGTGGGTCTCAACTATGCATCCCTCAGTCTTCTTTTAGAGAGAAACTCATTGCCGAATTCCATTCTGGTGGCCTAGTTGGTCATGCTGGGGTTCTACATACTTTACCAGGGCTTCGAGAGCGGTATTTTTGGCCTTCTATGAGGCGTGATACTAATGCATTTATTCGTAGGTGTTATACTTGTCAGATAGTGAAGGGACAGAAGACTAATGCTGGCCTAACACCCCTTTCCTATCCCTGAGCGACCCTGGCTTGATGTTTCTATAGATTTTGTTGTTGGTTTACCAAAGACAAGCAAGGGTTTTGATTCGGTCTCTGTAGTAGTCGACATATTTTCCAAGATGGCTCATTTTATTCCGTGCAAGAAGACTTCAGATGCTAATCATGTAGCCACAATTTATTTCAAGGAGATTGTACGTTTACATGGGGTCCCGTGTAGTATTTCTTCTGATAGGAATGTTCATTTTACTAGTCATTTTTGGCAGACTCTTTGGCGCTTTCTAAAGTATTCTCTTAAGTTCTCTACCGCTTTTCATCCACAAACAGATGGACAAACAGAGGTTGTTAATCGCAGTTTGGGTGACTTATTACACTGCATAGCTGGAGACGAACCAAAATTGTGGGATTTTGCTCTTTCCCAAGCCGAATTTGCTTTTAACAATTCTGTCAATCGCTCTACTGGTCAGACGCCATTTCAAATAGTCCAAGACATTTCTCCTAATATGCCAGTGAACTTACCGCCTATTCCTTCGGCTCTTCCTGTTAGTGTGGCGGGCGATGATTTTGCCTCTCGTATTAAACTCATTCATGACAATGTCCGTCAGCATTTATCACAAGTATATGCTAAGTATAAGTCCAGTGTTGACTGTCACCGCCGACAAGTCTTATTTCAAGTAGGTGATTTAGTTATGGTCTATCTACGAAAGGAACACCATGTGGGCAAAGCTATTAAGCTCCAGATGCGGCATTTTGGTCCTTTCCCCATTACTGCATGCTGTGGTGATAACGCCTACACCCTAGATTTGCCTTCAGAACTGCGTATGCATCGCACCTTTAATGTCAGCGAATTACCTCCTTCTGTTGGTGATCATGTCCCTCCTATTCCTCTTCCCACCGACAACTCCAGTCTAGTGCCAATAGCTACTAACCGTATTGAAGCCATATTGGACTCCACCTTCTCTGACTCCTCACTGTCGGCTCCTGATCGATTTTTTGTTAAGTGGTATAATCGCCCATTTCTTGATAATTCTTGGATTTCTGGTACACTGTTTCAGCAGATTGATCCGACTTTCTATCAACACTTCCTAGCTTATCACTTGCGGTCGAGTTCTCTTCAACATGGGGGGAATGATGCAAAGCATGAAGTTGTTCTTGCCAAGTCATAGGTGTGTGCCTATGTTCCCTTTACATTTTATGAGCGTGAGCCCCTTAGTTGAGTCCAAGTCCATGGTTTGAGTCCATTAGTTAGTTGGACACATGTCGTGTTCCTATTGGTTTATGCTTTCTAGGTTTACTTTAAATAACGGGCTTGTAGTTAGGGTTTCAGTAGTTGTGTTTATGTGTGTGATTTGTGATTGAGAGATTCAATAAAAGAGTGATTTTTAGGCCGTCTTTTAATTGTGTTTCAATTAAAGTGTAGGTTCAATTAAACTGAAGCTTCCGCCAGTTTAATCTACATCACTAATGTATTGAATTCAATATGTAAATCATAAAATAAAAAATAATAATAATAATAATAATAAATAAAAAAAATAACTGAAAGTTTACCTGTTTTTTTTTTAAGTGGAAATTTTATTGATAGTGATAAGGAATTTTACAAATAATTAGGACAAGCGTGCAACAAGCTGCGCCGTAAGTCCTTTCTGAATAGCAAATCCCATTTTTCTAAAAACAAACTCGTTAGAACCAACTGTCATAACTTTCTGAAGTCTCTTGAGAAGGTCAACAGACTGTTGTTCCAATAAAACGAAAGTGTCGAAACTAAACCGAAAGTCTTTTTTTTTTTTTTTTTTTTTTTTTTTAGGCAGATTGTTGGTTTTGTATATATATAGGTTTGTTTAGGTTTTCTTATGTCATTAGAAGTTCAGTATTAATAGGATTCTTATTTTGTATATATCCATAATGAGTGTTTTTGTTTTGTGTTAGGTAGATCGTTAGTTTTGTATATAGATAGGTTTGTTTACGTTAATAGAATTCTTTGGGTTGAAGAAGTCTTTATAGTGGTTGGAATCCAATTAAGTCAGATTATTTTGGGTTTTTATTATTAGGCTAAACCAATTCTAAGTAGGCCTGGGAATCAGACTGTATACCATGCACGACTATATGGTTACATGATTTTGTCAGCAGCTACCATCCCTAACTCTCATATGCGTGTCAGTCCTAATTTGCATTCATAGTTCTAGACTTCTAGTGAGATAACATTGACAATGAATACTATGGTCATCTACCAATCAGAAAAAAAAAAAAAGCAAATTGTTTCCAAGTCACAACAGATTTACTCTTTACTCAAAAAGAGTCGAGAAGTGTTGGAGGCTTAGAAATAACACTGGAGATTAAGTTGTAGAGATGTACTAATAAGTACCTCATAGCATGCGAGGCGAGGGAAGGGTAGCAGCAATGGCTTCACAGAAGAAAAGGCCCCAATGAACGTACTGGCTGCTACGTGTACCGGATGAAGTACACCTTTAGTAGAAGTCACACCCAATGCAACCTACTATGGTGCACGCTAGTCCAGTTCGAAATGCCGAGCCAAGGCGTGACCTCAGTATGGATTGAGTTCGATCACTCATGGTTATTGCTTGCATTGTTTGGCTAGTCCTGAGACTGGTTTTGAGGCTTCTACTGAAGTAAGTTTCAGTAATGGAAGCATGGGATTGTGTTAAATTATTCTTTGATAGAAAGTAGTTCTTGAAATAGTACAGAATCATTAGTGTTGCTACCAGCGAAAGCAATTTAAGGTTTGCCCATCTCATCTCTGACAATACCTTCTATCCCATCTTTACCATGCCCAATATAACCATCTGTGTTGGTTTAACCTTCCATCTCATTGAGCCAGGTCATGTTCTATAAACTTTGTGTGTGCAATGAAACTTGGAATAAGGAGTTGAGCTGACTTATGGGAAGCTTGACTTCAGCCTTTGTTTTGTTACCTCAGAATCTGCATTTTTTTTGTTGAAATTGTGTTTCTGTTAATTTGTGCTACTTTGAAGTAATGTGATAGCTTTAAGTTGAAAAACTAAAATTCTTCAATAATTGACTGATAATGGAAGTAGAAGAGGTGTGTGGATTTAAAGCGTTGGAGAAAAGAGTTTGAAGATGTTGTTGTGAGTGAATATCTTTAAACCTGGCCAAGCCTTAAAGGAGTTTGGTTGAGAAATTTCAGCGAAGAAACAAAATATTAGGTGGTGGCGGTGATAGTAACAATGTAATGGGAGCGAAAAGAGAGTTTTTTTTTTTATTTTTGTGCTACTTTGAAGTAATGTGATAGCTTTAAGTTGAAAAACTAAAATTCTTCGATAATTGACTGATCATGGAAGTAGAAGAGGTGCGTGGATTTAAAGCGTTGGAGAAAAGAGTTTGAAGATGTTGTTGTGAGTGAATATCTTTAAACCTGGCCAAGCTTTAAAGGAGTTTGGTGGAGAAATTTCAGCGAAGAAACAAAAGATTAGGTGGTGGCGGTGATAGTAACAAAAGATTAAGAGCGAAAAGAGAGATTTTTTTTTTAAAAAAAAAAAATTTAGGAGGGTTTTTATTTTTGTTACTTTGCTATGTAAGCTTTAGATTAAATTGATTTTGCAATAAAATAGAATTTTGGGGAGGTTATAGTAATTTAAGAATAAAGTAGGGAGAATTAAGCAAATGCAGGGAGGTGTCACTAATTATTATTCCATCCGATTTTTTAGGAGCCAATCATATTGCTCGAGGTGCAAAATGGAGCGATATGGTGAGGAGAGAGAATGTGCGCAATCTCGCATTTTGCATATGTTATATGCAATCATTACTTGTGCAACATAAATTATAGTACATGAAATAATATGAACCCACCGTCCAAATTGGTGCAAGACTGCAAGGAGCTTGTCCAAGATTGAAATCTGTGTACCTAATGGATCCTTCTCTGTGGTTTGGCATCCTCATGGAGTAACTAAAAGTCACGGTTTCAACTATGACTTGCTTGCAAAACTGTCATTTGTTTATTCTCCATATATATTTGCTTAATTGTGATGTTCTCATACTTTTATATTTGGTTGATCCTCACATTTTTTATACATTTCAGCTGGTGTTTTCATCTTCAGCTACTGTTTATGGATGGCCAAAGGAGGTTCCATGTCTGAGAGGAGTTCCCCAATGCCTTCAAATCCATACGGACAAACCAAGGTAAGTTTTGCCAGTGATCGGTCTAGTAGTGTTTCAAGAGACCAAATGGAAAGCAGGACATGCTTCACTTTGTGTTTTGTCAATTGGCAGACACTTCATTATATAATTTTATATGTCACAATAAACTTTTTTGACATAATAAGATGATAATGCTTATTTTTGTAGCTTTTCATTGAAGAGATTTGTCGAGATATATATCGTTCATACTCTGAATGGAAAATTATGTTGCTAAGATATTTCAATCCAGTTGGAGCTCATCCTAGTGGCTATATAGGTGAAGATCCCCGTGGAATCCCAAATAATCTAATGCCTTTTGTGCAGCAAATTGCTGTAGGTAGGAGACCCTCCTTAACAGTGTTTGGAAATGACTATTCTACCAAGGATGGCACTGGGGTATGATTGTTATTCACTTGAGTTTTTGTTCACTGCCTCAAAATACTAAAAGTTAAATATCTAATTTTGCATCATTTGTAGAAAGCGGTATTCTGCTTTCTGTGTATAAGGCGCGGCCTGTGCCTCAGGCTTTCGAGGCTCCAGTGATTTGGGCATGACCCGCGCCCTGTGTTTCTCAAGCCACCAAATTTTGTTGTTTCCTATTTTGTAAACTCTATATAAACAATTGTAATCTCTTTAGAATTCAATCAAGTAAATATACACTGAATTGAATTGAATCCTCTGGTTCTACATGGTATCAGAGCCAGACCATTGAAATCCGCTGCATTGAATCCTTGAATCTTAAACCCATTATTGAATTCTTGAATCTTAATCCCCTCTCACAAAGTTTTATTTTTTATTTTCTTCAAAAACCTAAATTGTATTCTTCAAGCATCATTCATCACCACTACACCCCACAAGACAACTCAGCATTCCCAAAAACTGTTCCATTAGATGAGTCCAACTATACCATCTGGGCTCCTCTCATGCGGATGCGGATTGGAGCAAAGGGAAAGCTTGGTTATTTGATTGGCGCAAAGGTTGAACCACTTATGAATTTATCAGAATATGAAGTTTGGGCAACAAATAATGAAAAGGTAAAAAGTTGGCTTATTGATTCTATGGAAATTTCTTTATGAACCGTTATATTCGTCTTCCTACTGCAAAAGATATTTTGGAAGCTGTGGAGAAGACCTTCTATGATGACTCTGATGAAACTCGAATTTTTGAATTGAATACGAAGTGTTTTGAAGCGAAGCAAAATGTGAGACTTATTCCTTCCTATTACAACGAATTGGTGGCTATGTTCAAGGAAATTGATCAGAGGGTGACCTCTCAGAATAACAGTGTTGAAGCTGTAGTCCATGAAACGTCCATGATGTCCAAAATGCGTGTTCATATGTTTTTACGTGGCCTAGATCAGGAGTATGATCAGGTGCGTGGAGAGATCCTTCGGAAAGAACCTAAATATTTATTGGAACAAAGCTATGCTTACATTCGTAAGGTACAATCTGAGAAACAGGCTATGGGGCACTATATATCAATTGAATCCTCTGTCTTGGTTGTTCATAGCAAGACAACTCCTCCAATTTTTTCTGGTCCTCCATGCCATCCTAAAGGTAAATCAAATCCTTGGGCAGATAAAAAATGCGGTGTTTGCGGAGACTTGGGTTATAGCAAGGAGAGATGTTATGAAGTGATTGGTTATCCTGATTGGTGGGATTTCTCGAAAAGGCCACGAAAGAATTTAAGCAAGGCCGCCATTGCTAATGTTGTGAATGGAGAGAATGCTTCGGCTAGTGTCGCGCAATCAGGTATGAATGGTAAGGTTATTTCGAATAATACATGGATAATTGATTCAGGTGCATCTGACCATATGACAAATGACCCTAATCTTGTGAAAAGCCCTAGACCTTCACCTCAGACCGCTGTTTGTACTGCTGATGGTACTCCAACTCCGGTTAGCGGAGAAGGGTCTATTGAGTTATCTAACACCCTCACTCTTGAATCTGTCTTAGTTGTTCCATCTCTTGCTTATAACCTATTGTCTGTTTGTCAAATTATCCTCGCACTTGCATGTACTGTGACATTCTATCCATCTTTCTGTATTTTTCAAGATATTCTGACTCGACAGATTCTTGGTTATGGTGTTAGAAAGGGGAAACTGTACTACCTAGACTTGACAAAAACTGGCGAGAAACAAAATAATTTTCTGGGGCAAGCTAATCAGGTTAATAGGGTCGAGAATGCAAAAGAAGTTGTGT
Source organism: Coptis chinensis (assembly GCF_015680905.1). Classification (NCBI taxonomy): domain Eukaryota; kingdom Viridiplantae; phylum Streptophyta; class Magnoliopsida; order Ranunculales; family Ranunculaceae; genus Coptis; species Coptis chinensis. Next base: position 9,818,915 of record NC_141462.1, read on the forward strand.
GGTTATGGCATCGTAGGTTAGGTCATCTATCTTTTAGTTATTTGAAGAGGTTGCAACCTCAGTTATTTTCAGTTGTTAGTGAGTCTGAGTTTCATTGTGACATTTGTGAACTGGCCAAGAGCCACCGTATTTCATATTCACCAAGTATTAATAGATGTCCTGTTCCTTTTATGAAAATTCATTTTGATGTTTGGGGTCCTACCAAAGTTTCTTCATTTTCTGGAGCTAGATATTATGTGACTTTTATTGATGATTACACTCGCATGACGTGGGTGTCGTTACTGAAAAACAAAAGTGATGTATATGGGATGTTTACTGATTTTTACAAAATGGTGGCGATGTAGTAACAACAATCTATCAGGGTCTTTCAGTCTGATAATGGTAGAGAATTTGTGAATGGCCTCATGTCTGAATTTTGCAAAAGAATTGGAATTCGTCATCAAACCTCCAATTCTGGTACCCCCCAACAAAATGGTTTAGCTGAACGGAAGAACAGGCAGTTGTTGGAGGTTGTTCATGCTTCCTTGTTTGGCATGAATGTACCTCGATCCTATTGGGGTGAAGTAGTGAAATCAGTAGCCTATATTATCAACTGTACTCTTTCACGGGTAATTGAGTTCTAGAATCCTTATCAGAAACTCCGTACACTTTTGTCCATCCCATCTATGCCTAACTTGGAGGCTTGGAGCCTCGGGTGTTTGGATGTACAACTTATGTTCATATCCCACAACCAGAACGAAGTAAACTTAATCCTCGTGCGAAGAAGTGCATTTTTGTGGGTTATGCTGAGTTTCAGAAGGGGTATAGGTGTTATGATCCGATTAATGCCAAGATGTATATATCTCTTGATGTCTCATTCCATGAATCAGAAGCGTACTACTCAGGGGGAGTTTCCCAGTCTTCCCTTCAGGGGGGAGTGGCGGTGAAGGGAATCATGATGTCTTTGAAGAATTGGAACACTTGGAGGAACAATTTGAAGTTCCTGAAGCAGAAATTGATCCTGTAACAATAGAGATAGAAGCACATGATCCGGATGTATCTGAAACTGTAGTACATGACATTTCCCCTTCTACATCAATAACTGAAGATCTCGATTAGAATGCTCCGCCTCAGGTACCTCCTATAACCTTTAATGAGTATGTTGGGGTAGAAAGTCTTGAACCTAGACAATCACAAAGAGCTAGTAAGGGAGTTCCTAAGAAACAATATGAACCAGACATCAAAGCCAATGCTAAATACCCTATAGCTAACTTTATGTCTAACCATAGCCTTTCTGAAACTCATGCACTTGTCATAAATCAATTGTCTACTGTATCTATTCCTAGTAACGTGAAGGATGCTTTGGAAGATTCAAAATGGAAAAAAGCAATGAATGAAGAATTGGAAGCCCTTCAAAAGAATGTAACATGGGAGGTAGTTGATATGCCTGTTGGATGTCGTTTGGTGTTTACTGTGAAGCTTAATGCAGATGGAACTATTGATAGATATAAGGCGAGATTGGTTGCCAAGGGATACACACAGCGTTATGGAATTGATTACAATAAGACTTTTCGGCCAGTAAATAAAATTAATCAATCCGGATTTTAATTTCACTTGCGAAAAAAGAGATTGGCCCTTGCACCAGCTTGATGTGAAGAATGCATTCCTGAATGGGAACTTGGAGGAGGAAGTATACATGGATATGCCTCCAGGTGTGAAGAACCATCCCAAAGATGTTGGGAAGGTGTGTAAACTAAAGAAGGCTTTGTATGGCCTGAAACAGTCTCCAAGAGCTTGGTTTGGAAGACTTACATAGTCAATGAAAGTTTTTGGGTACAAACAGAGCAATTCTGACCATACCTTGTTTATCAAACACAAGGATGGTAAGATTACAGCTCTAATTGTGTATGTTGATGACATGATCGTTACAGGAGATGATCCGAAGGAAATAAATGCATTGCAGAAGTATTTGTCGAAGGAATTTGAAATGAAGGATCTAGGACAACTAAAGTATTTTCTGGGTATTGAAGTTGCAAGGTCTAAAAAGGGGATTTCACTATCACAGAGGAAGTATGTCCTTGATTTGCTTGCTGGAACCGAGATGTTGGATTTCAAACCAATGGAGACACCCATTGAGATGAATCACGGACTCGCCATTCATTCTGACCAAGTTCCTACTGATAAAATCAGGTATCAGCGTCTTGTAGGAAGGTCAATCTATTTATCTCATATTAGACCTGATATTGCTTATGCTGTGAGTGTGGTTAGTCAATTTATGCATTGTCCTAGTGAAGAACATATGGATGCAGTCTTTCGTATCCTGAAGTATTTGGAAAAAGCACCTGGCAAAGGTTTACTATTTGGAAAGTATGATGCATTGGATATTGTTGGATACACAGATGCAGATTGAGCTGGTGATAAAACTGATAGACGGTCTACATCAGGATATTTCACTTTTGTCGGTGGAAATCTTGTAACTTGGTGTAGTAAGAAGCAGAAAGTTGTTGCCAGATAAAGTGCAGAAACTGAATTTCAAGGTATGGCACAGGGAGTATGTGAATTGTTATGGATTCATACTGTCTTGGTGGAATTGGGCTTCGAACTTCAAAAGCCTATGGAGTTACATTGTGATAATAAAGCCGCCATTCAAATTGCACATAATCCAGTTCAGCATGATAGGACAAAGCATGTGGAGGTTGATCGTCATTTTATTAAAAAAATCTTGACAGGAAGGTTATTCGTTTTCCGTTTGTAATCTCTGAGGAGCAATTAGCTGATGTTCTTACCAAAGGTGTATCCCACAAGGTGTTTGACAGCTCAGTTAACAAGTTGGGCATGATTGACATCTATGCACCAACTTGAGGGGGAGTGTAGAAAGCGGTGATTCGCTTTTCGGTGTATAGAAGCGACACAAGCTCGATATAGTATGTATAGGGGCGACACAACCTCAAGCTTTCGAGACTCTAGTGATTTGGGCGCGACCCGCACTCGTCTCAAGTGTAAACAGGGTGCGACCCGCGCCCCGTGTTTCTCAAGCCACCGAATTTTGTTGTTTCCTATTTTGTAAACTCTATATAAACAATTGTAATCTCTTTAGAATTCAATCAAGTAAATATACACTGAATTGAATTGAATCATCTGGTTCTACATCATTTATTTTCCAGCCTCACTAATATAAAGTTATTTTGTTTGTCTGTACAAACACAATTGTCGGAGTCCCACAGTGTTAACCTTTCAAAACCACCTGAAATTGTCTTAAAAAGGAAAATTGGGGTTATTAGTCCAGACGCGTAGGCTTTAGTTTTATGTCTCATACTAAGAGAGTTATGATGTTTAATTTTTTATCTACAGGTAAGAGATTATATCCATGCTGTTGACTTGTAGGATGGGCATATTGTTGCATTGAGAAAACTATTTGACTCCGAGATAGGTAAGCAAATGTGCTTTGATAGTTTGATCTAAGTTTTTGTCCTTCTCTTTATTCTAACTGCACATTTATATGGTTTATCCTTTTGCTTTATTTAAGTAATACAGATCAGGGTGTGTGCTAGGAGATCAGAAGCCTCCACCTATTTCCCTTGGCCAGTAAAGTAACAATAGTTTTTAATCCAAAGTAAACATACCATCCAAGAACCATTGGTGCGTCACAGGGACTCAAATTTTCTTGAGCCTCCCCTGATGTGTTCAACACGGACATATATAGTGTGTGATATACCTCCATTTATATTTCCCCATGTCACACTTTGTCTCTGTGGCATACGGGCACCGTATACGTGTCAATGTAACTTGTACGAAAACAACTACCAAAGCAAAACACACTAAATCAATACTTCTTATCCAAAAGTAAGCATACAGTGCAAGAACCCTGGGTGCCAATGATCCAGTTTAGGAAATAGGCATATAACTTGCACAAACATTGGCCAAACCAGCCCACCATTGAATGGTCTGATTTTCCACAAAATAGAATCCTGATCCCTGATATCAACCCTGGGCAAGAGTCATATCTAAAGTTCCTACATTAGATCACACTGAATGATGTTGATTGTCCAGTCAACATCAATAAAAAAAAGTGAAGACATCATAAGATTTTTTCCATAAATGTCATACGTAACAGGACAAAGAAATTAGAGAAAGTTGGTATGAAATAGTAACCCATGGAATAAGAGGTTTATGAGTTCACCTAATGAATTAGATCATTCTTAATTCATTTCCTAGTGTTATTTTTTCACAATACTATAGGAAATAAAGACGCAATCTTCTCCCGGCTTCTAATGCAGTATCATCAAATGACCATTCCAGCATACACACATAGTATCTCTGCAAAAAATATGTATACGATTTTAGTGGTAAGTCCTTCACTGCAAAAATCAAATAGTAATAGAGCCTTACAATCAATTGCAAAGGAATTTCCAACGCAAACATAAAATCTTAATAAGAATATTACAAAAAACATCAAGTATTATGATGTTGATAAGTTTAATTATAAGAACATTACCTTAATCAAATTGCTTGAAAAACCTCTTTATACACAATGTTCTGTGTATATCCTTTTGGCTCATCGTCTTCCCTTTTTGTTAGAAATTTTAGTCTCTGTCTAGATGTTGTTCTTGAAACATCCACATATAATTGGCCATGAGTGAAAATTGGTCATTGTAAATAAACACCAACATGGTTGAAAGTTTGTCCCTGGCTCTTGTTTATAGTCATTGCATAACACACTCTGATAGGAAATTGTTTTCACTTGAAGACAAATAGGCACTTGGTGTCACTTGGAGACAGGATGATTCTTGGAATGTAGACTGGATCTCCTATATTACTACCTATTATAATTTTTGCTTCAATAACTTTGGATCCCAACCTAGTCACAATCAACCTAGTTCCATTGCAAAGGCCTGCACTCTGGTTCAAATTCCGCATTAACATTATGGGAACACCAACTTTCAGCTCATTGTTATGGTTTGGCACTCCAGAAAATTGAAGAGTATTCAAAAATTCTGTAGGATAGAGAACGTCTTGTTCAGCAGACTTTCCTGCAAAACAATTAAATAATCTTATAAGAAATGTAAAAAACATCTAAAGGAAAACAATTATTTATTTATTTATTTGATGTGCTAACCTTCTATGGGACAAAGTGAGTCTGCACTCAAGTAACTCTGTAACTCTCCTGGTAGTGATGAAATAATGTATGAGTTAATTTCATCAACTGTTTCATTCTTAGGGGCCAAGACGGTTCTTTCCTTGAGGTACTTAACCGAGTTGTGATTTTTGGCAAAATCTGGATAAATAGTTGACACAATATCTTGGATAGAGTCATCGGATTCTGGAATAAGGAGATCTTCTAGAATTTGTATCCATGTTTGTTCAATATCATTCTCCATACCAATTGCTGGCAAGTTTCCATCTCCAAGATCTAATACCCACTTGCTAAAGTCTTCTATAGACCTAACTATTTTAGGGTCTACTCTGTCATTTTGTAATCTCATGTTTTGAGTCAGATGAAAGACTTTACATTCTTCCCAGATTTTGGACCTGTCAAATATAGATAAAGATGGTAAAAAAAAAATTGTTCAAGGTTACTAAGCGAATTATTTGATAAAATTGTGTTGTTTGATATATCCAAAATCGTACCTATTTATTGAAGCGTCAACAATGTCACCTCTTTTACGCCTTGGAATAACTGGCAAAATTTGTCTGAAGTCACCACCCATTAGAAATGTTTTGCCACCAAAACATTTGGTTTCTTCATCCATTATGTCTTTTAAAGTTCTGTCAATAGCTTCAAATCCGTGCCTATGAGTCATTGGTTCTTCATCCCATAAAATAAGATCGACTTTCTGTATGAGCTTGGCCAGTGCTTCATGTTTTGAGATGTTCCAAGTTGAATCTTCATTGGTAGGAATTTGAATATTAAACCTCGAATGTGCTGTTCGGCCTCCTGGTAAAAGGAGTGATGCTATTCCTGAAGAAGCAACTGCAAGTACAATTTTACCTTCTGATCTCAACTTTGAAATGATATTCTTGTACAAATACGTTTTTCCAGTTCCACCGCTGCCATAAACAAAAAATACACCTCCATTCTGTGAATATACTGCTTCTGTGACTGATTGGAAAACTTCACGCTGCTCAGTATTAAGGGCTTCATGCAATTTAACGTATGCATCACGTAATGCACAACAGTTGTAGTCAAGTTCTTTTGCAATTATTTAGAGATGTGGAAAAAGCCACCTCCAAATATAGTCATGCTGAACACTGATGGGACCTTGCAAGCTGGTTTGGCAGGCTATGGTGACTTATTTAGAGATGCAGAGGGAAAAGTACTCCTCATATACAAGGGAGGCTCTAGGAAAAAGTCAATATTACTTCTAGAATTGCTTGGCATTGAAGCTGGCTTGAGTATAGTAGTTAGAATGGGAATCCTTTCCTTGCAGGTCAATTCTGATTCAGAAAGAGCGGTGAACATCGTCAATGGGACAGAAGATGCCCCGTGGTATTGTTTGAATGTCTTGCAAGCAATAAAGGCACACAAGATGACTTTCACCAGTTTGGAAGTTACTCACATCTACAGAGAAGGCAATCGGGCAGCAGATTTTATTGCAAAGTCTTGTCATGAATATGCGAGTATAGCTTGTCATATAGGCCCTTTGGAGGATAAGCTAGCTGTAATAGCTCAGGAGGATGCGAGTGGTTGTACTTACACTAGATTTTAATTAATACAGGTCAGGGTCTGCCCAACCCTTAACTTCATAAAAAAAAAAAAAAAAAGCTCTTCTGCAATTATTTTATTCCCAGCTGGCATTTGGTCCTTCATATCTGGAAATGGAAAGTCCTTCACAGTTGCCAAAGTTTTTTCTCTTTTGAGCATGATATTTTCAATCTCACACAGAGTGTAATTTTTTATTTTCTCTTTTGATAAATTCAATGTCTGATTTCCATTGTTTCTTCTATACCGATATAAGATGTCTTCTCCAAGAGCATGATGATGTTTTTCCCATAATTTTTCAGGAAATGATATCTCGCACTTCAACATTAATGTCACAAATAGTTCACGTAACGCTTTAGGGCTTTGAAATCCGCTAGCCTCTTTCAGAGCATCATCCCACTCATTTGTCATCATCAAAGCATCAAGCAAACCTATATATATATATATATATATATATATATATATATATATATATATATATATATAAAAGATGTGCTAAATGAAATCAAATAATATACATGCATAATAGATGTGCCTCTGATTGTGAAAAGCTTTTAAATTTTATGGAGCATTCATTTTATAAGTTACCTGACATGTCGCTTTGAAAGTAGGATAAGTAGTTTCATTTACTGTTCTGATCTCTTCAAAGCTTCTAGGGCCTTTGATAATATTAAGCAACATACGCAAGTAAAATCTTTCTCCTGATGTAGGGTGAGCATAGTAGACATGGCAGATCTTTTTTTTACCACCACCTTTTCTTGGAGTCCACTCCCTACTTTTGGTTTGCCAAACCCATTTAGTGGGAAAATCCATATAAGTAAGTTCTCTAGCAGACGAGTACATGGCATTTGCTTTAAGCCACTTTGTAAACTTTGTCTTTGATGCATTCGCGCGCTCTATGACTTCTTCTGGTAGATCTTTATTACTGTAATAGACCATTTGCTCTCCTTCAAGATGAAATGGTAACCTTTCTACGCTTGGGTTTCTGTATTGAATTTCAAAATTCAATAACCTCAAACATGCTTCAAAAGCAGAAAGATAACGACAATCAAGAAAATGTTCAACTTCGTCTACATCTCTAATGGTTTGTTTCCCTGTGCCTACATCTGTCGCGACATTTTCGACAATAATAGCAATGGCTCTGTCTTTGCCCTTGTTAATATACTTGAAAAGATATTTTATCGACCTCGCCTTATTACAATGCTCAACATTTATGTGTGCTTGAAATTTCATACACAAATTGACATTATGCGGTATCACCTACCTATTGTCCAGTTCTTCACTTTTATCAAAAACTTTAACCGTGACTTTACGACCATTGTTTCTTCTCCTATAAACGGTGAAGTCATTGTGATCAATAAAAGGTTCACTGCAAAAGGCCTTAGGATAGTGTCCCTAGAGCACTTATTTTCCAACATACATGGCGAGCTTGAATTTAAATCTTCACAGGGCCCATGCATCATAAACTGTGTGACTGCTTCATATGCAACTTTATCTTCTGGGTCTAGAAGCTCTGCTGATATTAACTTATTTATCTGAGCAGGGGTCTTTGGCTTGGCACCATTTTCCAAGAAAAGCAATATATGAGCGTGTGGTAAACCCCTCTTCTGAAACTCTATTGTGTATATTGTTGCATAACAAAAGTTGGAAAGTGTTACTTCTCTAGCATAGTCAAAACTTGGAAAAACAAATTGAGTGGAAACTTTGGTGTACAAAAGAATATTGTTATTGCTTCAGAACAGATTATTTGCGCGTCTGTTGTTTTTTTCCAGCTTTGAATCCTCTTGTAGAATTTAGAGAGATGAACGTATCAAAGCAAAATATGGAATTACTCCTGATCCTGAATTACTTGACATCCTTCATACAGTTCATAGGACCAAAGGGGTACTCAAATTTAAATTTCTTTCTATAGTATATTTTGTTTCATTCAATTCTATCTGGAGCCATGTCTAAGGATTCATAAGTACATTCAAGTCTGAACTTAGCACCCGAACCATGTTCCTTTGGTTTTGTTCTAACTTATCTGGATTCGTCAACCCATAAATTAGTCCCGACTGGAGGTGTTATTGGTCTACTCTGCAGTACTGCACATGACTGAAGTGAAATTGTTGAGAAATGGTCAACTATCAAGTTAGACATCCTACCTGCATGGGTGGCTGCATCATTTAGAGTAGCTGAATCTAGTTGCCTATGGAGTAAGGCACTTCGTACCCAGTAGTTCCACTGCTTAATAAAATCATTCGGTATCTAAGATATCCTTTAATTTATTGGCATTAGTTCCCTTATTCTTTATTATCATTCGGTATCTAAGATTATCATTAGTAATTGAACTAAGTTTTCTAAGGAAATGCTATGTTAATAGGTGAAATTCTCTCTGGTGCTGGCTGATGAATACTTTTATTATGTGATCAATGCGTTGTTTATTCATGGAATATGTTATTTATAAATTTTGTGTGGTTTTCAGGCCCTGTACGTATCATGAAGGCGTCGTCAAAAGTGGGTGATAAGGCAATTATTGGCTGTAGAAATTGGAATGCCTACATAATCGCATTGGCTGCAATTTTTTTTTTGTGGTTTTTCCAATCTTTATGTTTTCCACTGTAAGTATTAAGTGAAGACGTCTATTGAAGTACATATAAATTTTGATATTTCGGTAGTTTCTTTGTTATCTAGGGAATTTACTATTAGTTTTGGAATCATACATATAAATTTTTAAAAATCTAAATGTATGAACAACTTCCTCTCCCTATCACATGTTGAATGATTTAGTTAGAGTTTTTTTTTTTTTTTTTTTTTGCACAATTGAGACTCAAACTTCCGTCATGTAATTTACTAAAACATCCAAAATTAGGGGAACTGGAATGGAAGTAAAAATAATGTATATATACATGATCGTTAATCCCAAATGGAACTATGCTTATGCATTTTATAAATGATAGGCAAAATAATTAAACATAAAGTCTGACCTGCCTAAGCTTTATCGAAATGTTTACACCGTTGCAAATCAGTCATTAACTCGTGTAGTTTTATTTCGAATACCCAAGCAACAATTTCAGGGGCATTTTCAGGTTTTAGTCCCTTAGAAACCTTGTCCAATGCCATTTGAATTTCAGGCCACTTGGGGTTGCAAGTAAATGTGGTGAAAATATCAAGAGTTCCAGCTCATCTGGAAATGGCTATGGCATCCTGATAATTTTGAACCATATATCTTGGACCAATGTAAAAGATGATGGTAAAACTAATCATTTGTCATTATATATTCATCTTCAAAGGTTGCAAGTGAGTTTTGGGGATTTAATTGAACTTACATGTAAAAGACGATGGTAAAACTAATCGCCTACCAACAGATGCAGGTTTAGTGTCCCCAGAAACAACAGCATCAACCAAACCTTGGTATAGTTCAGCACGAATCGTATGTTGGTTATTTCTAACCCATGAAAGCCTCATTTCCTTAACAGCAGTGTATACATCAACCCAAAATTGTTGCTTCAATCGACCACCTCTAAATATTGTTAGTTCTTCATTTGCTCTCATTTACATTCTAAAAGCACAATACTCTCTCATGGTAACATGTTTTCTCTTACCAACTTAATTTACTACCATTTATGTATTTGATTTCAGGCTTATACCCATCAACTCCATCAAGATATAAGAGAGGGTATTGCATTGACATAAAACTTGGAAAAGTCTCATCGATTCTCTTCAAGCCGTATCCTTTCTTGTCAACAACAACGTCGCGGTGACCTTGAGATTCATCTCCATTACCAACAATGAGACCAGCTACCTCATTAGAAGTTGGCAAGTTGTATACTCTTCCATCAGTCTATCTTGTACTAATGAGTCTTATACTAACATCAGCGATTTCAGATTCTGTAAATCTATCTCTGGCCATTCTGTAACTCTCAGCTATTCTGTTGTTTTCATTTAACATTTCAATGAGTCCTGCTATAATGTTTGGATCCAACAATTTTTTCTTTTCAATCTTCTTACTAAAGGAGTTCAATCTGTTTTGCACTTCATTGGCTGTATCATATACGTATAACTGGCCAAATTTAGGAATCTGACCTAGCATAAATAACAAAAACGAAATTAACACGTAAAGGATGACAAAATTATTAAGAAAAATCAAAAATCAAATTATTTTCTACATTGTTCATTAAAGAAAAGTATACATACTAAAACAATCTAATATTTTGCACTTCATTTGTTGTATATATGTATAACTGACCAAATTTAAAAGGCTAACCTGGAATTGGTAGAAAGGTTCCAATTTTGTGATGATTCTGCCCACTGATCTTATAAACATATGACCCCTTTCTGTTGTTTATTTTTTTTATCAACCACTCCTCCAGTTGATGTGAAAGCAATCATCGAGTTATACGCCCGTATATTTTCTCTATAATTTGCTGACATTGTACCACTTTCATAATCTAGTAGTTGGTTTAGGAATGGAGGTGCATAAGCCAGAACAGGAAGTTGAACTTTTCCATGTACGCAACATATTGCAAACTTTGGTTTTTTGGTTTGTCTTGTTTGCCCAACCCTTTCTTCATACCATAATATTGCTCCACAAAAAGAACACACACAGTTTGGTTCTCCAAAATTTCATGCTTCTTGAAAATTTCTTGTGTAAAAAATTAACAAAATAACACAGTTAAAATTTTTACATTCTAAATATCAAAATAATATATATTTAGATTCTTACTTGTATGTCACTTTCTCCAAGCATCATGTCTTCATATGAATTGCTTTCTTCATCACCATCTGATTCACATCCACTGATTTGTGAATAGTATTTATCATCTCTGAGCGAATCAAAACAATTTCTTTTTCTCTTGAGGTATGTTTTTTTTTATGGGAATTTCTTTCATTAAATCCTTCTTTAGCTGATTTTGCAAATCATCAACACCTAGAGGTCTATTCCTCTTTTTTGCTAAAGAAGACATCCGATTAGATCGATTAAATTTACATTCTTCTTTACTTAGTACTGGAGTACTAAGAATTGGTTTTTTCGCCAAACAATTTTCTGGGTCATATATGTTTGTTCTTGATCTTATTGCAGCTCTAGGTTTAGTTGTACTATGTGCTGCTCTGCCGCTATTTATAGCGCTTTGCTGTCCCTCTTGCAACCATATTAGAATTGTAAGTTGCATTAGACATAAAATTATTATAAGAACTACTAAAATTTACTAAAACAAATATAATAGCTATCAATAAAAGCAAGAGGCATTGTAAAGACTTGTCTGTGTACGCTAGTCAAACGTGCTATGTTATATCTGACCCAAAGCAACAAAATAATGGCAAAGAGGCTTTAGTCCTACTTTCTACCCTTGATGCCTAGGCATCTTTGAACAGTATCGTGGCATTTCTAAGTCCCCATCTCCAAGCAAAAAAAAAATCGAATCAAACATAACATAAACAGTAAGAAGAGTACCTTATTTGGTGAATAATGTACAGGTTTTGGTTGAGTATAGAGACGGTAAGGAGGTGTTTTGGTTGAGTATGGTAATAGGTTTTTGGTTGAATGTGTATAAGTGAATAGTAGATTAGGGAGAATTAAGCAAATCTAGGGAGGTATTTATAATTATTTAGCATTCCTTTTTTATAGGAGTCTCTAATATGGTGATTCTCAATTATTAGCATTGCTTCAATTACTACGTGATTTGTATATATATAGGAGATAAGGCATGATTTCGTAGGAGGCTCAATTACTACATGATTTGTATATATCTTAAATTAGATTTTTTTTTTCAATTAACTAGAAGTTATTGTACTGTGTGTGTACATATACAACTCTTAGTTTGTGTGTGATTGTGTGTACGTTTAGAAAATATATCTCAATGTGTGTGGGTGAGTCTGTGCATTTTAGAATATTGCACTCGATTCACACTTCCCCCCTCCCCCTTCCTGCCACCCAGTGCAGTACCCCTCTTTCTCATTAAAAGATTTGTTATGATGAAAAACCAAAAAATGCAGAGATATCTATGACTTTTGATACTAATAGTAGTTGATATATAGGCGAATGATGTTCTGGGTAGACTTAGCTATTGATTGATTTTGTTGTTGCTGTTGTTATTAGTTTTCCTCCTTCAGTTGGAACCAGTATATAACTAAACTCAATATTGGACCTAGACAGATTGTTTATAAACCGAGTTTTAAGTAAATAATTAATTTAATTTAGCCCAGAAAGTAAATTCCCAAGGCTGACTCCTTCAAGAAGAAACATGCCATGCACCTGTATTACAACTTTTCTCTATATCTGATACATTGGACCGAGTAAGAAAGTCTACCAATATTGAAGTGTTTTCAAACATGCTAAATGATACAATCTCTAAAGAAGAAGGATATGATGGCTTCACAGGGAACCTAGTGCAAAAGTCTCCCTCTAATTCTACAGTTTCAACTTTGGTATAAAATGTATTCAACCACTTCTTTAATGTATATCCATCATAGATCATTCACCGTTCTGCCCTCTACCAACGTCATGAGACCTTCCCTCACTTTTAGGAATTGTTTTCCCTTTCAAGAAATTCTCAGAATCATTTCCATAAAGGCTGGCCCTTCTATTTGCATGTGCCTTTTGAAGTGTTTCATGACCCCACTCTACCCATCTCCCTTTGTCCAACCTCGTCCTCCGGCAAAGACTTAACATTCCGATTACGTTTATGAGTTCCATCCATATTACAAAAGGCATGGACTGTGATGCCACGGTCTCTAGAAACAAATAGAAATTCTCTAAAAGAAACATCCTTGTGCTGATCGTATGCATCCCCATAATGGCCCCACGCCAACGATTTAACATCAGAAATAAGTGAACAATCCTCAGATCTCGGAGAGGTACTTTCAAGTGAAGGAACATCTTCTACTGATCCAGAAGTACTCGGGATATTGTCTAATGAGTTTAGCTGTCTAAGGGTTGTCTGTTTTGATGAAGAAAAAGAGTTTGAATCATATCACCTGCCCAGGTCATCCGTGCCTGCAGATTGAAAAGATAAATTGGCAGTGAAGCACAGGGTTCAAGTTCAAGAAAAGAGAAGCAAGCGAAAGGTAAGAAGTCGCACCAGTGAGAGGGAGCAATGACGCTTCACACTGATGTGAAAGCAATAGCAGCAGTTCCCTTGTTGGAGAAATAAAAGCTTCACAGAATTTAGAAAGGTCAAGTTTGGTTGAGTCCCACTTCCTTAAGAATCGTATAATAGCAGGACCATCAACAGCCTGACTACCGCAAGAATAAACCATTTTGAGCCTACCAATAAAGAAAAGAAATGGCAATGAATCGATGATAAAAAGAAAATAGTACGACAATCGACCTGCAGGTTAAAAACATTGTTTGTCTAACTTTGAGATGAAAAAAATACACAAACATAGTGTGTGGTTTCTAGGTTTCCCCACACATGAAATTCTGCCAGACTTAACTTGTACCCAATGTTTCTTTTATTTTTGGATCTTCATGCAAGTATGTTCTCTGTCCCTAATTTGGAATTTCAAATTACGTATCAGTTCAATTATGCATTCCCTGATAATATCCCTAACTCTCGATAATAAATTTAATCTATATAAAGTAAGCTCGTGATTGAACATTCCACAACAAAACAGACAGAAAATAACAAAGAAGTTAATCTATATATATATAAAAAGTAAGCTCACCGTTTGTATAAAGTGACTGCTCTTTCTTTTCTTCCTCATTTACATATACTATTACTACCACAAAACAATTATTCATAATTTGATATATTCTAGTTTTCAATATTTTCACCTCCAAGAAATTTCTAACAATCAGAGCCGTGGAATTAGATCGAATAACATGAAATCAAAGTCCTATGTTCGTAATTCAAAAAGGTTGTAATACTCATAAAAAATAGGTAAGAGAAAACAATGTACCTAGTTGTTTGTAGGACTTAGCTTATCAGCACTCTTTGAGTGTGTTATGCCATTACCTGAAGCGGAAGCCATGAGAACAGATGTGGGCAAGAGATGATAGGTTCCTTTAGTGCGGATTGAAGAACTCTGTGGAGTTTGTGAACTAAAATATTTCTCACATGTCCAGCAAAAGAACGTGAACTCAGATTTATTAGAAAAGATATCCCTAAACATCAATGCAACAACCTACACGTAATGGGATGACCAAAAATAGAAAGGTTGAACTAAGAAGAATATTCACCAATTACCACTCCCTGATTCGCATACAAAAAGTCATGAGGGTTCTGGACTCTTAACAGAACAGGATAAGTGAAAAGAATGAAAACCTCTAAAGTATTTTGCACTTATTATTCTTCTAGATATGTCATCTCTAAGCATTTGGCGAGGAGGAAACTCTTGAAGTCTTCTGCCTCCACATGCAAAGTAAACCACATATACAGAAACATATTTTTCAATCCAAGTTGGAGTTTGTAACCATGCCATCAAAGGTGTGGTCTCATGGGGGTTACATAAAATTTCGAGTTGATTTACTTTGCCTCTCACTTGTTTTCAATCTAGTTGGCCACGGTTTCTCAGTTGTAACGCAGACATACAACAAAGAAAAATTGAAAAGCGGTATAGTTTTGACGAAAAAGTAAAAGAAAACACACTACAAATTTTTAGTAGGTGTAGGGGAGCGATATCCTCATAGGGCATCGCATTCGCGAGGAGCATAAGCGAACTGAAGATATCGACCTCCAAGACGGACACGAACAAATACCCTAGCAGTACACGAGTCGCGGCGGCATAGATGAATCCAAGGCGACCTCCAAGACCGACCTGCGAGCGGCTCGAGTAGGTGGTGCGAACGAAGATATCTCAGTACGAACACTTTGCCAGATACAGAACGCTTCGGATAGAAACACACCCCACCGGGTGTAATGATTGCCAAGATCTTAGTGGTAATCTCATCACCGGGAAATAGGGACTACCGCATCTACCCCCAATCATAACAGGGCATATCCAAAATCCAATTCAACACTCATCCGCGATCTCCACCCTACATTTGCACAAAAGAGTACACGTGTCAGAAGGATCTCCTCTCCCTGAAATCTATAAATACCACCCTCTTTGAACTACGTCGGACCGATTCTTCTCTCCCCAGAAAAGGAAAAGCGAGAAGATAATGTGGGGCGGTTAAGCTCCACAAATGACCTCGGTCACATCCAAAATCCAAACCCCTCCCGTTCTTCCTTGTTGTAATTAGGAGAAGATCAAAACACTCCTTTACATTGGCGCCGTCTGTGGGTTCGATTACTGGAGAGCCACTTTAGATCAGTTCATCCATCTCTAACTCTCCAGCCCACGAAGCATGGTTAGCATAGAAGATCAAGTTCAGAACCTTGCCCACCAGTTGGGAATAACGAATGAGAGCATTTCCTTGCTCAGGGAGGAAAATGCTACTTTACGTGCTCAGGTGGATAGTTACCAGCAACAACAAGTCGGCAACGGAGCCGAAAGCACAAAGATCAATGGCGTTAATCGGCCAGATTAATGAGTTATCCCAAAGGATTGGCGGACCACGCGCGAAGAAGGATTCGACCGCAGTTATTGTGCACAAGATGCTTAAGACGTATCGCGCATCTCCGTTCACCGCAGAGGTCCTCGATAAATCCTCTCCACCGCGACTTTATCCAGCCACGCTTTCCCATATATGTATGCGGCGGCAGACATGCCCCCCGGTCATGTGGCTCGCTATATTCGAGTTTGGCACTTTTACAGCTCACGAGAGTTTGATTATCTCCACCTGCAGATTATTTCCGGCCCCTCTCCAAGGATGGCGGCTCTCGATTGGTTCTTTTCAATCGAATCGATTCTATAAACACCTTCAACAGCGGCTAATTTTTTGTTACCAAGACGTCCCACAACAGCGGAAGAAGGCGGATCTTGATTCTCTGTTTCAATTATCATTCAAGGAGGACGAAACTATTCGTGAATTCCTAGGACGGTTCAAGGCGACTAGCGTGCATGGAAAGTGGTTTGAAAGAATCTTTTCGCCACATCGCCTTTTCCATGCTTGCCGAGAGTCGCGAAACACCGACCTCGCTAGGTCGTTGATGAAGGAACGCCGGAGACATTGTCCGAGCTCTACGCCAGCGTGGACAAGTACATCAAGTTGCGAAACTTTAAAACTCCATGGTTTATCGAGAGAACCACGAGGTCGCCGGTCTCGGATCGTACCCACGGGTCAAGAAGCGCCGCCGTGTCGCTTGCACCAAAGCTTTCGTGCGACCGGATAACAGCGAGAGTTCGGCTGTTACGACCGCGTTCCCCGGTCACATCTTGGATAAGATTAAGTGCGCCCCATTTTTCCGGCCAAACATCAGGCAGCCCTTGAGATCGACTGGCAAGCCTTTTTGTGCATTTCACAAAGCAAAGTGCCATGAAACTGATGCATGCTGGGGGCTCAAGCATTATCTCCAAGACCTGGTGGAAGATGGTCATATCAAACAATACACTAGCATTCCTGATGGCGACCTGCGTCACAAGTTGATGGCTCGTCGTGTACGTAGTCGATCTCCACCTCACCGTCACCACCAAGGGGTACAGGCTCGTCCTCACAGTAGAGGACGCTCCCGTGATCGTTCTCGTCACGAGAGAAGGCAGCACTCGTCCGATCGTGACAATGCCCGCACTATTCATGTGATTACCTTTCCGGACGATTCCGTGACCTCTTCCCGAGAGAAAAGACGTCGGGTAGGCGCTCTTCAGGAAGTCTATCATTTTACTTCACAGGCAGCCCACGCCCCGCGGGGTTCAGGTCGCAGCGCAGGCGATATCATTTTCACAGAGGCCGACTTAAGCAAAGTCTGCCTTCCTCATAATGACGCATTGGTAGTTCATGTCAAAATCAGCGACTGGACAGTCAAGCGCGTCCTGATCGACCCTGGCAGTTCCTGCGACATCTTATTTTACCACACCATGCAAGAGATGAACCTCCCCAAGTCCGTTCTCGTAGTCCCAATCGCCCCCCTTTACGGGTTCAATGGCTCCAGAGCCGACCCCATTGGTGACATTATCTTACCAGTATCGGTGGGATCTCGAGAGGATAAGATTACTTGTAATACACGGTTTTGCGTTCTCGACATTAAGTCGTCCTACAATGCCATACTGGGGCGACGCTGGATCCATCAGATGCAAGCAGTCCCATCAACATTGCATCAAGTTCTACGTTTCCCAGGACCTAGGGGAATGATGGAACTTAGAAGCAATCAGCTTGAAGCGTATCACTGTAACCAGATAGTATCAACCAGTGAGACTGTCGATGGACTAACACCCATCATACACGAGCCCACCAGTTACACAATGGCACATGATTTAGTGGCCGGAGTCCAGACTCGACCTGCCAAGCAGAACGCTGGGGGCTCCAGCAAGCCAATACCTGCAGTCGCTCCCCGACTCATTCCTCCACAAGCAAAGCTACCCAGCATTGATACAAAATCAGCCTCCCCATCGACTAGAGTGTCAAGAATCGCTTTGGATTGTGGTGGGCCAACACACGTGCCAACAACAGCCGTACCACCAGTGTTCATACCTCCAGTGCTGTATCCACAGCTCGGGGATGCCCCCATCAACGCTGATGCTCAAGTCGTTCAAACCCCAACTGCTAGCCAGACTAGCCCAGAGCACGTTCAAGACCCCCTTGAGAGCGAACTACCAAGCAGCGCTCCACCATCCGTTGTAACACCTCCAGTGGCAGAAAAAGAAAGAGTGAACTTAGGCACCGCTGACGACCCCAAGTTCGTCTATGTAGGGGCCAACCTCGACCCCATGTTAAAGACCCAAATTTTGTAAATTTTTATCTATGAATAAAGATGTTTTGCTTGGTCGTATATATTGATGTGTGCGAGTCGATCCTCAAATCGCATGCCATAAGTTAAATGTGAACCCCAATGCTAAACCCGGTCAACAACGACCTCGTAGACTATCCCTGCGCTTTCAAAAAGCCATCAACGACGAGGTCGAAAAACTCAAGCAAGTCGGTTTCATCAGAAAGGTAGACTACCCCGAGTGGATTGCAAATATTGTCGCCGTCCCCAAAAAGAATGGCACAGTTCGCCTATGTGTCGATTTCACAAATGTCAATCAGGCCACGCCAAAAGACAGTTTTCCCTTGCCTCGCATTGACCAACTTGTCGACCAAACCTGTGGTCATGAGCTCCTCTCCTTTATGGATGCGTACAGTGGGTACAACCAAATCCCACTCGCCGAGGAAGATCAAGAGAAGACTTCGTTCATTACGGAGCAAGGGATCTATTGCTACAACGTCCTCCCGTTCGGTCTGAAGAACGCCGGAGCGACATACCAACGCCTTGTCACTGACATGTTCCAAGACATGTTAGGCGACACCATGGAGGTCTACATTGACGACATGGTGGTCAAAAGCAAAAAAGCTGGTGATCATCTCACCCACCTCGAACAAGCGTTCTCCAGACTACGCCATACGGGCATGAAGTTGAACCCAGAAAAATGCCTCTTTGGGGCGTCCTCCGGCAAGTTTTTAGGGTATCAGGTGTCGCAGCGTGGGATCGAGGCAAATCCTGACCAGATCCGAGCGTTCTTAGATATGCCCGATCCACGCACAAAGAAACAGATACAGAAATTGTCGGGAATGGTCGCAGCACTCAACCGGTTCATATCAAGGGCCTCAGATAAGTGTAGACCGTTCCTGCAGCTCCTCAAAAAAGGCGAGCCGTTTTCATGGAGCGATCAATGCCATCATGCATTCGCTACTCTCAAAGAGTATCTCACCACGCCTCCCGTCTTAGCCAAACCAATTTATGGAGAGACACTGGGGCTTTATCTAGCCGTATCCGATTTCGCCATCAGCTCAGTTCTCTTTAAAGAGGAGAACAATTCAGATAAACCAATCTACTTCACGAGTAAGACGCTCACGCCAGACAAAAAGAATTACGCCTTCCTGGAACGAGCTGTACTTGCTTTGTTGTATTCCGCACGGAAGTTCAGGCCGTACTTTCAGGCACATCAAATCAAAGTTCTTACCGACCTTCCATTGAAGAAAGTCCTTCACAAAGAAAACAAGACTACTCGAATGGCAGTTTGGGCCGAAGAACTCGGAGAACACCACATAGAGTTCGTCCCCCGCACTTCTCAGAAAGGTCAGGTCGTCGCCGATTTCCTAGCAGATTTCCCAAAGAGAGGACCCCGGTAGGGAACAAGAAACCGAGCTCCCGACACAAAAAACGAGAGTCAAATCGCCCTGGTCTCTCTTTGTGGATGGTTCGAGTAATCTCGGTGGAAGTGGCATCGGAGTCGTCTTAGTTTCCCCCGACGGAAATATGATTGAAAAGTCAGTCCGCATTGACTTTGCAACTTCCAATAATGAGGCGGAGTGGGCTAATTAGGGGACTAAGGATGGCGCCACCGGGTGTCGAAGAGATCCAAGTTTTTAGTGACTTCATGGCCCGGTCGCTTAGCCAGGTTGCAAAAGAGTACACTACCCACGAAGGTAACCTTTCCAAGTATCTTCAGGTCGTTCATCAGTTATTGCCTTCTTTTAAGCAGGTACACATACATCATTTCTTGCGTGAGGAGAACCGCCACGCAGACAGTTTAGCTTACTTGGCTACCCGGACCCGAAATGCGCGTTCCCGACAAGTTCTCATAGAAGTCGTCGATCGACCTGCATACCAAGTCGACCACACCTTGATGATAAGCGACCTATTTCCTCTCTCCGCCAGTCAGTTGAGCCAAACATGGATGCAGCCCATCATCGATTATATCCAAAGACGCACGCCCCCCGGGAGCGTACCAAGGCCGCGCAGTCCCATATCAAGCTCGTCGTTATTGTTTAGTCCAAAACAAGGCGTTTCAGAAATCGGCCGGTGGCCCACACTTACGGTGCATTACCCCAGAACAGGGTCAATTAATTTTTGCAGAAATCCACGAAGGAGAATGTGGAAATCACGCCGGCGGCCGCTCATTAGCTCACAAGGCCATCTCTCAAGGATATTTCTGGCCCCGGATGCAGATCGATGCTAAAGCATACGTCCTCAAATGTCTCAAATGCCAAACGTTCGGCCACAATATCATCCAACCTGCTCGCGAACTGATCAGCATAGCGAGCCCGTGGCCATTTCACATGTGGGGCATGGACATTATGGGACCATTCATCCCACAGAAGAGTACTGGCTTCCGCTTTGTCCTAGCTGCCACCGACTACTTCACCAAGTGGGTCGAGGCCATTCCTCTCGCACACGTCAAAGAGTCCCATGTCCGAAACTTCATCTGGACTCACATTATCACCAGATTTGGTTTACCACATACACTAGTAATGGACAATGGGCCTCAATTCAAAGGCGAAACAAAAAGAGTTCCTAGCCAAGTGGAAGATCATTCATCGTTCTCTACTCCAAAGATGCGCTTTCGAGTAATGGCCAAAGCGAAGCCCGGTAACAAAGCAATCTGGAGAATCTAAAGAAAAGATCGAAAAGAACAAAAGCCGATTGGCCAAATCGGTTGGAAAATATTACGTGGGCTCACCGTACCCGCGGCCGATCTAGCACCGGCGAATCACCATTCTCCTTGTGTTATGGCACGAAGCCGTAATTCCTACCGAAATGACCATCCTTTACGACTTCGCTCGAACTTGTAGAATCCGGACCGCAACGACTCCGTTTTAGCGAGAAATCGACTGCTTTCGAAGAAAGGCGCCGATCTAGCTGCCATCGAGTCGCGTCTTATCGGCAAACTCAAGAACTCCTACAACAAAGCGAGTTCATCCTAGGTCTTTTCAACACGGAGACCTAGTGCTCAAAAAAGCGGGGCGATTCCAAGTTAGCACCCACATGGGAAGGCCCCTACATTGTGGAACGCGTGTAAATTAGGCAATGGAGCATCTTGGATAAGAACCCAAGAGGGGAAGATGTTGCCTCGACCTTGGAATACTTATCTACATCAAATTTTTTTACCAATAAATGCATCCATGGTGTATATTTCTTAGTTCACATTAATGTTAAATAAGTTTCTGTGTTATTTAATACAAGTTACTATCTTTATTTGTATTGGCAAGTCAACCAGGTTTACCGCGGCATAGGCGCTCAACACGCTTTTACTTGGCTCGCCACTCTCGGCCAAAAGATACTCTCGAACGAACGCGGCTCTCCGCAGCAGCATACAGCTCTCACGGAGCTCATCGGCTACATAGCCTCTCCAATTCTTGTTACGTCGAGGACCTATATTTCTAGGATCGACTACACGAGAACGCTCTCCGCGAGCACACAGCTCTCAGGAGCTCACAGGCTACATAGCCTCTCCAATTCTTGTTACGTCGAGGACCTATATTTCTAGGATCGACTACACGAGAACGCTCTCCCGAGCATACAGCTCTCTGGAGCTCACTGGCTACATAGCCTCTCCAATTCTTGTTACGTCGAGGACCTATATTTCTAGGATCGACTACACGAGAACGCTTCTCCTCATGAGCATCTGACTCTCTGGAGCTCACAGGCTACATAGCCTCTCCAATTCTTGTTACGTCGAGGACCTATATTTCTAGGATCGACTACACGAGAACGCTCTCCGCGAGCATACAGCTCTCTGGAACTTACCAGCTCTACAGCCTTTCTAAGTCTTGTTACGTCGGGGCCCTATATTTCTAGGATCGACCACACGAGAACGCTCTCCGGAGCTCACAGGCACCGTAGCCTCTCCAATTCCTGTCACATCAACGACCTATATTTCTAGGGCTGACTACATAACAGGACGCATATTTCTAGAATCAGAATCAGGATGCTAGTTACACACAAGTACACGGCAGCATGCATACACATCCAAAATAACATTATATGACCATACGTCATAACAAATACATCCACCGATCTGCTGGGATTACCCAGGAAATCCAGATCGAGGATCATTACAAAAATTCACCAAGTATTGAACTGCCACTTTCGTGGAAACCAGTTCTCTGAATGAAAATGCCGAACTGCTCAGGCAAGCCTGAAAACACAGCTCTATTGTTTGCTCTCGTATAAGAGAGAGAAATGTAGACTACACTTACAACTCAAGACTAACAGAGTCAAATAAAGATCACCTTATCAATTCTCAGTAATGACATGCTTGTCTTCCGGGGCTGCGCTAGTCGAAGCAGTATGCCGAGCTGACCTCAGCATCACACGCATCTCAGGCTTTCCTTCCTCGCCTGCAATCGTTTTCCTCAGCGTGTCATACTTTTTTAAAAAGCGGCATAAGCATAGGCGATTATCAGCTTCAAGATATCTTTTCGCGCCACCTTCTGACATTTCTTCGCATAAGCAGTCAGAACAGCCAATTCCCTTTCCAGCTCAGTCATATCCGTCCCGATCTAAATGTTCTCCGCTGATTCGTTACGGTATTTGGTGGACATCACTTCTAGTTTCTTCTTGTCCACCCCCCACGCAGCTCGCATCAACCCCAGCTCCACGTGAGGGTTACCACTAGTCTCAGTACGCTGCACAACATCTTTCAACTTATCATACCCTGCAAGAAACTGCATGAGCAAAGTTAGAACACCAGACTCCCCTGGAAGTCGGCACAACAGCTTAAGGCATCAGGAGCTCACCAAACAAGCGGCCATATCCATCGTCCCCAGTAGTGTCCCCATGTCCTCGTCCTCCACCTCTGCTTTATCACCATCTAGCACAATCCCCTTCAGAACGCTAGTCGCTATGGAGCCGAGTGGAAGCTTCTGATCCGAGCGTTTCACCATCCGCTTCTTCCCGTCTTCCCGGTAGTAGAATTAAACCCCACATCCTTACATTGCGGGGGCGAACTCTCACCCGACCTTGCCCCAGCTTCGTTGCGCTTCGGCCGAGCGACCGGCCGATTTAAGCCCACTTTCGGCGTGTGGCGACTGAACACAATGCCGCCCGGCCAGGCGACTATCTCTCCTCGATTCGTTTATGACCCTTCGTTTCTCCATCGCCAACCTTTCTTCCCACGATCGCCATGAACATGAGGATCAAACTCCATTTCTCCATTGATAGTGGTGGCGTTTCTCTCACAAACGCACGACATCTAGCCATCCTAACCTAGCGGCAAAGTTCTTGCGGCATGGGGCTAAAAGCTTACTCTAGGTATTTCTCAAACGGAATAACACGCGTAGATAAGAAACCACGCACTGCGATGAAGCGGCGGCGGCAAAGGCACAAATGAAAGCGGCGAGCAAAGACAATGAAGGGGAAGCTTAGGCACAACAATGATAAAACCCTTGATGATATTCGAGGAGCGGTTTATATTCCTTAGGAAACGTCTTTTCCTAAGTGCCTCATAATCACCTTGAGGCGCCAAACGCCATCGCCGCCATCATTATGTCCCATGAACCGCTCGTCTCCCTACACGTGTCACGCGACGCAAAGGAAACACTGCGGTTAAGCGACCGATCAATAATCTGAGCAAGTCGACCTACATCTTGAGCGAGACTCCAGCGATCTGATGCTCACGTTGCGGCGTAGCATTTATCAATCGAAAGCACTCTAACAACAGGACGCTCCTCCCATCTTACCAATCGTAAGTAAGGAGGTTGTCACCACAATGTGCCTACCACGTTCCAATATAAGCCGTATAATCCTGCATAACTATGAGCGAGCAAACGACTCAGACATACACAAGCAAAACAAATATCTACCATCGCATGCAAACAAAGGACAACCTGGTTTAACAGCTTTTTCATACAGCTCAATCTTGAGCCGAGTTGCTGAGATTACTCAGAAAATCCAACCCGGCCCCACACGAGTTAACAACAATCGGCTACCCCGAATCAGCAAGAGACACCCACTCGTTCAAGATTACAATACACAAACACAAGAAAGGCGAACTGCCCAGGTTACCCCAGGAAACCAGTTCTATTGTATCACAGCATATAAGCTGATAAAAAGACAAGCAACAACTTTTACAACTCGTCATCTCCGGGCACAGTAGTTACCCCTCCACGCTCAAAAGCTTCATCGATCTCAGCATCTCTCCCGTCCACTATAATCGCTATGCCATCCAACTCTAAGCTCATCACCGCATCAGGCGCAACAGCTTCAACTCGAGCCACCCCGGCTTCTGGCACGCTCACAGAAGAGGCAATCGCCACACCGGCATCCCCTTGGACCTCCTCCACCGAGGGACGGGACGCACAGCGGGCGTGTTCCTCCTTCAAGCCATTGTAGTCAGCCTCCAAATTTCAATGAAGTCTGCGTCCGGCCCGTCGTCATAGGCCCGTTAGCGTCACACGAGCAACCTTCTTGCGGTCTAAAGCATAATCGTTCGACTACCAATTTCCACGGTAGGCTGCTTTCGGACATTATCTTCAAATCGCTTCTAGCTTTTGCCTCGGCTCTTCCGGCTTCAGTATCTTTCAACATCTTGGCGGACTCGGTGACTTCATGAGCTTTCTTCAAATCTTCCGGTTCCTCATCCATCTCATGCGGCGTCCCCGCGTTTTTCAGCTCCTCAGCCAACTTCACCACCATTTCCCTATCTGATTCTGCGAACTGGGCGATCTCTTTCAACTTCTGGAATCCACTCACCAGCTGCACGAACTTACACATGGTTAGCAACAACAATTTGCATAAGCAAACAAGTAACCTCGGATGAAACTACGACATACCAAGCATTGCGCAATTTCCATTCGTCTCAAGTTGTCGGCCAGCCCTTTCTCATCTAGCTCTCTGCGGTTGCCATCCAGAGCTATCTGTTCTAGCAAACAACCTGCTATCTTACTAGGATCACGAAGCAACGATTAAACCGTTTCGCGGTCTTAAAGGCGCCCCATGCTCGTCCAGATAGACAAAATGTCCTTCCAGATCATCCGCAGACACAACCGCTTTTCGAGTCACCTTACGCGGAGCCTTGGCCTTCTTCACGGGATCGATCGATCGCCCCGGCGAGGCGCATCTTGGACCCCACTCCAAAAGTGGCCAAGTCCATGACCTGCTCAGGTCGGGCCCCACTACGGCGAGATACCGTGGCCCCAGCCGTACCACCATCAGATCCGCCCCCCGCGCTAGCGTCATCCCCACGAACGTGTCGAGCTACTTTCGCAACTCGTCCAGCGTCTTGCTCAGAGGCGTCGCGTTGCCTCCTCTCCGACCTGCCCCTAGCACGAGCGGTCAAAACCACTGGCTCCAACTCCACAGGAGCCTCGATCGAACCCCATTCAGGCCGACTGCCCGACCCTCCAGCTCCTGAGGTTCCCCCCCTAACAGGACGCCTTGCGCTCCCATGCACCCGCTGCCTCTCCTCTCGTGTTACCAGGTCACTCGTTCGTGCCTCCATCACTCCTTGCCTTAGCGGAGCTCGAGCTCGCTCTTTTTGCGCTTTCCTTTTTTCCGGATTGCGGTCCCCCTTTTTCTACAAAGAAATGTGCAACCTCGGGCAACTTCGCTTGTTTTTCCGCACGACTCAGCCGAGCAAATCTTTCTATCTCCCCACGATCAGTTCGCCGCTTCACAGAAAACTATGTAGCCAAAGCAAAACAAAAACCTGTTAGAACAACTATCAAACGCGTTAAAAAAATAACAACAGAAAAGTGTTCCTACCCACCGGATATGTTACAAATCCTAGTTCGCAGTATACACCCGCTCACACAGTAATTGCCAACTAGCAACAACGGTCTCTTAGTCCAGGCCTCATTGCTTACTCCATCGATCACAGCAGAACGCGTCGTCATGGTTTGCAAGCTAAAATTCATATTCCCCGATTGACGAACCACATAGTGCTCCACTATGTCAGCTACCCTTATGTCATATTCCCCACTCGCGTTCAACAGGTCGAACACCTTAAATAATCGCCAGGTGTTACCCACGAACTGACAGGGAGACTTCCAACAAAGCGCCAAGAAGTCGCATACCAGTTTCGAGAACGGTATGTGCATATGCGCTCTCAGCTGACCCTCACAGATTATAACTCCACCGTTCGGTGGGTTATACTCCTCACTACGAACATTTTCACTCAATCGTGGCTCGTATATCTCCAGGTCAGGGACCTTAATCCCATATGCTGCCCTCAGTTCGGGGAAAGAGTTGGCAGCACGACGGTTCACACTTCTAGGGGGCACATCGCTTGATGACGACATCTCCCCCCGACCTGACGTACTGGCCACGTCATCTCCTGATCTAGATCGGGCATTACCCCCGCCTATCCTATCCTCTTCTTCCAACTCAACCTCCACGCCGACACTTACTGTTTCTTCATCCTCGTACTCTCCACAACTTAAAGATATCTCTCGGACCTCCTCCGATCGAGTATCATCAGAATCGGACATTATAACAACTCTTTTCTATCAAATATTCAGTCCTAAACCCTTTAGCCTTACAATAACCTACCTACTTAAAATAACGAGCCGGACAGAGAGGAAAGCAAATGGAAATTGGAAAGATAACAGCAACAGGAGCACTCACCTGAGAAACCCTAGCTGGCGTTTTTGCGGAGGAAGAAAACACGAAATAACTTTTTGGTATCTCAAATCTGATTTTGTATAGACCGCCCGTTCGGCTTACCAAGGAGTAATCATTACAGCCTTCACGCTTATAGCCCGCATTACGTTCCAAGGCACCGTCTTTTCAGCCAGCCCAAGATAACGGCGACACGTTTCTTCTCCAACTGCTACGATTCTGTCACGTGCAAGTAAGGTAAAACTACCTTTTTCCCGCCAATTCACCAGGCCACAGCATTCAAAAGTGGCGCCCTACCAGTCGGTTCATCCACTACTGTTCGCTCATGCTCCACCACGCTCGTCCGACTCTTTCTCAAATAGCGTTTCCCCATCTTACATCTACCTATCGAGAGGGGGTCGTGTATGGGGGAGGCGATATCCTCATAGGGCATCGCGATTCGCGAGGAGGATAAGCGGAACGAAGATATCGACCTCCAAGACGGACTGAGAACGGCGCCCTAGCGGTACACGAGTCGCCAGCGGCATAGATGAATCAAAGGCGACCTCCAAGACCGACTGCGCGGCGGCTCGAGTAGGTGGTGCGAACGAAGATATCTCGAGCACGAACACTTTGCCGATACGTAACGCCGGATAGAAACACACCCCCACCGGGTGTAATGATTGCCAAGATCTTAGTGGTAATCTCATCACCGGAAATAGGGACTACCGCATCTACCCCCAATCATAACGGGGCATATCCAAAATCCATTTCAACACTCATCCGCGATCTCCACCCTACATTTGCACAAAAGAGTACACGCGTGTCGGAAGGATCTCCTCTCCCGAAATCTATAAATACCACCTCTTTTGGAACTACGCCGACCTGATTCTTCTCTCCCCCAAGAAAAGGAAAAAGCGAGAGAAGATAATGAGGTGGGGCCGGGTAAACTCCAAAATGACCTCGGTCACATCCAAAATCCAAACCCCTCCCGTTCTTCCTTGTTGTAATTAGGAGAAGATCAAAACACTCCTTTACAGTAGGTTTTAGAATCTTTATACTGTTAAATGCTGAAAATCAAGGAGAAGTCAAGGAGGTAGAAAGAGAGCTCCGATCTTACCTGATTGTTGCCTTTGCTTTCTTCTTCTTATTCGGAACACCAACTGAAACAACGGAAGTCTCTCGCCTCTCTCTCTCTCCTATATCCATAGAATATTTTTTGTAAAATGACATGAATACCACTTGTGAGGATAGGTTTAAAAATTATATATCCAGACGTGTCCAATGTCCAGTGCCACCCAGCCACCTCTCATGTACTCCGAAACTATTTTTTAGAATCAGTTAGCGGTTAGGCTAGTATCATCAGCTGCACCATTCTCATGGATGACAGTGCCAGGTCTTTATAGTCTAGGAATGTTTATAGGTTAACATTTTACAACCTTCCCAACAGCTCCCAGTTTATTTTTCAAATTGAGTAACTCTGCAAGGGCAGTTGACTTTGTAAGTTTGCAACCTTTGTACAAAGGTTTCTATGCATCTTTAGGCAGTTTAGAAAGCTTTTCAGAATTCTCAGAATGTGCATCCTGAACCTTTCTTACTGTGTCCGCAAAATCGTCTGGTTTTTTCATCTCAAAATCTTGACTATGCACGAATTCTTTTGATAGTTTATCCTTTGACGTCAAAGACTTATCCATTCCCACTACAACAAACCAAGGACCTAGTTAAAGATAGCACATTCATAGGGGGAATAAAGGCAAACACTGTCTTAACTCATTGTTTGATGAGTCCGGCTACACAGTAACCGGTTACTGGGATCAAATCCCAGCAACCATTACAAGTTGCCGTTGGATTGTCTCGATTCTTTAATCTCGGCACCCAATACGGATCTCGGTGCACACACACGGATCTCGGATCTAAATCAACGGTGACTTGTAACGGTTGCTGGGATTTGATCCCAGTAACCGGTTACTGGAAAGTCGAATCCTTGTTTGATATAACTATAGTTATTGCGTAGTGTGGTAGATAATCGAGGTACTTAACACATGGTACGACATTTAAGGAAATGCATTGAGGCAGTGGGCAAGTGGGCAGAGATTTGTTTTAAAGAAAGGTGTAAATGAAGAAAAAGATTATAAAGCCCACCATAAATGGATGGGTCGAGACTTTCCAACAATTAGTTTATTCTATAAGAGCAAGCTTGCAATTGCAATCGTGATAAGAAAGAGACCTAAAAATTAAGTTGTACACCAGAGATAAACAATTGATTAGTTCCTACATAAAGTTCTACAGATCTACGTGTACCTATATCTTCAAAACATTTTGGGCATTTTGAAGGTGTAATACATGCGACAACCACCAAGAGTCAAAGTAATGTAGTACTGTGCAATAATATGAGTGTAACAAAATGCATACTAATGAGTCGAAGTAACAAATGGCAGTAATAAGATGATAATAATAACGGAATCACAGACCCAATATATAGACTCTCATTAACATTCACTAATGCAATTTTGTGAAAATCACATTGGTTGTGAAAATCACGTTGGTTAAACTTTTAGAGGGTAAAAGACACCATCATATAAAAATCAAAGCTAACTTCACAGATATTAAGATATATGAACCTCCAGCAACGCCATAGACAAAGAAAACATCAGAAGAAAGAAACTTGCATGAGTGTTCCTCAAAAAGAGGAACTAAGACAGCAAAAGAAAACATAACAAAGTCACATTATATCTACATAGAATAAAGATAGCATACAATAAACCAAAAGGCAGAGTGAAATAGAGAGAGATGTAAACCTGAATGTAGTGTATTTTAGTATCCATATGGTGTCCATTGATTGAGGGGTATGGGAGAAATCCCCTTCGAAACCCAAGAGTGAGGTGGGTGAGTAAAGGAAAACGCCCAATGAATCTGTTTTCATTGCCAACTAAAAAAGAAAAAAAACTACATATTCTTTAGATTGAATTAGATTGGGGGAAATCAAAAAAGAAAATAAAAGATATCGCCCTCTTTTATATTTGAGGTTTTTTTTAAACAGGAGAGAAAGAAAAAAGACCATGGGGGTTGAGTACGGTAATAAGTTTTCGGTAGAATTTGTATAAGGTTTATTTAATTTGTTATTTTTTTTTTTTAAATTTGAGGAGTCCATAGAAAATTAAGAATAGATTAGGGAGATTTAAACAATCATGGGGAGGTGTCACTAATTATTATTCCATCCAATTTTTTAGGAGCCAATCATATTGCTCGAGGTGTAAAATGGAGCAATATGGTGAGGAGAGAGAATATGCGCGAGCTTTACAATATCCTTGTCCCGCAATAAGGATCCAAATGTTTTTTTTCTGAAAACCAAAGACGTGTCAGATTAGTCTAACAATAACTGTTGTTTAAATTTGAGAAGTAAAGAACAAAATGAGAGTTTTACTATCATGCCAGCATATCAGTAGCTTCTCAAAAATATTATGTACAATAGACCCTGGCTTTCCCATTTCTTTCAAGCGCGAATAATCCCGGAAAATTATAGATTCTAATTTCGAACACCAAAATCGCCCAAGCTATGGCCAATAAGCAAAAGCATAAACATAAGCTTCAACTCAATGAAAATTTTCACAATAATGAAAAGGGTTTTGTTTTTAAAAAGGGAGCAAATACATATACCTAAACTCCTAAATGTTTGCAAAAGCCTCAAATCACTTGTAATTGTTGAGAAATGTTCTGCATATTGGTGCAATACTTCAAACAAATCAAAGAATAGTGAGACTATGACAAGTCTTCCACATAACTGTGATAAAAGGGTGTATATTTTCATAACGATTAAAAAGAAGACACAACACATATGCATTGTCTATTACATTGTCTAGCTAGTGAACTTGCCACTGACTTTCCTTCATCATAGGGCATGATATGCATTGTCTATGTACCAAGTTCTATTTATTTTTTAACCATTTAAGAAAACAAAATGCATTCGATCAACGGGTAAAAGAAAATTGACTCTCAAAATGAAATCCTATCAAAACTCACCAATGACCTAATTGAGATGCAATCAGGTATGTACGTGAGTTAATCTATGAACCTTTTTCAACTTTACAAACAAATCATGATGAACAAAGATGAGTCCAAGTAAGGAACAAACATTAGCACTTCACATCCATGACACACTTTCATTTTGCTAGTATAGATACATATGTTAACAAACTATAGTGGCTGAACATGAACTAACCCTCTTGTCCATATATTTGTGTAAATGCACTTTAGTCGTTTATTTTCAGTTCTATCCACTTTATGTACTTGCGTAAAGGGATTGAAGTAAGATAGAAATGCCAGTATGAAAATAATAATTAATTCGGCATTACGACATATCTATCTCTTCAGCTGCACTGACACATACCATGCATAGTTCCAACTCAGAGAACCCAGCTATGATGAAATCACTACTGCTTAATTATTAGCGCTCACACAACAAATGAAAGCTGTAAAGTTTAAGTATCTATGGTGCAACCACATTATGATTATAGTAACTATAACATCAAGAACCTAGAAATTAAAAGGAAAAAAATTGTACCAGATTAGAGTGAAGTGCATAGGAGCCCTGCTTGCAAACCTATATACAAACAACTACCATAGCAAGAGTTGCAAGCCTGCATATATTAATAGTTGTTTCATATAAAAATTACAAATAAGTAAATGCTGACGAAAAAGAAGATGAGAAACCAAACTGATAGTGAGACAAAAGAAAAATTGTCCTTACCTGTGATGACTGTGATGTCAGTGCTTCGTCTTGTATGTCTCTGATTGATTTAGATATTACCTTGAATCCTGATTTATTTGACAGATCAATAGGAGTTTCGTATAAATTAAATCCTGGAGGATCAATTAGAAAACAGACCATTTAATTTGAATCTAACTTATAATAAACCCATCCTAAGAACGGAAGTCCCAATTGATCACTAAAAAAATTCCAACTAATCTTAACCAATGTAGGGTAAACCACAAAAAACTGATAAAGTACCTCAACTGTTGTTTCAATCAATTGGATCCCAAACGTCCTGTTGAACGGCCGAGAGAAGTTGTTACATAGGTGATGTCAAATAATCAATCAAGTCCATGCCGTACATGTGAAGCACCTATTCCTCACAAATCACTGGTAAAAAAATGCAAAAGTTTAAAAAATAACAACATAGTAGAATAAAGACCAAATCCAAACTTAATACATGTTTTGTAGCATCGATGGGCAACTAATCAGTACTCAAACAGACAACAGTATGATCAAAATCTTTTGGCCAAGATACTAACCACATGATTATCTATGGGTTTTTGCCTTTATGGTATGACTACACAAAATTTAAAGCTCCGGCGCAACTATTAACCATCAAACTAATTTATTAGTAGAACTAATTAGATTTTAGAATGTTTTCTGTCTTTGACCTTCAGGAAATGGATGGGCAATCCCTGTCAACTTCGGCATTGTTTGATATATTTGATTCACTGTTGCAGAAGTTGCTCAGAAGCAAGCTGAAAAAGAACAACTGAAGTTGAAAAAGAACAACTGAAGAGGTTTTTTTTAGCTTCTATGCTATGCAGCAAAATAATTCGGAACTCTAAAGTTAAGTGAAGGAATATAAAACCAAGAAATTCTAATAGAACAAAACATACCCAATTGAGATTGAGGGTTTAAATACCCGTATATGGGGAAGAGCTTATAACATAAGGCTTCAAGCTGGGCTGGGATCATGAAAGTTGATCAGACTAACGGAAAGAAACACAGCTGAAGGTAGAGTATGATCGAGGTTCTTTCCGCTGCTAGAATGCAAGTAATGAGAAACCATGCCCTTCTCTTGTCTCAAACACATTTGAATCTTCAAGATGTACTCTGCACAGGAATCTTCTTCAATCCACTTAGTGCCCTTCCCATCATAATTAGCAGAAGTATCAGCAAGAAAGGACGCGTCAAAGTCGTTTGCATAGCAATATATCCATTACCCCCATCCCAAGTTCAATGAAGATATCCAAAACGTTCTTCAACAATGCAATATGTGTTCACTGTGTGTTTCTGGGATAGATGGCAAAACCTTCGCAGTGATATATTCAACGAAGGCCTTTCTGTATCGGTCGTAGTGATCTTCAAACTGATCATTAGGAGCTTTCTCACCTCCCAAATTGTAGAGAGTTTGGAGTAGCTGTGACTTGAGCTTTTCCATAATCTAAAACTTGAAGCAAAGAGTGCAAATCTTGGAACTAAGAAACAGAACTCCCTTCATGATATTTACCTGAGGATGAACGCCGAATTCTCTTCTGTACCAATTCCTTTTCTTTTTTATATTACTTTTCTACCAATTCCTAAAGCATTGCGAACTCCTAGTTTATTACACCTAATTCGTTTACATTTTTTTCAAACACACAAAGACCATATCTTTAGGTGATCGTGAAGCAATGAAGTAACAAAAACAGCAAAAGTTGGACACGCCCGGAAGCTCTATTACCATATTTTTATATATAGCCCACCTTCTTTAAGCGACTGAGAGAAGAATCGTCTTTCTTCTCATCCTC
Organism: Coptis chinensis; assembly: GCF_015680905.1. Classification (NCBI taxonomy): domain Eukaryota; kingdom Viridiplantae; phylum Streptophyta; class Magnoliopsida; order Ranunculales; family Ranunculaceae; genus Coptis; species Coptis chinensis. Next base: position 9,852,461 of record NC_141462.1, read on the forward strand.
ACTTGGGTGGTCTGCTAGATCATCTTCTTGTACTTGATGATTCTGTTGTTCCACATCATATTGCAATTCTATATCTATGATAGTGTTGTCTTTAATGTCAAGTTCAAGGGTACCGAGCGATTAAAAAAGAAAGGGCTTCGTGGGTTTTTTTTTTTTTTTTTTTTTTCAAATGTTTCTGTATTTGGCGTTGGATTCGTTGGTTTAGGTTTTTTTGGTTATTTAGTTTTGCTTTTTTTTTTTTCATTATTATTTGTTTATAAAATTAGAATTTGGAGAGGACATAATAATATAAAAATAGATTTAAATAAATTTGGGGAGGTTTCACTAATTATTATTCCATCCGATTTTGTAGGATCCAATCATATTGCTCGGAGTGCAAAATGGAGCTATATGGTGAGGAAAGAGAATGTGCGCGAGCTTATATATATATATGATATTTATTATGAATGTCTGTTGTGTTAGTTATAGCTCTCACGATGAAAAAGCTTGTGATTGAGAATTTGATTTCTTTGTTGAAATCATGCATAAATGGATGTAAGGGGTTAATGGTTTCTATACGTCTTGAAAAAGGGAAAAACTTAATTGGAGTAGAAGAGAGTGTGGTCAATAATTTATTTTGTTGGTTTTAGAGAAGAATTTGATGATTTGATCAAAGAAAAATGGATTAATTGGACGGAATGGGACGGAATTTGACAAATTGGACGGAATGGGATGGAAAACAGACAGAGGTACTAAATTGAACCAAATTAAGAATTCGTAGTACTAATAGGCGAGAAACAAAGTATAAGTACCATTTAGGAAAAAAAATGAAAGTACATAGTACTAAATAGTCATAAATTCAATAGGCTTCTGACATGAGTACTTTACCAAAGTGTTGCTCAGACTTTCAGTGTACCCCTTTAATTCTATAATATATAAATGTGTGATTTGTAAAAAAAAAAAAAAACTATGAGTTTGGCTTATAAATATCTAGTTTAAAATTATAGGTGGTCGTGTTAGTTAAATAAGGGTACACATTGGAGGGAGGGACACACATGAAATTTTTAGCTGGAAATCAAGTTAGTGTTCAAAATAGATTACAAAGGTAAAAATGGGCAAATGACTTATATTCAGCATTCAGAGTGGGGTATTTTTAACATAAAACAAACATGTTTTTTTTTTTTAATTAAGCATTCAGATGGTGGGTTATTTAGTTTTTTTTCGCTAAAAAAAAAACACACACACACACACACACATAACTCTTAGATGTTTTATACAAAGGAATTTAACAAAAAAAAAAGAGTCCTATTACTGACGGACCCCATATTGTGTTGGGCGGACAAAAAAAAAACAATTATTACAAGTGTGTCATTGGTCTCAAAAAGTCTAAAAAAAAACAATTATTACAAGTGTGCCATTGGTTCCAAAAAATTGAATTCGAAAACCCCAAGCTTAAACGACCCGGCTAGGTCGTTCATTGTGCAAACCCAACCATATTACAAGTGTGTCATTGGTCTCAAAAAGTAAAAAAAAAAACAATTATTACAAGTGTGTCATTGGTCCCAAAAAATTGAATTCGAAAACCCTAAGCTTAAACGACCCGGCTAGGTCGTTCATTGTGCAAACCCAACGATATGGCCACACCGTTTGGACTAAGTCTCCAACGGTGTGGCCACATTATTTGGACTAAGTCCCAAACGACTTAGCCACACCGGTCAAGAGGCCAAAAAACAGAACTTTATATTTTTTCAAAGTTCAAATCCCAAACGGTGTGGCCATATCGTTGGAGACTTAGTCCAAACGGTAATGGCACACCGCTTTTTGATTTAAACTTTGAAAAAATATAAAGTTTTGTTTCTTGGCCTCTTGACCAGTGTGGCCACACCGTTTGGACTAAGTCTCCAACGATATGGTGTGGCCATATCGTTGGGTTTACACAATAAACGACGTAGCCAGGTCGTTTAAGTTTAGTGTTTTCGAATTCAACTTTTAGGGCCAATGACACACTTGTAATAATTGTTTTTTTTTTAAAATTTTTGGGACCAATAACACACTTGTAATAATTGTTTTTTTTTTAGGGTCTACCCAACACAATATGGAGTCCGTTAATAACAAATACCAAAAAAAATATAGGCTATAGCACCTATAAAACCCAACCCGGGGTGTCTGACTCGACGTCTCGACTTAACTGCTGTCGGATTCGGATATAAGACTATAAGTATAAATTTTCGGATTCGGATAGAGGCCATATCCGAATCCAACTTATATATCCGTTTGCACCGCTAAACTAACTTATATATAAAGTAACACGGCATGGTAACACTTTGAAAACACCTATTGCAAACATCCTTTATCTATATCCATCATTTCTCACAAGAAAACCTTAAATCATCGACAATGGCGTTGCCCGTGATATTTGCCGCACTGTTCTTACTATTTGCTTTGTACTGTGCAACTGATCCATTGAAGCACAGTTCAGTTTCTAAATATCCTGATTTTGAAGCTTATAAAGTCGATTTACCACCATGGTCAGCACTTCCAAAAGAGAGAGATGGAGAGAACTTGTTGCAAAAATCTCAAGTTAAGTTTTTGAATCAAGTGCAAGGGCCAGAAAGCATTGCTTTCGATCCGCTTGGTCGCGGACCATATACTGGAATAGCTGATGGTCGTGTTATTTTTTGGAATGGTCAGTCGTGGACAGATTTTGCCTACACTTCATCCAATAGGTAAGTTCGTTGATTTGGCGATTTATATAATGCAATGCTAGCTGCTCGTTTTCATTGTTTTGCTACATGTATGATTATTACAATGGATGCTTGTCTTTATCCTCCAACTGGTGATCGAATTATATTGGTGTATGTCCTGTACTTGCTTTTTTAACCTAAAGAAGCAGGTTTGAGAAAATACACATTTTACTTATGAAAATATTTTCCAGGAATTGTTTTTTTCATTATCGTGGTGTTTGACTACTTGATACTTTGATTGCACACGATAAAGTAGAAAGTTTGCAGTTCTCGCCGTTTGATAGCAACAAGAAAATAATTCCTGGAAAACGTTTCTGCCTGCTTTTTTATTCAAGCAAGAATGGGAAGATAGTACTTTCCCTGTAAAATCTAAATTTTTCAGGAAAATAAACTATTTTGGTGCTGGACTGCTGGACCATTGCATGCATTATGTCCAGTCCTTAGGAATACTTGGTTATTGCAACTCCACATCTTCAGCATTAGACTATTGACAAGCGACACATTTTCCTTGACCATTAGAATGCACTGAATTCAATCGTCACAATCGCATAAATGTGGTGGACTGGTAGAGTGGTAGCTGATAATTAGTTAACCACCTTGTCTCAAAATAATAATGCAAATAACAGTCAGAACAGGGGCATTAGGTCCATTATGAGGTGATGATGGAGCCATTCATTCATATCCACATATGATGGATCAGGTCCATTACTGTGGTTGCACTTATTTCACCTCATGAGACTATGAGAGTATGGCGACACCGATAGACATAAATTGAGAGAAAAATCAATTACGAGGAGTTACACTTGATATTTTGTGTCCTGAATTCCAAAAATGTACAGTACTTAGAAATTTCAAATCTAACAATTACATATTTTGTTGTATGTGGTATGGGTGACCTAGGTCAGTGTGCGGCCCAAAGCCATTACTGTCAAGTAATTGGAAGTATGAACATGTATGCGGTCGACCATTGGGGCTCCGTTTCAACAAAAGAACGGGAGAATTGTACATTGCTGATGCGTATTTTGGGTTGATGAAGGTTGGACCTGAGGGTGGGTTGGCGACATCCGTTGCTACTGAGGCAGAAGGGGTACCATTCAGATTTACAAATGATCTAGACATCGACAATGAAGGGAATGTTTATTTCACAGACACAAGTGCCAAGCACCAGAGGAGGTAGACGTACATTCCAGTTTTTTCTACATTCAAAGTCAGTTACGCACTTATGCTAATAACTATTGATACTACTTTTTATAGGTATTTTTTTATATTATACTCTAATAATTAGCATTTTTCTAACCCAAAGTCTGCTTTTAGGAACTATATTCAGGTGTTTTATTCTGGAGAGGATTCAGGAAGAGTTTTGAAGTACAATCCAATTACAAACAAAACAACTGTCCTAGTTCAGAACCTACAATTCCCTAATGGACTGTCCATGAGTAAGGATAACTCTTTCTTTGTTTTCTGTGAAGGAGTGCTTGGCAGGTGAGCTCATTAGAATTTGTAGTGACTTATGCAACATTTGTACTTTGAATTGCTATGAAATGTAAGATGTTTGTATGGAATATGTACAGGTTGAGGAGATATTGGTTGAAAGGAGAGAAAGCAGGAACATCAGATGTATTTGCCATACTACCTGGATCCCCAGACAATGTACGAACCAATGAGAAGGGTGAATTTTGGGTGGCAATACATTCGCGTCGCACCATGTACGCACATGTGTTAGCAAGTTATCAAGGACTTCGAAAATTCTTGCTAAAGCTCCCAATTCCACCGAAGATTCACAGCATTATAAACAATGGTGACCGACTTTTTGGAATGGCTATGAAATACAGCCCTGAAGGGAAACTTTTACAGGTTTTAGAGGACAGTGAAGGCAAGGTAGTTAAAGCAGTTAGTGAAATAGATGAGAAGGATGGAAAGCTATGGTTGGGAAGTGTGTTGATGCCATTCATTGCAGTATATCAATTGGAATAAGTTGACACAACGTTTTTGTATTGACCCGAAATTTTTCCTACTGGTAAACCGGTCATTTTACGTGTTAGTTCAGTGCCACTCTAGATAATTACGTACTATATGGCGAGGTTTAACATTTATATATTTGGATATGAGTTTTGATATGGATTTGGATAGTTGTTTGAATTGGGCTTTTGTGTGGGCTTGGGTAGAAATATCTGTGCATATTCTATTAAATTGGGCCGGTTAAATTATTAGACTTGCTATGTTATATTGGACCTGTTTTATTAGTGGGCATATAATATTAATTGGGCTTGCTCTATAATTATTTGGTTTGCTATTTTATTGAGCCTTCTATATTAAATATTGAGCATGTTCTATTATTGGGTTTGTTTTATTATATGGGTCTGTTTATATATATTGGGTTGCTCCTACGGTCCTGAAAAGGAGAGAGGATAAGGACGAAAAAGGAAAAAGGGAGGTCAGGAACAGACTCTTCTTCTCTAACGATAAAGCCGAATCAGAAAGGGGGGTTCGAAATTGGAAATGAGATGGACACCATTTTATCTGATGAAGCTAGGGAGTGGGTTTATATAAGCTAGTTGACTAATCACCCATAGATTAATTCGGTCTTACTTAGTTGTTGCTTGGCTTGCTGAACACATGAGCAAGGTATATACAAGGGGGTTGGATCAGCGAGAAGCAGTCATCAATGATTCAATGGATAGCTAGTGTGTTGTGTGTTTCCCTCCACTTTCAAATATCATGTTTGTTATGCTTTGATTATGATTTTCTCATCATTTTCTAATTGTTTCAGTAGACTAGTTTGGGTATCATTCATGGGTTCCTATTATACAACAAGTTTTGTTTTGGTGGTTACGTAGGAGATTATGGATTATTGTTACTTAGATAAATTGTATGGAGGAGTGGGTTTGGCTGGAAAAACAGTTCATATGTGTTAACCGAACCTAGTATTTAAGCACATGCTAGCCAGGTAGCTACAGGCCACCATTTTGCCTCTGCCAGGCCGCATCCAAGTCACTCATATGTCATTTGCTAGGGACAACACTAGGCCACGCGTAATTTATTGTTTATTTTTATCGCGTAATTATATTGTGGCTAGTTCAACTATAAATAAGTTAATATTCTTTTATTGGTGTCGAGAGTTGGTTGTTTGATTGAGTATTCGGGAAAAATCTCGAATAAGTAGAAGTGAAGTGACATACTAGGTAGAATACCGATTTAAGGTTGAGAATCGGTTGATTTTTGGAGGTCACATAATTAGAACATGAGTGAGGAACCATACCGCCATCCTCATTGGAAGGGCTTAATCCATTCCCATAGATCTTTACCTCCCAATAGGAGAACTACGATTGGCTTGATCCCTTAATCGGTTATTCTGTATATTTTATTAATGTTTAATTTTGCTTTCACATATGATTCTACTTGTTAAGCATAATTTTAATCTCATAGTACGTAATGTCTAACAATAGTTATTAACTTTGATCGTTTAAGTGTTTTCTTAAATATGTGTTAATTAATTAAGCACGCAGGTAATTTTATAAGAAAAACCGCAAGCCAAGCATTGTGATGTAGCTGAAAGGTAAGTCGTTAAGTAATCTTGTCAGCTGTTAATAAATGTAATTCACATTGATTATTTTATACTGACTAACCATTTAATGTTGCGTGTTAGAAAGTGTTAAATGACAGGGAAAATAGGCTTCCCAGAAGACAGTAAAAGGCGTATGTGCAGGTTAAGAACAATTTAACGTGAATGAAGCGCACTCTGATTGATATAATGGTTCTTTTACCTATTCATTTTATTTTCAAATTGATTCATTTTAAGTTGTTTTGTAATAATTTAGTTATAATGGTATTTGTCTTTAATTATGAATCCATATTAGAATGCATCAATTAATTAGAAATTATGAAGTTAATTAGCGTTCCAAGTGTGAAAGACCAATCTAGGGTAAAAGATCGGTTTCGTGGTGCTACAACTACTTGATTTAACTGGCATTTGTCGAGATGGTTAAGCAGTCGGTTCCACGAATCAATATATCTTTTAGTAGTTGGGTTTACGGTTGAGGTTTTAATATATTAAATGCAAGTACATTATTTGATTTTCAGGTTATAACAGGTTTTAAATTTATGAAATATTGGAAATACAGAAGAAAATCTGCCAATTTTTTTTTTAGAATGCGATGTTCAGATGTTGTTTTATACTTTAGTTCTAGTTTGGACTCGTGTGAGTCAAATCCACTCACGTCTTAGTTTTTTAGATTGTTGAATATTTGGTTCGAGCTCTTTTATCCGAATATTCAATTGTCCGAAAAATTGGGGCGCGCTATAGTTTTTATTCAAGAACAATGTAATTGTATCTCAAATTTACTATGTTTTTAATTCAAGAACAATGTAATTGTATCTCAAACTTAGTCTGTTTCAGCTCAAGTCTACATTCAAAATTTCAAATTCTTACAAGCACAACCTTCTTATGGAAAAAAAAAAAAAAAAAAAAAAAAAAAAAAAAAATAAAAATTGAGTGCATAGCTACATATATTTTACTAAGATTTAGTTGGGCATGAGCTTGCAAATTTCAAAACCCACAACAAATTTGGGCTTGGTCCATCAAATTGAGTGCTTCTTCAATGTGCATTACATCGAGTATACTGAATGAGCACAATTTGTTGCCTTTGATTTGGCATCTTTTTCATTGAGATTTGGGTTTTTATGAAAAATTTCATTCAAAAAAATTTGCTTTTTATGTAATACATCCTCAACCCTTGGTTTGAGTGGATGAGCAGTAATGCTACTCCGACCCACTTATTTGACCTACTATTTGAACCTATTGATGTGTCAAAAGTCTTCATCATTGATTTACATAGAGATACGTGTTCGTGTGTATTGCAATGCAAACCAACGTTATCCAAATAGTGAGTCACAATAGTAGGTCTAAATTCAACACGATTTTTACTTAGCCAAATTCAACAAATCCTCCACTCACATGCATTTACTTGTCATCAAAGTCTCAACCTTCATATCCTCAACCAATTCATTTATATCATTTTAATCACATCTATCTATTCCACAAACTTCATTTCTTATCTCAACTTTGTAGACCACAAATTTCTAATATTCTCTTTCGCTCACACTTTGGGTATCATCAAAGCTTAGCTATTCTCAACTTTCCAATAGACTTCCAGGAGCAAAAATCTTGGTTTTGAAGAAACGAAACATACCGTCAGATTCGAACAATAGGGTGGGTGTGTGAATTGGGCTATTGTAGAATTGAAAAAAATAAGATAATTAAATTATAAAGACAACTAAGATGGCAGCGGCGCCATTTGATATAACTAAAATTAAACAATTAATGATACAAAAAGATCAATTATGTTTTTTATCCCCGGCAGCGGCGCCATTTGATGAACATAAAATATGCTTTTACTCTAACTTAGCTAATTAAACTAGGAAGAAGTAAACTTTAATTTATGCCTTTTGATCAAAGTTCTACTATCAATTATGAAGCAATAAAACTAGAGTAAAAATTCGTTCCACTCCTAGTTGCTTAGAACATAGCTAATTCTACTAATAATTAACAATTAAACATTATGAGAGTAATGATTCTAAATATAACTAATATGGTGAAAACTATGATTGAATATATTATAATTAAAACTATAACAATTAAATAATAAGATGTGAATATGAAGAAGGAATTAAAGAGATTTGAAATCTACCTTGATTAATCCTTAACATGCTAGTATAGAGTTTGTTACAACTCTAATCTTTATGTTTTCACACAAGGTTCAACATAAAGGTTAGGTCTTTTTATCCCTAATTATTCATGGGATCTCTAACCAACTAATAATTAGCATGAGAGAAAATTGTAAATGAACTACCCTCTAGAGTTGAAGCTCTTAAATACAACTATTTTATACTAACACATCAAGTCTTCATCAAAGCTTCAATAAAACCCCTCTAATGGAAGTTTAGCTATGGATCATTAGACTATCATTGAATAAATAATAATAATAATAATAAGACATAATTAAAATAATACTTGAATTGAAAATAGCTTGAATTGTATTAATGGTGTCTAGGATAATAAAACATAAACTAGATTAAACTAAAGAGAAGAGGTAGGAGATCTATTATTAAACCCTAATTAAACTAAACTAAGTGGAAGAGAGAGAGAGTTAGAGTTTTGCCTTAGTCCTCTTTATATAGGAAAGAGCTAGGTTTGCAATTTCGTGCACGGGCTTTGGAGCTATGTTTTTTGCCACTAAATCAAGCCCAAAACCTAATTACTTAAGTCCAAAAAGGGTTTTTCTGCTGAAAATTACTGCAATAGTTTTTTCATCCACTTTTACTCATCTAATAGGATCAAGGCCTAGACCATTAGAAATATTTTTTTGAGCCGGTCGTTTTGACATATAAAAGGCCCAATTCCGAGGTCTGAATCCAAAGATACGGCTTGTGGAAGTTCTATTAACTTTTATGTTCTATTTCTGCCCGCGTTGACTTTGACTTTTTAGCTCTGACTGGTCTTTAAAAAGGCTTTTTCTCCTTGAAACTTGGGCTTTAACCATAGAACTTCTTAGCAACCAACTTTTGCTCATTTCTCTTGCAAAAATGACATATTTCTTCTCATAGTTGACTCCAAGACTTTGAATACACAAAAGTACGTAAACAATACTAACTCTTATTTATTATAAATATAATTGGTCTAAATGTAATATTATTAAGGTGTTAAAACTACAGTTTCAGACTCTTATCAAACCACCCCTAAACAACATTTTGTTTCTCCTCAAGCAAAGATGAGAAATTAAAATAAGTGACAAAAAATGGAGTTCTAACTAATCTCGTTTCATCGAGTGCGATTGCATTGACCATATGCAATAAGGCCTTAAACCACTAGGAATTCCCTAGTGGACGAGTTATAGCCTCGTGAGAGTTTTACAGAGAAGATACTCACAAACTTTATTTATACTACAACGACTAAGAAATAAAATTAATGTTTCCTTATTTATTCTCAGATATCTATACATCTCACTAGCAATGAATAAAGAATAATCAATTCGAAACCTAAGCTAATTTAAGAGCTAAAGTGAAACTTCTAGACTACTATTATCACAGAAAAAGAAACAATAATAATATTTCTAAGTGCATAGTATAAATACTTTTTATTTATATTTTTATTATTTTCTTAAAATTTTTTTACTAGAAAACAAAATGCATATTATACACATATATATATTGATAAGAGCCCAAAACTGTAGTTTTAACCCTGTAACAGTCATAATTTTAGACCAATTATGTGAGTAATAATTAAAAGTTAATACTGATTACGTGTTTTTATGCGTTTCAGGCTTCAAAGTCAATTATGTGCAGGAATGTGCCACTTTGATGAGATAAAGGAGCAATGGTTGGTTGCTAAGGAGTTCTGTGATTAAAGGCCAAGATTTAAGAAGACAAAGCCTTTCTAAAGCCGGTCAAAGCTGAAAAGTCAAAATCAACGCGGCGAAAACAAAGACACAAAGTCAGCAGAACTTCCAAGGCCGTATCTTTGGACTCAGACCTCGGAATTGGGTCTACCATAGGTCAAAACGACCGCCTCGGAAAGAGCTTTCCAATGGTCCAAGCCTTGGCCCAATCAGAGGAGCAGAAGTGGACGAAAAGTCTGTCGAAGTCAACTGCAGCTGAAGAGGCCTTTTTGGACTGAAAGTATTGGGTTTTGGGCCTGATTCTCTGGCCCAAAACATGGCTTCAAGCCCATGCACGATTTTTGGATCTAAACATATAAAAACAAAAGCTTAGCTCTTTGTTAAGGGTAGCTAGTTAGACCTAAAACTATAGATAATTCTAGATCTAGTTTTCATTAAATAAAATTAAGTTTAGTTAATTTCAATTCTTGTTTTAGATTAAACTCTTAGAATCATTGTTCTTCATTAGTTTGATAAATAAAATAGTTAGTTTGTCAATTTCGATTTTTGTCATTTACAATTGTTTAGATCTAAATTCCTTTATTACTTGTTATTCATTTCCTAGTTATTACCTGAGATTTCAATCATTGTTTAGATAAATTGCATAAGAATAGAATTTCTATATGATGTCTAGTTTTAAATCAATGGGAAATGATAGTAGTATGAATCAAGGTTAAACCTCCATTAAAGGGGTTGAAGAAGCCTTGATGACGCTTGATCTTTGTTAAACTTAGAAATCGTCGTGATAATTATTCCACTCTAGAAATGATTAATTCACCATGAGAATGGGTTTAATCGCTCACATGCTAGTTATGAATTGGTAGAAATGCCATGTATAATTAGGGATTATAATTACTATTTTGATATGCGAAGCATTCAATTTGGGATCACGACGAGTCTTTGTTAGTAGGATTAAGTCGAGTTAAGGTAGATTCAATTCCCTTTAATTCTTTATCTAGATTCATTAGCATTCTCTCATTACGTTATACGTAACTTGTTAATTGAATTCACCTCGTAGTATAGAATTCCCCTCGTAAACCTCTCATTAGACTTAAGACCGATTAATTTGACTAGAAAACATTCCATGCTAGAGAACTAGGAGTGGAACGAATTTGTTACTCCACTCTATCTCGATAGAATTGAGAGTAGAAAATTTGATAAATTAAGATTGTAATAAGTTTTAGTTTACTTACGTTTTGAGTTTTATCGTTCATTTCGTAGGTAAACTATTTATCTTTTTATATTTATCAAATGGCGCCGCTGCCATCTTAGTTACCTTTAGTATTGTTTTCATAGTATAATTAGTCATTTTTAAGTCCCATTAAACCCACCCACCCTTGTTTGATTCATACCGTGGTTGTCCCTTTTCAGCATTGAAAAGTTTCGCGAAAAATTACACTGAGTGCGACCACGCCAAGCAAACGCGAGCTTAACTCGCAAACGCTGGAACCTTGAGCGACCAGCGCATACCGACCATACCTAAAACACTGTAAATTGAGTTTACACAGAGTGCACCAGCTTCAAACAGAGCACCAGCTATTCTAAGCTAAATTTTTCCGGATTTCCACAGGTTTGTTTCGAACTTCGATTTTTAAGTTTTTCAGTGTTCTAACTTGTTATATACACCGAACACGCGTAAACAAGACGCTATTCATAAGCGAAGCAAGGACGTAATCAGGTATTCCTTTCTTCCATACCTCGCATCTCCAGTTAAAGGTTTATACTAATATATCAAGATTGTTTGGTGTGTTGTCGTGTTTAGACTTAGACTTGCATGAGATTAAGGTCTGGTCGGAGAAAAACACCGAACGTAATTAACCGTCAACGTCAACAAACAAATCTATCGAGTATACCAATCACTACACCTCTAGCTACTATCCCACCCACCACACCTGACATAATGGCTGAAGAAAGAGAGACTCCTCTCTCCGACTTTTACAAAGCCTTGAGCGATAGCCCTAAATCTTGCATCGTTCTAGCAGACCCAGTGGGGGATTTTCGAATTCCCCCAAACATATTTAATTTGTTACCCGTGTTCCATGGTTTAGACCATGAAAAACCTTACCAACACATGCGTAGGATTGAACAAGTCCTTACAACATTCCATCATCCTACGGTTGGTGCGGAACAACTTAAACTGAGGGTATTTCCCTTCACCTTAGCCAATAAGGCAGCATCTTGGTTAACTGCCCAAGCGCCTAACTCTGTGGACTCGTGGGCTAAACTTGTTCACTGTTTATGGAACATTTTTACCCACCCCTAAAGACGGATGAGATGCTTTCCAAGATTCATTTTTCCCGACAGAATCCTCATGAATCATTTTCTGAGGCTTGGAATCGTTTCACCGATCTGCTTATAGAGTGTCCACACCATAACCTAGCAAAATACACGTTAGTTCGTGCCTTTTTCAAAGGACTTCTACATCACCATAAAGAAGTCATTGACATAATGAATGGGGGTAGTTTCCTAAGTAAAGGAGCCTCGGAGGCTTACAAATTTTTAGAAGATCAAACTAAACGCAATAATAATTGGGGGGGTAGTGATGATATCCCCCGCTCTGCTAGTTCTTCTTCAACAGTTAAGGCCGTCGGTATGTTTGAGATGAAACCCGATCCAGAACTTAAAATTTTAATCGAATCTCTAACTAAAAAGGTTGAGGCTATTTCTGTTCAACAAAAACCTATCCCCGTCATGAATGTAAACTCCAACCCATGTAATTTCGTTTGAGTTTTGAGCACCACGACTCCTATTGTCCTCTCTATGAACATGAACAACAACAATTAGAGCAAGATAATGTTTGCTCCATTAATAGCTATCCTATTCCTAATGCCCCATGGAGACAACATCCCAACTTTAGTTAGCTTAAACAATCAACAAGTTACACCTCCGGGTTTAATAACCAAAATGTTAGGCAAAAACAACTATAACCAAGCTCCACCTAGGCAAGGACAAGGACAAGGACAAGGTCAGGGAAATTATAATAATTATAACAACCAAGCGCAACCACGACAGGGTCAAACATAAGGTCAGGGTAATTATAATAGTTATAATACCAATAGAGGTATCGTTCCGGTTAACAATAGTGACTATCACAACCCACCCATAAATAATCAACGTGAGATAGTTCCAGTCGCACCACCTGTGACTACTACACCTACACAACCGGATCGTATTGACGCCTTTATACAGGTTACCCAATAACTTTTCCAAACAATGACTCAATCAAACCAACAGATCTTACAATCCATAAATCAGGGCATACAACAGTTAGCCCAAGAGAAAGCCCAACCAAAAGGCGTGTTTCGGGACAAAGCGATACCAAACCCTAAAACAACAAACACGACCTTTGAGGTAAACGGTAATACTAGTACGAAACTACAATCGTAGGTGACCTAAATGCCATCACCACTCTCTCCGCTTCGAAGAGTGGTTGATAACAAAGTAACTATGTCTATAGTTACCCCATCAAGATACTCCTACACCGATATCGAACTAGATACGAAATAGAAACCCGAAGAGCCTACCACCGTAGAGGTACCAGTTAAACCACAACCTAAGAAATAGAAAGCCAAGGTTACACATCAAGTCGAGCCATACGCTAAATATAGAGCGAAACCACCGTTCCCTCATAAATTAGCCATGCTAACCAGGGATACAAACTTTGAAGAGATTAGGAACGTTTTCAAAAATCTAATGATAAACCTTCCTTTTTTCAAAGCTATTAAAAAGCTACCTAATCACGCTAAGTTTCTTAAGGAGTTGTGCACTACTAGGCGTAAGACCAACATACCTAAAGATGCCTTTCTAACTGAACAGTTTCCAACTTTATCCGAAATTAATGGAATTGTTAAGTACAAGGACCCTGGTCGTCCTACTGTAAAATGCACCTTAGGAGATTCCCACACGACGACCGCTTTATTAGACTTGGGGGTGAGTGTTAACTTACTCCCGTATTATTTGTATAAACAAATAGGTCTACAGGAAATGCAACCTATGAAAATAACGTTGTAGTTAGCGGACAGGTCAATTAAGTATCCTAAGGGTGTAGTGGAAAACGTGCTTGTTAAGTTCCAGGATTTCTACTATCCTGGCGATTTTGTTATCCTCGATACGGAAGTCACTAACGACTCAGACCGATCATCTTAGAAGCGCCCCTTCTGGTAACGCCAACGCTTTTATAAATTGCCCGCGATGGTAAGATGTCCTTATCTTTTGGCCATCTTATTCGCATTGAGGTAAATGTTTTTAAAATGATAAAACAGTTACCAGATTCGTCTATAGATGGGGAGGTTAGCATGATCGAGAGCTTAGCTCAAGATTATTTTAACAACACTTTTCCCGAAAACAATATGTACAAATTCCTTTATTTTGGAACTTCAGATTTTGTCAATGACTCCTACTTAGAGGAAGTCAACACCATCCTTGAGTCCACACCAATTGTAAACCCGCCAGTTGCTCCATATACTGAGTATGAAGACTTGCTACCTAAGAAAGTATTCATTATGCAAGATGAGGACCCTGACGAAACATCTATTGACTTTTCTTCCACCCCAGTGCTTAAACCTCTTCCCCCGGAGTTAAAATATATTCAACTTGATCCGGATGGTAGTCATCCGGTAATTATATCTTCTCTGTTATCTAAGGATGAAGAGACACGTTTAATTAGAGTGATTAGGGAACATCGGTCTGCGATTGGTTGGTCCCTAGGCGACATTAAGGGAATTGACCATAATGTTTGCACTCATCGTATCCATTTGGAGGATAACACGAAGACTTCTCGCGAACCTCAGCATCGCTTGAACCCTGCCATGAAAGAGGTGGTTAGGGAAAAAGTATTATGATTACTCGATGCGGGTATCATATACCCAATCTCTGATAGCGAATGGGTAAGCCCCATTCATGTAGTTCCTAAGAAATCGGGAGTTACCATGGTACGTAACGGAAAGGGTGACTATGTTGTCACATAAGGTCCTATGAAATGGAGAATCTGTATTGATTACAGACGTTTAAATGCTATGACACGAAAAGGATCACTTTCCTTTACCTTTTATAGATCAAATGCTTTCGAGCGCCTAGCTGGTCATGCTTTTTATTGTTTTCCTGGATGGCTACTCGTGCTATTTTCAGATTATTATTGATATTGATGACCAAGAAAAGACTACCTTCACATGTCCCTTTGAACGTATGCCTATAAACGAATGCCTTTTGGCCTTTGTAATGCTCTCTTGGTACCTTCCAGCGGTGTATGCTTCATATATTTAGTGACATGGTAGAGCGTTTTATGGAAGTTTTCATGGATGATTTTTCTATCTATGGAGACTCCTTCACAGATTGCTTGTCTAACCTGTCTAAGGTTTTGACACGGTGTGAAGAAAAGAGCCTCGTTTTAAACTGGGAAAAGTGTCATTTCATGGTAAAAAAAAGGCATAGTACTAGGTCACATTGTATCTAGTGATGGCATCGAAGTAGATAAGGCCAAACTAGATAAGATAACGACTCTACCTAAACCACGGACTGTCCATGATATTAGAGCCTTTCTAGGCCATGCAGGATTTTATAGGCATTTTATTAAAGATTTCTCGAAAATAGCTAGGCCTTTAACTAATCTGCTTTTGAAGGATGCAATCTTTGATTTTAATTTTAACTGTAAGCAGGCTTTTGAAACTTTAAAAGCCGCCCTAATCTCTGCACCAATTATACAACCTCCCGATTGGTCTAAACCTTTCGAACTCATGTGTGATGCTAGTGATTATGCAGTTGGTGCTGTCTTGGGATAGAAACTAGATAATAAGTCCACTGTTATTTATTATGCTAGTAAAACCTTAAACGATGCTCAACGAAATTATTCAACTACCGAAAAAGAATTCTTAGCTGTCATTTATGCTTTAGATAAGTTTCGTCCTTATTTGGTTGGTTCTAAAACTTTAGTTTACACGGACCATCACGACCAGTACCTTCTTGCAAAGAAAGATGCTAAGTAGAGATTAATCCGATGGATCCTTCTCCTGCAAGAGTTCACATTAGAAATAAAGGACAAAAGAGGGGTTGAAAACGTAGTTGCCGACCACTTATCTAGACTTACAAACGACGATAATAGTGATTCTGAGTCCATACCGGACTCCTTTCCCCGATGAGCATCGTATGCTATTTTTCAAAGACCATGGTATCTTTGACATTGTAAATTATTTAGCGACTGATGTTATGCCTTATAATTGGTCAAGAAATGAACGTAAGAAGTTCTTGGCCAGAGTTAAGTTATACTACTGATGAGCCCTACCTTTTTAAGTATTGTGCGGATCAGATTATTCATCGTTGCATTCCCCAGTGGGAATATAATGAAGTTCTATCGTTCTGCCATGACAAAGAGTGTGGTGGCCATTTTAGTGGAATGAAAACAGCCGCTAAAGTTCTTCAATGTGGATTTTATTGGCCTATCCTTTTTAAGGATGCCCAAGTGCATTGCAAGACGTGTATTCGTTGCCAACAACTTGGGCGAATCACAAAGCGTAATATGATGCCATTAAATCCAATATTGATAGTAGAAATTTTTGACGTTTAGGGTATTGATTTTATGGGTCCCTTCCCTGTTTTCCACGGTTTCATTTATATTCTAATTGCCGTGGACTACGTGTCTAAATGGATAGCGGCCATGGCTTGCCGTAGCAATGACCATAAGACAGTTGTATTTTTTATTAAGGAGTATATTTTCTGTCGGTTTGGCATTCCTAAAGCCATCATTAGTGATGGTGGAACACATTTTACCTTGAGTTGTTGCATCCCTAGTGAAAAAGTATGGAGTTACACACAAAGTAGCAACTCCTTATCATCCACAAACTAGCGGACAAGTAAAAGTTTCTAATAGGAAATCAAAAAGATTTTAAAACAATTGTAAATCCCGATAGGAAAGACCGGGTCGAAGTGTCTATCGGATGCCTTATGGCGGCGATGGGGCCGGCTTTCAAAACTCCTATAGGTATGTCTCCCTTTAGACTTGTATTTGGGAAACCATATCATTTGCCCGTTGAATTAGAGCACCGTGCTCTGTGGGCTATAAAAAGCCTTAACTTCAATATTGATGAGGCGGGTGTCAAACGCAAGTTGCAATTGAATGAGCTTGAAGAAATCTGTAGCGATTCTTACGATCTCGCGAAGGATTATAAAGCTAACATGAAACGTGTTCATGATAAGGAAATCTTGCGCAAAGAGTTTGTGGTTGGTCAAAAGGTTTTGCTTTATAACTCCCGTCTACATATTTTCCCAGGAAAACTAAAAACCCATTGGTCTGGTCCTTTTCTGGTTACTGAAGTCACCCCTTACGGGGCAATTACCTTGATAAATCCCAAGGACAACAGTACCTTTCAAGTTAATGGTCAACGGTTAAAACATTTTCACAAACTTCTGTCCCCTGATGTAGAGGAAGTCCTTTTACAGGACCCTGTCTATGAGGATTGACCTTTGTCATTTGGTGTACTTTCTTTCACTTCCATATGGTGGTAAGTGCACCATTCAGGTAACCGGGCCCTCCCTATGGAGTGTGTGGCTGTAAGTACCGGATCCTAAGTCCACGTTTCACATAATTCACGTTTTCCACTTTTGCATGTTTTCTCAGTTTTTGAGTCATGTTCCTCTATGAGGTGAATTATGTATTTATTGTTTTTCGTGTTTCTTATAATAAACTAATAAAAAATAAAAAAAATAAAAATAAAAATAAAAATTCTAAAATCATAGAAATAGCAATCCAACAAGTCTTGGGAATCTGACTTTAAACGACCCACGTTTAAAACAAATTTTGTGTTTAAAAATTTGCTTTCAAATTGTGGGCATCGGTCTTTCCATCCGGATTGCTCGAACTTTCCATTTGTGTTGCTTAGGCCCATTAGTTGTAGTTCATTTGGGTTGACGTTATCTAAAACTTAGATTTCCTTTGTTCACATAACTTACATCACACACGCACCTTGAAGCATTTTTCCACCTTCTTATACGTCACCCATGGTTGGAATTAAGTGTTTTATGGATCATTGGATTGGAAATTATCTACTGATCATTTCCATAACTCATTCGTCAAAATCGGACCAGTAACGAAGCGGTAAATGTTATTTGAAATTGCGCAAAATATCGAAAAATATTCGAAAAATTTGAATTGGGCTTGGGCCCAACTCGCGCGCACTGGCAGCGCACCTACACCCCCTTTGTTTCCACAAACAGTATCGCGTTTCTAATCCCATCACCGCCATTAACAAAGTTTTGAACCTAAGCAAATAAATAAAAAAAAAAACCTAACTACACCCACGCAAAGCATGTAAATCAATCTGAAATCTTCTCCAAACCATTACCACCACAAACCCCAATAATTTTAAAACTCTAAAAACAGCCACCAATTCAAGCTTCCAACCTGCCACCATACCCACCATCGCCACCACCGTTGTTTTTAGTTGTTTTTCATCAAACTTGCCTCCTCCACCGTCTACAAAACCATTGGTTGTTTCAAAAACTTCAATGGCGCTACGACGAAGAATTTTGCCGGAGCACGCATTTGCTGTCGACCGCTTCGCTCCATTTTACGACGCGGAGATGATTAGGAGAAATTGGAATGGACTGTGGTACTCGACTGAGGAATTCTATCACTACGATTTGGTAGAACAGTTTTATAAGAAGCGAGAATTGGAGGGGGATAGGATTTTCATTAAGGTAGCAGGAATGAGGAGGGAAGTAACGAGACAGTTGTTGGCTGAGCTGTTAGGAATTACGCCTGAAAGCAACCTAGAAACGACCATTCGGAATCCCAAGATATCGGAGTTCCCGCTTTGATGAAAGATACCGCCGTGGAGGGTGAATACAATCCGAGATCTCATTATATCCCGCCCGATCAAGTCGAGAACCAACCAACCGATCAGAGCTCGATGGATTGGTAGGAACGCCCTCGGGAAAGACAAAGTCAGCGATATCGGTCTGCAATGTCTGCACGTTCTCTGGATTTTGCAAAGGAATAAGTATAATTTCTGCATCCTCGATTTAATTTTTAATGTGATTATAGGAGTGGGAAAGAGCATGGCGCCTCTTCCCGTATTGATCACTAAGATCATGCTCTCATTTAGAGCTGTCGCAAAATCTGCTCCTATTAAGATCAAATTGCATTCTAATGCAAGTATTTATACGGATTGCATCCAAGAGACTTGTCCGTTGTCTGAAGGAAATGTAGTTGAGTTGGCGGATGAAATGGAAGATATGACATGTCTGGATGAAAATGCATTAGATAGTTGTAATTCTAACGAGAACGCGTGCAAGTGTTGCAAACCGGCTTCAAACTTAAGTTAAGCGTATGGTATTTGTGAAGATATCCGAGATAGACATATTGTAGTTCGAAATAAACAAACGAACCTTCAGACGAGAGTTGAAATGCTCGAAAGGGGTCAGGAAGATATATTGTCTAACATGGAGACTATGCACCAGCGCCAAGAGGACCACTATATAGTACTAAAGTCTGAGATGGAAACACAACGCTTGCTTCAAATAGAGATGCTACGTCGCATGCCAACCTTGGATGATTCGGGCTCAGACAAGTCTGAGAGGCATGATCGTCATCGCCGAAGGACCGATGGCTCAATCCATTCTTCATCCCAGGACCAACCTCCATCTCAGGGTCCATCTTCATCACATGGCTAGGTGTTCACCATCAGTTTGTGTTCGCTGTTATTTCATTGTTTTTATTGTTTTATTAGTTGGATTTTAATTCAGTTGTTAAATTTAAATATTAATATGTTTGTTTTATGTTGTTTGGATTTAAATTTTAGTTTTAATATAATTGGTTATTTGCGAATTCTGCGTGTTTTTATCATTAATCCCACCTTCCCGAATTGTTTAGGGGTGGTAATATTTATACCGAGCATAATTCGTTAAATGATCACCTTCTGTAAAGTTGTCTTGGAGTAAAGGTTGAGAATTTGGCCGATATCGGCATATCTATGATTATGTGTGGTGGTAGCATGAAATCTAGGAGAGTTTAGAAGTTACTATTCTAAATCCAGTATAAAAGATACCAGGGTTGTTATAAAATCAAAGATATAGTTTGTTTCCGTTTTCGGGTTTGGAAATTTTCTATTTTCGGAAATTGCCTTAAACAATTTGGAAACTTGCCGATTTATTTTGGAAGCTCAGAACCTATTTAAACTTCCTTCATTCTACACTCACAACCCACACTATACCCCACCATCATCTCTTACCTTTCACTCCAAGCTTTTCCTTCTTTTTCCTTGTAAACTTTTTTGAAAGATTCTACGTAAGCTCTCTCTGCACTCAAGAAATTTTTACTCATATACGAGACCGCTTCTCTACTTGAGCTTGACTCACGACAAACACTGTAACTCCAAAACACCCGAAGACGCGCAAGCTTCTAGTTGAGCGACTCACGCTTCAAACACCTTTGAACTCTAAAACACCCGAAAGCGCTGCGCCCTCCATAAACACAAAAATTTCCAATTTTCTGAGGGTTGTTCCAGGATTTTTGGGAGCTATCCAAAGAGTAGTTGAGATGACATCTCCTATAGTCATACCTGAACAGTCTTTCGAAGACGTGTTAGGAACCGAGACCTATGGACATTGGTTCAAACAGATCCCGCAGCTTAGGATGGCCATCTACGGTAAGTTATGACGATTCATATTCAGCATAACTTACTACTTATTTCTACGACCACGTTAGTTTCTATTGTAATCAGGATAGAGAACAAGAATTCTCCGTCGTAGTCAATGACACGACACTAAAATTAAATAAAAATGTGGTAGCTTTAGTTTCAGGATTACCAATACCTGATCCTGTTCACACATGGGGGTATATGACCGATAATGCATACCTTTATGATTATACATATTTCCATGAGTATTATGGGGAGGGTATTTCGAGTAATGGACCGAGGGCTTATATATAGCATTGCCCTTGGTAGCCCGGGTCCCTAAACGTAGGGCACCACCATGTTATTCATCCCGATGAATATTTTGGGGAATGGCGGTTCACTACGCAAAAACAAGATCTTGCTTTGTGACATTTTCCTCGCTTTAGGCGAGGGGCGTCGCCGATATGACATTCCCCGAAGTTTTAGTCGCTAGTCTTAAGAGAGCCCAAAGCATGAGGCATAAGTATCTTCTTATGCCTGTTTTGGTAAGCCGCATCATCGTAGTTGTTTACATGTATTCTATGCCCAATTCACGATTGGAAAAGGGTTGAAGTCATGAGACCCACCAATTGGGTGGTTAAGCTCATTCGCAATTATGACTTGGCGGGATGGCGGTGCGACCTCATTTGGTCACCCGTACATCCCATCGGACTTAATAACACTTAACAAAGTTAGCATTAGTAGATGATAAATGGCGGCAAACTTGGCAAGTTATAATGGCCCGGGCAGATCTTGAAGGAACCTCATCTCTTTGATGAGGAGGACGATGCTTAAGCGGGAGATAAGGTAAATTTTAGTTTTGTTATTGTCTACTTATGTCCCAAGCAATTTAATTCTGTTAACCCCATAATGGGTGGAACTCTTATAGAGTTGCGTCAGTTTTTTTTTTTTTAATTTCCTATATTAGTATCTTCTAACCTTGTTTTGCAGATGTTCCAGAATTTCACGCGTTTCTATGGTATTTTTCTACCCTCTTTATTTAAATGCTTTGAGGACAAAACATGCTTCTTGTTTGGGGGGGGGGGGGGGGATAGAAACACGTGTAATTAAGGCATCTATTAGGATATAGATATGTATAATATGCATTTGTTTTCAAGTTAAAATTTTCAAAAATATAAATAAATAAGTTTATGCTATACACTTAGGAATATTGGTATTGTTTTATTTCTCTATGCTCTTAACAATCTAGAAGTCTCACGTAGCTTTTGCATCAGAATAATTGTTAGAAACTTAGGTTAATATGTTGGTAATAATCTTTGCATCTATCTATAAATATATTACATGAGTATCTATGATTGTTAGCAGTAAGTTTCTGAAATCTAAGCTAGAGTACTTATTCTACAAATCCTGTGAGAATATAGCCTTATATGAGCGAAACATTTGAGAAATGACACAAGGGAGAAGTAAAATCCGGATAGAGAAATCACACGTCCACTTGCTTGATCACTATGCCATATCCTAAACAAGAATTTAGGCCCTCTTTGGATCGATATAGCCGTAAATTCAAACCTATGAATTATTTTCCGCTAGTTAAGCCCCTCGAGCCTTTCTTTAGCCTTCCATAAACCACAATTCCTTTACCCCGTTATAAAACAAAACAAAATAAAAATTCAACTTACCCAATCTAGAATAAGTCTGAGAATAGAATGAGTGAAGAAAGAAGAAGAGAAAAACCTGTGTAAACAAAAATTAGTTAGTTGCTTCAGAAAAAGAAAAGAAGTTTCCATCCAAGGAAAAGAAAAAAAAATAGAATTAAATAAAAACTCCAAAAATAGAATAAAAGTGGAGTCAAAAGCCAAAGAAAAGGAAAAGAAAAATATGGCTAAGGATGGAAACAAAGTATAGAAGTAAAAGAAAATAACAAGGTTTTCTCTAAGTTACATAATATGAAGACTCTATTATCTCAGACTTGTCCTTTTGAATATCCATTTTCTTCCTTCTTAAACCATCTCCTAATCCCCACAACACCTAATAAAGACCTCTAGCTCAATTAGGAATATGTTAGTGTGATAGTAAGTGGCAGATGTGTTTGATCGACTCCGGCTTCCTTGTTTGTCTTTGAGATTGTAAGGTAAAGTGTGCCCACTGCACACTGGAGTAGCGAAACTTGAGCGGAAAAATTAGAGTGGTTTTGTCTTGACATTTATATGAGGACCTACTTAAGGACGCTATTCCGAGTTTTCAGAAACGAACCGGCCTGCTAGGCATTTCATAGTATTACTCATAGTATATATATTTGTATCATAGATGATTGATTATTATGCATATATTAGCTTAGGTTTTTGACTTGGTTATTCTTATTCATTTGCTAGTGAGATGTATAGATAGTTGAGACATGAATGAGAAAACAATAGTTCTATTTCTTAGTCGTTGTAGTATAGATGAAGTTTGTGAGTACCTTCACTGGAAAACTCTCACGAGGCTATAACTCGTCCACTAGGTAATTCCTAGTGTTTTAAGGCCTTATTGCATATGGTAAATGCAATCGCACTCAGCAAAACGAGAGTAGTTAGAACTCCATTTTTTGTCACTTATTCTAATTTCTCATATTTGCTTGAGGACAAGCAAAATGCTATTTGGGGGTGGTTTGATAAGAGCCCAAAACTGTAGTTTTAACCTTGTAACAGTCATACTTTTAGACTAATTATGTGAGTAATAATTAAGGGTTAATACTGATTATGTGTTTTTATGCGTTTCAGGCTTCAAAGTCAATTATGTGCAGGAATGTGCCACTTTGATGAGATAAAGGAGCAATGGTTGGTTGCTAAGGAGTTCTGTGATTAAAGGCCAAGATTCAAGAAGACAAAGCCTTTCAAAAGCCGGTCAAAGCTGAAAAGTCAAAGTCAACGCGGCGTAAAATGAAGACACAAAAGTCGCTGAGAACTTCCGGCGCAGTATCTTTGGACTCAGACCTTGGAATTGGGTCTACTTTAGGTCAAAACGACAGGCTCGGAAAGAGCTTTCCAATGGTCCAAGCCTTGGGCAATCAGAGGAGCAGAAGTGGACGAAAAGTTTGTCGAAGTCAACTGCAGCTGAAGAGGCCTTTTTGGATTGAAAGTATTGGGTTTTGGGCCTGATTCTCTGGCCCAAAACATGGCTCCAAGCCCATGCACGATTTTTGGATCTGAACATATAAAAACAAAAGCTTAGCTCTTTGTTAAGGGTAGCTAGTTAGACCTAAAACTATAGATAATTCTAGATCTAGTTTTCATTAAATAAAATTAAGTTTAGTTAATTTCAATTCTTGTTTTAGATTAAACTCTTAGAATCATTGTTCTTCATTAGTTTGATAAATAAAATAGTTAGTTTGTCAATTTCGATTTTTGTCATTTACAATTGTTTAGATCTAAATTCCTTTATTACTTGTTATTCATTTCCTAGTTATTACCTGAGATTTCAATCATTATTTAGATAAATTGCATAAGAATAGAATTTCTATATGATGTCTAGTTTTAAATCAATGGGAAATGATAGTAGTATGAATCAAGGCTAAACCTCCATTAAAGGGGTTGAAGAAGCCTTGATGACGCTTGATCTTTGTTAAACTTAGAAATCGCTGTGATAATTATTCCACTCTAGAAACGATTAATTCACCATGAGAATGAGTTTAATTGCTCACATGCTTGTTATGAATTTGTATAAATGTCATGTATAATTAGGGATTATAATTACTATTTTGATATGTGAAGCATTCAATTTAGGATCACGACGAGTCTTTGTTAGTAGGATTAAGTCGAGTTAAGGTAGATTCAATTCCCTTTATAATTCTTTATCTAGATTCAAACCCTTAGTATTCTCTCATTACGTTATACGTAACTTGTTAATTGAATTCACCTCATAGTATAGAATTCCCCTCGTAAACCTCTCATTAGACTTAAGACCGATTAATTTGACTAGAAAACATTCCATGCTAGAGAACTAGGAGTGGAACGAATTTGTTACTCCACTCTATCTCGATAGAATTGAGAGTAGAAAATTTGATAAATTAAGATTGTAATAAGTTTTAGTTTACTTACGTTTTGAGTTTTATCGTTCATTTTGTAGGTAAACTATTTATCTTTTTATATTTATCATATATCCTAATAGGTGCCTTAAATTATGCGTGTTTTTATGCCTGTCCGTATGCTCCATTTCCAATAACTCGTTCCATTATGTAAGGGCCTTCCTATGTTGGTGCCAGTTTCGAGTCATCCTTAGTCTTTTTCAAGTCGAGGTCCCCCGGTTGGAAGCTTCGAGGGTTTACTCGCTTGTTGTTTGTTTTCCTCAGAGTTTGGTGGTAAGATGCCACTCGAATGGCTGCTAGGTCGCGTCGTTCTTCCAATAAGTCGACCTCTCGGGCAAGAATGGAATCATTCTAACCAGATTCTACGATCTCAGATCGAATCGTTGTAACTGTTAGCTCAGTAGGAATGACGGCCTCAGTACCGTAACATAGTGAGAATGGTGACTTGCCTGTACTAGAACGAGCTGTCGTTCTATGAGCCCATAGGATGTTTTCTAGTTGCATTGGCCATTGCCTCTTGTTCTTTTCAATCTTCTTCTTTAAGTTCTTTAGGATTGCCTTGTTGCTGGCTTCTGCTTGATCATTGCATTGAGCGTACTGGGGGGTGGAGAACACGTGAACGATCTTCCACTTAGCCTAAAATTCCTTGACGGTTTTTCCCTTGAACTGGGAGCCATAGTCCATCCCTAATGTGTGGGGTAAGCCAAATCTGGTGATGATGTTAGTCCAAATGAAGTTTCTGACATTAGATTCTTTGACATGAGCCAAAAGAATCGCTTCCACCCATTTGGTGAAGTAATCTATTGCAGCTAGGACGAATCGAAAGTCTGTGCTTTTTATGGAATGAAGGGACCCATGATGTCCAAGCCCCACATGTGAAATGGCCAAGGGCTGACAATGTTGATGAGTTCGCGAGCTGGCTGGATGATATTGTAGCCAAATATTTGGCACTTAATGCATTTTAGTACATACTTCTTTGCATCGATCTGCATTCTTGGCCAAAAGTATCCTTATGAGATCGCTTTGTGAGGCAAAGAGCGACCGCTTGCAATATGGTTTCTGCATTCTCCCTCGTGGATCTCTACGAAAATCATCTGACCCTGTTCTGGGCTTATGCACCTCAAATGTGGTCCTCCGACGGACTTTCTAAAAAATTTGTCGTTTACTAGGCAGTAGCGACCTTACTAGTATTGAACCTGTATGGCCTTGGTTCGATCTGTTGGTGTCTTGCTTAGTTGGATATACTCTATGATAGGTTGCACCCATGTTTGACTCATCTGAGTGTAAGAGAGTGGGCATAGGTCAGTAATTTCTAGGACGTGCTCATTTTGGTAAACATGTCAATCAACTATTTCGATGAGAGTAGTTTCCTAGGGTCACAGTTTGGTGTTTGGGTCGCGAGGTACGCCAAGCTGTCAGCATGGCGATTCTCTTCCCATAGGGAATGGTGTATGGTGACTTTTTTAAAAGAATGCAGTAATTGGTTTACAACTTGAAGGTATTTAAAAAGGTTACCTTCATTGGTGGTATGCTCATTGGCGACCTGGCGAACGACTAGTTGTGAATCGCTAAAGACTTTGAGCTCCTGAACATTGAGTTTTAATGCCATGTGAAGTCCTATGATCAGGGCTTCATACTCAACTTCATTGTTGGAGGTCGCAAAATCAATGCGAACTGATTTTTCCACCATAGAGCCATCTGGTGACACTAGGACTACTTCGACTCCGCTGCCACCTGGATTGCTAGCTCCATCTACGTAAAGTGACCATACTGACGGGTCGTGTTGTTTAGAGGTCGGGGTGTTGTCTTCTAGTTCCCAGTTCATGTCGTCAATTGGGAAATCTGCTAAGAAATCAGCAACGACCTGACCCTTATGAGAGGTTCTTGGGGTGAACTCAATGTGGTGTTCCCCGAGTTCTTCTACCCATACTGCCATGCGAGTTGTCTTGTTGGCTTTAAGAAGGATCTTCTTTAGTGGCAGGTTGGTGAGCATTTTGATTGGATATGCTTGGAAGTAGGGCCGGAATTTTCTTGCTAAATAGTGTAGTGCCAGCACTGCCTTTTCAATGTGGGAGTAATTCTTATCAGCTGGCAACAACGTCGTGCTTATGAAGTAGATCGGCTTCTCTGCATTATGTTCTTTTTGAAGAGAACTGAATTGATAGCGAAGTCAGACACTGCTAACTACAACCCCAGCATTTCACCATCAATCGGTTTTTCCAGCACCAGTGGAGTTGCCAAATAATCCTTGAGAGTAAAGAACGCTTGGTGGCATTGCTCGTTCCATGAGAATTGTTCACCCTTCTTGAGAATTTGTAGGAAAGGTTAGCATTTGTCTAATGCTTTCGATATGAATTGGTTTAGAGTTGTCACCATTCCTAATAGTTTCTATATCTACTTCGCTATTTTTTGGGTCAGGCATGTCCAAGAACGCTAGAATTTGATCTGGGTTAGCTTTTATCCCCCGTTATGAGACCTGATACCCCAAAAATTTCCTAGAGGACGCTCTAAAAAGGCATTTCTCAGGGTTAAGTTTCATTTAAGTTCGCTGAAGTCTAGAGAATGCTTGTGTGAGATGATCTAAGTGATCTCCAGCTTTCTTGCTTTTGACGACCATGTCGTCTATGTTGATTTCCATGGTGTCACCTAACATGTCGTGGAACATATCGGTGACGAGTCGCTGGTAGGTCGCTCTAGCGTTCTTGAGGCCGAACGGGAAGACGTTGTAACAGTAAATTCCTTGCTCTGTTACGAATGAGGTTTTCTCTTGATCTTCTTCTGCTAGTGGGATTTGGTTGTAGTCACTGTAGGCATCCATGAATGACAAGAGCTCGTGGCCACATGTCTGGTCCACTAGTCGGTCGATTCCTGGTAAGGGGAAGCTATCCTTAGGAGTTTCTTGATTTAGGTTGGTAAAGTCCACGCAAAGGCGAACTGTGTCATTCTTCTTTGGGATTGCTACTATGTTAGCGACCCATTCAGGGTAATCAACCTTCCTAATGAAGCCAACTTTTTTTAGATTTTCGACCTCTTCATTGATTGCTTTCTGGAATCTAAGGGATAACTTTCGAGGTCGTTGGTGAACTGGTTTAGTGTTTGGGTTAACATTTAACTTATGGCATGCAATATTGGGATCAATTTTGGGTACATGGATGTACGACCAAGCAAAAACATCTTTATTTAATGATAAAAAGCTTACAAGTTATTCCTTGAGAGTATGATTCAGGTTAGCTCCTACATAAATGAACATCCTCAGTTCCTAGGTTGACATTTTCATTTAGCTGGTCTAAGCAGCCACCTCAGTGGGCTGAGAGACCTCCGGGGTCTTGGTCTGTTGCAGTTTCTCCTTGACCTGAAGTGGTGGGGCAACCTCTAGGGTCTGGGCTTCTGAAGGGACGTTTTTACCGAGCCCCTAGTGTTTTCCTTTGTGAGTTTGCTTTGGGGGGTCTTGGTTAAGGTTTTGACCTCAGAGATGAAGTTTTCTACCAGCTTGGTTTTGGCCATCTCTCCCTTGTTTTTGAGTGAAGCCCCAGCAGGCTTGTTACCTAAGAGGATCTGGTTACAATTGTGGCCATCGAGCTGGTTGTTTCTGAGCTCCATCATGCCTCTGGGGCCAAGGAATCATAAAACCTGATGGAGTGTTGATGGCACTGCTTGCATTTTATGGATCCAACGTCCTAAAATATCAGTATAAGACGAGTTGACATCCAGAACGATGAAGCGCGTGTTGATGCTGACTTTATCTTCACGTGACCTAACTGAGACAGGTAGAATTATGTCTCCAATTGGGTCATCTCGAGATCCATTGAAGCCAGGATCAATCCTAACCAACTTGGGCAGGTTCATCTCCTTGACAGTCTTATAGAACAGAATATCGCATGAGCTGCCTGGGTCGATGAGGACGTGCTTTACTGTCTAATCACTGATTTTGACATGGACACCCAGAGCGTCGTTATGCGGGAGGCCCACCATGTTAAGGTCGGCCTCAGTGAAGGTGATGTCTCCTGAGTGGCGGCCAGTTGCGTGTGGAGCAGGGGCCGCATGTGAGGAGAACTGGTAGACTTCTTGTAGGGCGCCTACTCGTCTCCTTTTCTCCCCTGCGGACATGACAGAGTCGTCCTGGAAGGTGATCATGTTGATCGTTTTGTTGTTATCTCTGTCAAATGAGTACTGGCGGTGCTCATGACGAGGTTCGGTCCATTAAGCATCCTCGAACGTGGGAGCGATCTCTGTTGTGGTTGCGTGGTGGAGTTTGGCTTCGCTCTCTGCTTGCCATCGGTATTGGTATAATGCTTGATGTGCCCTGCCTCAATGAGGTCTTAAAGGTAGTGCTTGAGCCCCTGGCATTCGTTGGTCTCATGGCACTTTGCTTTATTGAAAGCGCAGTATGGCTTTCCTGGTGTGTCTTCTGGCTATTTTACCTCAAGTCGGTAATATGTCGCTTTTTTTATCTTCTCCAGTATGTAACCTGGAGATCTTGTAAGCACATCAAACTCTCTTTTGGTTTGGGTTCGGGTGCTAGTCTGCTGACCCTGTTGCCTGGGTCGCTTCTTAGAAGATGGGGCGATATCTGAGATCGCAGCGACCTCACCTGCGTCCTTCAGTCTTTCTTTTTCGAGGCCTTCTGCAAGCTTGATGTACTTCTCTACTCGTGCGTACAGTTTGGCTAGTGTTTTAGGGTGCTCCTTCATGAGCGACCTGGACATATCAGTGTTCTTCCTGATCCCGCGTTGGCGAAGGCCACTGTGGCGAACGACTCCTTGAGGCCGCTCTCCATGGACAATAGCTCTGTCTTGAAACGCCCCAAGAAGGTACGAATTGGTTTGTCACTCTTCTTAGACAATTGGAAAAGTGAATTGAGGTCGGTTTTCTTACGTCTGTTGTGGTCGTACTGGCTGGCGAACTGGTTAGTTAGTTTTTTGAAGCTGTCGATTGAGTTCGGTCTCAGTGAGTAGAACCAATCGAATGCTCCATCTTTTAAGCTTGTTGGAAACAAGTGGCACTGTAGGTGGTCAAACTCCTGCACACTGTAGAGTGTTAGGCTCTAAATGTAGCGAGCTACGTGCTGACCAGGGCACGTGCTGCTATCATACATTGCGAACCGAGGCTGAATGAAATCTTGGGGGGAGGGTTTATTGAGTACCTCAGTTGTGAAGGGGGACACTTGATACGTCTTTAGCATCTTCTAAACGACCTGAGTGGCGTCCTTTTTGCCTGGGTGCTTTGTTTGATCCACTGGGAGAGGCTGTTGATTTGTTGGTTGACCTTGTTAATTCCGTTATCAGCGGTGATTCCATTCGGATTCTGGGACTCGACCTGGATTTTTACTGCTGTGTTCTCCTGCCGGAGCAGGGTGATGCTACAGTTCATGGCTTCCATCTAGTGGCCATACTCCTCAATTGATCCTGGAGGCTTTCCATGCTTCGTGGGCTTGAGATTTTGCTCGAGGGTTTTTTGTTTGAAGGTTTGTGAACTCAAGAAATTGAGCCACAGATGGCGCCAATATAAAGGTTATTTTTGGTTAACCTTACTGATTTATAGACAATCTTTGGGGAGAATGTGTTTGATGGATTGAAATGACCGAGTTCATTTGGACGAACTACCTACATATCAAGTTCTCTCTACCGGGGAGACTTAAATCAGGTCAAACGTAGTTCCTCCTCTTCTTTATATAGGCAAATGTGACCGTGCCTCCTCCTCTCTCGCATCAGGTCTAGTTCTGGACTTTATGACATTTAATGAACGATGAAGGCGTCCTGCGGTAGAGTAATGGCAAGCGCAGCTGAAGCTCTGGTCTTAATGATGCCAGTTGCAACATACATTACTAGCAGTTAGGGAGCTGGCTAGAGTTAGCATTCTGGAAGCTTGTCGTTCTGGATGCGGACGTTCGGGCTGCTGATGAGGTCGCTTAACCTGTATGAATTGGTCATCAACGACCTGAAAGTGTGGCTACATATGATCGTCCTTGTGTGCTTGACACGTGCTTAATATTTACTGTAAGTGTATATTAGTCCCTCACATTATCTATGTTTGTTATATAGTTTGAGTATTATCTATGTTTGACTTCATGTTGTTTCAAGACAATTCAAATTAAAATTATATTAAAACTTAAAATTGAAATTATAATATTGTAAATAAACTAACAACAACAATGGAAATGAAAGAACTAAGAACAATGAAATTAATCTAAGTAGTAGAAGCACCACTTGGAGTTCCAAACGTTCCACTCTCTTTCGTTGGCGAATTATCTCTATTTTCATCATCTTGAAGTATTCGGCAACTTCCGGCTCAAGAATGGACATATCTTGTGCTAATATTTTGTTGTCTTCTTTCCATTTCTTGAGTATCAACTTCACCCTATCGGCAACAGCATTCGCCATTTGTGCCAAATACTTCTCCATCATTTTGTAATTCTCACCTCATTTCTTCATCCTTTCTTTCTCACCCCTTGTTCCCGTTGGTCGTTTTTTCTTGGTTCCTCTTCCACTTCCACCTTCACCTCCACTGCCATCCCAGACTTGTGTAGGAAATGGATCAATTGGAACGCCACCAAGAGTTGCCGATGGCGTTGTGGGTGTAGAAGGCACAACTTCGTCATCTACATCGAGAATGATGTTGGGTCGTCTCCTCGTTGTAGTTGTAGACCGACTCTCAAATTCTTCATTCCATTTTGGGCTATCCTTGAGGAGAACCCAAGAATGCTCAAATTGAAATTGTGAGTTATGAGCCAACGTATATGTTGTTTTTGCCTTGGATTACTAATCTTAGATCATTGCGCCACTTCTTGTGGTCCTCTCCGAAAAGTAGATAATTTCCGCCCACCAGTTGCAATCTCGTTGGATGTGTCCAAATTGAGTGGACACCGAATTCTTGCTTCTTTTGTTGTTTTCACTAACTCTCTCTCGAAATTTCTCATATATTCTCTCCCAAAAGTGTTTGACTCGTTGCCCCGCATTAACAATTGGATCTTCATTAACATATATCCACGCCTTGCAAAGAGCCTCGTCTTCTTGAATTGATAAATTTGCGGACCTTGTTGTAGTAGATTTCTTTCCTTTTGATGTGGTTGCTTGTTCTTTTGGATCCATTATTGTAGTTAGTTGGAGTAGATAAAAATTTATGAGAATCGTAAGCAAATGGTGAGAGAGTTGTGTGAAGTAGTTGCTCTAAATATGCAATTTCATAAAAACTAACCATTTCTAGCTGTTGGGATAGTTTGGACTATACAGACGGCATAGTTTCTGCCGTCTGTTACAACTTAATAGATAAACGGTAGAGTTTCTGCCATTTGTATCCCGAACTTAACAGCTACTAAAAAGTGCCGTTGGAATGGTTTTTGGAGTTCAGACTGCCAAATTTGGTTGGGCCTGCTAAAAGGCCTATGTGGCACCTTTTAGCAGCCTATTATAGCACCTCTCCATTGGACTTGCTCTGAAACCCCATATTTTCCATTATCTCTTTTATATACCTTAGACGTAATCAATTCATCTCTTATATTTATATATGTATATATTCTTTTAATATTATTATTGACTTATTGGATGTCCTAGTTACTGTAATATTTTTCAACGAATAGTGTCATTTGAATAATGGAGATGACCCTTCAATTAGTAAGTCTTTCGAGTGTATCATGTGATGTTTTAAGGGTCATTGATTGAAAGTTTGTCCTACTAAAATGGGTAAGGCAGTATGTTAAAACTATATACAACTCCTTTTTTCTTAAAATGTGATCAAATGGATTTTTATAGGGATTGAGTTCCAGCTTATTGTGAAACTCTAGAGAGTTTAAGTTCACTTGGTAACTATTGCTAATAAACCTTTAGACTAAAATGCGTTAGTGGTGTAAGGGGAGGGGAAGGTGGAAGCAATAGCTATTAGAATTGTCTGGGGACATATTATTTGAGCAATCTGAAGTGTCTTGGCTACCAATGAGTCACATAGTGTGATTACAGGTTCGTCAACTTATGTTACTTTCTTTTCCACTCAATTCATTAAATTTTCAGCGGCATCCCTAGTGTATTTGTTGTGCTTTCTTCTATAAGAAAATATTCAACTGATACCATTTTTTAAATCTTGTTTTATTTTTTGATGGTAAGGGTGTGAATGAGTTGCTAATGTAGTTTAAATATCTTCTTGCTAGGTGAAACAATGAATGAAGAGGAGATTGCTAATGGGGACAAACTTATACTAAAGGGATTAAAATTCCATGGGTTTCATGAAGTGAAACCTGAGGAGACAAAGTTGGGTCAGAAGTTCTTGGTTGACGTGAATGCATGGTTAGATCTTCGTCCGGCTGGGAAATATGACCGCTTGTCTGACACTATCAGTTATACGGAAATATATCGAAGAGTTAGGATTGAGAATGTTGTTGAGCGACTCATAGTCTTTTGCGATCTCTCCCCTATTTTTGAGTGAAGCCCCAGCGGACTTGGCTACTGAGAGGATCTGATTGATTACAGTTGTGAGTGTAAGGGAGTGATGTTCTCTTTCAGAAACATTAGACGCGCGTCCAGCATAAGCAGAAATATTCCACTGACCTCATGTCCTCCGAGATCGCTTCATAAGCAACTCGCCTCATGTAGGTGGTCTACTTCAGCTCGTACTACAAGCAACGACATCATTACCCGATCTAAGATGTTCGCCCTACAAGCTCGCTCCAGAAGAGCGCAGGTCGCATGGACGAGCTCACACAGAATGTTCCTTATAATAACATCATCATTGTTCTAGATTCAATCATTACCAAAGCCATACTTGCACATTCCAATACCACAAAACATGAACCACCGTAACCACTCCCCATCATTACAAAATTCCTACCAACACCATACATACACTCCTTCTCAATCTCAACCATACATTTGTGCTTGTTAGTACACGTGTTGAATGGATCTCCACGTTCATCAGCTATAAATACCCCCTACATGAACTACGTCAGACCTGATTCAACTCTCCCCTTTGAAGTGAGAGCTTGATACGTATGCAGTTTGCTCAACAACGAACTCGGTCTTTCAAATATCCAAACCCATTCTCCTCCTCCCCACCTTCGTAGGGTAAAACTAAATCATACCTTTACATTGGCGCCGTCTGTGGTCTCAATTTCTTGAGAAACCACTTTACATAAACAAAAATCCTCAAGCCCATGAAGCATGGCAAGCCTCGAAGCTCAAATCCAAAGCTTAGCAGGTCAACTAGGTACCATGAATGAGCACATCACCCTGCTCAGGTAGGAGAATGTTGCTTTGAAAGCACAAGTGGATGCGCAAAATCCACCTGGTGCCATAGCAGAGGACGGTATCAACGAAGTTAATCAGCAGATCAACAAGCTGTCACAAAGAATTGATTAGAGCGCAGTCAAGAAGAACACCACTCAGATCGTTCATAGGATGCTAAAAATGTACCGGGCGTCCCCTTTCACTGCTGAGGTGCTTAGTAAACCTTCCCCTCCGGATTTCATCCAACCAAACTTTGCAATGTATGATGACAGCATGTGTCCCGGTCAACACATGGCTCGCTGCATTCAAAGACTCGCACTCTATAGTTCCCAGGAGTTTGATCATCTCCACTGCCGTCTGTTTCCTGCCAGCCTGAAAAATGGCGCTCTCGATTGGTTCTTTTCACTAAAGCCAGACTCAATAAATAAAGACGTTTTCTCATTGAATAAATACTTTTTATCATTGAATAAAGACGTTTTCTCTTGGTTGTACATTGATGTGCCTGGTATAGATCCTAGTGTTATATGTCATAGACTAAATGTCAACCCTAATGCTAGACCAGTTCCGCAGCGACCTAGGAAGTTATCCCTGAGATTTCAAAAAGCAATCAATGATGAGATCGACAAACTCAAACAAGTCGGCTTCATCCAGAAGGTCGATTACCCAGAGTGGATCGCTAACATAGTAGTAGTCCCAAAAAAGAACGGCACAATTCGCCTCTACGTCGACTTCACCAATGTCAACCACGAAACACCTAAAGATAGCTTCCCTTTACCTCGAGTCGACTGACTTGTGAACCAGACCTGTGGCCATGAGCTTTTGTCATTTATGGATGCATACAATGGGTACAACCAGATCCCACTCACTGAAGAAGATCAAGAGAAAACTTCGATTCATTCATCACAGAATAGGGAATCTACTACTACAACGTCCTCCCGTTCGGCCTCATGAACGCAGGAGCGACCTACCAACGGCTAGTCACTGACATGTTCCAGGACATGTTGGGGGACACTATGGAAGTCTATATCGATGACATGGTGGTCAAGAGCAAGAAAGCGGTTGACCACCTCACTCAACTTGAGCAGGCATTCTCTAGATTACGCCGAACTCAGATGAAGCTAAATCC
This sequence comes from Coptis chinensis, assembly GCF_015680905.1. Classification (NCBI taxonomy): domain Eukaryota; kingdom Viridiplantae; phylum Streptophyta; class Magnoliopsida; order Ranunculales; family Ranunculaceae; genus Coptis; species Coptis chinensis. The sequence goes on from NC_141462.1 coordinate 9,887,625, forward strand.
CAAAGAATGCCGTTTTGGATAGTCCTCCAGGAAGTTTCTTGGGTATCAGGTATCACAACGAGGGATCGAAGCCAATCTAGACCAGATCCGAGCGTTCTTGGAAATGCCCAATCCAAAGACAAATAAGCAAATACAAAAACTATCAGGAATAGTTGTAGCGCTCAACCGATTCATATCAAGGGCGTCAGACAAATGCCAACCTTTCCTTCAACTTCTCAAAAAAGGGGAATAGTTCTCATGGAGCGACCAATGCCACCAAGCATTCTCTACTCTCAAAGAATACTTGACAACACCGCCCGTCCTAGCAAAACCAACTAATGGTGAAACGTTGGGGCTCTACCTGGCTGTGTCTGACTTTGCTCTCAGTTTGATTCTCTTCAAGGAGGACAACTACTCAGATAAGTTGATCTACTTCACAAGTAAGACATTAACACCAGCTAAAAAGAACTACTCTTACATTAAAAGAGCAGTACTTGCATTGCTATACTCTGCAAGGAAGTTCAGGCCTTATTTTCAAGCACACCCAATCAGAGTACTCACCGATCTCCCACTGAAGAAGATCCTTCTTAAAGAAAACAAGACAACTCGCATGGCAATATGGGTAGAAGAGCTCGGGGAACATCACATCGAGTTCATCCCACGCACTTCTTAGAAAAGACAGGTCGTTGCACACTTTCTAGCAGACTTTCCTGCGACGACCTGAATCGGGAACCAGAAACAGACATCCCATCCATTAAAAAATAAGACAAGTTCATCTGGTCATTCTTTGTGGATAGTTCTAGTAACCCCGGAGGAAGTGGAATCGGAGTCGTCTTAGTATCCCCAGATGGAACTATGGTTGAGAAATCAATTCGCAACGACTTCACAACCTCTAATAACGAGGCGGAATTCGAGACACTAATCATGGGACTCATAATGGCTCTACAGCTCGGTGTACAGAAACTTCAAGTCTTTAGTGACTCGCAACTGGTTGTTCGCCAGATTGCAAAAGAGTACAGTACCCATGAAGGTAACTTTTCTAAATATCTTCAAGTTGTTTATCAGTTACTTCCTTATTTTAAGACAACCACCATACACCATTTCTTGCGTGATGAGAACTGCCATGCGGACAATTTAGCTTATATGGCTACTCAAATACCGAACTGCGCCCCTAGACAATTACTCATCAAAGTAGTTGACCGACCTGCTTACCAAGCTAAGCATATCTTGGAAATCAGAGACCTATGCCCACTCTCTAACAGTCAGATGAATCAAAGTAGTCAAACCTGTGCCCACTCTCTAATAGTCAGCCTATCATAGAGTACATCCAACATGGTAAAATCCCAGAAGAACGTACCAAAGCCAGACAAGTTCAATATCAGGCACGTCGTTACTGCCTAGTCAACAACAAACTATTCAGAAAGTCTGCTAGCGGACCTCACTTGAGGTGTATAAGCCTAGAACAAGGTTAGTTGATTTTTGCAAAAATCCATGAGGGTGAATGCGAAAACCATGCTGGAAGTCACTCCTTAGCTCACAAAGCGATCTCCCAAGGGTATTTCTGGCCACGAATGCAAGTCGATGCCAAAAAGTACATACTTAAATGCATCAAATGCCAGAATTTTTGCCACAATATCATCTAGCCAGCTCGCGAGTTAATCAACATCGCCAGCCCTTAGCCATTTCACATCTGGGGTTTGGATATCATGGGACCATTCATCCAGCAGAAAAGCACTGGCTTTCAGTTTCTCTTGGCCGCAACTGATTACTTCACTAAGTGGGTCGAAGAAGTCCCCTTAGCTCATGTCAAAGAATCACACGTCAAAAACTTCATCTGGACAAACATCATCCCCAAATTTGGCTTGCCACACACACTGGTGGTGGACAACGGTTCCCAGTTCAAGGGAAAAATAGTCAAGGAGTTTCTGGCCAAGTGGAAGATCGTTCAAGCATTTTCCACTCCCCAGTACGCCCAGAGCAATGGCCAAGCAGAGGCCAGTAACAAAGCAATTCTGGAAAATTTGAAGAAGAAGATTGAAAAGAAGAAAAGCCAATGGCCGAATCAGTTGGAGAACATCTTATGGGCTCACCGAACAACAGCTCGCTCTAGCATAGGCGAGTTGCCATTTTCACTATGATATGGCACAGAGGCTGTTATTCCTACTAAACTGACAGTCACAACGACCCGGTCAGAACTCGTCAAATCTAGGCAGAATGACTCCGTCCTAGCTCGAGAGGTCGACTTACTAGAAGAATGTCGTGACATAGCAGCCATCAGAGTAGCAGCTTATTATCAGACTCTAAAAAAGTCATACAATAAGCGAGTTAATCCTCGATCTTTTCAACCTGGCGACCTAGTTTTAAAAAAGACTCAAGATGAATCTAAACTAACACCAACATGGGAGGGTCCGTATATAGTAGAACGAGTTGTCGGCAATGGAGCGTACTGGATCAAGACCCAAGAGGGGAAAGTATTACCACGTCCTTGGAACACTTATTTGTTAAAAAAATTTTATCAATAAAAATGTAATATGGTGGAGCCTATATTTTTGTTTACTGCAACTCTATGTATACTTTACTTATGGTTATTATTACAACCTACTCCGTTCAAGTTTACTAACGGACGTGGAACTCGCTCTGAAAGACCCACTAGCATGTGTGAACCACAAACACTCTCAGGAGTTCAAATGTTTAGCAACACTCTTAGGAGTTCAAATGTTCAGCAACACGATTTCTTAAGCTAACACGCTCTCCGCGAGCAATACGCTTTTTCAAGCTAACACGCTCTCAGTGAGCAACACGCTTTCTTAAGCTAACATACTCTCTGCGAGCAATACGCTTTCTTAAGCTACCACGCTCAATCGAGCTACTAGGCTCCATAGCATCTACAGTTCTTACTAGTTGACGACCTACAACTCTAGGCTCAACTCAACGAGAACGTTGTCTACGAGTAGCACGCTTTATTAAGCTAACACGCTCTCTTGAACTCATAAGCTCCATAGTTTCTCTAATTCTCACTAGTTGGGAACCTACAACTCTAGGATCAACTCAGCGAGAATGCTCTCTACGAGTAGAACGCTTCCTTAAGCTAACTCTTAGGCTTCTTAGCCTCTACATGCCTTATTTATTGTAGACCTACAACCCTAGGTTCCAACGAGGAAATGACAAACCATATGTACAAGCAGATGGACATAAGTAAACTACATGCATTCCATAACATCCATACTTTGAACTACCTGAACAAACTCAGAAAACCGGTTCATAAATCCACCGATCTGCTGGGTCTACTCAGAAATCCAGATCGGTTTGCTTACAACTTTTGAAAATAACGAACTGCCACTTACGTGGAAACCAGTTCATTGCTGGATTATTGCCAATGTAATCATAAAAAGCTAATTTTTCAGGAATTTTAAACCAAGCTTCTAATAAACTCTGATTTTTGGCTAGTCCGGCACTAATCCTTCGATATATTTCTTGCTGGAAGTATCCTTGATCCCATTGATAACGAGTCGGACCAAATAATTCGATCGGGGTAGTTGCTAGTTGCTGAGCCATACCACATAGTTCCAGCAACAACAAAAGCTGCAAAAAAGACAACAACAATACTACTGGAAAGGACAGTTTCAATATATGTAAAATATGCTAGACGTGCTCAATTGGGTATAAAAATCTTCAGCACATAATGTATTGGTTTCATTAGAGATTACAATCCGGAGCAGAATGAGTATAATGTATTGGCAAGAATCTTAAACCATAAAGAATCTATCACATCCCATTTAAGCTGGGCCAACCTGTTTCTCGGATTCCATACCCTGGGACTTTATGTTCATAACGATGTGATGTCGCTTTTGGTACTCCGGAGAAACAAATATTGATCGAACCCATATTTGCCCAATGGATATAATCTACTCATGGCAAGACTTCATATTTGCCCAATGGATACAATCGATGTACTTTTATCCTCAATGAACGGCCCCGCATTCAACGTGGGTCGAAGCATATGGTTGCCCGGCTGGTTAAATGCTATCAATGAGAATAGTAATTCATTATTTTTAACAATAGGCCCCGACGACTTTTTAGTTCATCATGCTATTGCTCTAGGTTTACATACGACTACATTGATCTTAGTAAAAGGTGCTTTAGATGCATGTGGTTCCAAGTTAATGTCAGATAAAAAAGATTTTGGTTATAGTTTTCCTTACGATGGTCCGAGACGCGGCGGTACTTGTGATATTTCCGCTTGGGACGCGTTTTATTTGGCGGTTTTTTGGATGTTAAATACCATTGGATGGGTTACTTTTTATTGGAATTGGAAACACATCACATTATGGTAGGGTAACATTTCACAATTTAATGAATCTTCCACTTATTTGATGGGATGGTTAAGAGATTACCTATGGTTAAACTCTTCACAACTTATCAATGGGTATAACCCTTTTGGTATGAATAGTTTATCAGTATGGGCGTAGATGTTCTTATTTGGACATCTTGTTTGGACTACTGGGTTTATGTTCTTAATTTCCTGGCGTGGATATTGGCAGGAATTAATTGAAACTTTAGCATGGACTCATGAACGCACGCCTTTGGCTAATTTGATTTGATGGAGAGATAAACCAGTGGCTCTGTCCATTGTGCAAGCAAGATTGTTTGGATTAGCCCACTTTTCTGTAGGTTATATATTCAGTTACGCAGCTTTCTTGATTGCCTCTACATTAGGCAAATTTGGTTAATTCATTTTTTGAATGAATATGTTCTATCATCGATAATCTCATTTTGTTCGATGTAGAGGGTGGTCTACCTTCTTATATTTCTACATCTAGGATCCGACTTGTATCACTGATAATAATAGGAACTAAACCATTATGGCAAGGAAAAGTTTGATTCAGAGGGAGAAGAAGAGGTAGATATTAGAACAGAAATATCATTTGATTCGTCGATCCTCAAAAAAAGAAATAAAAGAAATTCCGTCGTTGAGTGATAAATGGGAAATTTATGGAAAATTACAATCTCCACCATGCAATAGTGCACCTACACGTCTTCATCGACATTGTTTTTCGACCGGGAGACCGAGAGCTAACTATCGAGACTTTGGGTTATCCGGACACATACTTTGTGAAATGGTTCATGCATGCATGTTTGTTACCAGGTGCAACAAGATCAAGTTGGTAAGGATAAAACTATCCCTTCATGTTTCTATTGATCTCGATGATCATAGAGATCCCCCTTTACCATTATGTATAAATGAGCTATTCTATTTGTATAGGTATGGTAGAGGGGCATATCCAATCCTCGTTTGTACATTAGTTCCCATCTCCTCTCTTCAACGCGGGGTAGAGCAGCTTGGTAGCTCGCAAGGCTCATAACCTTGAGGTCATGGGTTCAAATCCTGTCTCTGCAATATTGATCGATTTTTTTGTCAAATTTTTTTTAGGTTGGACTCTGTTAACTAGTTAGTAATTACTATTTTTCTTTTTGGATTGAAGGAAAAGAAGTAGGAAGAGAAGATAGAACCACTACACTATCGTAGTAAACTCTACCGAATCATTCATCCTATTACATTATTTATTTCACTATAGGCGGATAGTGGGAATCGAACCCACGTCTTCTCCTTGGCAAAGAGAAATTTTATTATTCGACCATATCCACAATTTTTTTTTTCTTCCTAATTAGCACGTATATGTCCTCACATATATGATATATCATGCTTGGATCATTATTTTGTAGGGACAGATACTATTTTCAGATTCATAACAATTCCAATTATTCTTATAATTCTAATTATATAACATACATGAAACAAAAAAAGAAATATTATATATATATATATATATATAAAAGAAAGAGAAGAAATATTATAGTTATGAAACAAAAAGTAGGAAGAGCACTCTTTTATATGTATATATATATGTGTGTGTGTTATAGTTATAATAAAAAAATATATAATATTACTGTTTTTGTTTCATTCAGGAAGTTGGAATTTGACACCCCATATATATATATATATATATATATATATATTGGGACTCATCTTATATTATGGAATATATTCTGAATTTTTAATGTGTCTCACAACCCGAAGGGATTCGGGCACTAAATAGGTTTCAAGAGATGAGAGAATTAAGGATAGCTACTAGAAAGACTAATCCAATCACAACATTTTTGTTACTTGACCAACCATCAGAAGAAGCAAATACAACGGGTACACTAATCAATAAGATTGATGAAGTAGCAATTAATGCAAAAAAAAAAAGCCAATTGGAAAGCAATAGTCATCCTTCTAATCCTCCAAGCTACCAACAAATAAACTATACACCATTTGATCCCTCTCTCAGCCAAAAATTGTAATAAAATGCATCATGGGGGGATTTGACCATGAACCCATTGATCCTATAGGACTTATTATCACTTTATTCGGACATGGAGTCGCAAAGCTTTTTTTTATTTCACAAACGTGCATGCTAGCCCGCGCTCATATATACAGATAGATAAATGAAAAATAGATATACCCATAACGGGGGTGTTTCTACGGATAGTGATGGTATCAACTCATATGGCCATGTGTTCTAATATACAACCATTTAGGATAAAGCATTTAGTTACGAGATCCTTTCATTAGAGATAGCCTTTCATTAGAGACTACTGCCAGCTTCTCTCTCAAGTCAATCATTTAACTGACCAGCACCGACCTCTCATCAACAACATCCTGGTGCTTTTTCATCATAGCCTTCAATTTCTTCTTGTCAGTCTCCCATGCAGCCCGTATGCGTAACAGCTCGGTCTTTGCACTTTCACCATTGTCAGCACGTTGAACAATATCTTTCAACTTATCATACCCAGTAAGGAACTACAAATAAAACACCAATGTTAGATTCGCCAGTTGAATGACAAAAAAACCAAACCAGATGAAGAGCTTACCAAACAACAAGCCATATCCATGGTCCCCAAAATCGTCCCCAGATCTTCATCTTCAAGCTTTGCTTTATCACCATCCAATACAATCCCTTCCAGAATGCAGGTCGCTATAGGTGCCGAGTGGAAGCTACAGTCAGAGCGTTTGACCATACGCTTCTTCCCCGTCTTCCCAACGTAGAAGAACTCGCTCCCCAGGTCGCCGACACGTTGCACAGAGCTTTCACCAACAACACTTTGGCCCTAACCCAGGTTGCCATGTTCCTCAGCAGTCAAGTCGCCCCCATCCCTACGACTAGGGGACCTGAACACAATACCTCTAGAAGAGCGACCTACAACTTTAGACCGTTTTCTACTTTTTTGGATCAGGAGCAACCACCTTTCGTTTGTCCACGATCGCATTGACGACGAGGCTCAAATTCTATCTCCTCCATCACAAAGGGGGAGGCTTCCCTCGCCCCTCCATCGTCAGCAGCACTTCCACGTCGCCTAGCTATAATATATTCTACAAACAACCCAACATTCAGCGAACTAACACAAAAGCAAAGCCCTCTTATTCAAAAGGAAGGGAAAACAATGAAAGACACTTACCTGCAACAAGCAAAGAACAGAGACAAGTACCTTGGAGAACAACTTGAAGAAGAGGTAGAGCAAATACCCTTGAACTTCTAGCAACAGTTCTTTTTATGTTCAAGTTGCGTACCTTCCCAAGGCACATCATAACTACATTGAGACGCCAAACGATAGGCCACCTAGCAACTATCATTTTGGTATCTCCAGCTGTTCATATTCCTACACGTGCCACGCACGTGCTGCTGTCCTCTCTCACCAGAACGCTCTGAAAGGGAGAATGCCTCATATGCACACGACGTTCCCCCGACCTCCCAGGTTACAGGGCCTTAATACCTCTCACTATTTGGTCCTACAATGCCACGACTGATTAAAGAGCAGGACACTCACTCAGGCTCACTGGCTACTTAGCCTCACCTACTCTTACCAAGGGTCGCATACACATCCAGGCAATTACAATATTATCAAGAATATCACATTCAAAGCATCAAGGAGCTAAGCAAAAACAAGAAGCATGCATTTAATAAAGGCAAAAGAACGAACTGCCCGGCCAAACTCAGGCCCCAGCTCGTCTACTAACCGAGCTGCTGAGTATACTCAGGAAATCCAACTCAGTTAGCCACCATTCATCATCCCATGACCTCCCCAGAACAGTTTGGGAAGCTAAGTCGTTCAAAGTACAACAAAAGAAACCTACTAAGTACGACGAACTGCCCAGGTTATCCCAGGAAACCAGCTCTAATGTATCACAACATACAATATCAGGGCATGAAAAATTACTCACAACTCATGAATTCAAGAAAGAACAGACAAATTTTTAGTAGACAGGGGATCCAGTTCAACCTCTGCAGTGTTCCCATCACCTGCAATAATAGAGAGACTAGCAGCATCCACATCCACAATCACGTCAGAAGCGACCTCTTCAGTTTGAGACTCAACGACCTCTAAAGGAGTTCCAGGCAAGATAAGAGCATCACATGCATCTCCTAGTATGCTTAACACCGGAGTACTAGGAACCCCACGTTCATGCTCATCTTTGAAAGCTTTATATTATGCCTCCAACTCGAGGAAATCCGCATCCAGGGTTTCGTACACTTTAGTAGCCTGCTGAGCGATGTCTTTACAGTGCTGGGCGTAACCAGTCACCTTGACAATCTCTACCTTTGCAGCATCAAGTTCCACACTCGCGGCATGAAGATTCAGCTTCGTTTCGGTCCAACTCGGTGCTCATCAGGATCTTTGCCAAACAAATGTCCTGATGCTCTTTCTTCAGTTCCTCGAGCTCCTGGCAATCAATGGAATACACCTCCTGGACATTCTTCAACTCCTCCTTCAACTTTGATACAGACTCCCTGTCCGACTCAGATATCTGAGCGATCTCCTTCAGCTTCTGATATCCGCTCACAAGCTACATGAGCACACACATACAACAACAATCAATCCCTGATGTTCCAATAAGGAATTAAATAGCAAGATTTGGAGAATGTCACTTACCAGATAGTGAGCCAGATCCATTCGCCTCAGATTCTCAGCAAGGCCCTTGGAGTCCAGTTCCTTACGATTGCCATCTAGAGACATGTAATCAATCATGCAAGACGCAATCTTACTCGACTTGAAGCTCACATTGGTTCACTTCACAGTTCACTGCACCCCCTGGTCATCCACATACACCACTTGGGGATCCAAATCATCATTAGCCATAACAGATTTCCCACTCACCTTACTCGGGACCTTCAACCTCGCCGACGAGATGGGCTCTCGAGGCACTGGTGGTGGACTCTGACCGACCCCAAAGGTCTCCAGATCCAAGAGACTCCGGCCGGGCGCAGGCCTCGACCTGGTGCTATGAGTGGTTTTACCCCCAACTCGCTCACCACCAGTAGCACCACCAGCACTAGAGCTACCCCCAACAAGGAGCTTTGCAGCCCTAGGCTCAGCCACATCAGCTTTTCTCTTCAACGAGCTGCTTCGCTCATGAGGCATGAAGGTGATCTCCTTTAACTCAAGGGTAGAGCTACTAGACCCCCCTCCCCCTTCAGGTCGCCTACCCGACCCACCAGCACTCGAGGCTCTAGCATCTCCAGCAGGTCGCTTAGGACCAGAGCGGCTGCGGTTCCTATCCTCCCTTGTCACTAGATCGCTTTTATTCTTCTCCATCGTTGCTTCACTAGAAGATTCATGAATAGTTTGGCCCCGAGCCCTTTCTTTATGATTCTTCCTCTTCTCCCTGACCAAGCGACCTCCTCACTCCACCAAGTAGTGCGTGACCTCAGGCAGTTTCTCTCATTTCTAAGCTCGAGTTAACTTCGCAAACTCCTCTATCACCCCCCGCTCAGTTCACTTCTTTATAATGAGCTTTGCAAAAATAGCACAGAACCATGTCAGTTACAATATCAACAATCAGAACATCAAAACAACATAACAATACACTCCTACCCACTCGAAAAGTTACAAACCCTAGTATTCACACCATATCCTCTGACACAGAAGTTCCCAACTAACAACAACGGCCTTAATAAGAGCCCAAAACTGTAGTTTTAACTCCTTTAACAATATCACTTTTGACCAATTATGTGATTAATAAGTAAGAGTTAGTACTGTTATCGTGTTCTTATGTATTTCAGGCATTAGAGTCAAATATGTGCAGAAATGCGCCCCTTTTGCGAGATAAAGGAGCAAAAGTTGGTTGCTAAGAAGTTCTATGATAAAAGGCCAAGATTCAAGGAGAAAAAACCTTTTTAAATCCCAATCAAAGTGAAAAGTCAAAGTTAACGCGGCCAGAATAGCACACAAAAGTCAACAGAACTTTCGAAGGCCGTATCTTTAGACTCAGACCTCGAAATTGGGCCTACTTTATGTCAAAACAACCGGCTTGGAAAGAGTTTTCCAATGGTCGAAGCCTTGACCCAATTAGAGGAGCATAAGTGGACAAAAAGGGCTGTTGAAGTCATTTCTTACTGGAAAGCCCTTTGTGGACTGAAATACTGAGGTTTTGGGCTAGATTTTCCAGCCCAAAATATGGCTCCAAGCCGATGCATGAAATTATGGATCTTGTCTCTTCTATATCAAGAGACAAAAGCTTTGCTCTTAAGTTACTTAGTTTTACTTCATAAAAATTAGTTTTAGAACAATAAGTACTTAGTTTTCAGTTAGTCAATAATCAAATAGTTAGTTTTAATTCATTAAATTAGTTTATATAGATTAATCTAGTTAGTTGTCAATTCTATTAGTTATTAGAATAAGTTTTGAATCTTAGAATAAAATACTTAGTTTATATTTTAATCTTTAAATTCGAATTCAAGTTATTTTAATCAAGTTTAGTTTAATTTAATTATGTCTTATTATTATTGTTTATTATTAATGAACCCAATGAAACTAGGCTAAAAACTCCATTAGAGGAGTTTATGAAGTCTATGTGAGAGTTATGATTGTTCTTCTTTAGTTTTCTTATTGTCTTATGTGCTTCAAGTTCAAGTTCTATAGTTGTCTAGAGATAGAGATTATATAAGTTGAACTAGAGAAAGGAAACTCCACAAAGAGATTTGTGGAGGAGAATTTCTCTTATGCTAATCATATCTTAGTACATAGATTGTTAGGATTGGTTATGGATCAATAATAAATTGTGGCTTTTGTTGTTTTACTTTGTGTAGATTAATAAAAGTTAAGATTAAAACATGAAAAACTAGTTAGAATAATCATAGCTTCACATAGATGGATTAATCCTTCCGTTATGTTCTTCCACTTCATTAAATTCACCTTTTAATTGCTTAGTTAAATTAGTTTAATTTATAATTAGTTTTAGTTTAAATAAATCACAACACCACTCTCATTGTTCTCACTATTGTTTCCTTGTGTTTGAGTAATTGAATTCATTTAAGTCTAGATAGATTAAGAGTGGAACGAATCCTGATTCTATATTGTATAATGAATTGAGAGTAGGAATATTGATTTAAGAACTTGTTCATGTGGATTGATTAATTGTGTTTACACATAGATAGTTAGTCCACATAAATTTATATTATCAGGCCTCCTCTCCCAAGCCTCATTCCTTACACCATCCAACACGCTAGATTTTCCTATCACCGTTTGCAAGCTAAAGGTAAAAGCGCGAGATCGCTTTATCGAGTAGTGCTCAATAATGTCAGGGACCCCTATGTGGTATTCACCACTCGCATTTAGCAGATCGAACACCCTAAGAAGCCGCCAGGTATTACCCACAAACTGGCAGGGCGCATTCCAACAAAAGTTCAAAAATTCACAAGTCAGCTTCGAGAACGGTATCCTCATACCAGTCCTCAGCTGCCCCTCACAGATTACTATCCCGTAGTTCGATGGTGTATACCTCTCACTAAACACCTTTACGCTCTTTCCCAGTTCGTGTATCTCCAGGTCGGCCCCGTGGATACCATAAACTTCCTTTAGATCAGCGAAAGCTTTCATCGCATGTTTATCTACAGCCCTAGGAGGCAACCCACTAGAGGACGACCCCTCATCATAACCTGAAGTACTAGCTACAGCAGCAACAGATTCAGATCGTACTTCCTTCTCCACATCCTCACTCTCAAACCATACTGATTCCTCCCTCTCCTCCTCCATTTCACCACATCCTCACTCAGTGACACTTCTCGAATCTCATCAGAACGCGTATCATCAGAATCAGACATCTCCCTTTTTTCTTAGTGATTACAAATCCTAAACAAGACAAACTAAACCCGACCTAACAATTGAACGAAACAAGCAAGAGTAGAAGAAAAATGAAGACCAACAATGGCGAAAACACTAACCTGAAGAGTTCTAGTCTCTGCGTTTTTGGAAATGAAATAAAGGATGGATTTTTGGATCTCCAACAGTTGTTTTATACAATCGAATCTCTAGTTCCTAATGCCTCATGATTGCACCCTAAACCCTAGCCCACACGTCTACCAAAGAGCTATCTTTTCAAAATCCCAAAAAAAGAGGCGGCGCATTTTCTCCTCAACTGCTCAAATTCTCCCACGTGGCAACTACTATCTCACATCAGTTTGTCATACTACACGAACTGACCTCAATAGCATGGTGGGTATTTCCAGTTAGGCCAGTTCGCTTCTTCACTCATGCTCAACACGCGCCACCATTTTCTCTCAGCAGATCGCTTCAATGTACAACCGCGACTTTATCGAGAGGGGTGTGGAGGGAGTGATGTTCTTCTTCGTACATCGTGTGTGTGTCCAAAGATAAGCGAAATATTCCACTGACCTCATGTCCTCCGAGATCGCTTCATAAGCAACTCGCCTCATGTAGGTGGTTTATTTCAGCTCGTACTACAAGCAACAACATCATCACCCGATCTAAGATGTTTGCCCTACCAGCTCGCTCCAAAAGAGCGCAGGTCACATGGACGAGCTCACATAGAATGTTCCTTATAATGACATCATCCTTCTTCTAGATACAATCATTACCAAAGTCATACTTGCACATTCCAATACTGCAAAACACGAACCACTGTAATCACTCCCCATCATTAGAAAATTCCTACCAACACCATACATACACTCTTTCTCAATCTCAACCATACATTTGTGCTTGTCAGTACACGTGTTGAATGGATCTCCACGTTCATCAGCTATAAATACCCTTACATGAACTATGTCAGACCTGATTCAACTCTCTCCTCTAAAGTGAGAGCTTGATATATAGGCAGTTCGCTCAACAACGAACTCGGTCTTTCAAATATCCAAACCCATTTTCCTCCTCACCACCTTCGTAGGGTAAAACTAAATCATACCTTTACAGTGAGCATCGAGCTGGTTACTTTAGAGCTCCAACATGCCTCTGGGACCAGGGAAGCATAACACCTGATGGAGTGTTGACGTCACTGCTTGCATTTTGTGGATCCAACGTTGTCCTAATATGGCAATGTAGGACGAGTTGACATCGAGAACGCTAAAGCGCGTGTTGACGCTGACTTTATCTTCGCGCGATCCAAATAAGACAGGTAAGATAATGTCACCAATTGGGTCAGCTCGAGATCTGTTGAATCCATAAAGGGGGGCTATTAGGTCTATCATCACTAACTTGGGTAGGTTCATCTCCTTAAGGGTCTGGTAGAACAAGATATCGCACGAACTGCCTGGGTCGATTAGGATGCGCTCGAATGTCCAGTCACTGATTTTAACGTGGACAACTAGAGCGTCATTGTGTGGTAGGTAAACCTTGTTGAGATCTACCTCAGTAAATGTTATGTCTCCTGAGCTTCGGCAAGTTGTGCGTGGGATGGGGGCCGCTTGTGAGGAGAACTGGTAGACTTTCTGGAGAGCGTCTGCTCATCTCCTTTTCTCCCTGGAGGACGTGACCAGGGACGGACCTAGGAGAGGGCTACACCAGGCTTCAGCCCGGTTCGTTTCGTTAAAAAAAAAGTAGTATGCATCGCTAAGCCCATTAGCCTAAAGAAAAAAAAAAAAAAAAAAAAAAAACCCAAAGGTGATTTTTTTTCTCCCTACAACTACGAACCCCCCCCCCCTCTCTTTCTCTCTTGATTATTCTATTCTGCGATTCTGATCTATGATTCTCAGATATTGATTATAAGGCTCAATCTTTTACACATTGACTCGTTCAAAGGTATGTTCTGCTTATTATTATTATTATTATTATTATTATTATTATTATTATTATTATGATTATTATTACAATCTTTTACTACGAACCCCCCGTATACGTTTTTTTAATGAACAATTCATTATCACTCAACACCATACTCGAGGACAATCAATGGCCGAAAACACGCATTGTCAATCTGATCTAACAACTAATCACAACTCGAATCTCGATGAATATCAACAGTCGAAGAAATTACTAAAACAATAAGTGTTGGTTATTCATTTCACTCAATTGGAAAAAAAAATAAAAAAATAAAAAAATAAAAAAATTGGAGAAGAAACAATTGGTTTGTTCATAATCTGAATTGGAGGCACCAGTACGAGAACTTGCATCTTCCAAAATCAAAGACCTTCCACTAATCAAGACTCACAACTCAAAAGTATTTTTCCAGTTGGATGCGGACATGACTAACCAAACAAAAGCTTCATCTGGATTTGATTGTGAACTCGATCCTTTGAATTGTTGACAAATTGGCGTTAGAATTACTTAGTAAAGAACTTGCAGTACCGATCTAGCTTCCTAGTCAGCCCATTCCATAAATTCAATCCATCTTCTTGCAATAGCTTAGTGACACAAGAACTGATTGAATTGCATTTTTTGGCTCAACACACAAGCTCCTGCCTCTGATCGTCTATATTAGTTTCAGTAGCATAACCTTAATTTCGTGAAACCCACTTGGTGGAGATAGCTTTGGGACTTGTCAATAGCGAGCAATGAGCAATCCTTCTTGTGGGTGCTACGACCATGATTGATCAATGGTAGCAACAAGATAGTCGACGACAAAGACAAACAGTAAAGTGTTTGATATACCGTAAACCAACACATACTGTTTTGTTTGTTGATTAATTTTCTGAATAGTCGTTATTCCTTGAGATTTGTTTTCAAGACAATTAGATTAGTTGGGCGATACTTGTTTCCCACTGTCGATTCCTTGAGCTTCGTGTTTTGAGATGATTTTGATTAGGTTGATGATTCGTGTTTTCAACCGCTGATATTCCTCGAGATTCAAGTTGAGAGAAGATTAGATTAGTTTGATGATACATGGTTTGGATGCTCAATTATCCTCGAGCGTGGTGTTAAGAGATGATAGATTGGTTCATTTCTAAAAAAAGTTATATATATACGGTCAACGTACAGTCAAACTTAGTCAAATACATTGACTAACAGCTTGAGACAGACTTGTTGACGGAGTGTGACTAAAATCAAAATTTTGAACTTCGTGTGACTAAACTCAAAAGTGCACTAATATAGTGTGACGTACTACAAAAAGACCCATACAATATATATCGTTGGAATTTTGAATGTTGTTGTTACTGATGGAAAGATTATTGGAGCAACTAACCTTTCTGAGTCTACTCCTCGAACTATTCGTGGTGATTTTGCTATCAAGATTGGCAGGTAATTAGATTTGTTGTTCATTTATTACATTGGTTTAGTTGTTGTTTTTGATAGATTTCAGTTGCATGAGTTGGTTTGATTATAGTATAATCTTATTATGGTTGTTTGAATTAGAATTGGGTGAATAAAATATTTCATGAATTGCAAAACCATTTCTGCCTCTCCCATGGGTAGGATCTTTTTGTGCAAGTGTATTAAAACCATGTATTCTTAAGGAGTAATCTGTAAGGTTTCATGTTTGAGCAAACATTTGAGAAACTTGTGGGCATTTCTTTTGGTCCTGACCATGATGGGAATTAAAATTAACAATCGAGATTTCAGTGATCAAGAGTTACTTATATTGAGAACTTAGATGTAGCATTATGAGATTGATGTTTGTCGTAATTTGGTTTTCCATAATATGTCCACGATGTCTGAGCTGGGTAGAAGATTAGTTGAAACTGGAAAGTCAAAATCCTACCACTTGATTGATAGATTGGTTCGTCTTGTACTTACTCTTCCCATATCTACAACAACTATAGAAAGGGCGTTCTTAGCCATGAAACTTATCAAAATACAGCTTCGAAACAAGATGGAAGATGAGTTTCTTGCATATTCAATGATCATCTACATTGAAAGAGATTTTGTTAATGATATTGATCTGAATTTGGTAATAGATGATTTTGATACCCGCAAGACCCATAAAATACTGTTTAAGTAGTTTTGCTTTTTAAATAGATTTGTAGTCAAACTTGATTAGATATTCTGATGAATTAGTATATATATTTGGCTACTTGTGAATTATGGTGTTTCGGTTGTTTCTTTAGAATGTGTTTTTTTTTTTTTTTTTTTTTTTTTTTTTTAAGACTCTGGTTATCATTGTTTAGCCCGGAGAGAGTTGAAAGGCTGGGTCTGTCCCTGGACGTGACAGAATCTATAACACCCCGTTTATTTTCTTTATATTTCTCCCTATTTATTAGGGTTTAAGAAGTAATAATAATATTAAAAAAAAAAAAAAAAAAAAATAAAGATAAAGATAAAATAAGATAAAAACGTGGGAGAATTAGAGGGGTTTGGTTACAACCGAACCCTCCCTCTTTGTTAGTATTTTTTTTGGGTTTTTTTTAAATATGAGAGAGAGAGAGAGAGAGAGAGAGAGAGAGAGCACCTTACCATTGGTTTTCGAGTTCGCCAGTTATTTCGCTTTCACTAATGTTTTCATTTTTCAATTAACTTCGGATGAGTAGTCTAAATCTTATTTTTATATAATTGATTTATTACTATGATTTAGATTAGTTGTGTATTTAATTCTCTATAATAGAACTTTGAGGTCGAAATTATTTGTTTAATCAGAGACTTTCGGTATACTAAGTTACTCGCACCAAAAGTTTAGCTTTGATATATAGGTGTTGTCGTGTTGAGGAGTATTTATATACAGTAGTGAGTAAACCATATGTTTATTGATTGATTGGTAGTATTATATAGGCCGGCAACTGTTTTGAATGATGTGAAGTCATTGGATTCATGTTATAGGGTTTTGATTTTCAGAATTCCATAACTGTTCTTGGTAATTTAAGCATAGAAAATTCGTTTTTGATCTTTTTGATATAAATCTAGTGCTTGTTTACTGTAGACATGCATATCTACAATTTTGTGTTTTGTAAAATTTCATATCTAGTTGTTTTGCATATTGAAATTGAAGTTGAAGTCTAACGCAGAAATTGGGACTGAAACTGAGCAGTCTGCAGTAATAAAATCATATAAAATAAAAATTTACTATTTTGTGTTGATCCCAAAACCATTAGAATCTAGACTTACAAAGTTACAACGTCATACTTTGACCCGAGTTCATACTCGTGTTTAAGATTATGAAAACTGACTTCAATATATGATGATTGTTTGTGCACATATTCTGGATATGTTGCATTGTAAAAAGTGTATAGGACACTATACTTTGTAGATTTGTGCGAAACCAAAACCTAATGAAACCTTAGAGAGTTTTTTATCCGACAGAGTGAGACTCACTTAATTTGGATGAGTGACGTAAAAGATATGACCTTTACAATTCTGTGCATCAGAAATTCTATTCGTCAGAAAACAGTTTTTTGCATAGGGTTTGATCACAAATTGTATAAAGCTAGGGGGAGAGTTAAAGTTTTTGTAAAACATTAAAAGGTTAGTTTTATGAGTCTTCTTTCTAACTCAATTGGCCTTGACCCCTTAAGAGTTCTGTGGAGGTAGATATGATGTCTAGAAGTTTGGTTGACAGAAAATAGTGCGTCAGAAATCAGTTTTTGTGCACTGTGTTCAAGTCCAATTTTAATTTAGTTAGAGTTTGAACTAGATTTTTATGAAAACATAAAAAAGTAAGATCTGGAAGTCTTATTTCTTTTCCAATTCACCTCATCACATTCCGAGGTCTGTGGAATTATTTATGGTGTTTGAAAATTTTACTGGAAGAAAATAGTGCGTCAGAAATCAGTTTCTGTACACTGTGTTCGAACCTAGTTTTCGCACATTTAGAATGAGATTTAGCATTTATGTAAAACATAAAAAAGTAATTTCTGTGTGCTAGATTTTCAATGCAAAAACCCTCGAAGCATTTGGATATTTGTGGAATGAGTTGTGTCATTCGGAAGATAGTCCGTCAGAAATTTAGTTTGCTGAAAATTAGGAGTTTTACTGTTTTCGATCTAAGTTTTTTTCTAGATGCGGTGAGGTTGGGACTTCGAGTTCTACATGAAAAAATAGGTCTACATACCCTAGTTTCTAAATAATTAAGTTACATGTCATTTGGATGAATATAGAAAAAACTATAGCATTGACAAATTGGCTAGAAAACCTATCGTGTTATCTTTTATGTGCATTAACCTATTTTGGAAAATATGTCTAGTAATGAACTAAAAAACTTTTAAAATCTTCTTGGGTGTTTTATATAGTATTTGTAGACTACTTTTAGACCATGGTTTTATTTGGAATTGACATGCATGGTTCATAAGATCATTTTTTTTTAGAATCAAAAGTAGAAAAATATCCATTTGTGAGTTTTTGGATTTAAATGTTCATAGTGTATCTCTGGGTATGAAACTTTTACGTATATGATTGTGGGAGTAATTGAAACTTATTGCATGGATTCTATATAGTATAAATTGTTGTTTTTCTTAAAAGTACATACAAGGATGTTGATATTTATTGGTTAAGAGCTATGTAAGGCTTGATTCTAATATTGAAAGATTGGATACATAGGCAGCCTTATGTACAGGTGAAGCCACTATATTATATATTATTTTTTGTGATAACTATATGTGTATAATATTATTATTTAATTATGTATGTGATTGTGGATGTTTGAATTGTATTTGATTGATGACCATTCGTGTTGCGTTCAATGATATTTAAATGCGTGATTGATTTGCATTGATGCGTGAAAATAACTTTCTACACGTGTGATTAATTGTTGTGCATGATTAATGCTAGTATAATGATAAGTGAGCTGAGAATAATATTTTCAACGAGTCGACCACACCTTTAGAACTCTCCACGTCTCAGGATTTGGTAATTATATATTATAACTTGAGATGTCATGTGATAGGAAGGTATTCATTGAATGTGCCATAAATGACCAGTTAGTATTATGATGGGAATTCCTTGACTATGGCGGGAATGACCCAAGGTATTCATTGAATATGCCATGAATGACCTGTTAGTGTTATGATGGATATTTCTTGAATGTGACGGGAATGACCTAAGGTATTCATTGAATGTGTCATGAGCAACCTGTTAGTGTATGATGGGTATTCCTTGAATGTGGCAAGAATGACCCAAGGTACTTATTGAATGTGCCATGAATGACCTGAGATATTGAATGCCCATAAGAGGTTGTGATTATGCGCATGGAAAGCCCAGAGATGGTTGTGACTCACAATTACGAGTTTGCAAGATGTAAATATGTTCCTGGAGGCGATATCCCCGCTTGGGACATATGTCTTATAGTGGTACTCGGTATGAGAGAGGCATACGGGTATGTGTGTTTTCGCAAATGTGTGAAGTGCAAATCGTGGAGTACGAACTAAAGGTGAGGTCAGTAAATAAGTGATTAATAAACAAGATACATTGTGGAATTGAATGAACTAAAAGTATGTGAATTTGTGTGATATTATGGATGTGGAGTGTGACTGTGAATAATATTAGTGAATGCTTGTGATCTTTTATGTGATTGCGAAATGACTATAACTTGATATGTTATTACAAAAATATTAATGACTTGTGATAGTCTGAGATCTATGGTTATGCACGCAGAAACTTTATGACGTAATGATGTCATATGAATGACTACCCTTGATATAGGTATTATGATAAGTGGTATTCCCAAATTTGAATATCTATTGCTTAGATCTAATTTCATTTTTGGTTGTTAGTCAAAGTTGTATCAATTAGACTTAAATGTCTTAAATAAGGTTTAAGTATGAATGGAAATTTGACTGGCTGAGATAAATCATTTTATTGTGATGTCTAACTCTATTTTGCAGGAGGGTAGGATCTATTAATCTTTTATGCAGGGACGTAAATATCCTACCCTAAGACAACGTGTTGGCTTAAAGGTAAGGTATATCAAACTCATATTTAATTAGGTTATCATATGTGCATTTAATAAGTGGAATGTAAGTGGTATTTATGTTGTGAGTTATTTTGGAAAGTGGAAATGATGAGTACTATTATATGAGATTCTTTGAATTTTATATTGGGGGTGAAATCTTACTTGGGAAGAAACTACATGTCGTTTTGAGAAAACGGGGCAAACTTGTCTTCCAAGTTGAAATGATTGAAATAGTATATTTCATCATTCAAAAGATATGAATATATTGCTATTTTATATTTAGCCTTACTCATACCAGCAAATTCAATTTGTTGACCCATGTTTGCTTTCTTTTACAACGTGGGTGTGTTTTTGGAAACATAGATGGTAGAATGCAGTGGATGACGACGCTTGATTTGGATTCTCTCTTGGAGTCTTTCTGGTTTAAGTTTTCTAAAGTGTAAAGTTTTGATTTGAAACAGATATAATAGAGTTGGTTACTAATTCGTGAATGAAGAGTTGTTATTTTGATATCAGATTTTTAATGTCGTGTTTGATAATGGATTATTAGGGTTTCGTTTCATCTTGGGTTTTCAGAAGATAGAATAGGGTGACGATTAAGATAATTATATCTTGGATAATTCCCTATTTTAATTTTCTGGAAATTTGGGGTGTGACAGAATCATCCTAGAAGGTTATCATGTTGATGGTTATATTATTGTCTCTGTCAGAAGAGTGCTGGTGGCACTCATGACGAGATTGTTCTCTAGAGCGACCTATAAGTTGAGAGCGAGCTCTATTGTTATTGCGAGGTGGAGTTCGGCTCCATTCTCTGTGAGCCATCAATTTGTGGCGAAAGTCGCCATCGGCAATATCAGTATAGTGTTTGATATGCCCTGCTTCAACTAGGTCTTGCAAATAGTACTTTAGCCCCTGACATTCATTGGTCTCATGACACTTTGCTTTATAGAAAGCGCAGTATGGCTTCCCTGGGGTGTCCTCTGGCTGTTTCACCTCAAGTCGGTAATATGAACTTTTTTTTTTTTTTAATTTTCTCTAGTATGTAACTTGGAGATCTGGTGAGCACCACGAACTCTCTTCTAGTGTGAGTTCTGGTGCTGGGCTTCTGACCCTGATGTCTGGGTCGCTTCTTAGAAGATGGGGCAGCGTCTGAAATCGCGGCGACCTCCTCTTTTTCTTTCAGGCCTTCATACTCCATGCCTTCCTGCAGCTTAATATATTTTTCTACCCGGGCGTACAACTTGGCTAGTGTCTCAGGACCCTTTTTCATTAGCGACCTAGACAAACCAGTGTTTTTTTGGATTGAGTTGGTGAAGGTGAGGGTAGCGAACGACTCCTTGATGCCGCTCTCTATGGATAATAGCTCTATCTTGAATCGTCTTAAGAAGGAGCGGATTGGCTCGTCACTCTTCTGGGACAACTGGAAGAGTGAATTGAGGTTAGCATTTTTACGTCTTTTATAGATGTACTGGCTAGCGAACTAATCAGTTAGCTTCTCAAAGCTGTCTATCGAGTTCGGTTCCAGTGAGTATAACCAATCTAGAGCTTCGTCCTTCAAGCTTGCAGGGAAAAGGTGGCATTGCAAGTAGTCGAACTCTTGTACATTGTAGAGTGCGAGGCTCTGAATGTAGCAGACTACGTGCTGACCAGGGCACGTGCTGCCGTAATACATTATGAACCTTGGCTGAATGAAATCCTGGGGGGAAGGTTTATTGAGTACTTTAGTTGTGAGGGGGGACGCCCGATATGTTTTCAACATCTTCTGGATGACCTGAGTGGCGTCTTTCTTCATTGTGCTCTACTCGATCAGCTGGGAGAGGTTGTTGATCTGTTGATTCACTTCGTTCATGTCATCCTCTGCAGTGATTCCGTTCGGGTTTTGAGTTGCGACCTGATTATTCAGTGCAACGTTTTCCTGCTGGAGCAGGGAGATGCTGTCACTCATCGTGCCAATCTGGTTGACTAGATTATGCACCTATTCTTGGAGGTTTTCCATGCTTCGTGGGCTTGAGGTTTGTTGGTTTGAAGATTGATTGTGGTTTACTCAAAAAAATCGAGCCACAAACGGGGCCAATGTAAAGGTGAAGCTTTGGCTTTGTTTCATGGTTTGCAAACCTCTTTTGAGAATGGTATTAAAAAAGTCATCGCAGCATCTGATTGCTTACCCCTTATAAATTAATGTTCTTTGTGGGAAGTTTGACAACCTATCTTGGCATAATAACATCCTGGTTCACGACATTTTAAACTTGGCAGAGTCCTTCACTTCGGTTATTTTCGTTTATATTCCCCGCTTCTGTAATATAACATCTCATCATCTCGCTTCCATGGGTTTCTTTATTGGGCATCAAGTTTGGAAAACAAATGATTGTACTATTATATTTTCTAGTTGTTAATAAAATTATCTTAATTTGCCAAAAAAAAATCAACATCACCATATTACTCTACTAGAGTACCAGTATCACCTGCAGTGGCGGACCCAGGGGGGAGGGGGCTTGAACCTGTACGTGATGGAAGGAGCAGACATTTGTTGTGCTTGTACTTGTACACTCTGTCAGTGTTGTGTATGGTTGTAAGGGAGAACTGCACAACAACAATGTAATCCAATTTCTGCATTCTTAAAACCAAAAATTTCTGTTTTGAACTGTATTTGCCTATTAGGATGAAGTGGGATCATGATCGAAACAATATGAGTTCAACGAAGATTAACCTAGAGACATTAGAAAGGTAGACATGTTTCTATGACTCTACCTGTTGGGGATAATGCACTGCCCATGTGGCAACTGCCACCAAGTAGTTACTGGACTTATATATACTCTTGTTGTCCAGAATGAGTAACGCTTGGATATTGGATTCGGATTCAGATAGAGGTCATATCTGAATCCAACTTATTACCCTCTGCAGGTGGATTTTCCCCCCCTCTTATCACCGCCACGTAGGCAGTTTTTCCCCCTCTTTTCACCGTTTTGGTGAAAAGCAAGGTGAAGTTGTGCAATGCAGAGGTGAAAAAAAAAATCTCGGAAGGGATGTTGGATTTTGTCTAGAGGCTTTTTGATCGAGATGGAATATAACATCCCGTCTGGTATTTTATAACGAGACGGAATGTAACATCCCATCTGGTGAGTCAAATATCACAGACGCGAAACAAACCCATTTTCACTTTCTTCTAGTGCCTCCATTATCAAAAAAAATTCAATTTCTTCAATTCCTAATAACTTCTCCACCCCTAATGATTCCCCACCAACCTCACCACATGAAGAGCGTAGTAGATGGTTTGGAAGTTATAAAATATCCAAAAAAAAGGGCAAAAAGGATCGTCGTCAAGAACGCAAAATGTGGACGAGGAAGACGAAATTGAACTTGGGTTTAATTTTCCACCGCGTTGTGAAATTGAGGAACACCCACCATTAGCGTCAACATCGGTCCAACACGTAGCAAATCGAGTGGCGGAGTCTCAAGTAAGTTTTAGATTTTTTTTTATGTTAATTATTATTATTTATGTTAGTTTATATCAAGTTTGTTGTTGTGTAATTAGTTTGAATTTGTTGCATTGTGTTAAAAAAATTTGAGTTGAAATTATATCGTATTGAATAGTTTGTTGTATTGCGTGTAGTATGAATGTAGGAAGTACACCTATGGAAAGTGTGTTGTGCACTTTCAAATGATGTGTCATGGTGGCGTTGATTGAAATAAAAAACGGATCCTAATTTTGTCACGGTTACCAACATTATAGCCGCCACACCATTTGGGAACTTTTTGAATTCAAATTTGGGACAAAATGATCAAGCATTGTTGTTTGGGATAGTTGAGCGGTGGTGGAAATCTACCCACACATTCCATTTCCCATGGGGTGAGCTTAGGATTACCCCTCTTGATTTCACAATGCTCACAGGTATCCCAATTAGTTATGGAGATGCCGTTCCTTTTGATGAAAATTTGGAAGTTTTTACTACGGCAATGAATTTCTTTGAAGGTTTTGATTTGGTAGAAGATGATGAGGAAGACGGGTTCTTGAGATTATCGGCTGAGCAGTTTAAGGGAGGAGCTATAAATATGAGTTGGTTTACTTCGAGATACTTGAATACTAAAGGAGAAGCCGAAAGACTATCATATTTGTGAGGAGTCGATCCAAGAATATGTACGTGGCTTCCTCTTCTACTTTGTTGCTGTGGTATTATTCAGATACGCTGATAGTTTTTTATGTATCGGGTGGATGGCCGCTGTCTCAAACGTAGAGAGGATGTGGGATTATGACTGGGGTCAATCCATCTTGGCATACCTTTACCTTCACCGCTAGACCTCAAGAGTTGATAATGAAGTCGCTAAAGGCAATTTGTGCGGCTTTGTTTGGATTATATCGGTAAGTCTTATTTATTAAGTTATTGTTTCATTTCATTTATTTATCTAATTATTAATATTAACATGTATATATATATATATATATATATATATATATATATATATATATTTATCTATTATATTTAGTATTGGTGGTATCAAACATTTTACAAACATTTTTTAGATGATGCATCTTGTGTTGAAGAGGTTGAAAGAGAATGAGACTCATGACCTGATTCCACGTATTCAAGCATGGGGGCTTCATCGTAGGCAGAGGGGGTATGGGGATCTATCGCATAATATTCATAACACTCATCAACAGATTGAGGAGCTACCCGAATTGAGTGGCAACCCTGGGTAGAGTCCTTCATATTTCAGACCCCTTATGCGGATATTCTAGATGTTCCAGAGAACACTGAGTACCGTAGACTATCCTATATGTGTCATAGAGCAAGGTTTCTTTCTCAGCGGCGAATGATACTTGTAAGGTCAGTAACTGCATGGTACCTTGGGGACAGATGTTGGCGTCAAGTATCTGGAGAGATTGTTATACCTTACCCACCACCCATAGATATGACAGTCTCTGATATTCTTCCTGCAACTCTTGCACACTATAGAGCAAACCCAAATGATTGGCCAGACGCAGCAGCTTTCATTTTTATGGGAGACTACTTGTATTGGAAGAGGGTTGGTCGAGGTCTCTTGCTAGGTGCGTTATACTGGGGCACCAATTTTGAAGGGGTTACTTCCGAAGCATTGAGGCCTAACATTCATTTTCCAGAAGGAGTGGAGTTGCCACAGTCACAGCCCAGGGTGTTTCATGATATTAAGATGCCACAAAGAACTTCACATATATTTGATGAGTCTAACCTTTGGCACTGGAGCATGATTAATTCTCAGGAGCAAAAGATGAGTGTTTCGACCCCCACCTACGTGGCAAACGTCCATTGGTAGGAGTCTCCACTTTATTCGTTTAATCGACAGGGCTAAAGCCCAATTCGCAATACCATGGATCAATGTACAGGCCCATTAACTCATGTGTCTAAGGCTGAACCTTAGCCACATGGCTTGCCACTAATGTACATTGATTTATGTCCAGATTCATTTCTTATCAAAGAGATAATTATCAGTTGAAAGTTATAGTCTATCACAATTACTTGAGCTACAAGGACTCTCTACTCTACCTATATAAATACCAAACTATTTTTCATTCAGAACTACGTTCTTGAGACTTGATCCCACTGATAATTTGGGTACGTAGGCAACCGCAAGGTACAGTCTCATCATTCCCCCAATCACCATCATTTTTCTAATTACTTTTCTACGTTCTTCGTCTTTTTCATCAACACTTGGTGTTTTGATCATATTTGGTTGAAACATAATTGGCCGTCATGGTTCTTATACTACACCCTCGATCACGCTTAGCGAAAGTTATGACGATACCAAGAGCTCAAGGTCCCGATGTGATTATTGGACGAACATGATGGTCAAGGACAACTTGGCTACCGACAAAGATAATACCTTCTAATACCGTTGCTCCACCAATGCGCAAATTATTCAAATGTTATTATTGCTTCGGACGATTCTCCAATATCCGATGGATAATGTAAGTCATATGTCTCGAGAAGCACTTCTTCAAAAGTTAAAGACTCGTCCGTGAAAACAATAATAATTACTACAGCGCCATCTTAAAACGACGCTCCCACTCGTAGATGATGTTGTATCTGTCACACCACAACATCACACACGCCAACGACATAATAGTGTGTGGGATCGTTTAAGTGGTGAGGATGAGATTCGCGATATTCGCAACAGCCATCAACGAGTTAAGAGTAATGGGCTTAATTTAATTCCCGACCTCCGCCGAGAAATCTCCACCCACTTGGTCACGTTCTCGGTAGGCAAGGTACTGTTAATAATCGTCCGACTGCACCCCATGATCCTACAAATTTTCGGCAAGTCCCGAGGAATTCAAATGGCGAACAAAATAATGATCGCACTCATGATCGTAACCATCAGTATGGTGAAACACTTCAAAGAACGCGTTCTTATCATTCAACATTATCGTGATCAAAGCCCAACGTCCATCCACAATCATCTCGACACGGAAACGATGAATCTTCGTTTTCTTTCTTCGCTCGTCATCCCCATAGGCGCCATCGCGGACTATGATCACGATCCAACAGATACGGATCTGACGACTCCTCAACGTGTTAGAGAAATGATTAAAAAAGCTCTTCTGGACAGCGATCCTTTTGAATCGACACTAGAAAATCTGGCAGTTGAAGATGGTATTTTGGACAAATTTTCTCTCGCCGTCCAAAGGGCTACTCATAACAAAGACTTCAAACAACCAGAGTTTGATCAATATGATGATGTCGGTGGGTTGCCCTATGCTTCATGTGATTAATTTCACAAACAAACTGGTTTTATCGGGAGGTGATGACGCTTTAAAATGCAAACTTTTCCCTTCTACATTAAAAGGGGAAGCGTTGGTATGGTTTAGCGAATTACCTCCGCGCTCTATTCGTCGATTCAAGGACTTAACCGAAAAGTTTTCAAGACGTTTTCATCATAATCTCAAACGTCCAAATGGAGTCCGAAGTTCTTTTCAACATCAAGCAACAATGTGAGGAAACTCTCCGTAGTTTTATCGCGCGTTTACGCTTCGCTGCAGCTGAGATTTTCGAGCAATCCGATCTAATGGTGGTTTACGCTTTTAAAGAAGCTATCTTGTTTGATAAAGATAGGTTATATAATTCTCTTTGTTCGATATTCCATTTTCCGACGCGTCGTTATACCAGCCGAGTTCAACAATTTATCAATGTTGAAGACGACACGGCTGCTCGAACTTCTCGTGACAAAGATAATAAAGGAAAGGATTTCAATGATCAGCGAAATAAACAGAAGAATCCGACTTTTGATCAACAAAGAACCCAAAAAAAGCCTCCGTGATAAGAAAGAAGACCCACGAAAGAGATTGGAAAGCCTTTTACTGATTTTGAATTAACTCCGCTTAATACCAAATATGCGGTAGTTTACGACAAAATCAAGGATAAGAGTCTGCTCACTCCGCCATTTCCCTTGCGCGACGACACTAAAACAACTCGCGATAAATCGTTATGGTGCAAATTTCATAATGATTATGGTCATGAGACGGAGAATTGTCGGTCTTTGCGGGGAAGAATTGAAAAGCTTGTGCAAAATGGGAAACTTGATCAATATGTAGAGAAGAAAGTAACAACTCAAGCTTTAACTATCACTGATCACAATGTCATTAAGGTTGGACATGCCATCATTGATTCATTGTCCAATACTCGAAAACCGCTTTCGTCGTTCTAAAGTCAAATATCCGCCTAATTTGTAACGGTTAACGGGATCAATTTCGCGGAAGGTTTTCGACGACGGAGACTATTGAAGGTGAACCATTATGTTTCACCGACCAAGATCTAATAGGCGCATGTTCCTCATTATTATGATGTCGTGATAACTGCATTATATCAACCAGTATCGTGTACAACGATATAATGATCGACACCGGTAGTTCAGCTAAGCGTCATGTTTTCGGGTGTTATCGCAAGTATTCCTTTTATTGATAACTTGGTCACCCCCTGAAATGCCTATCGTTGGTTTTGATGGTACCGCTACTCATTGCGTTGGAAAGGTGTCTCTCCCGTCACTCTTATGCGTAAGAAAGTCAATATTGATTTCTTATTGATGGATTGTAAATCCCCTTACAATGTCATCCTTGGTCGAGATTGATTCATTATATGGAAGCCGCCGCCTCAACATATCATCAAGCCATCAAGTTCCCATTCAATAAAAAGTTTGTAAGGTCTTGCTGGCGATCAACCGGCATCTCTAATTTGCCACGCACAATGTTCTCGATGATTACAAGAAGTCCAAGTTGTTGGATCTAACTATTCTGAGTTCCAACGCCGTCAAATAGCAATTACAAAGATCCGGGACCTTCAGTTTTACTCTGCCAATAGAAATGTTGAAGGACCCCCGACAATCGATCCACTTTTAGAAGTTCAAATTGGCCAACTCCCCAAGAGACTACTTTTATTTCAGCCAACTTCCGTAAGAGGAGAGACAAGAGCTTATTTTGTTATTGCATGGAAGAATAATCATGTGTTTGCTTGGCTTAATAGAGCAAATGCCGTATATAGATCCTTCGGTGGCTTGTCATAAACTCGACATTGATCCTAATGCAAAACCAGTTCGACAAAAGCCCCAAAGGATGGCCCCCGATAGAAAGATGAAAGTGAAAGACGAAATCAACCGTCTCTTGTCTGTTAACTTTATAAGGCCTATGACTTATCCAACATGGATGTCAAATGTTGTCGCAGTGCCTAAAAAGAACGGCAAATTACGTGTTTGTATCGATTTCACAAATCTCAATAAGGCTTGTCCGATTCATCCGTATCCATTGCCTCGTATATCTGAAATGGTCGATGCAACATCTGGGTTTCAGCGTTTGTCTTTTGGATGCTTATTCCGTTTATCATCGATTCCGTTATTCATTGAGGACCAAGAGTTCATCGCATTCATTCACGCACCAAGGCATTTCATCGTTACTAGGTAATGCCTTTCGGTCCGAAAAAATGCCGAGAGCCACATATCAAAAGCTAGTCAACACTATTTTTTCTGACCTACTTGGAAAGACAGTCGAAGCATACATCGACGACATGGTTGTCAAATCTACAGAAGCACCTGATCATCTTACTGATTTGCAAGCTGTTTTCGACAGACTCTCCAATGTCAACATCGCGCTTGAATCCGCTAAGTGTTCTTTTCGGTTTATCATCTGGTAAATTCTTAGGATACATGATGACTAGACGCGGAATTGAAGCAAATCCGGATCAGATTCGAGCTGTCCTTGAAATGCCTTCTCCGACGTCAAAGAAAGAAATTCAACGACTTACAGGACGCTTGGCTGCCCTAAATCGCTTTATCTCTCGGTATTCTGATCGATGCCGTCCTTTTTTCCAAACATTGAAAGACGCGAAGAATTTGGATCGGAGGACTGTGAACTTGCATTTCATCATTTGAAAGCATACTTAGTCCAACCTCCAGTTCTTGCTAGTCCAAAGAACGGGCAGCCTATAGGTTCTGTATTTAGCCGCCACTGATCATGCCGTAAGTGCCGTCTTATTTGTCAACGGTGGCGATGGGCGTCCTATATTCTTTGTTAGCAAGACTCTTACAACTGCTGAAACAAGATATTCTCGAGTGGAGAAAATTGCATTGGCTTTGGTTCATGCTGCCCGACGTCTTAAACCTTATTTCCAGGGACGAGTCGTCAAAGTTTATACGGAATATCCACTGCGAAAGCTTTTTCGCAATGCCCAGGAATCAAGTCGCCTCGCAGAATGGGAAAGTTACCTTAGCGCTTATAGCATTGTGTTTGAAACTCGCACAGCTGAGAAAGGACAAGCTTTGGCTTCGCTAATGGCTGATTTTCCAATTGAGGATATTCTTATGTCTGACGCATTACTAGACGAAGAGAATGTCGTCGACAACACGCCATTACCTCTCAGGGACGATGATTTGCCAAACTTATCAGATGTATCTGCTGATTGTTGGATTGTTTACACTGATGTTCACATAATAAGTATGGCTCCGGTATTGGGTGTGTAATCTTGCAACCGAATGGAGAAAAATTGAGAAGTCGGTCGTTTGGGTTTTGAAGCTTCAAATAATGAGGCCGAAAGTACGGAAGCCATTTTTTGGGCTTCGTCATCGCTTCTTCACTTGGGGGCGACTAAGCTACAATTATTCACAGATTCTAAGTTAGTCGCTAGCCAGTTCGGTGGATCGTATGCAGCTCGTGACGATAGAATGGCGGCTTATGTGGACTTAATTCATCGGATTGCTCGAAATTTTGATTCTATCAGTATTGTGCAGCGCCCGCGTCATGACGTGCGACATGCGGATTCTCTCGCATATTTATCCGCAGCAATTAAGTCAGATAAGCCTCGCCAGATTACCATTGAATTTCAAAAGGAACCGAGCATCGATCTATCCATCAAGGATGTGCGCGATATGTACATCACTCAAAGTTGTTTTTTCATCAAGACATTTTCTGAGGAATCACGTCATGCCAATTTGATATCTCCTGTGCTGACTCGGAAGCGCAAGCGTGATCTTGATAAGCAAGCTATCATTGCAGAGAAAACGCTTGATCCACAACTTATGCTATCAGATGACCACAATGATCCTGTCAATGATATTGTCTCGGTCCATACCGACGACGATCATGAAGCTGACAATGCTCCAGAGGTTCCTGATATAGAGCTAAGTTTTCCACTTACACCTTGTGACGAAGATGATTGGCGTTTTCCTTATATCACATATTTACATGATCACATCTTGCCTCCCGATCATAAAGTGGGTGATCGTGTAAAACGCGATGCTTGGAAATATTGTCTCATATCGACTTCAAACGGTCTGTTGCAACTTTATCGCAAAGGCACAAGTCTTAACCCTATGCTTCGTTGTCTCAGCAGAGCTGAAGGTTTGCTCGTCCTGGCGGAAATTCATTTAGGCCTATGTGGGAACCACTCCCGGGGGCGAAGTCTCGCTCATAGAGCAATGACACAAGGATACTGGTGGCCGTACATGCAAAAGGATGCTAAGCGTTTGTCTGAGAAGTGTGTTCCTTGTCAGAAATATGCTAATATGGGAAATCTTCCAGCAACGGAACTTCATCCAATCTTGAGCCCTTGGCCGTTTGCAAAGTGGGGTCTTGACATCGCCGGGTCCTCTTCCAAAGCTCCCGGCGGTGTTCGTTTCTTTACTCGCCGTTAACCGATTATTTTACCAAGGGTCGGCTATGCCCTTAGCCCGATCCATGCTTCGGATGTTAAAAATTCTTATGGCGAGACATTGTTTGTCGCTTCGGTATTCCAACATCATTGACTTCCGACAATGGCAAACAATTTGATGTTTGAAGAAATTCGACAATTTTGTTCTCGACTTGAAGATTAACCACAATTTCTCGGCACCATATCATCCTCAAGCTAATGGACAAGCCGGCTACTAACAAATCCATTCTTGCAATGCTCAAGCGGCGACTTCAACAGCCAAAGGAAATTGGGTTAAGGAACTTCCTCGCGGTTATGTGGGCTTATCGAACCACACCTAAGCATTCAACCGGATTTTCTCCGCTTAATCTTGCTTTACGATGCGAAGCGGTCTTGCCTACAGAGTTGATGACACCAACCACACGAACTTCTAACGTGGAATTGAGTCGAATGATCAAGCACTTGCTCAAGCCAAAGCCTTGATAGATGAGACAAGAGATGTTGGTCTTCAACGCTTAATTCGTTATCAAGTCGATATGAAACGAAAATATGATAAGAAAGTTCGACTTAAAGTATTTGAGAAAGATGATACTACTCGTCGAAAAGACGAGGTTGATAGATTCCGTAAAATTTGGAGAAAACCGGACAGTCCATACATCATAGATCGCCTCGCCACCAAAGGATCTTATTTTCTCCGAGATTTAGATGGGAATGTTCTCGATAAGCCGTGGAATGCGTTTCATCTGTGCAAGTTCTATAAGTAGATTTTAGTTGTGTTTTTCCGTTATTCGGAGAAATAAAATAATACAATATTTAGTTTGTTTCCGCCCGGGCATGTATTTTTCGTTGTTATCTTTGCATTTTTCGGACTTCGGTAATCAATAAAGAAGCGTTCTTTTACTTCGCTCCAATGGTATGATCACTACAACAAAATCGGCGAAATTACCACGCTTAATTTCGGCCGGTCCTAAGTCGAACGCTTTTACCAGCTTAGTTCATTACTATCGCTATTTACAAAATCCGGCGAAATTACCACGCGTTTAATTTAAAATGGAGTCCTAAGTTGAACGCTTTTACGCTTGCTTAGTTCATTACTATCGCTACGACAAAATCTGACGAAGTTACCGCGTTTAGCTTTGTCAGTTTTAGTCGCTACAATAAAATCTGGCGAAATTACCACGCGAATTTCGGTCCTAAGTCGAACGCTTTTACGCTTGCTTAGTTCATTACTATCGCTACGACAAAATTTGACGAAGTTACCGCGTTTAGCTTTGTCAGTTTTAGTCGCTACAACAAAATCTGGCGAAATTACCACGTTTAATTTCGTCAGTCTAAGTCGAACGCTTTTACGCTCGCTTAGTTCATTACTATCGCTACGACAAAATCTGACGAAGTTACCGCGTTTAGCTTTGTCAGTTTTAGTCGCTACAATAAAATCTGGCGAAATTACCACGTTTTATTTCGTTAGTCTAAGTCGAACGCTTTTACGCTCGCTTAGTTCATTACTATCGCTACGACAAAATCTGACGAAGTTACCGCGTTTAGCTTTGTCAGTTTTAGTCGCTACAACAAAATCTGGCGAAATTACCACGTTTAATTTCGTCAGTCTAAGTCGAATGCTTTTACGCTCGCTTAGTTCATTACTATCGCTACGACAAAATCTGACGAAGTTACCGCGTTTAGCTTTGTCAGTTTTAGTCGCTACAACAAAATCTAGCGAAATTACCACGTTTAATTTCGTCAGTCTAAGTCGAACGTTTTTACGCTCGCTTAGTTCATTACTATCGCTACGACAAAATCTGACGAAGTTACCGCGTTTAGCTTTGTCAGTCTAAGTTTGAACGCTTTTACGCTCGCTTCTTTACTATTGCTACGACAAAATCTGACGAAATTACCACGTTTAATTTCATCAGTCTAAGTTGAACGCTTTTACGCTCGCTTAGTCGTTATTATCGCTACGACAAAATCTGGCGAAATTGCCACGTTTAATTTCGTCAGTCTAAGTTGAACGTTTTTATGCTCGTTTAGTCGTATTATCGCTACGACAAAATCTGACGAACTTCCTATATTTAATTTCGTCAGTCTAAATTGAACGATTTTACGCTCGCTTAGTCGGTTACTCGCGCTATGTCAACATCTGATGAAGTGCCCCGCTTCGCTTTCGGTCGGTTACGCCGAGCATTTTTTCGCTCAATCTAATTTTGCAAGCTTAAAGTTAGCATTGGGGGCGTTTCATTCTATTTCGTGTCATATATATAATTCAACAACATTGTCAGTTTTCCACAGGTATGTTATTTAACATCACAATGATATTCAATAGCCAACACATACTTTGTTTTATTAAAAAAGAATTTTTAGCTCTATTGTATTACATTCACGCAATCACATAATCATTGGGTTGGGAAAATCTAATGGTTCCTTATCAGTTTTCACTTATACAACTCGTACAATTTTCTTACGGTCGCTTGATTCAATCTTCGTTTTCTTCTTCGAAATCTGCATTCGCTTTCCGACAGCTTCATTATTTTTTCTAAGGCATTGAGCTGATCTTTCTCGACGAAACTTCTGTCAGCTTCTTTAATTCTTCAACGGCATTAACTGACACCTTTCTGCACGAAACTTTTCTACGTTGACTATTTGTAAATATATTTGACTTGTAAAACCACCGTTTTTACGTGTGGCGAAAACTTCTCGCGATTACGTCAAATGTCAAATTTTCTCGAAATAAAAATTTTCTCCAAATTCTTTCTTTTTATAAGGCATTGAGATCTTTCCGCCGAAATCTTTTCTTTGTCGACTTTTTCCTCGATATTTTTGCCCGTAATGCCGCCGTTTCTACCGCGGCGACAAGAATAAACTTTTCGCCGGTTTTTTAGACTTAACCAAAATTTTACGGTAACTGATAAAAAAATACTAACATATCTGTTTCCCACACTGCTTTGTCATATTCTCCGCACTTTTCTCCGTTTTCTTCGTCTTCTTCGACAGGCCAAATTTAAGTTTTATCGAAACTCAATAATTTAAGTTTAATATCATAGCCGATCCAATTTGAATTTGCTCGATCCTGAGCTAGATTATGTCGTGGCCTCGTGTATTCGTTATATCTGTCACCTTCTTTCCACCTCACCAAGTCTACGATCGTCAACGCATCTTCTTCTTCTCGATTATATTTTGCCCGTATAGTACGGTCGTTTCTACCTGCAAAAAAAAAAAACCGGTCAGATAGCTCAAAAACCGGATGCACTAGCTCCACAAGGGTGAACCGGGTCAGCTCAAGGCAACACAGGTACGGTGCCCTTCCTTTGCTGGCAATGAGCATACCTATTCTACTAGCAAATGCCGCATTGGGCACAGATTTGTCAGAACAGTTTGAGCAGTTAGCCATGGTTAGTATGATTTAAATTTATTCATGATTTGTTATTGTTATTCACTATAACATGTAACATGCATTTGTTTTGTTAAACAGGAGGAAGCAAGGTCGGAGCTCCTTAACTACAACTCTCTCAGTTATGTCATGTGTGCGTCGTTCATGGAGTCCTCTCGTCAAAGTTTTGAGTACTTACAACAAGAGCGAAATCGAACTTTGCAGCTTCAGAGACGTGTGCAAGAGTTGGAGAATGCTGGAAGTGCCACACCTCAAGCTCAACCTCAACCATAGAGGCGACAATGACGTAGGGGGAAGAGCTCTTCGACCGAGCCTTCTCGTAGGGGGAGGAGGTCTCAACAGATATTTTTTTTCTAGTTTGTAATAACTGTGTGCCATTACTTGTAATATGGTATTTGGGATTGTTGTTTGTAACGACTTCTTTATTAGTAGGTTTATATTGATGAGTTTTGGATATGAATATGTCATTAAACAAAAGAGGTTATGGCAAAAAAAATTCAGGAATTATAAGTTAGTTTTTTTACCGAGTTTTTGTGTTAGACTTGGGTGTTTTTCAGGATTGTTGTTTGTCTTATTTATTATTTCCAAAGTATATTAGCAGGTTTTGGATATGAATATGTCAATAAAACAAATGAGGTTATGGCAAAAAAAATTCAGGAATTATAAGTTAATATGTTTCCAAAGTATACTGTATAATTTTTTCAGGAAGGAATTATAAGTTGCATTTCACTCATTTTTCAGGCTTGGTTCTAACAGAAATTATTTCAGGAAATATAAGTTGTATTTCACTCATTTCCTATGTCTTGGTTCTGACAGAAATTTTTTAAGGAATATCACTCATTTTTTCAGGTTTGGTTCTAACAGGTTCTAACAGGAATAGTGTATGGTGTAGACCGAGATGGAATGTAACATCCCGTATGGGATTTTTAAACCGAGATGGAATGTAACATCCCGTCTGGTTTTTAGGTCCATACCACTACGCCTTTTCTTCATTCAATACATTGGAATTACTGATGGTGGCCTATAGATTGGAATTATTAAAGGTACATTTGGATAGACATTTGGATAGATTGTGTTGTCACTTGAAGAGTGAACAAAAATCTTATAAAATATGTTGTCAATTGGAGAGTGGACCAAAATCTAACTGTCATATGTGACCTTATCACATGTGACCTTACCTTTCATATTTCATTTTACCCTTCTTTCTTTTAGATCAAACAAACAAACAGCCATCTTCTTCCCCACAACCAAGCTAAAAATTGAAAAAATGTCTAGAGAAGATAGAATTGCATTCAACCAACGTTT
Organism: Coptis chinensis; assembly: GCF_015680905.1. NCBI lineage: Eukaryota > Viridiplantae > Streptophyta > Magnoliopsida > Ranunculales > Ranunculaceae > Coptis > Coptis chinensis. The sequence continues at coordinate 9,923,527 of NC_141462.1, forward strand.
ATGGGGAGGATCTAGTAGTAATAGTTAGTCTTCTGGTTTTATCGGGTCGTCTTTTGGTACTTCCGTTGAAGATGATTACATGGAAAAAATAAGAGATGAGCATAATGATATGATGAGGCGAAGGAGGAGGAGGAGGTTGCAGTTATTATCCACTGCTGGGGGATTAATGACTCAAGTAGCCATTGAAGATGTGGATACAGACAAACGCGGTGGATCTGTGATGGGCAGAGAATATACGTTTAGAGATGGTGATGATTTCAGTAAACAAAAGATACTGAGGGATTACTTCACAACACTTTGTAGGTGGCCTCCTCATAAGTTTAGGCGAAGGTACATGATGAGTCGAGAGCTTTTTACGTATATGTTGAAAACTATTGCTGGATTCGACGACTACTTCAAAGACAAGGTGGATGGATTGGGTCGGTAAGCAACTTCTGGGTTGCAGAAGGGATTAGCTGCAGTTGAACAATTAACAACTGGTTGTTCATCTGATTCAACGGATCAGTATTTTCAAATTGGAGATTCCTCAGCAGCTGTATCAATGAAGCGTTGGTGCAAGGCAATAATCACGGCGTTTGAGGAAGAGTAATTGAGACGACCAACTGAGGCAGACATTGCTAGGATATTAACTGAAAATGCGGCAAGGGGTTTTCCAGGAATGCTTGGATCAATCGACTGTATGTACTGGGTGTGGAAGAATTGTCCAACTGGATGGGCTGGAACACATGTAGGGTACAAGAAGGAACCAACTTTGGTACTTGAAGCCATTGCAGACAAACACTGTTGGATCTGGCATTGTTTCTTCGGCTAACCGGGTTCGCATAATGACATTAATGTGCTTCATCGTTCCTATGTTTTTGAATCATTAGAGCAAGGTGAGGCTCCTGTTGTTGCATTTATTGAGAATGGTAATGACTATGATATGGGATATTATCTTGCTGATGGTATTTACCCAAAATGGGGCACATTTGTTCAAGTCATTCGTTATCCAAGAAATAAGCATGAAAAGATCTTTACTCAATGTCAAGAAGCTGCAAGAAAAGATATCAAAAGGACGTTTTGAGTTTTGCAGGCACGATGACATATTATTAAGGCTTCTGCGCATTGTCATAGTGTTGTTGTTCTTGGAGACATAATGAAGGCATGCATTATAATGCATAATATGATTGTTGAGAATGAACATGCAAGTGGAGTTTGGAATTGGAAAGGACAGGGGAAAGAAACAATACCTGCACTCTTTCAGGAAGATGATGGTTGTCATTTTGTATATCAGATGATCAAGCAAGAAATAAAATCAGAAATGAAATTACACATACTAATCTTCAAAAGGGCTTAGTTGAGCATGTTTTTAATTGGACTGGTATTGAAGAAACAGCAGTACCGATACCAATTTATTATCCAAATTGGTCGGATCCAGAGGAGGGAGAAGAAAGGGGAAATTAAAATGGAAATGAAAGTGTATTTCCTAATGTGAACTATGAAGTTCCAAAGTATTTCCTATGTATTTCATAATGTATTTCCTATGTAATTCCAAGAAATTTTTGTGTGTTTTATGAGTTGTGTTTTAATGAACTATATTACAATGTATTTTAATTTTATTGGTAATTGTATTTCTATGAAAATAATTATATTGGAAAGAACATACATAGTGCATTAATTAAAAAAAAATAGTGAAATTAAAATACATAGTTCATTAATTAAAAATACAGTGAAATTAAAATACATAGTACATTAATTAAAAAGGCAGTGAAATTAAAATACGTAGTACATTAATTAAAATAAAATACTAGATATTACATAAACTTAGTTAGAACTAGAACCACCTCTAGCCCTTGCCCATTCAGCACATATTTCAGCTTATTGTTGCTCGATTATAAAAGCGGCATCGGGATGAAGGACAATTATATCGGTCGCTAAAATCTTAGCTTCATATTGCATATTTTGAAGCCGATTTTTTTTCAATTGAACTTGATTTTTTTCCATTTGAATCCAATTTTTTTCTTCTCTTGCCATTACAGTTCTTTGACCATATGCAAGCTCCATTTCCCTAAGTTCTAAGCACTTTTGTGTTTCATTTGCATTCTTTACAAATGTATCCTCCAAACGTGTAAAGTAACCCTCTAACATACCAAGTGATTTTTCTTGGTTCCTCTTGGACTTGGCTTTCTTCGATCCAAGAGAACGCTCTATTTCTTGAGAACCCTCCAATTCAACTTCACCAACACTTGGTGAATTAGTAGTTCAATCTTCACAGTCACTTTTGCGGCATTTTCCCTTTGTAGGGCGGTTTGACCTTGTCTCAAAAACGCTACTCCACTTTGGATTATTCTTGAGTATAACATAACAATAATCAAGTGAAAAAGACAATTTTTCTTGTTGTTGGTACGTCATTCTTGCCTCGGACAACTAAAAAATAAAATGGTGGTAATTAGACTAAAATAATCACTAAGACTAAGATAATTAAACTAAAATAATAATTAGACTAAGATAATAATTAGACTAAGACTAAAATGAAAATAATAATTAGACTAAGACGGAAATAATTATACTAAGACTAAGATAATTAAATTAATGAAGTTGTAATTACCCGGCTTTGTATTGTTGTACCACTTGCATATCGAACCTCCACCGCATTCACAATTGCAACAAACTTGTTCATCATCATCTTCGAAATATATTTCCATCTACCGCTAATTGAATCGGAAGACCTATCCCGACCCACATATTTGATTGAACTCGTTTGTTATACGATTCCAAATTCTTTTGCATTTTGGAAAGCACCAACAATAGAGTCTTCACTAATTTTTATCCAAGCAAGACATAGAGCTTGATCTTCGGACATGCTAAAGTGAGTCTTTGCTTTTGCTTGAGTGCTACCACTTGCTTGAGTTGTTTGAGATGTTTGAGATGTCATTTGATTATTTTATTATTTTTTTTTTTTTTGAAGAACTGATTTTGAAGAAGAAAAAATATGATTGTTGGAAGTGAGTGTGAGTTGTAATGGAACAAATGTTGTATATATACCAAAATTTTTATTTTTGACCATTTTTTACTGTTCTGACTTTCTGACCGTTTGGTGAATTAGCCATTAGGACTCCGGACAGGATGTTAGATTCTATCTAGAAATATAGCGAGACAGAATGTTCTGTCTGCTAAGTTTTGTAATCCAGACGGAATCCAACATCCCGTCCGAAAATATCAAGTCAGCCACTATTTCGGTTGAAGGTTTCACCTTGGGAAAATAGTCACCGGTTATTCACCTTGCATTGTGCACTGGTTTTCCACAAAATAGAGGTGACTATTTTCACAAACCCCCCGTTTTCACCTGCATTGGGAATGCTCTTATATATCCGTTTGCACCGCTAAACTAACTTATATATAAAGACCTCCTCTATAACACGGCATGGTAACACTTTGAAAACACCTATTGCAAACATCCTTTATCTATATCCATCATTTCTCACAAGAAAACCTTAAATCATCGACAATGGCGTCGCCCGTGATATTTGCCGCACTGTTCTTACTATTTTCTTTGTACTGTGCAACTGATCCATTGAAGCACAGTTCAGTTTCTAAATATCCTGATTTTGAAGCTTATAAAGTCGATTTACCACCATGGTCAGCACTTCCAAAAGAGAGAGATGGAGAGAACTTGTTGCAAAAATCTCAAGTTAAGTTTTTGAATCAAGTGCAAGGGCCAGAAAGCATTGCTTTCGATCCGCTTGGTCGTGGACCATATACTGGAATAGCTGATGGTCGTGTTATTTTTTGGAATGGTCAGTCGTGGACAGATTTTGCCTACACTTCATCCAATAGGTAAGTTCGTTGATTTGGCGATTTATATAATGCAATGCTAGCTGCTCGTTTTCATTGTTTTGCTACATGTATGATTATTACAATGGATGCTTGTCTTTATCCTCCAACTGGTGATCGAATTATATTGGTGTATGTCCTGTACTTGCTTTTTTAACCTAAAGAAGCAGGTTTGAGAAAATACACATTTTACTTATGAAAATATTTTCCAGGAATTGTTTTTTTCATTATCGTGGTGTTTGACTACTTGATACTTTGATTGCACACGATAAAGTAGAAAGTTTGCAGTTCTCGCCGTTTGATAGCAACAAGAAAATAATTCCTGGAAAACGTTTCTGCCTGCTTTTTTATTCAAGCAAGAATGGGAAGATAGTACTTTCCCTGTAAAATCTAAATTTTTGCAGGAAAATAAACTATTTTGGTGCTGGACTGCTGGACCATTGCATGCATTATGTCCAGTCCTTAGGAATACTTGGTTATTGCAACTCCACATCTTCAGCATTAGATTATTGACAAGCGACACATTTTCCTTGACTATTAGAATGCACTGAATTCAATCGTCACAATCGCATAAATGTGGTGGACTGGTAGAGTGGTAGCTGATAATTAGTTAACCACCTTGTCTCAAAATAATAATGCAAATAACAGTCAGAACAGGGGCATTAGGTCCATTATGAGGTGATGATGGAGCCATTCATTCATATCCACATATGATGGATCAGGTCCATTACTGTGGTTGCACTTATTTCACCTCATGAGACCATGAGAGTATGGCGACACCGATAGACATAAATTGAGAGAAAAATCAATTACGAGGAGTTACACTTGATATTTTGTGTCCTGAATTCCAAAAATGTACAGTACTTAGAAATTTCAAATCTAACAATTACATGTTTTGTTGTATGTGGTATGGGTGTCCTAGGTCAGTGTGCGGCCCAAAGCCATTACTGTCAAGTAATTGGAAGTATGAACATGTATGCGGTCGACCATTGGGACTCCGTTTCAACAAAAGAACGGGAGAATTGTACATTGCTGATGCGTATTTTGGGTTGATGAAGGTTGGACCTGAGGGTGGGTTGGCAACATCCGTTGCTACTGAGGCAGAAGGGGTACCATTCAGATTTACAAATGATCTAGACATCGACAATGAAGGGAATGTTTATTTCACAGACACAAGTGCCAAGCACCAGAGGAGGTAGACGTACATTCCAGTTTTTGCTACATTCAAAGTCAGTTACGCCCACTTATGCTAATAACTATTGATACTACTTTTTATAGGTATTTTTTTATATTATACTCTAATAATTAGCATTTTTCTAACCCAAAGTCTGCTTTTAGGAACTATATTCAGGTAGTTTATTCTGGAGAGGATTCAGGAAGAGTTTTGAAGTACAATCCAATTACAAACAAAACAACTGCCCTAGTTCAGAACCTACAATTTCCTAATGGACTGTCCATGAGTAAGGATAACTCTTTCTTTGTTTTCTGTGAAGGAGTGCTTGGCAGGTGAGCTCATTAGAATTTGTAGTGACTTATGCAACATTTGTACTTTGAATTGCTATGAAATGTAAGATGTTTGTATGGAATATGTACAGGTTGAGGAGATACTGGTTGAAAGGAGAGAAAGCAGGAACATCAGATGTATTTGCCATACTACCTGGATTCCCAGACAACGTAAGAACCAATGAGAAGGGTGAATTTTGGGTGGCAATACATACGCGTCGCACCATGTACGCACATGTGTTAGCAAGTTATCGACGACTTCGAAAATTCTTGCTAAAGCTCCCAATTCCACCGAAGATTCACTACATTATAAACAATGGTGACCGACTTTATGGAATGATTATGAAATACAGCCCTGAAGGGAAACTTTTACAGGTTTTAGAGGACAGTGAAGGCAAGGTAGTTAAAGCAGTTAGTGAAATAGATGAGAAGGATGGAAAGCTATGGTTGGGAAGTGTATTGATGTCATTCATTGCAGTATATCAATTGGAATAAGATGACACAACGTTTTTATTCAAGAACAATGTAATTGTATCTCGAACTTACTCTGTTTCAGCTCAAGTCTACATTCAAAATTTCAAATTCTTACCAGCACAACCTTCTTATGGAAAACCAAAAAAGAAAAAAGAAAATAAAAATTGTAGTGCATTAGAGCATCATCAACGCGCTGCCAAAAATAATTGTGACACATCAGCATTTTAGTTCGGTCAAAATTGCTAAAACCAGTTTATGTACCAACGCATTTTTTCGATATTTTCAATTTTTATTTCAGACGTAGAACTTGTCCCGTACATTTTAATTTTTTTTAAAAAAAAAAAAAAAAAAAAAAAAAAACACATTCAAATGGGAATAGTTGTCCCGTCCCTAATTTTTTTACAAAAATAAAAATTAAAACATTAAAACGGCAAAACTTAACACATTCAAAAAATTCAAAAATAAAAATCAAAAAATGGTGATGAAATTTTTTATTACCGTTTTAATTTTTTTTAAAAATGCCAAAATTTCTGGACATCAAAACTTGACCCGTCCACCATCTGGGCGAAAAAAGTTGACCTATGCGAGTGGCTGCTAAATTTCTGAATATTTTGATTGAGAACTTAATAATTGATGAGATAGAAACAGGTGTTTGACAGCGCGTTGATGAACAAAATTGCTAGAAAAATTGATACCTATCACATTGGCAATAAAAAATAACAGCACGTTGATATATTTTATTATTTTACCATAATATTTAGTTGGGCCTGGGCTTGCAAATTTCAAAACCCACAACAAAATTGGGCTTGATCTATTAAATTAAAAACACATAAACTTTGTCTTGTACTGGAGTAGTTTCCGTGCAACTCTTTGAACAGTTCTTGCCCAAAGTGAAATTGGAAAGTCAACGATCGATCAACACATTCTGAATCACTTGTATTCGGAGAGAGAAACGAGACAAGGTACTCATATTTTCCATTCTCTCTATATACCTTTAGACGTAATCAATTCTCTGATATTTAATATTATTATTGACATATTGGATGTTGAAAAAAAATTTAGAATAATGGAGATGACCCTTCAATTATACAATTTTTAAAATTTTGTTTTATATTTTGATGGTAAGGGTGTGAATGAGTTGCTAATGTAGTTAAAATATCTTCTTGCTAGGGTTAAACAATGAATGAAGAGGAGATTGCTAATGGAGACAAACTTATACTAAGGGGATTAAAGTTCCATGGGTTTCATGGAGTGAAACCTGAGGAGAAAAAGTTGGGTCAGAAGTTCTTGGTTGACGTGGATGCATGGTTAGATCTTCGTCCGGCTGGGAAATCTGACCGTTTGTCTGACACTATAAGTTATACGGAAATTTATCGGTGAGTTATGATTGAGAATGTTGTTGAGCGACTGGAAGTCTTTTTCAATTATGTAGGGTATTCAACATACTTTGAATTTTATACGCATTCAAAAAATCAAGAAATGTTGTTGAGTTTTACTGAACTCGTATGGACTTTATTGAATTCTTCCTTAGCCTTAGATATCCTTTCATAGATTCTCTAACTGCATAGCGGGATTCTTCCTTAGCCATTGAAGTGTAGTTGCAGCACTTAAGGTGTATAACATGGCATTTTTGGATTTTTGAACTACTGCTTTGCCTTACCTTGGTTTCTGTAAGGTTGCTTGGTAAAAGTTGCCGATTAGATTGTTTTAGAATCTCATGTGGAAGGTGTATAACATCTGTCACCTGTGGTGGAAAAGCTGCCAGTTAACTGAGTTGGGTCCAATGGACCGCAGGTGCTTCTAGTGTAATGGCAGCTACATCATTCTTCTTTCGTAACCCTGCAGCCTGGCAAAAGTATTAGGTTAAAATGAAATACATTAAAGGGCTTTCCCACCACCAAAATCTCCTTCAAGGAAAATGAAAATTTAATCAAGATTTTGCTATCATTCTAAGTGCAGAAGTGTCAGGCTTTCGCAGTTTCTTTGGAGGAAATTTTGGTGGACCCTAGGACCACCACCAAGTTGAGCAAAGCCCCTGGTTTCAATTCATATCTAACCACGAATTTTTATAAGTTTGCAGGACTATCAATCCATTTCTACATGTATAGTGATTCTTATACTTTTGTATAACCTATGATGGTGTTGTATGGCGGTGCTTATTATAACACATTCTTTTAACAGTTTTCTCCACGGCTTATGATCTACTAGTCTTAAACAGTTTTCTCTGTGGAGTTGCAGCATAGTCAGAGAAGTCATTGAAGGACCCTCTCACGATCTTCTAGAGTCTGTGGCGCACCTCATTGCCATCACCTCGCTAACCAAATTTTCTCAGATATCTGCTGTACGTGTGAAAGTTGGGAAACCTCATGTTGCTGTTCTTGGCTCTGTTGATTACTTGGGCATTGAAATTTTCAGAAGCAGGAAAAATGATTGTAGTTTAGTTTGATGGATTTTTGGTATTGTTTTCGGTTTGTACAAATTGTTTATTTCCATCATTCTGATTTTGTTTGGCATGTTTTACCTGTAAACTAGTTCTATTTATGTTTCTTATATTAAGGGAATATAGATATACTAAAAGTTTCTCATATGCAATGATAATGAGATTTATGGAAGTGTATGAAACAGTTGAAAAGAAGAATACGACCTGGTGCATATTGATGCTACTGGTCGACCACTTTTTGTATTCCATTTTTTGTTCTCGTACAAGTTGTTTGCTTAGTCAGTAAAGAAAAACAAGTTGTCAGCTTATGACAACCCAAACATAATTGATCACATAAAGCAGGTCCATTATCTCTTAATAATGTTATTCGTGTGTATAACGTTTCTTTGATGTTATTGATGATCTTGATCGCTTCTAGCACCAAATTTCTACACATCTGTAGTCGATTTTCCCTTTGTTCCCCCTATTTTTGTTTATGAATAAGCTAAATACAGTGGACGTACGTATCGGCTATTTGGTACACCTGATAATGATTTTCCAAACCATGCAATGGTAATAAATCCATTCAACTTGGGGCAATGGAAGGTACATTTGTTAGAGCCGGTGATAATAAATCAGCAAAAGCTTCACAAACACATGACTGCCTGACTGGTAGTATGGCACTCCATGTCTCCATACATTAACTAGGTCATCAATCACTACACCTAACTCTTCCACTGCCTTGAATTTTCTGTCATTAAACTTTCCAACCAGGCAACCCACAGAGAATTTGGTGTCATGTTCCAATCCTCCAGAATGTCAAATAAGTTTTACTTTTCTTTCGCCGTGTAGCAGACAGTCAAACACTTAACTCGAAAAGATTCTAAATTAGGAGCTCCTATTTGACTTTCACTTCCTACATTTCTCACCACACGCTTTATTACTACGACTGGGACCCATTTAATAGCACCATATATAGGATGCTCTCAAACTCAATGTTATGGGAGTCTTGGACCATACTAATGTGTGAATGTGTCAGAATTCTAGACAAGAACTAATTTTAGCTAACTCTACACCGTGCGCAACTGTAATACTACATTTTCCAATCTGTCCCTTTCAAAAAAAGAAGCTTTTTTTACAAGTCCATATTCCAACACATGCCACGTACAATCATTCCAAACAGTCTTTATAGTTATAGTTAAAAAGTGAGTTGGGGTTTGAAGTTTCAACGCAAACATTGGTCCCATTTTCCAGAGTGTAGTTCGTGTTGTTAACGTTTTTAAGCTTTGTCTGGAGTTCGTTATGTCCGAAGAATTAACTTACCACGTTCTTCCCCGTCACCTCTAAGGTAAATCTCTTCATCATCATTTCTCTTTCAAATATGTTATTAATTATTGTTTAATATCTCGAAATATGGAAAAAGGTGTACTCGAGATAGCTGAAATTACCTGCTTTTCGATGAGTTTGATGATTTTTGCATGTGGGCTATATGTACTTGATAAGAAATGGGTAATCTCAAAAAAACTAGGTGGAGGTGAATATCTCTATGTCTTGGTTTTCGTTTATGTAAATATACAGAAAGGGGAATTTCGAGGTAGCTCAGTTGATGAGTTTTGTGAATAATAATATATTTGGCGTATTTATGTTGAGCTTTGATTGTGATATACTTATTCACTTTATTAAGGTGTGTTTCAATTACTGCTACTTTACCTGCATCAGGCTTGGTGATAGAGTTTTAAGTTGTTACTGATTTCAAGAGCAGTTATTGTAACTTCTGTGAGTATGAGTTTGTGAATTGTCATGTAACTTTAATGTTTTAGGAGTGTTTTTCTAATTTATCTAGATTGTTTCTGTAAAGCTAGCTTTCTGGTATGTTGAATTGATGGGAAAAGCACTTTCTAAATAAACTTTCAATCATTTAAGGACCATTAAATCCTGTTGTGCATGGCTTTTTTGTGTATGTAGGATTAGAGTAAGGCAAACAAATGCATTAGTTCCTGTTAAATCTATACCGGGCTTAACTCGTGTTGACATTATGGACAGTGTAATACTACACAGTGAATGATTTTATAGATTGTTTCAACAGTTATATTTCTTTTTAGTGTGTTTACTTAGCAGTCTATGCATATGCTGTTCGAAACTTGATTGAGTAGCTCGACTGCCTCTGTAGTCTGCACCTGCCTTGACATTTGTATATATTCAATTTTACCGCGGTCATTTATGGTGCATTCTAGTGGACCAGTGGAAATATGGAGCAATCGTTGGTGATTGTTTCGTTATATTTGACTAAAGGAGTATGTTTCTTCTAATTCACAAGAGATATTTATGTTCGTATGAAGAACTTATCGAATCTTGCAGCACTAGTTCTTGAGACTTGAGAGTGGGAAGCTCTTTTTGGTGTGCCCAAGAGATGTGAAAATGGAGAAAAAACAAAAGATTTCCGAGTACCGAGATAGACTGGATAAAACATTGGCATGCCATGATCTCGTAAATGAAGAATCTGTCAAGAACCTTGTTCGGACTCAGCTTGTACGCACATGCCCTCCTGACATTAAAGGTTGGTTGATTTCTGGATTGCCTGTATAATTTTGTTTCATTTTTATTTATAGTCGGGAGTTTTGCCAAGTTTGGGTTTGTTTTGATAAAAGTTTTGGCCATATTAACATGTTCACCTTTTTGTAACTGATACTTACAGGGTACATTGACAACATTGTTGAAAAAAGAGCCGCCGAAGTATCAGAATTTCTTGATACGTTGAGAAGTACAAGAATTGATGGTGAGGTGTCAAAAACTGAGGGAATACCGCATCGTGACTGGAAGGTATTATGTGGAGTCTGAAGATGTTTTGTCTCTTTTATTACAATTCACTCTTATGTCAGTTTATCACCTCATCTCTAGTGATGCCAAAAATATGTCCAATTGTGGATCCCGTTGAATGGCGGGTCCTGTCCTTTTGCATTTCTTCATGGTAATTAGTCAGTTTCTTAGAATTCCTTACTTTCAGGGCAAGTTTTCTCATTTTAATAGTAGATTTTTTTTTTAAATGCTTATTTATTGTTTCACATTCTGAAAATTGGGGTGGCTGAGATAAACTATTATTTTCTTGTTAACAGTTAAAACAAGATAATGAAGATTACCGTGTCATGTATCGTGAAGGACCTGAAGGCACTCCGTTTCATACATTACTTGTTGAAGGATATGTAGATGCACCTCTGGATGTCTGTGAGTTATAAGTAGTATAACCTGATTTTTAGCAGTGAAGTTACAAAAAGACCAATAAATTTCTTTTATGGTGCCACTGAGTATTGTAATGATAGGTTTAAATTTCCATTGTAGGTTTATGTCTCTCATGGGAAGCAACTCTCTTTAAGAACTGGTGAGAAATGACATCATTATTTGCCAACGTTGTTACAAACAGTAGAAATCGTGTACATTTAACTTAAACTGTTATCAATTTACACTCATTTGTTAAGATGCGTGGACTGTAACCATAGTCCCAAATCGAAACTGGCATAGAGCCATTTCTGTTAACACCACACCTTGACTACAACAAGGTGGCCAAGAGGGACAATGTCTCTGCTAAGAGCTATCCCTTGGTTCTAACAGCATCAAGCGGCGCTGAGGGAATTATGCTCCGAGTTTCTTTGACTTACAATTTTCAGTTCTGGTACACCCCCATGGCCCCATGGATATAATAAGATAAGTCACTAGGTCACTTGCGTTGCAGAAAAGAACACGAGTAGTAAGATTAGTGAACAGAAAATCATACAAGTAAAGTAGCATACATGTATTTATCATAGTCGTTCTTTGCAGATTAGATAAACAAAATGTCGAAATCGACTTAAAAATTGTGGTATGCTCTCTAATTATGAAGAATTGTATATTGTTTTCCAGGTGGCCTCAGTTCAATGTCCCACCTTTCAAAATTATTTCCTCCAGTTGTTTGCAAGAGGTCCGAATTGGTGAACAAATTTGCCACATGAGGTCAGTTTGCAATAAATTCAGCTGCACAACCTTTTGTGTTTCAGACTCTTTAAGATGACATTTTCTTGCTAACTGTTTGAAAGAAAGGTTGAAGGTTGCTTGGCCATTATCAGCTAGGGAGACTATTTTACATTATTTTGAGTTGGAGTATTTTGAAGACGATCTCATCATTGTACTATTAAACTCGGTGGGCACTTGAATATTCTAGCGGTGACAACTGATTCTTTTATTTATTTTTACTTTTTTTTTCTCTCTTGGTAGGATAATTCTTAAAGAAACTAATTTTGGATTTATACTTTGCTTTCAGATATCTGATGCGGAAGATGCTAATTTAAGGACTCATGGATTCACAAGAGATAGAATACCTGATGCTAAAGATATTGTGCGTATAGATGTCGTAGGAGGTTTTGTTTTACAAAAGGTGAACTCAAGCACAAGTTACTTCCGGTGAGTTGGCACATGCATATTGATTCAACTAGCTGACCGGATAGGGTTATAAACACAACATAATCGAAAGTGTGAACCTATACGGCTATACATAATGCCCATTTTAGGACCACATATTTTACAAGAGCTTCTAGCTCAATTGGTTGTGTACCCTCTCCTCATGGGGGAGGTTGCAAGTTTGAATCCCACCAAGTGTTGGTTGGGATTTATTTCTCGTGGATTTATGTGATGGGCCTTTGGGCCAAGTGAGCCTTCGAGCTAGAGATAGGGTGCTGCTAGCCTGCTACATTAGGTGGACCAAGGAACGAACGCAAGTCTTCATGTACATGTACAAGGTGGAGGCGGTTGGGTCTACTCAAAATGGCACATCGGCAAGAGCCTTCGGGCTAGGTTCCCTTCAGAGTTGATGAGCCTTCGGGCAATGTAAGCCTTCAGGCTGGGTCCTTCAATGTAACCGGGGTGGATCTGCCTTAACCCTCTAAAAGAGAAAAACACACACAGACACACAGACATATTTTAGAGTGTGGTTGATGGTCTAATTCGTAAGCTCATAATAATTTTTATGGTGTATATCGTCCTTTACTTCCCATCTTAAGATGCACGGTGTAGGACCTAGGCTACACAAGATAAACTGTACATGAGGAATTTGAAACTTCTCTATAACTAAGCTGATCTCATTAAACAATATTATCCAACCTGGCACATGCAGAAGAAACACCCTACTGGATGGGTATTGTCATGCTTTTGTTCAAGGAGCTCAATGATATAACTAGTGATAATGTCCTGCATAGCTGTGCAGGCTAGCACAAAATCTTAGTGATAACGTCCATGATAATGCTGAAGTCACGGTTAAAAAGAACTCCCAAAAGAGGAGGGTACAGGGGTTGGAACTTAGAATGTTCAGACTCATCTGAAGTTTTGTCAGGCTGACCCAATGAGGGAATATCATCCTTATGAATAGCAGCACTAGGATCTCTGATATGGGCTCTGCACTGCCCAGGTGTGCTAGCCTATTCGCATGGGCTACTGATGAGCCAGTCATTTACCTAAGAATATTCGTATATTTTTCTATTGATGAATAAGAATTTGGTTAACGAAGTTATCTTTTTCATTATTTTACCACATCGAAATCGCTACATGACTACCTTTCTTAGCGGAAGTTTTACTTATGCAGGACGATAGCAACTATGGATATTAAGCTGGATTTTGTCCCTCCTTCACTTCTCAATTTTGTCTCGAGACAGCTCATAGGCAGTGGGTTTAAGCTCTATAAAAAGGTTCGTTTTCATGTTCTGTAATAAGATCTCTTATAGTGACTCTTGGTTGTCGTTATATTGCTTTTGTTGAGTGACCAAAAATATTCCATTCTCACAGTAATTGTTAATTAAAAGATGAATTATGAACTGATTTAGGGATCGAGTTCACTCAAGTGGTTCAAACTTCAAACCTCTACAAATGTCGACCAGCTGATATAATTCCAGGAAAACCAATGTGATCGTGTGACTGTTCACCTGTTTATTATTGAGCAAAGAGTTCGTCCACCTCAGCAAAAAAGTCTACATTACATGACATTTCTCTGTTGAGGTGGAGAGAGGAGCTATTTACTCAATATTTATGACATGTAATTCAGCAACCTGATATGAATGGGCATATATGTAATATGTATTGGCTATTAAGTATGGTAATAAGAGAAACATTTCATTAGGCATGCATAACTCCCCTTTGTTAAATTTCTCACCTATTTACATTGCAGACTGTTGCTTCTATTGCTAAAGGTGATGAAGTTTTCAGCAAAGCCTTGGAGGCACCAGTTTATGTCCATGTACGTGAAGGTCTGGATCCTAAAAATAAACTCAAGAGCACTCGGAAACCAGAATCCCTGGAGAGGGACAAATCTGCAGGCTCCTGTGTTGAAGGACTTGCAACTGTAATTCCACCGGTTGATACGATGGTTTTAGAGCAGATACCTCTTGGTGATTCTCATCTAAGTTCACAAGCAGGTACAGCGGTTACAGGTCAGACATATAACTGTGAGATAGAAGAAGTGGAGGCAGGAACGGAAACTCAAACAATGGAAAAATGTCAGACATCTCATCAGGAGATGGAACTAGACCTAGAAGAAGACACAGACTTGGAGGAAGATGAAGTTTTGGATCACTGTTCTACCAATATAACTGTGGATCGGTGCAGCGCAGAGAAGACTTCTATCAGTCCAGAGGTGGAACATGCTCTGCGTGTATTAGACAATGCGATTTCTATGGTTAGGAAAGGATTTTCTTTCGAATGGTCTGGATTTGGATCCAAGAACCAGGACGTTCTACATGTACAGAAGGCTGCATCAAGGGTCAGCTCAAGCTCATCTGAAGACATTTCAGATGGTGAAGATTGTCAGAAAGCACCAAAAGTGGACAAAATGGATACAGACCTCGATGAAGATGAAAGCAGTTCGGACTTTCTTGAAATCAGGTACGACTTTTTCTTAGTTTTAAAAATAGCCTCATAGTTAAGCTTCCTGATAACCTCCTAGACAGTAGGCTCTATATGATTACATCTCATTGGAATTTTTGTCTGCAAGGTATTTCAATGTGTTCATTACAAAATCAGCGATACTGAAATTGACTCCTAGTATAGATGGTCTTAACTATCTGATCTACCCTCCTTCGTTCCAAAAGAACTTGGACAAAGTCATACATTGTAGAATTCTTTTTATGACTATGGGATCCCTGTAAGCGTTATCTTTGTTTGCCAATTCTTCTCCCATTCTGTATTTCATCGTGTTTTTTATTCACTGTTTGCAGACACAACAACCAAGATTCTCCAGTGTGGGAGGTGAACCATAACAAAATAACCCCACCATCACCAAAACAAAATTCCACACCTATGGTCATAACTCAAGAGGACTCTTGGAATTCTTCCCAGAATGGGGGAGTATTGGAGGTACCTGCCTTGGACAAGATGAGTAGTGTTGATAAAGAAGTTACTATCTGGAGCAATGATGCTCATGACATTCATGAAGGTAGTGATAATGGTCGAGAGTACACAAAAAAGAAACAAAGGCGCTGCTGCTTATACTTTTTTTCTGCAGAAAAATGATCTGTTAGATATTTTTATTACCATGGAGAGGTCTAGCACTCGCAAGTCGGTTCGATCTACATCACCTGCATGTGCACATTTTTGGCAATCCCAGAGTAACCAACTGATTGGAGCGGTTCACAACTTGCGCAGGCTTTAGGGAATTAGTAACCATGCTTGCAACACAGAAGCAAATGTACTTGTAATTGTTCAAGTGTCACCATAATTTAAGAAATGGAGAATGGGACATTCTCCCTGTTGTAATGCCCTTACTGAAAATATATAAAATGATGTAGAATGCAGCAACACTTTTCACTTTTGGGCAATGAAAGTAATATCTTACCAAAAACAAGAAAAGAAAGTGATATATTTGTTTTCCTGCTCTTTGGTAATTAAATTTTCAGATTTAGGACAAAAATTCGCCGCTGCCGGGGATCGAACCCGGGTCACCCGCGTGACAGGCGGGAATACTCACCACTATACTACAACGACTTTATTTGTTAATTAATCTCTCGAATCAAATGTTTTACTTCCGATGCGAGTTGGTTTGTATAAATGATTATGGACTTGTCGTCACGTGTGTGAGCTGACAATCCACTTGCTTATAGAGGTTATACAAAGGGTTAACTAGTATTACCCCACTAGATGAGCTAATTAGAATCTCTCCCCTCACTTAGATAGGAAATTAGGATCCCCTCCCAAATACATTGAAAAAACATACAGTCAACCGAAATTGATTTTTTTTTTTTAGGAGAGAGGCCCTAATTCCCCGTCTAGTGGGGATCCTAATTGGCTCATCTAGTTGGGAAGAGGGAGGGTAATACTAGTTAACCTGTCATAAAAGTGCAAATCTTGATTAGAGTCCTCGTATCATCTCATTGTATGTGTTAATGCCAATCTTTATTTTTTTTTTCTTATTTATTTGATTATGAATTCCAACTGGCAACAGAGGAGCAAGTTGAGGAATGCAATTCTGAGTAGCTCTTCTTTCTGTGTTTGATAGTAATAGACAACAAAGAAATGACTGAAAGATACAATGACGAGTTGAGCTCTGAGATAACAGCAATGTAATCTGGATCACTAGCACTGCTCGTTCAATTCTCGCTTCCCTCGTGTTTTTTATATGGTGTCAGAGCGGGTATGAATATATAAGGACATCTGTGGACATTATATTGAAAGGTTAGCAGTTGATAAGCTAAGTGATGCACGGCAAATTGGAATATACACTGGGTTGATTGAACTTCCTTCCACTCACAAGAGCCCACTTCTTTTGTAATACAGTATGAGCTAAATCTTGCTTTCCTTGTCTGTTTAGCCCATGAAAAATAGTACGAAAATTAACAGTACTAGGGAATATCCCACAGTCCAACATTTCATCAATAAGCCGCAGGGCTTCTTCAGACCTGCCTATCTCACAGAGACAAGTGATGAACATCGAATAAGTTTTAAAATCAGGGTATGGTCCTTTCAGTTTCAATCGGCGAAAGACATTCCTCGCATCGGAAACCATGCCGAGGTTCATATATCCACGAATCAGGGCAGAATAAGTAACAATGGTTGGCTCACAACCTTCTGCTCTCATTTTCTTGAAAATATCCATAGCTTTCTCAATCTGTTTGTCCTTAAAATAATGAACCATTAAGGATGTACGTACATGGACTGTTGGATTAACACCAGCCTGCTTCATTTCATCTACCTTTGCTAAGGCCGCCTCCACTTTCCCGGCTCTTAGTAGCCCATGAACAAGGCTTCCATAAACATACTGATTCAAGGTAGATTGTTCTTCCCCCGCCTCAGCTACTAACGCCAAAGCTTCTTCTAACCTTCCTGCACGACAAAGAGACCTAATGACCAAAGAATAGCTTAGCGGAACTCCAAACCCACCCTTACGCAAAGAATCCATGCACTGTCGAGCATCTGATAATTTACCTTCTTCACACAAGCAGTTAAGATATATCTCAATCAATTCTTTATCTGGAATATATCCAGCACTAATCATTTGATGAAATGTTTTTATTGCTTTGTCTACTTTGCGACCTTTCTTCCCACAAAGCAACAAGATCAGAAACTTGTAAGTACTCCTATTTGGCTTGCACCCGTCAACCTTCATCTCTTCAAATTTTCTAAGAGCAATCTCCGTTAATCCTGCTCGACCATACTGCATAATCATAATAGTCCACGTATCAGATGTTATTAAGCAGCCTCTTCTTTTCATTTCGAGATAAAGGTTTCTCATGTGTGTAAAATCTTTTGCACATCCTGATATTTTAATGGCCATGTTGTAAGTTTCGGTGTTGTGGTTGTATCGAGCTTGTTTCCCCATCCAAGTGAAAAAACTCAGTGCAGCATGACCATACAGTTGGCACCTACTAAGAACTTCCAAAACAAGATCCGGGCTGAATGGAACCGTGCATCTTTCCAAAGCTTCTTGCATTGAGCTCCAACAGACGTGTGATAACAGAATCCAACATATTTCCTCAAGATCATGGTTACAATAAAGCACCTGTAAAGGCTGTGTGGGTTGAACATCAGCTTTGCTTTGTTCCATCACGCCATAGTTAAATTTCTGTAGAGATTCTGGTTGCTCATATGTATTTAAAACAGTTTCACTCCCTCCACAAAGAGACTTGTTATCAATGGATAGTCCAGCCAACTCGTTTTCATTACTACAAAGCTTAGAGTCTCTTGAAATCTGCTTGAACTTGTCAATTTTCTCCACCTCACCTTTTTTCTCCAACGCAAAAGTGATACCTTGGAATATTTCATCTCCAACTTTCATTTTCGAATTCCTCATTTCATTTACAAGTTTGAGAGCCTCGTCTGTTCTTAAAGCTTTACATAGCTCCTTAATGGCTACTGAATAAAACTTGTGAGTCACCCTGAAGCCTTTCTCCTTCATACTTTCGAAAACTTTCCACGCTTCAGGAACATGATTGTTCTGAATATGACCTGCAACCAAAGCTGTCATTGCCACAATATCTGGCTGAATGCCACTTTCCAACATCTCATGATACAACTTGCAGGCTTCATTGTACTCACTGGACCTGAAGAGGTATTGCATCAGCTCGGTATAAGAGGAAGCTTTAGGAGTATGCCCTGATTCTTTCATGCTCCTGAACATATCAAAAGCCTTAGAAACCTCATTTCTTCTCAAGTATCCATTGATAATACTCCCATAAATGTTCCCATCAACGACATGGTTTTGTTTCATAATGCTAACAATTTCTAAAGCATCGGATATTTTACCATCCCTACACAACCCTTTAACTAGAACCTCAAAATTCTCAGGATCAAGCATTATATTCTCATTCTTAAGCTCACGAAGCAATTCTAGCGATTCTCTTATTCTCCTTCCAACACAAAAACTTCTAAGAATGCATGAATAAACCTTCTGTTGCGGAACCTGGGAAACATTCATCATATCCTCTCCAACCAATCTAACATCCAATATATTCCCCGATCTCGACAAGCAATTCATTAACACCTTATACAAATTCATATCCACTTCAATGTTCTTGCACACCATCTCCTTATAAAACTCCATCGCAATATCTCCTTCCCCCGCATTACATAGAGCATAAACGATCACTTCATAAAGCGTTCCATCAGGCTCGCAACCACATTTCCCCATTCTCTCAAAAAGCATCAAAGTTTTGCTAATCCGTTTCGCTTTCCCATAACTAGATATAAGTATTGTCCATGTCTTAATATCCTTGGGGCAAGATGCCTTCTCCATTCCCTCAACTAACTCTTCAATCACATTAAATTCCTTTGCTTCTCCCGCAATGTATATCATTGTATTGTAAGTTTCTCTAGTATGACGAAACCCCTTTTCATATTTCAACCATTTGAAGAACCTCAATGCTGAATCCCCGACTTTAAAACACCTTTTCAATACTTTCTCAACAATCTCAGCATCAAACACAAAACCCGCTTTCTCTAACCGCTCCTCCATCGAAATATTAGCATTTTCAGCTCGTACAATCTCAGTTATCTTATGAACAAGTGGACTCACATCAATTACAAGTGAATTGGCGAAATGGGTCTCTTCCAAAACCAATGTTTCAGTCTTTTCAAGCTGTGTACTCGCCTTGACATTTCTACAAACAGTTGAGCTACAATTTGGGTCGGGGTCATTTGAGTGTTCCGTTCCAATGATTTCTGTGATCTTATTGAAGATGGAAGCAAATTCATTGGTTTCTTTCTGTGTTTTTTTCAATTGGGTGTCTTGGTTTTTCTCTTTTCTGCGGAGTTTTGAAGGTTTGGAGTGAAATGAGGTTTGGTGTTTGAAGAAATGTTTTTGGGGAATGGAATGTGAAGAGCGGAGTTTGAGTAAGTAGCTCATTTTTAGATATGATTTACACAACGCAAAATACAACCATCTTTCAAAATTTCAAATGAAATGAAACAAAATTTCGGGCCCTCTCGGTCTCATGTGCAGTTTAAGCGCTAATGGGACCAAGTTGCTCCAAGAGCTTACAGGGATTAATCCGAATTAATCGTCTTAGTTAACCTATAATACATATGTCACGTATAAGTGATATCTACTATTTACTATCTACTATCTACTATCTATATACTAAAGCAGAGACCTCAAATGGAGGATTTTCTCTCTCCTATTCTGATTTTCCGTTAACTATTTTTTGAGGTCAGTGCGATACAGTTACATCCGACTTCCTATTTCCAGTTAACTATTTTTTGAGGTTATTTTAATACATTTGCATCCAATTTCTGATTTCCCGTTAGTTAATCTATGATTTTAGTTTAATTCAATTGCATCCAGTTTTTGGTTTTTCGTTAATTATTCTTTGAGGTTAGTTCAATGCAATTTCATCCAATTTCCGATTTTATGTTAATTGTTCTTTGAGGTTAGTTTAATGCATTTGCATCAAGTTTCCAATTTCCGGTTAATTATTTTTTTAGGTTAGTTCAATGTAGTTACATCAAATTTATAATTTTCCGTTAATTATTCATTTAGGTTAGTTCAGTACAGTTTCATATAATTTTTAATGTTTCGGTAATTAGTCTTTGAGATTAGTTCATTGCATTTGGATCTAGTTTTCGATTTCCCGTTAACAACACTTTAAGGTTAGTTCAATACATGTGCATCTAGTTTCTGATTATTTATGCTTTGAGGTTAGTTCGATGCAATTATATCCGGTTTCTGATTTCCGGTTAATTATTTTTTGAGATTATTTCAATGCATTTGCATTTAGTTTCTGATTTTCCACCAATTATTCTATGAGGTTAGTTCAATGCAGTTGCATTCAGTTTTTATTTTCTGTTAATTATTTTTTGAGTTTAGTTCAATACATTTGCATCCAATTTTCGGTTTCCTATTAATTATTATCTGAAATTTGATTGATGTATTTGCATACCGTTTTCGATTTTCTGTTAAATTTTTTTCAAGGATTTGCATCCAATTTCTAATTTCCCGTTAGTTATTATCTAACATTAGTTTAATGCAATTACATCCAATTTCTAGTTAATTACTTTTTGAATTTAGTTTATTGCATTTGCATAAAGTTTTCGATTTTCCGTTAATTACTTTTTGAGCTCAGTTATATATTTGAATCCAATTTCCGATTTTCTTTTAATTATCTAATGTGGTGTGTAATACCAACTTCTACTGATCCATATGTAGTGTCCTTGCAAACATGACATAAAATGTAAATTATACTTGATTTACTATGTGGGATCATCGAAGATTATCCAATTCCCGATTTCCCATTAATTATTCTTTAAATTATACATTACTCACTATGTGGAATCTTCAAAGATTATCTACGAATGGGTGTTGTTATATTAATTATTCTAAAAAATATTTACAAATATGCAGAACTATTATATATTAATATTATATTAATCACTCAACTAAATTTCTTATAACGTGAAAACCTCACTCTCCATTAAAAAAAAAGAACTCACCTTTGATAAAACCCTTCAACTTCATTTTATTGTTTAGTAAAAGAAGTTTGATTGAAACTTTGTGAGATTGCCTAATAAGGTGAAGTTAATATATATTAAAGCTACTCTAATAGCAAGGAGTTCCCAATCATACTGAAAGAGAGAAGATAAACACCATTTTAAATGCAAAACTATATTTATCGAGACATTTCCACAACATATAACTCAACTATGTTTTAGTTCAATGTATTTTCATCTAGTTTCTGATTTTCCGTTATTTATATTTTGAGGTTAGCTAGTTCAATGCAGTCGCATCCAATTTCCGATTCCTCGTTATTTATTTTTTAGATCAGTTCAATGAAGTTGCATCCAATGTTTGATTTCTCATTAATTATTCTTTTCGGTTAGTTCAATACATTTGCATCCAATTTCCAATTTCCAATTTCCTGTTAATTGTTCTTTGAGGTCAGTTCAATGCATTTACATGCATCCAATTTCTGATTTCTCGTTAATTATTCTGTGAGATTAGTTTAATACATTTGCATCATGTTTCCGATTTTCCGTTAATTATTGTTTGAGGTTAGTTCAATGAATTTGCATCCAATTTTTGATTTCCATATAATTATTTCTTGAGGTTAGTTCAATGCATTTGCATCTAGTTTATTTTTTGAGATTAGTTCAGTGCAGTTGCACCCGGTTTTCGATTTTCTGTTAATTATTTTTTTAAAATTAGTTCCACACATTTGCATCATGTTTCCAATTTATGATTAATTTTTCTTTGAGGTTAGTTCAATGCAGTTGTATCTCGTTTCCTATTTCCCGTTAATTTAATCTTTGAAGATTAGCTCAATGCATTTGCATCCAGTTTTCGATTTTCCGATAATTATGTTTTTATGTTAGTTTGATGTATTTGCATCCAAGTTTTGATTTTCCGTTAATTATTCTTTGAGGTTAGTTTAATGCAGTTGTATCCATATTCCAATTTTATATTAATTACTTTTTAAGATTAGTTTAATACTTGCATTTGCATCCAGTTTCTGATTTCCCATTAAATATTATTTGAGGTTAGTTCGATGCATTTGTATCCAGTTTTGGGTTCCCCATTAATTGTTTTTTGACGTTAGTTTCATTAAGTATTATATATTTTTTAAAATATTTGTCATTATTGCTTTGCCGTTATTTTATTTTTTTTTCATTTTCTATTATATATTTTGTGATGTTATTTTTTGTATAATTGTTTTTAACTGTGGTTTGAGACCGTGTTAAGGATATATTCGAAATAAGTCAGTGTTTTATCATAGACACTAAAATTGTATGATTTGTAATAGGGAATTAGTTTCTACAAATCACATATTTTTTAGCAATTTTTTTTATTTGATAAAATATATAAGAATTGAAACACTAAAATTGTTTGATTCGTAATATGAAATTACCTTTTACAAATCACCTATTTTTTAGCAATTTTTTTTATTTGATCAATTATATAAGAATTGAAAATACACTCAAACTCTCTAAAGAGATTTCATGTACGTGGGATTGTAGGCTATTAGAAAAAACTATCTTTCATATTAGAGTGACACATATATAGGATAGAGAAAAAACTAACTCTCATATTAAAGTGCCATATAGGAGTGAGAAAATCCTCTATTATTAGAGGTCTCTACTTTAGTATATTTGACATTAAATATTTTGCCATTAATAATTTTGAATCTGCAATTTTGATGCAATTATTTCTAGTATACATTATGTACGTATAAATTTTTCTTCAATGTTGGAATTAAATATTAGCATAAGGTATTTAACAAGACGTACTATTTTAGTACAACTCTCCCAACTTAAGTGTAATTCAAATTAGTATGTACAATTATTTCCTAAAACATAATTATTTTTAACTAGCTATTATTTTCTCAAAAATAGAAAAGAAATTACCCCACAAATTCTGTAAAAATAATTATGTTTAACTAACAAAGAGGATGTCATCATAAAATTATAGGCATTGACACCACTAAAATAAATGTGCATAATGGGACTTGAAATGAAACATACTAATTAAATTCAAAGTTGTAAAAGAATGACCACCATTACACTGAATTAACCAAGACTTGGCACCAAGACATCTCTATCCGCCCATATATGTGAATAGATTTTGATCTTTCATGTTGGAATTAAAGAAAATAAGATCATTATTGTTGTGGCCAAGTAACCTCATTGCCAGTTAAGTAACCTTTTAATCGGAACCAAAAATTAAGCAAACAAAGTTGTGTTGCTTAGCATATAATTGAGTCCCGTTTTGTATTTTCCTATTATATAATTTCTCTAATTGACTCAGAGAAATTGTGTGTTTGTCAAAAAATCATAAAAAAAAGTCTAGAAACTATGTTCTGTACGTGTCTAGGTTCCATCTTAACATAGAATCCATTTGACATAACATCACAAAAACCTTGACTGGAAATGGGGCTTTTGCTTAGACTTCAAAAGGGCTTGGGGAATGAGACATATGGGATAGATTGATGATAGGATCATTGGAGCATATAACACACTTGGTCCAAATAAATACCTATTTAGAAATATTGACAGATGGCCAGAATACTGCTAGGGATAAGACCGACCAACTGTAACTTGGAAAAAGACCATAATTTATTCAAAATCTATAAGAAGAAAATAAAGAAGAAGATAAATTGAGTAGGGCAAATACACAAGGAGACTCTTAATTGTTGAGATGGCCAAAAAATTTCGAATTAAGCTATCAAGTTTAATATTAAGGGGACTAAGGAGATAAAAAAAAAATTTGAATATTTTGTATTTATAACTTATAACTTATAAGTTTTACTACTATAAGTGTTTGCTACAATTTGTACCTACATAGATTAATTGTGATGTATTAGTTGGGGTGTTCACGTGTGGTGTCAGGAGTTGCTACCAAATGCGTAGTTAAAACTTTTTGTATATTGAAGGGTTTAACTAAAGCAACACATTTTGTGCTTGAATTAGATCGTAAAAAATTTAAACGTAAAATCTATCAAAATGAAGCATTTCCTATTAGGAAACTCTTGATCTATAGGGGAATTTTAAATCTTATTAGCCTTAGGGATAAGGCGGATAAAAAAATAAAAATGAACTGTTCAAGTAATAAAAAATTATAGGAAAAAATTAGAGTAAGAGAGGCATATATATGTAGTATATATCCATCCATATTGAATTGCAGATACATCAATGATAGAATCATTTTTTATTGGACTAAATACAAATATAGGTCCTCTAATATATGAAATGCAATAAAATAGAAAAGAAATCAAACAAGGAGACAAATGACTACAAATTTTGCTCAGCATGTTCTATTCGATACGGGTATGTAGGAGAAGAACTTGACTCGGTAGTCATACAAATTAGTTGATGATTTTGAAGAATTGGAAACTGAAGAAAAGTCAATTGAGGATCATGGTAGTCATTCACGAAAAGCCAAACTTTTAATCATTTTTAATGATAACTAAGTTATAAAGTCGGTTGTTGAATTGGAGTCCTTATGAACATTACCTTGCGTATCAATTCCCAAACCAATTTTTTGCATCACCTTATCACTCAATGCATCAAAATATTGTCATGCAGCAATGCATTTTGTAAGTTTACAGTTACTTCGAAACAAAAAACAAAGTTAATATATAGTGTCTCACCACCACATCAAGACATAAATAGTACTACCTATTACGGCATACGCAATTTTGATGTCTAGAAATTATAGATTAATTTTATGAACAACATCACCAAAAGCATAACCGAACAAGTAGAAGATGAGACAATAAACACAAATGAATAACTAACATGTTGGGATCCTATTTTCTGAATAATAAGAAATAATAAATGACTTCAAATGCATAAGTGGACAACATGCAATGATTGATTAAGTGTAGTCAAAACACGCTAAGAACAAAATCTACCTACAATTCCATAAAAGTATTACAAGAGATAAGTTATTGCCTGTTCAATTTCAGAGAACTTCACAAAAGAGTCGTTAGGAATCTACCAATCAAAGCAGTAAAGATTCTCCATCATCCATGCCTCTTAGGCAACACACTGTTACCCATTTGGAGTCCCCAACTAAGAGCAATTTGTGTAGGAGTCTTCAACAATTTCTCTGACACCATACTTAATATTAGATGCTTACGCACAATACTCTTTAGCCATACTGAACTAGGGGAACCTAATGGTTAATATCCTTGCAAAGTGAAGGCTATGAGATATGGAAAAAAAGCTCTGGAAAGAGGGATATAATACTAAAGTTAGAAGCTTAAGTTCTTTAAAACTTATAACTCACGGATGCCGTGCAACTGAGACTGTTGCCAAGCTGGGTGGCATTCCACCTAATTTACAGCAGTAAGGACACTTGGAACTTCCAAAAGCTCTCCCAACTTTTTTGACAAAAAAATTCTAATACCAATATCAAGAGACTTGCCAAAATCATAAAAACCCTCCACTACTTTCCAAGGTACTAGGAAATTCAGGTTGGAAATTCATGTGAATCTATTATAGTTTTCACACATGGGCAATTGTATGTGGCGGTTTTAAGAACAACATCTAGATAGGGATTAAGATATATATCTAAATTATCTAGACAATATAGTTGAATCATTAAAATGTGAGAATAAGACCTCATTAATGATTTGACCTTATTTTGGATGTAGAAACTGGAGCATGTATACTGATTACTCAAAGCAACATACATGCAAATATATAATATAATAATATACACTAATACAGTGATACATAATTACACATGATCAAGTACAATAAGGATTGGAGAATAAAATTTTCTTTCTCTAATATAATAGGCCCACACAGGAACATAAACAACTTATATGGCCTATTAGTTTAAAAATCTCAACAAAAAAAATGGGTTTCTTAGAGCATCCCATAGCATCAATGTTTTTTTTTTGAAGAAGCTAGGGGTTCGGCAGACTCCAACCTATATTAATCATAATCTTAGATAAATTCTACCTTGTGCATCCTCCATTACAAGTTTAGTCAGGGACCATCCAAAGGAGGGTGGAAAAACAAAACAGAGTCATGTAAGACATTACATAGCTTTGACAAATAGTCAGCTACCCGATTAGATTCCCTATACACATGTTTGAACTCAACTACTTCAAACTGATCTTTCAAAGCAATAATGGAAGCCGCAATATTAAGGCAATACCAAGGGGGCTCCTCTTTACCTAAATCATGATTCTAGATATTCTTTATCAAATAGAATTATCTTAAACTCGATCTAGCTTGTATAATAGTTTTATTAGATTTATAGAGATTTAGCGATAAATCATCACCGCTCAGCTTACGTATTAATGTGTACAAATCACTAAAACAGATTGATTATTTCCATATCCTCAAAAAATACAGTCCTCCCACTTGAAAAGATTTATCATATCACATGAACATGTCCTACAAACGGGTGCCATTATATTAAATTATTCTAAAAAATATTAGCAATTATGCATAGCTATGAGATATGAAAATTATATTAATTACTCATTTAAATTTCTTGCACCACTCTCTATAAAAATGAAGCATCAAACTTTGATAAAACTCATCGACTTCTTTTTATTGTTAGGTTTAACAATAGAAGTTTGATTGAAGTTTTGTGAGAATGCCCAATGTGGCGAAGATAATATTGAAGCTACTTGAATAGCAAGGCATTCCCAATCGCAATAAAAGAATTATGATAAACACTACTTAAAATGCAAAACTATATTTGTCGAGACATTTATTCCACCTACATATAATATAAATAAGTTTTAGGGTTATTAGTTTAATGCATTTGTATCAAGTTTCTGATTTTCCATTAATTATTCTTTGAGGTTAGTTTAATGTAGTACGTTGCATCCGGTTTCGAAATTCTCATTAATTATTCTTTGATGTTAGTTCAATGCAGTTGCATTAAGTTTTTGATTTTCCATTAATTATTATTTTAGGTTAGTTTAGTGCAATTGCATCCACTTTATGATTTTCCGTTAGTTATTCATTAAGGTTAATTCAGTACAGTTGCATCCAATTTTCGATATTTCGTTAATTAGTATTTGAGATTAGTTCATTGTATTTGCATCCAGGTTCCAATCTCCCGTTAATTACTCTTTGATGTTAGTTCAATACATCTGCATCCAGTTTCTGATTTCCCGTTAATTGTTTTTTTAAATTAGTTCATAGTTTACAACTTTTATACAGTTTGCATACATGTAAGAGTATGTTTTTATAAACTTACTTTTGTTTTGGGTTCCTAATTACTCATGTGAGAAGGCTAAAAAAAGCGGACATTTAAGCTTTGAGGCCAATAATATGCAGTTACATCTGACTTCCGATTTCCAGTTAACTATTTTTTGAGGTTATTTCAATGCATTTGCATCAAATTTCTGATTTCCCGTTAGTTAATATCTTATTTTAGTTTAATGCAGTTACATCCAGTTTTTGGTTTTCCATTAATTATTCTTTGAAGTTAGTTCAATGCAGTTGCATCCAATTTTCGATTTTATGTTAATTGTTCTTTGAGGTTAGTTCAATGCATTTGCATCAAGTTTTTGATTTCACATTAATTATTTTTTGAGGTTTCAATGCAGTTACATCAAATTTATAATTTCATGTTAATTATTCATTTAGGTTAATTCAGTGCAGTTTCATCCATTTTTCAATGTTTCGTTAATTAGTCTTTGAGATTAGTTCATTGTATTTGGATTCAGTTTTCGATTTCCCGTTAATAACTCTTTAAGGTTACTTCAATACAACTGAATCTAGTTTCTGATTATTTATGCTTTGAGGTTAGTTCGATGCAATTATATCCGATTTCTGATTTCTCGTTAATTATTCTTTGAGATTATTTCAATGCATTTACATTTAGTTTCCGATTTCCCACCAATTATTCTATGAGGTTAGTTCAATACATTTACATTCGGTTTTTGAATTTCTGTTAATTATTTTTTGAGTTTAGTTCAATGCATTTGCATCCAGTTTCCTAAATCTGCAACTATTGTACTATAATATTAAATATTAAATATTGTACTAGTTTCCTTAAATAGAAATTGGAATTGGATGCAAATTAATTGAACTAACCTTAAAGAGTTATTAACGGGAAATCAGAAACTGGATCTAAACGCAATGAACTAATCTCAAAGACTAATTAACAAAATATTGAAAAATAGATGAAACTGCACTGAACTAATATAAATTAATAATTAACGGGAAATTATAATTTTGATGTAACTGCATTGAACTAACCTTAAAAAATAATTAACGAGAAATCAGAAACTTGATGCAAATGCATTGAACTAACCTCAAAGAACAATTAACATAAAATCGGAAATTGGATGCAACTGCATTGAACTAACCTCAAAGAATAATTAACGGAAAACCAAAAACTTGATGCAACTGTATTAAACTAAAATCAGAGATTAACTAACGGGAAATCAGAAATTGGATGCAAATGCATTGAAATAACCTAAAAAAAATAGTTAACTGGAAATCGGAAGTCGGATGTAACTGCATCGCACTGACCTCAAAGTATAAATGTTCATTTTTTTAGCCTTCTTACATGAGTAATTACGAGTAATTAGGAACCCAAAATGAAACTAAGTTTATAAAAGCAGACTCTTACATGTATGCAAACTGTATAGAAATTATAAACTATCAAACTAACCTAGAAAAGAAAAAATGGACATTTTGTACCATGAACTTTGCTAGTTTTATCAATTTGGGCCAAAAACTTATTTTTAGCAAATTGGGCCATGACCTTTCTTTTTTGTATCAGTTTGGGCCACCGGTGTATTTCCGTTAGAAAATTTGCCTACGTGTACAAACGGCTGCCTATGTGTACAAATATTTGCTTATGTGTGCTAACGGAAGATGGCGTGAAATTTGATGTGGCGCTTACGTGACAAGCACCTGAAATTTCAAAGAAATTGAAATATACAATTTTTGTTAGATAATCACAATGGGATACATTGAACGGGAGGAGAAGAGGAGAAGACATGAAGAATCTGTTTTTCTGAGTGATGAATTAATAATGTATGCGATACTGCCTTGGGGTACCTGTTAAATCTTTATTCAGATTCAAGTTAGTTTGCAAGAAATGGAACAATTTAATCTTAAGGGATTCCGTCTTTATAAAATCCCAATCTGAAAGATGCTCAAGCCTACCTCCGGCTCTCATGTATCGAGCAATTACAAAGCACGTATGCCTCTCTCCAACTCAAGTGATTGGCCTACCAGTACCGGATCCAACATTAAATTATGTAAGGAGATTATGTAGAGAGTCAATGGCTTGAAGCAATGGCCTTATTTGTGGATGCTATTACGAAAAACGAGGTTGGAAATTCTTCGTGACTAATCCTATCACCGAAGAAACATTATATATATACCAATCCACACACCATTCAACCAAACAGTGATCGACACACTGTTTGTTTTGGGTTTGATCCAAACAGTGATCGACACACTGTTGATTGGGGTTTGATTAGGTTTTTTAATTTAGGAATTTAGGAATTTGGGAATTAGGGTTCAAAACACTTTGAAATTTCAAGTGCAACTGCCACATCACTGATTAGGTGTGCACTTCAACGGTGACACATTAGCATTTGGTCGGACACATATACATCCGGCACGCCACATAAGCATGTGAAGTAACGGAATGGTAACGGTGGCCCAAACTGATACAAAAAAGAAAGTTCATGGCCCAATTTGCTCAAAAAAAAGTTCTTGGCCAAAATTGATAAAACCAGCAAAGTTCATAGTACAAAACGTCCATTTTTTCCCTAGAAAAATAATTAACGGGAAATCAAAAACTGGATGCAGATGTATTGAACTAACCTCAAAGAGTAATTAATGGAAGATTGGAACATGGATGCAAATGCAATGAACTAATCTCAACTCAAATACTAATTAACGAAACATCAAAAACTGGATGTAATTGTACTGAATTAACCTTAATGAATAACTAACGGAAAATCATAAAGTGGATGCAATTGCACTGAACTAACCTCAAATAATTAATAATTATCGGGAAATCAAAAACATAATGCAACTGCATTGAACTAACCTCAAATAATAATTAAGGAGAATTTGGAAATTGGATGCAACGTACTACATTAAACTAACATCAAAGAATAATTAATGGAAAATCATAAACTTGATGCAAATGCATTGAACTAATAACTCTAAAACATATTTGTATTATATATAGGGGGAATAAATGTCTCAACAAATATAGTTTTGCATTTTAAGTAGTGTTTATCATAATTCTTTTATTGTGATTGGGAATGCTTTGCTATTCAAGTAGCTTCAATATTATCTTTGCCACATTGGGTATTCTCACAAAACTTCAATCAAACTTATATTACTAAACGTAACAATAAAAAGAAGTCGATGAGTTTTATCAAGGTTTGATGTTTCTTTTTTATAGAGAGTGGTGCAGGAAATTTAAATGAGTAATTAATATAATTTTTATATCTCATAGTTATGCATAGTTGCTAATATTTTTTAGAATAATTTAATATAACAACACCCGTTTGTAAGACACGTTCATGTGATAAATCTTTTCAAGTGGGAGTAGTATATTCTTTGAGGATATGGAAACAATCAATCTATTTTAGTAATTTGTACACATTAGTACGTAAGCTGAGTGGTGATGATTTACAATCAATCTAGATTGAGTTTAAGATAATTCCATTTAAAAATTACGGATTAATATCTTAAACCACAAAGTGAGGAGACTATCTCAATTTGATCCCTTAGTTTCCAAGTACTTATGCACCATAATCGCTACTCATTAAAGTATTTCGGTCTATTTTCAATAAAAATATATTCATATTCGAAAATTTGCCGCTAAATCACCATAAATCTAAGAAAACTATTATACAAGCTAGATCGAGTTTAAAATAATTCTATTTAAAAATTACAGATTAATATCCTAAACCACAAAGTGAAGAGGCTACCTCAATTTGATTCCTTAGTTTTCAAGTACTTTTGCTGCTCATTAACGTATTTTGGTTTATTTTCAATAAAAATATATTATGATTCGAAAATTTGTGTGAGACATTTTGTATAGCCTTTTAAGCACACAAAATATTTAATAGATCCTGGGTCCAAAATCTAGTATGATATTGAATGAAACTAACGTTAAAAAATAATTAATGGAGAACCGAAAACTGGATGCAGATGCATCTAATTAACCTCAAATAATATTTAATGGGAAATTGAAAACTGGATGCAAATGCAAGCATTAAACTAATCTTGAAAAGTAATTAATAGAAAATTGGAATATGGATACAACTGCATTACACTAACCTCAATGAATAATTAATGGAAAATCAAAACTTGGATGCAAATACCTCAAACTAACATTAAAAAAAAAAAAAAAAAAAAAAAAAAAATTGTCGGATAATCAGAAATTGGATGCAAATGCATTGAGCTAACTCTCAAATATTAAATTAACGGGAAATCGAAAACTTGATACAACTGTATTGAATTAACCTCAAAGAAAAATTCATTATAAATTGGAAACATGATGCAAATGCGTAGAACTAATCTTAAAAAATAATTAACGGGAAATGGAAAACCGGATGCAACTGCACTGAACTAATCTCAAAAAATAAACTGGATGCAAATGCATTGAACTAACCTCAAAAAATAATTAACGGTAAATTGGAAACTTGATGCAAATTTATTGAACTAACCTCAAACAATAATTAACAGAAAATCGGAAACTAGATGCTAATGCAACTTTATCAAATAATAAACGAGAAATCGAAAACTGTATACAAATACATTAAATTAATCTCACAGAATAATTAACGGAAAATCAGAAACTAGATATAAATGCATTGAACTAACCTCAAAGAACAATTAACAGGAAATTGGAAATTGAATGCAAATGTATTGAACTAATCAAAAAGAATAATTAACGAGAAATCAGAAAATGGATGTAACTGTATTGAACTGATCTCAAAAAATAAATAATAGGAATTGGAAATTGAATGCAACTGCATTGAACTAACCTCAAAATAAAAATAACATAAAATAAAAAAAAAAACTGGATGCAAATGTATTGAACTAACCTCAAAACATAGTTAGGTTATATGTTATGGGAATGTCTCGATAAGCATAATTTTGTATTTAAAATGGTGTTTATCTTATCTCTTTTCGTATGATTAGGAACTCCTTGTCATTCAAGTAGCTTCAATATATATGAACTTCACCTTATTAGGCAATCTCACAAAACTTCAATCAAACTTCTATTATTAAACAACAAAATAAAGTTGAAGGGTTTTTATCAAAGGTGAGTTCTTTTTTTTTAATGGAGAGTGAGGTTTTCACGTTATAAGAAATTTGGTTGAGAGATCAATATAATATTAATATATAATAGTCCTGCATATTTGCAAATATTTTTCAGAATAATTAATATAACAACATCCATTCGTAGATAATCTTTAAAGATTCCACATAATGAGTCATGCATAATTTAAAGAATAATTAATGGAAAATCGGGAACTGGATAATCTTCGATAATCCCACATAGTAAATCAAGCATAATTTACTTTTTATGTCATGTTTGCAAGGACACTACAGATGTATCAGTAGAAGTTGGTATTACACACCACATTGGATAATTAAAAGGAAATTGGAAACTGGATTCAAATGCATAACTGAGATCAAAGAGTAATTAATGGAAAATCGAAAACTTTATGCAAATGCATAAACTAAACTCAAAAAGTAATTAACTAGAAATCAGCAACTGGGTGCAATTGCATTAAACTAATGTCAGATAATAACTAACGGGAAATTAGAAATTGGATGCAAATTCTTGAAAAATATTTAACGGGAAATTGGAAATGGTATGCAAATACATCAAACAAACCTCAGATAATAATTAATGGGAACCCGGAAACTGGATGCAAATGCATTGAACTAAACTCAAAAAATAATTAGCAGAAAATCAAAAACCGAATGCAACTGCATTGAACTAACATCATAGACTAATTTGTGGGAAATCGAAAACTAAATGTAAATGTATTGAAATAATCTCAAATAATAATTAACGGGAAATCAGAAACCGGATATAGTTGCATCAAACTAACCTCAAAGCATAAATAATCATAAACTAGATGCAGATATATTGAACTAACCTTAAAGAGTTATTAACGGAAAATCGGAAACTGGATCCAAATGCAATGAAATGATCTCAAAGATTAATTAACGAAACATTGAAAAATTGATGAAACTGCACTGAACTAACCTAAATGAATAATTAACGGGAAATTATAAATTTGATGTAACTGCATTGAACTAACCTAAAAAAATAATTAACGGGAAATCGGAAACT